>NC_136068.1:458393110-459593110 GCF_964261635.1 Lissotriton helveticus | reverse complement strand
AGGAACCGCTGCTGTTTGACAATGCCCGTATCCTAATATTCCCCAACTATACTAAACTGGTCCAGCAACGACGGCAGTCTTTCATGGCGACGAAAGCCCATCTCCGTGAGCTCAAGCTTCTTTATGCCCTGCTCTAACCAGCCAGGCTGCGGTGGTATATAGATCCCGCAACCACTTCTTCGACTCACCGGAAGAGGTCTTCCAATGGACAGATAAAACGGTGCGTCTTCGCCCGTACACACTGCCCCGTAGGGACTCTGATTCCACGATGAGTGAGATGGTGTGGAAACAACTTACACAGAAGGGGAAGTGGAACAGACGCTCCAGGTCCAGATGCAGACCTCAGTCATGTGGCACCTCATCCCGAACTGCATCGGCCCAGCGACTGCCTACCTCATCAGACTAATCTTGGGGGTGCACTTTAGCTCAATATTTTTTTGATATGTTTGCCTTGACGAGGGAAGCACAGTTGAGGGCCGATATCCCTGTAGAACTTCAGCTGACAATAGGCTGTAAGTTGGGGATCCATTGGCGGGCGGCCTCCTGGTGGGATCTGCCGATCATGCTCGCTGCGACAGATACTTCATCGTTCTTGAGGTATAGGGTGGGGGGGGGTGTTGTTGGGATGTTTGGGGGAAGGGTGTTTTGTTGTTTGATCGCACAGACCTACGTTGCTTCAGAGTCACCTTATCCCAACCGAATATTCTTGTCTAGACCACGATCGTGCTCCGAACCCCCACATGGCGGGGTCTTCTGGTGATCAGCTGGATCCCCCTCGGACCCTTCGGCTAATGAGTTGGAATGTCAGGGGGGCGCTAGACAAAATTAAGCGAGGTGCTTTACTCAAACCTCCAAAGCGAGCACTTGCAGACGCTCTCATGTTGCAAGAAACACATCTGATGGAACTAAGGCGCTATTCTTTTAATGCTGTGGCTACACTCATGTATTCCACTCCGGGTTTGTGGTGAAGGGTCCCGGGAAGTTACGATCCGGATCCATAGGTGGGTTCCCTACACACACTTGAAGACATGGAGAGACACACAGGGTAGATATCTGTTTCTCCAAGGGATGATAGAGACTGAATCCATAGTACTGGGATGTGTAAATTCCCCCCCTCTTTTTATTTGAGTTTTATATAGCGCTGGCAAGACCCGGAGGTATCAGTGCGCTTTACATGTGGTTCCACAATGTTACAAAGTTACATCAGTTACAAGTTACATCTGGTGCTAGAAACATTTAAAGAGCATAGAAGACGAGAGAAGTGGAGAGTAGAAGGGTAAGGGGGTGAAGAAGAAGGGTAGAAGTGAGATAGGGCGAAGAGATGAAGGAAAGGGGAAGAAGGAGCCATAGCAGGGAGACGAGTAAACTGTGCCCAAGGTCCGGCTGAGTAGGTGACGTCGAGGGGGAAACCCGAGACAATCTCCTGTATACCTGTCTGGCAGCTCCACCGGAAATCAGCCATGTTGCTCAGGTCTCAGTGTTCAGAAAAGCAGATTAGAATCGAAACATGGGCTACAGTTGCAAAGTCAGGGAGCGGAGGAACAAGTCCCCACTAGAGGGCATAGGTAAAAAGGGACGGGGAGAGGGAGTAATCCAGAGTAGGAGCTGGGGCTATCTTTAGGAACGAAGGCAGAAGCGGCTGCCAAATTAAAGTCAGGCACATCATGTCCAGGCCTCTGTGGTACCCTGTGTAGGACCTGCTCATGCCCACCTTGGTTCAGATGTGGTGGCTGTTGGAGCTTGCAGCGGTTGGAGGCAGAGTCGGGGCCCTCATAGGGGGTGCAGGGCAGAGAAGGGAGAACAGTCAGGTGCTACTGTAGTGCATGGGGGATCGTGGACAATGGACAAAGCCTGACATGGGTAGATCCCACATACCTCCACTCAGCGGCATGGTGGTCTCCGGCGTAGTCATGCTTCAACAGTCACTGAGGTATCCTCAAAGGTCCACTGTTCCGGTGCTAGCCGCCAGGGCTCTGGTCGAGTCCTCCGGGATGACAAAAAGATGTCAGCAGGGAGCAGTGCTAGAGGTAGAAAAATCGTAACCAAAACTAGGTCTGGGCTCACGGGCAATAAGGACAAGCCTCATTAACTGAAAAACCCAAAAATATCACCAATATTGCCAAATGATTTCCAAGTGAGGCTGTTATTTTGCCTCACGACTCGCTGAACTGAACAGTAAGTCGACGGACAGTATTTTAGTCCTGAATAAATCAATTACTTTAATTCTTATTTCAATAGAACATTTTAAGAAAATTCACATAATTAGAAACATTGCTTACTTCACTCCACACTAACTCATACCCAAAAAAATTTCATGCATTACTAACACTCATTCAAACATCCATACCAAAAAATACATACAATAGAAATTTACATCAGATAATACAAATCATTATTTACAACAAACATTTCAGAAAAACAGCATTGGGAAACATTTAAATTTCAAGCCGTTTATAGTAAAACAATAGAACTCCTAACGCTGTAAGAAACAAGGTCTACGCGTTTCGAAATCCCTTTGTTTAAGGGAAATCTCGTCAGGACCACGTAGCTGTGAATGGAAAGACAGGCATGTGTCAGTCTATTAGAAGACAACCCCTGTGTCATTTAAAAGTCAACCAAAAGGAAAACCTAGTCCTACCTGCACCAAGGTGCTCAGGTTCTTTTGAGGGGCGGATCTGGAACAAACAATAACTCGAGGTCAAACCTTAACTACTTTAGATCTACACAACTAACCCATTTAGCCACACCAGCTATACTTACATGTTCCGCTTTTAACCAGCAGATTGAATCATTAGAGAAGAGGGAGTGTTGAATCTGTGAAGGGAAAGGCTATGTGTGAATATCCCATTAATTTAAAAAGCACAGTGACCTACTTTGACTGGAAGGACAGGGGTACAAATGCCTTACTTTTGCGTCGGCGTGTGTGTCTTCCAGTGGGCAGAATCAGAAGGCAAGGGGTTGATTTCCTGTAAAGGGCAAAGGCAACCAAATCAGCTGTCCGTTTCCTCTTAGACCACTTGCGCTTTGCGGATGGGGAATGTAAATGAATCAAAAACGTGTTCTTACCCGCGTGTTTCAGTTAACGCCGTACTTCGCCAACACACGCCGTCTTTCTCCGTGTTGGGTCTCCAGAGACTGGCGTTCGCAGCTGAGAGGCTGAATTACCACGGCAGCGCGTGGCCTTACTTCCTGGTTCAAGGCCTTCTGGGGGTTGTAGTTTTAGTTATCGTATCCTCCGTTGTTAGTGGCCTACAGGATTCGGTTAATTAAGCCTTGGGACAACATTTTTCTGCCATGAGGTGCAACGATTTCTACAGGGTTAAAAACCTCTAGTTGGAAATGATGGAACGGCACTGAGACTGGATGCACGAATAGGACGCTGGCGGTCTGGGTTTTAATAGTGCTTGACTCAGAATTCAATATCAGAGGACCATGGGGATGTTTTTAGATGGACACAGTTGGCTCTACAGTCGATAAATTTCTGAAAATTCATTTAGGCCATCTAGAGCAGTATTGAATTTGAGAATTAACATTGCTTCACTGCGGGACAGTTTCTCATCAATGTCTCCGCCTCTTGAGTCTTTCTCTATTTTAGCAATAACCGTCCATTTAAGATCATTCAAGTCATGATTATTGGTCCTCCAATGGTTGACCAGCGGCGCACTAGTGACATTATTCTTTATCGTGATTTATGTTGAATAATTCGGCATCTGACCTCTTGGTTGGTTTTCCCGATATACAGTTTCTCACAAGTGCACTTTATCCCATAGATAACATGGCGTGATTTACAATTAGAAAACGTTTCATGCTTCCAAAATGCCTGTTTGTGTTGGAAAAGAGAGCCCTCTTCCGTAGTTGAACAACACACGCACGAGCCACACTCGGTGGTAGCCCCAGAAGTGTACCAATTGTGGGCTGTATTTTCTTTACTGCTGCTCTTACTAAATGGTTTGAGACGTTTTGATCTTTCTTAAACGCGAAAAGCGGTTTTTCTTTGAGGGAAACATCCACATTTTCCACCAAGTGCCAATTCTGTAATATTGTCTTTTTTAGCTGATTGGAATTTGGGCAGAATGTTGAAACACACACAATTCTGTTTAGGACTGGTTTTTCTCTTTTTTCCAGGAGTGTGTCTCTAGGGACCCACCATGCTCTTTTCATTGTCCTTTTTAGGAGTTTTTTAGGGTAACCCCTAGCTAATAGATTCTCAGTGAGGTTGTTTGCATGAAAAACGTACTCGTCTTTAAAATGGCAGTTTCTTTTTATCCGGAGGTACTGACCGAACGGCAGATTTTCTTTTAGATTGCGTGGGTGATTACTGCGGAAGTGGAGGGCTTTATTCTGGTCGGTTTTCTTCTTATAGAGGGTGGTCACTAGACCATCTTCCGTTGGGTAAACTTCCACATCCAAGAATGCCATTCTTGTTTTTGAGTAGTTCAAGCTAAATTTTATCTCCTCAGTTCTGGTACTAAGCCACTCATGAAATTTTATGAGAGACTCCTCATCTCCCCTCCAAGTCATAAAGACGTTGTCGATATAGCGACTCCAGCTCGAGATTTGCCCTAAAAAGGGGTTGTTTTGATAAATAAATCTCTCCTCATATAGTGACATGTAAAGGACTGCTAACTCCGGTGCAAACGGGCAGCCCATCGCTACTCCGCTTATTTGGAAGAAAAAATCTCCGTTAAAGTTGAAGTAGATTTTCTTTAAGGACAATGAAAAGAGCATGGTGGGTCCCTAGAGACACACTCCTGGAAAAAAAGAGAAAAACCAGTCCTAAACAGAATTGTGTGTGTTTCAACATTCTGCCCAAATTCCAATCAGCTAAAAAAGACAATATTACAGAATTGGCACTTGGTGGAAAATGTGGATGTTTCCCTCAAAGAAAAAACGCTTTTCGCGTTTAAGAAAGATCAAAACGTCTCAAACCATTTAGTAAGAGCAGCAGTAAAGAAAATACAGCCCACAATTGGTACACTTCTGGGGCTACCACCGATACTAGGGCATCACAAGTGTGGCTCGTGCGTGTGTTGTTCAACTACGGAAGAGGGCTCTCTTTTCCAACACAAACAGGCATTTTGGAAGCATGAAAAGTTTTCTAATTGTAAATCACGCCATGTTATCTATGGGATAAAGTGCCCTTGTGAGAAACTGTATATCGGGAAAACCAACCAAGAGGTCAGATGCCGAATTATTCAACATAAATCACGAATAAAGAATAATGTCACTACTGCGCCGCTGGTCAACCACTGGAGGACCAATAATCATGACTTGAATGATCTTAAATGGACGGTTATTGCTAAAATAGAGAAAGACTCAAGAGGCGGAGACATTGATGAGAAACTGTCCCGCAGTGAAGCAATGTTAATTCTCAAATTCAATACTGCTCTAGATGGCCTAAATGAATTTTCAGAAATTTATCGACTGTAGAGCCAACTGTGTCCATCTAAAAACATCCCCATGGTCCTCTGATATTGAATTCTGAGTCAAGCACTATTAAAACCCAGACCGCCAGCGTCCTATTCGTGCATCCAGTCTCAGTGCCGTTCCATCATTTCCAACTAGAGGTTTTTAACCCTGTAGAAATCGTTGCACCTCATGGCAGAAAAATGTTGTCCCAAGGCTTAATTAACCGAATCCTGTAGGCCACTAACAACGGAGGATACGATAACTAAAACTACAACCCCCAGAAGGCCTTGAACCAGGAAGTAAGGCCACGCGCTGCCGTGGTAATTCAGCCTCTCAGCTGCGAACGCCAGTCTCTGGAGACCCAACACGGAGAAAGACGGCGTGTGTTGGCGAAGTACGGCGGTGACTGAAACACGCGGGTAAGAACACGTTTTTGATTCATTTACATTCCCCATCCGCAAAGCGCAAGTGGTCTAAGAGGAAACGGACAGCTGATTTGGTTGCCTTTGCCCTTTACAGGAAATCAACCCCTTGCCTTCTGATTCTGCCCACTGGAAGACACACACGCCGACGCAAAAGTAAGGCATTTGTACCCCTGTCCTTCCAGTCAAAGTAGGTCACTGTGCTTTTTAAATTAATGGGATATTCACACATAGCCTTTCCCTTCACAGATTCAACACTCCCTCTTCTCTAATGATTCAATCTGCTGGTTAAAAGCGGAACATGTAAGTATAGCTGGTGTGGCTAAATGGGTTAGTTGTGTAGATCTAAAGTAGTTAAGGTTTGACCTCGAGTTATTGTTTGTTCCAGATCCGCCCCTCAAAAGAACCTGAGCACCTTGGTGCAGGTAGGACTAGGTTTTCCTTTTGGTTGACTTTTAAATGACACAGGGGTTGTCTTCTAATAGACTGACACATACCTGTTTTTCCATTCACAGCTACGTGGTCCTGACGAGATTTCCCTTAAACAAAGGGATTTCGAAACGCGTAGACCTTGTTTCTTACAGCGTTAGGAGTTCTATTGTTTTACTATAAACGGCTTGAAATTTAAATGTTTCCCAATGCTGTTTTTCTGAAATGTTTGTTGTAAATAATGATTTGTATTATCTGATGTAAATTTCTATTGTATGTATTGTTTGGTATGGATGTTTGAATGAGTGTTAGTAATGTATGAATTTTTTTGGGGTATGAGTTAGTGTGGAGTGAAGTAAGCAATGTTTCTAATTATGTGAATTTTCTTAAAATGTTCTATTGAAATAAGAATTAAAGTAATTGATTTATTCAGGACTAAAACACTGTCCGTCGACTTACTGTTCAGTTCAGCGAGCCGTGAGGGAAAATAACAGCCTCACTTGGAAATCATTTGGCAATATTGGTGATATTTTTTGGTTTTTCAGAGGTAGAAAAATGGCGCCAGAGGGCGGATGGACCCGGTGAAAAAATGTCCCCCTTGCTGATATCGGACAAGATATTGATCCTCCGGGAAATAAGGCGGAGGAATGCATAGCAAGCCCACATTGGTCTGTCAGCTATTGGGCCAGGTTTAGAAGTAGCAGAGAGAGAGAGACTGCGAGGATGGGTTACACTAGCTCCGGAAGTCCAATGGCGCTGGCTGCCACTGCCCGGCAGCCGGTCTGTGGCAACGGTGCCAGAGACTGCCAGAGACTGCAGAATGACGCCGGAGAACAACTGGGGTGGAGAATTCTTACCCCCTGCTGAAATCAGGCGGCTCCGGTCGGGTCCTCCGGGATGCAGCCAGCAAATAGAAGAGCAAATGGTGGCGGAGAGTTTTGCCTGATGGGTTGGCTGTTGTGGTGGGGGGGGAATTGTAATGACGTGGCTGGACCTGGTAAGGGATCGCTGGGGGCCCGTAGGATGCAGGTCGGCATACTAAATGGCGGACCTGGATTGGGTGGACCCTTGGTGACGCCTACACGGGACGACGCAGGGTTATACATACCTGTCGGCCGTTCATGACTCCTTCTCTCGCCTTGACTATATCTTTGTCCCCCGAGCAGTGGATAGCTGAGTAATTGCAGCCGATATTCTTCAGCGCGGACTCTCGGACCACTCGCCGTTCGCTCTTACTTTACAAGTAGGAATGGCACGTGAGCCATTTCGGAGGCGTCTTTCGACGTTGAACCTCCAGAGGGAGGATTATAGAGAACATATGGAAGGTGCCATTGACCACTATTTGACATCTTACGTAGGGACGGTAGAGGGGGCTGAATGCCTTTGGGAGGCGATGAAGCCCATGCTCCGGGGTGTAGACATTTCCTTCTGCGCAGCGGCTCGCAGATTGCGTAGGGAGTCCCTTGTCCAGGCGGAGGCGAAACAACTTGAATTGGAATCTCGCAGTAGAGATAGTGGGGACTAGCAGGCTCGCCACCAACTCCTATTGAGGCAGCAGGACTATGCACATCTTCTCTTGGATGAAGTCCGACAGGCGTGGCTTAGGATCTACCAGTGGGGAGATAAGTCCAGAAAGCTGCTGCATAGGTTGTGTCAGAGGTCGTTATACTCCCAGGCCCTGCCGGGCATTCCAGGCCATGATGGGTCCTCTCTCACGGACCCCTCCCCTATTGCTCAAAGTTTTGCCATGTACTATGTGGATCTCTATGCCCCCAGGGAATGCCTCCCCACAGCTGTAGTTGGTCTCTTCCTCGATGATCTGCCGCCTAAGGCCCTCTCTGATGAAGTGAGTGCAGAACTGGATCTCCCGCTCATGGAGGAGAAGCTGGGCACGACACTGGGCGAGATGCAACCCGGAAAGGCCCCGGTACCGAATGGCTTCCCATGTGAAGTTTTTTAAACAATATTTTCTACAGCTGGGCCCCCACTTTTGCTAAGTGGTGGATGAGGCCAGCGAGCATTGTCGCCTGCCTCCCGATTGGAGACACGTGGAGATTGTGGTGTTCCACAAGCCCAGTAGACCCCCAGATAAGCATGCGTCATACCGCCCTATATCTCTTCTTAACCCCTTGGACGCTCATGACGAGCCCAGCTCGTCATGGAGTTTCCATTGATTTCAATGGAAATTACATGGAAGCACTGCAAGTAGCTTAGCATCCAAGTGGTTAATGTGGAGGCCAAGATTCTGGCTAAAGCGCTGGCCAATCGCCTCCGTTCCCATATTACATCATTGGTTCATCCTGATCAGGCTGGGTTCATGCCCCAGCGGACGACCCGCCACAATATTCGGCACGCACATGTTGCCGTGGCAACTGTTCAGGGGCTAGGGGAATGGGCTGCACTACTCCTTGCGGACATGGATAGGGCATTTGATTCCCTTAGTTGGGTATACCTATTCGCACTCCTCCATAGATTGAATTTTGGACCACGCTTCTAGTCATACTTGACCCTATTCTATACAGACCTGACTGCGTCTGTGCGGGTGGCGGGCTCTATCTCCTCCACCAAAAAGGGTTGTCCACTGTCCCCCTATCTATTTGCACTAGCAATGGAACCCTTAGTGTCCTGGGTGCGGATCGACGCCCAGGTGACTGGTCTTGAGTGAGCACCGGGTCTGTCGGATCGTATTGCCCTGTACGCTGATGATGTTTTCTTTTTTCTTACGAATATAGACAAGACAGGTCCACGATTGCTACAAATTATGCAGATTTTCGGGATAGTCCTCGGGTCTATATATGAACCCTTATAAGTCTACTCTTTGGGTCCTTGGGGGAGCGGCGGATCTTGGTTGCTGGGGCTCCTCCGTTCAGGTGGCCTCTGGGGGGTTGAAGTATCTGGGTGTGTTTTATTGGATTCGCCAGTCACCTCTTGGGAAAGGAATTTAGCCCCTGTATGGGTTTGTGTGCGCGAGGATCTTAAAACCTGGTCTCATATCCCCTTGTCTATATATGGCCATCGGCCATCTTTAAGATGGTATCGCTCCCCCGCCTACTTTATCAGCTACAAAACGATCCCTATCCGATATCTCCCGGATGGTTCCGACAGGTTAATATGGCCCTGGGACAGTTTCTATAGGCTGGTGGAATGGCGAGGGTGGCCCTGCGGACCTGCTTCCAGTCCTCGTATTGCGAGGGACTGGCAAACTCTAATATCCTTTCATACTATATGGCCTCACATCTGCTGTTTCTCAATGAGTGGTGGTATGGGGACAGGGCAGACCCAGCCTACGCGGTCGAGAGGGAGTGTATGAGAGATCACACCTTGCACACACTAATCCGCGCCGCTATGCAACTCCTTGCCACCTGCCACGAAAATGATCTTCCAAATATGGCAACAGGCGTTGCGGAGGACCGGGTGGTGGAATAAATTAACTCGAGAGACCCCTCTTTGGCATAATGGGCGACTACCGCAACTAGCTGCATTGTCTGGCTTTCGGGGCTGGGACCGATTTGGCATCTCTACACTTAGGGACGTGATGCGGAGATCAATTCTGAAATCTTTTCAGGACCTACAGAATGACTTTCAAATGCCTAAAACCCAATTTTACCGATATCTGCAGTTCCGACATGCCATCACTCCATACATTAAGGGGTTAGGGTCCTTGGCTAAGTTTAGTCCCATAGAGGCAAAGGTATTCATGGAGGATCTCCATGATCACAAGATCTCCAAAATGTATCTGTCACCCATAGCTCCCCCACACTGCAACACCTTAGGGAGGCCTGGGAGGGAGACATAGACCCACTGGAGGAGGAGGATTAGACGGAGGCCTTGTCCTCCTCGCCGGGGTCAGCCATAGCCGTAAGCCTTAGCCTTATCCAGTTTAAGTATCTTCACCGGGTCTATTTCACTAGGGTCAGATTCTGGAGGGTGGGATTGGTGGTCCCCCCAGTGTGTCTTCAATTCAAACATGAAGAAAGTACTCTGCTCCATACTGTCTGGCACTGCTCCGCACTAGCACAATTTTGGCGGGGTTATGTCGTGCCTCTCCGAGGTACTAGGTTGGGACCTCCCCAGCTCCCCGAAGCTGGTCCTGTGGCATGTTATGGATGACATAGGAGGTAAGATATACAAGCGCCATCTTATGTTATTAGGGTTCACTTTGGCCAAGCGAGATATTGCCAGAGCCTGGAAGGCTCTGAGGGGGCCCTCGGTATCTACGTGGAAAAATGGCATGGATTTCTGTATGGGTCTGAAGATTCCCATCTTTGTGGCCAGGGGGTGCCGTGGCTTAGAGTTGGAACCTGTCATGGCTAGGCAGAGATAAGTATAGGGGGCAAAAATACACTACGCTGCACAAATGAATGGGCGCAGACTACAGCTCCCACAGTCCTCAGAGGGGGCTGGTTATCATACCTGGATGTGGTTATTTAAACCCCGCCCATATTGTAATCAGGGCTTGTCACTCAGGGAACTTCCTCTAGAGCTAAAGCTACGAGAGTTCGCAGCAGTCAGGATTAAGCTCCTGAACTTGGTCTTTGCAGTTTCCTGGACGCAGCTGATTGTTAAAGCTGCAATCTTGTTTATGGCAGACACTTGGATTTTATGCTGAGAGACGGCGTCTCGAGCGCCGTGGAGCTGTGATATTTAAACTTTGGTGAAACACCTCCCAGTGTTTAGGAAGGCGTGTCCGTGACTCGCTTGATCTGTTTCAAGCCAACGGACGTCTTTTCTTTTAACCTTCAGAGCGTCTCGCACTTGCCTTATGGATTCCCTCTGCCACGCTGTGGATCAGCACCGGTAGGGGATTTGAAGCCACTTTACTTTTGTGAAATCTCCAGAGCAAGGCTACTTCTCCGTAGAAAGAGTCTTGATTTAGTGCTCTTAGCGTATCAAAGGACAGCACGCAGGAGAGCGTGAACAAACTGGGTATTTTTTTTGTATTTTCATTTCCTTAACCTCCTGAGTGAAGTTACTGCCGCGCTAGGAGGTGCCTTTGGATTTATAATTGTTTTCGACTTGCTGGCTACGCTTGGAAGAACTGAACTATGTGAACTGTCAAATCCACGAGAGCAGCCCAAAAGGACGGACGATACCCCGATATAGAGGAGTATCTGCTTTAAGATAAGTACCTCCTTTATGGTGACAAAGAACTATATTTTTGTTGTTTGTTTGCTTTATTTTTCTCTTTTGGGTCTTTTTATCTTGAGAGAAGCACCGCTGTTCAATATGTAAGTACATAATACATAGGGGTTCATGGTTCATAAGGGTACTAGCATAAAAAAAGTGTAATATTGTGTGTATGTTTTGTGTTTCACTTACAGGGCATCAGGGGTTGACTATAGAAGAGAGAGGTCTACATCTTCTGAGAACAGTCCTATTCTGAGTCAGGCAGCGGCAACATTATTGTTTCTTTTGTCCCTTTTTTCCCCTTCCCCTGTGGTGGAGTTATCTGTGGAGTGTTATACATAGATACTCATAGGTATCTCCATTTAGGTGAAGGGATTAAATAGCTTCTACCATCGTTCCTGCTCTATCCGGCTGTAAGGTTAGTGATTAACCTTCCTCTGTCTGACAGAACCTGTTTCCTTAGCCAGGTCCCCCGACCTGGCTTCCCTCCCACTAGTCAACATGCAATATTGCCCCTTGGGTACTGCTGAATCATGCCTAGGTAGACAAGACTGTTCTCTTGTGGTGCTGGTTTGGGCTAGTACACCCACACCTCAGCTTTTCACCACACACATGCATGCATAGACTATATCTTTCTGCTGGCCTTCGACTGTCGGGGCGACTCAAGCGGTTTCTATCCTCCCCAGGGGCCTTTCGGATCCTTCTCGGGTGATGCTCCGTGCAGGGGCCCTCCCCCCATCCACCCGCCCACTTTGGCGGCTCAACGCCTGGTTCCTCCAGGACGAACAGTTTAGGGACAGCATTGGTGCCAAGCTCCAACGCTATCTCAATACAAACCAGGGCTCAGTGTCCTCCTTTCATACCTTCTGGGAGGCCGGTAAGGCCACCATCCGAGGATTCGCCAAGGGCCAGCTTAAACTCACCCGTGTGGTGTGTGACTCTGGAAGTGCAGGCCGCCCAGCTTGAGACACTTCAACCCGAGGACAGAGATGAGGCCCAAGACAGGAGACTTACATTCCTGAGAGACGAGATCAGGCAGACCTCCATGGAAGCTGCCAAACTCCTTTGGCGCTCTTCTGTGGCCCGAGTGTACGGCTGGGGTGATAAAAATGGGAAACTCCTCCATCACCTGGCCACTTACCCAATGGTCAATTGTATAATACCGGAAGTGGTTGACGTGAGTGGCGAGATTCATCATGCTCCGTTAGCGGTGGCTACTTACTACGCTACCCTATATTCGGAGCGGGCGCCTGGTCTTTCCCTCCATGAGCTCCTCCAGCAAGAACGTTTCCCCCTTCCGTGTCTTAGTGATTCTGAGGCAATGGATCTGGATCTTCCGCTTACCCGCGAGGAGGTGGCAGACGCCATCTCCCGCATGGTGGCTGGTAAGACGCCGGGCCCGGACGTGCTCCCACGAGAATTCTACTCGTCCTTAGCGGGATACTTTGGTCCTGCCTCTCATTTAGATGTGTAATGAAGCAGTGGAATGTGGCTCCTTTCGCCCTGAGATGGACCTGTCTACCATTGTAGTGATCCCAAACTCTCAACCCCTCTCGAGCTGCTGTTTGGACTATCGTCCCATCTCGCTCATCAATACTGAACTTAAGATCTTCGCCTCCATCCTGGCCAACCGCATATGACCCCATCTAGCCACCCTGGTTCATCCGGACCAATGTGGCTTCATGCCTCTCCGAGGCACTAGACACTGTCTCCGACGCCTTCATCTTGGTTTTGCAAACCAGCACTTGCTGTCCCCATATTTGTCTCTCCTGCTTGTAGACTTCGAGAAGGCTTTTGAGTCGGTTGATTGGGGTTACCTGGAGGCTGTCTTGGAGCAGATGGTCTTTGGTGCTCCCTTCCACAAGCTGGTGAGGACGCTGTACCATCGGCCCCGGGCGCAGATCCTAGTCAATGGAGCTCTATCCCACCCTTTCCCCATTCGCCGTGGTACGCAGAAGGGATGCCCCCTCTTTCCGATCCTCTTTGCCCTGGCTATGGAACCCCTTGCCTGCCTTATTCGCAGCGACCACTCCCTCACGGCTGGCGGTGGCCCGGCTTTGAAGAAGATAAAATCGCACTCTATGCGGATGATGTCCTGCTGTTTTGGCAGACCCAGCCCAGTCGGGACCCCGATGCCTCTGAGCGCTTGGCCTCTTTCAATGTACCTTTGGCTTCCGGCTCAACCCGGCTAAGTCCGTTCTGTTCCCCTGCACGTGTCGCAGGACGGCTTTGATTGGTAGTCGACAATTCCCCTTCGATGGCAGTCCTTCAAGTACTTGGGAATCTGGGTGATCCTTCTCCCCGAACTTGCATGGTCGCTAAACGTCACCCCGCTGGTCAAACGGGTCCGTGCGGATCTCTGGAAATGACGTGCTCTGCCCCTAAACACTTTAGGAAGGATAGCCCTCATCAAAATGATGATATATCTCTACATGCTCCAAAACACACACCTCTTGTTCGCCAGGTCTTGATTCCGGGAGATAGATGGTCTGATCACAAAGTTTTTATGGGGGGGGGGGAAGGCCCAGGCTGGCCATGGCTCAATGTCGCATTCCACCTTTTGACGGTGGTCTTGGTCTGACGAGCCTCTATTTGTATTACTTAGCGACTCGACTCCTCACACTTCACAACTGGTTTAACGGCGGATGGTCTGACCCAGCGTATCACCTGGAATTGCACACCCTGGGCTTCGCCTCCCTCCAGAGGATGCTATATGGTGCAGCTGTCCCTCGGGCTCCCTCCAAGGTTACCCGTGGAGTGTTCCTGGCTTGGCGGGCCTCATTGCGCCACATCTGATGGTCGGGCAGGCTGACTCAATATACCCCCCTGTGGTGCGGCACCCGCTCGAAGAGGTGGCTTCCTTGGCAGGGTTCCGGCAGTGGGACCTCATTGGGATATCCCTGTTGGGCGATGTCTGGAGTGGTACCCATTTGCGCTCCTTTCCAGACCTGCAGGCCAGACACTCTCTCCACTCCTCCCAATTTTTCCACTATCTGCAGCTGCGCCATGCCCTCCGCTCATACATCCCAGATGGTACTTCCTTGCCGGAATACAGTCCTCCGGAAGCTCAGTTTAGGACTGGTGACTTGGGGAAAGGGGGGATTTCTAGAATATACCGATCACTTACCAATAATACCCCCAACTCCCTCTTCAACTCCGCGATAAGTGGGAGGGCTGGCTTGGGGCTCGAGAGGATGCCGACTGGAGAGGTGCCTTGATGGGCCCTAAAACAATCAGGGTCTCGGCATGGCTTCGGTTGGTCCAAGTCTACTTCCTGCATGCTGCCTATCTTACACCGCTGTGCCTTCACAGCGCGGGGCTCCGGTCGGATGCCCTTTGCCCCCGCTGCTCCCACCCCGCGCATACTTCTACCACATGGTGTGGCTCTGCCCCGCGATAAAGTGGTACTTGGAGTCCTTAATAAGAGAATTGACGGAGGTCTTGGGCTGGAAGGTTCCTCTGGCTCCTACACGTGTTCTTTTGGGCATCACTGATAGATTGGATGGTAGCAGAGCCGAAAAGCTTTTTCTTAACACGGCCTTGGTGGTAGCAAAGAGAGATATTGCTGCCAATTGGCTGACTGCTACTGCACCAACATTGGCGCGTTCGCGCAAGGGGGTGGACTGGTGTGCCGCCCAGGAACGGCCTCTTTATGTGGCCAGGGGATGGCCCGAGAAATGTTGCCGAATGTGGGGGAAGTGGGTGGGAGTGATAGAGAGTTAAGGTGGGCTGATAGGATCTACAGATTGCCTCTGGATATGTTGACCTTTGATTTGCATGTACGTCACTTTTCGTATCGTTGTGGAATGTGCTTACCCTGGACTAATCTCATGCGATGTAATTCTGACTGGTTTTGTGACCATTCTTAATTTGGGAGCTGTTAATAAATACCATTTAGAAATCCCAATTAGGAAATTGTTAACAGGCAAATGCTATTTCTAGTTGCAACAAAAGCCAATCAGTAAGATTTAGTTTGCATTGTTATTTTTGTGAATGGAACTGAAAACCACTTTGATATATTTAATATTTACCTTTGCGCAGATTTGGACCATTTTACGATCGATTTAGGAAATCGCTAAATCTTTGTTCATTTGGCCATGGAGTGGGGGTTGGTTTCAAGATCGCCTAGGCTGGAGTGTAGTTCCTATATTCCCAATAGGCTCTGCGCATTAGAATAATATATCCTATAGATATGACGTAGGACTTAGGTCAGTAGGTCTCTATTGAATATACTAAACTTAATTGTGAGTGCCAGCTAGCTCAGAGGTCACTAGAAACTTTCTTGAATTCACAAGAAGGGATTAGTTTCTGACAACCGTATAAACATGACAACTTTGTTCCCCAGGACTGGAATAACTATCTTCAGAGTTGTGGAAACAATAGACAAGTATTTAACTCAGTCAATCGTGCATGCTTCGTTTCTACAGAGTTTCCAGAGAAATAGTGAGACGGGCGTTTTGAATAAAAGGTTTATTGAACAGTCTTCTTTCTCATGCAAGAGAGGTGAACTGCTACCATCGTTAGACAGAATGCAAAGCATAATGCGTACAGCGAGAATAGTATTATAAAATAATACTGTAATAGCATTGTATGGTTTCTAAGCCATATAAAAATATATACATAAATAACACAGGCTAAAATACTCAACTGGTGCTTCTAAAATACGCCTACCTCAATGTACCTAACCTAGGTCTAGTACGAGGAAAGAGGTAGGTATGGTCTTTAGCATAGGTTTATTTTTTCCAAGAATCTACCAACGGTTTCTCTAGGTTCTGATCAGCTCCATACCTTAGAATAAAGGAGGTCTGGTATCTCTGTCTCGGGACTCGATTTCCCAACACCCCGCAAGGGGAGTCAGAAACACTGGAGCTGGATTTCTCAGCAGAGGAGGGCAGCTTCCTGATCAGTGTGTCAGCTGGAGAGTCGGCTTCCTTCAGCACTTGCTGTAGCAAGCTGCGTCGGGCAAGTAGGTCGTCAAACTGCTCCGAACCACCGTGCTGTGCTATAGCAAGTGAAGGTATATTTATACCTTGAAGGTGTTTAGGAATGTCATGTTTGACGTAAAGTCGGGCATATGAACATCATGAATGAACCCCTAAGGAATAGATGTTGATTGTAAAACTAACTGAGTTCTTGGAGAAATCAATATTCTTCCTCACTCGCATTGAGCTGAGACGTTAACGCCCAATCGTAGCTATTTGTGTTTTCATAATTCACCACGAGATACACTTGAAGCCATAGTACATCTTTTATATCCTGAATAGGCTACTTTGTGCAATAGACAGCTACCTGATGAAGGCGTGTATGCCGAAACGCGCGTTGTAGACATCTGCCGCACTGCCTGAATTAACGCCCCGTCCATTAATTGGATTTGTATATATTGATTGTTAAAATTTATCTCGTGAAATGACTAAATGTGAAATGTATATGTAATCTTAAATCATGATAAGAAATATAGAACACAAAATTTATACTTGAAAATAAATCAATAAATATATCACTATATTCTTCTTTAGAGTCCATATGGTGGTCATAGGGTGTCCTATTGAGATAATTATATATTCTACCAGCAAGATTGGTATTTGTATTTAAAAATATTTTCTTTAATAGATATTCTTTCCTAGCTATAATTTCCTTACTTTAGTTTATTTCCCTATGTTATAGCTAGCTGTAATTATAGGGGTCCCTTGTTTTCCTAAAGAAATCAATATTCAAGCAAGGGGAAGTTCCTAATGGCTTAAGCTGGTTTTCCAAGAAATCGTTGTGACGTTTGGTGAACGGAGGGAAGTAGCCATGGTTGTATTTGGGTAGCATAAGTTATGCCTAAATAAGGGCTTGTTTTCTATGCCTATAGAAGGGCAACGTGAATTGTACCTATATAAGGGCATGAATCGGAAAATGAATTCGGAATCTAAAACGCCATACAACAAGGCCAGCAAGTTGGCGTACTAACTCCCGTTTAACCACAGCATGTAAAAAACTGCACGGACACGGAAAAATAGCACTTGATAGATGAGGATTTATATTTAGAGGAACTGTATAGTAGTGGCTCCCTAATTTTATATGTGAGGAAGTGATAATAGGTTATCATACCTTTCAGATAGGTAAGGATGGATTATATTTTTTTGTGACATTTATTTAGGAAACGAGTACCAAGTGAGTAACTTTCATTCTTTATCACACTACTCGAAGCTCAAGCTTGAATGCATAGAATATTTGTTTTTTCTCTTTCTCTCCCGCTCCTGATTATTTAATTTCGGATTTTGTGGAGTATTGGTTTCTGCACTGTCATCTGTAAGTTTATAGTCAATCGAAAAGTATTCACATGGCTATTTTGGAATTTTAACACGAGCACCAGCGACCTGGTATTTTGTATCAGAAGTTATTCACTTCATATTTTCGGTCTCCGACTGACTTTTTTAAAAATTTGATTAATGCAAAATAGACTATATAATGATCAGACAACTGTGGGAGATAGTTATAGTCACACATCACAGTACAATGATACACAGGAATTCACCTAATAAAATATGACCTATTTTGTGCCCAATAAAAGATTAGAAATTCAGCAAACTTCGAATGTTCTACGTGTGCTTTTTGTCCCATCCAATGTTTTCCACCAACAGGAATTAATATGTCCATCTTGAACAGATGTCTCAGCTATCATACTATACTTGTGGCTTACTTTATCTTGAAGTTGAAAGGTTTTTGATGAAATCTTGGATTAACCAGTATTACATGTTTTTTGTTTAAATAGTATCGAGATAGTGTCAACAGCCACAGTTAATTGAATTAATACGAATATAAACAAGTGTGCCATAGTTTAAAATACATAAGAACACTATTAGCTCCTGGACCATTATCGGAAGCGAATCTGACCGCAACTAATGTATTTATACAATTGTCATTTTATTAAATTTGTTCAATATATTTACCGACAAGCTAAACTGTAAAACATGTATATTCCAATTTTAGTTCACCTCATCAATGTTTCCTTTTGCATCAAATCCAATTTTTTCTTAGTTTGTCTTGAAAATTATTGTTCGTTTTTTTGTAAAAATGTCTTTTGATTATTCAATGAATGTTAATATTATTTTTCTGTTTGTTCTGCTTCTCCTTTTTCATTACTCTTTCTCTTTCTCTTTATTATCTACTCTTTACCCGTTTTTCTGGGGTCGATTGGCAGCAATTATGGAACACTTGATTTAGCTTCTTTTTAGAATTAATTTTAAACATGATTATATAATGATCAGGCCCTGAGAAAGCAATACATTAATGTAATAAGTCACAAAAGGTATGTTAGCCTGTTTACGATTCTTCCCCATATATATATATTGTAGAGTTTTATCTAGGAAACCCGAATCGATATTCCTATTTTATGCCCTTGTCCGGTTATAATCAATAATATCCATACAACGGCATAATAATCATATCCATAATTCAGTCGTAGCACATGCTGTCACATTAAGCAAGGCTACTTCTCCGGCCCCCTAGAAAGCACACCGAGTTCTCTAAACAAAACCAAGCCTCCAGCAACCTGGGAAATCCCCCTTGCTTTTGTTTTGATTTCGTCCTAGAACTCCTGTAAAGCACTGTAAGAACGGCCAGTTCTTAGTGACATCTTTATTGACGTCTTATGTCCAACCTTACGTCAAACCCAGGCACCTTTCAGGTATAAATATACCAACGTTGCCTTAAGCAAACATACGGTGGTGATTCTGGAGCAGAGCAGCTATCTACTTGCCCGAAAGCCCAGCTGATGCGAGAGCCCACGGACGCTGCCCCTCCTCCCTGACGCGCTGAGAAAGACGCTGTCTTTTCTCCTGCCGAGAAATCCAGCTCCGGCGTTTCCAGCCTACCCTTGCGGGTTGATGGGATATCGAGTCCTGAGAGAGAGATACCAGACCTCCTGCTTTCTATTACCCAGGTACGGAACTGACTAAACCCTTACAGAGAATTCTTGAGTCAGATTCTTGGCAAAACAAACTTAACTTAAACTGCTACTTACTTACTCCTTCCCACGTATTAGGCTTAGGTCAGGTACACCAGGGTAGGCATAGTTAGAAGCACCAATTGAGTACGATTAGTCAATGTATATATGTATGTATATATTTTATCTATTTTAAAGTATCATATGGCTAAGAAACCATATCAATGCTTTTACAGTATTATTTTATAATCCTCCTTTTACTGTACGCACTTTACTTTACCATGAGTATTACAATCGTGGCAATTCATTTCTCTTGTATGAGGAAGAAGACTGCTCAATAAATAACACCTTTTATTGAAAACGCCCGTCTCTCTTTTCTCTGCATTCTGGTGAAACTAAGTACGCACATTTGACTGAGTGAAATAGCTGTCTTTTGTTTTCACACGACTCTAGAGATACACTCTTATTCAGGGAGAGCAAAGTTGTCATGTTTTGTGGTTGTCAGAAGCTAATCCCTTCTTGTCTATCCAGGGAGGTTCAACTCCTCCTCGTTTATTCGAGAAAGTTTCTAGTGACCTCTGAGCTAGCTGGCAAACCTTAAGTCTAATATAGTCAGTAGGGACCTAGATAACCTCAGTCCTACGTCTACACTGCTGAATATATTATTCCAATGCGCAGAGCCTATTGGGAATATAGGAACTACACTACATGGCGCCCAACGTTTGGTAAGGCGATAAATCTAACGCAAGACGTTAGAGTAACTCAGTCGTGCTTTTTCACACAGACCCTTTTCCCGTAAATACTCCAAAAGACGTCTGGAGTGGGTAAAAGGTTAAAATCCGCCGGAACTTAGTAGGAAGAGATTTCTATGTATAGTTTTTGGTTTAGTCAACATTGAAGGATACAGTGTTCCAAAAATATTGTGCACCTAATCTTTGTTTCCTTGAAACTTGATCTGCAACAAAAACCTTTCTGTCAGTAAAATGTCAGAAAATGAAGAAGAAAGGGAGGCAGCAAGAATAGCGGCTCGACTCCTAGAGGATGACACAAGTCTCCTACAGAGTGACCCGGATGCAATACTCATTCCGGTCAACATACGAAAAACTATAACTCTTAAACTTATAGAAAATGGACTGACATCGAGAGGTGGTACAGTCATATTCGTAATTGAGGCACACGAATATCGGCAGACAGAGGTATTCTATTCATGGATAAACTTTCCAGCAGCAAACGCTGTCACACACGAGTTCCACTATTACAAAATAGAGGAACCTCTGGAAGAGTACACCCCTTTCGAGGAGGTGGAAATCCCATTAAAATACCAAGAGCACCTGCTCTGGTTTAAAGGCGCCCTAAAACATAATAATCACATCACCAGGCTCAGGCCACTAGGTAGACCAGGAGCAACGTGGCTGGTTCTAGCCAGCTACACACCACATCCAGACATTGAAAAAATGTCAAGCGAAGAACTCTTAGTTAAAATAAAAGAATTAACAAAGGCATATAGAGAGTTGGTTCAATTGGCAACAGAGGATATAACTTTCCTCCAGAAATTGAAAGAAACCGATATAGCAGAACAACCATTTGAACTTGCCAGAATCATAGAAAAATGCTATGAAGAACTAGGAAGAGATAGTTTGGGTGGGGCACCAGTAAAACCCTAACTAACTGAAAATCCTGAAAAGATATTTATTAAAAATAATCTAAACACTCCAACAAAGAGCTGGGATGGAAATAAACAATCCACTCCCAAAGAAAAAAGATTCCAGTCCAGAGGAAGGTCTCCTCACGGAGAGAAAGATCTCCGGACCAAGGACACAAGTCTCCCCAGAGGGAGCCCTCTGAGAAAAAATACAACCTTAGAAATAGGGATAATCTAAAGAAACCTGATAGATATCAAGATATTGATACACGTCCCTCTCGATCTTTTCAGACTTCCTCGCAGAAATTGGAAAAAAGAGGATGGTCAGAACAAAGGGAAGAGCACGTCAAGTCCAAAGACAAGGAACCTGCTCATCAAAGTAAAAAATTACAATTTCCAAGAAAGAAGGTATCCAGCATTAAAATAGTTAAACATGCCGAGGATACTGAGGACACAGCTGAAAAACGGAGAGTGGGCCCAGACAGTGCTAGACAGCGCAGCAGAAGTGACCATAGCTCGCAAGATCCTGATGAATCATCTGGAGACAGTGGACAAGAATGAATACATTCAAGTGGAAACTGCAGACAGCAGAGTTAGCAAACCTCATAAAATATACGAGATAACATTACGTATAGAGGGGGATAAGACTAGGAAAGTAAGGGGTCAATTTTGGGATAACCTTTCCAAAGGCTATGATATTCTTTTAGCTGAGAAAGACTGGCCACCAGAGTTTGTCAGGGAGTGCCCTCATGGCGAAGAAATGATTATGCCTGCCTTCTCAAATCACATTCCAATTCATAAAAAATATACACTTGCAAGAAAGTGGGCAGTAGCCCAAGCTCCTGCATTATATAAAAATCATGTAGGATGGGATGAGGACTCTCCTCCTCACAAAATCCAATTAAAATGTCAACCAACTGCTCAAAGGCAGTACCCAATTAAGCAAGAAGCTAAAAAACAGGTCAGGGAGATCTTAGATCAACTTGAATACCAGGGGGTGATTGAAACATGCACCTCACAAATGAACAATCCTTTGTTTCCTGTCTCCAAGCCAGACGATTCATATCGACTAGTTTTGGACTACAGACACCTTAACTCATGTTGCAAGACATTTGCAGTACAAAACTCACACAGTGCAGCACTAATGAATAACATCGTGCGCAAAAAATACAAAACAACATTAGACATCTCTAATGGATTCTTTTGTCAAAACATTGCACCTGAAAGCAGGTATTTGACCGCTTTCTCAATAATGGGTTCGCAGAAAAATTTCTGTCGACTCCCACAGGGGTTCAAGAATAGCCCAGGATTATTCTCAGCAAGAGTAACAGAGTTACTACAAATATATGATGATGAGGCATTATCTTATGTCGATGACATCTATCTAACAGATGATGACTTGAATACTCACTTGAAAAGAGTGAACACCATAATACTTGGGTTCGCAGCAGAGGGTTACAAATTCAACTTTAAAAAGTCACGAATTGCCCATCTAACAGTCCTGTTTTTAGGGTATGAATTATCAAGTGAAGGCAAAAGCCTAGCAGACAATTTCTTAGAGAAGTGTGCTGTACTCCAAGCACCTAAAACGCTGAAGAACTTACAATCAATACTAGGTTTCCTGAATTTCGGAAGAACTTACATTCTAAATTATGCGGAGAGGATTAAACCTCTCTATGAATTAATAAAACCTGATTTTAAACCAATCAATTGGACTCAAAAACACACAGAAATTTTGAGATCATTGCAAACAGACATGTTAGCAAAAACAAAATTGCAAACTCGCGATAATACACGCAACCTTGTAATCCGAGTCATCCCAGGAAGATGCGGATTTACGTACCTGACCTCTAATGAGGGAGAAAAGGTACCAATAGCATACAAATCACACTTATACACACAAGCTGAAAAAACATTCAGTCTCGCGAAAAATGTTGTAAATGCGGTACAAACAGCTGTAGCAAACGAAAGAGCCCAGGCCCAAGGCAGACGGATTACTGTTTTAACAGCAGAATCAGCCTTCGAGGCGTTAACAAGCCAGTGTAATTTAACTACCGTGGCATTAGATCCAAAATGGATACAATGGGAAAAGTCTCTTGCTACAGACAAAGTGAAATACTATTTTGACCCGGAAATGAAAAAAATGAAATATCTAACATAGGAAAGAGAATATCCTCTGCCAATCGAAATTCTGCCCATACAACTTTACGCCTGTGTAATATATACAGACGGATATGCACAACCCTCAGTTTGAGGAAAAGAAGCTTATAACGCTACGTGCGTTGTTGTCAAATGCCGGTAGCGCGGAGGTAAATTGATGCCACTGGTAACAATATCACAATCTGTAAAAGACAATTCAGGTCAACAAACTGAATTAATAGCTTTAAAAATGGCGCTCGACATTGCCGATCGCGAATTCCCGACACTAATAGTGTGCGATTCGCATTCCTGCGTCAAATCATACAATAATGACTTGCAGAAATGGGTTCAAAATGGTTTAAAAGATGACACAGGTGCCACAATCAAGCAAAAATAGCTTCGGGAACAAGTAGTTCTTTTACAGAAAGAACTACAAAAGACTCACGTGATACATACACTGAGTCATCAGCGTGATGGCGTTCACGCTGCAGGGAATTCATTGGCTGAGACAGCCACAGCGGAAGCAACTAATCCGGCTTCCGTAGCCACAAAAAAGCGTTTAGAAAAATACATAGACGGGGAAACCATGCTGGCGGTAAAAACGTCTTCAAAAGGCGACTGTGCAGCATTACCCATGAACTATTCACTCAATTATACATACATAATCGATGCAAACTCCGTTCCTTTTGCTCGAATCCCTGGAGTGGGGGATAGAGTGATTCCAAACACGAACAGGAGGATCTTCTTAATACAAGAAGCACATATGGGATTAGGTCTAAGGCATCAGATGATCAAAGAATCTCTGACAGAATTACAATCAGAATACTGGTGGCCGGGAATGAGCGTGGATAATCACAAATTTGCAAAAAATTGTCAAAACTGCAACAGAGATCGCAGTGGCGAATCGGCCGAAGTAGTGCCAGAACACCTAATAGAAAGCATAAGGCGATCTATACGCATGATTAAACAGGAAACAAGCGTCCCAATGTATATTATTTAAGACTAGATTCACTTAAAATGTAGACACCAGCGCTCGGCTGACGCCAGAACTGTTATAAAAGATTTGCGAGTCTATATCGGCACATACGCAATTGGCATGCTACATTCTGACCATGGTCCTGCTTTTTAGCTCTCGAGCTTATAAGGAAGCCATGACCAGCATGGGCATTGCATTGCTGTACTCTTGTCACTTCCTTCCTGAGGAAAACGGGATTGTGGAAAGAAAAAACCGAGACATAAAGCAATCTATAACGGCGAGGGTATTAGGTACGGGTGATGGGTGGGTCCAACATTTAACAAGTGTCCAACGTAGTCTTAACAATCTGCCAAGAAATTCTCTAAAAGGTTTCAGTCCGTACGAACTATTGTTTGGGACTAGAATGCATATTCAGGACCTTGATAGTCAGACTTCAGTGGTAGAAGAAAAATGCTTTGATATCAAAGATCGTTTGGCTATTTTACAGGACTTAAATGAAACAAGAAAAGACCTGAGCAACATAAAGCTAAAACAGCAGCCAACAGCCACTGAAGAAAAACCACCTGTCCCAGCAAGGCCTGTCTGGATTCCAAAGATTGGGGATCTGGTCAGAGAGAAGATCGCGGTGAAGAAGGAATTTGGGCCTTCTTACAGAAAAGCAGTACCTGTCTTAGCTGTCAACGGAACAAGATCAGTTGTACTACCGCCCCTTGCTGGTAAAAAGGAGAACCAAGTTGTATCCATCGACCTGGTTAAACCACAATCATGTGGCCGATAATAAGTAGTAGGCCAAGTGGACTCCCAAGAAATAGCAGAACACCAAAGTTTGCTACAATACAAGAGGTTCAAACTGAGAGACTGATCACATTTGATAAACCTGCAGTGAATAAAAAAGGACTATGCGAGGGAGGAGCTACGCGCGGATCCAAGATGGACGCGTGAGCAGAGGGTTCCCGAGACCCCTTCCGCCACCCTTATCTATCCTGACACAGATCCTGATTTAGACGACGGGTGCTTCTCGTTGATGCCCTGCTGATATCGAAAGCTTTTTCCGGAATTCGATTTGGCCACCGGGAACTAGACTTGTTGCACCCCGTAATCTGAGGCCTACGGCAGTGGCCGTCCAGGGGCTCGAGTTCCCGAGGTGCCCAGGTGGCAATCGAACAACAACGGCTGGAGAGACGCCTCCGCTGCCCCTGTGGTACTTTCGGTTTCGATTTCGGTCATTGTTGGTGCCGACTCATTGCTGTTAGATATTGCTGCCCTGCTCTGGTCGCAGACTCTCATTCGGCTGTCGTCCCTCGACCCCTCGATCCCTTCAGTTTGCCATAGGGGGAATCATTCTAACTAGATCTCGGAAGACCCTTTGGAGCTCGTCGACCATTATGACGGGCAGGACGGACCCCGAGAGGCACCACGCCAGAAGCACGACTCGTGGAGGAGCCGCTCAGACCCAGACTATAGACCGCTTTACTCGCCCGAAGGGATCCCCGGGGGGATTGAGTAAGTCCCCCGGGGATGCTGGTGACGGTACCCCTGTGAATGAGGAGCCGACTTTGGCAGATGTTATGGGCGCCATTGCCAATATTCAGACTGCGATGGGGCAGCAATATGAAACTCTTGCTACTAAGTTGGATACGGTTGCGATTGAGGTCAACCTTATCAGGACAGACCTGGGGAAAACCAACGAACGGGTCAAATCTTTGGATGTGAAGACGGCAAGCTTAATTACGGATGTCTCAGATCTTCAGACCGAGGTCCGTAATCTTCGCATGGCCAGGGACTCATTTGCCCGTCGGCTGGACGATTTCGAGAGCCGGGCCAGACGAAATAATGTCCGCATCGTGGGCGTTCCGGAGACTTCCACGGAAGTACCGACGGATCTTCTGGTTGAGGACCTTATCCAGAACTATTTGTCACCAAAGGGTCTTAGTAGTCTTTTTGCAGTGGAGCGCGCTCATCGGATTCCAGGCGGGAAGCCTAAGCTTGGGGCCGCTCCGAGGCCTATCATAGCCAGGATCTTTAATTACCGGGACAGAGACGCTATCCTGCAGGCCTCCCGTGTCAATGGTCCCACTAAGTTTGAAAATGTTTCGATCAGCTTCTATCCGGATTTCACCCAGGCTGTGCAGAAGCAACGCTTGGCCTTTACGGGGGTGAAACGACGCCTTAGAGACATGGACCTGAAATATGCCATGCTTTTCCCGGCTCGCCTGCGGATTGAGCATAACGAACGTACATTTTTCTTTGATCGCCCTGAGGCGGCCAGTGACTGGCTGGACACTTTGCCGACGCAGCACACCAGCTCGGAGAATATGAGGGGTGTAGAGGGCGGCCTGGAAGACCTGGAGTAGTGAGTCGGTGCCGATGAGCCATTATTGGACGCTTTGCAGTGGCTCTGTGATAGTGATGTTTATACGCAACGGATACCCGGGGGTGGTTGGGCTCGGGACTCTTCCTCCTCAGGGGACACTTTTCTCTCTTCTTGTAGGTTAGTTTAATGGAGCGACAGGCACACTGCAAGTTGGGGTGGCTTTCTGGTCTACCGCAGGGGTGCAGGGAGGGGGGTTGTGTGTTGAGGGTTCTTTGGGGGGTGGGGTGGGGGGTCTTTTCTTGTTTGTTTATTTCGAGGCTCTGATTTGGTCGCTCTTTTATCCTTTGTGCTTGCTCTGTGGCGAGGGGGACTGTTGTTTTTTGTCTGGGATGGGGGTAGGGGGCTGCGGGTGCTGAGCTGGAACGTTAATGGTCTCGGGGATCGAATTAAACGGGGGATAGTTTTGCAGTACTTGAAGCGGCACGCCCCGGATATTGTTCTACTACAAGAAACGCATTTGGTGGGCAATACGTGCCGTGCGCTGAATAGAAGAGGCTACCGTTTGGTGGCCCACTCTGGCTTCACCACTGGGTCGAGGGGGGGGCGGGTATCTTGGTTAGGAACTCCCTCCCCCTCGAGGTAGATGAAGAGGTGCTGGATGATAGGGGTCGCTATGCTGCTGTCGTGGGTCAGTGGGAGGGGAGATGATTTCCATTTTGTCTGTGTATGTTCCCCCTGGTCTACAGCCTACCACATTTTCGGATTTGGGTGGGGTAATCCTGGGGCTCCCCGATGGCTTACTAGTGGTGGGTGGAGATTTTAACTCGGTGGTCAGTGGGGAGGAGGATCGACACCCTTGTAGAACCCTCCCCACGTCGCAGTTATGGTTGGGCCGTTTCATGGATACACTGGGATTAGCGGATTGTTGGAGACAACTTCACCCTGGCCAGCTCCAGTACACCTTTTACTCGGGGGCCCATGGTAGTCTGTCGCGACTCGATTATATTCTTATTCCAGCGGCACAGATGGTCTCCGTGAGGGAAATTAGACAACTTGCGAGGGGGATTTCAGATCATTTCCCACTATGGCTCACCATTGATGTGCGGCTAGAGTCCGGGGGTCGTGTTGCTCCTATTAATCCGTGGCATCTTCGTAACCCCAACATTAACAAGGAAGTGGTTAAATGTATGGATTATTACTTTGCTGAAAATGAAGGGTCAGTATCCTCCCCGGTTACTCTGTGGTAGGCGTGTAAAACTGTGGTCCGGGGTCAGACACTCTCTTTGATTGCCAGCGAAAGGGGGCGCAGAACTAAAGAAGTGGTACGGCTTGAAAACGATATCTCTGAATTGGAAGAACAAATGGAAGCTGGGATTACGCCTGCTAGCCTACACTCCTTGGCGCTTAAACAGTTTGAATACAGGGCTCTGGTGACTGATGCGGCTAAAGCGATGAATCGTGAGCAGCAGGGACGCTTGTATGATTTGGGTGATAAAGCAGGGAAATTGCTTGCATGGCTTGATAAGTGGGATAGAGTGAATCGTGTTGTGCCTGTTATTGAGCGAGGGGATGGTGTGCGAGTTGTGGACCCGGTCGAGATCGTTGAGGTCTTTGCCCAGCATTTTCGGAAGGTGTACTCGCCGGTCTCGGACAGACCTGAGGAGGACTCGCACCTGTTGCTCCGCGATATCGCGTTGCCTAGCCTCTCGGATTCGGACAGAGAGCTTATGGAGGCGGATTTTTCCACTGATGAAGTAGCGCTCGCTATCCGTGCACTTCGTTCTGGTAAGGCTTCGGGCCCGAATGGTTTACCAGTAGAGCTGTATAAGCTGTGTCCTGATAAGATGGCGCCGTACCTTCGTCGGGCATTTTTGGCGTCGCGAGATCTCGGGCTTCTTCCCCGAGATCAGAGACTGGCGTCCATTGTGGTCATCCCCAAAGACGGAAAGCCCTGGGAACATTGTTCGTCATATCGGCCGATCTCGCTTCTAAATGTGGAGCCTAAGGTTCTTGCTAACATTTTGGCGAACCGCGTGATCACGGTGATCGGCGACCTTGTGCACCCTGATCAATCTGGGTTTATCCCCCACCGTAACACTGCCCTCAATCTTCGACGTCTGCACGATGTTTTGGCAAGGGCGGGGTCGCTTGCGGAACCGGCCATTTTGGTTTCCCTTGACGCCTCGATGGCCTTCGACACGGTGGAATGGCCTTATTTGTGGGCTGCCCTCGCTAAATTTGGTTTTGGTCCTAAGTTCATTGGATGGGTTCAACTGTTATATGAACAACCGCTTGCGCAGGTGGTGGTTAACGGACGGGCCTCGGATCCCTTTGTCCTTGGACGTGGCACAAGACAGGGCTGCCCTTTATCGCCTCTCCTTTTTGCGCTTGCTCTTGAACCCCTTGCCGCGTGGCTCCGCTGGGAGCCCTCGCTCCAGGGCATACGGTGGTCTCCTACCTTTGAAGATCGGGCATCACTTTATGCTGATGATATTCTATTGTACCTCACTTCTCCCCGTAAGTCACTGGGAGTCCTGTTTGATGTCCTGAGCTCTTTCTGGAAGAATTCTGGTTTGGTTATTAACTGGACTAAATCCTGTATTTACCCGCTCGCGGGTGGACAACCCTCTCTGCCTCGCTTCTGCCCTATACCTGTTTCCAGTGGTGGTTTCAAATACTTGGGGATCTACATCTCTATAGACCCTGAGGTCCGATTTGAGCGAAATCTACTGCCTCCGCTTGCCCGACTTCGGTCGGATGTGGTGGCATGGTGTGGACTGCCTCTTTCCCCCCTGGGGAGGGCGGCCCTGTTTAAAATGATGTCTCTTCCCCGATTCTTATACGCACTCCAGAACACGCTGGACTTGGTTCCGGCTGGCTATTTTAGTGAAATCGAGGGCCTCCAGAGGAAGTTGATTTGGGGCGGGAGACCGCGTATAGCGCTGGCGAAATTGACTTTGCCCTGGTATGATGGTGGGATAGCTTTACCGGATGTCAAACGTTATTACTGGGCGTCCCAGTTGAGTGCTATTAATCACGCCATGTATGGCCCTGTCCCTAATCCCGCGTATGATATGGATAAGTGGCAACTCCCGGGGGGCGATTATAATAGAGCGCTCTATTCCAAGAGTGACAGGAGGTGTTTGACAGGCCCCACTGCAGTGGCACTGCGTGTCTGGGGTAGTGCAACGTCGGCCACGGGTTGGACTGATAAACTCACTAGGGCGACTCCTCTCTATGCAGCTGAGAGATTGGGTGGTCTGTGGTCCTCGAAGGGATTCGATAGGTGGGACCTTATCGGTATCAGCAAAGTGGGTGATCTTTGGGCCACCAATCGAGTCAAAACTTTTGACGAGTTACAACGGGAATATAAGATGAGTGATGGGGAATATTTTCGATACCTTCAGATCCGCCATGCGCTCGATTCCGTTTTCCCTGCTGGCACCTCGATCCCTGAGTCTTCTCCCTTGGAGGATAGAGTGCTGGATGGGCATGTCCCCGACAGCACTATCTCCCTCATATACAAGAAACTTATTAATGTCCGTTCGGACCTTCTTGTACAGCTGCGTGAGGCATGGACTGGTGACGGGCTGGAGCTAGACGATGAAGACTGGCAGGCTGCAGTTTCTCCCCCAAAGGAAGTTGCTATTCCGGCACGTCTCCGACTGGTGCAGCTAAAGATTCTTCATCGCACCTATGTCACGGGTCCACGATTGATGCATATGGGTTACTCGATGGATGGGTTATGTCGGCGTGGATGTGGTTTGCTTGCTACTTTCCTCCATATTATATGGGAGTGCCCGGCGGTGGTGGTTTTTTGGACTCGAGTGCATGAGGTGATGGGAGAGGTGACGGGCGTCGGGCTACTTCCTGGGGCCCGGCGCTGCTTGCTGAATATTTGGGAACCGAATGACTGCACAGTTGCCCAGACTCAGTGGGTCACACTGGGAAATATTATTGCCAAAAGAGATATTGCTCAACTCTGGGGATCTCATAGGGCGCCACCGGTCTCAACCTGGGAGGAGAACATGGACTGGTGCATGTTTAGGGAAAAAGTTGTATACGTCTCCCGGGGTAGGCCTAAGAAGTGGGGTAGGATTTGGGATCTGTGGAATTCGTATCGGGGTGGGATTTGTGACCCTCCTTTTGTAGAGTCCCATGATGATACAGGCTCTCCCTGATTGTACGTTCCAGTAATTTTGAATTTTTGTTCAATGTAAAGTATTGCTCGCTCTTGGTCCCCACACCCCACCTCCATGATTTCCTGATGCTTGCTTTTCGTTGTCCCCTCATATCCCACGTAGCAGCCCTTATATTGGTGACTTTGCCTCGTTTCTTTTTCTTTTGGGTTTTCTTTTTTGTTCTTTGTGTGTTATAAAATGGAAACCTTTTATTCCTCCTTATATACCAAATGCTCCTAACCAGGTCATGCTTTTCCGCTGCCGGACCCTCGGGTTGTCGGCTGATGAGCTGTGTACTGCTTTATTTTTACTGTTTCATATTGCTGGCCAGCCTGGATGGTTGTAGGCCTGTATATGTCCTTATTTTGCAAATAAAGGTTTAAAAAAAAAAAGGACTATGCAATAATGCCATGGAACTTGTGCCTCTTGAAACCCAAATTGCAACAGTTCGTCAAGATACACCTGTCTACAACGATGTAGCCACAGACTATGCTAATGAAACAAAGAAAATTCCAAAAGCAAATAAAAATCCGGAAGCTATTCCAACAATTGACAGAACTGCATCTGGCTACTTCATCAACTTCGATGACTTTTCTGAGGATCCGAGCGAACCTGAAGAACAGCCAACAACAAAATCTTTTAAAGACAAAGCAAAAGAACTCTTTCATCAACTCAAAGAAACCTATCTGATTTCTCCATGGATTGAATTTTGGATTGTGTTAGGTGTACTTTTCCTCCTGCTTTGGCTCATCATGGTTCTTTGTTTGGGAAAATTCATTGAAAATATAGTACAATGGACACAGCAAGTCAGAACATCAACTTGGTCCTAAAGCCACACAAGTCATCTCACATTGAGAAAAGAGAACTATCATCCGTGAATGTCACAGCCAATCCAATACCCGGTGGGGTAGCTTGGGACAAAACAGATTACGATATTTATGGCCCGGACGAGCTCTTGAAGTATCCACACCAGTTCAAGATTTCATTGAGTGACTTTGTAAAACCGAGCACATTCTCTGATGATTGGGACTTTGAAAGTATTAATGATATGATGTCAGATTTAGTAATGTCGGCAAAATTTACAGAACATGATTACTTGCAGGGTTCATCTAATTATGAACAAATGTACTACTACAACCACTTTGCACATCACTATTTGCATAAATCTGCTCAACCTAGAAATGTTTTAAATTATAATCAATGGGAACATTGTGCAGCTCCACCAAAAGGTAGTTCAAAAACATTTTATGAGAAATTTCCCAGATTCTCAGGGTTTAACACAAGTGAAGCCGAAGCTTTTTATTTCAAAATGTTAAATAAGACAGGAATGAAAACGATGCTGACAAACACTAAATTAATCTATTCAGAAGCATTTTATGAACAAATGACTACATTTGGTTTTGATTTTTGGAAAAACAATATTGAAACAAAAACCATCTAGGGTACCAAAGATTGGCAGGTCCAAGGTATAGAATCATTATTTAGAGCCTGCATGATCCCAGAACAAATTATATTCTTGAATGACACAATTCAACAGACAACCTGTCTTGGCCTAGCCAAAATTAAAGACTTAAACAAACCGTCTATTCCAAAACCAACACCTGACAGTAATAGCACTACAGATGTTGAGATAGACGTATCACATATTTTTAACCAAAACAGAACACATCCTGATTGGAAAAAATGGTTGATCTGGCCCACAGACACAAATAGCTGTCAAGATAGATTCCTGAACAAATTACAGGGGTTCAAATTGACCATACCAGACCCTAGATACTCCCAGAGACAACATCCAGGGATAGTTACAACATACAGTGTAGGAAAACTCTGCCTCGAATGGCTACAGAAATCCACACTGGCAGAAATTAAGCAACACTTGACTTTACTTAAAGACGGTGCTGACTTGCGTGATTTCATAATGGGACCACGCAAACAGCGTCAAAAAAGTTTCATAGCGGCCGGTATATACGCAGCTTACAACGAAGCTTGGAAAGAAACGCAAATTGAAACAGCAGAAAAAATACGGGAAATTGACCGTATTAATTTGGAAAAATCACTTTCTGTTGTGGACAATGGGTTAATGACTCTGTCTTCCAGAATATATTCACTGGACAGTATTGTATCATCTGCTATAGATATAATAGAGTAGGACTTACTAATGTTACAACATGGTCAGTCACAATTACGTTCTATTGTACAGCTTGGCAGGACGTTACAAAATCTGCGTTCAGGCTACGTGCCTTGGCGTTTAATCAACACAACGTCATTATTCTCTATCTTTAACCTTACTGATACACAAATCAGCTTGGCACAGAAAGGAGCGGAATATACAATTCTGAGCATTGAAAAACTTGAGAGATTACCATTGACAATGTCAGAACGACCTGTCATTGAATGGATAATACAAAGAATAATAACTATTCCGATAACAACTTTCAAATGTAAATTCTGTCAAGAATATATACCAGCAGGCCAGTATGAAAGGTTGGGTAAAGGGTACAATAAGTCATCATGGAAATTACCTTATACACACACATGTTATAGTGAAAAGGAACAGAATGTATTTCTTAGTGGTAATAATTGTAAAAAGTCACTAAGTGGTATACTTCTGTGTCAAGGTATTAACCTGCATGGGGCCTGTGAGGGGACTTCAAATAACCTTTCTTGTCACCAGCATGGCACACCTGCAACTCGAATAGAGCCATTCTTTAGACGGCTTTCTAACGGGAGCTACATTCTAATAGTGGACCACAGATGTTGTGGCATGATGCCAGGAAAAGCTTATCTAGTTAGCGTTAGTTCCATGTTCACTTGCTGTATGCAAGTATTGTTTCCAAACAGCACTCCAGACAGGGAGGCAAAAATTTGGCCCATTTTGAATATCTCTTCTATTCGAATTGATACTTTAAGCAGAATGAAGTCTGTCCTTTTGCAGACAACTGTGCCCTTGACGTCATCAAAAGAAACGTATGATCTTCAAGTTGCAAGGACAACGGCAGAGACACATACACTTTTATCAACAAATTGCCCCCTACATTTCGCAGAAATGTTAAGCCAAATCCTAAATATGTCTGATACGAGCGGTATCCCACATATATTTAAGACAATTTTTTCGGGACTGTTAACACCCTTCACAACAGTTCTGGGCATTTTTCCTAATTTTGTCCATTCTGTCTTTGGCGGCCTACCACTCCTGTTGGGACTCGTAGCAGGCATTTTATTTTTGATTCTCCTGCTTCGTTATGGCAAGCCAAATCGCAGACAAGACTCCTGCAACGATGAAAGAAACGATCCTAGCTATACGCTATCGGGACTGCATAACTAAAGTCCTTGGATTAGCCCGGCTAAGAGATCTGAATATGACCTGGTTTCTTTCATTCAGACCCATCTTGCAGAATTGTATCTGACCTGTGCTACGATGTATGCTGTGCGGAGAAGAATGCGTGTTGGACGTCTGTCTTACACTACAATCAGCAGTACCATTGGATACAGATACTTTGCTAAGTCCTGTAACGGCTCATGCATCGTGTTGTCCCCAGCGGTTACCAATCCTGATGACGGCATTCGTTGAGACTTCACCACTGCGATTAAAGGGTAGTGAAGTACAAGATGAGAGCAACATCACCCAGGTACGACCTTCTGTGAGCATTGCTGATCAAGACATCGATGATAGCAATCATTCTCACGACTGCACAGTTGCGCCATTTTCCAACTTGGTCGAACTTTCACTTGAAGCGATAAACCACTTTTTTGAAAGTCTGTCTGAAATGATGTTTTCCCCCGAATAAAAAGAATAACTTTTAAGCAAACTAGTACACAGCGTTCCCTGAACTCTGAATTCGGCCTTCGGCTTTGATAAACAAAAGCTACTGAACATATTTGGAACTATATATTTTTTTCTCTATACCCTGAAAGCGATTTTTTTTTTCTTTCCTGAATTCCAAAATATTTACCCTTTTTTCTGGCACATGTACTCTGCTTGAAGTAGAACTATTCTTAGAGAACAGAGCTTCTATTTTTAGGAACTCTAGAGACAATATATTACAGGGCTCGAGAAATGTACTCGCCCGCTCGCAAATGCGAGTCAATTTCTTTCAGGGCGAGACAGTTTTCAGGCCTACTTGACCGGCCTGGCGAGTGAACTTTGTCGCTGTGCTAAAGTGCAGTGCCGGTAGAAGGCTCTAGAGGGCAGCTGTGCGAAATGTTAAGGAACTGCCGTGACAAAATGCGGGAAAAGCAAAGGTGTTGATTGGCTGATTGCAACGCGGGCTCGGTCTGCTGAGGCCTAGTTGCAATCAGCCAATAAGATGGTAGCTAATCTCCGCACAGTTAAGTGTACAGAGCATGTTTAGAAGCTTCTCATTGGCTGATTGCAATGAGGCGCGCAGGATATCCTGCCTGAGATGCGTGTAAACTGCCTTCGCCAAACCCTGTACCCAATTCACTTGACCGGAGGCAGGCCATGAACGACACTGGTGCCCCAGCAAAGCAGAAGTTCTCCTGCACTTGGGGTGTTTAACCATGATCCTGAGAGCCCTGCGAGTGGAGCTGTGCCCCTGATGTAAGCCTGCGCCTGCTGAGGATGGCTCGATCTCTCTGTAGGGGGCCCTACGGTAGGTGTGCTTGGATGGGGACACCACCGCGGGTCAGGGGCTCTTGCTCCGATTGTTGGGGAGGGTGGCTTTGAAGGGGATTAAAGTACAGCAGGGCTATTGTTATGCTTGTTACTGTTTCAGACATCGAGTCTTCTATCCTAGAAAACCACAAACTTACCAGCAATGTAAATAAACCTAGTTGAATAGAAATTAGGCATAATTATAATTAACATGTGCGATCACATTAGAACTGCGAACTGCATGTGGTCAGAAGTTTGATAGTGCTCAGAGAACCACAGCTAGATGAGGCACATGAGAAAGGTGAAGTTCGAGATTTCGAAACTGCAACGCATTCGTGAAATCTAATAGAGGGAGGCACAGGCGGCCAGAGGGCACTCCCTGCACGTGTCTCGTCCAGTGGTAGCTCGCGAGGTGCCAACAAGCTGCCTGTGGTGCCCGTCAAGGAGCCAGATGTCAGCGCAGGAAATGTTGTATTTTCTCACAGCTAAGAAGTTAGATTACCCAGCTCTGCAAGGCGGGTGCAGTCGGTGGTGCACGGATGGGATGCAGAGGGTAAACAGCGCCATACGATTCCCTTTGTTATTTTAATTACAAAAATATTTAGCTGCATGATACGATCTACAGTAAGGAAGGAGTGAATAGGTGGGTTGGCAAAGATAAAAGTGGTATAAATATAAGGAGACTGGAGAAAAGTGGACAAGAACGAAAATATATGTCTACTCCAAATTGTACGAACAACCACGTTAAACGCGTATCTTTTTATTTCCCTGGGTGATTTGCAATTATCTGCATATGAAGAACGCCCGTTCACGAGGAGGACCAGGCTGGCGCCGACTTCATGAAGTTGAAATGCCAGCTCGGGGAGCCCACCAGGAAGTGAAACAGATGTAGGGGCAGGTTGTAATCACAATCTATGGTGTGAAATCGCACTGGGAGGCTTCCCCGTCACTTGACAAGATAGGTCCCCACGTCAGCGACGTGGAAAAGAGAGTGATGGAAAATGACGATATCATGTCAAGAGCAAGCAGGGTAATTTTGTTTATATGGCCCTACTTGTGCTTACACAGCATCCCTGGTCTGATTGCAGAGACATAAAATACAATTGCAAGACCCCGTAAAAAACCTTCCAGTCATACTGTTATTTCTTTTCCAAGCCATGGTGCGATCTGCCCTTTCCTAGGCCGTGCTCTAGTATGTTTAAGGTACAGTGGTGTACAGAGGACTGGGAGAGTGTTTATCCGGGCTTTACTCTAGTATGTTTAAGGTATAGTGGTGTACAGAGGACTGGGAGAGTGTTTATCCGGGCTTTACTCTAGTATGTTTAAGGTATAGTGGTGTACAGAGGACTGGGAGTGTGTTTATCCGGGCTTTACTCTAGTATGTTTAAGGTATAGTGGTGTACAGAGGACTGGGAGAGTGTTTATCCGGGCTTTACTCTAGTATGTTTAAGGTACAGTGGTGTACAGAGGACTGGGAGAGTGTTTATCCGGGCTTTACTCTAGTATGTTTAAGGTACAGTGGTGTACCCAAGTACTGCTAAGAGTGGGGTTTTTTGCAGATTAATGTAGCGCTTACTCGGCCTGAAGGTATTGGAGCGCTTTACATGAGTGCCAGTTATGTTACACAAGGACACATTTGCTTTTGTTAGGCAAGGGGAGATTAAGTGATTTGCCCAGAATTACAGGATGCTGGGCCGCCGGGGCCGTACTCTAGTATGTTTAAGGTACAGAGGTGAACCTGAGTACTGCTAAGAGTATCATCCGGAGCCACGCTCTAGTATGTTTAATGTACAGTAGTGTACCAGAGTACTGCTAAGAGTGTTTATGTGAGGCCGTACTCGTAACGTTCAAAACATTGCAGTGAGAATAGCAATGAGGCAAAAAAATTAGATCATGTCTTACTGGTCATAGATCAACTGTGCTGCAAATGTTTTGAAGAAAATGAGTATGCAAACAATATGTCGGTCGAGTGCATTGATGATAGGTCGAGAAGAAAATTCTTGTCACTAGACCTGCAGGTCAAGTATGATTTTTAAGATTTGTCGAGCCCTGTATTACCTCAGCCTCTAGCATATTTACAATTAACTGTATTTATATGTGATGGAATGGTCTCGCACTTCTTTTCTGTATTAAGAGCCATTTCATGTGGAAATTTCGCAAATCATTCATGCTGATATATATATGCATCTTTTTTTGAATGATTACACTGCTTGAAAAGCGTACAGTACCTATAATCATTTTCATGTATTTCGCATACACCATTTCAAATGCAAAAATGTATTTTGGGGTGGGATGGTATACACATGCACCTTTTAAATGTTTACTATTGCTTAGTTTTAGTAATGATGGACATTAATTCGTGGAGTGGGTGTAGTGTTTTATCTAGGAAACCTGAATCGATATTCCTATTTTATGCCCTTGTCCAGTTATAATCAATAATATCCATACAACGGCATAATAATCATATCCATAATTCAGTCGTTGCACATGCTGTCACATTAAGCAAAAAACACAGTTGATGGACAGAATGTAGAACAATGTCATACATTCACCCCAGTACAAGGATCTGGGCCTAAATCCATCGTTTTTTTGCACTCCATACCACCCTGGGTTAGACACTGGCTATATGCAAATCAGCTCTGACCCTGTGCCTCATGGGAACAGTCCAGTCCGAACTACCAAGCCATGTCTTTCCCAGACCGGAATCAAGCATCCAAGGACCGGTTTCTGGCTATCAGCCTTCATTCAGCCTGGATAGCTTGACTCCAGTGGTGTGGAGAGCCTGGGACTCACGTCTGAGCATACCCAGCCCACTCAGGGTGAAAATTGCAAAAAACACAGTTGATGGACAGAATGTAGAACAATGTCATACATTCACCCCAGTACAAGGATCTGGGCCTAAATCCATCGTTTTTTTGCACTCCATACCACCCTGGGTTAGACACTGGCTATATGCAAATCAGCTCTGACCCTGTGCCTCATGGGAACAGTCCAGTCCGAACTACCAAGCCATGTCTTTCCCAGACCGGAATCAAGCATCCAAGGACCGGTTTCTGGCTATCAGCCTTCATTCAGCCTGGATAGCTTGACTCCAGTGGTGTGGAGAGCCTGGGACTCACGTCTGAGCATACCCAGCCCACTCGGGTGAAAATTGCAAAAAACACAGTTGATGGACAGAATGTAGAACAATGTCATACATTCACCCCAGTACAAGGATCTGGGCCTAAATCCATCGTTTTTTTGCACTCCATACCACCCTGGGTTAGACACTGGCTATATGCAAATCAGCTCTGACCCTGTGCCTCATGGGAACAGTCCAATCCGAACTACCAAGCCATGTCTTTCCCAGACCGGAATCAAGCATCCAAGGACCGGTTTCTGGCTATCAGCCTTCATTCAGCCTGGATAGCTTGACTCCAGTGGTGTGGAGAGCCTGGGACTCACGTCTGAGCATACCCAGCCCTCTCGGGGTGAAAATTGCAAAAAAACACAGTTGATGGACAGAATGTAGAACAATGTCATACATTCACCCCAGTACAAGGATCTGGGCCTAAATCCATCGGTTTTTTGCACTCCATACCACCCTGGGTTAGACACTGGCTATATGCAAATCAGCTCTGACCCTGTGCCTCATGGGAACAGTCCAGTCCGAACTACCAAGCCATGTCTTTCCCAGACCAGAATCAAGCATCCAAGGACCGGTTTCTGGCTATCAGCCTTCATTCAGCCTGGATAGCTTGACTCCAGTGGTGTGGAGAGCCTGGGACTCACGTCTGAGCATACCCAGCCCACTCGGGGTGAAAATTGCAAAAAACACAGTTGATGGACAGAATGTAGAACAATGTCATACATTCACCCCAGTACAAGGATCTGGGCCTAAATCCATCGTTTTTTGCACTCCATACCACCCTGGGTTAGACACTGGGTATATGCAAATCACCTCTGACCCTGTGCCTCATGGGAACAGTCCAGTCCGAACTACCAAGCCATGTCTTTCCCAGACCGGAATCAAGCATCCAAGGACCGGTTTCTGGCTATCAGCCTTCATTCAGCCTGGATAGCTTGACTCCAGTGGTGTGGAGAGCCTGGGACTCACGTCAGAGCATACCCAGCCCACTCGGAGTGAAAATTGCAAAAAACACAGTTGATGGACAGAATGTAGAACAATGTCATACATTCACCCCAGTGCACGGATCTGGGCCTAAATCCATCGTTTTTTTGCACTCCATACCACCCTGGGTTAGACACTGGCTATATGCAAATCAGCCCTGACCCTGTGCCTCATGGGAACAGTCCAGTCCGAACTACCAAGCCATGTCTTTCCCAGACCGGAATCAAGCATCCAAGGACCGGTTTCTGGCTATCAGGCTTCATTCAGCCTGGATAGCTTGACTCCAGTGGTGTGGAGAGCCTGGGACTCACGTCTGAGCATACCCAGCCCACTCGGGGTGAAAATTGCAAAAAACACAGTTGATGGACAGAATGTAGAACAATGTCATACATTCACCCCAGTACAAGGATCTGGGCCTAAATCCATCGTTTTTTTGCACTCCATACCACCCTGGGTTAGACACTGGCTATATGCAAATCAGCTCTGACCCTGTGCCTCATGGGAACAGTCCAATCCGAACTACCAAGCCATGTCTTTCCCAGACCGGAATCAAGCATCCAAGGACCGGTTTCTGGCTATCAGCCTTCATTCAGCCTGGATAGCTTGACTCCAGTGGTGTGGAGAGCCTGGGACTCACGTCTGAGCATACCCAGCCCTCTCGGGGTGAAAATTGCAAAAAAACACAGTTGATGGACAGAATGTAGAACAATGTCATACATTCACCCCAGTACAAGGATCTGGGCCTAAATCCATCGTTTTTTTGCACTCCATACCACCCTGGGTTAGACACTGGCTATATGCAAATCAGCTCTGACCCTGTGCCTCATGGGAACAGTCCAGTCCGAACTACCAAGCCATGTCTTTCCCAGACCAGAATCAAGCATCCAAGGACCGGTTTCTGGCTATCAGCCTTCATTCAGCCTGGATAGCTTGACTCCAGTGGTGTGGAGAGCATGGGACTCACGTCTGAGCATACCCAGCCCACTCGGGGTGAAAATTGCAAAAAACACAGTTGATGGACAGAATGTAGAACAATGTCATACATTCACCCCAGTACAAGGATCTGGGCCTAAATCCATCGTTTTTTGCACTCCATACCACCCTGGGTTAGACACTGGGTATATGCAAATCACCTCTGACCCTGTGCCTCATGGGAACAGTCCAGTCCGAACTACCAAGCCATGTCTTTCCCAGACCGGAATCAAGCATCCAAGGACCGGTTTCTGGCTATCAGCCTTCATTCAGCCTGGATAGCTTGACTCCAGTGGTGTGGAGAGCCTGGGACTCACGTCAGAGCATACCCAGCCCACTCGGAGTGAAAATTGCAAAAAACACAGTTGATGGACAGAATGTAGAACAATGTCATACATTCACCCCAGTGCAAGGATCTGGGCCTAAATCCATCGTTTTTTTGCACTCCATACCACCCTGGGTTAGACACTGGCTATATGCAAATCAGCTCTGACCCTGTGCCTCATGGGAACAGTCCAGTCCGAACTACCAAGCCATGTCTTTCCCAGACCGGAATCAAGCATCCAAGGACCGGTTTCTGGCTATCAGGCTTCATTCAGCCTGGATAGCTTGACTCCAGTGGTGTGGAGAGCCTGGGACTCACGTCTGAGCATACCCAGCCCACTCGGGTGAAAATTGCAAAAAACACAGTTGATGGACAGAATGTAGAACAATGTCATACATTCACCCCAGTACAAGGATCTGGGCCTAAATCCATCGTTTTTTTGCACTCCATACCACCCTGGGTTAGACACTGGCTATATGCAAATCAGCTCTGACCCTGTGCCTCATGGGAACAGTCCAATCCGAACTACCAAGCCATGTCTTTCCCAGACCGGAATCAAGCATCCAAGGACCGGTTTCTGGCTATCAGCCTTCATTCAGCCTGGATAGCTTGACTCCAGTGGTGTGGAGAGCCTGGGACTCACGTCTGAGCATACCCAGCCCACTCGGGGTGAAAATTGCAAAAAAACACAGTTGATGGACAGAATGTAGAACAATGTCATACATTCACCCCAGTACAAGGATCTGGGCCTAAATCCATCGGTTTTTTGCACTCCATACCACCCTGGGTTAGACACTGGCTATATGCAAATCAGCTCTGACCCTGTGCCTCATGGGAACAGTCCAGTCCGAACTACCAAGCCATGTCTTTCCCAGACCAGAATCAAGCATCCAAGGACCGGTTTCTGGCTATCAGCCTTCATTCAGCCTGGATAGCTTGACTCCAGTGGTGTGGAGAGCCTGGGACTCACGTCTGAGCATACCCAGCCCACTCGGGGTGAAAATTGCAAAAAACACAGTTGATGGACAGAATGTAGAACAATGTCATACATTCACCCCAGTACAAGGATCTGGGCCTATATCCATCGTTTTTTGCACTCCATACCACCCTGGGTTAGACACTGGGTATATGCAAATCACCTCTTACCCTGTGCCTCATGGGAACAGTCCAGTCCGAACTACCAAGCCATGTCTTTCCCAGACCGGAATCAAGCATCCAAGGACCGGTTTCTGGCTATCAGCCTTCATTCAGCCTGGATAGCTTGACTCCAGTGGTGTGGAGAGTCTGGGACTCACGTCTGAGCATACCCAGCCCACTCGGGGTGAAAATTGCAAAAAACATCATCCCTTTTGTACCGTCACATTAAGCAAGGCTACTTCTCCGACCCCCTAGAAAGCACACCGAGTTCTCTAAACAAAACCAAGCCTCCAGCAACCTGGGAAATCCCCCTTGCTTTTGTTTTGATTTCGTCCCAGAACTCCTGTAAAGCACTGTAAGAACGGCCAGTTCTTAGTGACATCTTTATTGACGTCTTATGTCCAACCTTACGTCAAACCCAGGCACCTTTCAGGCAGGGCCGGCCTAAGGCATGTGCAAGCTGTGCACCTGCACAGGGCCGCCAAACCCCAGGGGCCGCCACGTCAATATATATCCTTAGATACATATTTGCGTGGCGGCCCCTGGCAGGGATTCGGCGGTCTCGGGCCCCCTACCTACACTCCCTGCTTAGGGCCTCCGTGAGCCTAGAGCCGGCCCTGTTTCAGGTATAAATATACCAACGTTGCCTTAAGCAAACACACGGTGGTGATTCTGGAGCAGAGCAGCTATCTACTTGCCTGAAAGCCCAGCTGATGCGAGAGCCCACGGACGCTGCCCCTCCTCCCTGACGCGCTTAGAAAAACGCTGTCTTTTCTCCTGCCGAGAAATCCAGCTCCGGCGTTTCCAGCCTACCCTTGCGGGTTGCTGGGATATCGAGTCCTGAGAGAGAGATACCAGACCTCCTGCTTTCTATTACCCAGGTACGGAACTGACTAAACACTTACAGAGAATTCTTGAGTCAGATTCTTGGCAAAACAAACTTAACTTAAACTGCTACTTACTTACTCCTTCCCACGTATTAGGCTTAGGTCAGGTACACCGGGGTAGGCATAGTTAGAAGCACCAGTTGAGTACGATTAATCAATGTATATATGTATGTATATATTTTATCTATTTTAAAGTATCAAATGGCTAAGAAACCATATCAATGCTTTTACAGTATTATTTTATAATCCTCCTTTTACTGTACGCACTTTACTTTACCATGAGTATTACAATCGTGGCAATTCATTTCTCTTGTATGAGGAAGAAGACTGTTCAATAAATAACACCTTTTATTGAAAACGCCCGTCTCTCTTTTCTCTGCATTCTGGTGAAACTAAGTACTCACATTTGACTGAGTGAAATAGCTGTCTTTTGTTTTCACACGACTCTAGAGATACACTCTTATTCAGGGAGAGCAAAGTTGTCATGTTTTATGGTTGTCAGAAGCTAATCCCTTCTTGTCTATCCAGGGAGGTTCAACTCCTCCTCGTTTATTCGAGAAAGTTTCTAGTGACCTCTGAGCTAGCTGGCAAACCTTAAGTCTAATATAGTCAGTAGAGACCTAGATAACCTCAGTCCTACGTCTACACTGCTGAATATATTATTCCAATGCGCAGAGCCTATTGGGAATATAGGAACTACACTACAATATGGCATGTGAACAAGGGCTCTTGAAGCCCAAAACGCGTATTGCCCTCCTGTTTTTATCAGCTGCAATAAAGTGAAGAACCTGTGAATTACGTGGTCCGTCTCCTACTTTGCCTGCCTCGCCGGTCCTGGGTGGATCAGGAAGTGGAGTTTGTGGAGTTTCTACATATATATATATATATATATATATATATATATATATATATATATATATATAGATATATATATATATATATATATTAACCCAAGATGCCTCTGTTTAAAGGACGCCACTCCAACAGGAAAATAAGTTTCAAACCTCTTTATTTGCACAGGAGCTGCATTTCACGGCCGTTTTTCACCATTCCCCGCTTTTAATTTAACAAAACAGGACATTAAACCTACGAAGGAAATAATGATATGCACCTCCAGGGACACCAAATCTCACAATGCCTTGCAAACAAAGACTGCACTAAGCCAAGCCCACTATGGGCGGTTTTGCAATAGAAATGCACTGTGAAGGAAGTGAATTTGAATGCCTGTTTTATTCAAGCCCATGAAGAGGAGGCGTTCAAGCCTCGAAACGCGTCGGCATGAGGACACTACATGACATAGGAGAGGCAGGTTGCAGCGAGTCTGGAACGTGCCGGAAGGCAAGGGGTGCTGTTGAGTGCCCTTTCAATGCTGGGGCAATTTGGTGAAAAAGATTATCTACACGGCGGCCCGCCGTGGAAAGGAGCACCATTTCAGGACGAGTGAAAGGCTGCGCAGAGAAACACGTTCTCCTTGTGAAGCACAGCGCCCCATCTGCAATTAGATGCCTGCTTTGACTTTGTCTACCTACTACAGGTCATACAAATGCTTTTAATTTAACAAAACAGGACATTCAACCTACGAAGGAAATAATGATATGCACCTCCAGGGACACCAAATCTCACAATGCCTTGCAAACAAAGACTGCACTAAGCCAAGCCCACTATGGGCGGTTTTGCAATAGAAATGCACTGTGAAGGAAGTGAATTTGAATGCCTGTTTTATTCAAGCCCATGAAGAAGAGGCGTTCAAGCCTCGAAACGCGTCGGCATGAGGACACTACATGACATAGGAGAGGCAGGTTGCAGCGAGTCTGGAACGTGCCGGAAGGCAAGGGGTGCTGTTGAGTGCCCTGTCAATGCTGGGGCAATTTAGTGAAAAAGATTATCTACACGGCGGCCCGCCGTGGAAAGGAGCACCATTTCAGGACGAGTGAAAGGCTGCGCAGAGAAACACGTTCTCCTTGTGAAGCACAGCGCCCCATCTGCAATTAGATGCCTGCTTTGACTTTGTCTACCTACTACAGGTCATACAAATGCTTTAAATTTAACAAAACAGGACATTCAACCTACGAAGGAAATAATGATATGCACCTCCAGGGACACCAAATCTCACAATGCTTTGCAAACAAAGACTGCACTAAGCCAAGCCCACTATGGGCGGTTTTGCAATAGAAATGCACTGTGAAGGAAGTGAATTTGAATGCCTGTTTTATTCAAGCCCATGAAGAAGAGGCGTTCAAGCCTCGAAACGCGTCGGCATGAGGACACTACATGATATAGGAGAGGCAGGTTGCAGCGAGTCTGGAACGTGCCGGAAGGCAAGGGGTGCTGTTGAGTGCCCTTTCAATGCTGGGGCAATTTGGTGAAAAAGATTATCTACACGGCGGCCCGCCGTGGAAAGGAGCACCATTTCAGGACGAGTGAAAGGCTGCGCAGAGAAACACGTTCTCCTTGTGAAGCACAGCGCCCCATCTGCAATTAGATGCCTGCTTTGACTTTGTCTACCTACTACAGGTCATACAAATGCTTTTAATTTAACAAAACAGGACATTCAACCTACGAAGGAAATAATGATATGCACCTCCAGGGACACCAAATCTCACAATGCCTTGCAAACAAAGACTGCACTAAGCCAAGCCCACTATGGGCGGTTTTGCAATAGAAATGCACTGTGAAGGAAGTGAATTTGAATGCCTGTTTTATTCAAGCCCATGAAGAAGAGGCGTTCAAGCCTCGAAACGCGTCGGCATGAGGACACTACATGACATAGGAGAGGCAGGTTGCAGCGAGTCTGGAACGTGCCGGAAGGCAAGGGGTGCTGTTGAGTGCCCTTTCAATGCTGGGGCAATTTGGTGAAAAAGATTATCTACACGGCGGCCCGCCGTGGAAAGGAGCACCATTTCAGGACGAGTGAAAGGCTGCGCAGAGAAACACGTTCTCCTTGTGAAGCACAGCGCCCCATCTGCAATTAGATGCCTGCTTTGACTTTGTCTACCTACTACAGGTCATACAAATGCTTTTAATTTAACAAAACAGGACATTCAACCTACGAAGGAAATAATGATATGCACCTCCAGGGACACCAAATCTCACAATGCCTTGCAAACAAAGACTGCACTAAGCCAAGCCCACTATGGGCGGTTTTGCAATAGAAATGCACTGTGAAGGAAGTGAATTTGAATGCCTGTTTTTTTCAAGCCCATGAAGAAGAGGCGTTCAAGCCTCGAAACGCGTCGGCATGAGGACACTACATGACATAGGAGAGGCAGGTTGCAGCGAGTCTGGAACGTGCCGGAAGGCAAGGGGTGCTGTTGAGTGCCCTTTCAATGCTGGGGCAATTTGGTGAAAAAGAAAAAAAATAATATATATATATATATATATATATATATATATAAGACATTATATGATCTAAGACCTGAAAATATTTGTCTTACTTTACATGTCCCTCTACAAAAGACTTATGGCCACGGTCATAATGCCCCACAGATTTTCTCCAAAGCTATGGTCAAATCTGCCCCATAAAATGACATATCTGGCCTGATCATCAAGTAAGCTTACAAAAAATCTATCAAACACTGCTAGGGCCAGTAACGCTCGTGGTAGCATCTGCAGAACCCACTTTACCACCCTCCCAGTGATGGTGGGCTGAAGGGAGTGTGAGGGAGGGCAAAGGGAAGGATTTGGTTATACACTACTATGGGAAAACATTTAAACCATGTAGACCCCTATTCAGAGTTATGCTGTGGAAGTCATATCAGTTTTGTGTACTATGAGTATCCAGGAGAGAAACATTAATCTCCCATCAAAGTTACAGTGAGCAGCTGCAGGACAATAAGAGAGGTAATTCCCCTTCAGGAGTTCACCCCCAGTCTGACGGCGCTAGAGGTATACCAGGGACTTTCAATCTGTGTAGGTAACTCTCAAGGTTGGCGAGCAAGCGCAGGACAGGTCTCGGCCTGCTGGCTTGTCTTGGTCAGGACACTTAGGAATTCAGATACTCATTTCTGAGTGGGGGAGATATGCGCTTTACCCTGGTGCGTGATCTTCAGGAGGGAGCATAAAGCATGGCATATTGGATGCCCTCTTTGAGTAGCTGCTGTTTGACAGGAATGAATTTCCTACTTGCATCCTGGACCACCGGTATAAAAACGGGGAACGATGGGGTCTGGCAGCCATCATGTGACAAAGTGCACTTCTTGTGTGCAAGAATGAGAGCTGTGTCTCTGTCTCTAAAGTTCATAACTAATGATAGGGCATGCCGTTACTCTTGGTGGCGACCTCAGCACCAGCGACCGGTGTGCCCTCTCCACCAACGGTGGCTTTGAGAAGGTTTCCCGGCCGAGTATAGCTAGCTACATGTGTTCTCCATAGTCCTCTAACATGCCATAGTTTGTATCCCCAAAATATAAATATGATTGCTCCATGACCTTGCTTCTGTGTCACAGACTGTTGTATATGTAATTTGCTGGACAACAGAATTGGTAGCAAGTAGGTTGCCCTCCAGTGGGGATCTGCCAAATGTGGCAAGAATGCAAAATGCTAGAAAGTTAGTGACAGATCAGTAGAACCACTCACACCGGTCAGTCAGGCCCCACAAAACAGTCTACTTGTGCACTGCTTGGGTATCATTTGCAGTGAATATGTAGCTGGATTAGCCTTCCAGATGAGGCTGATAGTACGAAGGTAGCATGTTGGATCCAGCTTCACCCCCTGAGCTCTGAGAATGGAGATAAACGAGCAGACCACCTCACCAGGAGAGGATTATATTTGCATAATGTAAGCAGGTGTGGTTCAAGTGGCCTGAAGTGCAATTGGTGCTTAAATTGATCAAACCAGTGCAATGTGAGGACATAGTACTTGTGGGCCCCGTGTTTATAGGGCTGATAGGAAGAGAGGAGGTGTAGCGGCTGTGTTTAGAGACACTGGCGCATGTACAAATATCAAGCTGATGAATATTGGCCTCATTGAAGGTCTTTCTTTCTCTATTACGTTGGATACGACTTTCACACTGTCAGAGTCGCTAATTTATCCCCCCCAATTGTTCTGTTGAGTCCCTTGGCTGTCTTACTGATTTGTTTGGTCAACTTTCTATTCTTCATCCTACATTTTTAGCACAGGGCAAATACAATTTGGTTGACCCGAATTGCACCATAGCCAAGCAGTTCTTGAGCGTGCTTGTTGGCAAAACATGTAGGCAGCTTCACCCACATGGCTGGTCACCTTTTTGTTTCAATGAGTTCTACTTTCAAGGAAATCTGGACCAAACACTTTCTGCTTTTTTAAGGATTATAACCAACTGGCCCAAAACTTCTGTGGATGCTCGACAAAAATATGGCAGAACATGGCGGAAAAGTTTGCAATCGCTTTTGGGTGAAGCACCTGCTGTGAATCGCCTATTGCCCCTAGGCTCTGTTGATCAGGACCTAGAGCAGATGAACAACGATGTCCAAAGCCTTTGATCATATTGCCCAGATGAAATCTATATCTCAGAGCTGCTCTATGCGGCCCACCACCTGATTTTCGGAAGCCTTAAAAGAAGAAAGGGTGTATTGCAAATGGCTGGAATGTAGCTGAAAAGGAGCAGGCACGTTTTCGTAACGCTTCCTGTAAGGCCATAAGCGATTATATTGCTTCAGCTATATAAGCATGAACTAGGACTGTGAATTCTTTCCTATCTCCAAGGGCTATTCAAAACCCTCCTTCCCCTACGCTCTCCTGTGTGAAGAACTTGCAGACTTCTTATTTAATAAAATTAAAACAATCAATGATCAGTTCCCTGGGTAGGGCAAGTCAGCATTTACTACTAATAGGATTTATTCCACTGGCCCGGTGTTGGATGAGTTTGCGCCTCTCCCCTTGGAGGCCTCGGCACTGGTGCTGGCCAAAAGTAAATCTAGCTTACCCCTTGATTTCTTCACTCCTGATATTTTGAAATTATTCCATCAAATTTTAAACCCTATTTTGAATACTCAGAAAAACGCCTCTCTAGAGTCTGCTGTTCTCCCACTGCGGCGAAAGCAGGCAATTCTTCTTCCTGTTCTCAAGAAACCTAATTCTGATCCCAAGATCCTTAGTGACTTCAAACTTATCTCACTTCTCCCTGCTGTAGCCAAAATGCTGGAAGAGACAGTTAATAAACAACTTTCTTATTTTCTGGTATCCAGTTCTCTTCTTCATGACACAAAACCTGTTTTACGAGCAGGTTACAGTACTGGCCATACAGTTGGAGGTCTCCAGTTAAGACTAATCTTGATCAGGGAGCATCAGCAATGGTGGTTCTCCTAGACTTGTCATCAGCGTTAGACTTGGTCTCTCATTCCATCTTACTTAAAAGGTTATCTAATATTGTAATTCAAGGGAAAGCCTGGGCGTGGCTAAAATGTTATTTGCAGAACATACCTAAAGCCATATTTCTTGCCCCTTTTACATCAAATGCCAAAGCTCTTGAATGTGGGGTTCCCTAGGGCTCCGCTCTGATCCCCACTCTTTTTAATATATATATAGCTCCCTTGTCAAACCTGGTTGAATTTTGGGGCCTGAAAGTGATGTCCTTTGCTGATGATATCCAGCTTCATATGCCCTTTCAGGATAAGATGACTGATGTTTTTAATTTTTTCAGGATGTGCTTGAAATCAGCGGGTGAATGTAGGAGTGAGAGTTGGCTTAAACTAAATTCTAAGAAAATGGAAGACCTTTTTTTGGCGGGAACTAGTACCCAGATTCTCACAATTGGTGGCCTTCGGAGCTTGCTTTGCCCCTGAACCATCTTCCTGCATGACAAACCTGGTTTTCAAGTTTGATTCTGCCTTGTCTTTTGAACCTCAGGTCATATCAGTCTCTGCTAGCAGCTTTGCAACATTGAAATCACTCAGGATTATGCTGCACTTGATTCCAGTTGCGGCCTGTAAAACCATTATCCATGCCTTAGTCACCTCTAAATTAGATTATGCAAATAGTCAATATTTGGGCTTACCTACCTTCCTGCTGCAGTGTTTACAAATCATTCAAAATGCGGCTAAACATTCGATTCTTAAAATTCCCAATGGCACTCTGTGTCTACTGGTTTTTGGAGGCTGCATTGGCTCCTTACAGCAAAGCTGCATCAAATTCAAGGCTCTGATTTTTGCCTACAGAGCTATGGAGCAGGAGGGCCACTGTATCTTAGAAGCAGACTTAAGGCCTTAGTGAAGTTCTCTCAATGGACAGGATGGGTGCTGTGACATCCCCTAAGGGATAAGTGTTGCGCTTTACAAATACGTAAATAAAGGCCTAGTGACAGGGCAGACCCCTGAGGTCAGTATCAGTATCAGTATCAAAAAGCTTTATTCGATTTTCTCAGGTATTTAAAATCATAAAAGCATTTCCTATTTCACATTACAAAATACACATAATAATTTAAAAAGTATTAAATTGTTGAGAAGGTAAACAGTCGATTAGGCCTCGATACATAAAAAATTCCGTTGTTTTAACACGCTTTTTAAAAACATTGCCATGATCTTAATACAAAAAGGATTTCCTAATTGTTGGAGATTCAGGTAAGCTACCCTACATTGCCGCCATGCCCCGTTTTTCAAGTAATGTTTCAACCATCTAGCACGCTCTTTCTTATACAATTTACATAGTAAGACGAGATGGAAGGTAGACTGGGCAGATACATTATCACATGGGCAGGGTGCCAAAGATCTATTCCAATCATTTTTTTCCGGGTAGGAGACCAGGTGGTGGAAGATGTTAAACCTGAATCTACACAAAACAAAGCGTTCAAACCCCAAAGTCGTGATGGTCAAGTATGGTTGTATGTTATACGAAGTCAGTAGCAATTGGTGACCAGCCACAATTTTTTTACTGACTTCGATCGCAAACCTCAAGTTATTAAAGTGCTCCATGCATAGATTTCTTAAAGATTTCTTGGGAATTTTCCCGATTAACTCAGGTTTGTGGTACCATTCAGGCCTTTCAATGTCCATAAAAACTTTCCTCACATACTCAAGCCATTTGATACTTTTTGCATTGTCCAGGGCCATAACATCATTAATTACTGCTCGATTCAGTGCTAGTTCTGGTGTCACCCAGATTCTCCTCCAGAGTAGAATTGGCTGCATTTTAATAAAATCTGTCAGGTGCTCCATTCCTAGTTCCGTGTGGATGTTATAAACTGGGGAGCTTTTTGGAAGGGACAGAAGATATCGAAAGAAGTCATTTTCGATGATTTGGAGAGCTGTTACGTCCTGATATCCCCATACTCCTGCCCCATACAGGGCAATGCTTCTACATTTGGCCACATAAATCCTAAGCATTATATCTGGTTGTTTTTTCCCTAGTTTACTGGCGAAATGCTTTACAGCTGCAACCGAGCGTTTAAATGCTAGGGATCTATTTTTCACCTCAGTGGCCCATACCCCCGTTGCCTCAATTGTGACACCTAAGTATGGGAACGTTTTTGTAGCTTGTAAGTGAGAATCTCCCACACTAAGTTGCTTACATCTAGCCCCTCCTTTGCCAGATCCCATCACAAATGATTTTTTGGCATTAAGAATAAGTCCCCTCTCCCCCATATAGTCAACATATTTTTTTAGAGCTTTTTGAGCACCGACTTTGGTTCTTGCCATCAGGACAGCGTCGTCCGCATACAGAAGGGAGCAAACCTGATTATTCCCCACCTTGGGGGAATCGATGCCGCTGGCTCCCAATTCCCTCTCTAGACTGTTGGTATACAATGAGAACAGGAAAGGGGCCAGCACACATCCTTGCCTCACTCCCCTCTGTATGCGGAAAGACCTGGTGCATTCCCCGCTCAGCCCGTACCTTACTTTAGCCGTAGCCTTTATATATAGTTGTCTCAGGAAGAGCACAATTGATGGGTCTACCTTCATCTCCTCCAAGGTTTCCCACAATTTGTTGTGTATCACGCAGTCAAACGCCGACGAAAGGTCGACGAATACTGCGTAAAAACAACCCTTTTTAGCTCTGCTGTATTTCCCCTGGAGGAGGACGAAGTTCAAAACTTGCTCCACCGTGCCCATCCCTGGACGGAAACCATATTGGACTGGCGTAAGGATATTCTTTTCCTCTGCCCAGACCTGTAGCTTACTCAGCACCACTCTGCCTGCAATTTTCGCTAGTGAATCTAAAAGCGATATTGGTCTATAGTTAGAGGGGCTATCCATATCACCCTTTTTATGTATGGGGATAATTAACGATTCTGCCCATGTTTTAACAAAGCCTTTCTCACAGCAGGCCTCTATTACCCGTAGACATACGGGTGCCCACAGCTCTATGTTTAATTTATAAAGATCGCTTGGGATCCCATCTGGGCCCGGTGCTTTATTATTCTGTGTAGATTTTATGGCCGTCACAACCTCCTCTAAGTTAAACTCCAGTGGTATGGGGCTAAAGTTACTTTGTGCTCGGCGCTCCTCCGAGGCATTACAATATACTTTTGAGAAGAACTCAACCCATGAGTTCTCGTCAATAGCAATTTCAATTTTGGCGGTCGCTTTATTATTAACAAATGGTGAATTTACTACTTGCCAGAATAATTTAGAATCACCCTTCTCAGCGGCATTCGTTAGGTCCAGCCATGCTTTTTCCTTTATGGACTTTTTTCTTTGGGCCCTTGCTACGTTATATGCCTTCCTAAGTATTGTGATCATGGCATGGTCTTTTACTTCTTCCTTTAAGGCGCTTTTCAGGGCTTTATGTGTCTTTCTGCATTGGTTATCAAACCATCCCTTGTTGACTATGTTCTTCCTAGAGCACGTCCTAGTCAACACTCCCTGTATAGTCTTGGTAATATTACTAAATACCTCCAGGATCTCACTTTTCCCAGGATTGTCCTGTAAGCATATGAGTAGGGAAGGGAATGCCTCTTTCACGATTTTTTGTGAAGTTTTATCGGGATCTAACATTCCCCACTTTAAGGCTATACCGTTTTGGCGTGCAACCGCTAAATTCTGCGTCCAGGCCAAGGTCTTGATTAGCGAAGGGGTGTTTATTCCCATTACACTAAGAAGAATTTTTATTGGCAAATGGTCACTCAGGCCAGAAGCAAGGGTCTCAAAGTTCATCACCCGGCTACCATATCTATTGGGCAGGATAATGAAATCTATGATTGAATGTAGCCCCCTTGCAAAAAAAGTGGGGGTAAAATTTACCTTAGGGTAGCATAACCTATTTGCAAACCCTAAGTCAAACTTGGCCATGATGTTGTTTAAAATTTCCCCTTTCATATGGTGTTGAAAGTGGCTGCAGTCCCCTTGCTCATCCCTACCATATTCTTGATACCCACATATTTCCATTGTACATGGATTTACATTAAAGTCCCCTACCCAAACCCAAATTAAGTCCTTCCCTTGCATGGGTTTTACCCCCCTCATTTCTTTTGTCATTTTCGCTAATTCGTCCCTGAAGACCGTGCTCTCAATGTTATTGTAAAAGTTTACCACTATTAGCACGTCTCTGCAATTTATGTGGATGGTAACCACTTGGAAGTGGGGTGAGATTGATCTACCCGAACTAATGGAAGTATTTAGGCGATTAGAAACGTAGACGCATAACCCCCCTTTATTCCTTCCATGACTGGAGGGTACTGCAGGGACATGAAATGTCTTGAAGCCATCAATGTACACTTCATTTAGGGCCCAGGTCTCCTGGACACAAAGTATGTCTATTTCTTTTACAAACTCTCCCCATTGTGTTTCTGACACCTTGCTGGCAATCCCACATACGTTCCAAGTTACTAAACTTATTTGAGGTGTATTTATAGTTATGTTATTTGTCTTGGGAGTATATCTATCTTTAATTATATTTGCTGATGCTTTCTCCCTTACCTTACTCCTTAGTACCTCGTCTGTTATATTTGTGTTCTCCTCCTCCCTAGCCTGATTTTCGATTTCGCTGTTTGGAGTCTTCCCTTTTTCATTAACTATGTTTGTTTTTAACCTCCTACCTGGTAACAGCCCACTTATAGAGCTCTTGAGCCCAGCTTCCTTTATACTCCCTGACTTTATGCTTTTGTTCTTTATGGGGTCATCATGTCAGTCATTTTGATCTAGGCCTGAAAATGGGTCGAGGAGGTGGTGTAATGGAACATTCCAGTAATGATTCGGGTTGATGGGATAGTGGTTAGGATCGAAACGTGGTTTGTATCTATTAGAATATTGACGGATGGGGGGAAATGGGGGGACGGGGGAGTCATTGAAGTTTTGTCTTACTGGAGCATAATATGGGTTATATCTGCCAAAAGCGTAGGGGTTAGAATGCCTCTCTTTTACTGATTGTACGTGGGGCTTCATCATTGTTTGTGGATAAAAATAGGTCAAGTTGCGCGCAGACACAGTCCCCTCTTTTCTTCCTGAGTACCAGTCTAAGATATGAGTAACAACTCGGTGATCCCTAAAGTTTATAATAATTACGTCGCCTTCTATGTCTTTTGGTCTCACGCCCACCCAGTCGCATCTTCTCACAGACACAATGTCCCCATTTAAATGTGGTGGCAATGGTCTGTTCGTCCTTAGCCAGTGTATGACCCTGTTTTTTAGACTTGTATCTGACTCTATTCGATCTGTCTGTACCCTAGGGACCCCCGTCAGGATAATGACGTAATTTGTTGACTCTGGGGGAAGGTCGACATTACCCTTGTATTTTAATTTAACCCGGTTATCTAGTGTCACATTCCTTCTACTTGTCTCTATGGCTGTGGGTACCTTTGCTGGCCTGGTCTTGGATTTTCCCTCATGTGTTACTAGGCTGGGGGTTATGTTGGTATTCGCGGGAGTTTTTTCTAGGGGAGTCTTACTTTGGGTCACTACTGGTTGGGCCTCTATTCGAACAGTTTCTTTAGCAATGTTTTGTCCTGTGGCCTCATTTAGTGTCTTTTCCGCTAAAATGCGGTCCATGGTCTCTCCCAGCTTTTTAACTCTTTCTAGTATAGGAAACATGTAGGATCTTAGGAGGCGTTCAATGTCCTCAATTATCCCTCTATTCGATTGGTCTTCTAATGATTTGTTTAGTTCCAGTTGTGGTTTGTTTGATGTCTCTTTATCATTAGATTTGTTGGTTTTAGCCGAGGGGTACTTTACTGGGATTGGAGTCTTTATGTTGAAAGATTTTTTCCTCCCCATTGTGTTCCTCCTTTTTTTCCTTGGGGGCGAGCGGCATACTTCGAGGGTTCTCTTTTTTTGTGTTTTCCCTTCGAGTAATTTGACTGCTTGAAGTGGATGAGCCTTGCCTTGAGAGCCCTCCTCCACCGTCCAAATATGTACGGGGGAAGAGTGGGAAGGGGCACGTTGCAGAGCATGTTCCACGATGATAGGGGAATTTAGATCAATCAAGGCGTCAGTGCCCAGTGATGGCTGTATCGTGTTACTCAAATTGGTAATCTCCTTTTCATTTGTTTGTACAGGGACCTCTTTAAAAATCCGAGGGATATCGTTAATATTGAATAAGTCCGTGTCAGACTCTCCTTCAGGTGCGACATTATTATTTGTTGGTGGACTCTTTCCCTCCATTCTTACGGGCACCAATGGTTTATGTTTTAAGAGTTCTATAGAGAGGCGGCGTTCTGCTCTCCTTTCTGCCATCTCTATTTCTTTGTCAATATCCCTTTTGGCCCTTGCGAAATATTTATCCAGGGGGCCCAGTACACTTATAGTGACAGACATGGGGAGCGACAAATTCAGGGTGTCTGTAGCCATATTTTTTGCAAGCTAGCCTGGAGCTCACAATTGCGGGCACAATAACCAAAACTTTTTTCCTTACCCCAGTTCCGCAGTTGGATGATGGGCCCAGCCCGGCCGTATCCGGCCCTAGACGGCCACAGACGGTCCCACCCTTGTCCCGGGCTTCTCCCGGCGCCCTCCCGCGCGCTCCCGCGCCGCGGGACTCTTCAATTAATAAAATACTATCTGGGGAGGAAGGGGAGGAGCCTGCAGTGAGAGCATCCCAGCTGGTCACGATTGGGAGTTGTGGGCGCTCCTGGGACTCGTAGTCCTGCGCCCACAACACGCTCGCAGCCCTGCAGGTCCCAACAGCCAAAGTCAAGTTCCAGAGGTAGCGCTGCAGGGGAGGTGGCCTCAGGCGAAGCGGGACCCACGCAGCGGGTTCCGTGAGCGGTAAACAAGAGAAGCAAAGCAAGCTTCAAGCCGCTGCAAACCCAGCGTCAGGACAACAGGCAAAGAAACAAGGAAATCCGCCGATGCAGGTGACGAGGCGGCTTATACCGCAGTTGGAAACCAGGGAGGAGCCTGCAGGGAGAGCGTCCCAGCTGGTCACGATTGGGAGTTGTGGGCGCTCCTGGGACTCGTAGTCCTGCGCCCACAACACGCTCGCAGCCCTGCAGGTCCCGACAGCCAAAGTCAAGTTCCAGAGGTAGCGCTGCAGGGGAGGTGGCCTCAGGCGAAGCGGGACCCGCGCAGCGGGTTCCGCAAGCGGTAAACAAGAGAAGCAAAGCAAGCTTCAAGCCGCTGCAAACCCAGCGTCAGGACAACAGGCAAAGAAACAAGGAAATCCGCCGATGCAGGTGAGGAGGCGGCTTATACCGCAGTTGGAAACCAGGGAGGAGCCTGCAGGGAGAGCGTCCCAGCTGGTCACGATTGGGAGTTGTGGGCGCTCCTGGGACTCGTAGTCCTGCGCCCACAACACGCTCGCAGCCCTGCAGGTCCCAACAGCCAAAGTCAAGTTCCAGAGGTAGCGCTGCAGGGGAGGTGGCCTCAGGCGAAGCGGGACCCGCGCAGCGGGTTCCGCGAGCGCTAAACAAGAGAAGCAAAGCAAGCTTCAAGCCGCTGCAAACCCAGCGTCAGGACAACAGGCAAAGAAACAAGGAGGTCCAACTCTTCGGGATCAAGTTCGCACTATATAAAGCTTTATAAATAAATAAATAAAATAATGATGGCGTGGTTCCGTCATGGCGCGGCCGCTCCGCCCACACGGCACTAATCACCCCAGTGCGGGCGAATTAATGAGCGGGCGGGGTCATGACGGAACCACGCCATCATGAGCACACGCCACTCATGACGGCGTGAAGCCGTCATGAGCCCCAAAGCGCAGCGCTCACCCCCTAGCCCCCCCCCCCTCCGCGCGCCGCGGCGAAGGTGTTAAAATTCATGTATACACTTTGGCCTCACAGGGCTAGATGGGGAGGAAGATCCTTTTTGCACCTTATGGAAAAGATGTGAAACTTGCTTTCACCTGCTCTTCGTTTTGCAGCCTCGGAAACAGTTTTTAGGAAAAGTCTGAAGGCTTATCTTTTTAACACGTAAGGCTTGTTCGCTTAAGGCCAAGGATGACTGTGTCTATGGTCCTGTCGTCAGCACCAGAATGTTTCCTCAGAAGCAGTCATGCGCTCTATAAATGCCTATAGTATTGTATTGTTTACAAAATAGTATGGGCCTGCGTTTTTTAATTTTTTTAGGTAACCTGCAGAGAGGGCAGTAATACAAGTTGAGGGACTCACCTGCCTGCAGTCCTCAACATCACAATCCGAGGGCACTAGGTGACCAGGAGGCAACAGTGCACTGTCCCTTCCTGTTGGGCCCAGCAAGAGTAAGCCGCATGGTATGTGGCAACGCAACAGGTAGAGGGCAGTGGGCAACAGAGCCGAGAAATTACCCGGTCAGAGGTTCTGTAGTAAATAAAGGATGGTCCGGTTCCAGGTTGATTGGTTAAGTAGGTTTATTCAGGATCTGATGTTAAGATGTAAAGCAGAGCCCCACCAGGAGAAGCCTTCCTGCTGCTCAGCCCATCCACCAACTGACTCACACACTCACCAACATTCCACACACCAACATTCTGTCAGCACAGTCACACTGGCTGAGCAGCAGGTACAACATATCTCCTTTCTTTATATTAATTACAAATTAACTCTAAATGGAATGACAATGAAGTGTGATGCAAGCAAAAGATGCCATAGGAACAATAGCATGCAACAGAATGATATCCGAACCAAGTAAGCAACATAGCAACGATCTGAAACAAGTCATAAAAAAGAGAGAGAGAGGAAAAGTGCTATAAGAAGAATACACTCATGCACCATCTCCCTTTCTACCACAGCACAAACCATGCACTACCACACCACAAACCACAAACAAACCCAGATACCTAAAACATGCTAGCTGGCCAGGCAAACACGAGAAAAGTAAATAGGGTGCCAACTACAAGGTGTAGAAGACAACCATCCAACAACAACAACAACAACTAAAAACGCAGTAAGAAAGTGTGGAAGACTGCCCCACACGCAACAAACGACAACACAGCTGCCCTTCACCCAAGCCCAAAGCATAGGTGGAAAGTGTGGAATAACAGTCCACACAAACCCAGAAAGGAACAACATAGTTCCACATCCAACTTCGTAGTAAAATAAGACCATTAATCACTAGAGAACAAGCAACATAAAAACTGCCCTTCACCCAAACCCGAAGTATGGGTGAAAGTGTGGAAAGACACTCCACACGGAACCTGTAAAAATGTACAACACTACACCAATTAAATCGTAAGAGAAACAGCAATCACTAGAATAAAAAAACCCTCATCAAAATCTGGCTTAAAACTCAGCCCTTCATCCAAACCCGAAGTTAGAGTGGTACGTGTGGAAAGACGCTCCACACGGAACATGCAAAAGTGCACAATTCTACACAGAAACAAGTAGTGAGGGAAAACTTCAAACACTAGCAAGAACACTCACTCATCAACAACTTGGCTTCAACTCAGCCCTTCACACTGGCTGAGCAGCAGGTATACCACAGGTATAACCGGTTCACTAATGTTTCCCGCGGTGCCCTGACCCAGAGGCACCTACCTTCTGAGACACCTAGGGAGCAGATGCCTCCAGCAGCAGTGTAGGCCTGTAAGCCGGTCCCCCACAGATGCATACGCCCCAGGGGCCGCCCAGCCCCACTTTCCTCCACAATAGGTAGCACCCCTCAGACGTCACCGTGTACCCACCTCAGGCCACAGAGCCAGACTCTGAGAGTGTTAGTGCAGCCGGTCCCCACACACAACTGATCTCTGCACAAGTACTAATCTTCATTTGGCGAAGCCACCTACTACTCTAGGCTGCGCCTGCCATTTTAGCTGCCCGGCTGGATGGATAAATAAAGTGATGTTTCTACACCAAGCAGACCACTAGATTCAACATTAATTAGAGAGCAGAAGTTTATCTTCATCGCCCCATAAGACGTGATATCACTCAATATAGTGTTGGGTTGAGCCCTCTAAGAGCCTCACAAGAGTGTGGCCATTACACAAACAGGCCCTCTAGTCCCCCAAATGAGGTAGTCCACACTCACCATTGTTGTCACTGAGCAATAACCCGCTCAGAGAGGCAACTTGTGAACTACTGGCAAAGAGACGATTTTGTCTGACAGCTGAGCACCTTGGAAGATATTCATGAAAATAAAAAATATATATTTTACTACAAGAATACACAGCTAGATAATAATGTACCCTATTTGATATCCTTCAGTCTAATTGACTGCACCAACCCATTTGTGAGACAGTCTCTGCCTTGCCAGTGGAGCCAGGGGAGTGGAACCTGCTGTCAATGATTATAGCAAACTTTTTCCCATTAAAGTTGATAACCACCATGAACAACATATTAAATTATTTGAAAGGCAACCAGGGGAAAGTGGGCTCAGGGCATAGAACATGATGTTTCAGAGGCCCAGTGGGCATATTGTTGCCAGCATACAATGAAAGTTTCTTCCAACTGGAGACATAGAGTTACCCATTATCAATTATTTCACAGAGCTTATTACATGCCAGCTGGCATGGTATGTTTGGCTTGGCGGTTACGCAACAATTGTATGGTGTCCTGTTCCTAATGCAGAGTTTCTACGTCTGATTTGGGAATGTCCATTTGTTAGGGATCATTTGTCTCAAATATTTCTTGAAATATGTGAAATGACTGAACTCCTACTGAAGCCGTCACCCATTATCGAACTCCTGGAATATGTGAAGAGCATCCCAACAGCTTATAAGAAGTACACTACAATGTCTTTCCTGTTGGGGAAGAACAGTGTGGCCATGTTCTTAAGGACAGCTAGAGCACCTACATTTGCTGAGTGGCTTAAAGATTTACTATTGTGTAATGCTCAGTCCGAAGTATATGCGTCTGTCCTGTGGAGTGCATACAGACCCTGGGATATATGAGAAATGCTACAACAGTATCTGACAGGGAGAGAAGGATACATGCAATAGTTCTGTGCCCTGTTTCTAAATAAGTAGATGACCTGCTCCCTGTTTCTAAATAAATGGCCTACTGCAGGAGCCAGGTAAATATAGTTTTCTCTCAGTGTATCTCCATTAATATTCATAAGCCCTGAATTGTCTCGCCCATGTGCGGGGATCCCGGAGCAGTGCTTTCAAAGTTACATCTACTTTGCCCTTCTTCGGAAAGGAGAGAAAACATATGTAACAGACATTTTGACATGCTACATTTTTGCATCCTTAAAAACAGGCTATATTGCCAATGTTTATGGAATTACTTTAAAATGTAGGAGGAAACAAGGGTCATACCCTTACAAATCACTTAAACAAAAATTAAAAGTGATCTTTTAAAAGATCAGTTCTTTTTGATGAGCGAATCAGTAGTATAATGATATATATGTATTATCTTGTCAGGGAGGATTGCTTATGATTTCAATGGAGATTCGACTGAGAGAGAACTAGGATTACAGGTAACAAACAATTCCTTCTCTCTCTGGGAGACCTCCATTGATAATCATAAGTACTAAATAGATGTGCAAGCTTATCCCTTAAAGATGCAGTGAAGGAAGAGATAAAAAAGGAGAAAAGTAAAGTTAGGCAAAAATTCTTTAGAGATGCTTTCCCCACTTGGGCATCAGCCTTAGCGTCTGAATCAAGACAATAGTGTCTCGTAAAGGTGTGAACTGATCTCAAAGTTGTAGCCTTGCACATCTAAGCAATTGGGTTGTTCCTTAGCAAAGCAGCAGTAGCTGATTTACCACTGGTGGAGTTGGCCATAGGTTTACCAGATAGGGGTTTGTTTGCTTTTTGATAACAAAGCATTATGGAGGAGACAATTCATCTAGATAAGGATTGTTTGGAAGTGGCATATCCTGTCTGTACAGGACCAAAGTTGACAAATAGTTGTTTTGATTTTCTTCAGGATTTTGTCCTGTCTACTCTGTATTCAGTGATGGAACTGATATTGATGCTAGAAAGCTTAAGATCTTCATTGCCGCCCATAAATAACAGTCCTCTAAGGTCTTCACAGCCAAAATCTCCTCTATTGGTGGGACACTTTAAGCCAACCATGGAAAGTTTTAGCCTCAGTATAATTCAACCAACCACAGCAAGAAAAAAGTATAGGGAGTTTTATTTTTGAAAACAGACACTCGTCTAATTTGGAGGCCTGTCCTAATGGTCTGTGAGAAGCACCCAACATCCGCTTCATTTTCTGTTTCTCTAGATAACAAAAGCAAAAATATTAGATTTGTGAAAATATAGGTACCAGATTCAAGTTGGGTATTTCTGCACCTTTGCTATGTTACTGTAAGATCCAAATGGTTTTCCTTGGAGAAAATCTCAGCAATGTTGCACCTATAAATTAAGAAGTATCAAAGGTTTTATTGAAATGCATAATGGTTATGCACTAGATTTTCTGTGTGGCTACTTATGTAGTGGCTATTTCCATTAATTGTTCCATTCATATTTTCATAATATGCACCTTTTTCACCACACCTTGCTGGTTTGAAACAGAAGTGATGGGTTTTTCTTTCTCTAGCTATTCCCTCTGGCTTTCCTGATAATAAGGCCCATAAAATGAAAAATGAAATGAACACTTGTAAAGCTTTAGGCCTGGAGAGGACAAAATAGTACCCTAAAATGAGCAGCAATAGTCTTCTTAATCACCTCATGAGGTTAACGCTCTATCAGTAAATGAAGCTGTAAACATTTATTCCTTCTACTTTCTAGTGACAAAAATAGACCTGGATAAGTTCAGTTGTAAATACATGGAAAACGTTCAGATTGCTGGCCTTGCATTAGAGCTTTGGTCAGCTTTCCCCAAGAGACTCAATTTGCTACATTGCCAGTGTGATAAACCACAATATATTTTTAGATTCAGCGCCTAAAATCAAAACTTTTCCTGCACTGGACCTTATATACAAATACAGATTTGTAGACATTTTTCTCTTTCCATATGTTGAAAATCTACCATCCTATATTTGTGATACAATTGATTTTCTCAATTGAATTGGAGGTATACCATGGAAGAAGGACTGTGTGAATTGTATAACCCTCCTAAATCAGACGAGAGGGAAGTTACATTGTCTGTCTCTCTCTCTCTCCCTGTCCCATGAGCATATGGATCATCTTTTAGGGGGAATTACGTATGGGTCCCCTTTGGAACCTCGCCCCCTGAAGATTATGAAATTAGGAAGAGAAATTATTGTCCCTCACCTAATGTCCATGCTCAATCTGGCCATTTCGTCAGGGCTTTTTCCACTTAACTGGAAAACAGCAGTGGTTAAGCCTTTATTCAAGAAAACCAACTTGGACCCTTTAGAACCCAAAAACTATCGGCACATTTCCCTGCTAGCAGTCCCTGTCAAGATTCTGAAGGAGCACCTAAATATCCAACAAAGCTCCCATTTGGAGCTGCATCTCCTGCTTGATGACTCCCAATATGGCTTCAGGTGTGGCCACAGCTCTGAGACGGCCCTAACATCTCTAGAAAACAACCTACATATCCAAGTACATGCTGAGCACACCTCTTTATTATTACTTTTGGACCTATCTGCGGCCTTTGATACCATCTCGTCAACAAGGCTGAATAACCGTCTTCAAGAAAATGGGGTATCAGGCTCCGCTCTGGAGCTTCTGTCCTCATTTCTCTCAGATAGGTCACAAAAAGCAAAGATGGACCAATTTTACTCTGACTCAATTTCTACCTTCTGTGGCGTTCCACAGGATTCCTCCTTGAGTTCTACTTTATTTATCATTTCTGTCTCTCCGTTGGCCAAGGTTATCAGATCCTTCGGACTCGAGGCTCTGTCTTATGCTGATGAGACACAAATATTTGTGTCTATCACTAACAGCATTGAAGCATCCGCAGCAAATTTTAAAAGCTGCATGCAGGCCGTGGCCGATTGGATGGTAGACAACTATTTACAATTCAATGGGAATAAAACTGAGGTCCTTGTCTTCGGTAGCCAACAATCTATATGGTCACACTCATGGTGGCTTGAAATGCTTGGACCTTGCCCTTGTCCTGCTGTATCAGCAGAGAAACTGGGTGTTAAAGTCGACAGTTCACTTTCTTTTGACCCTCAGATTACTAGAACTGCTTCAACCTGTTTCAGGTCAGGATTTTGAGGGAGATTTTTCCATGTCTTTCTCTCTCTTCTCGAAAGCAGGCACCTGAGCCTGTTCAGGTTGGATTACTGTTTCGCCCTCTATCTGGATATTAACAAGGGATCTATTCATAAATTGCAACTTGAACAGAATGCAGCAGCAAGACGCATGATGGATCTTCCCAAATTCCACTTAGTCTCTGAGGCTTTTCGTAAATTAAATTGGCTTCCCACAGAAAAGAGAATTCTGTTTAAGGCCCTATGTATTGTCCCTAGGGCTCTTCATAATTCTGGTCCTGAAGGAATCAAAAGACTCTGCCAACAGTACATCCCCACGAAACAGCTGTGGTCTGCCAATAGAAATTGGCTGGTAGTCCCCTGGTTTAGGAGGGCTAGGGAGCTCTGGAACACTACCTCCTAACGATCTCTTGTCAAGAGTCACATTTACCATTTCGCAAGTTTTTTAAAACATGGGGCCCGATGTAGGAGCCCTAATACCGGTCGGAAACGGCCGATTTCGGCCGTTTCCGACCGGTATTAGGGTTTTCTAATGTAGGAGCATGCTTTACAGAATCTGTATTTTACCGAATCTGGATTTACAGAATCGGTAAAATTACCGAATCGGTAAATACAGACTCGGTAAAAATACCGAGTCTGTAAAAGCACATGTAGGTAGCACATCTTTGAGTGCCGCATGCCTTTCAGATTCGGTATTTTAACACCCAATCCAATTGGGTGTTAAAATACCGAATTCAGGTGTGCATGCACATGTGTGCATGCACACCTAGCCATGTGACAGACAGACATGCCCTTAGGGCATGTCTGTGTGCCACATGGCGCACATGCCTATTTTTGGGGTGCCAGAGGGTGTCAAAGTGACACCCCCTGCACCCTTGCAAAATTCGGTATTTACCGATTCTGTAATTACAGAATCGGTATTGCCCATTGATTCCTATGGGCTTCAATGGCCATAGGAATCAATGGGCATTACCGATTCTGTATTTACAGAATCGGTAAATACCGAATCTTAACGATTCGGTATTTACCGAATCTAAAATACCTACATCTCCCCTCCTCTTTTTTACCACTTCTTAAATACCGATTCGGTATGAATCGGTATTTAAGAAGTGGTAAAAAAGATTTACCTACATCGGGCCTATGGCTCTTTGCACTTTAACATCTGTAACTTCATCCCTACCACTCATGACCGTTTGATCTATCCCTAGCGCCTTGAGGCCTTTGGGCAAAGTTTGCGCTCTAGAAGATCATCATTCATGGCCACTATAGACGTGGTCTCGTTATATACCTCCATCAAACATGAGGATGGTATAAAAACCTGTGAGTTCTTTTTGAGGACATGACCTCTTAGTCTACAATCAATCAATCAATCAGGTCATTTATAGAGCGCACTACTCACCCGTAGGGTCTCAAGGCGCTGGTTTGGGGGGGGGGGGGCCGTTACTGCTCGAACAGCCAGGTCTTGAGCTTCTTCCTGAAGGAGAGGTGGTCTTGGGTCAGGCGCAGGTCGGTTGGGAGTGAGTTCCAGGTCTTGGCGGCCAGGTAGGAGAAGGACCTTCCTCCTGTTGTCGCTCTTCGGATGCGGGGGACGGCGGCGAGGGCGTGGCTGGTTGATCTGAGGAGGCGTTTGGGGGTGTAGAAGTTGATCCGGTTGTTGAGGTAGCTCGGGCCTTGGTTGTGTAGGGCTTTGTGTGCGTGGGTGAGGAGACGGAAGGTGATTCTCTTGTTGACCGGGAGCCAATGCAGATCTCTCAGGTGTCCGGAGATGTGGCTGCGTCGGGGGATGTCGAGGATGAGTCTGGCCAAGGCGTTCTGGATCCGCTGGAGTCTCTTCTGGAGCTTGGCGGTGGTTCCGGCGTAGAGGGCGTTGCCGTAGTCCAGTCGGCTGGTGACGAGGGCCTGGGTGACCGTCTTCCTCGTCTCGGTGGGGATCCACCGGAAGATCTTGCGTAGCATGCGCAGGATGTTGAAGCAAGACGAGGAGACGGCGTTTACTTGTCTGGTCATGGAGAGGGAGGAGTCCAGGATGAAGCCCAGGTTGCGTGCGTGGTCCGTCGGTTTGGGTGCGGTGCCCAGGGCGGGGGGCCACCAGGAGTCGTCCCAGGCGGAGGGCGAGGAGCCCAGGATGAGGACCTCCGTCTTGTCTGAGTTCAGTTTTAGGCGGCTGGTCGTCATCCATTCGGCTACCTCTCTCATCCCTTCGTGCAGGTTGGCTCTGGCGGTGGCGGGGTCGTTGGTCAGGGAGAGGATCAGCTGGGTGTCGTCGGCGTAGGAGATTATGTTGAGGTTGTGTTGGCGTGCGATGGCCGCGAGGGGGCTCATGTAGACGTTGAAGAGGGTGGGGCTCAGTGAGGATCCTTGAGGGACACCGCAGATGACTTTGGTGGCCTCTGACTTGTACGGTGGTAGGCGGACTCTTTGTGTTCTTCCGGCGAGAAAGGAGACGATCCATTCCAGTGCCTTGTCCTGGATTCTGATGTTGCCGAGGCGCTGTATTAGAGTGCGGTGGCAGACAGTGTCGAAAGCCGCAGAGAGGTCCAGGAGGATGAGGGCCGCTGTCTCTCCGTTGTCCATCAGAGTTCGTAGGTCATCGGTGGCAGCGATGAGGGCGGTCTCGGTGCTGTGGTTCGCTCGGAAGCCAGACTGTGAGGGGTCGAGGGATCCGTTCGTCTCGAGGAAGGCGGCCAGCTGTTTGTTGACGGTCTTCTCAATGACTTTGGCTGGGAACGGGAGGAGCGAGATGGGACGGTAGTTCTTGAGGTCGTGGGGTCTGCTGTGGGTTTCTTGAGAAGAGCGCTGAGTTCGGCGTGCTTCCAGCTCTCAGGGAAGGTGGCGGTGTCGAAGGAGGTGTTGATGATGTCCCGCAGGTGGGGTGCGATGACAGCGTCGGCCTTGTTGAAGACGTGGTGAGGGCAGGGGTCAGTCGGAGATCCGGAATGGATGGAGTTCATTGTGCGGATGGTGTCTTCGGTGCTGATCGGAGTCCAGGTGCGGAGGGTGGTGGTGGGTGGCGTTGTTGCGGTTGTGGCTTGCGTTGGTTGGTTGCTGAAGCTGTTGTGTATGTCCGCGATCTTGTTGTGGAAGTAGGATGCGAGGGAGTTGCAGAGGTCCTGCGACGGGGTGATGTCATTGTTTCCGGCGTTGGGGTTGGAGAGCTCTTTCACGATGTTGAAGAGTTCCTTGCTGTCGTGTGCGTTGTTGTCCAGCCGGTCCTTGTATGTATTTTTCTTGGTGGCGCGGATCAGTTGGTGGTGTTTCCGGGTGGCGAGCTTGAGGGTGGTCATGTTGTCCGTCGTTGGTTCCCTTCTCCAGACTTTCTCGAGGGCTCGACAGTTCTTCTTGGAGCTCTTGAGTTCGTCGGTGAACCATGGTGTTTTTCTGCTGCAGGGTCTGCTGGGCGGGGTTCTCAGAGGGGCGAGTTCGTCCGCGCCGTTGTTGATCCACTTCGTGAGGTTGTCGGCGGCCTGGCTGGGGTTCGCTGAGCTGGCGGGGGGGTGCTGGCTCAAGGAAGCGGTGAGCTGGTCAGCTGTGATCTTGTTCCAGCTTCTTCGGGCGACCTGTTGCTGGTGGTGGTGGATCGTCGTTCTTTTGAAGCTGAAGTGGACGCAGCTGTGGTCCGTCCAGTGGAGTCCTGTTGTGTGGCTGAAGGTGACGTCTTTGCTGGATGAGAAGATGGCGTCGAGTGTGTGTCCGGCGAGGTGGGTGGGGGTGGTCACCAGTTGCTTGAGTCCGAGGTTGGCGAGGTTGTCGAGCAGGCTGGTGGTGTTGCGGTCGCTGTTGTTCTCCAGGTGGAAGTTGAGATCCCCCAGGAGGATGTAGTCGGCGGAGGGGAGGGCATGCGGGCTGACGAAGTCGGCGATGTCCTCGCTGAATCGTGTGCGTGGACCCGGGGGTCGGTAGATCAGGGTGCCTCTGAGGGTGGTCTTCGGGTTGGTGTGGATCTGGAAGTGCAGGTGTTCAGCGGTGGTTAGGGTGTCGTCGGTGTTGGTCGTGATGCGGATGGTGTCTCTGTGGATGATGGCGATGCCTCCTCCCATCTGGTTGGCGGTGCGGTCCCTCCGGATGATCTTGTAGCCCTCCGGGATGGCGATGGCGATGTCTGGGGCTGAGGAGGCGTTCATCCAGGTCTCGGTGAGGAAGGCAACGTCAGGGGCGGTGGTGTCGAGGAGGTTCCAGAGTTCTACGGCGTGTCTGTGGACGGAGCGGGTGTTGAGCAGGATGCACTTGAGGTGGTTGCTGCTGATGTTCGGTTTGGCGAGTGCTGGTGCAGGGTGAGTCCGGATGCAGGTGAATTTGCAGGCGTGGCAGCTGAAGGGTCCGTGGGTGTGCTTCGGGGCGGCTCGATGACATCCTGGGATGCGGCCGGTGTTGAGTGCGATGAGATCGGCGGCGTTGTAGGTTCGTCGGGTCGGCTTCCGTCGGTGGGGGCCAGGGTTCCTGGCGCTGGTCGCGATCCGGTCGCGGACGGGCGCAGACGGGCTTACCTTTGGCGCGCCTTCGGCGCACAATCGGCGCGCCCGCTGCGCGTCAAAGCTGCGCGTTCGCACGGTCGCCATTTAAGGCGAAGTGCGCGGGTGGGCGGAGCAGCTGGGAGGCGGGAGCGGGGAGGGAACAGAATGAAAAAGGGGCGGGGTCGGCGGTGGTGGCGGGAAGCGGGGGGCGGCGCGGAAGGCGGGAAACACGGGGGAGAGCGGGCAGCGACTACGAGGGAAACAGGCACAAATGGTGGTCACAACAACACTGAATACGGGCACAAACAGCGAGGGCAAAACAAGCACAAATGACGGCAAAAACAACACTCAGAACGGGCAAAAACAGCGAGGGCAAAACAAGCACAAATGATGGCAAAAACAACACTCAGAACGGGCAAAAACAGCGAGGGCAAAACAAGCACAAATGACGGCAAAAACAACACTCAGGACGGGAAAAAACAGCGAGGGAAAAACAAGCACAAATGATGGTCCAAACAGACCAGAGCAACGACGGCAGGGTCAGCCGGAGCGCGGCTGGCAGCGAGGCAGAGGGCACAGCAGGGGGGCACACGCAGCAGCTGGCGGCCGTGCGGCGCGGGGGTGTCCCACAAGTCTACTCAACCACACACAGATAATCTTGGACATCATGCGATTTTGTTTGACAAACAATGTATTTATTTTTGACAAAACTTTTTACAAGCAAAGCAGGGGTACGGCACCCACTTATGTCAATCTCACCATGGGCTATTGGGAGGCGGAAAACACTTAGTCCGAAAATTACTAAGTAATAATAGACAAAGTGGTATTTTACGTATGTTACATAGACAGTCTATTTTTAATCTGGGAAGGTGCTGTTAAGGAGTTGGATTTGTTTTTAAAATCCCGAAACAACAAAACCCTTCAATTGAAATATACCTATACATCAAGTCAACAAGAGAAAGACTATTTGGACATACATGTATATATAGAAGACAACAAAATATGCATGCAATAGTATGCTTGCAGCAAATAGCGCTCACCCTAAATCTCTAAAATGGAGTGCACCCTATGGCAAATTCCTGAAGGCCTGCAGAAATTGCTCAGAAGAAAAGGAATTCATAATGTGCAATTGGATCAGATGTACGCTAGATTCCTGAGACGGGGATACCCTGTGGTTGTTTTAGACAATGCAAAATTGAGAGCCAAGAGTAAGAAAAGGGACTCTTTGTTATATCCAAAAAGTTGAGGTGAAAGTAAAGACAGTGCTTAAGGAGACCTGATGTTTATCATTCAATTCAATAGATCAAGTGGAGCAATCAGCGACGCCTTCCAAAACCATTGGAGAGTACTCGGGAAAGTCTAGGATTTAAGAACATGTACAACAGATCATCTTAACAACACATATAGAAAGGCACCATCATTGGGGGACTGATCAACTCAAAGCTATTTTTAAAAGTCTGGACAAGGAGACCAAAAATTGGACTGGTTGAGAAACAATGGCTTTTATAAATTCCATAAAAGCAAAGCATGTAAATATGGGCAAAAATCGCCAAGAGATTGTGACTTTCACTGGTGAGAAGAGAAAGAATAGAGAAAGGATATTATGTGAGACCACACATGTGGTATATGCTCTTAAAATGCTAATGTGGGAAACAATATATTGGCAGTACTGTGAACAAATTGAAGCTGCACATTCTACAGCATATAAGAGCAATAATGAATAAGGATTTCACATATGCTATGTCAAAACACATTTGGAGTGACAATGGGGGTGATTTGAATACTTTTTCATTCTTTGGTATTGAACATATCCCCTGGAGAATCAGAGGAGGGATCGTGAACTTGCTTTCAAAAAAGCAGAATCCAAATGGACCATAACAATGGGGACTGAGGATCCATGGGATCTCAATCCTGATGCTGACCTGTATACATTTCTGTGATTCAGTTGCCGATGCCAAAATCTTGCTTCCTCTGCTGTTACTTATTTTTCTGTTCTCTCCTCCTCCTTCTCTTCTTCTCTTTTGTTCTTTTACTGTTCTCTCTCCTTCCCTCTCCCACAGCTTTCTCTGAATTGAGTTTTGCTGATGAGTTAACAACGGAGGGAAGAGTGAATTGTTTGGGAAGACTTTAATTACTAGATGGATATCAAAAAATGAACCTCATTTAATTATTTTTTAAACATGTTCAACTTTTGACCAGGAAGAAATTTGCTGTGGTAGGTTTGTAATTATAACATGCAACCAGGTGATTTGGAGCATAGTCTTCAGATACTTCATTGAGAATTAATAGGTGCGCATTGAACACGCAATAAGGACTCTGTCTCGCACCAGCACTTAAGGTTGCAATGGGATACTCTGTGCAAATGGGGCTAGTCACAGCAAACAAATGATGGACGGAATGCTGACAATGCAAACATTCTCCCCCAGTCAAAAGATTTGGGTTAACTCCATTGTTCTTTTGCCCACTACGCCACCCCAGTTTGGACCCAGCCATATGCAAATCAGTCTTGACCCTGTGCCCCATGGGAACAGTCCAGACCAAACTGCCAGGCAAGGTCCTCCCTGGACCGGAAACAAGAATCCCGGGACCGGTTTCAGGGTATATCACCCTTCTTCAGCCAGGCTAGCTTGAATCCAGTGGCACAGTGAGCAAGGGACCCACGGATGGTGACATTACTTGTGGCAGTGAGCGATGCATGCTTTCTAGCTAGCCGTTAATGAGAATTATGTAACTTTGGCCCATTTTTTTTTTTTAGACCTTCCTTTAACTTTATGGATTGCACATATGTTTATGGACATCACTTTGCAGTTGCTCTGTAAGGTCCCTAGACAGTCAATTATAAGTATCTAGCATTGCCCTGTATCCTAGAAGTCTATTTATCCTTGCGGTTTGCACATCTATTCAAGGGATAGCACTTTGCACCTACACTTTATTGTCATTTTGATACTAATTTCAGATGTTGTATATTTATTTATAAGGCATTGGCTCTTTATATTTATTATAACATCTCAGATATTTTATATATTACTTGAATGTTATAGATCTGAAATTTGCATATGACTGGATAAAGACAACAGATGATTTAATATCGTGCTTGAATCAGAACAGAAAAATATGTGTATTAGTGGCAATATAGAAAACCGTCAGATAGAATAGTAAAAAACAGGTATTTTACCTCATTTATGAAATAATTTCCTTGCTGCTAGACCTACTTATAACCACTATTTTCTTTAAATCAAAGAATGGTTAAATGTGTTACTGATCGACACAGTATAATTTATATGTATTATGTTCCTTTAAATGTATTTTAATGGGTGAAGGGAGGGACTAGTGATGCTCCTTTATATGACACTCTGCACTTTGGACTCTATGACCGGATGAAGGCCTTTGGCTGAAATGCGTAGGTCTGTTTTTCCCCATATGCACAAGCACTTTTCTGTTTGCAATAAAGAAAAATAAATAGTCACAAACCTCGGATTGCTCCCTTGCTGTCTGGTGCTGTCTTCCTGTGTCTGCCCTTTTGCAATGTGGAGGTGATTGTGGAGGGAAAGAGCAGGATCCATGTATCATATATATATGTGTGTGTAAACAAGACCGTATACCGGTCAAAACACGTCACAGAGGGTTCATGAAGTAAATAAATCCCAGTTTGTTGAACCATCACCATTTCTGCCTGAGTGCACGGTGCATTGACTTTGAGATATATATATATATATATATATATATATATATATATATTCATAGTTAGGAATTAGCATTTACAAAACCTTATTTTACTCACACAAAACCATTGAAATTCGCATATATAGTTAGTTGCACTAACTATATATCGCGCACCCGCAATCCACTGCTGATCATGTCACATATTACATCATTCATGACATGGTCAGTGACATCACTGATGACATCACTGATGACATCTCAAATGACATCACTGATGACAACATCCAGTGACTGTATGTTTCTGTAAAGTTAAAATATGTCTTACATATTGAAGAATGAGTGGATGTATAAGTGTCTGGATGAAGGATTTAGTAGGTGCATGACTGACTGTATGAGTGAGTGATTAAATGTGTCTCACTGAGTGCATGGGTTAGTGACTAAACTGTCTTAATTTGTGCATCATTATGTCTGTTGTTCTGTAAACTGCTGCATGTGTTGATCACTAGCTATATGAGTAACTATATGGGTTATTGATTGGTTGCCCAAGTATTTGTATGGGAGACTGAGTGTGTGTGTGGGTGGCTGGGAGGTGTATGACTCTGTGCATAGATGTGTGAGCAGTTGATTCACTAGATGTATGGGTTCAAAAGTGCATGTGGAAACAGCTGTATGGGCGGTTGACTGTGTGCATGAGTGTATTGGTGAGTGAATGGATATCTCAGTGCTACATGTCAAAGTAAGTACATATGTAAAACACAGTACATGTGAGACTTGACATATATAAATAACTGTGCATAAGAGCCAGTGAATGTGTGAGTGGCTGTATGGATCATTGTGAACTTGTATTAGGGATTGTATAAGAGAGTAAATATGTGTTAGTATATGTTTGAATAAGTAAGGTGTGTATAACTGTATAGTTGAGGAAATGGAGGTGTGATTGATTCTTTGCATGACTGACTAGGTGTGTGAGTAACTCCATGGATGAGTGACAGTCTGTGAGTGTCTGTTTACACTGAGTGTATCTAAGGTTATATTAGAGTCTGAAGAGGTTCATCGTATTATCACATGAATGATGTCATCAGTGATGTGATCAGTAATGTCAAATGAGATGTCATCAGTGATGTCATTTGAGATGTCAACAGTGATGTCATCAGTGATGTCATCAGTGATGTCATCAGTGATGTCATCAGTGATGTCATTTGAGATGTCATCAGTGATGTCATTTGAGATGTCATCAGTGATGTCATTTGAAATGTCATCAGTGATGTCATCAGTGATGTCACTGACCATGTCATGAATGATGTAATATGTGACATGATCAGCAGTGGATTGCGGGTGCGCGATATATAGTTAGTGCAACTAACTATATATGCGAATTTCAATGGTTTTGTGTGAGTAAAATAAGGTTTTGTAAATGCTAATTCCTAATGTCATTTGAGATGTCATCAGTGATGTCACTGACCATGTCATGAATGATCTAATATGTGACATCATCAGCAGTGGATTGCGGGTGCGCGAAATATAGTTAGTACAACTAACTATATAGGAGCAATTTCAATGGTTTTGTATGAGTAAAATGTCCAGCTAACTATAACACCACTAAAACCTATAGTTTTTTGAGTGAATTTCAAAGGTTTTTTAAAAGCTTATTCCTAACTATATAAATCCTGAAACCTATGGTTTTTTCAGTGAATTTCAAAGGTTTTTTAAATGCTAATTCCTAACTATATAAGGCCTGAAACCTATGGTTTTTTCAGTGAATTTCAAAGGTTTTTTAAATGCTAATTCCTAACTACATAAGGCCTGAAACCTATGGTTTTTTCAGTGAATTCGCAACGTTTTTTAAATGCTAATTCCTAACTATATAAGGCCTGAAACCTATGGTTTTTTCAGTGAATTTCAAAGGTTTTTTAAATGCTAATTCCTAACTATATAAGACCTGAAACCTATGGTTTTTTCAGTGAATTTCAAAGGTTTTTTAAATGCTAATTCTATTAGCGGATAACGTTTAAATATATTAATATCCTAGTGGGACCACCTGAGCAGCCCTAAGGGGTCAGGGTGTTTCTACCCTTCCCCCTTTTTGTGTTCTACACGTTTGTTTTTCTGCTTTCTTGTGCCTAATTCCTAACTATATAAGGCCTGAAACCTATGTTTTTTTCAGTGAATTTGCAAGGTTTTTTAAATGCTAATTCCTAACTATATAAGGCCTGAAACCTATGTTTTTTTCAGTGAATTTGCAAGGTTTTTTAAATGCTAATTCCTAACTATATAAGGCCTGAAACCTATGGTTTTTTCAGTGAATTTGCAAGGTTTTTTAAATGCTAATTCCTAACTATATAAGGCCTGAAACCTATGGTTTTTTCAGTGAATTCGCAAGGTTTTTAAAATGCTAATTCCTAACTATATAAAGCCTGAAACCTATGGTTTTTTCAGTGAATTTCCAAGGTTTTTTAAATGATAATTCCTAACTATATAAGGCCTGAAACCTATGGTTTTTTCAGTGAATTTCAAAGGTTTTTTAAATGCTAATTCTATTAGCGGATAACGTTTAAATATATTAATATCCTAGTGGGACCACCTGAGCAGCCCTAAGGGGTCAGGGTGTTTCTACCCTGCCCCCTTTTTGTGTTCTACACGTTTGTTTTTCTGCTTTCTTGTGCCTCAGTCTACTAAGACCCAAGATGGATGCCAACTCTTCCTGATTAGAAGTGTTGACAGCCAATGAGCATGCAGCTTTCTCGGGAAGGCATGCTGATTGGCTGTCACTGTCTGTCAACACTAGCACAAGATGGATGCCAACACCTCCTGGTTAGAAGTGTTGACAGCCAATGACCATGCAGCTTTCTCGGGAAGGCATGCTGATTGGCTGCCAACACTCAAAACCAGGAAGTGTTGGCAGCCATCTTGTGCCTTGTTAGAACCAAGGCACAAGAAAGCAGTGAAACAAAGGTGTGAAACTCGCAAAGGGGCCAGAGTAGAAGCACCCTGATCCCCTAGGCCTGCTCAGGGGGACTTAAAAAGTCGCGGGGTACAAAAAAACAATAAAAAAATATAAAACAACAATAAGAATAAAAAAACAGTTCTTTTCAGAACTACCTCCAATTTATATAAAAATGCTACATTTTTAAAAAACTCTGTCTTTCTTTTTTTCTCCAGGGTACGCTTACCGGTACGTGTACCGATACGTGTACCGGGGCGCGCACCCCCTCAAAAAAAATAAAAAAATAATGAGTGTGTGTGGTGTTTGTGTGTGGGGGGGTGGGTGTGGGATGTGTGTGTGGGGGGGTATGTGTGTGGGGTGTGTGTGTGTAGGATGTGTGGGTGTGGGTGTGGGGTGTGTGTGTGGGTGTGTGTGTGGGGGGGGTGTGGGTGTGTGTGTGTGTGAGGAGTGTGTGTGTGGGTGTGTGTGTGTGTGTGTGTGAGGTGGGTGTGGTGTGTGTGTGTGTGTGGGGGGTGTGTGTCAGAGGTGTGTGTGTGTGGGGGGGTGAGGTGTGTGTGGGGGATGTGTGGGGTGTGTCTGTGAGGTGTGTGTGTGTGGGGGGGGAGTGAGGTGTGTGTGGGTGGGAGTGTGTGGTGTAGGTGGGGGTGTGGGTGTGTAAGGTGTGTGTGTGGGGTGTTTGGGTGTGGGTGGAGGTGTGGGTGTGTGAGGTATGTGTGGGGGGTGTGTGTGGGGGGGTGGGGGGGGTGTGTGTGTGGGGGTATGTGTGTGGGGTGTGTGTGTGTATGAGTAAAATGTTCAGCTAACTATAACTGGTGTCAAACCTATGGTTTTTTCAGTGAATTTAATAGGTTTTTTAAATGCTAATTCCTAACTATAACTGGTGTGAAACCTATGGTTTTTTCAGAGAATTTCATAGGTTTTTTAAATGCTAATTCCTAACTATAACTGGTGTGAAACCTATGGTTTTTTCAGTGAATTTCAAAGGTTTTTTAAATGCTAATTCCTAACTATATAAGGCCTGAAACCTTTGGTTTTTTCAGTGAACTCGCAAGGTTTTTTAAATGCTAATTCTATTAGCGGATAACGTTTATATATGTTAATATCCGTATGGGACCACCTGAACAGCCCTAGGGGGGTCAGGGTGTTTCTACAAGGCCCCCAATTTTTTTTTAAAATGAGGTACGCGCACCGTACGCGTATGGGTACGCGTACCGTGCGCGTACGGTACGCGCACCGTAAGCGTACCCCGCGGTTTTCCGAATTATTATTATTTTATTTTTTTGGGGCCTTGGGGGTCCTTGTGGGACCCCCTGAGCAGGCCTAGGGGGTCAGAATGCTTCTACCCTGCCCCCTTTTTGAGTTCTACACATTTGTTTTTCTGCTTTCCTGTGCCTCAGGCACAAGATGGCTGCCAACAGTTTCTGTTTTGGAGTGTTGACAGACATTGGCAGCCAATCAGAATGCAGCTCGCGCACTAGAGGTACGTGTACGGTACGTGTACGTGCGCGTACGGTACGCGTACGGTAAGCGTACCGTAAGCGTACGGGTGAGCTCACGAGTAAGCTGCTATAGATATATATATTTTTTTTAACCTAAATTACTCAAAATCCACTGGAGCACATATCTTGAGACATAGCAAAGGCACACCGGGCTACCAGTCCCTACAATTTTGCCACGTTTGGTGGAAAACCATTCAGCCGTTCGGGCTAAAAGTGCGTCCAACCGCCCTATGGAAATTAACATGGGGAAAACACGTTTTGGGACTCCCCTTTTATCTCGGCCCCCGCTTGACGAATCCCCCCCAAACTTTCAGGGAAGGACCGGCGCCAAAGTTATTCCCAATAGAATGTTGCGATTTCCCTATGGAAAACAATCCTAACTATATATACCTACTGGCTATCGCCAGTAGGTAATATATATATATTCACATGTTTGTTAAAATGGCCATAGGCCTCATACAGCTCTTCTAAATTTCTGAGAGGCTTAGATTTCTACAGCACATCGCAAGTAGAGAATCTGTCAGAGGAGGCTATAGACCAGAAGATGCAGTTGTATGATGGAACCGTGAAGATTTCGATGCGAAGAAAGAACATTTTCTTTGCCGTGAATATGTTTGTCTGGAGTGCTGATGTCAGCGGTGAGATCTAGATCTTGAGTGTGACCTAGACCTATAGGTGCAAGGTCTGGTATGACATGAGCGTTATCTAGAGCGCCTCAGAAAAGGTGTAGGTGAATGCTGAGATGAAGTCGTGGCTGTGGAAGATGTATTGCTGACACAGCTGGTTGTGGAGGAGTAATCGGAGAAGAAACTGAAAGAGGTGATTCTGCCGAAGCCTGAGGAGGTTTTGGCAAATCTGGTATGGTGACTGGAGATGTTGGTCTTGATGTCAAATATGCTCTGGAATACTCTGAGTCAGACTCTGATGGAAGCCTGCAAACGTTTATGCATGCAAGACACTCCGCCGCCTTCTTTAAGGAAGGTGAAGGAAGTCTTGGCATCAAAGTCCTCCTTATACGGTGTCTCGATGTCAAAGCCCCTCTCGACCTTGACTGTGCTCCCCTTGACGTTGTAGGTGTTCTAGACGTTGAGTGTTACTGATCCTTGTAGTTGACAACAAAAAGCACTGTGTTTTTAAAATACCCCTCACACACTATGAATCTCATAGTGTCATGCTTCATCATTGGGGTCTTCCCGTCCCTCTACGGGGCGGGGCATGCTACGACCTGCGGACTACGCGGGAGCACTTGTTTTTGGATCGAGGCCACAAACCGGATGACATTACATGAACCCTCATTGAACAAATAAACAACGTCAAATATCTATTTAAAAATGAACATACTGTTATGAAAAAAAAATATCTATTTGAAAATGAACAGAGATGGGTGTTCCGTCTTATAACTAACCTAAAAGGCCTGAATGATGAAATACCGTGGGGTCAACTGTGATCTCAGCAGATCACCGAAGGTTCTCTAAACTGTACTAGACAGCCCACTACTGTATCTAGTTTGGCACAACTAACACTCTACAATCTGCACATTCAAAATATATAATCTATACTACGCCATTGCGATACATTTATGAGAACCGGTACCTAAAAATATAAGGAAACCATGTAATGACCTGTGACTATGTCAAGTGCAGTAATGGCCTTACATCAGGTATTAATAACAATTAGCAGATCAAATACAATTTTTCTGCACCCTTGACATAATTCCAGTATTTCATCAAATCACATTGAATACGAGGCATAACCAACGAATGAGGTGAGACCGGCATTTCAAAAGCGCATGAAACAAGCGCTTCACTTTCTCGCCGAAGGTTAATGTTATGGAGCAAGGTGGTGCCGACAACCGTCGGCCATTTTTGTTTACGCTCCACTCTTTTGTGCCAGAATAATACGCTTCCTTTTCCAAAACGGAAGTAGAGGCGGCGGACTAGCACTCTGAAAAGCTGGTTTCACGGTCTTTTCCGTCATCAGTAAGAACGATAAATATTTTGATGTCAGTTACATGAAGGTAATCAGCGGAGCGGCTCAGGGGCATAATGGAGAGGTATTTCCAGCGGCAAATGACCCAGTGAAAAAAAACTCTGATGCCAAGCTCATGGGGCACGATAACAATTGATAAATAGACCATACTAGATCATCATTTTTCTCCAAGGGGCCCACTCAAGCCCTGGAATAAATGGACTGGCTTATTTTTGCTAGTCTATTTTAGGAAAATAAGCAAGTCAAGTCAAGTCAAGTCAGAGAATTTATATAGCGCACTACATACCCAGAGGGTCTCAAGGCGCTTAAGGAGGGGTGGGGAATTACTTGTCAAATATCCACGTTTTAAGTTGCTTTCTGAATGCAAGGTGGTTCTGGGTAAGGCGAAGGTAAGTGGGAAGTGAGTTCCAGGTTTTGGCTGCCAGGTAGGAGAAGGATCTACCTCCCATGGTGGTTTTGTTGATGCGAGGTACAGTGGCAAGGGCTTGGTTGGAAGATCGAAGCTGGCGGGAGGGGGTGTAGAAGGACAGTCGTGTGTTGAGGCATTCTGGTCCGATTCCGTAGAGTGCTTTGTGTGCGTGGGTTAGGAGCCGGAAAGTGATCCTCTTATTGACGGGAAGCCAGTGGAGGTTTTTCAGGTGACCAGAGATATGTTCTTTGCGCGGGATGTCTAATATGAGCCTGGCTGAGGCGTTTTGGATTCGTTGGAGTTTTTTCTGGAGTTTAGCGGTAGTCCCGGCGTAGAGGGTGTTTCCATAGTCCAGTCGGCTCGTGACCAGAGCGTGGGTGACCGTTTTCCTAGTTTCGGTGGGGATCCAACGAAATGTTTTTTTGAGCATGCAAAGAATGTTGAAGCAGGATGAGGAGACGGCGTTGACTTGTCTGTTCATTGAAAGTGAGGAATCCAGGATGACGCCCAGGTTCCGTGCGTGGTCTGTCGGGATGGGTGCTTTTCCAAGGGCTTCTGGCCACCAAGAGTCGTCCCATGCGGAGGGGGAGGTACCTAAGATGAGGACTTCTGTTTTATCTGAGTTCAGTTTCAGACGGCTGTGTTTCATCCATTCGGCTACTTCTTTCATTCCTTCGTGTAGGTTAGTTTTGGCGGTGCTAGGGTCATTGGTGAGTGATAGAATCAGTTGAGTGTCATCCGCGTAGGAGATGATGTTGAGGTTGTGTTGGCGGGCGATGGCCGCGAGGGGGCTCATGTATACGTTGAAAAGGGTGGGGCTGAGTGAAGATCCTTGTGGTACGCCGCAGATGACTTCAGTGGCCTCTGACTTGAATGGTGGAAGGCGGACTCTCTGGGTTCTTCCGGTGAGGAACGAGGTGATCCAATCTAGCGCTTTTCCTTGGATTCCGATGTTTCTGAGGCGCTGTAGAAGGGTGCTATGGCAGACTGTGTCGAAGGCTGCGGAGAGGTCGAGGAGGATGAGGGCGACTGTGTCTCCATTGTCCAGTAGAGTTCGAATGTCGTCTGTTGCTGCGATGAGGGCGGTCTCAGTGCTGTGTTTTGCTCGGAAGCCGGACTGTGAGGAGTCGAGGGATATGTTGGCTTCGAGGAAGGCGGCGAGCTGGTTGTTGACAGCTTTCTCGATGACTTTGGCCAGGAATGGAAGGAGCGAGATGGGGCGGTAATTTTTGAGTTCGGTGGGGTCCGCTGTGGGTTTTTTCAGAAGGGCGCTGAGTTCAGCGTGTTTCCAGCTTTCCGGGAAGGTGGCGGATTTGAGGGAGCAGTTGATGACGTCTCGGAGGTGCGGTGCTATGATGGAGTCTGCTTTGTTGAAGATGTGGTGAGGGCATGGGTCTGTGGGGGATCCTGAGTGGATGGAGTTCATCAGGCGGATGGTGTCCTCAGTGGAGATTGGGTTCCAGTCATTAAGGATGTTCGAGGGGGGAGAAGATCCAGCAGATGGTTGGGTGGGTTGGTCTCCGGGTTGGTTGTCGAAGCTGTTGTGGATGTCTGCAATTTTATTGTGGAAGAATGAGGCTAGGGAGTCGCAGAGGGCTTGAGAGGGGGTGATGTCGTTAGAGTTGGCCGAGGGATTGGTAAATTCCTTGACGATGTTGAAAAGTTCCTTGCTGTTGTGGGCGTTGTTATCTAGTCGGTCCTTGAAGGCGGTTTTCTTGGCCTTTCGGATCAGTTGGTGGTGTATGCGGTGGCGTTTTTGAAGGCGTCCTTGGTGCTGGTGGTTGGGTCTTTTTTCCAGGCCTTCTCAAGGGAGCGGCAGAGTTTCTTGGATTTCTTAATATCCTCGTTGAACCATGAGGCCTTCTTGCTGCCAAGTTTGCTTTGTCGTTTTTTCAGTGGTGCTAGGATGTCGGCGCTGTTGGATAACCATAGGGTGAGGTTGGTGGCGGCTTGGTCGGGGTTTGAGGAGTGGGCTGGGGGGTTTAGAAGAAGCGATGAGGAGATCTGGTCGATGGTGATTTTGTTCCAGTTTCTTTGCAGAGTTGGTTGGGGGTGGTTGTTGGGTTTGGGCTTGTTGTAGGTGAAGTGAACGCAGCTGTGGTCAGTCCAGAGGAGAGCCGTAGTGTGGTTGAAGGAGACATGATTGCTGGAGGTGAAGATAGGGTCGAGAGTGTGACCTGCGATGTGGGTGGGGGAAGTGACCAGTTGTTTAAGTCCAAGGTTGGCGAGGTTGTCCAGAAGGGTGGTGGAGTTGCGGTCGTTGTTCTTTTCAAGGTGAAAGTTGAGGTCTCCCAGAAGGATGTAATCTTTGGAGGGGAGCGCGTGTGGTGTGATGAAGTCCGTGATGTCCTCACTAAATTGTGCGCGGGGTCCTGGTGGCCTGTAAAGGAGGGTGCCTCTAAGTGTGGTCTTGGGGTCGATGTGGATCTGGAAGTGAAGGTGTTCAGAGTTGGCGAGATTGACGTCAGAGCTGGTTGAGATGTGGATGGATTTCTTATGGACGATAGCGATTCCTCCTCCTGTGTGGCCGGTACGGTCCTTGCGTATGATCTTATAATCTTCTGGGATGGCAATGGTGATGTCTGGGGCGGAGGAGGCGTTCATCCATGTTTCTGTAAGGAAGGCGATGTCCGGAGAGATGGTGTCTAGTAGATTCCATAGGTCAATGGCATGCCTGTGGACCGATCGGGTGTTGAGCAAGATGCATTGTAGGTGGTTGGGGTCGGGAATCTGAGGTGTGATCGTAGCGGAGTTGTTGACGGTGCCGATGAATTTGCAGGAGTAGCATGAGAAAGGTCCATGGGTGTGTCCAGGAGCGGCTTGGACGCAGTTGGGGGGACGGCCGCGGTTAAGGGCTAGGAGGGTGGTGGCATCGTAGGTAATGCGGGAGGGCTGGGCATTGCGAGGGGCAGGGGGTATGGCGCTGGGCGCGGTCCAGGCGCGGACGGTCGTAGACGGGCTTACCTTTGGCGCACCTTCGGCGCGGATTGGGCGCGGTCGCTGCGCGTGAACGCTGCGCGCAAAAGCCACTGTCATAAGTGGATAGTCGAAGGGGAGGGGCGAGGCAGGCTCAGCTGGGAGGCGGGAGCGTGATTGGAGGGACGGGCTAGGACGTCACAGGAAGCAAATGGCTGCAACAACAACAAACACTTAACGCAGGGAGAGGTTGGGGCGAGCAGTGGGGTGCAATGATCAAAATATATATTTTAGAAGAGAAATGGTTAACATAGAGTAGCGCTATGAGCACAGCACAATAAGAATGACAGGCGGCGCTATGAAATTAGGCACAGAGCAAACACAGAGCAGCAATCCCAAAGCAGCAAAGCAGCGCTGAGGACAGAGCGAGTCAAATGCACAATGCGGCGCTATGGTGGATTCAGCTGAAGAATGCAGATAATACAAGCAGCGTGGGAGAAGCGCTACGATACCCAGCAGGAGAACAGAGGGGAGCAACCGGATCTGCACGAGTCAGGACGGTCACAGCATACAACACATCAGTTAGTTTTTGAGTCTAGTAGGGATCAACATAGGTCCTGATGAGTAAAGCAGAGAGGACTGCTTAATGAAACATGTCGACCAAGTTGGGTATAATAACAACCCTACCACAACCCCCCTTTTTAACATTTCCAGCTAGAGAAGTGAATAAAACATTTTTTTTCTACTAGCCAGGGAATTTTTAATTTTTAATCATTTCACATAATTCTCTCACTCCCTACCACTCACACCATTTTTCACACTGCACATAGCCTATCTTCATAACAACAAGTGCTCCCGCGTAGTCCGCAGGTCGTAGCACGCCCCGCCCCGTAGAGGGACGGGAAGACCCCAATGATGAAGCATGACACTATGGGATTCATAGTGTGTGAGGGGTATTTTAAAAACACATAGTGCTTTTCCTTGTCAACTACAAGGATCAGTAACACTCACTGTACCTATTTTTCACTATGTATATTTAAAAATAAAAACTATTTGATAGAATCCTATTGTTTGGCAACATTTGTACTGGAGGTTGATTCTATCACTCATACCTCTATCCTGCCCATTTGATTTATTTAGATTCTAGACGTTGACCCAGCCCTTGACTGCGAGCAAGTAGGTGCAGTCCCTCTTCTGGACACCGCTGTCCTCCACATCGAACAAGAGCAATGTCTTCTTCCAGATGATCTCTTTTTCAAGCTCCCTCTGCAGAAGTCCTCGGACAATGACCTAGGGGCACTGGTAGAGTGTACAGTCTCTTCTGGCCCTTCAGAAGCCTCATCAGTCAGAGAATCCTGGCCTCTGTCGTGTTCCACTTGGCCATGGAGGCAAATTTTCTCTCTCGCCCTCAAAGTGCGCCTGGAGAGGGTCTTGCAGTGGCGACAAATCTTGGAGTCACGAGAGTGTGGCAAACAGAAAATACAGATCTTGTGCAGGTCTGATTTTTTGCAATTTTCCTGCCACACTCTAGGCAATTCCACAAAAGAGAAGGTATTTTGGGAACATTTTTATGATTTTTTTGTTTGATAATTATCTAAAAATATTCTACGCCCTAAAAGACTTCTAGTCAACTTTAAAACCTTAAAAAAGACAAAACTCTGCTCAAGGATCCTGCCAGAACTGAGTAAACTGCCACCTCCAGAGCATGATAGAACACTGGAGGTCATAAGGCCCTTAAAGGCACAGTGTCCTATTTACATTGTTTCAATGTTGCAGCCTATACAGGCTACATTGATGTGTATTATTCCTTAGCTTACTTTAGAAAGAAGTAAAAAGCTTTTGTGAAGGTTTTTTTTAAAAGATCACTTTTCATTTTTAAGTGTATGACCCTTCCCCTCCTATCTCTAAAAGTAATTCCATAAATATTGGCAATAAAATCCTGTTTTTAAGGCAAAACAAATGTAACATCCCAAATTATCTGTCACATATGTTTCCTGGCCTTTCTGGAGTAATGTTAAGCTGAGCCTGCATGGGCAGCGCAACTATTCCCTCTCAGGAAAGAGGACTTTTCAGTCTGACTCAAGGATACAACTCTGCAAGAGAGCTTGTTTAACCATGTCCTCCGCTTCAGAACTCACTGAAACTCACAGCGGTCCTTCCATAAAGCCGGGCAGAGCTCTAGCCGTGGCATTATTACCACCAGTGATTGATGTGAATATTTAAACTGTGACTTGCATCGACTTGTCTTTCTTTTTAAGATCACATTTGAAGTCTCCTTCAACATTGAGGAATCCTCCTTTAACATGTACAGTCTGAAACATAGGAGGTTAAAATGCCTCCTCTGCTGCTCACAGTCCTGTCTTGAGCCCCTCAAGATCAGGACTCTGTTCTTCCTAGATGTTAGTGTTATCAACGTGGCAGCATTATTAATTCTGCTCCACCCACACTTGACGTAGATGGGCATCAGAGAATTGCTGTCTCTTTATAAGACCAACTCCAGCCATGGGAAGCAGATAGCACTCTTTTGCCACTGGTAGCAGAAAGCCTCCTGCTCGTCTTAGGTATATTTGTTCTTTTATTTTCAGGGTTCTTTATGAGAGTCACCTGTGCACAATATCTCTATATTCTGTCATGTAACTGATAGTGATGCTAGAAAGCTTAGCTGCCTCATTGCTGCCCCTCAAGAACAGGCATCTTAAGTCTTCATAGCTACACAGCCAAAATGTCCTCTATTGATGAGACTCTTAAAGCCAACCATGGATAGTTGTGTGTCTTTCAGCTTCAGTATAACTAAAGCAACTACAGCAAGAAACAAGCATTAGAAATGCAATAGGTCTCGCCTTTGATTAAGTTAAAGCCATTTGCTTTGCTAATAGTATTGTATAGCAAAGCAAATGGCTTTAACTTAATGAAAGGCGAGACCTATTGCATTTTTAATGCCAGTTTCCTATTGCTATTAAGACAACAGATTTCGAAGGGTAAATTCTGTCACTCCGTCCCTCGGAGCCATTCATTAATGCCAGATGTTTGAAGTTGTTCACTTCAGCAGTTTATATAATGCTCCGAGACGGCTCCAACATCTTTGCAGACCCCAGGGTGTCGTGCCCAGGTGGCACTAGGACCCTGCAAGGCGAGGGTCAGGGACAAGGGACACCGGACACCACATCCGGTCAGGGGAGGGATCAGGACACACGAGGACCGGACCTCAGGGCGAGAGGTCGCAGGACATGGGGCGCTGCACGACAGACCATGATTGAAATGCAATAAAGATTACCTGGTAACACCACGACGTCTGGCGTGTGTTCTGTGGGTCCAGGGAACACGACATCTGGCGACGAATACGAGATCCGAATCCAGTGTGCAGAAATTGCGATTTGAAAACCAGGAACCCACCCTGGATCGCGTTGTGGTCAAGAGGAAGAGGGAAGAGTGAAGCGCCATTGAAAAGTCAACAGCGACGTGGGAGCCCACCCCGACCGCCGCGAACGAAGAAGCAACGAATCCGGTAAGTGCCAGCCAAAGAGCGCGAGCTTCAAAGAATTAAAAAAGCCAGCGCGAGCTCTCGCGAGAGTCTCGGCGGCCATATTGGGGCCAGGCGCAAGGGCCAATAGGAACGAAGGATCAGCGCAGCGGCCATCTTAAAGTCAGGCTGCATTGCGATTGGTCGCGAAGTCCCGCGAGAAGACGGCGGCCATCTTAGAGTCAGGCTGTCTAAGCCAATAGGAACCAAGAACGAGCACGGCGGCCATTTTGAGGCCAGGCAAAGCGCGAAGAAGAAGAAATTTGCCATAAAATTGTGGAAAAGCACTGGCAAGGACAACGAAAGTGGGTGGAAAGAATGTTTTAAAAGAAAATAAAGAAATAAAGAGGAAATAAAGAACAATAAAGAGAGAAGGAAGGGCAAAACAATAGAGAGCACCACCTACAAGGAAAAGAGACAAGACAAAAGAACAAAGGAGGAAGTGCAAATGGCAGACCCAAAACCAAGTGCTCAATATAGGAGGCCACTACCTTTTAGCTTAGCTGAACCACAGACTGGGATCAGATGGGAGAAATGGGTGAGACGTTTTGAAAACTACATCAATGCCACTGATGTGACAGCGGCCAAGAAGCGAGGACTGTTCATAAATTTAGTTTTAGACGAAATCGAGGATTTGCTAGTGACCCTGCCAAAAGATGACATTGACACATATGACAAGCTAAAGAGGTGTCTAACGGCCAAATTTGACCCACAAAGAAACGTGGACTTTGAGAGGTATAGATTCATGATCGCGTTCCAACAGGCGGAGGAGTCCCTGGATGAATTTGCAACGAGGCTGCGGAAACTGGTCACCCACTGCGAATTCGACAAGTTCGACAATGAGCAGGCAATAAGACTGCGCATTATTGAGGGATGCCGCGACACAGAATTTAGAGCAAGGGTACTAAAAGAACCAATATCCCTAGAAAACATCCTTGCACTAGGAAGGGCGGAAGCAAGAGCGACTGCCCACGCAAAAGAGATGGAACGAGGCAAGACAAGAGGAGGAGAACAGATACAACGAATAACCACTAACAATCGGCCAGGAAACTGGAGGAAAGACAGAGGAGACCAGGCAGTGAAGAAGCAACCGGAGGGAACATGCTACAGATGTGGACTGGAGTTTCCACACAGAGGGCAGTGCCCAGCATTCGGACAGACATGCCGCAAATGCAACGGGCAAAATCATTACGCCAGCTTGTGCCAAGGGACACAATTTAGAAATGACCGGGGAAGACCTGGAAGAGCACGGATGCCAACTAGCAGACACATCAGGCATGTGGAAGCGGGAGTGAGAAGCTTGTCTGTAGAGTCAGGGGAAGAAAGTGAGGAAGATAGAAAAGAACGGCTGTACCTCATGACAAATGTCACCACAGAATCAGAAGAAGAAGAAGAAGAAAGTGAAGAGAGAATATGTCTGGTGGACAAAAAGAAAATAAAAAAGACTGAATCGGTAACAATCAATGTAGGGCCACACGAAACGAAGTTCGTTTTGGACAGCGGAGCGACGTGCACCATCATGTGCGTCTCCGAGTACAAAAGAATGAAGGTGCAACCAACCCTGAAGCCATCGAGAGTACAAGTATTCACATGGGGGGCGAAGACACCAGTAATCAATTTGGGAAAGTTCAAGGAAGAACTACAATACAAGGATCAAAGGCTGAGAGAAGAAATACATGTGCTCAAAGGGGACATTCATGCGCCATGTCTTTTGAGTAACGTCACGGCCCAAGTAATGGGGCTGATGGAGATGACTGCCAACATGTCGAGCAGGGAAAACATTCTGAAAGAATACCCAAAACTGCTAAAAGGACTAGGAAAACTAAAGGGACGGCAGATAACACTGCACATTGATGAGACGATCAGGCCAGTTGCACAACACCACAGGAGAGTGCCCATACACCTGCAGCCACAAGTGGCCGAAGAACTGGAAGAGCTCCTAAAACAGGACATAATAGAGCCCGCAGATGGCCCGACACCATGGGTATCACCAATAGTAGCTGTCCCAAAGAAAGACAAATCAAAAATAGGAATCTGTGTGGACATGAGAATCCCAAATAAAGCAATCGAGCGAGAGCGTCATCCTGGACCACATTTGGACGACATGATTAGCTGTCTCACAGGCACAAGAAGATTCTCGAAACTAGATCTATGCAAAGGGTACCACCAACTGGAACTAGACCCTCAGTCGCGATACATCACGACGTTTTCCACTCATCTAGGCCTGTTCAGGTACAAGGGTCTGAGCTTCGGGATCTCATCCGCAGCAGAAATCTTTCAAGAGACAATACGACAAATAATAAGACTGGTCAAGAACAGCCTAAATTACAGCGACAATATCCTGGTGTTCGGAAAGTCAGACGAGGAGCATGACCAAGCACTCAGAGAAGTGTGCTCGCAACTAGAAAATGAGGGTCTGACACTCAACGAAGAAAAATGCGAACTGGGGCGAAGCGAACTCGTATTTTTCGGCCACATCTTTTCCAAAAGAGGAATGAGGCCGGATCACAGCAAGGTGGAGACCTTAGAAAAGGCGAGGAAGCCCACCGATGTGGCGGAAGTAAGGTCGTTCCTAGGGCTAGCAAGCTACTGCGCGCGCTACATCAAAGACTTTGCCACTGTAAGCGCCCCACTACGAGAGCTGACAAAGCAAGGACAGACCTTCGTGTGGACAAACGAGTGCGACAAAGGGTTCGAAGAAATAAGGAAAGCTGTGACGGCGGTGGATCACCTAGCATACTTTGACCCCAAACTGTGCACCGAACTAACTGTGGATGCGAGTCCAGTCGGACTAGGGGCAATCTTGGCACAGCATCAACCAGGAAAAGACTCCCCAAGAAACATAGTGGCCTATGGGAGCAAGAGCCTGTCAGACATTGAGAAGGGATATTCCCAGCCCGAGAAGGAGAGTTTGGCAGTGGTATGGGCCTGCGAACACTACCACATGTTCATTTACGGGAAGCCCTTCACAATAATAACGGATCACCAGGCGCTGATAACGATATACGGTAACCCGAATGCAAAAATACCGCCAAGGATAGAAAGATGGGGGATCAGGTTAATGGATTACAACTTCAAGATAATCCACAAGCCCGGAAAGGAGCAAAATCCAGCTGACTATGTGTCACGGCACCCCTTACCAAAGAAGTCGGAATCAACGACAATGGCGGAAGAATACCTCAATTTCGCACTGAAGCTAAGCACGCCTGCAACAATAACACTTGAAGAACTAGAACACGAAACAAAAAAAGACGGCACCATGCAGGAGATCATGAAGATCACCAAAACACAACGCTGGAGACACATAAATGCCAACACCAGTGTGGAAAGAGGAGTAGACAAAGAGGAGCTGCTGGCCTTCAAAAGAGTCAACGAAGAATTATCTGAAAGTGAAAAAGGGCTAATAATGAGGGGCACAACGATCGTAATGCCCAGGACCCTGAGAAGAAGAACGGTGGAGCTAGCACACGAATTGCACCGGGGCATTGTAGCAACAAAAAAGATGCTACGGGAAAAAGTATGGTTCCCAGGACTAGACAGCATGGTGGAAGAGACAGTGACACACTGTCACGTCTGCCAAATAACGGGGCCGACTTCCAAACCAGAACTGCTGCAAATGTCCCCGCTACCGACAGCGGTGTGAATGAATGAATGAAAGGCATTTTTATACCGCGCAAAACTTAACCCCCAAGGAGCATCAAGGCGCAATACAGACAAACATAAAAGTCCAAACTACCAAGTAACTAGAATAAAAACGCCACTGGAAAGGCATAGTCTAATATGCTTGAGAGAAAAACCTTGTCTTCAAAAGTTTTTTAAATATTACCAAGGAAGATTGACTGGTGAGTTTGAGGGGGAGGGAGTTCCACAGTTTTGGAGCCAGGACGGAAAAGGCTCTACCTCCCCATCTTACTTTTGCAAACCTAGGGGCCACAAGCCTATTCTTCGAAGATGAACGAAGAGTTCTGGTGGGAATGTAGGGGCACAGAAGCGATCTAATACCTTCAGATCCTGAGCCATGGATGGCACCATGGGCCAGACAAAGAATTTTAAAAGAGATCCTAGATGGAATCGGCAACCAGTGAAGATCTCTTCTGGCCATTGTTGCAGACGCTCTCCTAGGAAGGCTTAAAACCAACCTGGCAGCCGCGTTTTGCACCATTTGGAGGCGGTGGATAGAACCTTTATTGATGCCACCATAAAGGGCATTACAATAATCCAGCCTCGATAGTACTAAACCAGCTGTTACTTGTTTCCGAGCTGCCAGGGACAGGTAAGGGGCAATTTTCTTTAGAATTCTGATAATGCCACAGCAAGTTGACACTGTCCTATTTACCTGACGATCAAAAGAGAGGGCCAGATCAATTTGAACGCCAAGGTTTTTGGCGATAGCGGTAGGGGTAGGACAGTCTCCCAAGGACGAGGGCCACCAGTCCTTAGACCAGAGATATTGGCTACCTCCAAAAACCATGACCTCGGTTTTTTCACCGTTAAGTTTTAGAAAATTACGCGCCATCCACTGCGAGACTGCCTCCATACAAGCTCTAAACTTGGATGCAATCTCGCAGGCTGGCTCGGTGATGGATACCAAAATCTGTGTGTCATCGGCATACGATAGTACATCCAGGCCAAAGGATCTAACCACTTTTGCAAGTGGGGTAACATAGATGTTAAATAGTAAAGGGCTCAACGAGGAGCCCTGAGGGACCCCACATTGCACCTTTTGAGGGTCGGAAAGGAAGTTGCCCATTTTCACTCTCTGCTCCCTATGATGGAGAAAGGAGGAGAGTAAACTAAGGGCAGAGCCTCCTAATCCGACGTCCTTGAGCCTGGAGATCAGTATTGACGGGGACAAGGTGTCAAATGCTGCTGTGAGATCTAATAACACAAGCAGCGAGGGGTGTGGATGGAGCTAGCAGCAGATTTCTACGGCCCCCTGGAGACGGGAAGCTACCTGCTGGTGATCATAGATGAGTATTCAAGGTTCCCCATAGTGAGACCCGTATCATCAACCTCAGCGAGCTCGACACTACCAGTGCTAGACGATGTTCTTGCAGCATGGGGCTCACCCCAAACACTTAAAACAGACAATGGTCCACCATTCTCAGGGAAAGAGTTCAAGAAATGTATGGCATACCTGGGAATAAACCACCGGCGAATAACACCACTGTGGCCGCAAGCAAACGGGATGGCAGAGCGGTTCATGGGGACCATCAAAAAGACAGTACAAAGGGCAAAATTGACACAGATATCGATTGGCCAGGCCCTATGTCAAGTACTAAGAGACTATCGAAACACCCCGCACAGCTCCACGGGAAGGTGTCCCGCTGAGCTGGTGTTAGGGCGAGCAAGTAGAACAAGACTGCCGCAAATCAAAGAAAGAGAGAAGGCAGAACATAAAGACATTGCCAGAAGAGACCAGGAACAGAAAGAGAAGATGAAGAGATATGCCGATCAAAGAAGGCACGCGGCAGCTGGCAAAATAGAGGAAGGAGACATCGTGCTCGTGAGGCAGCGGCAAACAAGGAAGTCAGACAGCGCTTTCTCCAAAGACCCGCTACAGGTAACAAAAATAACTGGACCCATGATCACCGCATCAGCAGGTCAGCGCCATGTTACACGGAACAGCTCTCACTTCAAAGAATTGAGAACCAAAGAAGAAGACGGGCCAAAGCAAGAGCAGACAGGGGACGCGACACAGGTGGAGCGACCAACGGACGCCAGAGACCAGCGACCAAAAAGAGAATGCAAAAAGACAAAAAGACTGATTGAAGAGATGTAAGGAGGCGGAGATGCAGGAACGGACGTGCGAGAGATGTCTCTCTCTCTCTCTCTCTCTCTCTCTCTCTCTCTCTCTCTCTCTCTCTCTCTCTCTCTGTCACGGGACACGGAGCAAAGGCCAATCAAAAGTTGTTTTACAAGAAAGGGGGAGATGTCGTGCCCAGGTGGCACAAGGACTCTGCAAGGCGAGGGTCAGAGACAAGGGACACCGGACACCACATCCGGTCAGGGGAGGGATCAGGACACACGAGGACCGGACCTCAGGGGGAGAGGTCGCAGGACATGGGGCGCTGCACGACAGACCATGATTGAAATGCAATAAAGATTACCTGGTAACACCATGACGTCTGGCGTGTGTTCTGTGGGTCCAGGGAACACGACACAGGGGAGTCGAGCTTATTAACCCACTCCGCCAACAACTAGCGTGCCTCGAGGAAGGGAAGCCTTACACATGTCATCCAGTTTTATAATAACACTGGTGGGGAAGGAGACAGCATCAGGTTTTTTTAACATAACGCATATTTGTGAAAAAATGAAGAGCGTTCTGTAAATTATAAAATACCTAATTAAACAATGTGTCTTGATGTGATCAATAATACCAGCGGCAGCGGACACTTCCTGACTCCTCCCGTTCAGAGCGAACGTACACATTTGATGCCGTCCCCTTCTTAAGGGGACGGCAAGGAGTGCTCGGGAGTGACCACTGCGCCTCTCACCAGGCCTGGTCACCCCCTTGCTCCTCCTGCCGCCTCCTGCTCCTGCCTGCTCCTGCCTGCCAGCCTTGCCAGCCTTGCCGCCTTTTTTCGCCGCAGACGCCCCCCAGTCCCCCCGAGCGGCCCAGCCTCAGCAGAGTCGCCCGCTCGCCACTTTCCCGCCGCAGCTCGCCACAGGCCCCGCCCACCACCGGCCCATTGGCCGAGCCGCTCCCGCCACCCAGCTGACCCGCCCTCTCGTCCCCCTTCTTATGACGCCCCCAGAGCGACCGCGCAGCGGACGCGCGCAGCGGGAGCACCGATTGAGCGCCGAAGGTGCACCAAAGGTAAGCTCGTCTACGCCTGTCCGTGCCTGGACCACGCCCAGCGCCAGGACCCCTGGCCCCCGCAGACCCCTGCCCACCTGCCGGACGTACGACGCCGCCACCCTCAACACACTCAACGCCGGACGAATCCCAGGATGCTACCGAGCCACCCCGAGACGCACCCACGGACCCTTCTGTTGCAACGTCTGCAAGTTCACCTGCATCCAGACCAGCAATACTCCTGCACCAACCAAGACCAAGACGAGCAACAGCAGCAGCTACCTGAAATGCATCCTGCTCAACACCTGCTCCATCCACAGACACGCCATCGAGCTCTGGAACCTGCTCGATACCACAGCCCCTGACGTCGCCTTCCTCACGGAAACCTGGATGAACGCCTCTTCAGCACCCGACATCGCCATCGCCATCCCAGACCGCTACAAGATCATCCGAAGGGACCGCAGCAACCAGACCGGAGGAGGCATCGCCATCATCCACAGGAACACCATCCGCATCACGACCAACACCGACGACACCCTTGCACCCGCCGAGCACCTGCACTTCCAGGTCCACATCAACCCCAAGACCACCCTCAGAGGCACCCTCATCTACAGACCCCCGGGACCACGCACACAATTCAGCAAAGACATCGCCGACTTCATCAGCCCGCACGCCCTCCTCTCCGCCGACTACATCCTCCTCGGGGACCTCAACTTCCACCTGGAGAACAACAACGACCGCAACACCACCACCCTGCTGGACAACCTCGCAAACCTCGGACTCAAGCAGCTGGTGACCACCCCCACCCACTACGCCGGACACACACTCGACCCCGTCTTCTCATCCTGCAAGGACATCGCCTTCAGCCACGCCACCGGACTCAACTGGACGGACCACAGCTGCGTCCACTTCAGCTTCAGAAGGACCACGATCCACCACCACCAGCTACAGGCTGCACGCAGAAGCTGGAACAAGATCACAGCCGACCAGCTCGCGACTTCCCTGAGCAAGAACCCACCCACCAGCGCAACAAACCCATGCCAGGCGGCCACCAACCTCACGAAGTGGATCAGCAACTGCGCAGACGACCTCGCCCCTCTGAAGACCCCGCCTAGCAGACCCGGTAGCAAGAAAGCCCCATGGTTCACCGACGAACTCAAGAGCTCCAAGAAGAACTGCCGAGCCCTCGAGAGAACATGGCGCAGAGACCCAACACCGGACAACATGACTGCCCTCAAGCTCGCCACCCGAAAACACCACCAACTCATCCACGCCACCAAGAAAACCGCATTCAAGGAACGACTGGACAACAACGCACACAACAGCAAGGAACTCTTCAACATCGTTAAAGAGCTCTCCAACCCCAACGCCGGAAACAACGACATCACCCCTTCGCAAGACCTGCAACTCCCTCGCCTCCTACTTCCACAACAAGATCGCGGACATACACAACAGCTTCAGCACTCAACCGACGCACGCCACGATTGAACCACCGCCCCCACCACCACCCTCCGCGCCTGGACCCCGATCAGCACCGAAGACACCGTCCGCACGATGAACTCCATCCACTCCGGGTCTCCTACCGACCCCTGCCCTCACCACATCTTCAACAAGGCCGACGCTGTCATCGCACCCCACCTGCGGGACATCATCAACACCTCCTTCGACACCGCTACCTTCCCGGAGAGCTGGAAGCACGCCGAACTCAGCGCTCTACTAAAGAAACCATCAGCGGACCCCACCGACCTCAAGAACTACCGCCCCATCTCGCTGCTCCCGTTCCCTGCTAAAGTCGTCGAGAAGACCGTCAACAAGCAGCTGGCCGCCTTCCTCGAGACGAACGGATCCCTCGACCTCTCGCAGTCCGGCTTCCGGGCCAACCGCAGCACCGAGACCGCCCTGATCGCAGCCACTGATGACATCCGAGCACTGCTTGACAACGGAGAAACAGCAGCCCTCATCCTCCTAGACCTCTCCGCGGCCTTCGACACGGTCTGCCACCGTACACTAGTGCAGCGACTCAGCAACGTCGGAATCCAGGAGAAGGCACTGGAGTGGATCATCTCCTTCCTCGCCGGAAGGACACAGAGAGTCCGCCTCCCCCCGTTCAGATCTGAAGCCACCGAAGTCATCTGCGGAGTTCCTCAAGGCTCCTCGCTCAGTCCAACCCTCTTCAACGTCTACATGAGCCCCCTCGCAGACATCGCACGCCAGCACAACCTCAACATCATCTCCTACGCCGACGACACCCAGCTGATTCTCTCCCTCACCAACGACCCCGCCACCGCCAAAGCCAACCTTCACGAAGGGATGAAAGAGGTATCCGAATGGATGAAGAACAGCCGCCTGAAACTGAACTCAGACAAGACGGAAGTCCTCATCCTGGGATCCTTACCCTCCGCATGGGACGACTCCTGGTGGCCCCCCGCCCTAGGCAGCGCACCCAAACCAACAGACCACGCACGCAACCTAGGCTTCATCCTGGACTCCTCCCTCTCCATGACCAGACAAGTCAACGCCGTCTCCTCGTCGTGCTTCAACATCCTGCGCATGCTACGTAAGATCTTCCGGTGGATCCCCACCGAGACCAGGAAGACAGTCACCCAGGCCCTCGTCACCAGCCGCCTGGACTACGGCAACTCCCTCTACGCCGGAACCACCGCCAAGCTCCAGAAGAAACTCCAGCGGATCCAGAACGCCTCAGCACGTCTCATCCTGGACATCCCCCGCCGCAGCCACATCTCCGGACACCTGAGAAACCTGCACTGGCTCCCGGTCAACAAGAGAATCACCTTCCGACTCCTCACCCACGCACACAAAGCCCTACACAACCAAGGCCCAGGATACCTCAACAGCCGCCTCAACTTCTACGCTCCCAAACGCCAGCTTCGATCGACCGGCCACGCCCTCGCCACCGTCCCCCGTATCCGAAGAGCCACCACAGGGAGACGGTCCTTCTCCTACCTCGCCGCCAAGACATGGAACTCCCTCCCGACCCACCTCCGCCTGACCCAGGACCACCTCGCCTTCAGGAAGCAACTCAAGACCTGGCTGTTCGAGCAGTAGCGGACCCCCCTCCCCCAGCGCCTTGAGACCCTCTGGGTGAGTAGTGCACTATATAAATGCCTTGATTGATTGATTGATTGATTTATGTGGGCATCTTTGCCTGTAAGAGGAGAAGGGGAAACGTGTTGGAGCCGGTTGATAGTCTTTCTATTTTAGAAAACAGGCACTCTTTTTTGTGCCTTGTACCAGTGGTCTGTAAGAAGCACCCAACACCCACTTAATTTTCTGTTTCTCTTGATAAGAACAAAAATATGAGATTTGTGAAAATATGGCTACCAGATTCAAGTTATGTAGTTCTGCACCTTTGCTATGTCACTGTGAGATCCAAATGGTTGTCCTTGGATACAATCTCTGAAATTGCGCACAGATAAAATTAGATGTATCAGAGGTTTTCTCTTTTAAAACATATTTTTCTGAGTTTCTATGGTACAGTCTGGGCTGCAGCCCTGCATATATTCATTGAAAACAAAAATGATTCGGATGTACCAAGCATGTATACATTATTAACTGCAAAACATCCATATATAACAACATAAATTTGGCGCAGACAGATCCAATACCCGTGCATCTTAGGAAATTCAACTGAGTACATGTATAAACAATGATAAGATGTAGTATATATTGTGTTTTGGTCACTAGAGCGCAGACAAAATCTCTCATCAGGGGGTTTGAGAGGGAAGGGGAGGTAAGTCTATAACCCGATATGTTGCCCATCGGGACCATATTTTCCTGTGTTTCTGGGGGCAGCCTCATGCTTGGAACACCACAATCTCTGCTCCTATGCATTTGTCTAGGTCTTTTCTCCATTTCCCCAAAGTCGGGGGAGAAGCCACCTTCCATTACTGGGCGATGTTGTGCTTGGTAATAGTGAGGGCGAGGAAGAGCAGGTGCTGTTTATACCGGCTCCCCCATCCCGTTTTACCTATGCAGTAGAAATAATTTTGGATTGTATGGGAGATCCCAGGATAGTACCCTGCCCAGATAGGTTGAGACTTTGCACCAGAAGGGCTGTAGTGTTGTGCAACTCCAGACCGTATGTATAAATGTTCCATCTTTCCTTCTGAAACGTAAACACTGGGGGGACCGGATGACCCTCATCTTCCAGAGACGGAGTCGTGTATCGTACAAACGGTGTATGCATTTATATTGGGTGAGGCAATAATGAAAGGACACGGCCGCTCCCCGGGGGCTAGCTAAGGCTTCCGCCCAGTCGTCATCCCTTAAATCAGGAATGCCGTCCTTCCATGCCCTTCTAGTCTGATGTAGTGTTGTTCTGGCGTGTGTCGTTAAGATCTGATAGATCTGACAAATTTTATGTGCACCCAGATCACCCATAAGGAGGCGGCCCTCGAGGGGGTGGAATTCTGGCAGTGTGTCCAGAGAAAGTGTCAGGGGGTAAGAGCGTGGCACAAATGAAGATATTTATAAAATTGCGTTTTATACAACTGGAATTCTACCTGTAACTGATGGAAGGACTTTAGAGCGGTGCCCTGCATAACGTCCCCCAGTGTAGATATGCCCACCAGGTCCCATTTACGAAATCCCGTTAGAGCAGCCACCTGGCGTTAATGAGTGCCATGTCACAGGGGAGTCGCTTGGGTCAGATTGATCTGTCCAACGTGTGCCTCCAGAGCCAAACCACTGTTCAGCTAGCATGAGGTATGAAATCTAGGCTCTGCGCACTATATAGTAACCAAAGAAGAGGAGCACCCGCCATCGCCGCATGCTTCAGTGCAAACGCCGGGTCCGTTGGAGAGCTATACCACCATTCATTTATAATTAATAAATGAGAGGCGGCGTAATAGGAATAGACATCTGCTGCTGCGATGCCGCCGCCATATGTTGATCGGGCGCAAGTTTGTAGTGCCACCCGAACCACACCACCATTCCATAGGAATTTATTGTGGATGGCGTTTATTAGTGCAAACCAGGATCGTGGTACTCGAAATGGGAAGTTCTGCAGCTGGTATAGAACTCTAGGTATAGAAACCATTTTAAAAATCGCTGAACGCCCGTACATCGATAGCAGGAGAGAGGACCATATTGTTGTCTCATCTCGGAGACTAGCGACGAGTGGATTTATATTGTGTGCCCATGAAATCTTTGGGCGGGGCGAAATGAAGATACCCAAGTATTTAAAGCCCTCAGTCGCGTGGGTTAGCTGGGCTGCCCAAGTGCCTCGTCCCTGATCTCCGCATACAGGGAACAGCACGGATTTAGAGGGGTTAGTATGTGGTCTGACCAAATACTCGAAGGATTGGCAGGATCCGTGGGCCCGAAATCCATGGGTCAGTCATAAAGAAGAGGACATCGTCAGCATATAGTGCGATGCGGTCGGGTCGCAACTGCGGCCACTCAAAGCGCGTACCCACGCCTCCAGAGGTTCCACAGCTAGGGAAAATGAGAGCATGGACAGGGGGCAGCCCTGTCACATGCCACGACGGATAAGAGAAGGGGGCTGAACGGTGCCCTGCTGTGCGGACCGAGGCAGTGAGATTTGTATAGAGGAGGCAAGCATAGGCTAGGAAGTGCGGACCGAAATTGACGACCTCCAGAAGTTGGGAAAGGTAAACCCAGCTAAGGGAATCGAATGCCTTGTCAATTTCGGTTAATAATATGGCTACAGGACGTCCCAATTTCGGGGCCACAGCCATGGCGTTGTGGACCCAATGGATATTTTGCCGAGTGGCCCGGTGAGGCATAAAGCCAGATTGATCTGGATGGATCAGGTCTTGTACACAGGCCTGCAGGCGGTCAGCTAGGACCTTGCCCAAGAGTTTAGGCTCAAAGTTAATAAAGGAGATGGGACGGTATGAGGATGGATCTTTCGGTGGGCGACCAGGCTTGAGGAAGAGGAAAATCTCGGCATGCCGCCAATCTTGGGGTAACGGGCATTGTTCAAGGGTGTCATCGATTGCCTCTAGTAGGTGAGGGCAAAGAAATTCCCTAGGGAACCCATTGGGGCCGGGGGCCGGCCCTGGACGCATTGTCACTAGTGCTGCACTTAATTCGTCGATAGTGATAGGGGCATCAAGTTGATCTCATATCTGATCAGTACGTTTTCGGGGGGGATATCTCTAAGGAACTCACTGAAGAGAGACGCTGACAGCTGTTCTTGTCACACATATAGTGCAGAGAAGTAATGCGCGAATTCCTCGGCAACCGCCCCGGGAGACGAATGCAAACCACCGTCTGCACCTTGGATAATTGGGACAATGGCCAGGGACCTCTCCTTCTGACATAGCCTATGGAGCATTTTGCTTGATTTTTCCCCCATTGGTAAATCCGGTGTTGCGACGCAAACCAGATGTCTTACGCCTCGCCCATAAGATGTTGTTTTAGTTGTTGTTGTTGTGTTTGGAGTATATTGTGATGGAAGGGGGGCTAGGTTCGCAAATATATTGTACCTCTAGGAATGCATGGCAGGCTTCCAGTTCAACCCATTGGGCTGAGTGTTTGCGTTTCTCATTCGCACGGTAGCTAATATCGACCTCTCGAACTCTGGCCTTTAGGGCTTCCCATAAGGAAGCCTTGGATGGGGCCGAAGCGATATTCATGTCCAGGTATTCCTGGATTGCCCTAGTAAGTGTCTCCTGATAATCAGGGTCCGGGAGGTGCCATGGGGACATACACCACCTAAAGGGAGGTTTTTGGGAGTGTATATGGAGTTTAACAGTGACCAGGGAGTGATCCAACAACCCCCTAGGGAGGTGGGGGACCTAAGAGAACCTCTGAATGTAGCTACATGGCGTGAACATGTAGTCCAACTGGGATAGGGAACCATGGACGGTGGACATATAAGTGTAGCTCAGTTCAGTGGGGTGGTACTCATGCCATATTTCCGACCATCCCAGTGTGGTGGCTAGGAGGGGCAATTTAGATGTATCATGTACGGGGCCTGAGTCGGATTTGCGCCTTCTATCTAGTGGTGACATGACGTTGTACCATTCTCCTCCCAAGAGGATCAGACCATCCAGGAGCTCACTCCAGAGATGGGAAATATTGTCAATGAAGGTATTCCCTAAGGGAGGAGGAGCATATATACTACCAATGTTAACATGTTCTCCATATAGTGTACCTGATAATATGATGTATCGCCCCCCCCCCCCCCCCCCCGGATCTGCCCAGTGCTTCGTGTGGACAAAAGGAACACACCGGTGAATGAGAATAGCCGTCTTCCAGGATCCCCTTTTGAACCCTGCATGATATATCAAGTGGTATCCACCCTGGCCAAGCAGGGAGCCTTGGTGCCCAATAAATGTGTCTCTTGTAGGAGAAGGATGTCGGCCTCGCAACGCTTGGCCTGGCGAAGAATGGCGTCCCTCTTATTTTTATTGAGTAATCCCCTGGCGTTCCAGGTACCACAGTCAGGTCCCCAAGTGGGGGAATATAAGCCTGAGCGGTCATCTATCGTCTATGTGCGCGCTCTGAGTAATTAGCATAGCGGAAATTGGGTCGAGTGTCTGCGCATGTATACGAACTAAAACAGTCATAACAAAGAACCCTATGAACCCCCTCTCTCGCCTCCCCCCGATACTGTCATAAGCAAGGAGCATCTGCTGTGGTGAAGGACACTCCAAGCCCCCAACAGGGGAGCCCAGCGTCCTCTCGCCAATGGTTCCCAACTTTCCCATAAAGCAGTCATAACAAAGAACCCTATGAACCCCCTCTCTCGCCTCCCCCCGATACTGTCATAAGCAAGGAGCATCTGCTGTGTTGAAGGACACTCCAAGCCTCCAACAGGGGAGCCCAGCGTCCTCTCGCCAATGGTTCCCAACTTTCCCATAAAACTTCAACATGGGGTCAGTCAGAGCCGGAGGCAGGCCCGGGACAAGGGTGGGGACCCCAGAGACAGTAGTCTCCACTGCTCCTCTGGGGCAGCACGGAGCCCGGCCCCCACTCTCTCCTCTCCATAAGCAAAGCCCACCCCACAAGAGAAGAGACAAGGATGGGGTGGGGCGCCAGCCCCAGAGAGCAAGAGCAGGAGACAGCACAGAGCACTGCTCGGGACCCTGACAAGGGTGGGAGTGGGGTCCCCCAGAGAGAGCATTCTCCAGGGCAAAGCTCATATGAGAAGGGATGAGGCAGCAAAATGGTGTCCTCAGGTAAGCACTCTTGTTAGAACGCACCATGGGCGTCCGCAGGGAAGGGGGGCCGAGAACGGTGCAAGGCAGACGGGAGAAGGGTGCAAGGTAGAGAAGGGTGCAAGGCGGAGGGGGAGAAGGGTGCAAGGCAGAGAGGAGAAGGGTACAAGGTAGAGAAGGGTGCAAGGCGAAGGGGGAGAAGGTTGCAAGGCAGAGGGGAGAAGGGTGCAAGGCAGAGGGGATAAGGGTGTAAGGCAGAGGGGAGAATGGTGCAAGGTAAAAAAGGGTGCAAGGCGGAGGTGGAGTAGGGTGCAAGGCAGAGAGGAGAAGGGTGCAAGGCAGAGGGGAGAAGGGAGAAGGGTGCAAGGCAGAGGGGAGAATGGTGCAAGGCAGAGGGGAGAATGGTGCAAGGTAGAAAAGTGTGAAAGGTGGAGGTGGAGTAGGGTACAAGGGGGAGGTGGAGTAGGGTACAAGGGGGAGGTGGAGAAGGGTGCAAGGGGGCGCGGAGAATGGTGCAAGGCAGAGGGGAGAATGGTGCAAGGTAGAAAAGGGTGCAAGGCGGAGGTGGAGTAGGGTGCAAGGCAGAGGGGAGAAGGGTGCAAGGCAGAGGGGAGAAGGGTGCAAGGTAGAAAAGGGTGCAAGGTGGAGTTGGAGTAGGGTGCAAGGCAGAGGGGAGAAGGGTGCAAGGCAGAGGGGAGAAGGGTGCAAGGCAGAGGGCAGAAGGGTGCAAGGCAGAGGGCAGAAGGGTGCACGGCAGAGGGGAGAATGGTGCAAGGCAGAGGAGAGAATGGTGCAAGGTAGAAAAGGGAGCAAAGCGGAGGTGGAGTAGGGTACAAGGGGGAGGGGGAGAAGGGTGCAAGGGGGAGGGGAGAATGGTGCAAGGCAGAGGGGAGAATGGTGCAAGGTAGAAAAGAGTGCAAGACGGAGGTGGAGTAGGGTGCAAGGCAGGGGGAGAAGGGTGCAAGGCAGAGGGGAGAAGGGCGCAAGGCAGAGAGGAGAAGGGTGCAAGGCAGAGGGGAGAATGGTGCAAAGTAGAAAAGGGTGCAAGGCGGAGGTGGAGTAGGGTACAAGGGGGAGGGGGAGAAGGGTGCAAGGGGGAGGGGGAGAAAGGTGCAAGAGGGAGGGCGAGAAGGGTGAAAGACAGAGGGGAGAAGGGTGCAAGGGGGATGGTGATGAAGTTAAAAATGTGCCCGCCCCGGAAACATTTCTGCGGACGCTCATGGAACGCACACTACTTTGTGAGGGAGAGTGGGAGAGAGTGGAGAGAGAGAGTGAGAGAGAGTGGAGAGAGACAGTGGAGAGAGAGAGAGTGGAGAGAGAGAGAGTGGGGGAGACAGTGGAGAGAGAGTAGAGAGAGAGTGGAGAGAGTGGAGATAGACAGTGGAGAGAGAGTGGAGAGATAGTGGAGAGAGTGAGCGAGAGAGAGTGGAGAGAGAGAGAGTGGAGAGAGAAACAGTGGAGAGAGAGTGGAGAGAGAGAGAGAGAGAGAGTGGAGAGAGTGGGGAGATTGGAGAGAGAGAGAGAGTGGAGAGAGAGTAGAGAAAGAGAGTGGAGGGAGAGAGAGTGGAGAGAGAGTAGAGAGAGAGTGGAGGGAGACAGTGGAGAGATAGAGTGGGGAGAATGGAGAGAGAGTGGGGAGAGAGAAAGTGGAGAGAGAGTAGAGACAGAGTGGAGAGAGACAGTGGAGAGAGACAGTAGAGAGAGAGAGAGAGAGAGAGAGAGAGAGAGAGAGAGAGAGAGAGTGGAGAGAGAGTAGAGAGACAGAGAAGGGAGAGAGGGTGGAGCAAGAGAGTGCAGGGAGAGTGGAGAGAGGAGAGAGAGAGAGTGGAGGGAGACAGTGGAGGGAGACAGCAGAGAGAGAGTGGAGAGAGAGAGAGATAGAGTGAGAGAGTGGAGAGAGAGTAGAGAGAGAGAAATTGGAAAAAGAGACAGTGGAGAGAGAGACAGTAGAGAAAGAGTGGACAGAGTTGAGAGAGAGAATGGAGAGAGAATGGAGAAGGTGGAGAGAGAGTAGAGACTGACTGACTGACTCAGAGACTGGATACTGACTGACCGAGAGACTGACTGAGAGAGAGAGAGAGAGAGACTGGCTGACTAAGAGAGTGACTGACTGACTGACAGAGAGAGAGAGACTGATTGAGAGTGAGACTGACTGACAGAGAGAGAGAGATTGACTGACTGACAGAGACTGACTGACTGAGGTAGAGAGATACTGACTGGGAGAGACTGACTGACTGGGAGAGAGAGAGACTGACTGACAGAGAGAGAGACTGAGAGAGAGAGGCGGAGACTGACTGACAGAGAGATAGACTGATTGACTGCGAGAGAGACTGACTGAGAGAGAGACTGACTGAGAGAGAGACTGACAGAGAGAGAGAGTGACTGACTGAGAGAGGCTGACTGACTAACAGAGACTGACTGACAATGAGAGAGACTGACTGACTGAGGTAGAGAGAGAATGACTGACTGAGAGAGACTGACTGACTGGGAGAGAGAGAGGCTGACTGGGAGAGAGAGAGACTGACTGACAGAGAGAGACTAACTGACAGAGAGAGAGACTAAGAGAGAGACTAACTGACAGAGAGAGAGACTAAGAGAGAGAGAGAGACACTGACTGAGAGAGAGAGAAAGATAGACTGACCAACAAAGAGAGAGAGACTGACTGACTGACAGAGAGAGACTGACTGAGAGAGTGAGACTCACAGAGAGAGACTGACTGACAGAGAGACTGACTGACAGAGAGAGAGACTGACTGACAGAGAGAGTCACTGACTGAGAGAGAGAAAGACTGACTGAGAGAGACTGGCAGACTGTGAGAGAGAGAATGACTGACTGAGAGAGACTGACAGAGGGAGAGCGAGACTGTCTGGAAGACTGACTGAAAGAGAGAGACTGAGAGAGAGAACCTGACAGAGAGACAGACAGGGGGAGGGACTGACTGAGAGAGAGACTGACAGAGAGAGGGACTGACAGAGAGAGAGACTGACTAAGAGAGAGACTGACTAAGAGAGAGACTCACTGACTGAGGTAGAGAGAGAATGACTGACTGAGAGAGCTGACTGACTGGGAGAGAGAGAGAGACTGACTGAGAGAGAGAGACTGACTCACTGACAGAGACTGACAGAGAGAGAGAGAGAGAGAGAGAGAGAGAGAGACTGAGAGACTGACAGAGAAAGAGAGACTGACCGACAGAGAGAGAGACTGACTGACAGAGAGAGACTGACTGAGAGAGAGACTCACAGAGAGAGACTGACTGACAGAAAGACTGACGGACAGAAAGAGAGACTGACTGACAGAGAGAGTCACTGACTGAGAGAGACTGACTGAGAGAGACTGGCTGACTGCGAGACAGAGAGAATGACTGACTGAGAGAAACTGACAGAGGGAGAGCGAGACTGTCTGGAAGACTGACTGACTGAGAGAGAGAGACTGAGAGAGAGAGCCTGACAGAGAGAGGAACTGACAGAGAGAGGGACTGACTGAGAGAGAGAGACTGAGAGAGAGACTGACAGAGAGAGGGACTGACAGAGAGAGAGACTAAGAGAGAGAGTGACTAAGAGAGAGACTGACTGACTAAGAGAGAGAGACTGGCTGACTGAGAGAGACTGATTGAGAGAGAGACTGACTGACAGAGAGAGACTGACAGAGAGAGACAGAGAGAGAGAGAGACTGAGACTCTGACAGAGAGACTGACTGACTGAGAGAGAGACTGACTGACAGAGAGAGAGACTGACTGATAGAGAGAGACTGGCTGACTGAAAGAGAGAGACTGACTGACTGAGAGAAACTGACAGAGAGAGACTGTGAGAGACTGACTGACAGAAAGAGGGAGACTGACTGAGAGAGAGACTGACAGAAAGAGAGAGATAGAGAGACTGACAGAGAGAGGGACTGATAGAGAGACTGACAGACAGAGGGACTGACAGACAAAGGGACTGACAGGGAGAGAGACTGACAGAGAGACTGACAGAGAGAGGGGCTGACTGAGAGAGACTGACAGAGAGAGAGAGAGACCGACCAACTGACTGACTGAGAGAGAGAGAGACTGACTGACTGACTGACTGACAGACTGACTGACTGAGGGAGACTGACTGACTGAGAGAGACTGACTGACTGAGAGAGAATGAATGACAGAGAGAGATAGACTGACTGACTGAGAGAGAGACTGATTGACAGAGAGAGAGACCGACTGACTGAAGGAGAGAGAGAGAGAGAGACTGACTGACAGACAGACTGACTGACTGAGAGAGTCTGACTGACTGAGAGAGACTGAATGGCAGAGAGAGATAGACTGACTGGGAGAGACTGAATGTCAGAGAGAGATAGACTGACTGACTGAGAGAGAGAGACTGACTGACTGAGAGAGAGAGAGAGAGAGAGAGAGACTGTGATGGAATTGGGGTCAAAGTGTGTATGAAGCTATGCAATGCCTTTTAAGATTGCTATTGTCTACCAATAAAAATGTATTATCAAAATATGCTCTTTGTAGTTACATCTGCTTTTGAAATACTGCATTGTAGCATTGTCTAATGTTTTAAAACGGAAAGAGAAGGAGCAGTGGATGCACTTTTGTCAAAAGTGAACGATGAGGGGGCCGGATCATGACAGGAGTCTGCATCAGGAAACCCACCTAACATTGGGCAAACTTCCCCGGTCTACCGATGGCAGGGACCCTGTAATGAATGGACCACCACGTATGATAGCCTGCTGGCAGACTAAGCCCAACCTTTAATTCCACCATCCATTGTTACTTATAACGGCTGGATTGGTGAAATTGGCGTAACAATAGCCCCGCATCCCCTGCAGTATGGCGGGTCAATGGCCTGAGAGCTCTAGAATGGCACGGAGAATGCGGGGGGGGGCTCTCCATGTAGTTTGCAGGGGGGCCCCCTCAAGTTTCGTTACGCCACTGTTGAATGGGATTCGCCCTAAATCTATCAGTGGCAAGCCTCACTCTGGAAAATGGATGGATTTAAAAAGGGGAAAAAATGAAATCTCCAAATTGGAACTAGATGAGGCATTGTATAATCTGAACTGTGTGACTGAATATCGGGATTCATGATACAAGCGAATTGAACGTGATAGCATTTTTGCGGGTAAGCCAATGGAGAATTATTATCTTGTTCTTTCTTTTTGAAGTTAATGTAAGGCCGGTTTCTACTGCACAAAAAACAGAGACTTGAGGTTCAGGGTCTATGGGTGATGTTTCTTCCTGAGTGGGACTTTCCAGTCCCTCCCACAGGGTGATGTAATTTCCAGGTCATACCCCTCAAAGTGACAATTTCTAGGTCCCGACTCTGAGCTGTTACTTGTCATTTTATGTAAACCGCTTCCACTTCTGAGATTGAGGAAGGTGCCCCCTCTCACTGCTTTTAACCCATACTACCGATGTCGTTGTACGTGTATGAAAAAATCCAGGCCAGCTCGAGAAAACCTTTGCTAACCATACATTTTACAAGGCTGTAAATCAATCACTTTAAAGGCTGCAAACTCAATCCGAGGAAACACTATGACAGGGATTAAGGAAACTCTCTGCCTGGTAAAGTGCACATTGGGACTGTGACGTGTATTGCAGCTGGAATGAGTAGATAAACATTCCAATGTTTTCAACTCTACCCAACGCCTGATATAATTACAGGGTGATGTTATCACATGTTAGCAGCTAGATATAATGCGGCCATTTATTTTGAGGCACGGGGAACACGATGGGGTGCACGATGGGGGCTTTGGGTGTGTTTTTCCAAAGCATGTTATATTTGTGAACAGCTGCTCTACCTATTTTGCGTCTCAGGAAAACTTGCACTTTTGGTGTTGACAGTTGATGTTGACAGTACCATAGCTTTTATGCATGTGCTGTGACTCTGATATACGAGTTCCTAATATATATTTATCATATATGTGTTCCATGTTTCCTACCACAGTTGTGTAGAATTGAAGTAAAAACAACATTCAGCAAGAAAAACTGCAGAAGCGGTGAAAGGATTGGGAAGCTTGTCTCAGATGACATTGGACCACGGCTGTGGAACGTTAAGGGCAGTCGAGTATCTCTTAATCAAAATAATCTGATCACCAATACAGGCCTTCTGGAAATGTTAACTAGAGCCTGTATCAGGAGCTAGAAACTATTAAAAATCCTCATGCACATTTAAACCGATACCTTATTCAGGGCGCAGCAGAATCACAATGTCCTTGTGCGAAGGCCCTCATTGGTTAATGTTGTCAAAGCACAATGATGTTTGTTTGTTTGATACACTTAATTTTATGATAATTATTACTACAATTGTGAATGAGGTCCTGTGCTCTTCTTGGGGTTGGAAGGCAGTGAGTCTGTTTATCAAAAACTTTAATTATGTAAAACTGAAGAACCCAAAATGAAGAAATACAGACAGTATTACCCCAAAATGAAAACTGAAAATAACAAATGTTAGTGTATTTTTAGGTGACAATGACAAAAACATTAAAATACAAAAAAAGATGTTATTATTTTTAAATTCGACAAAGTCATTATGGGAAGTTTTGGAGATGCATCAAGAGTTAAGGATGTTCACCATTGTTGTCACTTTAGGTTAATTCAACAAAAAATCAAAAGATTTTTCATTTTGTGTCCATTACTATACTTGTTTCTTTGTAGGTTCTTTATTTCTAGGTAGATCGTGATAAATAGGGAGCATTAATGTGACTGCTATCAGCATCGGATTTTGTGGTTATGTGTATTCCACGTCTACCTCAAACAAAACACAACTTTGCTAGTGCACCTCATTCCTGGTCAACAGCTAATCCTACTATTCTAGGACTAGTACCACACATAGCTCTGTTATTGTGCCTCAGTCCTGCACCACTCCCGCTATATTTTTTCTGTGACTCATTGAAAACTAATGTTAGAAAATACATTTGTGCAAGTGTGCTGCAAGATATCATCGAAGTTACATTTCAATCCATCATGGAACACACTGGGGACTTCTTTAATATACGTTCTTTGCATGCAATGCAGGTACTCACCAAATTTGGTGTTGGCAGGATTAAGTGTGTGGCAAACAGGCGAGCATTTAGTTAAAGTCAGATTTTCTTGGTACTGCATTAGACGGCTGTGATCTTTGAATGTGGTAGGGCGCACACTATCCAAAACAGGTCATTTTTATATATTTGAAAAAAGGTATAATCCAGTCCTTTCATTATGTATTTGTCTAGGAGTGTTGCAATTTCACCTGCATCAGGAAAGTTTGAAAAATTGTGGCAAAATAGTGAACATTCCAGCACAATTACCCAAATATTGTTTTTTAAAGTTGGGTTATTCTTAGTCTTGAGTCTTGGCCAACCAAACGATTATAGGTCACAATATTCTAAGTGTACACCTCTATCTCTATTGCTTTTGCTTTTTCAAGCCAAACATCATGTTTTCTAAAAAATGTGCTTTGTGCCCATGCTTGTCCTCCAGTATTGATAATTAATGACTTTTTAGGCCACCTCATATTTGACAGTAAATAGATATTTATCTTAGGAGGGGCGTTGAGGTGATTTTGTCCTGCATTCCACAGTTTGTCAAGGGTGGGGGCTGAGATTGAAACGCTGGCCTCTTATTGCCACAATTGACAATCTAAACATGAGGCCGCATTTCTTCTCTGTACCTGATGTTTTTGTGCAGATGCACTTTAAATGCTTAAAACACATACCCCGAGCATCACAGCATATTTTGAGATGTATGTGCATTAAAAAGATTAATTTGTGCTTAGGTTGTACAACATCATGTTTTTCGAGAAGGGTAAGAATGAATATTTGTGTAAAATAGTTCATTTCCCATTAAGCACATGATTAGTAAATGTTTGGAGCGATACACTAATCATAAGGATCTTCCAAATTGCTTTCATGAAGCATACTTGGACCCAAACTCATTCGTAATAATCCAAACCATATTCCTCTTCAAGTCCGTAGGTGAAATGAACAGAAACCACTGAGCAACAGATCATGTTTGTAATAAACTAAAGGGGAATGGATATAACAATTTTCAGTTAGGCTTAGGATTTTCTGAAAAAATGTGATTCTATTCATTGACATGAAAAATAGAGGAACTGTCCTCCAAGGGCACAGTGTCTATTCCAGACCTAGGATATCGTGGACTAATCCTGTCTTCCCCACTTGATAATTTTTTTTTAACCCCTTCCACGCTGATGACGAGCTCAGCTCGTCATGAGGTACACCTCTCGTACGCTCATGACGAGCTGAGCTCGTCATGAACCGCGGGATTTCGCGATTCTCAGCGCACAGCGGGAAAACGCGCCGCGCGCATGTGGTTAAGATGGGTTAAATACCTTTATTAAGTGCTATTTAAGTAAATGAATTAAAGGTTTGTCAAGTCAGAGATGTCGTTCCAGGGGAAGATGTCATGTCAGAGAGGAGTTGTTATCTTCTCAAGAAGAGGGAGATGTTATGGCGCAGGGCCACTAGGATTTTGTAGGATGGAGTCCTAATAGTTCTACAGGTAGGATCATGGGCACAACTTTCTGTTTTGGAAGTGAAAGGCAGGATGCATGGAGAACAAAGGGACACACATCAGTAAGGGAGAGCAGGGAAAGCATGGGGGAGACAAGATCCCTTAGATGTAGAGCGCAAGTTATAGTTATTTTAGGGCATGAGTTATATAGTTACTTGAGATGTGAATTTCAGTGGTTTTGTTAGTTTAAAACTATATGTTTCAGCTGACATTTTTACCTACCTCTAACATCCTTTTAACCTTTTAACCTTTCCTTTTTTAGTAAATTTCGAAAGTTTTTCTTTTAATTTAAATTAAGATATTATTACGATTCCGAACTATAATGTCACTTTCAACTTAGTTTTTTAAGGGAATTTGTTTGGCCACGCACTTCATGGGGTTAGGACCAACGAAGCTGCCCTGCAGATAATGTTTTGGCAGATTTTAAAAACTTTAAATTTCAATGGTCTGTAAAAACTGTAACAGTGAGCCTCGCTCCCATAAAATAATACATCCAATCTTTAATGGAGTCCGTGATTGCCAGCAATTCTTTTTCTGTGATGGTATAATTGATCTCAGCTGAAGACAGTTTTCTGGAACTAAAAGCCACTGGATGCAGCTGTCCTGTTTTCATATTCCTTTGCAAGACTGGTGCAGTTGTGAAATCTTGCTTTAAGGCCTTAAAGGCATCCTCAGCATTCTCCGACTGTGGAAACTGCAGGAATTATCGGTAGCATAAGCTGAAGCCATTTGTTTGTGGCATCCATTTTGGTCAGCCATGTGCTTCTCCTGTCTTCACTGTTGCCTGCTCTTGTATTTCACTTGAGTCATGAACTACAATTAACTTCTTCTGCACTGAGCCAGAGCCTTGCGCATGCTCAGAAAAGCGTGTAGCTGCCAGAATGCATCTGTCTTAGTGTGTAACTGTCAGGCTGTTTTTACTGATGTAAGGAGAAATGACTCCCCTCCCACTTTGCTGACTAAGACATATTTGTATGTCCATGTTAGTCAAAAACTATTCTTGTATGTGTCAGTACCTCCTTTGGTCTCATGCTGACCAAGCAACAAATGCATATAAAAGACACCTGGTTTCTGTACTCCTTGTACTACCTCATACAGTGCCCGAGGGTGATGTATCTATGTAGTCCCACTCATGAGTGAATAATAAATACCCTGTTTTTATATTCCAGCTTCGGTGCCAATTTCTTCTTTGTTGGTTTAAGGACCGGTGCATCAGTGAGCCCCTAAAAAGGCTTTTTATTCCACAAATTGGCGCCTGAACAGGTACTCAGTGGAGACACGCCCATTCGAGAGGGCGGTTGTGACGGAGGGCAGGAATCCACTGAGGAGGTACACTGCACGAGGAGACCCTTTGTCTTTGCAGACCAACGTGTTTCTCCGGTTTTCTCGATCTGACCCTCTAGGTGATGGCCGGTCCTGACTGAGATCTCTTTTGGCGTGAGTATTTTGAAACGACCGTTAAGTCACCCAGAGTTTGGCAGGTGGAGGTTAGAGACTTTGGTTTGGTCAGGTCGCTATAGCGGCACTCTTGTTTTGTAATAGCTTGGCCAAGATTCTAGTTTGTTTGTTTGTTTGTTTGCGGCAGGTAATGAGGAGATTTTTCTCTACTTTTGGATAATTCTCAGGATAATTACGCTTTGACTGTAATATTATATCGCATTGTAATATTTTTGGCATGCCTGCTACTAGCGCACTTCGTAGAATGTGTTGCTGTCTTGGTGGTAATTGCAAAAAACACAGTTGATGGACAGAATGTAGAACAATGTCATACATTCACCCCAGTACAAGGATCTGGGCCTAAATACATCGTTTATTTGCACTCCACACCACCCTCGGTTAGACACTGGCTATATGCAAATCAGCTCTGACCCTGTGCCTCATGGGAACAGTCCAGTCCGAACTACCAAGACATGTCTTTCCCAGACCAGAATCAAGCATCCAAGGACCGGTTTCTGGCTATCAGCCTTCATCAGCCTGGATAGCTTGACTCCAGTGGTGTGGAGAGCCTGGGACTCACGTCTGAGCATACCCAGCCCACTCGGGGTGAAAATTGCAAAAAACACAGTTGATAGACAGAATGTAGAACAATGTCATACATTCACCCCAGTACAAGGATCTGGGCCTAAATCCGTCGTTTTTTTGCACTCCACACCACCCTGGGTTAGACACTGGCTATATGCAAATCAGCTCTGACCCTGTGCCTCATGGCAACAGTCCAGTCCGGACTACCAAGCCATGTCTTTCCCAGACCGGAATCAAGCGTCCAAGGACCGGTTTCTGGCTATCAGCCTTCATCAGCCTAGATAGCTTGACTCCAGTGGTGTGGAGAGCCTGGGACTCACGTCTGAGCATACCCAGCCCACTCAGGGTGAAAATTGCAAAAAACACAGTTGATGGACAGAATGTAGAACAATGTCATACATTCACCCCAGTACAAGGATCTGGGCCTAAATCCATCGTTTTATTGCACTCCACACCACCCTGGGTTAGACACTGGCTATATGCAAATCAGCTCTGACCCTGTGCCTCATGGGAACAGTCCAGTCCGAACTACCAAGCCATGTCTTTCCCAGACCGGAATCAAGCATCCAAGGACCGGTTTCTGGCTATCAGCCTTCATCAGCCTGGATAGCTTGACTCCAGTGGTGTGGAGAGCCTGGGACTCACGTCTGAGCATACCCAGCACACTCAGGGTGAAAATTGCAAAAAACACAGTGATGGACAGAATGTAGAACAATGTCATACATTCACCCCAGTACAAGGATCTGGGCCTAAATCCATCGTTTTTTTGCACTCCACACCACCCTGGGGTAGACACTGGCTATATGCAAATCAGCTCTGACCCTGTGCCTCATGGGAACAGTCCAGTCCGAACTACCAAGCCATGTCTTTCCCAGACCGGAATCAAGCATCCAAGGACCGGTTTCTGGCTATCAGCCTTCATCAGCCTGGATAGCTTGACTCCAGTGGTGTGGAGAGCCTGGGACTCACGTCTGAGCATACCCAGCCCACTCGGGGTGAAAATTGCAAAAAACACAGTTGATGGACAGAATGTAGAACAATGTCATACATTCACCCCAGTACAAGGATCTGGACCTAAATCCATCGTTTTTTTGCACTCCACACCACCCGAACTACCAAGCCACATTCTGTCCATCAACTGTGTTTTTTTTTTGTTTTTTTTTCCCAAAACCTTTATTGCACCTTTGAATTTACACAACTGTAGGCCTACAACCCGTCCGGGCTGGCTGCAATCACAATGATATAATCAACATGCAGTAATATTTACTTAAAATCCGGATGTTACGACATTTACAGTACATTACCACTGCTTTAGAAAAAAGGCACCACTTAATCATTAATCAGTCAATCAGTACGGTTTTTGGTTTTCTGTTTTTGCAAAAACAAGAACAAAACAATAGAAACTTGAGGAAGCACATTATGGTCATTCATTGTTAGTTAGTAGGCACCACGGCTAAGTAGGGAAGCGCCCCCCCAGTAAAATCTCCCTCCAAAACTTCCACCCGACCCCGAGACCTGTTATCGTGTGTGTGCAGGGCTCTTCGGGCACTGTTTCCAAGGTATCCACTCCAATTTGACTCTCAAGACTGGTCTAGAAAGCCTTGGTGTAATTCAAGGTCTGTGACCCTTCTCCCTCGCGGACCCCAAGGGGGCCCCTCACCCACTTCCTCTTCGTCATCCGACCCGTCCTGCTCTTCCTCCGGCAAGGGATCACAAATCTCCCCTCTGTCTACGTTCCATTTGGTCCAAATTTTGTTCCACTTCCCCGGGCACGCTCTATTGGAGTACACTGCCCGTTCTGTCACCATAACCCTGTCCATGTTAAGGCACCATTGTGCCGTTGTCGGTACTTCTGCAGCTCCCCATTTCTGTGCGATGTCACGTTTAGTCACTATCAAGCCCACGTAACCCAGGTTTGACCATGTCTAGACACGTCAGTAGCCTCCCACACATTTAGGAGGCACCGCCGTGGATCGGGCAGCAGCGAGATCTCCAGCGTTTGTGATATCGTCCGCATTATTTGTCTCCAAAACTCCTGGATACGGGGGCAGTCCCATATAGTGTGAAAAAATGTGCCCTCCTCCCCGCACCCACGAAGGCAGTAAGGGTGTTGTGTTCTGTTAATGCGATGTAGCATGGTTCTAGTATAGTATACCCTATGCAAAACTTTCAATTGTACAAGTCTCAGTCGCGTGGAGATACCCACTTCCTTAGGTGATGCTATCGCCTCATTCCACTCATGTTCATCCATCTCCCCGGTGTCTTCCACCCATTTCACCTTCAGCCGGGCCAGTGGGTCCGGTAGGTTGTTCAATAATTTGCGGTATGTAAGGGAGGTCGCACGCTCAACCATGTATTCAGTGAGAAGCCGGTCTTCAAGTGGGGAGGAATCCGGCAAGTCAGTGTCTGGGGGTATGGCCGCCAGCAGCGCGTGTTGTATCTGAATGGACCTGTATAGTTCCCTCTCTCCCAGGTCGTATAGCTCTCTTAATCTGTCAAAAGTTACTACTGCGCCCCTCTCCCAAAGATCCCCAACTGTGGAAATCCCTATAGCGTCCCAGTGGGAGAAGCCTCTGCTGTTTCTCATGTTGCCCAAGGCTCGTGAGTCCCACAGTGGCGTGAGCTTCGTTATCCTCCCCTTCCAGCCCAATGCCGCCGTCGCCGTATGCCACAGCGCCGCGGTTAGCCTGGTAGGCCCCTCCAGTTTACGCATTTTAGACTGGTCATATAATGGAGCAAATAAGGTATTCGTGCCTAGTTGTGCCCTATCTGCCTGAAATGCTGGCTCGGTCTGCGGAGTATGTATCCAGTAGTTAATAGGCTTCAGTTGTGTCGCCCAATAGTACAATTTCAAATTGGGGAGCGCAATTCCTCCGTCATACCACCCCCTGTGCAGTTTGGCTTGCGCGATACGTGGCGGGAGGTTGCCCCACAGAAGATTTGATACCAGTGCTGCCACCTTCTGAAAGAATCGAGGAGCCACTGGATACGGAGTATTTTCGAGTACATACAGAAATCGGGGCAAGGACATCATTTTGTACAGAGCGGCCCTCACCAGCAACGTGAGGGGCAGCCCCGCCCAGAATTTAACATCCTGCCTAAGCCGCTCAATGTGGGGCCCCAGATTTTTGTCCATAAATTCCGCTGGATCCCTTTTGACATGGATACCTAAGTACTTGAATGAGGATCCGGCGATCCTCAGAGGGCATTCTACGCTCAGTGCTGGAGTCGGACCCTTCAGGACATACATCTCCGATTTGGTCCAATTTATTGTGTAGCCTGAACTTTTACCGTGGCTGTCACAGAGTTGTAAAAGGGCCGGCACCCCCTGTTCTGGATTCGTTAGATATACCAGCATATCATCTGCATAAAGGGAGAGCCGGTCCTCCCAACCCCCCGCCCAGCATATTCCCTTCAACAGTGGCGTGGTCCGTATTAGGGTGGCCAGCGGTTCCAATGAAATTGCAAACAGCAATGGTGAGAGCGGGCACCCCTGACGAGTGCCTCTCCCCAGCGGGAACGTGCGCGAGATATGGCCATTAGCCACCACTTGTGCAACTGGGTCAGTGTACAATAATCTAATCCACGCAATAATCTTGCCCCAAACGAGACAGAACCTCAAACAGGTAGTTCCACTCTACGAGGTCAAAGGCCATCCTGGCATCTAGTGCCAGTATTACTGCTTGTGTTGTGATCCCCTCCGCCCGAGCCAGCCAGGAGAAGTGTGGCTCAATGGTTAGAGCAGGCAGACCTTGATGCAGAGCTCTGGCCAGGGACCAGGGTTCGATTCCCGCCTCGGCGAGTCTCTGGCTCATTAATTCCCCTGACTGGATATTCACGCCTCAGTGCCTGTTCTGATCATGGGTCCCACGCTGCAACTCTGGGCAATAGCTTGCTTAGTCTCCACAACGGCCCCAAAAGCGCTGGGATGCCTGGCTGCACCTGGGGCGTGCCTAGGAGTGGACATTTCCCAGGAAAACCAGGAAGGGTTCCTAAGCGGTATACGGACAGCGCCGGGACACCTCCGGTGGAGGTAGCTGTGCGCTTTACAAATTCCGACATTTACATTTACATTTACATTTACATTTACTTGCAGCCTATGCAGATTTAGCGCCGTGTTCCTATGAGGCATAAATCCGGACTGGTCCGGATGTATAAGGGTGGGCAGATGAGGTACAAGTCTGGTCGCCAAGAGTTTGGCGAGGATTTTAACTTCTGCATTAAGCAGCGAGATGGGTCCGTAAGAGGAGCAATCCTCCGGCGGTTTCCCTGGTTTGGGAATGGCTACTATAGCAGCCAGTCTCTGGTCTGGCGGAAGTATTCCTTTTTCTAGACATTCACTATACATGGCCAGCAAATGTTTACTCAGTATCTCAGGCTTCGATTGATACCATTCAATGGGTATGCCATTTGGTCCAAGCGCCTTGCCCGGGTTCAGTGCATTAATCCCCAGCTGTATCTCCTCTGCCGTGATTTCCGCATCCAATTCCGCAGCAGCCTCTACAGGAAGTGTCCGGATCTCAATCTGCTCTAATGCCGTTGTGGCCATTTCAGGTGTTACGCTCCGCACAGGGGTGTATACCCCCTCAAAGTGGGCCGCGAGCGTCTCGACGATGAGTTCTGGGCTAGTGTGCATCTCTCCTTGCCTGTTCCTCACTTGTTGAATGCCCCTAGAGCTACCTTCCCTCTTATCTAGCCAGGCTAGCATCTTACCCGCCTTATCTCCCACCTCATAGACCCTATTCTGCGTGTCAGCGATATTTCCCTTCACTTGAGTTCGTAAATGGTCCATGTAGAGTTGCTGTTGGATGTTAAGTGCGTGGCTGTTGCCGGTGTGGGCTGCCTCTCATGTGCTGTCGACAGCTCCTGCAATGTGAGTTCTAACTTAGTGAGCTCCAAGGCTCTCTCCTTTTTGTGACCTGTGATCGAGGTTATGGCTTGCCCCCTGAACACCGTCCAATACGCTTCCCATAGAACCTCAGAGGAGCGCACCGAGTCCACATTCTCAGTGAAGTACTGTGTCGTTACTGTTTTAAGAGCCCTACGAACCTGGGGGATCCTCAGGTATGCAGCGTGTATAGGGAATAGTCGCCTGCGTGCCTTTCCGTGGGTGGAAATCGTCAGAGTTATCGGGGAGTGATCCGAGATTCCCCTAGGGTGAATTTCTATGGTATCTATGTGTTGGGTGCTGATGCCGAGGGTCAGGAAGTGGTCAATTCTCGACAGGCTACCATGCACTGCGGAGTGGAAGGTGAATTGCTGGGACTGGGGGTGGGAACGCCGCCATACGTCAATTAGACCCATGGCTGACATAAAACGTTGGAAGTGGGAAGGTCCCTCGGCGGGGGCCCCCGCCGGGAATCTATCCAGCCGAGCGTCCACAATGGCATTGAAGTCACCCCCCAGAATCACGTCCCCCTCGGGAAGGGCTAGCAAAAATTCAGCTCGTTTCGGGAGCCGCACCGAGTGGAGCGCTGGGGGAATGTATACTGAAACCAGATTGAGGAGTCTACCCTCCCACTGCTCCTGCACTGTCGCGAAACACCCTTGATCATCAGTCTTAGTCTGTAGTGGAATGAACTGTGAGGCTTTCTGTAGTAGGATACCGGTTCCCCTAGATCCAGACGTAAATTCTGAGTGGACTAACATTTTATACCCTTTCCTATCCATGGCCTTGGTAGCCCCTCCCGTTAGATGTGTCTCTTGTAGCAGCGCTATAGCGGGTTTATGTCTTTTCAGTGTGGTCAGCACTAGTCCCCGTTTGATCTTATCCCCTAACCCTCGCACATTCCATGTCAGTAGCCGTAAGGGCGAGCCCTGCGAATTCGGGTCTATGTCACCCGTTGCGATTGATGGGTTGTCCGTCATTTATGGTTATAGAGTGGCTGTAGTGTTTAGCCCGCTCCGTGCCCTGGAGTTCACCTCCACCTTTGTACCACACGCTATAACGGGTCCTGACAGAGGAGCTAGACCATCTTTGTAGAAACCAAGGTGTTGTTACATCACTCGAATACTGAACATCATTTCTCGACCATACATGTTTGTTCCAATCAACTTCAAAACAACCCCCCCCCCCCTCACCCCCCCTCCCTGCCCCCCTGCTTAACGGACTTCCAACTGCCCGCCTCCCCAACTGAGCAGAGTGCTTATCCCATCCCAAAACCAGAGTACTTGCGTGTAGGGGGGAGAGTGTCTCCCCAGGCAGGCGGCATCCCTGCTCACTTCCGGGGCAAACCAGGCCAGCGTCCAGTTGCAGCTACAAAAACAGTAGTCCCAGAAATGGGAGACAGCGGCCCTTTACTCCCCTTCCGATCCGAGTCATTCATTTCCATCTGCTTCCACGATGTCTTGAGTTGGGGACCTTCCCGGCCCTCCTCTGCCCGAAGTTTGTGACCCCGTCCGGCTGTCATCACGGTGTCTGTTATTCGGTCTGTGAGTCCTCCGTGTCCTGTCCGTAGTATGCCAGCCCTCAAGCCAATCCCTAGCCACCACGGGGGAATCAAAGAACCAAACTTTTTTATCAGCAACTACTCGGAGTCTGGCTGGAAATAGCATTTAGTAGGGCAATTCCTTTTCTCTTAGTGTTTTCTTCACCTCATGAAAGGTCCTCCGCCTTCGGGAGACCTCCGCTGTGTAGTCCGGGAAGAATGACACCTTGGAGTTTTGAATCTGGATGGCTGGAGCCACCCTAGCCGCTTGTCAAATGGCGTCCCGGTCTCTGAAGTTGAAGAGTCTCGCTAGGATCGGCCTTGGAGGGCCTCCCGTTTTTGGCTTTCCCCCTGGCACCCTGTGGGCCCTTTCCACTGAGAAGAAATGTGAGAGGCCTTTGGGTTGTAGTTGGTTCTTGATCATATCCTCCACGTAAAGGTCCATTGCACCCGTAGTTTCCGATTCCGGTACACCTAAAATTCGGACGTTGTTCCTCCGCGAACGCCCTTCTTGGTCGTCCAGTTTCTCCTTGAGTAGTTTGTTGTCCGCCTGCAGTTTACCCATTTCAGTTTGTAGTTCCGACACATCCTCGACCAGGGACTTGGTCACCACCTCGACCTGTTTCACTCTCTCATTAATCTTCTGGAGGTCCGCGCGAATTAGGGTGACTTCAGTCGCCGTCGCCCCCACCGTCACCTGCACCTGAGCCAATGCCGCCAGAACGTCGTCCAGCGTAGCCTTCTTCAACCTCTCCGCGTCCGCCATTTTCCCGGCAGACCTGCGCTGGTCTTGCGGGGGAGTTTGTTTGTCATAGGCGAATTTGTCGAGTTTGGCTTGTGTGGAGTTGTGCCTGGGGCCCCTATTCGCCATACTGGTCAGCCAGCAAATGTTCTGATCGCCAACTGGGGTTGCCACTTGGTCAGGGAAGAAGACCCACTCGTGGCTCCTGGGTGGTATCTGCGTGCGTGGTAGCCGCTGCTTAGGATTCAGTATCGACCTCCACCCGTGTGTTATGGCCCACTGATGTTTCCACCGCGACTAGGGCGGGTTCGAGTCTAATCTCTCACAGACTGCTGAGACCCAGGTTATTCCTTATGACGTAGTCCACATCAACTGTGTTTTTTGCAATTTTCACCCGAGTGGGCTGGGTATGCTCAGACGTGAGTCCCAGGCTCTCCACACCACTGGAGTCAAGCTATCCAGGCTGAATGAAGGCTGATAGCCAGAAACAGGTCCTTGGATGCTTGATTCCGGTCTGGTAAAGACATGTCTTGGTAGTTCGGACTGGACTGTTCCCATGAGGCACAGGTTCAGAGCTGATTTGCATATAGCCAGTGTCTAACCCAGGGTGGTGTGGAGTGCAAACAAACGATGTATTTAGGCCCAGATCCTTGTACTGGGGTGAATGTATGACATTGTTCTACATTCTGTCCATCAACTGTGTTTTTTGCAATATTCACGCCGAGTGGGCTGGGTATGCTCAGACGTGAGTCCCAGGCTCTCCACACCACTGGAGTCAAGCTATCCAGGCTGAATGAAGGCTGATAGCCAGAAACCGGTCCTTGGATGCTTGATTCCGGTCTGGTAAAGACATGTCTTGGTAGTTCGGACTGGACTGTTCCCATGAGGCACAGGTTCAGAGCTGATTTGCATATAGCCAGTGTCTAACCCAGGGTGGTGTGGAGTGCAAAAAAACGATGTATTTAGGCCCAGATCCTTGTACTGGGGTGAATGTATGACATTGTTCTACATTCTGTCCATCAACTGTGTTTTTTGCAATATTCACCCCGAGTGGGCTGGGTATGCTCAGACGTGAGTCCCAGGCTCTCCACACCATTGGAGTCAAGCTATCCAGGCTGAATGAAGGCTGATAGCCAGAAACCGGTCCTTGGATGCTTGATTCCGGTCAGGGAAAGACATGGCTTGGTAGTTCGGACTGGACTGTTCCCATGAGGCACAGGGTCAGAGCTGATTTGCATATAGCCAGTGTCTAACCCAGGGTGGTGTGGAGTGCAAAAAAACGATGTATTTAGGCCCAGATCCTTGTACTGGGGTGAATGTATGACATTGTTCTACATTCTGTCCATCAACTGTGTTTTTTGCAATTTTCACCCCGAGTGGGCTGGGTATGCTCAGACGTGAGTCCCAGGCTCTCCACACCACTGGAGTCAAGCTATTCAGGCTGAATGAAGGCTGATAGCCAGAAATCGGTCCTTGGATGCTTGATTCCGGTCTGGGAAAGACATGGCTTGGTAGTTCGGACTGGACTGTTCCCATGAGGCACAGGGTCAGAGCTGATTTGCACATAGCCAGTGTCTAACCCAGGGTGGTGTGGAGTGCAAAAAAACGATGGATTTAGGCCCAGATCCTTGTACTAGGGTGAATGTATGACATTGTTCTACATTCTGTCCATCAACTGTGTTTTTTGCTGTCTTGGTGGTACCAATATGGATTTAGAAAGTACTCAGCCGGCTTTCCCACGGGGGATCCCTAATAGGTTTATGTACATTAAATACAGTATTTCTTCCTTAATGTATAGTACATTGTGGAACTAAAACACCAAAAAAGATCCTGATCTATGATGGCCAGTAAATGGGTCATTTGACCTTAAAAAGATTCAGTATATTGAGCAGTGTTTGTTAAAGGACAAAAAGCCGTCCGGCTATGTTTGATTGTATAGAAATGTGGGTGAAAGAGGTGAATGAGAGTGTGAGGAGAGAAGAAGCTATAGCAGAAAAAGAACAGCGCAAGACAGTCTTCCAGCAGGCCTTGGAATTGAAAAATAAAGAGATGAGGGAAATTAAAGAGAAAGAAGAAAGGGAGTGTCATTTAGAGGTAACTGGCCAGTAACCTATTCGGCGCCCCTATCCCATGCTTAATAAACCACAAGTTGATTCTATTTTGCTAGATAGACCTCCACCCCTGTATAAATTCCCTAGTGCCCCTGAGACTGAAGTTTCCGATGAAAAGCAATTGTCTGCAGACAAGAAAGATAAGGATAAATTAGACGGACGGGCAACTCGCTCTACTTTGACCACTGACCGAAAGGCCACTCTTAGATCTGCTGCCCGTAAACAGCTTAGGTGCATGATTCGGTTGCAGAGATTCTTTCAACGATTCAGCAATGGTCAGATCTAGAGCAGGTATATTTTTCAGAGACATTTGCTTACGAGATACTGACTAGATATAGAAAATGTTCTGATATTCTGGAACCTGCTGATATAACTGATGTTATAAACAGTTATACGATGGCACCTTTCTTTCTTCACAAGTGTCCGATTTAATTAGGCAAGTGGTTAAGTTGCGCGCTGAGGTATATCGATTACGAGAGGAGAAAAAGGCAGCTGAGAAAGCAGCAGCTGAACAAACAGTTCAGATCCCAGGACACCAAGAAGGAGCTGTAGGGACAGAAACAGATACTAGTAATCCTGTAGTCACTATAAAACTGATGCGTGAAGCTGCGCCTTTTTATGTTCCTTCAAAGGGCGCGGGATCAAGTGATGGTAAAACTTCAGATGATGCAAAGGAATATTTTATGTATAATTGGGTCTATACCCCCTGGAGTAGAGTAGAAGTTATGGCTCTTGAAGCTGCTTTGCTTGATCCACGAAAAATCGAGCCGCATTTTATGAAGAGGTAGAAGGGGCCATTAGTTTGGTGTACTACGACATTGCCTGATATTGATATGTTTTTTGGACTTATTTTACCCCCTGACATGTGGAGATCAATTCGGAAGGTAGATGATAATGTAGTTTATGGTAAAACTTGGGTGAATTTAGAGGGAATGGATATTGCTAGAGAGCCTGCACAGAAACCACAACAGGTGATATTAGATCTTCCCAAAGCTATTGTAACTAAGTTGAAAACTCTTATACCCCCCAAGAAAATAGATTGGACTACATTAGCATCTTGTAAGCGGCAAAATGGATGAATCGGTTTCTGATTTCTTTACACGATTCGAAGAGACACTCCATGACTTTAGTGGGCAGTCATTGATAGATGACATGGGTAAGCATCTGTGCGTTGACTAATTTGTCGCAAACATGTTGCCAGAAATCGCTAGTCACCTAAAGGCCAGTGAGAGTTCATGGACTACGTCTTCCCCAGTCTCCCATTTGACTATGGCCCAGTATTAGGAGCATCAAGAATTGAAAGCAAAAGGCAAGGAGGATAAAAAGGTTAAAGATTTGAAAACGAAAGTTATGTTGGCTCAAGTCTATGGTCTACCATTAAGAGGTAACGCGAGAGGTAGACATGCGATGTATCGTCCTGGTGTACCCCCTTTCCCTCAAACAACTTTGTCTCCTGATCAATGTGCTTATTGTAAGGAGTTTGGGCATTGGCGTTCAGGGTGCCCCCTTTTGCAAGGTCAGCAGTATCAGCGAGGTAGAGGCAGTATGAGAAACCGCCCAGGGAATATAGGAAATAGGGGAGGCATGGATAATAATATCAGAATTGAGACAGCTGGAACTAATCATGGATTTCTTTAATAGACAAAACCAATACCAAATGTCTGATTATTTGGCTGATGGCCAAATAAGGAATGCCTAGGATGGGGTAAGGAACCGGTTGAAGTCCCAGTAGATCAGAGGGGTCCCTATGTCGAGGCAAAAGTCTTGGATTCTACTGATCGCTTTCTGGTTGATACAGGAGCTACTCGTAGTGCTCTGTCTAAAGAATTGGTTCCTAGGACTCCCCTGCAATGATAACATCGATAGGATTCGATGGGACACCTTCCCTTAGCCCACTGTCACAGCCATGTGCATTCAGTCTTGATAAATTCACTGCAACATGTCCATTTCTGCATTCCCCTACCACCCCGGATAACATTGTGGGTATCGATATGCTTAAACATTTTCGTGCTACAATACGTTGCTTCCCAGAAGGTGTGTGAGTTATTTTAAATGACAACTATCCTATGGTTGAGAGGTCTTGTCTCATTAAAGAGGATATTGCTCAAGCATCGTTCCCTAGCACTTTGTGGGCTACATCAGATACCGATGTGGGGCAATTGGTTATCCCACCAGTACATATTCAAGTAAAGGAAGGTGTTTCATTGCCTCGATTGCCCCAATATAAAATCTCTCGAGAAGGTGAAGAAGCATTGATACACATTGTGCAGGATTTGATTGCAGTAGGGGTTGTGGAAGAAGTCCCCTATACTATCTGTAATAGCCCTATTCTTCCCATTTTGAAAAAAGTAAACTGATTCTAAGGTTTATAGATTTATCATTGACCTGCGCGAAGTTATTAAGATCATAGTGCCCCAATACCCGGTGGTCTCTGACATCACAACACTTCTTACTATGGTTTCTCCAAATGCAACTACATTTAGTGTGATCGATTTAAAGAATGCTTTCTTTTCAATACCTATTCATCCTGATAGCCGTTACTTGTTCGGCTTCACTTTCAATAATCGATCCTTCAGAATCTGTAGAGCTCCACAGGGATATACAGAGAGTCCTAGCATTTATAGCCAGGCATTGGAAAGACAGCTTGATTCTTTCCCTGTACCGAAAAGGGTGGCTCTTATTCAATATGTCGATGACATCTTGTTGGCAGCTGATACCCCTGAACAATGTGAAAAAGGAACACTGTTACTACTTTCATTTCTTGCATCCCATCATCACAAGGTTTCTCGAAAGAAATTGCAGTATTGTAGACAGCAGGTTATCTACTTAGGTCGTGTGTACACAAAAAGGCTATGGGAAACAAAATTCCCTTTGCCTGAAGGGTTGAGAGGATCCAAGGTCGGAGCATACCCTCCCATGTCAAAACATTAAACCACAAAAAATACTCCAATAGACCAGCATGTGGTCAGAGAAACGAGTACTAAACTACGAAAAGGGAAGTATCTAGTGTGAGGATAGATGTCTAACTTCACCAGAAGGTGAGGAAGGAAGCAGTTCATTTTTGTTTAGTTACCCTCACACACCCTAGTGGTGTCATGCTTCATCATCGGGTCACCCCTGACGCCTAAAAGTCGGGGTGGACTCAACCTCAGTGTTGGGAGCTCTTTATGATAAGTGAAGACCAGGGGGATTAAAGATAAAAATCCTCAGTTTCCCTTTATTCTTGGGTCTGTTAAGGTTGTTAAAAATCTTAAAAAACGGGTCAATGGGAGTGTTATGGTCCTATGACCCTAGTGCCAACATGTTTCAGTCCACAGGTGGCCGTATAGGTCCTGGACTTTCTTCAGGGCAATAGTCATACTCCCTGGAGTGACAGAAGGGGGGTCCCTATCCTGTCAGTTTATAAAGGGCAGAGTAGCTGCTCCTTATAAGAATGTAACAGCTGATTAATCCGTCATGCGTGTTTCTTCATCTGTGAAATACAAAAAAAACAAAGACAGACAACACACAACATTATATGAGCATATATCGGTAATTCCTTAATGCTACTTCCCATTTAGTGGGTTTGTTGAGACCGAACCATAAATGCCAAGTGAATGTGCAAGTACATGTATTCAATCTCATCCAAATTGTGCCACTCACATCACTATCTGTAACACAAAATTGCTATGTGGCAGATTATTGTGTGGTCGCAATTTTGCTCGCATACTGACACTAACTGCATGCCAGTGCATGTACATTCCAAAGTGTACAATACTGCGTGTCAATCTCTTCAAACAGTAAAAAAGCTACTATCATTCAACTTGAAATTTAAAATCCGTTTCCACTTGTGAAAGAATTACTTGCACTCGTAAAAATACATACACTCTCTTACCCATAATGCGGAAAGAAATCGTTTCACAGGGGACCGCTAGGCCTGATGCGGTAGCCCTGTAGTCAAACCCTGTTACGTAGCCCATCGGGGGGAGAGGTTGAGTAAAGACCAACATTAGGGAATGTACAAGGGTGTACCTCCCTCGAGCGGTAAAACACTAGGTCTATATGTGCCGTAATCACAGATTCTAGTTTAGTACTCATTCCATCAAGGGTCCAGCCCCGCCTAATAACCTGCTTGGTCTCGGTCCCTGGCTTTTCGCAAAGTGATGCCGGGGACCGTGTCTAAATACTTCCGTGTGGAGCGGTAAGTGTCATTGATTGAGATCACCACCCCCATTCTGATGTCAATGCGTCATCCTGACGTGATTCGCTAGGCTTATGTTTCTGAGAAATGTTGTGTGTAGTTTACTGAAGTGCGGTACAACGATTGGATACGCTCACATGTCGGCGTGTACTCTTCGACCTCAAGGTGTCAATGTGTTTTTGTTAAGAATGTAACGTTTTTGCCCTAATTCTGGGATATGCAGTTGTACATTAACATGAATGGAGTGCACAGATAGGGTGCGCTCTGCAGTTCACGTATGTTGTTTATTTTCAATAAAAAGAACCATAACGGAACAAGGGTGGAAAACTAGTATTGCCCGTGTCTATACCCTCAATCTGTAGTTGTCTTCAGCATACAAGAAGGTAAAATGTTATGTATTGAAAGTGCACCTTCATGTTACTGCTCTAGTTGCAGGTGGTGGTACATGGGATGTCAATTATTTATTCAGTTGACTCCATGGTATGGAGTCATTTAAGCCATTCTCATGTGTTTTTAAACGGTACACCCACCGCTGTTCCCGTTCCAGGAGTCTTTCGTGAAGATTGCCTGTGCCTTTTACTTTCTCTATGATTGTCCATCTGATATCTGTGTCTTTATGTTGTTTCTCTTTATAATGTGCTTTTAGTTTTGTTGCTGTCACTGCACGTCGTATTGTGCTTCTATGTTCGCTAATACGAACTTTCATCTTGCGGCTAGTCATGCCTATATAGGACAGATTGCAAGGGCATTTTATAAGGTAGACCACTGATTCTGAATTACAGTGGGAGTGTGATCTTTGTTCCCATGGGGAGTGTAGGTCCAGGTCAAGGCTTTTGGTGTGTTCTGTAAAGGGGCATGCTACACACGACCCGCAGGGATAATGTCCCATGACTGATGTATTGTTCCATAGTGTCAACTGACTATTGGTTTTGGTTTTAACTGAGTCAGTGTGAACAAGTGTATCTCTCAAGCTTCTGTTCTTCCCAAATGCAAACAAACGTTTTCCCATAGGGCAGTTTGTTAGATGTCAATATGGACCACTTTTTATTGATTATTTTTTTCACATCATTGGACGAGGAATTGTACGTTGTAACACAGATTAGTTGATCTGGTTGGATCTTTCGGTGGGTCTCCAGCAGGGCATCTCTAGGGGCGTTAAGCGCTCTCTTGTTGGCTCTTTCTATAATCTTTGCAGGGTACTTCTTCTGTCTGAGTTTAGTGGTATAAGAATTTCAGCTTCTTTCTTATAGACTTGGAGATCAGAACAATTTCTACATACCCTCAAAAACTGACCTTCCGGGAGATTTTCTCTAAGGAAGCAGGGGTGTGCATTGTCAAATCTTAACAGGCTGTACCTCCCGCTGCTGTTAAGGTGACGTCTAAAAAGGATATTTTCTCTCTGTGCATATTTATGGTGAAATGAAGGTGAGGATTCAGATTATTAATCCAGTCCGTGAAGTTATTAAGATTGAAAATATCTCCTCTCCAAATGAGAAGGACATCATCAATACACCTGTACCATTTACATATATTGGTTGTGTAGGGGTTAGTTTCCACATGTGTTGGTCTTCAAAGTGGCTCATGTACAGACAGACTAGGCTCAGAGCAAAATTACTGCCCATTGAAGTTCCATGTATCTGGAAATACAGCTGATTCTCAAACTTAAAGAAGTTCTCAGTGAGGGCCAGGCGTATCAGAGTGATGACCCAGTCAGTGGGTGCCTCCCACTGCCACTCTTCTTGTTTGAGGATATCTTCCGCTACCCTGATGCTTTTTGTCTAGGGTATATTGGTATACCACCACCTGTAATTAGAGCGGTAACATGACGGCGCACTTTCAATACAGAACATTTTACCTCCTTGTATGCTGAAGACATCTACAGTTTGAGGGTATAGACACGGGCAATACTAGTTTGCCACCCTTGTTCTGTTATGGTCCTTTTTATTGAAAATAAACAACATACGTGAACTGCAGAGCGCAACCTATCTGTGCACTCCATTCATGTTAATGTACAACTACATATCCCAGAATTAGGGTAAAAACGTCACATTCTTAACAAAAACACATTGACAACTTGACATTGAAGGGTACACGCCCACATGTGAGCTTATCCAATCGAAGTACCGCACTTCAGTAAACTACACATGACATTTCCCAGAAACATAAGCCTAGCGCGTCACGTCAGGATGACGCATTGACATCAGAATGGGGGCGGAGATCTCAATCAACGACATTCCCGCTCCACACGGAAGTATTTAGACACCGGTGCCCGGCATCACTTTGCGAAAAGCCGGGGACCGAGACCAAGCAGGTTATTAGGCGGGGCTGGACCCTTGATGGAGTGAGTACTAAACTAGAATCTGTGATTACGTCACATATAGACCTAGTGTTTTACCGCTCGAGGGAGGTACACCCTTGTACATTCCCTAATGTTGGTCTTTACTCAACCTCTCACCCTGATGGGCTACGTAACAGGGTTTGACTACAGGGTTCCCCCATCAGGCCTAGCGGTCCCCTGTGAAACAATTTATTTCCGCATTATGGGTAAGAGAGTGTATGTATTTTTACGAGTGCAAGTAATTCTTTCACAAGTGGAAACTGATTTTAAATTTCAAGTTGAATGATAGTAGATTTTTTACTGTTTGGAGAGATTGACAAGCAGTATTGTACACTTTGGAATGTACATGCACTGGCATGCAGTTAGTGTCAGTATGCGAGCAAAATTTCGACCACACAATAATCTGCCACATAGCAATTTTGTGTTACAGATAGTGATGTGAGTGGCACAATTTGGATGAGATTGAATACATGTACTTGCACATTCACTTGGCATTTATGGTTCGGTCTCAACAAACCCACTAAATGGGAAGTAGCATTAAGGAATTACCGATATATGCTCATATAATGTTGTGTGTTGTCTGTCTTTGTTTTTTTGTATTTCACAGATGAAGAACCACGCATGACGAATTAATCATCTGGTACATTCACATAAGGAGCAGCTACTCTGCCCTTTATAAACTGACAGGATAGGGACCCCCTTCTGTCACTCCAAGGTGGCTGACCATTACCCTGAAGAAAGTCCAGGACCTATACGGCCATCTGTGGACTGAAACATGTTGGCACTATGGTCATAGGACAATAACACTCCCATTGACCCGTTTTTTAAGATCTTTAATAACCCTGACAGACCCAAGAATAAAGGGAAACTGGGGGTCTGTCTGAGGGTTTTTATCTTTAATCCCCCTGGTCTTCACTTATCATAAAGAGCTCCCAAAACTGTGGTTGAGCCCAACCCGACTTGTAGGCGTCGGGGTGACCCGATGATGAAGCATGACACCACTAGGAGGCATGAGAGTAACTAAACAAAAAGGAACTGTTCCCTTCCTCACCTTCCGGTGAAGTTAGACATCTATCCTCACACTAGATACTTCCCTTTTCAAAGTTTACTACTCGTTTCTCTGACCACATGCTGGTCTGTTGGAGTATTTTTTGTGGTTTAATACCTACTTAGGTCACCTCCTGTCTAAGGCGTGCCGTACACTCACACCAGATCACTTTCAAGCTATTTTAGATACGCCTGTGCCCTTTACCCAGAAGGATGTCCGTGCACTGATTGGCCTTACTCCTTTCTGTAGGCAGTGGATCCCTAGCTTTTCTCACATCGTTAAACCCTTGTTGGCCATTGACTAAAGACACCCCGATGCCCCTCCCATGGACTACTGATGTCAGAATGCTTTTCAGCAGTTACGTCAAGCTCTTTGCGCTGCACTAGTATTAGGAACTCCAGACTACACTAAGGCCTTCACACTCTATGTAAATGAGAGGGACAGTTGGGCTCTCTCGGTCCTAACGCAGACACACGGTGATAAGCAGTGTTCTTGTGCCTATTTTTCAGCTGTCCTTGATCCATTTGCTTGTGCGTTGCCTGGGTGCTTTCGAGTGGTACCGGCGACAGCTGTGTCCATACATCAAAGTGAGGGAATAGTCTTGTCTCACAGATTGCTTTTGTAAGTGCCCCATGCAGTTGATGCCCTTTTGAACCAAACGAAAACACAAACCTTAACTAGTGCTCACTTGACAGGTTACGAATTGACACTTTTGGCCCCTCAAATCACATTGAAAAGATGTTTGACTCTAAACCCTGCTACATTATTGCCATTTTCAGCTACTCGGCCTCAATCACAAGAATCCAATGATTGTATATGTCTTACTGAAGAGCAAACAAAGTGTCGTGCTGACCTACAAGATACGCCTCTTTCTAGAGTTGATGGGGAACTGCGGGTTGACGGGTCTTGTTTGAAATTGCCCGATGGCAATAGATGCTGGAAATGCAGCGATCTGCCTCTGCTGAAGAATTAGACCAATGGTCTACGGAGGGAGCATTGGATGATGAGGGCTGTTGGAGGAATAAAGACATAACTAAGTGGAGATTGCCCACAGCCTATTTACATCCAATGATTCACATGGCACATGGGCCGGCACATGTTGGAGCATCCTCAAGAGCAAAGCTACTTATGCAGGTTTGGGACCATCCAGATATTGCCGACACAGCTAAGAAGTTAGTCCAATCTTGTTTGATTTGTCTCCAGTATAATCCTGGAAAGGGAACACAAACTCCAACAGGAGGGTTTGCCACACCAACTGCACCTTTTGATATTCTGCAAATGGATTACATCCAGCTAGAACGCTGTAATAATCTGAAGTATGTCTTAGTGGTGGTCTGCGCCTTTAGTAAATAGCCGAGTTGTATGCTACGAAAGATAATACAGCTCTTACTACAGCAAAGGTGCTCCTAAAAGAGTTCTGCCCCAGATTCTGCGTTTGTCGAGTCCTGTGGAGAGACAACGGACCTCATTTAATTGGGCAAGTTGTTGAGTATGTCTTGAAAGGATTGGGGATTAAGCAAAAGTTTCATGCAGCTTTTCATCCACAGTCAGCAGGTTTGGTGGAACGTTACAACTCCACGTTGAAATTAAAACTTGCTAAAATCTTGGCTTCCACCTCTTTGACATGGCCTGATGCACTACCCCTTGCCCTGCTCTCCATTAGATCGATACCACATACATGATCTGGCCTCTCACCGTACGAGGTGGTATTTGGGAGGCCAATGAATATTTGGGGGATTCCTAAGCCATGCCCTATACATGAAGTACCTTATGTGTTGATGAGCGACTACTTTTCTCAGTTGACTGGCAGCTTGCTTTCTATTCATCAATAGGTCTGAGAAGCTCTTCCTGACAGGTCGCAAGGTGATGGTCATGATCTACGGCCCGGCGACCATGTGACGGTCAAAGTTTTCCAGCGGTCGAGCAGCCTAGAACCCAGGTGGCATGAACACGAGCAAATCCTCCTGGCCACCGGAACTGCAGTGCGAGTGACCAACTGAAAAATTGGGTGCATTCCACGCATTGTAAGAAGGTGCGTTCCGCCTTGGTGGAACCTGCTACGCTGGAGGATCATCGCAACATCCTGGACACAGAGATAGGCCAAGCTGCATCACCTACAGAACCTGAGGAAGTCTTCCCGGACCATACGATCCCTGGAGCATCTCAATATCAGCTGCGACCCCAAAAACACAAAGACTGAGTTGCTGAAATTAGACTGTTTAAGTAGCCGTCCTAGGTTGGTGAAAGGCTGAGCTACAAAGAGGGGGGACCTTGCAGTACTCGTCTCAACCCTCAGTAAAGAAATCAACGGCTGCCCATGATCTTCGGACTCCATCTGTATGTCTGCAGAAAAGAGATTGACTGCTGCGAGAGTGTGTGGTAGAAAGACTATGTTTATTGTTGGACTCACTTCCATTGTTATCATCATTGCTACGATAACATGGGTAATAGAGGGAGTAACTTCCGCTCAAAATTTGCTGACTGTCACTCCTCCTGTCCCCATTGAGCACCATTATTATACTCTTCCTTATCATGAGCAGAAGCACCGACAATCCTACCTCAATAACACGTTTATTCAAATGTTGCACCACACCCATAATGCTACAAACGTCACCAACTTTTGGGAGTGTGGAATGATGCCAGCTCATCAGAAAAAGAAAGGAACACCTTTCATTCCTCTGCGTTTTCACACAATGGTTCTTGTCAGGCTTGGTTTGCTTTGTTATGGGCTTCCGAAGTTGCTAACATTACTGGTGCTGATGTAGGAAGACTACATTTTCAGCTAAACAAGGTGTGTTATCCTGATGAGGAAGGAGATCCACAGGCTAAAGGAACTGTATGGGAAATGAAAGAGTATCGCACAGGAAACTCCACCACACGTTATGTTTTCTCAAACACTCGAACAATTAAAGGAAATTGACCTCCTGTTGTACTTGTTACTAGAGCTCGAGCAGAATTATGTGTGAGCAGTATTGGTAGAATTCCTGTGGGGAAAAGTGATTGCACTAAAACACTAAACATTACTGGAATAAATAATAGTAGCTTTTTGTCATCACACAATACCTATTTTATCTGTGGAAGTAAAGGGTATTACCACCTACCTATTGGGTGGTCAGGTAGCTGCTATGTGTCCTTTTTGTTACCACCTGTGTTTTTGGCTCCTGCATCCTACCATAGACTATAAACTGTATAATGACATTTCTAAGAACCGATATAAGAGCACAATAATTCATGATGAGGTGGATCAAACTGATACTGCACTACAGCAATATGTTGACTACAATTTGGGGCTATTCTTCTTTGTGGGAGCAGCTTTAAACAGCAGAAAATTCAGGTGCTTGACACGTGTTGTGGAGGCTGTAACGAATCAGACAGCTATGGCACTTGGATATATCACAGAAGAACGACAAATTGCGAGAATTTCTGGCGCTCCAAAATAGGATTGTCATGGATGTGATTTTAGCCGACCGTGGAGGACCATGCCACATCATTGGGAGCAGCTGATGTGTGTACATCTCAGACCACGCCCCTTCTGTATTTAAAGCAATTTCTAAGCTACATAAAATAGCCACTGAAATCCACCCTGATTCAGGAACATGGACTTGGACTGGTCGATTTTGGACCGTCTTCTCAGCTTGGGGCTGGAAAATATTATCCGCCTTATGTATACTTATTGCAATTCTTTGTCCCTGCTGCCTGTGGATTCAATGTGGCCCAAAGCTCTGTTCCCTGTGTATTTCCAAGGAAATTAGACAGTTGATATTAATTAATATGGAAGATAATTTTCATGTGTCCTCTATTGCATAGTGATGTCTTCAGCTAATGCTAAAAAGATCGTCTGCGGAAACTGTAGAAATTATCGTTCGCATAATCTGAAGCCATTTTGTTAGTGGCATCCATTTTGGACAGCCATGTGCTCGCATGTGCCTCTCCCGTCTTCACTGTTGCTTGCTCTTGTATTTCGCTTGAGTCATGAACTATAATTAACTGCTTCAGCACTGAGCCAGAGCATTGTGCATGCTGAGAAAGGCCTGTAGCTGCCAGAACGCATCTGTCTTAGTGTGTAACTGTCAGGCTGTTTTGGTCTCGCCTGAGACAGCGCATGCGCTGTCTCTTCGAGACATTTAATATATGGCTTTTAAAAGTGCCACCAGAGGGGTGCGTGGCCAAGCACGGACTGAAGATGGCTGAGTAGTCAGAGTGCTCCTTTGCTCATTTTAGCCTTTGTCTATCCTGACCTCCTATCAGTGCCACCCAACTGCAGCCCCTGAAGCCGGATCGACGGCGGAGTCCATCCCGCCTACTCCGATGCGTGACTCTTGCGGATTTGGGGAGTAATCGCCTTCTCAGAGTCGCGGCCTCCACCAGGTTCCCAGGCTGGGGCCCACAGTGGCAGAGCCTCTCACGACTGGGTTCAAGCTGCAACGCTCTCGCCTGGCGGTGGCACCGCGGTTCGGGGCGCCGCCGTGACCAGTCCCCACCGGCACTGCCCGACATTGCCCTGAAGATCTATAGGGTAGGAAAGACAACCTGGGTGAGGCGGCGTGCGTGTGAGAGCGAGAGAGGCTGTGATTGCGGAGAGAAAGTGCGCGCCGGCCGCAATGCACAAAATGGTTGCGGAGCAAATCATATAGCGAGCATCTCATTCCAACTACTCCGGCACTGCCATCCTCGTGCGCCTGTACCCTGCACCCTACCGTGGCCCAAGGTGGGACCCTCAACCTGAAACACAAGGCAGTTTGGCGATTTGTGCCCTGGGATAGGGTGTGTGACTTTCAGTGTCGCCCTTATTAAATCTGTTGTAGAGCGAAGTACCGCATCACTCAACCATCTCGGATAACTTGCGTCACTTGTGGATCACTTTGGCTGCTATAATGGAGCGCACTAAGGGGATCGGAATCAGGGGTCTGAAACCAGTTCAAACCAACAAGTTGGATCGGTACACAGTGACCAAAGACTCGCAGCAGGGCCGTCCATCAGATGAAGCAGCCCGGGGATGCCCGGGGGGAAGGAGAACCGGAGCTCTCCCTCAAAGACGTCATGGAGGCCATCACAGGTGTCAAGACCTCCCTGGACTCAGTGGCCATAGACATTACTCTCATCAGGGCCGACATGGGGAAACTCAATGAAAAAGTGAAGCAGGTGGAAATCACAACGGCCAGCTTAGTGGATGATGTCACGCAATTGCAGAGGGAGGTCCAGGAACTGCAGGACTCCCAGAATCCCACGGACCTCAAGTTGGATGATTACGAAGGCCGACTTAGTCGCAACAATCTCCGTATCATAGGATTTCCGGAGAATTCAGAGGGACAATCTCCAGACCTGTTTGTTGAAGACCTTATCCTCAAACACCTGCAACCCAAAGGCCTCAGTAAATCTTTTGTGATCGAACGGGCTCACAGGGTCCTGGGCGGCCGACCCAAGCTGGGCGCTCCCCGCTGCCCATGTTGGCTCGTGTCCTAAACTACCGGGACAGGGATGTGATCCTCCAAAATTCCAGAGCCAGGGCACCCCTCCAATATGAAAATGCCAATATCTCCTTTTTCGCCGACTTCACGCAAAGAGTGCAGAAGCAGAGGAGATCCTTCCTATCTGTTAAACGCAACCTGAGTGAAAGAGGCCTGAAATACTCTATGCTGTTCCCGGCGTGCCTCCGAGTTGAGGAAGAGGGGAGGGCGTGGTTTTTTGATCGTCCTGAGGCAGTTGTGGACTGGATTGACTATAAAGGGACTAAAAACCCAGTGGAGCGGGGAGCCGAGGATCATGCAAACAGTGGGCCGGCTTGAGACAGAGTTTCAGAAGACGATCGCCTTATTGAGGAGTACAGGGAACACTTTATGCGGGGAAGGTTGGGGGAGGGTGGAAAACTGTAACTGTATTTTACTTATTGGGGTCTGCAGATTCATTCATGACCTTACGTTAAATGTTCGACTAGTGTGTGACAGTGATGTAACGTAGGGCAGGGCACGGAGCCCACCGCTTTCCCACTCTCTTTTTTTTTCTTCCTTTGAATTTTTAGGGTGGCAGGCACTCTGCAAGCTTTTTGATGGGCAGTTTTGAGCTCAGAGGCCAGGGTAGCGGGGTTGGGGCTGTTGGGTTGGGGTATTTTCTTTAATGGTTCTGTGTTTTTTTGTTTATTGTTTTTGACATTATTCCAATGGTGCAATCCCGGTCTGTGGCGGAGGCCACTGTGGAGTTCAATTTACAGGACAATGGGTGTTCAGCGTAACAAGGAAGTCAAAATCTTAAGTTGGAATGTTAACGCGTTGGGGGCCAAAATCAAGCGTAGTATAGTATTGCAATATATCAAGAGACTTGCACCGGACATAGTATTGCTTCAGGAAACTCACCTTATCGGTAACACTTGTAAAGCTATGCATAGATGGGGCTACTCGATGGTGACACACGCTGGGTTTGTGTCCAATTCCAGAGGGGTGGGTAACATGCAAAAGAAGTCATTCCCCCTGTCACCCACGTCCACTTACTTAGACGACTGTGGCAGATATGTTGGTATTACAGGCACTTGGGAGGGCCAAGCTATAACTTTTATGTCAATATACGCACCACGGGGGTTGCAGGCTGCAACATTTTCTGATCTCAGCACATTACTCCTGGCACTACCGAAAGGGCACCTCGTACTTGGTGGCGACTTCAACTCCATAATATCAGGATCTTTGGACAGGCATCCCCCTCGCGCAATCCCTCACACTGCACAGTCCTTTTCTAGTTTCTTGGAAGCGATGGGGTTAGTGGAAGGCTGGAGAACATACCACCCCGACAAGATCCAGCATACTTTCCACTGGGGCCCACAACAGTTTATCCCGCTTGGACTATATAATTGTCTCTGGTCCGCAGGTTACAGACATCCACGAGATACGTCACCTAGCTAAGGGCATTTCTGACCATTCCCCTCTTTGGGTCCATATTGTTCTTGACCACTCCCAGGCTGGAGGCGTTGCCCCAATCAACTCCTGGTTTCTAAAAAAAACAAAAATACGCAAGAACCTGATCAAATCCATCGACAACTACTTTATAGAAAATTACCATACTGTTGGCTCACTGCAAATGTTGTGGGAAGCCTTTAAAACGGTGGTCCGAGGTGAGGCTCTCTCTCTAATAGCGGGATCCAAATAACACAAGCTAAATGACATCTCTGATGTCGAGCAAGAGATCTATCGTCTCGAGCAGGACGTTAATTCTGATCCGACACCGGACGCGCTGCATACCCTACGTCTCCGACAGGACGAATACAGGGCGTTAGTCGCTGACCGTGCTAAACTACTGGGGCAAGACAGACTGGGCCGACCTTACGACTGGGGAGATAAGGCCTGGAAATTAATTGCCTGGCTGGACAAAAAGGAACATGCCAGTAGACTTGTCCCGGAACTAAAGGGCGCTGAGGGATCCCCCATAACAGATCCCCAAGACATAGTTGACCACTTTGCAACGCATTTTCATACAGTCTACAGCTCGGTTGCGCCATATACCGAGACGGACTCTTCCGAACTGCTAAGAGACATTTACCTCCCAGTGCTATCGGACAGTGATCGGGCATTTATGGACAGTGCCCTCACCGCGGACGAAATAGCGACCGCAATCCGGGCATTTCACTCTGGCAAGGCTGTCGGCCCAAACGGTATCCGGATCGAACTTTACAAGCTCCGTCCAGACAAATTAGGCTCATACCTGAAATCTATGTTTGAAAACAGCCTAGAACATTGGTCACTTCCCCTGGACCAAAGAATCGCAACCATTGTCACAATTCATAAGGAAGGGAAACCCAAAACTGACTGTGCCTCCTATCGCCCTAGCTCATTGCTTAATGCAGAACCCAAAATTCTAGCCAAAGTACTTGTAAATAGGCTGCTCAATGTAATAAGTTGTCTGGTACACCCGGATCAATCGGGGTTCATGCCCAGGAGAAACACCGCTTTGAACCTGCGTAGAGTCCATGGGGTCTTGGGCAGGGCGCCGACTCTCCGTGAAGATGCTGTCATTGTCTCCCTTGATGCCAACATGGCATTCGATTCAATCGAGTGGCCTTATTTCTTCGCTGTACTCACTAAGTTGGGATTTGGGCCGGGCTTCAGCAAGTGGGTGCGCCTGTTGTACAGCTCCCCTATAGCACAGGTAGTTGTGAATAACAAACAATCGGAAACCTTCTTGCTCAGCCGAGGGACCCGTCAGGGATGTCCCCTCTCTCCCTTGTTATTCGCCTTGGCTCTCGAGCCCCTAGTGGCTTGGATTCGTCAGGACGTAATGACTCGAGGTCTGCAGTGGTCGGCAGATTGGGAAGACTGCATCTCCCTATATGCTGACGATTCCTTCTATATCTTGCATCCCCCAAATGGTCTCTTATCGCTGTATTTGATATCTTGGCCATTTTTGGCAGATTCTCCGGGTTTCGTATTAATTGGCAGAAATCTCTCCTATATGTCCTCTGTGGAGCCCCCCCTCCCCGATACCTCGAAACTGCCCCATTCCAAGGATTCAAATACCTGGGTATATTAATCTCGCTTGATAGCTCACTCCGATTTGCCTGTAACCTTGTTACCCTGTTGCAAAGGCTCAAACGTGACATCGTAAACTGGAAATCACTTCCACTCTCCTTGTTGGGTAAGGCTGCCCTCTTTAAAATGATGTCCCTGTCCTGCCTCCTCTATGTCCTCCAAAACTCGGCTGACCCTGTCCCAAATTCATAATTCAAAGAAATAGAAGGGCTACAACGGGACCTCCTGTGGGATGGGAGACCACGTATCACTTTACCAAAACTTATGCTCAGCTGGTATGATGGGGGCATTGGCTTGCCCGACATCAAGAAATATTATTGGGCAGCGCATCTTAGGGCAATAAATGATAATGATAATTACGCACTTGTATAGCACACGACTACCCGGAGGCATCTCGGTGCTTGTACGAATACCGCTGAGGAACCCTTCCTGGCCTTTCCCTGTGAGGTGCCCACTCCTGGGCACCCCCAAGGTGAAGCCAGGCATCCTAGCGTTGTTGGGGCCATTGTGGAGATTAAGCAAGCTATTGCCCAGAGTTGCAGAGTGGGACCCATGATTAGAATAGGCACCGAGGCAAGAATTATCAGGTCCGAGGAAATTGAGCCCAAGAGCCGCCGAGGCGGGAATTGAACCCTGGTCCCGGGACAGACTTCTGCATCAGGGTCTGCCGCTCTAACCATTGAGCCACACTTCTCCACTGGGCGCCTATGGGCGGCCGGACGACCCGGGGTTCAACATGGACAGATGGATCCTTCCAAATGGAGCCTACACCCGTGCCCTATACTCTAAACTGAACAGGTATACACTTACTGGTCCCACTAACCACACAGTCAGGATATGGCATTCGGCGACCACATCCTTAGGCTGGAGCAATAGACTGACGCCTGCCACACCCTTGCGGGACTCCCAGAGTCTTGGGGATCTTGGCAAATCCAGAGGCTTTGACAAATGGGATCTAATTGGCATCTCCCACATTAGAGACCTCTGGGATAAAAATGACGTTAAGACCTTCAACGCCCTTCAGCGTCAGTATAAGATGGCAGAGTCGGAGCGCTTTTGTTACTTGCAGATCCGACATGCACTGCAAACAGTGCTGCCCCGTGACTCCTCCCCACCTGACTATTCCCCCTTAGAGGACAGATTACTCGAGGGCCACCTACCTGAAAAGGCTATTTCCCTGACTTACAGAAAACTCATTAACTGCATAGACCATCCCCTACTGTCCTTACGAGAGAAATGGGCTAGAGACGGGTTTGAATTAGACTACAAAAAATGGCAGACGGCAGTCTCCTCCCCCAAAACTGTTGCCATCCCAGCGCGTCTCTGCCTTGTGCAGCTAAAAATACTACACAGAATTTACATTACTGGCCCCCAATTGACACACATCATTTGGCACTGCGACCCAATTCAGTATTGGCACAAAATTCATGAAATAATGAGCGAAACACTGAGAATTTAAATCATGCCAGAGGCCCCTAGATGCCTTCTCAATATCTGGGAACCCACCGACCTCAATTCACACGCTACACAATGGGTCACACCGGGCTGCATGGTCGCTAAGAGAAACATCGCACAGCTCTGGGGGGTGCCACAAGCTCCTAAAGTGGCGGACTGGAAGAAAGACGTTGATTAGTGCATGTTGACGGAAAAGACAGTGTTTGCAGCCCGGGGATGTCCCCGAAAATGGACTAAGATTTGGGCTCCATGGAATGAATATCGGTGCAATATATGTGCTCCCCTTTGTGACCCTGATTGTGAGGATCACCCCTCCCCGTGATTTCCAAACATTATCCTATTGTGTCTGTGTTTATCTTGATTACGCTGTGCTCCCTATCATTGACCTATGTAGAATTGTACCTTTATGTCGGTTATGTTTTAAAAAAAATATATTAATATAAAAAAAAAGTGCCACCAGAGGCTTTTGCTGGCCTACAGCTTGCATTCACGAGCTCGTGCACGTGCACAGCTGCCATCTGTGTTTTTATTGCTGTAATCATGCTCCTCTGCTTGCACTCCCCCTCCCTTCTCCCCTCCTCTTCGTCAGTTTAATTTGTGTCTTCTATCACTGTGAATGCTCCTGCTTTCACCAGGCACACACAACATCAGTCGTCAGTGCACGCTTTCACCAGGCACACACACCACCAGCCATCAGTGCACGCTTCCACCAGGCAAACACACCACCAGCCGTCAGTGCTTACTTCCACCAGGCACACACACCACCAGCTGTCAGTGCACGCTTCCACCAGGCACACACACCAACAGCCGTCAGTGCTTACTTCCACCAGGCACACACACCACCAGCTGTCAGTGCACGCTTCCACCAGGCACACACACCAACAGCCGTCAGTGCACGCTTCCACCAGGCACACACTACCAGCCGTCAGTGCACGCTTCCACCAGGGACACACACCACCAGCCGTCAGTGCATGCTTCCACCAGGCACAAACACAACCAGCCATCAGTGCACGCTTCCACCAGGCACACACACCACCAGCCGTCAGTGCACGCTTTCACCAGGCACACACACCACCAGCTGTCAGTGCACGCTTTTACCGGGCACACACTCCACCAGCCGTCAGTGCGCACTTTCACCAGGCACACACACTACCAGCAATCACACACTACCAGCCATCAGTGCATGCTTTCACCAGGCACACACCACCAGCCGTTAGTGCACGCTTTCACCATGCACACACACACCACCAGCTGTCGGTGCACGCTTTCACCGGGCACACACACCACCAGCCATCAGTGCACACTTTCACCAGGCACACACACCACCAGCCATCAGTGCACGCTTCTACCAGGCACACACACCACCAGCCGTCAGTGCACACTTCCACCAGGCACACACACCACCTGCCGTCAGTGCACGCTTTCACCAGGCACACACACCACCAGCCGTCAGTACAGCAGGCAGGCTCTTCTAAGAGTATCTTGGTAAATATGTGTTCGATGCCTGGGAGGGATTGGGTCGAGTTTCCTTAAACCATGCTGAGTATGCAGGTGCAGTGCATGAACTCCTGTGTGAGTGAGTCATGCTGCCTGGGGCTCACTCACTCCACATTTGTAAATTGCGCCTGCACCAGACTTTTTCTCATTTGCAAAGTTTGGCGCATGCACACAGCTAGGCAACATTCAGTTGTTAGGGCTGACCAGTCGAGATCTGGCCCGAAGGGTGCTGGGATTAGACTCCTGGTCTACATTCTTCAGGTCGTCTACTAGACCTCCCCAAGCCTGCACTCTCTCCGGTCTGCCTATGCCTCGTTGCGCATTCCGAAGCAGTATTCTATGTTCGCAGCCCACCCATTTCTCCAATTCCCGCTTCCAGCTGAGCACCCCAGGACCCGCTGGGACCTTCCATTTGCTTGTTAGTTCGCTCTTTGCTAATATATAGGCTAGGTCCTGGAACCTCGCCTTGACCTTGGTCTTGGCGGAGAGGGGGAACAGGTTGAGTAGCACATAGCGTGGGGTGCATGGTATCTCTTTACCTGTGATGCGTGCTGTCTCCATAACCACTTCCTGCCAGTACCCTTCCAGCTGTGGGCAGCTCCACATCATGTGGATGTAGCTAGCTCCTATCTCCTGACAGCGTGGGCAACTCGCATCATCTCGATGCAAATAACGATTAATTCTGTCAGGTGTAATGTACGCTCTGTGCAGGGTGTAAAAACAAATTAACTAGAATCGTGCATTACGGTATACCTTTGTGGCCCAGAGGAGTGCTTTGTCCCAATCCTCATCCTCCATATGAATCCCAAGGTCCGCCTCCCACTTATCTCTCAGTCCCTCCAGCGGTCTTGTGGAGTCTCGCCGAATGGATCTATAGAGGCACGATACCACCTTGATGATGCCTCCTGCTAGGCTTATGTATTCGCATGTGGAGTGCGTGGGTGGTTCGGTAGTCCCCTGTCCCCAGTGTCTGTGCATGGCCCCAGTAACCGCCCCATATAGTAAAAAGTATCCCTGCGGAATGTCCCAGTTTGGCCGGAAGGCCACGAACGTAAGCAGTTCCCCGTCGCCATACAGGTTCCCTATTTTAGTGACTCCCGCTTGCGCCCACTCCTCTAATCCCCTCTAGTGGCCCCCATGTGGGAGCGCCTCTAGTAATGCCACCGACATGTCTGGGGAGTAAGGACGTTTGGTTTTGGTCTTCTGGAGACATCTGGCCCAGCAGTTCTTATCATTCTGTGTTCTGAGGAGCTTATCTTTCGCTGCTTAATGGTGCCCATAAATGTGCTCATGAGGTCCGCCCTATTCGGGGTAAATGGGGGCTTCCTCCGTTCTGGATCTAGACAACCTGCAACCCATTGCGTGTAGCGTTGGAGTTGTCCAGCCAGGTATCAGTTTTCCATGTCCGGCACCGCTAATCCTCCCTCCACCTGCGCCCTTCTCAGCGTGGCCAAGACCACTCTATTTCTGCTGGGCCCCCAGATAAAGGTTGTAATAATAGAGTCAAGCAAGCGAAACCATGCACTGGGGATCCACACCGGTAGGGTGGTGAAGAAATATAGTAATCGGGGCAGAGCTATCATTCTCAGTAAGGAAATTCACCCGCCACCGACAGGGGTAGCGTTCCCCAGAAAGTCATGCAACTTTTCAGCGATCTTAGGGCCCCCCGCCCCCCAATTCTCCTCTTGAACATCAGCAAGGTCATGATATACTTTCACCCCAAGGTACCTAAAACAGAGCGGCTCCCACTGCAGGTCTCCCAGTCCCATGGGAGTATCCCTTGTCACCGGAAAGAGTTGCGACTTCTGCCAGTTAACGCGTAGTCCAGAAAGAGTTCCGAACTCATCCATCATGCACCGGGCTCACCCTAAAGCTGTAACGGTGTCTTTTAGAAATAGCAGGAGTTCCTCTGCATATAATGCAATGTGGTGTGACTGATCAGCTAGTTGAATACCCTCGTAGGGCGTCCCCGAGCGTGCTACGCATGCAAGTGGCCCTATCGCTAGAGCGAATAAAAGGGGGGAGAGGGGACACCCCTGTCTCGTGACTCTCTCCACCCGGTATTGCGTTGAAATGGTGCGGCCCGTACGGACCCTCGCTACCTTGTACAGTATTTTAACCCACTGGACGAATTCCTGTCCAAGCCCCATTCGCACAGCATACAAAAATTCCCATTCAAAGACTATCGAATGCTTTCTCAATATCGATAGCAAAGATCGCCCCTTCCCGGGCTTTCTCTGTACCCTGTTGTAGGACTGCGAAAAGACGCCTGATGTTAACGGTTGTATCTTCTAGGAATGAATCCTGCTTGGTCGAGATGGACCAAGGAGGTCATATGTGGTAACAGTCTGGCAGCCAATATCTTACTTAGGATTTTAAAATCTAAGTTTAGCATTGACAGCGGTCGGTATGCTGTGCACTCTGTTGGGATCTTGTCGGGCTTGAGCAGGGGCATCAGTACTGCCTCTCGTGTTGTCTGTGGTAGACTCCTACCTTCCCATGTTTCCGCGTATAGTTCCACTAATCTAGGCGCTAGTTCGGCAAGGTGGCATAAAATTCCTGGGGTAGTCCATCGGTGCCTGGGGTTTTCCCTTGTGCCATGGCTTTGACCGCCCCCCTGATCTCCTGTTCTGTTATTGCGGCCCCCAGTAACTCTGCATCCCCCGCCTCCAGGTTGTGAAGCAGTAGGGGTGACAAATAGTCTAGAATCCTATCCGTTTCACGGCTGCCAGTACTTTTGTATAAGTGGGCATAGTAGTCACGGAAACGGCTAGTAATCTCCTCCTGCCTATGTAAGGGCCGTCCTATCTGGTCATGAATTGTCAATATCGTACTGCCCCGCTTGGACGGGTTGGCTAGCCATGTCAACAGGCGCCCTGCCTTCTCATTCAGCATGCGTCCTATCCATGTACTTCTGGTAGTCAAAGCAGCGCAGACGCTCTTCCTGTACTGCTACCTCTTCTTTGGCCTCTAGCAGTTCCAGCCTCAGTTCCGGGTGTTCGGGTCGTCTGTGCTCTAAGTCCTTGAGTGCCACTTCCGCTCTCTCTATGTCTGCTGTAAGCATCCTACGAACCCCGATAGATGTTGCCGGCCACCTTCCTCTGATAACGGCCTTAAAGGCCTCCCATTCCGTGATTCTAGAGTCTGTAGATGCTGCATTGTCAGTGAAATATTGTATGATATGTTCCCTAGTCTTGTGTTGGAGGACTTGGTCTTCCAGGGCTTCCGGCTTGAGGCGCCACGTAGGGATGGGCTGTAGTAGCGTCCCCCCCTTTAACCTGAGCATGAGTGGGTTATGGTCCGAAGCCGTTATGGTCAGGTACTTTGCCCCCCCAAGTTGGGTGTAGAGGTCTGGTGTGCTTAAAAAAGTGTTGAGGCGTACATGCAAATCATGGGTGTGGGATAGGTGCGAGTAATCCCTATCAGTCGGGTGTGAGCTGCGCCATGCATCCACTAGCCCCCAGTGAGTTTGCCAGTCCCGAAAGGATCGAGCCACAGTATGTACAGGAGAGTCTCGGAGTGGCGGGTGTGATCTGTCCAGTGCGGGGTCTGCTATGTAATTGGAATCTCCCCCTATTAGCACCGCTCCAGTCATGTACGGTGCCAAGACCCCCGACAACTGCTCCAGAAAATGAGTGTGATCCACATTTGGGCAATACACATTGACTAGGGTGATATCCTGCCCATCAAGTATCCCGAAGACAAGCACGTAGCGCCCTTCAGGGTCAATTTTGTGCTCAATAGGTTGGAAGGGGACCTAGGCCCGAACCAAGATCAGGACCCCTCGGGCAAATGCTGCATATGATGTGTAAAATGCTTGACCTCTCCAGCGCCTGCGCAGTGCCGCCCCCTCTGTGGCCAATGTGTGGGTCTCTTGGAGCATCGCTATTTGCACTCCCTGCCTGGTCAACTGAGAGAATATTTTATACTGTTTGCTCATGGAGGGCATGCCCCTAACATTCCATGATATTATGTTATAGGTGACTTTTGTCGGGTGCATGAGTGCTCATGATCCCTCCTGTCCGTGCCCCTATGCCCAGATCCACTTTGTGTCTCTCGCAGAAATTCCATGCGAGATTTCAAGCCATAGCCCTTCTCCCTGTCGACAGCAGCGCCCCCCTGTTATTAATAACACTAGATAAACATCCCAACTCCCCCTCCCCAGGACAAGTGAGAGCATCTCTCCCATCCAAACCTAGCACTCTAGTGCCTTAACAGTCATAGTCTGAAAGTGGTGACTAAGCCAGTGTTCGCCTGGAGGACAGCCTGGAGGACAGCCATCCTCTCCACCCCCGGCACACCCTCCCCATGTACAGGTACCAGTGTACAGAGGGCCCCCCTGTCCTAGTGTAGGGCAACCGTGACGTCATTTCCCACTGCCCAGCAATATAGTCCCTGCTGTACTTGCGTGCTTTCTCTGCTTCACATCAGGTCGTCAGTAATGCGCGGCAGGGCCTGGTCAGCCTCGCCCATTGTGCTCATGCTGGTCTCTGAGTCCGAATCTAAGTGTTCACCCTCAGAATGTGGGGTAGTGTCCCGGGTTCTTGTTGTGCTCATGGAGGCCACCACAGCAATCGCACTCGCTCTGTCTCTGTGTGTCTCTTCCATCGTCGGGTGGCCCTTTGGTTTCTGCCCTTTGTCCGGGGAGCATGCTGGGTTGGACTCCGCGGGGTACCTGTCCTCCCTTCTTCGGTCCTTTCGGTCCTGTTCCTCTATCCATTCCTAGACCTCGTGAGGCGTAGTGAAGAATGTGGTTCCCCCCTCCCGTACTACACGAAGCCAGGCCGGGAACACCATTGAATAGGACACACCCATTTGGCGCAATTTCCTCTTGGCCGTGACAAAGGATTCTCGCTGGCGCTGCACTTCTCTGGAGAAATCGGGGAAAATTCTAACTATGCTGTTGTTCACCTTGAGTTGCCCTTTGAGGTGAGCCTGATTCAGAATATGATCTCTGTCTTTATAGAAGAGGAGACAGGCCACTACCAGTCGTGGTGGTCTGCCAGGCAGGGGTGTCCAAGGGGGGACTCTGTGAGCCCTCTCCAGGGCGAAGAACGTTGATAGTCCCTCCTCAGACACCGCTGTGCTCAACCAGTGTTCAAGGTAAGCCACCATATTTCCTCATTCGACTTTTTCAGGCAGACCCGTGACCCTAATGTTATTCCGGCGTGCTCGATTTTCGGCATCCTCTGCCCGTTGCTCCAGTACCAGAACGCGCTTTTCTATGTCGGTGACTTTGCGCGCAGTCGCCTGGACCGGTGTTCTCGGATTGTCTACTTCAGCCTCCACTGTTGTAACACGGTCTGTCAGCTTCCTATGATCCGCTCGTAGTAGGCCCAGATCTTTCCGAATCGTGTCAATTCTGGTCTCCATCGCAGCCTGCAATTTTTCTATAGCCTGCAGGATATCTTGGAGCGATATCTCCCCTTGCTGGGGCGTCTGCTCATTCCTGGACCCCCTACACGATCATGACTCCTCAGTATCTTTGCTCGCCGATTCCTGGTGCTCAGTGTCACATCTCTTGGTGATCCGCCCCATGTTACTATCTCGTTATGCGGCGTCCGAAAGGGCCATAGTTCCTGTGTCTTTGTGGGTTCTCTCCCAACCCCCAGGTCCTACAGGCAGGAGGTCTTACAATATTGTATTCTTGCTCCGCTAGTTAGTCCACCGGTTCCAGCTGTGATCTATGGCTCAGCACTGAACTCGTCCTCTCGCTCTGCTATCTGCCGATATTCTCGGGTTGGGGACTGGGGTCCACGTTGGGTTCAGGGCGCACCTCCGTGCTCCTTGTGCTCGAAGGGCGTAAGGGAGTGCTCCCTTCACTCCTAGGTGACGGCCTCGCGACCCTCCAGTTTCCTCTCCTCACCTTTCGCTGGCGTCTCTTGGGTACATTCGCCGGTCCTGCGTAACTGTCCAACAGCTATGGGCTGTCCCAGTGTCAGGCGAGAACTTTAGCGCCCCAGGAGCCCCAGATGTAGATCTCCTGAGCCGCCTGGTGATCCTGGTCCCCGGTGTGTGCCCCTCTTCTCTTAGTCTGCAATGCTCCCTGCCGCCATTTTAGGGGGGGAGTCGGGCCTCGTGGTTTTAAGCACACAATATGGTTGCGGTGCTCCTCTGCAGCCTTCCTCACACTAATGCCTCCCTGTCTCTTCCCTGCAGTATAATGTTGGGCCCGAGCTTCTCTATGCCCTGAGTATGTGCCCCCTCTCCCCAGTCCATGGGGGGGGACCTGTCCAAATGCACGACTATTCAGGGGCAGTGCGGGCAGCACAGCGCCCCCTGCAGCGTAAGGAGGCCCCTAGCGATCTGCTGCAATCACCCAGCTCCTCAGCTCTGTCAGACGCCTTTGTGTGTGTGCTGCCCCCCCGCGATGCCGATTGTGCCGTCCATTGGTCTCAGGGGGGCATGCAGACATCCGCGGCCTGCACCGCTCGTCTAGCCAGTACTCTGCGGTCGCGGCTGCGCACTCACCACGCTCCGCTGCTCGGGCTTCTCCGGTGGGTCGCAGCGTGGTTGGAGCCTCCGTGCAGGTAGCTGCGGGTCCGCTCGTGCGGGGAAGTCACTGCTTGGGGGGCTATGCAGAGCAGGCTCTGGTAACCTGCTTATAAGCGCCCGTCCCCGTCTCGGCTCCCTCCGGGCCTTCACCCAAATGTCGCGGCAGCCATCTTGGGCCGATTCCCGGTCCTGCAGTCTCTTGCCCGTCACGGCTGTTCTCTGGAAGGTTGCGGCACAGATCACTGGTGCCCTCGGGGTTCCGATGCTGGGAGGGTCAATTTCGGCACTTAAGGGGCCCCCTATCGGTCAGGATAGGATTGGGAAGGAGGTCACCGGCGGGAGCTCAGATTCAGGCTCCCATCTCCATCTCCATCAGGCCACGCCCCCCCTCCCCTCGGTCTCATGCTGACCAAGCAACAAATGTATATAAAAGACCCCTGGTTTCTGTACTTCTTGTACTACCTCATACAGTATAGAAAAATAGAGAGGGACCCCTTTAACCAGACCAGGGGATTAGGGTACTACTGACAAATAGAAATGAAGTTCCCTTGGTGAACAATTACACTTAGAAATAAATCTGTATATAGCCTACACAGACTACAGCCCATGTGTTAGAACTTACACATTACTAATTAAAACTAAGTTTATGCAAAGGTAAGTAAAAAATAGTATTTTATTTTTATAAAACATCAAACATCATAATAATAGACATTCAACATACGACATTCTGAAAAAAACATTGACAATATCACAAGCACATACAGTATATTTGCTGTTAATAGAGCAATATCTCATCAGAACACAAAGTTAAAAACCAAATATATGTACCCTTGTTAAAAAACAGAAGACATTTTTATACCAAGACTGCAAAGAATATATATGGACAGGGAAGTAGCAGAGAGACAGAGACAGACAATGCATTTTGTCATACGGTCACACATCTGGGTTAACACAACTTTCTTGGCTGATCCTAGACATACTCAATCTTTTTTATCTATAGGATGAGCTGTTCCCCATGATTGTGTAAAGTGCAGCGTTGACACGTTTCGATGGTTAAAATGAATGTTCCATCTTTTTCAAGACAATAAAATATGTCTCTCTTTATTTAAGGCACTGATTGGTTGCCAGTTTCTCATGATTCCTGTAGACAGATACAATTAAATAATTATTTTACAGTAGGTCAATCAAACTATCCCATAATTATCATATTACACATCACTCATAGAGTTGCAGAGAGCAAACTTAATTTCTTCCAATCACAAGGTATACGCAAGTCCTAAAGTTAATTTTACCAAAGAAAAAGTGGAAGCCTAGTAGCCTCCTTACTTTTATAATGCATTGGTTTTAAAAGCAGTCACAGTTTTCTATTTTATTCTATCAAATGGGCTATTCATAGTTTCTCTTGTATCTCTTCCCCCTTAGTTAGGCTCATTGTATTCTCTAGGGGAAAGAAAGGGAACCAAACATTAATATTAGCCCCCCCTCCCCTAGGTGGTACTAATCTCTATTTATTAAAAAATAACGGGTAGTCATGTGGGGGCTATAGTCGCGAAATGAATACCCTGATCTCATGTTATTCCATCCTATTATATGTTCGTTGGGTGGACATGTCTTGGTCCCTATATCCAACAGGTTTTTTGAAGTAAGTTTTCATGATATATAATGAATGCCCTGACATCTAGGACATATGCTCCTTTGTATCTAAGACAACAGGCCTCTTTATTACCTCAACATGAGACACCACCTTGGGTGAGGGTTATTTCTATAACTTGTTGGGTTGTAAAATAACCGACGTTCTAAAAAGGTTTGTGCCCGGCTTACATCTAGGAAGAAACAACTTGTATTAATTCTGTTTACTTCCTTATCTGGGCAAAAACAAACGTATATAATGGGCACATAACTGCTAGCCTCCCTTCTTTTACCTGCTCAAGGTCTGGTATTATGTTGTCAACTACCTTCCTTTCGGTCCGGGGGCACGAAAGTGATTCCTTTTTTAACACTGGCCCCCTCGGGTCTTTGATATTCTCCGAATCTGGGTCTGTGTTTTCTTGAATTAAGATGGAGCTCCTGTTTATATGCGGGAGAAGAGAAGGAAAGAAAACTTCACCTGCCAAGTTCAGTGAAAGCAGTGTGGAATTTTAAGACATCAGAGTGAAGGATACCCAGGGTCATCTTGAGGTGGAGCTTTTTTCAAAACCCATCGATAAAAATACCCTTTTACAATATCAGAGTAATCATCCCCGCTAACAAAAAGACAACATTCCCTTTTGGGAATTTTTAAGGTTACGGCGCAATTGTACGACATTAACTGATTTCTATCATCATGCTGAAATTATGGAAAAGAAACTAAAAGATAGAGGCTACCCGAAAAGATTGATTAAGCACTCCCTTAAACGGGCTAGGTAGGGATGATAGGGTCCATCTGTTAAACACTAATAAAGAAAAAAAAAATCCTCAGATAGAATTGTCTTTGTTAGCCAATATTCAGGTTTGAGCAATAAAATAAAATACATAGTAAACCGGAATTGGAAAATTCTGAACAATGGACTCCCGATAACCCTTGACTAAGCCCCTTTTTTCGTTAGGCGAAATAAAACTATAAAAAATGCATTGGTGAAAACCTACAGGAATACTGGTAGTAGTGTCCAAACTACCTTACAAAACCAAAGAGCCACAGGTAACTACAAATGTGGCTCTTGTTCTATTTGTTCCAACTGTACAGAAACAAAAAACGTAGACTTCAATGGTAAAACTTTGGTCGCTAGGACACTGAACAACTGCCGGAATAGGAGGGTGGTGTATCTGCTTGTCTGCCCATGTGGTTTGGGCTACCTGGGCGAGACAAGAAGGGAGCTATGTATCCTACTTCTTGAACACAGGTCAGCATTAAAGAACAAGAAAGAAAACACGCCTTTGACAGATCATTTTTCCAGTAGTAACCACAAGTGCAATCAATTCAAGTGGTTTATTTTAAAGAAAGTAAATGTGAGCAGGAGAGGAGGAAACCTGGATGCAATCAGGAAGATGCGAGAACAATGGTTCATGTGCCATTTAAATACAATAGACAAAGGTCTAAACACTAGGGAAGATTGGATGAAATTGGTAGCGAACCAGTAAAATGCCAAGTAGAGCCAGCAAGTGATACTTGCAGTTAGAGCCTTTCAGGACAATTGACGGATGTCTACAGTGAACATGTGACATGGCTTAGTTTAAACCCATCGTGAATAAAGGAATATTTTGGTTCATGTAAATAGGATTGTATATATATATATATATTTAGGGCGGTAAAATACGTAATATGTCTATAATGCTTCAAGCACAAATTTACAATATTGATTATAGTTTTATGAATTATTTCCTCCTTTTAACTTTAGAATCTGCCAATAGTACAAAACACAGCTGACCTAGAAATTGTGGTGTTTTTCTTCCGGGGCATTCACGGCAGAATCAGTTGTATGCCGTTTGCAGAAAGGATGTTTTTGACCGAGTATTAGAGCACTTCCGGGTCATTAGAGGCAGTAGACAGAACAACGCGGAGAACCGCATCGAACTGGACTACAGGCAGATGAGCCCTTAGAGAAATGCAATAGAGCGCATGTGCGCGACGGGGTGTTCATCTGAAGGCAATTATCGACAAGCGAATGAGGGAATAGGTCATAGAACATTTAAAAGCAAACCGCAAGAATCTTAGTATTCTGGCGTTTGGAAGACAAGAGGACAGATACAAGTTACTGCTACGCGAGGAATCTTACACGGTATGGATATAAAAACTACGGGCAGGGAGACTCTAATATTAGGGCAAGTTTTAGAGGACAGCAGGAGTACTAATGGAGGTGATATCTGCCACAATTGTGTTTTGCAGAGGCACTGCTTGAAACACCTTAATGACGTAGTGCGAGTTGCATGGTACTGAAAAGAGTAAGGGATGCGAAAGAGTACACGGCAGCCATAATGTTTACGAACAGGTGAAGTTTTCTTTCCTTCTCTTCTCCCGCATATAAACAGTAGCTCCACATTAATTCAAGAAAACAAACAAAACTAAAGATAGTTTTTCTTTAACAGACAAAGATTTGGGGAATATCAAAGACCTGAGGGGGCCAGTGTTAAAAAAGGAATCACTTTCGTGCTCCCAGACCCAAAGGAAGGTAGTTGACAACATAATACCAGACCTTGAACAAGTAAAAGAATGGAGGCTAGCAGTTATGTGCCCATTATGTATGTTTGTTTTTGCCCAGATAAGGAAGTAAACAGAATTAATATAAGTTGTTTTTTCCTAGATGTAAGCCGGGCACAAACCTTTTTATAACATCGGATATTTTACAGCCCAACAAGTTATAGAAATAACCCTCACCCAAGGTGGTGTCTCATGTTGAGGTAAGAAAGAGGCCTGTTGTCTTAGATACAAAGGAGCATATTTCCTAGATGTCAGGGCATTATTTATATATCATGAAAACGTACTTCTGAAACCTGTTGGATATAGGGACCGAGACATGTCCACCCAACGAACATATCATAGGATGGAATAATATGAGATAAGGTCATTCATTTCGCGACTATAGCCCCCACATGACTACCCGTTATTTTTGAATAAATAAAGATTAGTACCACCTAGGGGAGGGGGGCTAATATTAATGTTTGGTTCACTTTCTATCCCCTAGAGAATACAATGAGTCTAACTGAGGGGGAAGAGATACAAGAGAAACTATGAATAGCTCATTTGATAGAATAAAATAGAAAACTGTAAATGCTTTTAAAACCAATGCAATATAAAAGTAAGGAGGCTACTAGGCTTCCAATTTTTCTTTGGAAAAATGAACTTTAGGACTTGTGTATACCTTGTGATTGGAGGAAATTAAGTTTGCTCTCTGCAACTCTATGAGTGATGTAATATGATAATTATGGGATAGTTTTATTGACCTACTGTAAAATAATTATTTAATTGTATCTGTCTACAGGAATCACAAGAAACCGGCAACCAATCAGTGCCTTAAATAAGAGAGACGTATTTTATTGTCTTGAAAAAGATGGAACATTAATTTTAACCATCGAAACGCGTTGATGCTGTACTTTACACAGTCAAGGGGAACAGCTCATCCTATAGATAAAAAAGATTGAGTACATCTAGGATCAGCCAAGAAAGTTGTGTTAACCCAGATGTGTGACCGTATGACAAAATACATTGTCTGTCTCTGTCTTTCAGCTACTTGCCTGTCTGTATATATTCTTTGCAGTCTTGGTATAAAAATGTCTTCTGTTTGTTTAACAAAAGTACATATATTTGATTTTTAACTTTGTGTTCTGATGAGATATTGCTCTATTAACTGCAAATATACTGTATATGCTTGTGATATTGTCAACGTTTTTTTAGAAAGTCGTATTTTGAATGTCTATTATTATGATGTTTGATGTTTTATAAAAATAAAATACTCGTTTTTTACTTACCTTTGCATAAACGTAGTTTTAATTAGTAATGTGTAAGTTCTAACATATGGGTGGTAGTCTGTGTAGGCTATATACAGATTTATTTCTAAGTATAAATGTCCACCAAGGTACTTCATTTCTACCTACCTCAAACAGTGCTTGAGCGTGATGTATCGATGTAGTCCCACTCATGAGTGAAAATGAAATACCCTGTTTTTATATTCCAGCTTCCATGCCAAACTCTTCTTTGTTGGTTCAAGGACCGGTGCATCAGTGAGCCCCTAAAAAGTATTTTTATTCCACATCACCACTCGAAAGGAATGCCCTTCCGGAGGAGACGCGTAAGTGGAATTAATTTCTGTGAAAAGTTCTGAATGAATCGACGATGGAAATTGGCGAACCCAATGAAACTTTGAACTTCTTTTACAGATTTTGGGGATTTCCATTCTGACACAGCCTTTACCTTCTGTTGATCCATTGTTATGACTGTGGGTGACAATACAAAGCCTAAAAATTCCACAGATGAAACTCTGAAGGCACACATCTCCAGGTTTTGAAAAACTCCTTTCACTTGTTGTTCATGTTGTTCTTCATATTTTGAGTAAATCAAGATGTCATCTATATAAACGATGGCACTTTGATCAATAAAGTCTTTAAGTACATCGTTTATAAAATGCTGAAAGGCTGCTTGTGCATTGCACATCCGTAGGGCATGACCTCGTATTCAAAAAGCTCATACTTGGTCCGGAAGGCTGTCTTCCATTCATCACCCACACGGATTCGTACTAGGTGATAGGTTACTCTCAAGTCCAGTTTGGTGTAGACCTTCGCCTCTCTGACCTGATCTAGTAGCACAGAAATCAGTGGCAGTGGGTACCTGTTCTTGATTGTAATCCTGTTGATCGCTCTGTAGTCAATGCAAGTTCTTAACTCGCCTTCCTTCTTGGGTATAAAGAAAAGCAGGGAGGAAACGGGAGACTGAGAGGGGGGAATGAACCCTTTGTCTAGGTACCTTTGAATATATTCCTTCAAGTGCAAGTTCTCCTGTTCAGTTAATGCGTAAATTCTACTACAAGGCAAATTTGCACCAGGTTCCAATTGAATCTTACAATCAAAGGGTCTATGAGGAGGTAATGTTTCCGCCTCCACTTCATTGAAGACATCCTAATAATCGGCATAGTGCCAAGGAATCTCAGTGGTGTGAATCACACAAATTGATGAACCACCTTCACACAAATGCATAGATGGTGAAGTAGCTGCTCAAGATTTTTCTTGTTGGCAACAGTTGTCTTTACAAAATTTAGAGTCCAAAGCAATAGTGCGAGCACCCCAGTCAATCGTTAGATTATGCGCCGTGAGCCAGGGTAATCCCAGAATTAACTGAAACCGCTGAGCATCAATGAAATTGAACTGCAAATCTTCGCCATGCCCTTCTATAGTTGTAATTTCCACAGATTCAGTGTGACAGGTTATGGGTCCTGATGATAAGTTGATGCCATCAACAGCCCGGACTGCATCACTCCTTTCTTTCTTCAAGGATAACAACCCAACCTTACTTGCGAACTTCAGATCGCAAAAATTCCTGGTTGCTCCTGAATCCACCATTACTGTAATGTTCTTTAAATGTTGGTTTCGAAACTTGAGAGTTACTGAGATTATCAGATGAGGAGATGACCCTTGCAAAGTGTTAGCTAAAAGGTGATTTTGTGGAGTCGGATTCGTACTTGCACTCACCAGTTCAACTCCGCTTACCGGTGGTGCTGAAACCCTCAGGGGGAAAGGGGTTTGGGACAGAGAAGAGACTGCCAAGCCTTCACCAGGTTTTCTCCTTCTTCGGACTCACGTCCTGCTCTCTCAATCTTCTTTTGACTCACTTGGTGGAACTGTAACACGTTTAAAAAATATATTACTCCTTCTATTCCGAATCTCTTCTTAATCAATACATATATATGTATATCTACTTCCTACTTTGCTTTTACTTGGCCTCAGCTTGTCTTCTTAAGGAGATGTACTTTTCCAATTAAACTTCTTTGTGTTATCTATTTCTCTGCAATAGAAGATTTCAATATTTTTATGTTTGAATCTTTTTATCTTTCTCGTTCCTATTCTCACCTCTTTTTAACCTTCGTGAACTCTGTGTATTAACCTCTTCATCTTGTTGGATTCTTCTCTTCTAATGTTGGTATGTCTTTTCTTTCTGAACTAATGAATTTTGTGCTGCTGCTCAATATTAGGATTGAACTGCACTGTAGGTAAGTATTCGAGGGGAACATTAACTTTAAACGTTTAATACTGTCTGTTAACCAAACACTCTTTACTGTAAAGCTCACAATAACTGCAATGTGAAATGACCTTTCTTTCACTTTCACGCCACTCCGAGATAGGCTGCCTAATCCTCTGGAATCTCAGGTGAAGTGCGATATTCCAGAGGCAACGTTCTGGTACATTCCAATGGGTGCACCTGGGGACAGGGAGATACACTACCTTTTCTGCCTGCCACCATTTTGGAGCCTCTCATAAAAGTACCTTGCCTCCTTCTCCCTACAATGCTAGGGGTCTTTTGAATATGAACATTCATTGGCCTCTTGCTCAACACTGAATTACAGCGGGTTCTGACATTCGCCAATAACTTTTAAAACTAGTGTGACACTCACTCCAGCTGGTATCTTAAAAGTTTTGTGGTAATCCGTCAAGCAGGGGCCGAGAAAAAGGGGGGCGGGGGCCCAAAACGTGTTTTCCCCCAGTTAATTCCTATAGAGATTTTAGACACGACTACAGCCCGAACTGCTGAGCAGAATTACACCAAATTTGGCGGAAAGGTAGGCTGTTAGTCCAAAAAGTGTTTTTGTGAATTGGCGTACATCTGTTCATTTGTGGAGATATTAAGAGAAAACCCTATTTGTATATATAGGTACGTGGCTCCTCCAAGGATCCAACAGCCATCGTTCTGAAATATGATTGGCTGCCAACACTTCAACACTGTTCTCAGCCATTTTGGGACTCGGCTTGAGCTGTGTCCCACAAAAAAAAGTAACAGAAAAAAGAGAAAGTGGCAGGGTAGGAATACCCTGACCCCTAGGCCTCTTGAAAGAAAGAAAGGAAAGAAGCGTGGGCTTCCGTGCTTCTATTCTAATAGGCCCCTAGAAGGGCCAGGACCCAGGGGCATCACCATATATAAATATGTGGGGGGTGCCAATGCAGCACTCCACCTGCCCCAGGGACTTCCCCCTCCCTGAGGTAAACATTTAAAGAAAAGTGGGGGCCATGCAGTACCCTTGCAGACCCGGGGGCCACCCCCTCCCTGGGGCACAATGTATTTGCCCATGCCCCATGGGCCATCACCTCCCCAGGTCAAGTCATATTAAATTAATGCATGGGCCCAAACGTCCCCCGCAGTCCCAGTGCAATTTATTGCATTTAACAGCCAGAGGACTGCCATATCCCGGGGGCTGAAGGAAATTATTGTAGGTGGTCTGTTGCGAACCCCTGACCCCAGGGAAGGCCACCTCCCGGAGGCAATGTTTTATGATGCCACATGGAGCCATATATGGCCCTGGGGACCATGACCCCCAGGGTAGATGCCTGCTATGCCCCAAGGTGCCCACCCCCGGGACATAGCTGTTTGCTGCGGCTTGGCAAGAGCTTTAACTGCTCCAGTCAAGCCACATCAAACACTCCGCTACCAGCAAGAGAGGCCGGAGAATTATTCTTGCTTGCTGGAAGTGGAGTAGTCATCTGTTTCCCAGTCCGCTGTCAAGCAAGCAGGGAAACGGACAATTTGCTTTCAGACACAGGGAGCTGCATGTTTAGCAGCTCCCTGTGTCTGAAAGCAATTCCTGCTCCTGCAGGAGGCCGGGAGCTCTCAGGGACTGCGGGAGCCTTCAGTCTCAACTCACGGTCCAAATAAAGACTGGGTGCACTGGGGCACCCAGAATAAATGGCCAGGCCCTGGGGAAGGGGTCGCCGGGGCCAAAATATGGCCCAGGGAGGTCTGCCGCTCAGCGCCCTTTCCCATTTGTAAATGGCTTTGCCCAGAGGGATGAGGTCTCTGGGGCTGAAATCAGCCTTGCGAGGTGGGCTGAGCACCCCCCTCCCCTATTACACATATATAATTTAAAAAACGCTGAGCCCTACGGCCCCCGCCCTCATTGGAAACCGGCCAGGCCCCATAGGATGAGGTTCTTGGGGCCGAAATCGGCCTTGGGAGGCGGGGCGGTGCAGCCCCCCTCCCCTAATGAAAATGTTTCATGATTAAAAAGGCTGAACCCTGGGGGATGGGGTCCCCGGGCCAAAATCATGCACCCCCTCCCCTAATAATAATTTTTTTTAAGAAGGCCGGCCCCAGGGGAAGTTGCCAGAGGCTCCGTCCCCTATCTTAATCACTCTGCAAAGGGGCCACCTGGTGCACAACTTGTTGGGGGATGAAGTCCCTTTGGTCCTAGGGGATCAACAACCCCTTCTGTTACCTCCAGTAAGACCTACACAGCAGAATTGCTGAGAGGACTTCGGAGGCCCCCTTTCTCCACCACTCTGAAAACGCGCCTGCTGGCACACTACTGGTTGGGAAATGAAGTTCACTTGTATGCTGAGGGTCCTTTGGGGTCAATAACCCTCTTGTTACCTCCAGTAAGTCCTACACAATAGGATTGCTGAGAGGTCATCGGAGGCCCGCCCCCTTTCTCCACCACTCTGCAAACGTGCCTCTTGGTACACTACTGGTTGGGGAATGAAGTCCCCTTGGTTGCTGGGGCTCCTTTGGAGCAAACAATCGCTTGTGTTACCTCCAGTATGTCCCACACAGCGGGATCGCTGGTAGATCATGGGAGACCCTGTCCCCTTTCCCTACCACTTTGCAAACACGTCAAGTGGGGCCCTACATGTTGGGAAATGAAGTCCCCTTGGCTGCTGCGGGTCTTTGGAGGCCAACAACCACTGCTGTTACCTCCAGTAACTCCCACAGCAGGATTTCTGAAAGCTTGTGGGAGGCCCCACCCCCTTTCTCCACCACTCTGCAAATGCTTCTCCTGGTGCACTACTGGTTGGGGATGAACTCCACTTGGCTGCTGAGTGTCCTTAGGGGCCAAGAAACCCTCCAGTTACCTCAAGTAAGTTCCACACAGCAGGATTGTTGAGAGCTCCTCCGAGGCCCACCCATTTTTGCCACCACTCTGCAAATGCACCTAGTAGTTAAAAAACATAGAAATTCACTTAAAAAAACAAAGTTTACAGGGACGTTATAGTTAGGAAATAGTTTTTTAAAAAACACAGAAATTCACTGACAAAAAACAAAAGTTAGAGGGAAGTAATAGTTGGAAATAGAGTTATAAAAACCGTTGAAATTCACTGAAAAAACAAAGGTTACAGGGAAGTTATAGTTAGGCTCAGATTTCACTCGTACAAAACCATTGAAATTCAGCAGTTATAGTTACCTGAGCTAACTAGCATGAGCACTTTATGTAATCTAACCAAGTCAGCACTTTAGTATACCTACCTTGAAAGATGTAAAATATGTGCAGGAGTTAATATATTGGTTATTTTTAGACTCTCCACTGTGTGCACTTTTCATTGGGTGCCTTATTTGCAAATAAAAAACTTTTTCCTGTAGAAACCTGAGATCCATTCTTCTCAGCATGCAGCACTGTTTGAAGTCAATAGACTCTACGACAGATGCACTCACATTGAAAGTGGATCAAATGAAAGAGACTGGATAAGCAAGCAAGTCAAATCACTATGGCAGACTGACGTATCTCAGACAACAAGGACCAGTTGGTCGCCCATACAACGGCTATAAAAGCACTTAAGAAAGATGTGGCACTTATACCTGCCGTAAATGATGATCTGAAGGCACCCTCGCGCAGGAATGACCTCCAGATTGTTGAAGTTCTGCAGACTAAGATAGTGAGACCATTGAAGTCAATATTGGTTGCACTATTTGGAAAAGAATCATTCCTGACAATGTTTGCAGTGGAACGGACTACTGAGCGTCGACGCAACAGCTGCCACCTGGTGCCCCAACGCATCCCTTAATAGCCAGGCTATTGAATTTGAAGGACAGAAAAAAGTTGCTCGGAATTGCAAGAGATAAACAGAAGGTGAGTCAGATAGCCTTATACCCTGATTTTATACAGACTATCCAAGAAGCATGCAGAACCTACATGTCAGCCAGGAGGAAACTTCAGCAACTGGAGATGCAATACACAGTGCTTTATCAGGCATGTCTAAGGACCCACGGGCAACAGAACGCCATATATTCCACAGCCTACAAAAAACTATAGAATTCATCGGTTGGCCTAACGGCTAAGGCGCTCGACATCGGACCTGGGGATCTGGGTTCGGGTCTCGGTAACGACGCCAAAAACCTCCTGTGATTCTGGGCAAATCACTTAATCTCACCGTGCCTAAAATGAAAGTGTGTCCTCATGTAACGTAACTGGTGCTATGTAAAGCGCTCTGATACCTGATTCGGTTCGGGTCTAGTTCGCGCTATATGAAACTCTGCAAAAAAAAAAAAAAAAAATCAACAAGCTTAAAAACCTGCTGAAGAGCCTATCCACTCCCCTGGACTCACCATTCACAATCCACAGCCTTGACAGCGAGGGGAAATAAATGGCTGGGCAAGCTTGAGAACCCAGACGAGCAATACATATTAGATGAATAAACAAATTATGAAAATACACTTTAAACTGCCATCCTCTTATTTGTAATATTTGCTTTCCCACCCAAGGGTGACACAAGTGAACTCAGTTCAATGCACCAGCGTTGAATGTGAAAGACTAGTTATTGTAGCCCTGCAGAACGCCATGCAATACATTGTTGAAATAGGGTTTTTGTGTATTAACAATCCCTATAAAGGGATTAGGAGCAATGTGGTAACAGAAACATACAATTTTGTCACAATATCACACATACACACACAGCACTAAGAACAATAGACACTTTATAAAAAAATCATTTATTATGACAGGAATAACCTGTTTCTCAATGCATCTAAAACATAGGATATCATAAAAACAGCAAGAAGGCATGTTGTGAACAACAAGAATAACATGAGCATTTCTAAAATGGTTAAAATGTCATCTAAAATATACCACCCTAAAACCTACATCTATGCGCTACCCTGAGAGAGCCTGGAAAGCAGAGCAATTTACAGTCTAGAGTTTCCTAGGGATAAGCAACGCACTGCTTACCTTGTAGACAGCAAAGGCTGTTATCAGTGGAGGCGTGAAGGCAGTGATCTCTGCTTAGGGCACACACATGCTGTGGTAGCAGCCTTCCTTCGGAACTTGGCTCTATCAGCACTGAGCAATATGTAGCATCTCCGAAGTGCGCTGGCAGTAGGTGAGACCATTTTCTAGCAGAATCTTGGGCGATAATCTGGGTGAAGGTGTGGTTCTGAAGATTCTGGATTCATGTAATCGTTCTGGACTCGAGAATTAAAACCTCGTCGAAACATGACGAATTTGGTATCAAAAGACCGAGAATGACGAGCACACCATGTACATATGTTTTCAGTATATTCGGGTGACGATTTCACCTCGAAATCGTCATTCACGTCCTGAACCCTGGGCCTCCATTTATGTGTTGCCCTTTACATAGGCCTTAATCCAGCTGAATTCAATTCCACAAGGACACATACTCCTTAATCGACTTTTCTATGACCTGTGCAAGTTGGAACCATTGCCCCAGGCCGAACTCGTTAGGTCAGTTCCCCTCCCAGTGGCCGAACAAGATAGCATCAGGGCTCAACAGGCCATAAAACCATTTCAGCGCGCACACCTGCCGTATCTTGCTCCCATCTGTCTCTACTCTTTTTGCTTCACTTACTTTATGGTGGGGAGGTGCCTGTTTTATTGGGGGTCCACCGATATCTGATGAAATGTTGGGCCTCGCCGGGTGATTTGTTATGGGCAGCACGATGTGAAATATGTACATGTCATCATGACTCTGCTTTTCCTTTGTAACCAAAACCTGTAAATGATATATTGCAAATTCGAAGAATGTTTTGCCTGAAGCTGAATATTCTGTATAAAGAGAGAAGCCTGACTTTGTAAATGGGAGCAGTCTCCTGAGAATATACTTCCCCGTGTGTTGTACTTCTAGGACACTTGTTACCTTGGTTGCAGCCAATAAATCGATCTTTGACTTCACCTAGAAGACTCTGAGTTTCTGTGGTCTGGATCAGGAAGAACCCGAGGTCTCTGGCTGTACCCTGACACCGCTGGGTTACCGGTTCTGTGCCGGTTCTTAAAAACCCAGTACCTCAGCTGGCGCCCAACGTGGGGCGATTCCAGTGGTACCAGTCAGCCAGAGGTTCGTGAGGAGCTTCGTGTGAAAATTCCGGAGGACGGCCAACCACCTCATCGACCCCTGCATGTCGACGTGGTCCGAAGGTCTTTGCTGCGAGGTTCCCCGCTTCCCGACGGCTACAAGGACTGCTGCCCTGGCTTTCGCCCTGATTTGGACCCTTGAAGTTTGGTAGAGCGAAACACTAAGACGAGTCTTCTGGTGACGTCATCGATATCTCAGTTAAGTATAAGTGGAGCGTCTCCCAGTCCTTAGTTGGTCTTAGTCTTGGGTATCCTTTGGGATAATTGTTGGTACTTGCAAGCACCAAAACCGAAGGACTCGTGTATTCACGAGAAATATCGTAATCGATAATCCTTTGAAGTTTGGAACTAGACTAGAGAGCGAAGATGCCTAGTCTTAGACTTGGAAATTTGTTTTGTCTTGATTGGAACAATAGGGATTCCCGATTGGAGGACTCATGTCCGGTTCCTCCGGTTGGAACTCCAACTTACGAGTTATATGTGAAACATGGGGTAGGCCCCATCACATACAACGAAGTTTGGATCAAATACACCAGGAAAGATGGTGTTTTAAAATGGCCCCAATATGGTAGCTTTGATACCGAAATCTTAGATAACCTTGAAGTTAAACTTTTCAAAAAGAAAGCCCGGCCGGCGATGTTCGACTCTTTCCGCCTATGGCGTAAGGAGGCCAAACAAAAGGAAATCAAATTAGCTAAGAAAAATAAGAGAGAAGGGGGACTTTCAGTAATGCAAGCTGCTATGCAGTTTAAAGACAATGAAGAAGAACAGATGAGTGAGCAGTTGTACAGGCAACGTAAAATGGCAATAGATAAATGCTATCCAGTTTTGCCGTCTCTTCAGCAAGAGGCAGCAAAAGAGCGCGAAAAAGATCCGTTAATGTCCCATTTACTAAGTTCGCCACCCCCCTATGCACAAAATGCCACGGCACCTCCACAACCCATAGTTGCACAACCTGTGGTTGTTATGCCTCCTGCTCCTCCACAGCAACTACCAGCTACTCTTCAGCTGGCTCCTACTCCTTTGGTGCAGCCTCCTCCAGGCTCACCGACCACATGTTCTCCACCTGTGCTTTCTACGATTTTGCCTACTGTACTTTCTACTTCTCCTAATGCTCCCTCTACGATTTTGCCTAGTGCTCCTTCTATTTCTCTTGATGCCTCCTCTGCTGGTATCTCTGCCTCTGCCTTATCTCACCCCGTTCTTCCTTCAGTTTCACCTTCCATTCGGCAGAAAATGGCCAGCACTGTCACTAACCTTCTTTCACCTCTTTTTGGGTCGCCTACTACGACCCCTAAAATGGAACGAAGACAGTTGCGAAGTCGACTGCCTGACTATCAGGAGAGAGACTCATTGAATCGTTTAGCACGAAAATGGGTTATGGACACCGTAAAGTATGATGTAGAGTCGGTCATGGAAGTCTTCCATCAATGGGAAGCACCGACGCAGAGATATGTTTTTGAACAGATGTGTGTTTTCCTTTGTGAGGATTTGGAGGACAATGGTCTGGAATGCATCCCGCAAGAGATGTGTCGTGTACGGTTTAAGTTTGGAGAGGGCATGATTGTAGGTCCTGATGTGGAGAAAGCAGTTGAAATATTGTTATCATATCGGAGTAAGGGGAGCAGTTCTGGGTCACAATCTGAGCCTGGTGCATCTAGTAGGAAAAAGGCGCGACAATACCCTATGAGAGAAGTTCCCCCACAATGGAGAGAGGGTGACACAACTGTTAACCCGCCTATTTTGCCACACTTTCAGCGTGTATGGGTACATGTCCCATGGAAGCGAGCTGAAGTTTTAGCACTTAAACAGACATTACCTGATCCGCGTAAAAATCCTGCAGGGTATTACAAAGAGTTGTCATAAACCGCTGGGTCATGTATAATGAATTTAGCCGATATCGATATGTTATTTGGAAACGTAGTTCCACAGCCTTTATGGGGTAAAATTCGCCATACAGATCATGATCAGGAGTTAGGTGACTCATGGGCTAATATTGCCGCTGCAGATGCCCGACAAGTTGGTGGTGCCAAGCCTGAGCCTTTGATAGCAGAACTCCCTGGTAAAATAGTAGATTACATGAAAACGATAATGCCTGCAATACGCGTAAATTGGGATAAGTTGTCTGCATGCAAGCAGAAAAAAGAAGAAACAGTCTCAGATTTCTTCAGCAGGTTTGAAGAGACATTTGTCGACCACAGCGGTCAAGATATGACCACAGAAGGTGGTCAGAGATTGTTTGTCGATAAGTTCGTGCACAATCTGCTTCCAGAATTGTGTAAAAAGTTAAAGGATTCAGAAAGTTCTTGGGCAGTCTCATCTTCAGCGCAGATATTAGCTACTGCCCAATATTACGAGGATAGAGACAAGGACGAGAAAGATAGAGTAGAAAAGAAAACCAAGGAATTAAAAACGAAGGTTTTATTACAGCAAGCCTATCCGCCACGTGGTGGTGATAATCAAAACAATGATGGTCAGAATCACTACCAAAATAATTTTCAGCAGCCTCAACAGTATCAGAGGAACTCGCAAAGAGCCGAGTACACTCAGCCACGTGTACCTGTAGGCCCCAACCAGTGTTCATATTGCAGAGAAGAGGGTCATTTTAAGTATAGTTGCCCTATTCTGTTACAACGTGTAAATGGTGTTTCTGGTGTAAGAGGTCGTGGTGTTCCGCAAGCGCCTAGAGGTAGAGGACGTGGAAACGTCCCCCAGAACGCACGTCCCCTTCCACCACAAAATTCTATGAATAGGTTCGATCAGCAGAACAGCGTATCTGACAGGACAGCTCAATATTATGTTGATGATTACTATACAGAAGATGAGTATTTGGAGGGTAATAATTGCTAGGACAGCCATAGACAAAGAGAGGGAGTTGTTTCAGTTCCAGTAGATCAGAGTGGACCCTACGTCGAGGTGATTACATCAGGTGTGTCAGAGCCTTTTCTGTTGGATACTGGTGCTACAAAGAGTTCTATTATGCACTCCAAACTCCCTGGCGCACCTTTGTCTGGCGAAATGTACGTTTCTGTAGGTTTTTCTGGCGCCCCAATTAGAAATCCGTTTTCTGACCCTTTATCTCTTTCTGTTGATCCTTGCGAATTCGAAGCACCCCTCATTCTGACAACAGGTTGTGGTGAAAACTTGCTAGGATTGGATTTGTTAAAAAGATTGTATGCGACTTTGTACTGTTCTCCTTCAGGAGTACAACTTACTTTAGGTAAGAAAGTGGTTTCTCCCATGTATTTGTCGAGGGACAAACTTCCAGCAGAATTGTCATTTCTTCCAGAAATTCTTTGGGCAACTGGTCCTAATGATGTAGGTCTTTTAGAAATCCCACCATATATTGTAACATTGAAAGCCAATGTTAAAATGCCACGAATTCCACAATATAGGATTTCTAGTGAGGGTGAAAAAGCTTTGCTAGCGATCGTTTACGAATGGATTGAAAAAGATGTGGTTGAAGAAACACGAGGCAACGTTTGCAATAGTCCAGTTCTGCCTGTTTTAAAACGAATTGACCCTTCTCAGCCACCTGTGTACAGATTCGTGATTGACCTTAGAGAGGTGAATAAAATAGTTGTGCCACAATTTCCAGTTGTCCCCGACATTACTACATTATTGACTATGATTCCAGCATCTGCCTCTTGGTTTTCGGTGATTGACCTGAAGAATGCCTTCTTCAGCATCCCGATTGCTGAGGAAAGCAGGGATATTTTTTCCTTCAGTTTAGGAGGTCGCAGCTTCCGCTTTAAATGCGCTCCTCAGGGCTACTGTGAAAGTCCATCAATATACAGTCAAGCTCTAAAAACACAGCTTGATACGATTGTTGTGGGGAGACTTGCATACTTACCTGCTGACGCCGCCACAAGCCAGGAGCATTTCTTTGGGGCTGCAGGGGCACCCGGAGTCAAGCCGCCACCGCCGAGAGTCACCAGCTAACAGCCTGCACGCGCCGCCGCTCCGGGACTTCAATTCCCGGCAGCCTACGCGGCGGCGCGCTTTCCAGCGACGCGAGGGCGCCAGGAGGCGCACAAAAGCGCCGCTGACACCGGCGGAGAGGGGGAGACTTGCATACTTACCTGCTGACGCCGCCACAAGCCAGGAGCATTTCTTTGGGGCTGCAGGGGCACCCGGAGTCAAGCCGCCACCGCCGAGAGTCACCAGCTCACAGCCTGCACGCACCGCCGCTCCGGGACTTCAATTCCCGGCAGCCTACGCGGCGGCGCGCTTTCCGGCGACGCGAGGGCGCCAGGAGGCGCACAAAAGCGCCGCTGACACCGGCGGAGAGGGGGAGACTTGCATACTTACCTGCTGACGCCGCCACAAGCCAGGAGCATTTCTTTGGGGCTGCAGGGGCACCCGGAGTCAAGCCGCCACCGCCGAGAGTCACCAGCTAACAGCCTGCACGCGCCGCCGCTCCGGGACTTCAATTCCCGGCAGCCTACGCGGCGGCGCGCTTTCCAGCGACGCGAGGGCGCCAGGAGGCGCACAAAAGCGCCGCTGACACCCGCTTTGCGGGACGCCCGGACGAAGCCCGGACAAAGGGCGGGCCGTCTGAGGCCGTCCGAGGTTGGCCACGGTTGGGTTGGGCCAGGTTCTTTGCATCTTGACGCTTATTCTCCTCATCGTTTACGGCATACCAGCCCCTTCAGGCTCCAGGTATTTATAAGACCCATCATTTGTGTGCAGATATATTTTAGCCCCATTTGCAATCCTGCTGTATAATGCCTGTAAAAAAGATACCCACTACCTCCGCTACTTCCAATACAATGGAGAACTATCTTGTTCAAGTCGTGGCTAAAATTAACACCGATAGAAGGACCTCACTGGGTCTAGAATCACCTTTACAATCACCTTTGATAGATATTGAGAATGAGGATTCATTCGCCTTGCTGAATAATAGCCTTCTGGGCGAGGCACATGCCTCCCTTCAGGACTCAAACTGCATCCAACCTAGTGGCATAGTAGCTAATAGTGAAGATAACTGTGACACTGATGCACCGTCTGTCCTTTCCGCTAATAGCGAGTCCATTATTTCTATTGCTCCCCCTATCCCCGCACCTAGGGTTCCCGGGGGCAACAGGAAAGCTATTCAAAAGCGAGGAGGCCTAAGGTCATCTAAAAATAAAGTAGCATCGCCACCAAGGAAATCTATCGATGAGGAGGAGGACTTGACTGGGGAAACTTATGTGACTCTTTCCGACGACCTATTACAAAAACTTTGTTGTCTGATGGATACAAAAATAAAAGGGATGGTAAAACCCCTGATTAGCAAAATTGACAAATTAACTGCTGAGGTAAGCAAACTGGAAGGCCTACTGGGGAAAACTTTGGGGGAAGTGAGAAAACTACCAGAAGTCATTACAACTTGTGTCCAGCCTTTGATGAATGAAATCCAATTTAACCATTCTAATGGACCGACTCCTGTTGTTGTACCAATTCCCCCTGAGCCTTTAATGGCAAATTTATTTGATAGGCCTACCGGAGACGCACCATCTGTCTTACCCATTGGGGAACCAAATACCATGAAAGGATCATCAGAGCTCGTCGTGGAAGCCTCACCATTAGTTCTTGTTCTTGCAAATGTACCAAAGTTAGCCCCCGGTGACGCTGAGTCAACTGCGTAATTATTAAATAAATCGCTATCATGGCTAACCAACAACATGGCCATAACACCCTGGGGCAAGGAGCAATTAGCGGAAGAACTGGTGAATGCAAGAAGGGTCGAGTGGATTGGGAACAGGGCAAAAAAATTCAAGGGGGACTGTGTTGTACTTAACTTCTCCGACCCCGAGGTCCTGCCAAATATCTTGCCCAATCTTCACCCGCCCCAGAAGAGATTTACCCCTATTGTCCCTTTGACTTTAGATTTCTTCTATCCCAGGAAAGGTAGAGGTCCTAATTGCAGCACTCTTAGAACAAAATGGAACGTTGTAACTAAGAGGGCCAGCAAGAATCCTGATCTTGCTGAGTGGGGCCTAGGCGTGGAAAATAGATTTGCTGCACCCTCCAACCTAGATGCTTGTGATTGACTATTACCCACTTCCTCACTCTCGTTGCAAGTTCCTATGGCAGCAAGCCCTATAGAGGTGCCGAGTTGTCCTACACTTTTACGAAATGTAACAGATACTATTGTACCTTTAGGTGGTGTAGATATTGTAAATACTTATGTAACAGGTAATGTTGATCTACTGCAAGCAGGGTTAGATCATTGCACTTATTCTACAATAGAAACTGCCACCGGGAATTTATTGTCTTGGAACATTGCGGGGCTTTGTTCCAAAATGGATTGTGGTGAATGGTTTGGTTTTGTTAGCCAGTACGATGTTTGCATCTTTCAAGAAACCTGGGCTGTTGACCCCGTTTTTGCACTTGGCTATCTGAATTTTTATATCCCGGCCACTAAGGGTCCAAAAGGGCGACCGATGGGGGGACTCACTATATGGGTGCGCCAGGCTCTTATGATTGAAGTGAGAAACATTGAGCTTTATCAAAAAGACATACAGCTCATTCGATTCATGGGTAACTCATCCACCTCCATTGACATTTATAACGTATATGCCAGAGGGGGAAATACAAGAAAATCTGAGGCCCTATCGTCTCTGTATAAACTATTAGAAACTCACTCATCAGGGAACAGCATACTAATAGCCGGCGATCTAAATCGCACCTTTGAACCGCTATATATAGGGGATGTACAATTGGGTATGGAGGAAGACATGTTATGGGATATTCCAGCTCTTATTGCAGTCCCAATAACCCGCTGGACTGAGGACATTCTTGGCCTAAACGCTATGTGTCTTGAACATGGGCTAAGGGCCTTGAACGGTCGGACAAAGTCTGACAGAGTACCAGCTATGACATTTAACAATGGAAGGACCAAGAGCCGCATTGACTATGTCATATGTAGTATGCCCCTATGGCCAAAGGTCTTTGACATGGTTGTGTTGGATAGGATAGAGAGTGATCACAACCCTTTATGTGTCCTACACAATTGGTGGTTGTCTGATGTTGTTACAAATACCTGTGCTGAACCTCTTCCGCCATTGACTATACCTTCAAATGATATGCGCAGGCTAAGGTGGACCAGTGTTAAAACTGATACGCCGGTTTTGGAAAAAATAAATATGGCAACTGATAGGGCCATAGCGGCCCTTGAGGGTGAGGTTGGGTCATCTCCTTCCCAAAATACGGCCACTCAGATACACAATGACCTTTTCAAAGAAATAAAATGCCATTTCCTAAAACCGACAAAAAATAAAAAGCCTGGGAATCATAGGCCAGCCAGATGGTATAACCAAGATTGTAAGAGGGCCAGGGCTCGTTTATGTGCTGAGATTAAGAATAGAAATAAGGAGGCCATCAGGACTGCTAGGACACAATATAAATCTTCCATAGTTAAAGCCAAAAAAGACTGGGACGAAGCCCACTGGAATTTGCTACAGAGTGCCAGTGACCAAAACCACTCCAGGTTATTTTGGCACATAGTCAAGTGGGGTCATGATAGGATTGAAGACGCCACCACAAATAATGTCCCGCAGGATGCCTGGGTTAAATTTTTTAGCGAACAATACGCTTTAAGTGATCTGTCCACGGTTAGTGTACGCCAACCTTTTTCCATGGCAGAAGCCGATATTTTTACCCAGCATGAAATATTGATGGCACTTAAAACTGTCCATCCTGGTCGTGCACCTGGCATCGACGGGGTACCAGCAGACGTTTTTTTGAACGATACTGCAAGGTGGTCTAAATACATCCATCTGTTAATTAATCATATAGCCAGAGGTACAGATATTCCTGTCACATGGAGGGGTGCTGTTATCATCCCGATATACAAGAAAGGTGACCGTGCTCTGCCCAGCAATTACCGCCCAATTAGTTTGATCGACACTGTCCAAAAGATAGTGGGGCGAGTAATTGTTAATAGGCTGCTTGATTGGGTTGAGGATAATAACATCTTATCCCCCTTTCAGGCTGGCTTTCGCAGGGCGACCAGTACAGTAGACCAAGTCTTCCGTTTTAAGTTGATCCAGTGGAGGACCGTGGTGCTAGGCGGAGGCAGCCTGTATGCAGCATTTGTTGACTTGCGGGCTGCCTTCGACCTGGTACCTAGGTCCAAACTGTGGGAAGTTCTTGTGACACTTGGGGTCCCTGGGGAATTGTTGTCCTTAATTGTGCGTCTGCATGAGGGCAATTATGCCAAAATTCGCTGGGGCGGGTATGGTAATGACACCGCTGAATTTCCGGTTGAGCGTGGGGTTAGGCAGGGTTGTTCAATGGCGCCTACTCTGTTTACCCTTTTTATTAACGGCGTGGTCTCTTCTATGCAATCTCAGGCAGTGGATGCTCCCTCTCTTGCAGGTGAAAAAGTTCCAATTTTAATGTTCGCCGATGATACCTTAATTTTATCAAAAACACCAATAGGGTTGCAAAAAGCATTGGCATTATTCGATGAATTCTGTATAGTCCACGGTTTGGAGGTTAATGGGTCCAAGACAAAACTCATGGCCTTCAATCCTCACAGGAATTTTAAACCAAATATATCGCTGAGTGGTAGAACCCTGGAGGTTGTAAAATCCTTCACCTACCTAGGGATCCACATCTCTGACAATAATAGGTGGCAGTCACACATTAGTATTGCAACATTAAGGCATAAGCAACTAGCTGGCACAATTATCAAGGAGCAAAGGAAATCGCTCACTAAGCCCATCAAACCACCGTTGATAATCTATGAGGCAAAAGCCATAGGGTCTGCCTTGTATGGGGCGGAGTTATGGGGGCATGAAAACCTCCAGGAGCTCCAGACCTCTGAAAACAAATTCTATAGGAATCTGATAGGCGCCCCTCAGAGTAGTCCGCAATTGCCTCTAAGATATGAATTAGGTAGGAGAGCGATTACTGATAAAGCTAAACTTCGCCCAATTTTATACTGGCGTAGGCTTTGGACCACGCCAGAGCTCTCCCACTATGCGAATGGGTTTAAAGATGTTGTTACAAGTGACTGCTACAACAAAATCAAATGGTTTAAATCATTGAAAACTGCTTTGTTTGATATAGGACTTAATGCTTTGTGGGTCGACCCTACTGGGGCCTCATTTCCTTCCAAGTCCACCATAAAAAGTATGTACTGGGAACATGTTCTTAACAACAGCATGCTTAGTACAAACAGTGGGTCTATGACCACTAGCTACCTAGAGTCCAAGCTGTATCCAATCTATGAAATGTATTGGGATCACATATTAAAGCCCATGGACAGGAAACTGTTCTTCCAACTGAGGGTTGGTTCTCTTCCTCTAGCTAACTTAACATCTAAATGGAAAGCAGGAGGAGTATCAACTTGTCCTGTCTGTGGGGTTGGCAATGAGACTTTGGGTCACTTTTTGTTCTCTTGTTCAATGTATTCCGCTCCTAGGCGAGTTTGGTTGGCTCCCATGTGCAGGAATCTAGGTACAAAAAACAGCTTGGTAGCATTACGGATTTTAAAAACTACTTCTGTTAACTGGATTGTAATTGCTACGGCAAAGTACCTGGGGTGGGCTTGGATTATAAGGCAGAGAATGACTAAAGGATAATAAACCACTGTGTTATTCACAGGAACCGTTAGATACTTGTCTATTCACTGTTAATTTATGATAAATTCAGAGACTGCTAGGCTACAGTCTATTCTCTGAAAAATTGTTTAATTGGTCAGTGACTGCTAGACTCGTATCTATTTTTTATCTTATTGTAATATATTTAATCTTAATGTATCATCGGTTTGAAACGTCTCGAGATATTTCAGAAATTCTTTATTTGTGATCATTGCTTTTGGGACTTGTTCATACTAAACCTGCTTTTGATATTTTTTAATCATGTGTCGTGCTTTTAATAATTAATTGTGTGCTTAAGTCTAATATGACAATGTAAATTTAATCGTTTTTTTAATATATGTATGTTTGTCTGCTTTTATGAGTAATACTCGAAATAAAGCACTTTTGAATTGAATTGAATTGAATTGATTGTTTTACCTGAAGGTGCTACTCTTGTACAGTACGTGGATGATTTGCTCATTGCTGCAGACACTGAGGAAATTTGTAAAAAGGCCACGCTGTCATTATTGCGTCATCTGTGTGATCTTCATCACAAGGTGTCACTTTCCAAACTGCAATATTGTCGACAAGAAGTGACCTACTTAGGTCACCTCTTATCGACGGAGGGAAGGAAACTGACCCCAGAAAGAATTCAGGCAATAGCGAAATTGAATGTGCCAAGAACACAGAGAGAAGTGCGTGCTTTCTTGGGCATTACATCGTACTGTAGACAATGGATTCCAAATTTTTCGTTATTAGCCAAACCTTTGGTGGCATTAACGTGCAAAAATACACCCAATCCCATTCCTTGGTCTGAAGAGTGTCAGAAAAGTTTTCTCGAATTACGCACAGCATTATGTTTGGCTCCTGTGTTAGGTACCCCCGACTACAGTAAGCCTTTCACATTATATGTCCACGAGAAGGAGGGCTGTGCATTGTCTGTGTTGACTCAGTTGTTTGGAGGTAGGCAGCGTCCATGTACCTATTTTTCGTCGACCTTGGATCTGGTGGCAAAAGCATTACCGAGTTGTTTAAGAGCCACAGCAGCAGCAGCTGTCTCTATTCGACAGTCTGCTGGTCTAGTAATGAATAATACACTAATCGTGATGGTCCCACATGCAGTAGACACGTTGTTAAATAGAACCAAGACACAGCACTTAACTAGTGCTCGATTGTCCAGCTACGAATTGACACTGCTAGCGAGTCATGTGCACATAAAAAGATGCAGTACCTTAAACCTAGCTACGTTGTTGCCAATTGCTGAGGAATCAGTTGTTTCAGAACAGCACGATTGTTTTCTCAGAACAGAGGAAGAGACGAAAGGGAGAATAGATCTATCCGATACTCCTCTTGCTGAATGTGATGGTACATTATGGGTGGATGGTTCATGCTTCAAGCTCCCAAGTGGTGACACGACTGCAGCATATGCCGTTACGACTTTGCATACAGTTGTTGAAGCTGCACGTGTCCCGCATAATTCAGCTCAGGCAGCAGAATTGATTGCACTCACGAGAGCATGTGTGTTGTCTAAAGGGATGAAAGTGACTATCTACACTGATAGTCAGTATGCATTTGGAGTGGCTCACAGTTTTGGGCGATTGTGGAGAGAACGTGGATTCCTGACTTCGCATGGAGCTAAGATTCAGCATGGTCAGTTGGTGAATGAGCTTCTTGAATCACTAACCTTGCCCCTGCAAATGGCGATTGTGAAATGTAGTGCTCACAAGAAGGTGACTGATGATGTTGGTCGTGGAAATGCATTTGCTGATGAGATCGCGAAGGAAACGGCAAAGAATGTAATGAGCCGAATGTATGTTGCAGGCCCTGCAAGATGGACCGGTGATGTTGGAATGTGTGAAGACACAGTAGAGAGCGTGAAGTCCATTCAAGCTGAGGCCACAGAGAAAGAGTTGAGTACGTGGAGAGAAAGTACGGGTAGAATGGATGAAAATGGTTGCTGGATTGAACTATCAGAGCATCAGAGATGGTTGTTAACCGACGCATATGTGCTTGCAGTGGTTACAATGGCTCATGGAATGGCTCATATCAGCGTGAAAGGGATTTGCGAGTTGTTGGCCCCAGTATGGAAGAATTCAGGGATTCCCAAATGTGCAGAGAATGTTGTCAAGAATTGCATGGTATGTCTGAAACACAATCCTGGTAGGGGAACCCCAACTCCAGCTGGTCATTTTGCACCTCCTACGTACCCGTTCGAGGTTTTGCAGCTAGATTTCATTCACATGGAGAGGTGCAACAACTTAAAATACGTACTCGTTGTTGTGTGTGCCTTCTCAAGATGGGTAGAAGCCTATCCCCTAAAAGACAATACTGCCTTGTCCACAGCAAAAGCCCTTGTGAAAGAGTACTTCCCCAGGTTTGGAATGCCTAGAATGGTCTGGTCTGATAATGGAAGTGAATTTGTGGGTCGTGTGATGAAGAGAGTGTGTGAAGGGCTAGTTATTCGGCAGAAGTTCCACGCTGCAAATCACCCCCAATCAGCTGGATTAGTAGAATGTTACAATGGCACTTTAAAACTTAAACTGGCCAAAATCCAAGCGAGCACAGGTCTTAAATGGCCTGACGCTCTACCCTTAGCACTCCTGTCCACTAGAATGACTGTGCATTCACGAGTGAAACTTAGTCCATATGAGATAGTTTTTGGCCGGCCAGCCAACATATGGGGAGTGCCTAGACCCACTAAGTTCAGCGAGCTTGAACACCCTATTTTGCTTAATTATCTGTATGAATTGACGGCTAAATTGCGTGTTTTGCATCAACAGGTCCACAACACCCTGCCTCCAGTCTCTGAGACTCCGGGTCACGCCATTGACCCCGGTTCCTGGATTCTTGTCCGCAACTTCCAAAGAACGAAGAACGACCAGCCCAGGTGGACCGGGCCTCATCTCGTCCTTCTTTCTACAAGATCAGCCGTCCGGGTGGAGGGGAAGGCCAACTGGGTCCACGGGATCCATTGTAAGAAAATCCCTTTCCCTCTGCCCTATGACCAGTGGGTCCAGAAGGGTGTCGCTGACCCAGAACCTGATACCGTGTCACATGCCGTCCCTTTTAATGATTTGCATGTAAAAAGAACTGACTCTGAACGAGAAAATGAAAACATTTTGCACAAGGCTGTGCCACCATCCAAGCTATTGAACACTACAGAACCTGACCTTTTGTTCCAGGATCAGACAATACCTGGGAAACAACGATACAACTTGAGACCGAGAAAAACGAACTAATAAAACAGTTTCTTTTGCAATTTGAGACTAAGATCCATGGACTAATAAAAGAGATATTTCTTTTCCCCCAAGTACTATTTTTGAAAGTGCAGCTCTCCCATCTAGGACACTTGCTTATTTTTGTTTTTCGAACCGCCATCCGGGTTCCGCTGCTAGGGCCGCGGTTGATTAAAGTCTTTGGGGTGCAGCTGACGACGTTAGGTCGGTAGTTCTGGTTGGTCCAAGGGAGTTGCCCTAGACTGACAGAAGCATCCCTTAGCAGAGGCAACCTCCCACCGCGGGCAGCACTTTAGAGAGGATGGAGTTTCCCGATGTGGAGAGACCTGCCAAACGGACGAATTTTAAGCACGATTTGTGCAACGTGATGACAAGGAAAAGTTTTATAATATTGTGTATTTTTATGCTATTCAGTGTAATGATATTTTTGATACTTTATGTTTTACTTTCTTTTCGTGTAACATTTGCACCCACTGCATCACCCATACCTCCTCCTACTGTTTCCTCCCATTCTTTCCACCCTCTGCCTGACCACGAATCAAATAGGAGATTGGAGTTCATTAATAACTCCTTTGTTCAGCTCTTGCATCAACACCAACTCGTAATGAACACAACTAACTGTTGGGTGTGCGGTCTTATGCCTCACACAACGGATAAAGGTATCCCTTATTTGGTCCTGCCATTTAGTCACAATGGTGGGTCTGTATGGGCATATAGGACAATGTTCATATATGCACTCGAAATCTACCCCCTACGTTCTGTAACCGACAATCCTAGGAAAAGTGCTGTAGTCAAGGGTATAGTAGACATGATTGAGGAAGGTATTTCTTATGAGACTATCCCGAGAGATGAGACGCTATTATACATAGGATGGAACATGACTGGATATGGAGCTACTCTGAGTGAGAAACAGCGAGCCAAGAGATCATCCCCGATCTGGATTGCACCCCATCAGGGTCATCTGTGTCTGCAAGGTAATGGCACGAATCCCAGGGCTCAGTTAGGGAAGAGTGTCTGTACTGAAACGTATGTTTTTGGATCTCAGACTTCCCCAGCGTTTTTAGCAGCTAAGGGTACCTATTTCATCTGCCACGATAGAGCCTATACATGGTTGCCCCCTGACTTTTCGGGCTCATGTTTTGTTTCATTTCTGTTGCCTCCCACCTACACAGCAGCGGCAGACTACCACCGGACAAGGATAGTTAGAGGTGTTTTGAGTGAAGAAGACACTGCAGGTCAAGAATTTGGGGACTTTGCAAAAGGTTTTCTGCCGTTCTGGGGATCCATGGCTAACAGCAGAAACATAAGGCAATTGACAAGGGTAGTTGAGTCCACCGTGATTGAAACTACTGGTGCCCTTAGTAACCTGACTGCTGAGCTCCAGTCATAATGGTCCGTCCAGCTCTGAGGTGCTATATTTAATACCCTCGTTTGGCCTGATTAGAAAATAGCAGATCAAGGACATGCCCCCCTTCATGTGTCGAGCTTTCCACCATTTGTGCAAGATCCAGATTTGTGCATGTATGTCTCAGATCTCGCAAATGGCTATTAGCCTTCCCATCTTCCCAGAGATTAAAATCTCCAAGAATAATCATTCTGGAGTGTGCCAACGTAAGATTAGTGATGGTAGAAAACAAATTCTGATAGTCTGTGGCGCCCCCCGGAGGCCTATAGCATAACAATCCAGTGAGTAGGTTCTCACTTAAGGAATATACAGGTACATGCATCATTGTAGTCATTTGCGATTTCTTAATTGCGATTTTTAAGGAATCGCAATTAAGAATTCGCAAATGCCTATGCATGTAGAAATTGCAGAAAAATGTGCGATTTCTAAACATTCCTTAATTGCGACTCGCAAATTGCGAGTCGCAATTAAGGAATCCCTCCCGATTCATTCCTATGGGCCTAGAGGCCCATAGGAATGAATGGGAAGACATTTTCATTTTGCGAATCGCAATTAGCGATTCGCAAATGGAGATTGCGATATCAAGGGTGCAGGGGTGTCCAAAGGACACCCTGTTGCACCCCTGAAATTGATATGTGCACCCATGTTACGCACACACATGCCCCAGGGGCATGTGTGTGCGTAACATGGGACTTTAAAAATGCACTTTGATGCTTTTTTCAAAGAAATCGCAATTTACCATCACCTTACATGTGATGGTACATTGCTATTCTTAATTGCGAAATCGCAAATCTTTTTACTTTCTTGCATTGTATTTAAGGAATCGTAAATTGCTATTCCTTAAATGCAATCGCAATTTAAGAAATCGCAAATTATGCGATTTCTTAAATTGCGAGGGGCTACCTGTTTCATGCATTCCAAAAGCAATTTTTGCGATCGCAAACGGCCGGTTTTTGCGATTCGCACCGTTTGCGATCGCAAAATGCTTTGATGCATGTGCCTGATAGTGAGAAGTCCATCACTTCTATACCCTCTACTTCATTAATCTGTAGAAGTCTAAAATCCAGCTCCTCTCTAAAGATCACTCCCACTCCCCCTCCTCTGCCCGTGGCTCTGGGCTTATGAAGAATTTTATAGCCACTAGGGCAGACAAATCCCAGTACCACAGTGGACTCTGCATTCGCCCATGTTTCTGTCAGAAACAGTACATCGAGCCCCATATCCTCGATCAACTCTGAGACCTCTGTAGCGTGCTTCACGATTGACCGGCTATTAATCAGTCCTCCCATGAGAGACTTTCCATCAACTCTTAAGGGGGCCGTGGCAGAAATGCCCTCTGTCTTACCCAGCTTCAGAAGTCGTTCTCTACCTTTGGCCAGTTTCCAAACGGGCAGCGATTCCTGCGCCGTGCGCCTCTGGGGCGCGGACGGGCGCAGATGGGGTTGCCTCTGGCGCGCCTCCGCGCTTGCATTTCCCCTTAAAGAATGCTGGCAGTGGGATCCACCAAGCAGCTACAGCGACTAGAGTGCCTCCCAAGATGGCGCCTGACGGTGGCAGTAAACCTGCCTCTCCCTCAACCAAGATGGCGTGGTGGCTGCCCGGGAGTTCTAATCACGCTAAAGTAGCGTGCCGTGGAAGTGGGGAGTGTTGTGGGGTCATCTAGGCAGGTCCAAAATGACTTTTGCTGCTGTGTTCTAGAGAGTTTGGAGACGCTTGAGAAGGAGGGTGGTGGTTCCTGCATTAAGGGTGTTCCCGTAGTCAATTTGACTGGTGACGAGGGCTAGTGTGACGGTTCTTCTGGTGTCTGTTGGGATCCATCTGAAGACCTTACGGAGCATTTTCAGGGTGCTGAAGCAGGTGGAGGTGACTGAGTTGACCTGTTGTCTCATGGAGAGCTCACTGTCAAGGAAGATACCGAGGTTGCGGGCGTGGGTGGTGGGAGCTGGTCCAAGGGTGGAGGGCCACCAGGAGTTGTATTTCCAAAGAAGAGAGGGACTAAGGGCCAATTTGACTAGGTCCAGCATACAGGCTTGAACCTAATACAAAACAAAGTGGTATGCCGTTCCTACTGTATATTACAGGTCAATGTGTGTGTAGAGAGCACAGGGGTGCACACTTACGGCAGGAGAAAATGTCCTCCTTTCGGAAAGAGACCCTCACACACCCAGGCAGCTAGGTGTCTTGCTTCATCATTGGGTCGGCTCCTTATCGGGTCGGCGCTGCAATACCCGATCGGCACCCGTGATGGAGCCTTCTTGGCGGAGATCTTTTTTTCTTTTGCCGTTGGGTGCAGTGCGTGTGAGGGCCCTAGTGAGTGTAGATGTATAGATGTGAAATGTGTAGGGCTAAAACAGGAATTAGTGGTCCACCCAAAACAACTTTAAAGAATGCGGTCACTATCCTGATTTAAAACAATAATGCACGTACACCTGCTCTAAGGTTACAGGGTTTTGCGCTAGAAAATCAGGCCAACCTGTGTCTTGCCTTAGGTCGAGTAGACGGCAATTCTTCAGGAACGATGTAAGATCTATCTACACTTTTTGGTGGTGGTCTGATTTAGTGAAACAATTAATGACCACCCATACAGCACCCTAAAAAGTGGTACCTGGAGCGGGGAGGTCAGGCTGCGTCGGTTGGGGTTCGAAGTTCTTGTAGATGTTGGAAAACTTGGTGTGGAAGAAGTTGGCGAGTTGCAGAGGGACTGGGAGGGCTGTATGGTGTTTTCGACAGTGCGAGGAAGAGCAGGGTAAACTACCCACGGAACCCCTTCAATTATTTTCCTCACCATCGTCCTCCTGCTATTGTTTGGAACATCGGCCACCCATCCATGGAAAGGAGGAAAAGAAAGAGTTAAATATTTTTCAACTGACTCTCCTGTACAGGAAGCGGGGCCCACCTAGATAAGGAAAAAACAAAATTTTCCACTCCAGGAGGACTATATCAGTTTACCATGCTTTCTTTTGGATTATATGGAGCCCCACTACCTTCCCAAGGCTTATGAATATTTATCCTTGAATTCTGCACCGCAGCCTATATAGAGGATATAATCATTCATAGTGCCTCATGGGAACAACACCTGACCCATCTTACAAAAGTAATTCAAGCATTAAAAAAGGGTGGTCTAACCATTAATCTGGCCAAAAGTCATTTAGCTGAAAGATCTGTAAACTACATAAGAAATCTCTTGGGCGAAGGATGCATTAAGCCACAAGAAAAGAAATTGCGGCCAAATCAATCCTGCCCTTTCCACACAAGAAAAAGACCTTAGTGCCTTTCGGGGCATCTTAAGGTTTTACAGCGGTTTCTACCCACATTTTCTCATATAGCAACCCCCTTAACCGATTTTTAAAAAAAGGACGTAAAAACAAAAAAGGAACTCAAACAGCCATTTCTAAATACCTTACAAGCCTTCCACTGACTGAAACAATCCCTTACGTCCAAACCTGTCCTCCTCAGTCCAGACTATTCCAAACAGTTCATTTTACAAACTGATGCTTCAAAACACGGTTTAGGAGCCATCTTATCCCAGAGAGATGCCCAAGGACAAGAAAGTCCCATTATCTATATCAGCCACAAACTATTTCCTCGTGAGACAAATTATGCGGTGGTAGAAAAGGAAACCCAAGCCATCAAATGGGCCGTTGAATCCTTAAGGTATTACTTTGAAGGCCGAGAATCCACACTGTATACAGACCATGCCCCACTGGAATGGCTCTCTTGGAACAAAGGACATAACAACAGAATCTTACAGTGTTCCCTAGCCTTGCAACCTTTCCGATTCACCATTTACCATAGGAAGAGGAAGGACCAAACCCACACTGATTATCTGTCTAGGTACTCCCTAGATTAATTTCTTGCTAGCAAGAAAGTTAGGGAAGGGGGATGTGAGGAAGAGGGGGGTACACCACCCACAGAATCCCTTTACCTTCCTCCCCACCATCCTCCTGCTACTCTTTGACCACCTCGATCCTTTAAAAGGATAAAAACAAAGAGTTACATTATTTTCAACTGACTCTCCTGTACAGGAAGAAGACTGGCCCATACTGTCGACAAACCAACCAGGGACTCCCTACTGGGAAGAAAAGGTCCTCACCAATCCAGAGGAGGGCGATGCTGAAGAGGAAGGGCCGATCTGGGGAAATCCGGAAGACGCCACAGAGAACAGCTTGAGGGAGACGCTGTCAGCTGGGGAACTGAGGCCGATTAAAGATGCTGGGGCAGGAGACAAGGAGCTTGACACGGAGACTCCAGCGGACTGGAGTGAGGAGTGTTGGACGCCCACAGGAGAGGCCTATACGCTTTGTTAAGAAGTATTTCTCTTTTTGTTTTTGCTGGTTCAAGTTGTTGTATGGGAGACATACTAGTGCGCCTTAAATATATGTTACAACCCTTAACTGTTCAGGCTGAAGTAGTACCCTAATTAGGACGGAGTGAAAACAAGGTCGTTGGTGCCTAAAGCAGATTAAGAGATAAAGATACCAGGCAAAGACGGGTCCTTATTTTGTGATTATTCCATATCTAACATTTTTTTCCTTTCTTTTTCCCTCACTTCTCTTGTGTGCTTCCAATTCACTTTAAAGGGGGGGTGTGAAAGGAGAGAAGGAAAACATTACAACCTTTTCCCTACTACAGGTAGTCTCTCAACCCTCAGAGACGACTTCTCTTTAAGGCCTGAGTGGCTTACCTCTCGATCACTCCGGGTGTGGTAAAAAATACTATCCTAACCCAATCATTAAAACCAGAGATACGTACAGCAGCTTTCTTCTCTTTCTGAGACTCCTGGGGATACCCTCCTGGAAAAAGACAACGCTGGAAGGAAGAAGAAGAGAAGGCATAACCAAGAGGAAAAAACACTGAGACTCTGAGTGACAAAATTAACTTGTCCACCCCATCCCCCAATAACGCATGCCAAAATTGAGAAGCATATCAAGCCTCCTCCATTCTTTTTCCACACATCCCTCCCACAAAGAGCCTCTGGGGAAGAGAATTCTCTGATGATTTGGAACAGTTCTTTAATGTGGTTGGTGGATTGGAGGTGGGTGGCGAGCGCAGCTTTCTTTGCTTCTCTGATGGCGAGGTGGTAGGATTTGAGGGCCGTCTTGAATGCTGTACGGTCACCTGGATCTTTGTTGGTTCGCCAGCATCTCTCAAGAGTTTTGCATTTGCGTTTTTCTGCTTTGAATTCGGGGGTGAACCAGTAGGCGTACTTGTTGATTCTTTTGTTGCTGAGGGTTTTGATGGGAGAAATGGAGTCGGTGATGGTGGTGAATCATTCTGATAGGTTGGGCGGTGTGTTTGCTGTCATGAAAAGGGAACATCGTAATGGGTAAAGAAATTATACCATGTATTTACCAGGTAATAGTTGGCGTGTCACTAAATGTAAATGGCGAATCTTTAATTTGTTCTATGCTCAATAGTGTGTATGTGGATTCTTTCTTTGACACTGCTTTCTGAGTAAATGTCAAATTATGTTGTTTAAAAATGGCTGTTTCATTGAGAAGTTGCCAAGGCAAGAAACCTGCTCAAAGCATTTGTGATGCCCAATTTATTTGTATTATAGCTCGTAAGTGTGCCTGCCCATGTTGTAACAAACCCAGATCTTCTTTTATGAGGTCCAAAGCTGAGGACAGAATATGTGATTACATTATTTTAGAAAGCGTGAGCATGCCATTGTCGATAACTTTAAAAACGATTTGCAGGGTTTCTTGATCTATGTGCCTAATGCTTTCTGCAGCTTCTTTTTCAGAATATTTAACCCACAACACAGGACAAGGAAGGGGGAGAAGGAACAGCATTTAAACACAGAATAAAACAACCCCCCACAATACAAGATAATTATATAAAGTCAGTTTCCTTTGAACTCGTTTTTTTTCTCTCAGTATGCAATTATCTGTAATCTTTTGATTATGTCCTAACCATTCAAATTCATTCTGACCCACATTCCTTTTCACCCAATAAGGACAAAGTATGGTATTAGGCCTTCTCCTGCGAAACAAATCAAAAGAAGCTTGACCTATTGTAGCATGTGGACTGAATCTGTAAGCTTCAATCTTTCTCCATATTTCTTCTTTCCAATCTTCCACACACCTTTGCTAGTTGCATACTCTCTTTCAAGATTGTATTGAATTTCTCCACCATCCCATTGGTTTTGAGGGTTTCTTGCACATTATATCCTTCTCCTGCAAGAACGTCTCCATAGCATGTGGAGTAAATTGAACTCCATTATCAGTGAGAATGGCTCCTGAAATGTTTTCTCTGATGAACATTTTCTCTAAAATTTTAATCACAGATGATGTGATAACTTTTGACACAATTGCCACTTCATGCCATTTAGAGAACATGTCTATTAACACAACCAAATAAATGGACTTGGACCCCACACCCCTATAATCCAAAATGTCTAGAGCAATTTCCTCTCACGTCATTAATGAATCATCCCTGCACACTATGGGGGGTCGTTCTCACTTTTTAGGTTTTATCCCTTAAAGAACACTCCACACATTCCCTTACAATTACATCTATACCTGGCCACCATTAATCACACATTAAGCATTCTTTCACTATACTCATGCAAAGATGTCCAATATGGCCAAATCTATCAATCGTCTCCTCAAGCCTTCAGGGCGTATCAACCTTTGGTTTCTCATGACTAACCCATTGTTTACATACAATTCATCACACACTTTAAAAAAAAGTTTTCATTCTCGTTGTCCGCCTCCCAGGCTCCTCCCTTGATAATTTGTTTCTCACACACTAGAGAGTACATTGTCCTTTCTCAATTCATTATTTAATCATGCATACCTTGATGTCTTCACCCACCCACCAATCCTCAACTTTCCCGTTACCACCATCTGATTAGAAAGAGTCTGCAGCTTTATTTGAAATTTATAGCACATACCTTACATTAAATTGGACATCCTGCAGTGACACAATCCACCTAAAAATATGACTAGATGCAGGATCAAATCTCTTTTCCTAGAAAATCTCACATAGAGGTTTGTGGTAAGTGTTCACAGCAAACCTCTGTCCCTATAAAAACTTCTTTAACTTTTTTATAACCAAATATATTGACAGCGCCTCTTTTTCAGTAGTTACATATCTTGACTCTGATCCTCTCAGTGGCCTGGAAGCAAAAGCTATGATAACTTCAGAATCGCCTTCTACTTGCTTCAAGACTGCACCAACGCCCTTTTCACTGACATCAGTAGTGACTGAACATAGCAAGTCTTTTATAAAGCTACTCAAATTTTGGGATGCCCAAAAAATCTCCCTTACATTGTGGTTCTGAAAAATTCTGAACTCGTGTAGTAATTCAGACTCGAGAATAAAACTTCATCGTAACATGACGAATTTAGTATCAAAAGACCGAGAATGACGAGTACACCATGTACAAGCATTTTCAGCATATTCGAGTGACGATTTCACCCCGAAATCGTCATTTTCGTTCTGAACCCTTGGCTTCCATTTTGTGTATGCCAGCCATTTTGTGAGTTGCCCTTCACATAGGCCTTAATCCAGCTGGATTCGATTGCAAAAGGACACGTACACCTTAATCGACTTTCCTATGACCTGTGCAAGTTGGAACCATTGCCCCAGGCCAAACCTGTTAGGTCAGTTCCTCTCCAGTGGCCGAACAAGATAGCATCAAGGCTCAACAAGCCATAAAACCTTCTGATCGCACACACACCCTGCCGAATCTTGCTCACATCTTTCCTGCTCATTTCTCTCACTTGTTTTATGATGGGGAGGTGCCTGTTTTATTGGGGGTCCACTGATATCTGATGGAAATACCGGACCTTGCCGGGTAATTTATTTTGGGCTGGACAAAGTGAAATATGGACATGTCATCATGACTCTGCTTTTTCCCTTGTACTCGAAAAATGTTAATAGTGTATTGTAAATTCAAGAATGTTTGCCTGAAGCTGAATATTTTGTATAAAAAGAGAAGCCTGGTTTTGTGAATTCGAGCAGTCTCCTGAGAATATACTTCCCGTGTGTTGTACTTCTAGGACACTTGTTACCTTGGTTGCAGCCAATAAAATCGATCCTTGACTTCACCTAGAAGACTCTGAGTTTCTGTGGTCCGAATCAGGAAGGACTCGAGGTCTCTGGGTGTACCCTGACACCGCTGGGTTGCCGGTTCTGTGCCGGTTCTTAAAAACCCAGTACCTCAGCTGGCGCCCAACGTTTGGGGCGATTCCAGCGGTACCAGCCCAGCCAGAGGTTCGTGAGGAGCTTCGTGTGAAAATTCCGGAGGACGGCCAACCACTTCATCGACCCCTGCATGTCGACGTGGTCCGAAGGTCTTTGCTGCGAGGTTCCCCGCTTCCCGATGGCTACGAAGGACTGCTGCTCTGGCTATCGCCCTGATTTGGACCCTTGAAGTTTGGTAGAGCGAAACACTAAGACGAGTCTTCTGGTGACGTCATCAATATCTCAGTTAAGTATAAGTGGAGCGTCTCCCAGTCCTTAGTTGGCTTTGATTTGGAGCTTGCAAGCGCCAAAGCCAAAGGACTCGTGTATTCACGAGAAATATCGTAATCGATAATCCTTTGAAGTTTGGAGCTAGACTAGAGAGCGAAGATGCCTGGTCTTAGACTTGGAAATTTGTTTTGTCTTGGTTTTAATAATAGGGACTCCCGATTGGAGGACTCATGTCCGGTTCCTCCGGTTGGAACTCCAACCTACGAGTTATATGTCAAACACGGAGTAGGCCCCATCACATACAATGAAGTACGGATCAAATACACCAGAAAAGATGGTGTTTTAAAATGGCCCCAATATGGTAGCTTTGATACTGAAATCCTAGATAACCTCGAAGTTAAACTTTTCAAAAAAAAGCCCGGCCGGCGATGTTCGACTCTTTTCGCCTATGGCGTAAAGAGGCCAAACAAAAGGAAATTAAATTAGAAAAGAAAAATAAGAGAGAAAGGGGTATTTCAGTAATGCAAGCTGCTATGCAGTTTAAGGACAATGAAGAAGAGCAGATGAGTGAGCAGTTGCACAGGCAACGTAAAATGGCAATAGATAAATGCTATCCAGTTTTGCCACCTCCTCAGCAAAATGCAGCAAAAGGGCTTGAAAAAGATCCCTTAATGTCGCATTTATTAAATTCGCCACACCCCTATGCTCAAAATGCCACGGCACCTCCGCAACCTTTAGTTGCGCAACCTGTGATTGCATTTTATTTATTTATTTAGGGATTTGTAGAGCGCCTGGTGACCCGAGGGCATCCCCGCGCTAAAACTGTGAAGGGAAAGCCAGGGAGGGGGAAAGGGGAGGAATTGCCTCCTGTTCCTCCACAGCACCCACCAGCTGTTCTTCAGCTGGCTCCTGCTCCTTCGGTGCAGCCTCCTCCGGGCCTACCGACCACATCTGCTTCACCTGTGCTTTCTACGACTTTGCCTAGTGCACCTTCTACTTCTCCTAATGCTCCCTCTACGATTTTGCCTAGTGCTCCTTCTATTTCTCCTGATGCTTCCTCTGCTATTGTCTCTGCCTCTGCCCTATCTCACCCCGTTTTTCCACCCGTTCTTCCTTCGGTTACACCTTCCGTTCGGCAGAAAATGGCCAACACTGTTACTAACCTTTTCTCGCCTCTTTTCGGGTCGCCTACTACGACCCCTAACATGGGACGAAGACAGTTGCGAAGTCAACTGCCTGACTATCAAGAGAGAGATTCACTGAATCGTTTAGCGCATAAATGGGTTATGGACACTGTAAAGTATGATGTAGAGTCTGTCATGGAAGTCTTCCGTCAATGGGAAGCACCGACGCAGAGATACGTTTTTGAACAAATGTGTGTTTTTCTCTGTGAGGATTTGGAAGACAATGATCTGGAATGCAACCCGCAAGAGTTGTGTCGTGTACGGTTCAAGTTTGGAGAGGGTATGATTGTAGGTCCCGATGTCGAGAGAGCGGTTGAAATATTGTTATCATATCGGAGTAAGGGGAGCGGTTCTGGGTCACAATCCGAGCCTGGTGCATCTAGTAGGAAAAAGGCGCGACAATACCCCATGAGAGAAGTTCCCCCACAATGGAGAGAGGGCGACACAACTGTTGACCCCCCCATTCTGCCACACTTTCAGCGTGTATGGGTACATGTCCCATGGAAGCGAGCTGAAGTTTTAGCCCTTAAACAGACATTACCTGATCCGCGTAAAAATCCTGCAGGGTATTACAAAGAGTTGTCACAGACTGCAGGGTCATGTATCATGAATTTAGCCGATATCGATATGTTATTTGGGAATGTTGTTCCACAGCCTTTATGGGGTAAGATTCGTCATACAGATCATGATCAGGAATTAGGTGACTCATGGGCTAATATTGCTGCTGCAGATGCCCGACAAGTTGGTGGTGCTAAACCTGAGCCTTTAATAGCAGAACTTCCTGGTAAAATAGTTGATTACATGAAAACGATAATGCCTGCAATACGTGTAAATTGGGATAAGTTGTCTGCATGTAAGCAGAAGAAAGATGAGACGGTCTCAGATTTCTTCACCAGGTTTGAAGAAACATTTGTCGACCACAGCGGTCAAGATATGACCACAGAAGGTGGTCAGAGATTGTTCGTCGATAAATTCGTGCACAATCTACTTCCAGAATTGTGTAAAAAGTTAAAGGATTCAGAAAGTTCTTGGGCTGTTTCATCTTCAGCCCAGATATTGGCTACTCCACAATATTACGAAAATAGAGACAAGGACGAGAAAGATAGAGCAGAGAAAAAAACCAAGGAGTTGAAAACGAAGGTTTTGTTACAGCAAGCATATCCGCCACGTGGTGGTGGTGGTCAAAACAATAGTGGTCAGAATAACTATCAGAATAATTTTCAGCAGCCTCAACAGTATCAGAGGAACTCGCAAAGAGTCGAGTACACTCAGCCACGTGTCCCTGTAGGCCCCAACCAGTGTTCGTATTGTAAAGAAGAGGGTCATTTCAAGTATAGTTGTCCTATTTTGTTACAGCGTGCAAATGGTGGTTCTAGTGTAAGAGGTCGTGGTGTTCAGCAAGCGCCTATAGGTAGAGGACGTGGAAACGTCCCCCAGAACGCACGTCCCCTTCCACCCCAAAATTCTATGAATAGGTTCGATCAGCAGAACAACGCATCTGACAGGACTGCTCAATACTATGTTGATGATTATTATACAGAAGATGAGTATTTGGAAGGTAATGATTGCTAGGACAGCCATAGACAAAGAGAGGGAGTTGTTTCAGTTCCAGTAGATCAGAGTGGACCTTACGTTGAGGTGATTACATCAGGTGTGTCAGAGCCTTTTCTGTTGGATACTGGTGCTACAAAGAGTTCTATTATGCACTCCAAACTCCCTGGCGCACCTTTGTCTGGCGAAATGAACGTTTCTGTAGGTTTTTCTGGCGCCCCAGTTAGAAATCCGATTTCTGACCCTTTGTCTCTTTCTGTTGGTCCTTGCGAATCCGAAGCACCCCTTATTCCGACAACAGGTTTTGGTGAAAACGTGCTAGGATTGGATTTGTTAAAAAGATTGTATGCGACTTTGTACTGTTCTCCTTCAGGAGTACAACTTACTTTAGGTAAGAAAGTGGTTTCTCCCATGTATCTGTCAAGGGACAAACTTCCAGCAGAATTGTCGTTTCTTCCAGATATTCTTTGGGCTGCTGGTCCTAATGATGTGGGTCTTTTAGAAATACCACCATATGTTGTAACATTGAAAGCCAATGTTCAAATGCCACGAATTCCCCAATATAGAATCTCCAGTGAAGGAGAAAAAGCTTTGCTAGCGATCGTTTACGAATTGATTGAAAAAGATGTGATTGAAGAAACACGAGGCAACGTTTGCAATAGTCCTGTTCTGCCTGTTTTAAAACGAACTGATCCCTCTCAGCCACCTGTGTACAGATTTGTGATTGATCTCAGAGAGTTGAATAAAATAGTGGTGCCACAATTTCCAGTTGTCCCCGACATTACTACATTATTAACTATGATTCCAGCTTCTGCCACTTGGTTTTCGGTGATTGACCTGAAGAATGCTTTCTTCAGCATCCCGATTGCTGAGGAGAGCAGGGATATTTTTTCCTTCAGTTTAGGAGGTCGCAGCTTCCGCTTTAAACGCGCTCCTCAGGGCTACTGTGAAAGTCCATCAATATATAGTCAAGCTCTAAAAACACAGCTTGATACGATTGTTTTACCTGAAGGTGCTACTCTTGTACAGTACGTCGATGATTTGCTTATTGCTGCAGATACTGAGGAAATTTGTAAGAAAGCAACAATGTCATTGTTGCGCCATCTGTGTGATTTACATCAGAAGGTGTCACTTTCCAAACTGCAATATTGCCGACAAGAAGTGACCTACCTAGGTCACCTCTTATCGAAGGAGGGAAGGAAACTGACCCCAAAGAGAATTCAGGCAATAGCGAAATTGAGTGTGCCAAAAACGCAGAGAGAAGTGCGTGCTTTCTTGGGCATTACATGGTACTGTAGACAGTGGATTCCAAATTTTTCGTTATTAGCCAAACCTTTGGTGGCATTAACATGTAAAGATACACCCAATCCTATTCCTTGGTCTGAAGAGTGTCAGAAAAGTTTTTCTGAATTGCGCACAGCATTATGTTCGGTTCCTGTGTTAGGTACCCCCAATTACAGTAAGCCCTTTACATTATATGTCCATGAAAAGGAAGGTTGTGCATTGTCAGTTCTGACTCAGTTATTTGGGGACAAACAGCGTCCATGTGCATATTTTTCGTCAACTTTGGATCCAGTGGCTAGAGCATTGCCAAGTTGCTTAAGAGCCGCAGCAGCTGTTTCTATTCGACAGTCTGCTGGTCTAGTAATGAATAATACCCTAGTCGTGATGGTCCCACATGCAGTAGACACGTTGTTAAATAGAACCAAGACACAGCACTTAACGAGTGCTCGATTGTCGGGTTACGAATTAACATTGTTAGCGAGTCATGTACACATAAAAAGGTGCAACACTTTAAACCTAGCTACATTGTTGCCAATTGTAGAGGAATCAGACGCTTCAGAACAGCATGATTGTTTTCTTAGAACAGAAGAAGAGACGAAAGGAAGAGTTGATCTTTACGACACTCCTCTTGCTGAATGTGATGGTACATTATGGGTGGATGGTTCATGCTTCAAGCTCCCGAATGGTGACACGACTGCAGCATATGCTGTTACGACTTTGCATTCAATTGTTGAAGCTGCACGTGTCCCACATAATTCAGCTCGGGCAGCAGAATTAATTGCACTTGCAAGAGCATACGTGTTGTCTAAAGGAATGAAAGTGACTATCTATACCGATAGTCAGTATGCATTTGGTGTGGCTCATAGTTTTGGACGATTGTGGAGAGAACGTGGGTTCCTGACTTCGCATGGAGCTAAGATTCAGCATGGTCAGTTGGTGAATGAGCTTCTTGAATCACTGACCATGCCTCTGCAAGTGGCGATTGTGAAATGTAGTGCTCACAAGAAGGTGACTGATGATGTTGGTCGTGGAAATGCATTTGCTGACGAAATCGCGAAAGAAACTGCAAGGAATGTGATGAGCCGAATGTATGTTGCAGGCCCTGCAAGAGGGACTGGTGATGTTGGAATGTGTGAAGACACGATAGAGAGTGTGAAGTCCATTCAAGCTGAGGCCACAGAGAAAGAGTTGAGCACGTGGAGAGAAAGTACGGTAGAATGAATGCAAATGGTTGTTGGGTTGAATTGTCAGAGCATCAGAGATGGTTGTTACCCGATGCATATGTGCTTGCAGTGGTTACAATGGCTCATGGAATGGCTCATATCAGCGTAAAAGGGATTTGCGAGTTGTTGGCTCCAGTATGGCAAAATTCAGGAATTCCCAAGTGTGCAGAGAATGTCGTCAAGAATTGCATGGTATGTCTGAAGCACAATCCTGGTAGGGGAACCCCAACTCCAGCTGGTCATTTTGCACCTCCTACGTATCCGTTCGAGGTTTTGCAGCTAGATTTCATTCACATGGAGAGGTGCAACAATTTAAAATACGTACTCGTTGTTGTTTGTGCCTTCTCAAGATGGGTAGAAGCCTATCCCCTAAAAGACAACACTGCCTTGTCCACAGCAAAAGCCCTTGTGAAAGAGTACTTCCCCAGGTTTGGAATGCCTAGAATGGCCTGGTCTGATAATGGAAGTGAATTTGTGGGTCGTGTGATGAAGAGTGTGTGTGAAGGGCTAGGTATTCGGCAGAAGTTCCACGCTGCAAATCACCCCCAATCAGCTGGATTAGTAGAATGCTACAACGGCACTTTAAAACTTAAACTGGCCAAAATCCAAGCGAGCACAGGTCTTAAAGGGCCTGATGCTCTACCCCTAGCACTCCTGTCCACCAGAATGACTGTGCATTCACGAGTGAAACTTAGCCCCTATGAAATCGTTTTCGGCCGCCCGGCCAACATATGGGGAGTGCCTAGACCCACTAAGTTCAGTGAACTCGAACACCCTGTTTTGCTTGATTATCTGTATGAATTGACGGCTAAATTGCGTGTTTTGCATCAACAGGTTCACGACACCCTGCCTCCGGTCTCTGAGACTCCAGGTCACTCCATCGACCCTGGCTCCTGTGTCCTTGTTAAAAACTTCCAAAGAACTAAGAACGACCAGCCCAGGTGGACTGGACCGCACCTCGTCCTTCTTTCCACGAGATCGGCTGTTCGAGTGGAGGGGAAGGCCAACTGGATCCACGGGGTCCACTGCAAAAGAATCCCTTCACCTCTGCCATATGACCAGTGGGTCCAGAAGGGTGTCGCTGACCCAGACCCTAAAACTGTGCCACGTGTCATCCCTTTCAATGATGCACGTGTTAAAGGAACTAACTCTGAACGTGAAAGTGGAGACATTTTGCAAGAAGCTGTGCCACCATCCAAGCGATTGAACACTTTGGAGCCTGAACTTTTGTTCCAGGATCAGACAGTACCTGGAAGAACACGTTACAATTTGAGATCGAGACCTATGGACAAATAAAATATTTTTTCCCCTCCAAGTACTATTTTTTTTTAGGTGCAGCTCTCCCATCTGAGAAAACTTGCTTATTTTTGTTTTTCGAACCGCCATCCGGGTTCCGCTGCTAGGGCCGCGATTGCTTAAAGTCTTTGGGGTGCAGCTGACGACGTTAGGTTGGCAGTTCTGGTTGACCTAAGGGAGTTGCCCTGGACTGACAGAAGCATTTCTTAGCAGAATCAACCTCCCGTCGCGGGCAGCACTTTAGAGAGGATGGAGTTTTCCGAGATGGAGAGACCTGCCAAGGACATGAACTTTAAAACAAGGATCTGTAAAACCATGACAAGGAAAAGCTTTTTGATATTGTGCATTTGTATGTTATTCAGTGTGATGATATTTTTAATAAGTTATGTTTTGTTCTCTTTTCGTGTAACCTTTGCACCCACTGCATCGCCCATACCTCCTCCTACTGTTTCCTCTCACTCTTTTCAACCCCTTCCTGAACACGAATCAGCTAGGAGATTAGAGTTCATTAATAATTCCTTTGTTCAGCTTTTGCACCATAACAACTAGTAATGAACACAACTAACTGCTGGGTGTGTGGTCTTATGCCTCACACAACGTATAAAGGTATACCTTATCTGGTCCTGCCATTCAGTCACAATGGTTCTGTGTGGGCATATAGGACAATGTTCATATATGCACACGAAATCTACCCCCTACGTTCTGTAACAGACAATCCTAGAAATAGTGCTCTAGTTAAGGGTATAGTAGACATGATTAAGGAAGGTATTTCTTATGAGACTATCCCGAGAGATGAGACACTAGTATACATAGGATGGAACTTAACCGGATATGGAGCTACTCTGAGTGAGAAACAGCAAGCTAAGAGATCTTCCCCGATTTGGATCGTACCCCATAAGGGTCATCTATGTCTGCAAGGTAATGGCACGAATCCCAGAGCTCAGTTAGGGAAGAGTATCTGCACTAAAACGTATGTTTTTGCAGCCCAGACTTCCCCTTCGTTCTTAACAGCTAAGGGTACCTATTTCATCTGCCATGATAGAGCCTATACATGGTTGCCCCCTGACTTTTCGGGCTCATGTTTTGTTTCATTCCTGTTGTCTCCCACCTACAGAGCAGTGGCAGATTACCACAAGACAAGGGTAGTTAGAGGTGTCTTGAGCGAAGAAGACACTGCAGGTCAAGAATTTGGGGACTTTGCAAAGGGTTTTCTGCCGTTCTGGGGATCCATGGCTAACAGCAGGAACATAAGGCATTGACAAGGGTCGTTGAATCCACCGTGATTGAAACTGCTGGTGCCCTTAGCAACTTGACTGCTGAGCTCCAGTCGGATCGACTTATGACCCTTCAGAACAGGGTCGCTTTAGATGTCATACTTGCAGACCGAGGTGGGGTATGTAGATTGATCCAATCGAGTTGCTGTGTTTTCATTCCAGATAACGCTCCAACAGTGTACCAGGCCATCTCTAAACTGCATAAGATTTCCGAATCTATTCATGTAGATAAAGGAGATTGGTCGTTGATGGGATGGTTCTGGGAACTGGTATTTTATTTATTTATTTATTTATTTTATAGCATTTATAAGGCGCGCAGCTACCCACCAAGGGTTTCCCGGCGCCAGAAACGCAAAACACTCAGAAATCACTGGGGAGAGAACAGACCAAGCAATTATTTATTAAAAAGCCACGTTTTTATGTTCTTTCTAAAGTTCACATAACTTTCCTCCTTGCGAATGTACGAGGGCAGTGTGTTCCACAGCATTGGCCCCAGGTAGGAGAAAGATCTCCCGCCCATTCTGGCTCTTTTAAACCTAGGTACTGCAAAGTTTGCCGCTGTACCTGAACGCAGGTTACGGTTTGGAAGGTAGGGCTTAGCAAGGGCCTGAAGATATTTGGGGGCAGTGCCAGCTTTGATTTTAAATAAGTAGCTCAAGGCTTTGAAATGAATACGGTTCTCGACCTTAAGCCAATGCAGATCCCTGAGGTGTTGGGTGATCCTAGCAGATCTGGGGATTTTACAAAGTAATCTAGCCGCGGCGTTCTGCACAAGTTGCAGACGCTTTATCACTGCCTTATTTGAGCCCAGATATAAGATGTTACCGTAATCAAGCCGAGATGTCACTAAGGCATTGACCACGGTCTTCTGGGTAGTAGGCGGCAGCATCCAGATGATTTTTCTTAACCATTTGATAATGGTGAAGCATATACCTGCCACTTTGTTTACTTGCTGGGACATGGATAAACAGTCATCAATGGTGACCCCAAGGTTTCTAACCTGCGAGGCTGGAGATGGAAGTTTACCCAATGATGGTGGCCAATGGGAATCATTCCAAAGATCTTTGTTATTTCCTAACAGGAGTACCTCCGTTTTATCTCCATTAAGTTTAAGTTGGTTGTCTGACATCCAGCAAAAAATTTTTTGGAGGCCTACTTTTAATGCAGATGGAGAGGACATGTCAGATTTGGAGAGTGAGAATAGGACTTGTGAGTCATCTGCATAGGTCATTAAACTTAAGCCGACATTTTCTACAAGATTGGCCAGTGGACGTAGGTATAAGTTAAAAAGCAGAGGGCTCAAAATAGATCCCTGTGGTACTCCGTGAGGAGAATGGAATACCTCAGAGCAGGTTTCCGAGGAGGAGATCTGGAAAGTACGGAGGGAGAGGTATGATCTAATCCATTCCAGAGCTTTGCCTTCGACACCATACTCCCCCAGCCTGTCCAGCAGTATAGAGTGAGAGATGGTGTCGAAAGCCGCACTGAGATCTAACAAGACCAGTGCTACTGTTTGGCCGTCGTCCATAAGCTCCCTGATCCTTTCTGTGACCCCGAGCAGGGCCGTCTCAGTGGAAAAACCACTCCTAAACCCCGATTGAGACGAGTGTAGGAGATTATTGTTTTCTACATAAGTTGAGAGTGCTTTGTGGATATGCCTCTCTAGGATCTTGGAAAAGGCGGGTAGCAATGAAATTGGGCGATAATTGGCCAATATCATTGGGTCTGCGCCTGGTTTTTTAAGTAAGGGGCTGACCATCGCATGTTTCCATAGGGCAGGAACTATAGCTTGCTCTATGGATACGTTCAGTATTTCTGCTATGGGAGTTAATGCAGCATCCTCTAATTTGTTTAAAATACTGACAGGAATGGGGTCACGTGGGGAGCCCGATTTGATTGATTTTAGTAATTCCTTCAGTATGTCTAATTTAATAGGAGGCCAGGCTTCAAGATGGCAGTTTACTCTAGGGACTAGGGTGGTATTTCCTTGCTTGTCTGTTAACTTGTTAGCATTTTTAATATTAGAGACGATGTTTTCGATCTTATTCGTAAAGAAAGAGGCCAAATCCTGGCATTGCTGGGTGTTGAGAGGGGTAGGTTCTGCACTAGCGTTCTCCCCAGCTAACTCTTTTACCGTGTTGAAGAGAGTCTGGGATTTGTTTACGGCCATGTTAATTGTATCAGTGACATAGCAAGCTTTAGCTTTCATGCAGGCTGAATGGTAACAATTTCTGGCCTTTCGGTAAACTTCTTTTTGGTAAAGGTCGTAATTTTTTCGCCACTGTCTCTCTAGGTTTTTACAGCTAGATTTTTCTTTCTTCAAGGCTTCTGTGAACCAGGGAGCAGGAGGGCGATGGACTTTCCCTTTGCAACGGGCTAGGGGCAGGCAAGTATCAACGACACCAGTTAGCCACTTTTGTGTTTGCTCTGCAATGCTATCCATATCTCCATCCAGATTAGGATGATTTTCCTTCAAAGCATTGTTCAGGTCCTCCACATTTAGGAATTTCCAGTTTCTTCTAAATGATTCTGTAGGAGTCGAAATTGGACCTTTTTTAGGCTCTAGCAAGATGGCAAAACTTAGAAGAAAATGGTCTGACCAGAGAACAGGCGTGGTGTCAAGCCATGAAAGTTCTTTCATATTTGATATTATTGGGTCCAGCAAGTGTCCGGCTTTGTGAGTTGGACCGCTATTTCGTAGTGTCATGTCCAACACCATGAGGTCATCTATTAGATTTTTACAGGTCTTACTTTGGGCGTCATCTAGATGGAGATTCAAATCTCCCAGTACAGTGTAATTTTTGGCTTTTAGATGTTGGGGTAGGATAAAATTTGCCAAGTCATCTGACCAAGATGGATTTTTTACTGGTGGTCGGTAGATTAATAGTCCGGAAAAGGTAAAATTTGGACTAAGGGAAATTTTGAAAGACGCTGCCTCGCAGTTAGGAATAGCTGCAGGTTCAAAAGTGCACACATACTCTCTGCTGTAGATAATGGCAATACCCCCTCCTATTTGTCCTACCCTATCTCTCCTAGCTATAGCATAGCTCGGGGGGAGGGCGGTTGCAACATCGGGGCCCGATCCATCGTGGAGCCACGTCTCAGTTAGAAATATAGCGATGGGCTTTCTGTCAGTCAGTAGGTGAAAGATATCTAATTTATGCTGGGGCAGTGAACGGCAGTTTATCAGAAAGAATAAATATTCTTTTGAACAGACTTTCTGTTGATAGGATTTGAAAACAGTCCCCTGTGGGGTATCAGGATAGGGCTGATAGTTATTCAGGGTAAGGGTGCACTCTGGGCATGTTTGTGCACCAGCTAGTAGAGGATTCAAAGTTATACAGGTGTCAAGGCTAGAGGGGCGTAACGCCCTAAGTTGGTTACCTGTTAGCATATCTTTACTGTAAAGTGGGTAGAGGATCGTGCCCTATGTCCCGGCCTGGCCCGGACGGGCACAGACGGGCTGACTCTGGCTAGACTCCGGCGATGACGAGGCGCGTCCGCTCAAAACGCGTCCGCTATCGCGGAGTAGGGCTGTTTCCTTTTATCCCTCACACTAGAGCGCTCTCGCTGCTCTGTCCCGCCCCAAGATGGCCGCCACAGATTCCCTGAAGCTCGGTGCCTTGCCCTGAATCGGCAGGCATCGAGCGTGTGAATGCTACAGTGAGTGCAGGTAGCAGGCAAGTGTGCAAAATAACAATATTTTCTATTTTTAATAAAATGCGCTAGGTCAACACAATTACACAAACTATTTTAAAAAACGTTCGCTTCAATAAAAATCGGCAATTCTATTCTCCTCGAGTAGGTGTCTCAGCAGTCAAATGACACACTGCCCGAGTGCTCGCTAGGTCGAAAAACTCTGTTTGAGGGCTCCTTTTATCCCTCACACTAGAGCGCTCTCGCTGCTCTGTCCCGCCCCAAGATGGCCGCCACAGATTCCCTGAAGCTCGGTGCCTTGCCCTGAATCGGCAGGCATCGAGCGTGTGAATGCTACAGTGAGTGCAGGTAGCAGGCAAGTGTGCAAAATAACAATATTTTCTATTTTTAATAAAATGCGCTAGGTCAACACAATTACACAAACTATTTTAAAAAACGTTCGCTTCAATAAAAATCGGCAATTCTATTCTCCTCGAGTAGGTGTCTCAGCAGTCAAATGACACACTGCCCGAGTGCTCGCTAGGTCGAAAAACTCTGTTTGAGGGCTCCTTTTATCCCTCACACTAGAGCGCTCTCGCTGCTCTGTCCCGCCCCAAGATGGCCACCACAGATTCCCTGAAGCTCGGTGCCTTGCCCTGAATCGGCAGGCATCGAGCGTGTGAATGCTACCGTGAGTGCAGGTAGCAGGCAAGTGTGCAAAATAACAATATTTTCTATTTTTAATAAAATGCGCTAGGTCAACACAATTACACAAACTATTTTAAAAAACGTTCGCTTCAATAAAAATCGGCAATTCTATTCTCCTCGAGTAGGTGTCTCAGCAGTCAAATGACACACTGCCCGAGTGCTCGCTAGGTCGAAAAACTCTGTTTGAGGGCTCCTTTTATCCCTCACACTAGAGCGCTCTCGCTGCTCTGTCCCGCCCCAAGATGGCCGCCACAGATTCCCTGAAGCTCGGTGCCTTGCCCTGAATCGGCAGGCATCGAGCGTGTGAATGCTACAGTGAGTGCAGGTAGCAGGCAAGTGTGCAAAATAACAATATTTTCTATTTTTAATAAAATGCGCTAGGTCAACACAATTACACAAACTATTTTAAAAAACGTTCGCTTCAATAAAAATCGGCAATTCTATTCTCCTCGAGTAGGTGTCTCAGCAGTCAAATGACACACTGCCCGAGTGCTCGCTAGGTCGAAAAACTCTGTTTGAGGGCTCCTTTTATCCCTCACACTAGAGCGCTCTCGCTGCTCTGTCCCGCCCCAAGATGGCCGCCACAGATTCCCTGAAGCTCGGTGCCTTGCCCTGAATCGGCAGGCATCGAGCGTGTGAATGCTACAGTGAGTGCAGGTAGCAGGCAAGTGTGCAAAATAACAATATTTTCTATTTTTAATAAAATGCGCTAGGTCAACACAATTACACAAACTATTTTAAAAAACGTTCGCTTCAATAAAAATCGGCAATTCTATTCTCCTCGAGTAGGTGTCTCAGCAGTCAAATGACACACTGCCCGAGTGCTCGCTAGGTATCCGCCTGGGGATGGAAAATTCTGATGGTCATTGGGATGGTCTTAGCCATTCTTTTCCTGTTCTGTCTGTGCATACAGTGTGCTCCTGCAATATGTGGCCTCTGTGTTACATCATGTGTAAGGAAGCATGTATCAAGAGATGAACTAAGTACTAGAATGATGTTACAGCAACATCTCAATGACTTTAGGAATATAGATCTGGACTCAGATTAGCATGAGGATAGATTAATTGCCTATGTAAGGGCAAAAGGAGGGTTTGTGGTTCTGAAAAATTCTGAACTCGTGTAGTAATTCAGACTCGAGAATAAAACTTCATCGTAACATGACAAATTTAGTATCAAAAGACCGAGAATGACGAGTACACCATGTACAAGCATTTTCAGCATATTCGAGTGACGATTTCACCCCAAAATCGTCATTTTCGTTCTGAACCCTTGGCTTCCATTTTGTGTATGCCAGCCATTTTGTGAGTTGCCCTTTACATAGGCCTTAATCCAGCTGAATTCGATTCCAAAAGGACACGTAGACCTTAATCGACTTTCCTATGACCTGTGCAAGTTGGAACCATTGCCCCAGGCCAAACCTGTTAGGTCAGTTCCTCTCCAGTGGCCGAACAAGATAGCATCAAGGCTCAACAAGCCATAAAACCTTCTGATCGCAAACACACCCTGCCGAATCTTGCTCACATCTTTCCTGCTCATTTCTCTCACTTGTTTTATGATGGGGAGGTGCCTGTTTTATTGGGGGTCCACTGATATCTGATGGAAATACCGGACCTTGCCGGGTAATTTATTTTGGGCTGGACAAAGTGAAATATGGACATGTCATCATGACTCTGCTTTTTCCCTTGTACTCGAAAAATGTTAATAGTGTATTGTAAATTCAAGAATGTTTGCCTGAAGCTGAATATTTTGTATAAAAAGAGAAGCCTGGTTTTGTGAATTCGAGCAGTCTCCTGAGAATATACTTCCCGTGTGTTGTACTTCTAGGACACTTGTTACCTTGGTTGCAGCCAATAATATCGATCCTTGACTTCACCTAGAAGACTCTGAGTTTCTGTGGTCCGAATCAGGAAGGACTCGAGGTCTCTGGGTGTACCCTGACACCGCTGGGTTGCCGGTTCTGTGCCGGTTCTTAAAAACCCAGTACCTCAGCATTGTTCACTCCACTCAAAGTCCACCCCTCAGCAATCCTCTCGAATCACAGGTCTATTTGCAAAATGTGGTACTAACCGTGAGTAAAATTCCACCATACCTAAAAAATATTGCACATTTTCTTTTCTTTATGGCCTTGATAAATTCAATATGGCATTAACAAGATTATCCTTGGGTTTCACCCCCTTAGCTGAAATATCATGCCCAGAGTACTCTATCGCCCCCTGGGCAAATTTACACTTCTTAGCCCTGAGAGTGCACTGTTCTCCCTCAGAATGTTTTATATTGTGAAAGTAATTTTTCAAACACCCTATGCGCGAATAAAATTAAGAGCCGTAATCTGTCACCAAAATCTCAGGAAAATGACACAATCTGAACCTGGGGCTTGCCATTGGGGATTTGGGTTATGCCCTGTAATTTATGTTGAGGCCAACTCAGTACAGTATCTCCTTCCACAGGAACATACACTTAACCTTCCGCCTCATTCCCTTTAAAATCGAAACGTCCTTCAAAGTAACCAATCAACTCTATGGGCCTAACAACTTTAATTTTAAAATATTTATCAAACATGACATCAGAAATCAAGGTTAAGCATGTACCAGAATCCATCATCATCTCTATGCCAATGTCATTCCCCTAGACTACGTCTGTAGGATGTCCATCATCATCCCTCACTCCATTGACAGTATCAGAACTTTGCAACAAAAATGGTTCTTTCACTGCATTCACTTCATTGATTTTCCCTTTGTTTTTATCAACAACTTTAGAAGTTGTACCACTCCTACAACACTTGGCATAATGTCCTTTATTCCCATATACATTGCACTCACAGTTGATAGAAGGGTAATCATCAAGAAGTTCCTATAATAAACACATTTGAAGTTCCAAAGCAGAATACTTTAGAACTTAACTAGACAATGGCAAAAACAAACAATTATTTGAGATCATCAAACAACAAGCAAGTTGCAAATCTAACCAATTCATGGCTGGCCCTGTTTCCTTGCCTAGTGGTGAGGATGTTGCCACCTATTTCATTGGAAAGACAAGGAGAATTTATTCCGATCTGTATTGCGCATCCCAGATTCTGCTAACCCAGGTTCAGCCCAGTCTCCTTCCTGTATAGCACCAGGCATTAGCCACTCCTTTTGGCTATTCTACTAAAAACAATGCTACTTGGAGTGCCTTCAAAATCCCAGATGAAGCAGCCTTACTCTCAATATTAACATCAATACAGCCCCCCAACCATTTCATTGATCCACTGCCGCCAAGCTCATCAAACAGCTCAGCCCTTCCATACTCCTTTTTAGGTCTCGCCCTGCGACGCAATGCAAAGCGATGTCACAGCGAGACCTATAGCTGTCAGCTCAGCTTACAACGAGGCAAGAGGAGACAATAGATGTGCACACGCCGCCTGCCGTAATCGGATCAGGTCGCGCGCGCGTTCACCATCTCCTGTCTCCTTTAGCCTCCAACACACACAGGCACACCTCCCCCTGCTTTCGCACACGCACGCGCACAGACACACACAGAGAGACACACACACGAGCGCACCTACACGCACGCACACACACGAGCGCACACATACAGAGACACACACCACACCTCCCCACCGCCGCCGCCCCAGCCCCACACACACACGAGCGCATACACGCACACATACAGAGTGACCCCCTCCCCCACTGCCGCCCCCCCCGCACACACACAGAGACACCCCCCCTCCGTACAACTAACCCCACTCACCGTATCGGTGCCAGTCCGGACTCTGCAGCCTCCGCGGGGCTCTCCCTCGGGCATGGGAGCCGCGAGTCACCACTGCTCCTTTCTGGACCAGCCACTCCGTGGGCGCGGGCTTCAGAAGACGGAAGTCCCGCCCCACAAAAGGTTTCGGTTTCGCGCACAGCTTTCTTCAATGCTTGTTTCATTTTTGGGGGAGAGGACGTTTCAGGCAGGGCAGCAGAAACCAAGCAGGGTCTCCTTGCCACATCCCCGGCTCGTCTAACATCCCCGGTCCTCAGAAGTGCCAACATTGTCCAACTAACAAAGGCGTCGCAAGGAGGGGTGGTTTATACTTCTCAGCCCTGCTCTGCATTTCAACATATTTTTGTGCACATCTAGTGGGTTGAAGGTCACCTACACTTCAAAGCCCGCACTGACGCTAAGCAGATGACTGAGAGGGGGGGGGCATGTTATCTCATTCCTACGGGGACAACTAGCAAAAGCAGGGCGTGCTGGGTGCACGGGCACAGGAAACATTATCCTTAGAGGGAACTTAAGGAAACAGGACCCGTCACGAATAACAACTGGAGCTCGCTTTCCCAGCCCCACTAAATAAATGTCCACTCGTGTGTTTGGAGAGGGCATATTGCTCAAACCACAGCAAACCATAACATAGACATGGCATTCTGGTTCCGAAAGGCCCCGCAGCACAACACCAGAGCACAGACTACCTACATTCATTCATTACAGTTTGTAATACAACGACATTACGGAGAATCACGGTGTCTGATATTTTTCTTTTGTTTAGTGAATTCCATAAATGACTTGCTCTCTAGCGCTTCGTCGCGGCGCTACCGAGCAGGACGAGTCATTTGACACCCTGACCTCCCACCCACGTGTCCCAATTAACGCCTGCGCGCCCCTTCAGTAGCCGCAGCGCCATTTTAGTAGTGCGGTGTTTGGCAGCCTAATATTGTGCGACCAAACGAGGGCATTTGCCAGTGTTCATCTGTCTCTAATGGCTGCTCTATGTAAAATATTAAAACGTGTATATGTAGAAGGCACGTTTGCTACAGCTTGGCCTCTTGACGCTATTCACACATAGTTGTTGTTTATTGGTCAAAACACAATGGTACGTTCTGGTGCGGTATAAATAAATACATAAATAGCATATTTACAAAAAGACACGCATTTAACACAACAGTTGGGGAGGGAGGAGGGTGGGAAATGTTCATGAAGAAAGGGAGTTGAGGGTGAACACTTGACGCAGAAGCGTGGGTTAACTAAATGCAATAAACGTGTGACGCTGTAACGTAACCAAATCATATACCTTGCATGTGAGGAGATTTACAGTTAGTTTCAGATTGCCACTATATCTTGACAGAAATGTATCTCTGTATGCATTGTTCAGAAAATTAATAAACTACGTCTTCAAAAAAAAAAGACACGCATTTAACGTGTCTCCTCGGGACCCCACAACTCCTGGTTGAGGCACTTAACCGGCTTCTAGGCGCATGACTAAGCCCCCTGCGACTGGTGGTGCGGGCGCGTGTACCCTTCGCTGAAACTGAGTGCCGTGTAGAACACACATTTAATGTAAAACAAGCATTTGCAATGCAATAGGTCTCGCAGTTGTGAGAGTTTGAGCTATTGGCATTGTAAATGGCAATGCCTTTTATTTATGTGTTGCTTTTTAAAACATAAATAAAAGGCATTGTCATTTACAACGGCAATAGCTTAATCTCTCGCAAATGCGAGACCTATTGCATTGCAAATGCTTGTTTAGACTTTTGTTAGAGCTTCTCTCTCTCAGGGCTTTTTTCAAGACTGCCTAAAGATAGGGCAGGTCACCCCTATTCTAAAACTAAACAGAACGTGGACATGTCTGGCTTCAACAATTGCCTACTAATCACTCACATTCTTACACTAGCAAAGCTATTTAGGAACTACATACGCCTGCAACTCTACAATCACATCAAGTAATGTCAACTCCTAGACCATCATTAATCTGGTTTCAGAACCAGTCATAGCATGGAAATGGCTCTTACTCACATTGTCGATGAGGCCCTGAGAATGCTTGACCAGAACGAACAATGCCTACTTATTTTACTTGACCTGTTTTCGATATGGTCAAACATGATCGACCTCCTTGAGAAGAGGATGGGGCTGGCAGGCCCCATTTAAAACTGGTTTGACGCGTTCCTTCATAATAGAGCACAAAGAATCAAAAGTCAATGAAACCCTATCTGACCCACAACAGTCACGATTGGAGTACCTCAAGGATCCACGATCTCTCCCCCCTTACTGAACTTGCTCATAAAACCTCTTACTGAACTTGTGAAACTCTCAAACATTCATTGCCATATGTACGCCGACGATACACAACTGTATTTGAAAATCTCACCTGAAGACATTAGACTTCTGAACTACACCCTAATAAAAACTCCACAACGGCTGACCCTCAACCACCTCAAGCTTAACACTCTTGAAGCGGAATTCGTCCTGATCGCCCCTCACAGTCACTCTGCCCTCATGGAACATTGGTTCAAACAACTCACGGCTCTCCGTAGTGCCCCATATGTGTTCGATTCTACTAGATCATTAGGTATAACGTTGGATAAGCACCTAAATGTGCAAGAGCATATCAGTGCCACCATCAGGGGAGCCAACTACCAACTAAACATACTGAGGAAAATCAAACCTTTCTTGCCCCCGGCGGACCTTCAGATAGCAGCCTAGTCCATAGTCGTCTCCCGTTTAGATTACGGGAGCGCTACTCTGGCTGAGTTACCCAAAGTAAAGCGGGCTCCACTACAGGCCACATTGAACCCACCTGCTAGGCTCATCACAGGATCAAGAAGATTCATCCACATTACTCCTGACTTCAACCATTTACTATGGCTCCCATTTGAAGCTAGAATCCAATTGAAGATAGTTTGCATGACTCATAATGCCATCCACCGCAACACACCTATCTCTACCTAACAAAGAAAGTTGAACTATACAGTGGTAGTCATTTCTCTAAAAGCTCCAACTCCCTGATGTTGAAGCCACAGAAGTTCAAAATAAACAGGACCTTCAACTGCTCCTTCTTCACTCTTGCCCCCAGAATATGGAATGCACTGCCACCAGAAACTAGGACAAACCCCCTCCTCTACCTTCTTCAAAAAAGAAGTAAAAAACCTTTGATGAATAGACTCCCTCACTAGATATCTATAGTCACTTCAGTTGGATCATTTTCATGGGGACTCCACAGGATCTTGGATCCACCTTTGTTCAGGTATATTATCATCTGTGATTGTATTTGCATTGCTCCCTGTATTTTCTCTCTTGTATTTTTGACATGACTGCTATATGTACAGTGCTTTGATACTCTAAATGGTCGTGCTTGTGCTTTACAAAACTCTGCATATAAAAATAAATAAAATTCAAACTGTTGACCTAATGTCCCACATTACCACATCTGAAGCAAGCCCCCTTTACATTGTTTTATATATTTGTACTTAGGCCAAATTGTAGATTTAGAATTAATAGCCTATGACTCGGATTTCTTGGCAGAACTATGGCGCAATTTAGCAACACCTGCCTGTGAATGTTCAATTTGTTTAGCTGTAAGTAACACTTCACTGAGTTTAGGATCTCTCTTCAACCACAACTCTTCACCACGGGGCGTGGCCAAGAGGCAGATGGGAACGGACGCGTGAGCACGGAGCTCCGCGCCGACCCAGACTCTGATCCTGAAGAGGGGCTGTGCAAGAAGCCCCACAATGACCTCTGGAGAGTGGTGAAGGTGCCTGGAGGCTCCGGCACTGAACATCTGGCAGCCACAGGACACCGTTGTGGGGAGATCGCGGTGGGCTGCCCGAGCAGTGGGACGGACCCAAGATGATGGCGTGAGGGCTCCGGCTGGCTGTGGGAGCTGTGCGGCCCGTGGAGCTTCACGGGGAGCCTGACGCCGCAGGGCTAGCCTAGCGCCGACGAGGACCTTGCCTCGTGGCAGGAGTGAGGAGAAGGTGAGGCGCGGAGGACCCGGGGTTCCGACGGCTCTGGCGGCCGTCTGCACCTAAAATGGCGGCCGCTCTGAATAGACTGCCGTGTATGGCGGCGACGCCCTGAAGTGGACAGCAGGGCTGGAGGACTTACGTACAGCTGCGGCTCCTGGGCGGCCAATAGGAAGCCTCCGTGGGAGGAGCGGTCGGAAAAGCAAGGGCAGCTCGATGGCAGGCGGGCCCCCCTTCCCCCTTGCCTCTACGTATCAAGAACGGCAGGGGAGGCGCTGAGAGGGCCCGGGAGGTGCTGCGGGTACCACCGGGTGCTGCCGGTGCATACAAGAGGCGGGGATCAGCGCGGGTCAAATCGCGGATCCCCCTCCAGACTTTGCCTGCATTGCGGAGGGCCCCCCAGAGGAGAGGATAGTAGCGGCCATTGGGGGGACTGCCTGGAGCCGAACTCTGGAGCCTGCGGCGGTGCTGGATGGGTGCGGGCATAGTAGGGGTTCCCTGCCCGCGGGGACACGGAGCGGCCAGGGGACTGCAGAGCAGCTGAGTTGAAGCTGGGGGCACCTGGCGACACCCCTGTAGAGGTGGGGGCCTGGGAAGGTGCATACCTACGCAACCGACAGAGCGCTGAGGCTGCAGCGAGCAGGACCCGGGTGCAGCCTTGACGCTAGGACACAGGAGTGGCGCCGACCCTGTGGAGAGTGCAGGGGGACTAATGGGCCGCATGTGAGGAAGCCGGCTCACTGGACAGTGGGGCTCTAGAGGGCAGCTCAGCCACAGCGGGAACATTGGGGGACGCAGTGACTGGAGAGCTGGGCGAAGTTGGCTGCTACTGCTGGAATGTGCCCGTGCCCTCCCCATCTTGGAGCCTTGACAGACAGCAGAATTGCGTGGGGTGAGAGGAGGGAGTGAAGGCACCTGGCAAGTTGGCGGGGCACTGCGGAAGGGTGCAGCGGACCTGTAGCCTGGAGAAGGCGGCCATCAGCGAGAGACCTTGGCGGGGATTGGGCCTGGCTACGCCGCGGAAGAGGATGGGGGCTGGAGCAGGCAGTGAGAGGAACGACCGGGCGGCTCACACAGGTGCGGGGTGGCGCTGCATCTCTGGCAAGTGGGCAGGACGCAGGAGGGCAGAACCCGACCACTGCTGATATATGAGGCGGAACCTCGCGGGATCCTGCCACGAAGGGGATGCAGTGGCTCTCAACGACAAGCCTTGAGTGAGCCGCACTTCAGGGCGGGGACCTCGGAGGCCCGGCTGAAAACCGGCCTTTACTGATAGCTGGATCGGGGGCAGAAACGAAGACCAGCATAGAGCAGAGTGTGACTCAGATTGGGGTGTGCCCCTAGAAGAGGGCGCTGAGCGTCGAGGGAGAGGCGGACTGCCGCGCTTGATCTGGCTGCGGAGTGGGGACCCGCTGAAAAGCTGCGACCTGTAGTGGTCCCCCACCTGGGGACGTGCGGATTAACGATCCGTCGGAACATGGGTAAGCCAAGAGGGAAGCAGGTAGGAGCGCCAACGGAACAGGAAGAGGAGACAACGTCTAGAGAGGCTTCCAAGGGACTGCAAGTGCAACCGGAGGGGATGCTCCAGCAGCAGTTCGATCAAATACTAAAGGCAATAACGGATACCAGGGAGGCTCTGCAGTTGGACAGCGCGCATGTGACTCAAGGATTGGGGCTGCTTCGGGCAGACCATGCCAAACTGGTGGATAGGGTAAAACAAACAGAAACGGCAGTGGAAAACCTGGGGCTTGCTCAGAAGTCGATGGAGGCGCAGATGACGGACTTTCAGACCAGGCTGCAGACGCTGGAGAGGCGGGCAGAGGACGCAGAAGGACGGAACCGAAGAAACAATATTTGTGTGATGGGGCTGCCTGAAGGAGCAGAAGGGACCAACATGGTGGACTTCCTAGAGGAGTGGCTAAGGGGAACTGTTGCGTTGGAGGGTCTGTCAACTTTCTTTACATTGGAGAGGGCTCGCAGAGTGCCGGCCAAACCCTTGTCCCCTGGGAGACCGCCGGGGCCGGTGGTGGCCAGACTGCTCCATTATAAAGACAGGGATCTCCTTCTGAACAGAGCAAGGAGGGCGGGCCCCTATACAGTGGACAACAGCAAAGTGACACTGTTCCCGGACTACACACCCAGTTAAGAGAGCGTTGCGGAATGAAGGTATTCAATATCCTCTGATGTACCCGGCACGTTTGAAGATCATGGTGAATGGCAAGATGTCCTTTCATGATAGCCCGGAGGGGACCTGGGACTGGCTGGAGTTGTACAAAGTGGGTATCGGAGAACCAGGATGCGGCGTGGGAGCTGGGACGGAGGGACCTCGTCCGCGCAGACTGAGGCGCAACCGGATACGTCAGCCAGCAGCATAGAGGCCGACAGATCCACAAACGGAGAAGGAAAGGGCGGCACACCCCCGGGAAGGTCAGAGTCAGACAGAGGGTCTCTGGAGGAGGACGATGAGCATTCGGAGGCTGGGAGCCTGAAGTTGGCACAAGTGACTGCTGGAACGGCGGATGAGATCATAGATGGGTGATGTAGACACTGGCTGCACATGGGAGGGGCTCCGACTGGGGGGGGCAGGGAGGGGGGCCTGTAGGGGAAGAGGTTGGCTCGAACTGGTTCGCTGAGGTCCGGAGCACGCTGGGGGGCGGTGGAAAATGTGCTGTAAAAGTCCAGAAGCTGTGAGGTCCCGGAGGGGGCCAGCATATTATACTGGGGGGTGAGCGCGAGCTGGAGGTCTATTGGGCGTCCGGTTCTCTGCAGCTGAGGGCTCACCTCCCATACGTTTGGGTGGGAGTAGCTCCCTGTGAGTATCGGGGGAGTGTTTTGAGTGGTAGTTTGGATGGGTTCTAATGTTGTAGTGCCTGTTCTGGGGGGGCTAGGTTAGGTTTGGGGGAAGTTAGGGATACCGGTGTGCTCTTTGATAGAGAACAGGTGCGGGGGAGGGTCTATCTGACTCATGGGGACATTGCATGATCTGAAATGTATAACATGAAATGTACGGGGGCTTCACTCCATGTAGAAGCGCCACAAGGTGCATGCCTACCTAGTACGGCAGGGAGTGCAGGTGGCGCTCGTCCAAGAAAAGCATATCAGCGGTTCTGAGGGGGCAGCATTAAGGAAGAGATGGAGAGGGCAGGTATTTTGTACGACTTATTCGGCATATGGTAGGGGCACCCTGGTGTGGATAAGAGCGGGGATTACGTTTCAGCCGACGCAACAATTGATTGACCCAGAGGGGAGGTTTGTAACGGTGATGGGGAGGCTAAATGGAGTGGATGTGACCTTGTGCAGTGTATATGCCCCGAATGTTGACCAGCCGTCCTTTTCTGAAAATTTGTCAGGGAGCTTGGTGCCCTACTTGACCGGGACGACTATACTGGGGGGGGTTTAACTCCATAGCAGATGTGGCCAAAGGCAGCTCCCACCCTCCGCTCTCAGGTGCTCCGGTACATCGGAACTCCAAGGCAAGGAGAACGTGGCAAACTAATTGGGGGCTAATCGACACTTGGCGGGCACAGCACTTGGAGGAGAGGGACTACTCTTATTACTCTAGCATCCACGACCTGCATGTGCCATTGGACACCATATTGTGCACCCCTGATGTCCATGCCAACGTGGCAGATAGTGAGTACTTAGCGAGAACAATTTCTGACCATAATCTGCTCTGAGTGCGGATTCGATGGAGCCGAGAGATCACTTATACCGACCTGGCGGCTCCGACCGGAGGTGTTGGAAGATCCAGTCTTTAGTGAAGAGATGGGGGTGGGCATTGCCCAATACTTTAAGGAGAACGAGGGCGCGGCGACATCGGCGGCAATAGAATGGGATGCATTTAAGGTCCTGTGCTCTCCACACCACTGGAGTCAAGCTATCCTGGCTGATGATGGCTGATAGCCAGAAGCCAGTCCTAGGATGCTTGATTCCTGTCCAGGGAATACATGGCTTGGCAGTTCGGGCTGGACTGTTCCCATGAGACACAGGGTCAAGGCTGATTTGTATATGGCCATGTCTGAACTGGGTTGGTGTGGTGAGCAAAAAAACGATGGATTTAGGCCCAGATCTCTGTACTGGGGTGAATGTATGACATTGATCTGTATTTTGTCCATCAACTGTTGTTTTTGCATTTAGGGTCTTAGCCAGTGGCATTTGCATTAGCAAGGTGGCGGGGGTAAGGAAAACGTTATTAACTGACCTGGAAGCAGCGGAGGGCAGACTGAGGGGAGCGGAAGGGACCGACCGGGGAGACCCGGGGCAGGCACTGAGGTGCTAGAAGCCAAGGAAGCAGTTGCAGTGCAGAAGTGAGAGATTGCGCTCATTCGATTACAAGAACTATAGAGCACGCATACACGCGGTGGGGGACAAATCGGGTGCTTTGTTGGCGTGGCTGGCCAACCCGCTACCAAGGGGTGAACCGATCTTAGGCTTGAGGGCGTCCACAGGGGAATTCATACATACGCAGATAGGGATTAATGGGCGGTTCCTAGAGTATTATGCAGATCTATACCGCACTCGGCGGGCCGTGGATGCAGAGGATATAGAGGATTACCTGGAAGGGTTTGCAATGCCGAGCTTGAGCAAGGAGCAGGGATATTCACTGGGCGGTGAGATCACGATGGGTGAGATTAGATGCGCGATCAAGCACATGGCCCGCAACAAGACACCTGGGGTGGATGGCCTGTCTATCGAATTTTATTCCAAGTACGCGGACTCTCTGGCTCAGCGACTGCAAGTAGTCTATAAAGAGGCATACACAGCGGGGATGCTGCCTGGGACCACTAGGGAAGCTATTATCATACCCCTCCTGAAGCCGGGTAGGGAAGCATCGATTGTGAGGGCCTACCGCCCACTCTCAATGTTGGCGACCGACTACAAAATCCTGAGTAGGATCCTGGCGACACGCTTACTCCCACACGCAGTTGGTGCACCGGGACCAATCAGGTTTTATCCCTAAACGCAGCACGGCTATCAATGTAAGGCGCTTATTGCGAATCCTGGAAGACTGCCAGGAGCCGACACTGAAAGCCTTGATCTTATCGGTGGACATAGAGAAGGCATTTGATAGCCTGGAATGGCCGTATCTTTTTCAGGTAAAGCGCAAATTGGGGTTGGGCGAAACATTTGTGAGGTGGACCCGCATATTGTATGAGTCGGCGACGGCCCGGGTGCACACAGGGGGGACGGTATCAGAGCCCTGCTCAGTGGGACGAGAGACGCGTCAGGGCTGCTCCCTGTCTCCGCTCCTGTTTGCGATGGCAATTGAGCCACTGACGATGCAAGCCAGGTCGGGAAGCATTATGCTGGGATAGAGGTCCTTGGGGAAGTGCACTATATATCGCTTTATGCGGATGACCTATTGATGTTTCTGGCTGAGCCAGATGAGGTAGAAATGGGGCGACAGAGCTGTTGCGGACGTTTGGGGAAGTGTCAGGGTTATGTGTGAACTGGGAGAAGACTTGCCTTTTTCCGACGTGCAGGGCAATGGCGACTCCCGCAGGACTGGGGAGGCTTAGATGGGCGCCTTGTTGCCTACATTACTTGGGAACTAACATCTACCATGAACAGGCGGATCTATTGGAGGGCAATGTGAACAGGGCAGTGCGAGGGATCATGGGGAGTATGGCATTCTGGTGCACTCTGCCGCTCTCGGGTGCGGGTAGAGTGGCGCTACTGAAGATGGTAGCGCTGCCTTGACTTTTATACTACTTCAGGACGCTGCCGGTCGGGATTCCGAGCTCGGTATTCAGGGCGCTGAGGTCCATGGTGGGAGGTTTTCTGTGGGGTAATGGTAGGCAGCGGGTGGCTCTGACCGCGATGATGAGGCCTAGGGGCGCAGGAGGATGGGCGGTCCCGGACTTTGAAGGGTATTATTTGGTGGCTCAGCTGTTCACGGCCTTCCCGCATGGGGAACTAGTCTGCGTTGGCGGAGTGGGAAGATTTAGGACTGCAGATGATTGGGGACTTATATGAGGAGGGGGCCCTCCTGCCTTTCCAGGCACTGCATGAAAGATATGGCCTGCCTAGAGGTGGCTATTTGCTGCATGCAGCCCTGATGGCTGCAATTCAGAAGTACTGGGGGACAGGGCTATTAGAGCCCCAGACGTCCTTGCCGTGTCAATATGTTGTAATGGCAGCAGGGACGGTGAAACCAGTGACATGCTTTTACAGGCGGATGGTGGAGGACGGACTGCAGCCACTGATGCAGCTGCGCTAAAAATGGGAAGTGGACTTGGGTAAGGATATTCCTGAAACAGCATGTACAAAAATAGTGGAACGGGCATGGAAAGGTACACGAAGGCCAGGTTTCAGCTCATTTATTTCTACATTGTACATAGGGCCTACTTAACCCCTGAGTGGATTGCTAAATATTTTCACGTAGAGACGGCATGCTGCCCCAGGTGTAACACGCGAGCAGCAGATTTCCACCATATGATGTGGAGCTGCTCGCAGCTTGGAACGTATTAGGAGGAAGTGAATGAGGTCGTGGGCGGGGTGATGGACAGACATGTAGAACCCAACATGGGGGTGTGTATACTGCACTGGTTCCCACACACAAAGCGCACTAAGATTACGAGCAAGTTCATGGATTTAGGGTTGTTGCTGACTAAGCGAGAATTGACAAGGCAGTGAAAGTCTAGGCAGGGCCCTAGTGCAGAACAATGGAGGGCGGAGTTTGCGAAATGGGCATCTAGCGAGAGCATGGTTAGAATCCAACAGGCCAGCAGCGTGAATACCGACAAAGCGATGGAAACCGCACAGGCATGGGAAGCATTGGTGGCGCTGTTGACAAGCCCGGAGGCGGATTCGGACACAGGCTCACTGGAGGGTTCTCAGGAAACTGTCGGACCACAAAACACATAGATAGGTTTGAGTAGTCCACGGGAGAGTGGGAGCGGGGGAAGAACTACGGAACTGGGAGTATGACTGAAGTGAGATCAGAGACCTACATTCCCTAGCACGGAAAGACACTTGGTTATTCTTGTTTATGTTGTTGGAGCACACCGGTGGGGGGGAGTTAAGGGGAGGGGGGAGGGCAGGGTAGGGCAGGAGCATACGGGAGGCACTAAGTTGGGGGTCATTGCGCCATAGGATGACACCAAATGTAAATCTTGGAGAAGACCTTAATACATAAGGTGAACAGGATGTAATATAAGGTGATATGGACTAAAGAACTGATGTCGTCCCAACTATGGATGCTGAATAATCGTGCAATGTATTTCAAATTGTGCCTTCCATTGAAAATGTGCCATGTAAAGGTGTGTTGTGTGTGTTGAAAATCAATAAAATGATTACAAAAAAAAAACTCTTCAACACAGCATAAACTGGTCTCTTAACCGCTCTTCGTATTGCCACCAAAATTACAAGTGGACGCTAACTGCCTCAGAAGAGTTACATAGTCTTCTACAAATTCATCTGACTGTTGGCGAGCATACTAAAATGATAAATTCCTAACATAATAGACACCTTAGGTAGGTAATGTCTATCCAATTGTTTCATACATATGGCATATTCATTTGTGCTGAACCCTGCATTGTTTTCTTCTTCATCAGATAAATCAGGAAGATGTTCATATTTCTCTTCCCCTTCAGATCCTAGACAACAGGTGGGCAGAGAATTTAGGGATGCATACTTACTTAGAACTGTGACTTACTTAGAACTGTGATTCCTATGTATCAGTATGCACAGCGCAGACCAGTCCCACGGATGGTGTAGGGCTAGTTGGAGAAAGGAAAATTACCAGAGCAGATAGGGCAGATGGATTGATTTGGGTTCATGCCAAATGATCGTGGGTGTATTAATTCAGCAGTGTGTGGAGAGAAAGTCAGGAAGGAGACTGCCCCAGCCTTTCTTACTGCACAAGGAGAAGGAGAGGTCCACTGCAATTCCAAGAATTCAGGCCATAGTGTGGGTACAATTCTCAGATAATGCCTTAGAACCAGCAGAGAACCGTGCAGACAGGAATGATAATATTGTGCCATCAGACCAAAACCAGAAAAAGGAGAATGTGTGCTTTTGCAAGAAGAGTGATGCTTGATCCTTTTTCAGATCATACGATGACGTATTGGTGTACCTGATGCCCCTGTCCTGTGTGTGGGTGCCTTTGTCTTAGTGGGCCCGTAAGGGTGTGGGTCCCCCTCCAACCCTGAAGTGATCACTGGACGGCGCAAACCAACAATGTTGCTGACATACTTTGGCTGAACAAACCAGACAAACCCACCTAGACAGTGATAATAAACTGATGTTGAGAAAATAAAGTAAAACTTTCACTGTTATAATTTCAAATGCAAGAAGTCTGTGTGTATTTCACATGGAAGGAGATTATTTGTTCCTGAAATGCTGTTCAGTTTGAAAAAAATTAAAAAATATATTGTGAAATTAAAATTACAGACGATGCTGTTCAGTTTAAAGATTAATTTTGAAGTTCCTTTATTTTTAAGCTTCTTCAATAGTAGTAGGTCCTGAATTAGCCATTAGGAGCATCAATGAGTTCATATGCTTGATTCTATTTGTGCATTTATTTGGTGTATTCATCATACATTTATTCTTAATGCTGAGATATTATTAGATATGTATGAGTTACCTTAAATGATGTATTCAGATATGCATGAGCTTTTTAAAAAAAGAAATCAAGTAGTATGTTACATTTATTCTTGTGGCTGAGTTGTATCAAATCAAATCAAATTTAGCTTTATTCCGTTTTCAATTTGACACACAAAAAAACACGAAAGCACATATTTACAGTACCATTTCACAAGTATGGCATAATAGTCGTTAAGAAAATTATTTAGAAAGTTGACACAGTTTTACCATTTCATATTGCACATATTATACAGTAGTTATAAAAAGAATTTATATAAAAAGTTAAAACATCATTTACAAATTAAAAAAATTGTTAGGAATCATGGCCTATCAGCGTATTTTTAAAAAGGGACAAAGTTCAGAGATGTTTCCTACATCTGATCGTACATTTCAAGAATATTTCTTACAAAGCATTTGTTATCTAAGAACTGCAGTGCCAGGTAGGCCGGACGACATTTAAAGAGGAAGATTCCAGACAACCTGTCTGGAATAAACCGAGTGCACAGCGATGTGTAAGTTTCTCTAGCTACATTCACAAATTATTACCATAAGTTTTGGCTGCTCAATGGAAAGAAACACAAATGCAACTAAACATTCATTTTTAAACGATATTTTCTTTGTTCAGGGTATAACCCGTGTTTTTACATATTTTCAGAGTTTGCCACAGTGAAGCAAGTCATTACTTCATGACTCTATTCATACAATTTTAGTTTGTTCATGAAAACAATATGAATAACTTAACATTGTTAACAGAGCTACAGCGTTATTGGCGATTGATGGATTTCGGCCCGATGCATTTCGGGACTTCCTGTCCCTTCCTCAGGGACCACTGTGAACCGGTCGGACGACATTGCCTCAAACCCCAAATTTTCAAGAAGGGTTTAATCCACCTCATCCTTTGCTCTAGATAAAATTTGCAGAACAGGTCTACATGGATTGTTAATTGGGGTGAGACTCCATCGGAAGGACAGTTTACTAAGGTTTTAGACCAATTGTTTGTGGTGGGAAAACTTACCAAACAATGAAATACGTCAAGTCTGAGGCATGCGAGAACAAATCTGTCATATTCTGTTGTTGTAAACGTTAAATATGGTTGAATAGCGAGGGTAGAGCACATCAGTTGGTTCATTTGAACTGTAGGCCTTGATTCCTCACTGGCAAATCTGTTTGCCTCCATGTGGGTCATGCATTATTTTTTAAAAATCTTTCTAGAGATTGAACCCATCGAGGAGGGATTATGATAGTATTCATGCTGGCCCAAATCAGTCATGAATTCTTTTATATATTTCAACACCTGATCTCTAGGGCTTGTTCTAACTTAAGTCTGTCACTTAACACGTGCCAGTTGAATGTGGTTTTTAACAAGGTCCAGATACGGTGCCACAATAAAACTGGTTGCACCTTTATTATGTCTGTAAAATATGGTAGGCCCAACTCAGTGTAGCGGATATAGGTTGTCGTACAGCGTGGAATAGCCAATAGGTACCTTAAAAATGCGTTCTCGAATACTATGTATTTCGGTTACGTTACAGTATCCCCTTAGCTAGCTGTGCTAATGCTCTTAGCTTAGTCAATTTTAATCAACTCTACTGGGGGCCTCTTACCTAACTTTTGTGAAAAATGTACCAGGGCTGTTGCAGTTCTCAATAAAAGAAGTTCCTAGCTTGAATTGCCTGACACCAGGATCTCATATGGTCCATTAAAATTCCTAAGTAGGGGTACGTTATAGTGGATTTTACTTTTTTATTCTCTACAAAAATGTCCCTCTGCTTGCTTCCACCCCTCCCACAGTTTATTATAAGAGTTTTAGTGGTATTTATTTTTAGATCTAAATTTGTTATAAACTCATTGTAGCTATTAAGAGCCCGTTGAAGCCCTATTGGTGTTCGGGCCATGATTACAGCGTCGTCCGTGTAGAGTAGGGTGGGTATGGGGCGTTTTTGCAGCTGTGGTGGTTCCATCACCCTTTCAGCATGACATTCTCCGAGCCATTACTATATAAAGTAAAAAGGAAGGGTGCCAGTATGCAGCCCTGTCTGACCCCCCTCTCCTCTTGGAACGACGCTGTACACTCTCCATTGGGTCCGCACCATACCCGGGCTCTTGCATTTGTGTTGAGTTCTCTTATAAAATGAATTAAAGGAGCCTCAACCCTCATTGCCTCTAGGATGCTCCATAGTTTTTTATGGCATACGCAATCACATGCGGGTCCACAAAAGCCAGGTACATTTTTCCCTTTCTTGCATTTGTATATTTCCCCATTAAAATGTGTAAATTGAGACCCTGTACCTAGACCCTCTCTAAAACCATATTGCAGGTCTGATATTATATTGTTGTCCTCTGCCCATTGTTGGAGCCGGTTAAGGACAATACGGCCTGCCACTTTTCCCACAGAATCCAGCAAAGAAATAGGGTGGTAACATGCCGGGTTCTGTCTGTTAACTTTTTAAAAGATTGGTACCATAATGGAGTCTGACAATGAGTCCGATCGTGCAGCAGGCGGCTAGCACTCGCGTTATTAAAGGACCCCATTGCTCTATGTTTTGTTTAAAGATGTCTACTGTAGGAAGGTAGATCCCTGACTATGGTTGCCCCCAACTTTTTGCCTGGTGTTTTGCTGGTTTTCTGACTTAGTTGACCTGGGGCCCTGCTATTCAGGACCCCAGGCCTACTGCTCTCTCTGTAAAATGAATTCCATGTACCTTAGGTACATATCTAATTGGATACTGAGTCACCTTATCAGTCCCTGTACAGAGTACCTTAGGTGCCCAGGGCATAGGTGTACCCAGGGCCTACCAGGGGCTGCAGCATGTATTATGCCACCCCTGGCTGGCCATCCAAATCTGACACAACTGGCTGCACGACAGCTGGGGCAAGGTGGTGTAATCACCCTTTGCTTTAGATATAGTATTCCTATATCTAAACCTAAATGGGCACACAGATCTCCTATCAGTCACTCCTATGGCAGGCCTTAACAATCCTGAAGGCAGAGTGCTTGGAATCGTGTGAGATAGTGCTCTGGCATGAGCTGAGCCTGTCTGCGGCTTTCGGGATCCATCCCTTAGCCGTTTCCATGATATCGCATACCATATACTCTTAAGTGCATTATAATCCTCGCGGTTATGTGCCAACTCTGGTATCGCTTTATCAAAACATGTCGAGTAAGGTGTCATACGAATTGGAATACTAACCCCTCGCTAATTCTGGCGACGGGGTTAGCATTCCACCCTTCTAGAGGGACACGACATGTATGTAACCTGTAACCCCGGTTAAAGTTAGAAAGAGCCTTAGCTCCACAAAATGGATGCTGCCACCAAGACACAAGTCTGCCCTCCTGCTGCTGGGAGTCCTCCCAGCCCAGGAGGCAAGGACAAAGGGTTTCCTGCCAGGGGCGGTGCCAGCACCGTCCCAGACAGGATTTTGTGTATTCTAGGTAGGCAGGGCTTTAGAAGAAGGTGACTGCAAGTGGCACCCCGGTGCTCACTGTGCATAGGCCGGCTGGAACCAGTTCCAGGGGCACTCCAGCCCCTGATCTGGGGAAAGCCGCCAAAGGAGAGGGGTGTAACCACCCCCCTCCTAGTCCCACCCATAGGGCAGGACTTAGTCGCGTGCCAGCCCCTTTTTGCAGGATAAAGGTAGGAACTGGCCCCCTTCCAAATTAGATCATCTTTGAATCCTGAAACTACTTTCCACGAAAGGAACTCAAGACTTCTTCCCAAGATTCTCCCTTGTGACTAAGGAGTAGTCACCCTGCAGCAGCAGGCACCAACCAAGCATCGCGGTTTGTTGCCAGTCTCTCCTCCGGATCAAGACTGCTCCAGCACGACGAGAACCGGCTTCCCTGGCACCTCTGACCTCAACCTACATCATCAGCCCAGCTGTGATCCGTGGGTGCGACGGGACCTCGAGGGACCGGCCATCTTCAGAACTGCACGACGCTTATCCAGCACGACCACCGAGTGACCCTCGACCGAGTGCTTTGGGGTAAGAGAAGCCCCGACCCTGAGCAGCTCCAGCACCGAAGTTCAGCCCCCCTGCATCCATGAGATCGGCGTGGGGCCCTTCTGCTCTTTGCTGCTAACCGCGTTGTCCAGGTCGCTTGCCCGTTGGCTAGTGGCCCTCTCACGACGCTCCACGACGACAACCACTGCTGGTCTGGTTGCTCCAGACTAGCCCTTGCTCCCCTCCAAAAGAGAAGCACCCTGGACCCTCCTGGTCCACTCAAGACGCCATTTTAGGTCCACCGCGTGGGCCTTGCATTTGCCAAGACTTGTTGCCCAATCCTGGGTCCAGCGACGTCGACAGCAAGAACCTTCGTGGGACAGCTCGCACCTCCATCCTGGTCGCCGACAACGCTTCCTGGTCCGAGAGACTGCAGAGCCCAGCAGCGCCCACTCACCTGGCTGAGGTGACTTCGTCCGGTGCCATCCTGGTGCCCACTCAAATCACTGGCTAGTGATTCAGAACTTGGTCCCCTCTGCTTACAGGTTTCTCCTTCCCTGATCCAGGCTTGGATCACCACGAACTCCTTCACTGGCCGCCTGCCAGCAACTTCTTTCTTCAGGCTCCTGGATCTTCAACGAGGGTTTCCGACGCAACTTGAACCCTATGCAGCCGCAGCCCCTGGGCTAGGTAAACTGAGTACTCCGGTGCTCCAGCATAGTCCAACACCCTAAGTGTTCGGATCCAGCTGTGTTTTCGACCCACCTAGTCGGGTTCGCCCGAGAACAGTAACTTTGTAAAGTGCTAGTATCCATAGACTTGTTCCCGCATTACGCGTGAGAGTTCCCACTCTGCACACGGCGTCCCTAGGCCTCCTGCTTCTAATCTAAGGGTTCAGCATTGTAGGCCTAGCGTTTCTACAGTCTAGAAAAGTATTACTTACCTGCTAGTAACTTCGCATTCCACTTCTTGTGTATATGGTTTTTCGTGCCCCTCGGGCATTTGTGTAAATTGTGCGACTTTCAGTAATTCTTTAAGAGTTTTGTTGTGTGCTTAGCTCCCTGTCTCATAAAGAGCCAGGGTAGTCCTGTTATATATAAATACACTTTATTTTTTATAACAACTTGTGTGGTGTCCTTTCACTTGGTGTTCAAGGGGTAATGTGATGGTAAAACAGCTGGCTTAACACGCCCTCTAGAGTCTTAGCCTTAGACTGCTCGTATCCATGCTACTAGGATAGCTGGTCTATAAGGTTGACTTACAACCAATCATCAATAAGGGTTGATTGGACTGATACATAGTGATCACTAGAATAGTGAGCACTGCATATCAGGCCAACTTCTCACATCTACAGCTACTCATTCTGGGCCCGGAGCCTTTCCCCCCTTACTCGCTTTTATGGCAGATTGTACCTCTTCCAGGGTGACGGCTAATTCGATTGGGAAGTCTTGTGATGGAGAACTGGGGCTTACGGTGCTTACAACTGTGCCATCCTCCTCCCTTGCCTGTCCAAGAATATTGGAAAAGTGTTCCACCCAGTGTCCTTCACCGATGGTGATTTCTATAGTGGGGTGGCTTCAGTTGTCAGGAATGGGGATTTAACCACGCGACAAAAGGCAGTACTGTTCCTATTGACGCTTGCCTTATGTAAGTCAGCCCAGATATTCTTCATTAATTCTACTTTACGTGTTTTCACAGCCTGGTTTAAGCCTTCCTACACTGCTTTATTTCAGTGCTATCCCTCTCTTTTTGTGTAATGCATGTTTTAATTCTGTGTAGGCTTTTGTACATTTACTTTTGAACCACCCCTTGTTGTTCCTATTTCCCTTTTTTATTTCGACTTTCAATGTATTTCTAATTATTTCGGTTATTTGTGCATAGGACCCTAGTACTTCCTCGTGTGGTGTGTATTCGATCAAACATTTCATTATTCTTTCTAAGCTTTTCTCTGCAACTGTCTTGATGATTTTATGTGGTTCCACCTTATCCCACTTTAGAGAGTAACCATTTATTTTGTCGATTCCCAAATTTTGGGCCGCATATATCCTCTTATTATGGGGAATATGAGTTTTTGATTGAAGAGATATACTTACGCTCAATGGAAAGTGATCGCTTATGGCGTCTTATGCATTTTATAACTCAATAAGGGGGAAGCGAACCTGTTCGGAATTATTATAAAATCGATGATCGAACTCATACCTCTCCCGTTAAAGGTCTGGGTAAATGGTATTGGTGGCAAGCTTAGTAGATTAGCGAAACCCATATTCAAGACAAATGAAATCTCATTTAGAGCATCTCCATAAACACAATGCAGGAAGTGGGGTAAATTACAAGTGTTTTCATCTGTCAGTCCGCATTTTACATCATTATTATATGAATACAAAGTGGTATTAAAATCCCCCCCACACACAAATAGAACATTCTCTACACTGCCATTCTGAATATCCTGTAGTGAATTTCTAAACTGATTTATTATGTCCACCAGGTGCTCCTTCTATGCGTTGTTGTAGAAATTGATCAAGACAACAGAGTTTTGTTTGTCCATGTTCATAATCACAAGTGGGTAGTTCGGTTCCGAGATAGTAAAAGATATTTTGTTTATCGTCAACAAATTTGAAACATATATACTCAGTCCTCCCTTCGGCCTCCCGTGAGTGGATGGTATGGCTGTTGTGTGGTATGTCTTATAGCCTTCAATGTGTATTTTATTCAGAGCCCATGTCTCTTGTAGACAAAAAATTTTGAATTTCCTCACAAAATCGTACCAGAGGTGATTAGTTAATTTGGAGCATAGCCCTGCTATGTTCCAATAAAGAATCGTAAAACTATACCCATTATCTCTTGCATTTTGCATGTCACTAGCTAAGTCAATAGGTGAAATATGGTCTGAATCCCTATCCTTGTGTATTCCTGGCCCTAGTTCTGGTCTATTATTAGGGATGTCGGCGATGCCTATGGAGTTGTCTTCTTGAACTACACTCAGTTTCAGAGGCCTATCTTAGTTTTTTTAGAGAGCACCATTAGGGTTGAGTCAATCATTTCTGGCTCTTGGATGGTTTGGGCTTGCAAGTTGATAGCAGTAACTTTAAGTGAATGATCCAGTCAATCTATCTCCTCTAGGGAGGGGAGTAATGTAAAGCGATTTCCCACCGGTACATTGTAAATGTGCTGTTTTCTTTAATCAGATTCAGATTCATTAATCTTTATTCGGATATGCATTATCCATAAAAGTACAAACATTACACATAATCACATACATAGTCCATCATCATTAAAATATTAAAATAAAACTCATCATTAAAACTAATCAGGGGGGGAGGAGCCAAGCTGGCGACCGAGATGGCTGCGTAGACACTCGGCTCCGTGAGCCTTCTCACCCCGCGCATACATCCTGGCAACTATCCTGAGCCATAACGGCATATTTAAGTAGGCGAAGGACACCTCTCACTGACCGTTTGCTCCTGAGGCTTTTCCGTGCGGCAGGCCCGCGGAAATGTCCCCGACTGTTTTGCGGCCTTCACGGAGCTGAGCCCGGGGTGTCGAGTGTGGAAGGTGGCCGACCGGGACTGCGACAACAGCGGCCTCTGGTGGGGGCGAGGAGCCGGCCGGAGGGCGCCGGAGATCTGATGGGCCAATGACGACAGTGCCGACCCAGTCCATCTTGTGGAGTGCCTTGTGGGATGTGCGGTGAAGCAGGGTCGAAGGGACTGCATGATACTTGGCCCCCCTTCCAGTGTTAATATCCGGACAGGACCGATGGCTTTTCCCGTAATCGGCGGGCGGCTCCCAGGGAGCGGCGGAGATTTTGTTTAGCCTTTTGGTGACCCTTCGCTGGGACGCCTGCCTTGCCTTTCGAGATCCTCGTGGTGACTCCTGTTGCGCCCTGGTGTGGGGCCCGGTCCCGAGTGAAGTGGAGAAAGACGAGGTCGGATCAGCTAAGATGGCGGACGGCGCCCTCCTCCGCAGACCACATCCAGGCAGAGAAGCCGCTGTGAGGGAGAGTCCTGGGGTCCGGAGATACGAGACAGAACCCACGTTCAGAGATATATTGGCTGCGTTAACAACCCTGCATACGACCCTGATCCGGGACGCTCGGGATCTGGTAAGGAGGATGGCCGCCATTGTTGTCCCACCGCTCCACACGGGCATAGTTCGATCTCATGGAGGCGCCGATGGGCCCGACTCTGCGTCAGCGATGAGTGCTCCAGCTACGCCTAAGATCGTGGAGCCGCTGCGAGACCCGGTTCATGAGATTCCTTTGGACAGATCTGTTGTACATGTGAGTGCCTCGTCGGGGCACTTCTCTGCTCGGCGGCAGGGGAAACAACGTCGGTCTATGGTTTGGGCTGCCCTGGTGGCGCTTCTGCACTTGCCGGATGGTGTGACTCTCTTTCCCTGGCTGGTGAGACTGTGTTCGGCTGGAGGATGCTTCCGGAGTTGATACTGACATTGACGGATTTCCGCCATTCATACTCGGCTGGGTTCAGGTGGCTGAAGTCCCATGGAATAACAGCGCTGCCCGCTCCGCCCGGATTGTTTGGACCCTCCACTCTGCTCTGTATGCTGGCGGATCAGTGGACGTATGTTGGTACTACTGATAGGAAGGGCCTGGGTTGAGACCGTCTAGTTCATAGTGACACTTATTGTTGGCTGACTGTGATTTGGGGGACACTCAGCGGGTATGTTCTTGCTTGTGTTATCGGTGATTAATGTCTTCCGTGTCTATTCTGATCTTGCTGTTGGGACGTTTATTGTGCGCGGTGGTGGGGGGGGGGGGCACCGGGTGGCCGGATCGATGGCCCTTCGCCACATTTTTCCTCTTTTTCTTCTTTTTCCCTTTTTCTATATTTCGGGTCTCTCATTTAGGGCGACAGGCACGCTGCTGGGGGGGGGGGTAGGCCGTGGCCTTCTGCAGGGGTGCTGGGTGGGGGGTAGGGGGATGGGGTCTGTTAATTTGTCTTTTCTTTGTTTCTATGGCCCTTTGTCGTTCTTTCTTTTTGGTGTCGTCGTTTTCCGTGTCTCCTACAGTATGTCTCGTCTTGAGGGGTGGGGTACAGCTGCTCCGTAATGTGTTTGTTTTTACATTTATCCTGACTCGGGTGCCTTACCCCCAATGTTTCAGACGTATTAGTACTATTTGCGGATTTCCTGTTTCATGCTTGCTACTGTAGGACCATGTATGACCGTATGGCTTTGATTCTGAGTTTTTCTTTCTTGTAAAATGAACCTTCTCACATCCTGAATCTCGTACAGTGCGTTTGAATACAAGTTCTCTCCTGGACACTATTTCGACCCTCATTTTCGGGCTGCTGTATTTTTCTACATTGATTTGCTGTACTTATGACTTTACTAGCGGCCGGCCGAGGTGTTTGTAGGCCCATATTTGTATTTACTTGAAGTGACAATAAAAGTTTTCAAAAAAAAACTAATCAGTTAAAATATTACTAAGTTATCCATAACTTTGATATCATCAACGATGTTAAAGTGACAGTGTGCAAAGTGCAAATGTTTCACGGAAGAGCAGCTAGGAACGGGCAGGTCATTAAATCTCGAATCTCAAAAAGGTTGCAATTAGCAGCATTGAATGGAAGTGCAAATGTGCATAGTGCAAAATATAAATACAAGCAATACAAAATCCAAAAGATACATATGGTACAGCCTAGTCCAGCAATCATCAATTCATAGAAGAACGTGAGCGGATGGCAATTTTCCGGAAAGTGCACACTCTGTATGTTATATCATCATCTTTAAGCTGGAGAATAATTTTGTATGCAGCCTTAAAATCCGTTATGCCCTTTGCCCTGAAAAACGGTATCAATAACTGCATGCTGTAATTTTGATAAAAAGAGCAAAAGAACAAAAAAATTAACATAGACTGTTTCCCTAAGTTACCACATGGGCAAACCAAATTCTCAATATTAGGTTGATAACCTATAGAGAAGCACAGCAGATACTTTATTGAGCCTGATCTAAGACGAAACAGAAGACTTCGCTCCCAGCGTGTTATATCTCTTAAGAGATAACTAATGGGAGAGCACAAAGGAGATCCGTCCTGGCCTGTCATTAAAATATAATGTTTCACGGATACTTTGGCAGATTCCTGAGCATATCTTGCATCCCGTAATATTTTTATAAAACTTTACGGATAGTCTTTCCATCAATTCCTTCTAGTTGCTCAGGATTATTAAAAATGTGGTCAAGATTGACCGCAGTCAAATTTGCCCGTACTTGGGCCAGCCAAGGCATATCACCGCCCTTATTACATTTTAGGCAATCAGCCAAAATCTCCCTTGTTAAAGTGGCTGCGAGACCTAATGTAATCCTCCAAGTATGGCATTCTTAACTCATTATGGCATACAAAGGTGGACAATGAAATTGGTAGGCCCAAGAGTCTTCTACAAAATCTGTTTTCTTCGGCCTGGACACTTTTCAAATTTATATGGCCCCAAATTTCAGCCCCATAGGTCATGGTTGGTACACATTGTGTCCTATAGATTTTGAGTAGGGACAGTACCACCTCGATTCTTTTCGGTTGGGGGAGATTTATTACTGAGTTTATGGCTCTTGAGAATTTAGTCCGTCTGTAAACCAAATGTGGTGTCCAGGACCCATTATTGGAGAATTGTAAGCCCAAATAAGGGAAAGTGCGGGTGCATATCAAAGAATCAGGGCCCAAGATAATAGTATTAATATCACGTTTATTAGGGCCACAACACATTAAAAAAGATTTTTTTAAATTTGTGCAAAGATCCAAATTATTCATAAAAACTACAAATCACCTAACTAAAATTCTCAAGGCATTAGGTGTTCGACCCATTAAAACAGCATCATCTGCATATAGTAAGGCGGGCAGTTTGTTGCCATTAATTATAGGGACATCGGTGGTTTGGTTAGACAGGACATTATGAAGTTCATTAATATATAAAATAAATAGAAGTGGGGCAAGAACGCACCCTTGTCTAACGCCTCTCCCAACCACTATGTCTCCAGACACTGCCCCATCCATACTTATCCTTACCCGGGCCCTTAAGTCCCTATGCAGATAAGCTAAAAAAATGCACCAAATCTTTATCTAATCCATAATCTAAAAGGCATTGCCAAAGCCTGGATCTATTAACAAAATCAAAAGCGGACGAAAGGTCCATAAATGCCAGGTAGAGAGGACTGTGTCGGGCGATGGTATATTTCCCTATGATTATATTAAGATTCAAACACTGTTCCACAGTACCAAGGTGATTACGAAAACCCAACTGACATTTATTTATTATGTTTTCATCCTCTGCCCAAATTCTGATTTTGTTAAATAGAACTCTCCCCAATATTTTAAGAGTATTATCGATTAGGGAGATGGGTCTGTAACAGCTTGGATTAGATTTATCTCCTTTTTTTAAAATGGGGATGATTACAGATGTGGACCATGTGTTTGGAATTTTTGTCGTGATTAGGTTATTAAAAACATTGAGTAGCAAAGGAGCCCAGAACGCTGGCATAGATTTTATAAGATCAATAGGCAACCCGTCCGGGCCTGGGGCTTTATTTCCCGCACTCTGGAGTATTGCCTCCTCGACCTCGGTCAAAGAAATTTGGATTTGGGTAGGCATAACATTTTCCAGAGTGTCTTCGCATTGGGGCGAAGAAGCATATATTTTCGAGAAATGAGTGACCCACACTTCACTAGTAAGTTACAGCTTAGGGGGGTGGATGTATTTCCAAAAGTTCTCAAGGACTTAGTGGCAGACCAAAAGTTGTTTTTATTATTAAGGTTAGCAGCACAGGCCAGGTTATTCCAATACTCTTTTAAGACCACGTCACGCCTTAATTTTATTACACTTTTATAATTGTACCTTAAAGTTCTAATGAGAGTAGGATCTCTAGGGGGAACGGATAAAGCTGCTCTGAGATCCCTATTAGCCCTAGAGCAGATGTTTTCAAACCACCTAGGATCAGATTTGTGTGAGGCTGCCGGTCTGGAGATCAGTTCCTTAATGCCTGTACATAGTAGAGTAAAGGCAGAAACTGCCTCTGGGTTGGGGTCAGCCAAAGTGAGACAAGTCTCACAAAGAGATGGATACATTTTTACCATCTTCTGGAAGACCTCCCTACAATCCATGCCCTTCCATTTAACTGTTAAACTATCAGTTGAGAGTTCTAAATTTCCCGCTCCCAATTCCCTTCTAATATTGGTCGCGGGGCTACCCTTAACGAGACCATAATGGGATTATGGTCTCCAAAAGTGGATGCCTTCACCTCTGCCTCAACTAAATAGTGTTCTAATGATGGAGATTGGAAGACATAATCTATCGTTGAGGCTCGTCCTAAACCTCTATAGGTGGGTAGTGGATTATCGTTAATGTTTACAGCTGCAATATCCATCACATTTAGAAGACTGCTCTTTGATAGGTGGTCTAATAGCTCATATCCTCTCTTGCATGGGTTGTGTGAAATAAACTGGGAAGAACTCCCAGTGATTCCTTCTCCTATCTTTGCGTTGAAATCTCCCCCCAGGCATATCCCTGCCAGTTTGTACTTTCCCAATGAATTATCGAGGTCTTGAACAAAGTTAAAAAGATGAACGAAATTAACATTTGGTGTGGTTAAAAAATCATTATTATAAAAATGTATTAAACAAATAGAGGCCCCCGTGTATAAATCAGAACTTGAAAATTAACATTTTCGGTGGGGATTACTTTAACTCTGCCACCTGAAGCAATGCTGACCCATATTGATAGACCCCCCGAAGGTCTGCCATATTTAGGTTTAGGGGAAATAATATTAAAGCACTCAAACCTTTCGAAATATAGCTCTTTAGTTGCCCAGTTTTCTTGAAACATAAGGATGTCAAATGTGTTTATCATATTTACCCAATCTTCTATGTTTAATTTTGAGGCCAAACCTGCCACATTCCAACTCAACACCTTCAATATTGAGTCAGAGCAATCAATTCATTGGATCGTTTCCACCCCGGGGCTGATGTTAGAAGTCTCCTTGGCTACTGTATAGACCAATCCAGTAGAATAAGTTTTGGATAAAGGTCAATCGAGGGTGTATAAATCAGAAATAGCCGAAAATGTATTTACCGACTGATAAGAAGGGCTGAGAAGTGGGCGCTGTATAAGTGGTGGTTTATAAAAGAAACCAAGGGCCGGGAAAAATTAATAACGATGCAATCACCCCTAATAGTTTTCGCTGCAGGTCCCACCCAACCTACCCTTCGTACCATTAAGATTTCATGTATATCAGACCTCCTGTACCCTTTGTGTTTAGCCATCCAGTCTACACATTTATTCCGCAGTTGTTCCCAGGACTCTGATTTGTTTTTCTCTAGTGGGGTACCCCTACAAGAGTTAACACATATAGGCAGGATGCAGCGGGTAAATTTAAAACATCCTTGTTTGGTTCTGCATGCCCCCTGGCACCAACGTCAGCAATACTCGAGCTAACTGTCAGACCAACTTGTCCAGATTGGCTGTGGTCAGTAAGTCGGTTGGACTACACCCAGATTCAAGGTCAACAATTGTTCCTATTGGGCCAGGCCCTTCCATGCCCAGCATATTCTCTCCGGTCAAGGTTTGTGGCGAATGTACAGTGACTCTGTGTGTCGATACCTGTGCATCGCTTATATCTGTAGTATCAGTTTGTGCTACACATTGGGATTTTATGGGGCCCAAAGACAATCTTCTGTCCGTCAGCTCGATCTCGGTGCTGACCAGATTCATTGCCTGCTCCAGCATAGTATCTATGGATGTAATTTTGCGTGCTGGGGTAGTGGTGGTGGCGCTGCTTTTGCCCATAGTGACACAACCCCCAAACATCCAAAAATGCCAGTAGTAAATCGCACCACTCACCACTTCAGAGTAAATTTAGCTCTGGTTGTTAAGGGGGTGGCCCAGCCCGGGCCCGAACGGTCCCGGACGGCCACAGACGGCCCGCCCTTTGCCCGGGCTTAGCCCGGCGCCCGCCCGCGTCCCGCGAGGCGGGAGGCGTTCCGCGCTCTTCTAGCGCCTCCGGGTGCAGCAGGAGCGTCACAAGTGCGTCGGTGGGCCCCGGGGCAGCCGGGAGATGTAGTCGCTGGCCGTTGCCCTCACGGCTGGGAAAACGTGCTGAAAACTGGAAGCACAGCTGTTGCCCTCACGGCCTCCTGAACACTGCCGGTAAGTTTCAAGCCCTCAGAGCACGCTCCGCGCTCCGCGCTCTTATAGCACCTCCGGGCGCGGCGGGAGCGGCGGGAGCGTCACAAGTGCGCCGGTGGTCCCCGGGGCAGCCGGGAGATGTAGTTGCTGGCCGTTGCCCTTGCGGCTGGGAAAACGCGCTGAAAACTGGAAGCGAGGTCATTGCCCTCACGGCCTCCTGGACACTGCCTGAACACTGCTGGTAAGTTTCAAGCCCTCAGAGCACGCTCGGCGCTCCGCGCTCTTCTAGCGCCTCCGGGCGCGGCGGGAGCGTCACAAGTGCGCCGGTGGTCCTCGGGGCAGCCGGGAGATGTAGTCGCTGGCCGTTGCCCTCACGGCTGGGAAAATGCGCTGAAAACTGGAAGCGCGGCCGTTGCCTTCACGGCCTCCGGGACACTGCCTGAACACAGCCTGTAAGTTTTCTTTAATCGATTACTCCGCTGTTACCGCCTCTCTCCAACGCAATGGGAGGTTTTTAAAAAAAAAGCTGAGGGGTAGTATATTAATACCCCCTCCGTGATCGTGAAATTATTTGCTGCCTTCCATAAAACGTTCACCACTAGCTGGGGCATTTTAAACGTTAGCAGCACACAATTTCCTAGTAGGGTATTTTGATCTTTTCCGACCCACTTAACCCTACGGGCCATCTTAAACTTCATGAAGAGTTGTTCAATACCATCAACCTTTGTGCTTAACCAATGGAGGGCCTTGTTTCTTAGGGATTCCCATGGTTCGCTATCTTCAGCTCCTAACCTGGGTACATTTGCGAGTATTACCGTGTATGGTGTAGCTGCAGGTGGTAAATCTAAATAGGATGATTCAGTGAAAATAGTCTTGGCAAATAAAGGCGCTTTAGGTTGATAGCAAGGGTTTTGCATGACTACCCCTTTATTCCCCCTTTTTTACATAACAATCGAGTGTTGGCCAGTTGTATTAAATGTGGGAGTAGATACAGGAAGAGGGGGGGTCATGTTGGTAAAGTTTGCTTGTGTTAGACCTTATGGCTTCTCTCTCGGGATTCATCTGGCATTGATCGCTCCGTCGAATGGAACTCCTGCATATTTCGGCTTTACCATTACCCTCTTACCTGTGATTATCAGTTGTGTGTTTCACAGATTCCTCCCTGGCTAAAAAATTTGTCAAGCGTAGCTCTATCTGATCTACTCCTTCCTCGATCTTGGCTAGTGAATCTCTCAGGAATAGGTCTAACTTTTGAACTAAGGTAGTTACGTTCGTTAGGTCAGTGTCCCTGATACTCGTTTTTGCTTTGTTGTCTCTCTCTGTGCTATGATTTTCAAAGTACCTTTTTTAACTCCAGGTGTTTTTTATCAGTTTTAACTGGTTTGGCAGTATTCGTTGCAATGCACTTGGTAATTATTGTGTTCCCCTTCCCTCTTCGGTTGTCTCAGGACTCTTATCTGTGTGTGTCGTTTTTTTTTGCCACTTCTGTGGAGGTTGTGTGAACGAGTCATGGTTGCTGAGTATTTTGGATCTGTCATATTTTGAATGCAGCCGTTCTGTGGTATGATTTCGTGCGGACCCTCCCCAGTTGAGCTTATCGCCCCTTCGTTTGCGTTATTGGGCCCTATATTCGTGCCTACCGTACCTGGCACTAAGGACGCTCATACCGACGATATCTGCTTCTCTATTGCCCCCGTCAGGTAGCTCAGTAATGTTTGCTTTGTATCACCCGGGGCCTTTTTTGGATGCGGAGGATGAGCAGTTACTGCCTTTCTTTTCCCCATTCTATCAGTGTTATCTGCTTATCAGACCCCTTATCGGAACCCCTAACAACTGACACCAGGCAGATATTTGTAACGAGGAGGCAGTATAACATAAGCTGGAAGGGCAGATTGTGACCCCCGTTTCACATGTAGTACTCAAACCATAACAATGACAAATATTACTGTGAAAAACAACTTTTATTTTATGTAATGTTTTATATCTTCCCCCAAAAATATGTATCTTTTTTTTTTTTGGGAGAAAACCACTCCCATACCGGTAGCATACGAAGCTCCATCAGCACGTGAATCCGATACACCATATTGCTTAACTCGTAAATGATGCGCATTTGATATCCGGCGGGTTTGTGACACCGCGTCCCGCGGAACATCATATACGCATAAAGTCGCCCCAGCTGCTACTTTGGTATCCGACGGTACCAAGCCACGCGTTACGTCATGTACGTATGGGATCGTGCCCGCTGCGCGTTGCGTATGAGATGAGTGCACGCCACCAGGCCCTGTGTTAGGCCCTGTGTTACGTCACAGATGTATGGTATGCCATTCCCTCTTTTTGTTTGTTGTCTCAAAAATAACTTTAACCCCTTCTGCGCTCATGACGAGCTCAGCTGCACCGCTCGCACGCTCATGACGAACTCAGCTCGTCATGTAACGCGGTATTTTTAAAAAGTCCGCGCACAGCGGGAAAACCGCTAGCGCTGATGTGGTTAAACAGTATTTGACAGCAAGCGATAATCTAAAATATTTTAAACATGTATATATTTCTAACTGTAATAAACTTATATTATGATAAATATATTTTCTCAAAATCGCGTCGGGTGCGGCCTCCTTGCACACTCAGTGCGCGATTGCCATGTGACCTTAAAAAAAGCATTTGATTGCTTCATAACTTTTCCCATTGTAACAGTTGGATGACCCCACCCATTTTAGTCATTCTCTCTACAGCGTTTGATGAGAGACACCACTTCACCTTAAACAGCTTTTTTTTAAAGTTTTTTTTTCTGTGTACACATATCTTATATTACACACAACATGCAACGATCATCTTGATCAATATTCATGGTCTGTACATTAAGCCTTCCACGTGGGATGGCCATGCATCTGAAACGTTACATCAAAAAACAAATGTGTGTTACACGATGCCCTTGGTGAGTGTGTGTGCGCATTATTGTGCTGCCTTTCGGCCTGGGTATTGGTGGCTCTAAGGAGTATCATCAGCCACGGGCAGAGTGCACATTCTAGATCACATGTGACAAATAGTAAACAGTAATGTGTAGTTTTGTGTTGCTGTACGCTCTGTTGTCAGGCTTTACCAATATAGTAGTGTGTCATATGTGAGACTTTCAGATTCACGTTTGACATACATTGCTTGACTGTAATGAGCGTTATCACTGTGTATGACGTAGCCTCACTGCTGATCCTCCCTCCAACTGAGCACATTCACATGTGTACGCTTCACGATAACAACACTTTTAATAATACCGCAAACCATTCACATGCATGTCTGCACATATCCACAACCTTGACAATGACATGTAATGTTCACCATTCAATCTTTTCGAACAGCATCTCATCAGCGATAGTTGCCCCCCTCCCAATACATGCTACATTAATATAAATGGTGCATTCTGCAAAGTCAAAACTGCAAAAGAAACACACATAACTACACTTCCTGGCCAGGCAGGAACTGAACAACGCCGGGATCCCCGGAACAATTATTCACACCCCTACGCTGGTCTGGCGTACGCAAGTCCAACCCACTTTGCGAACGTATAAATAGGATAACGACAACGCCACATGTCCCAGTTCTCCTACACTGCCTCAGGTGATATGGCCGCATCCACCTCCCATATCACAATACGTAATAAAAAAAGGGATCCATGAGGTGTACACCATCCTGGCAATCAACACTACAACTTGTGAACACTGCTGCCCGTAGTGTTTGCACACACAACAATGACAGCAGGTGAGCAGTGGGGCCTGGGTGCACAGCGGCTCCAATTGAGCGCGGTGCTGCGGGAGGGATGGGCTGCATCAGCGTAGGTGCTCAGGTGCGAACAAGCAAAGTTCCCTGCGTAATGATGTGATCTCTGACATCATTCAGTCACATCTCTGTCTCATTTTAAAGACCTGCTGGACCGTACTGTAGGCCTGAGCCAGCAGGCAGTGCTGCTCTACAGACGCGTGATGAGCACAGTGCTGCGGGAGGGGTGGGGTGCATCAGCCTGGGTGCGCAGGTGCAAAAAATCAATGTTGCCTTGCATAATGATGTGATCTCTCACCTCATTCAGTCACAAGTCTGTCTCATTTTAAGGACCTGCTGGACTGTACTGTAGGCCTGAGCCAGCGGGCAGCGCTGCCCTACAGACATGTGGCGTTGGCTTTTAGGGCACTGTAGTGAGCTCATTACAAAGTGTACATGCACACAGGCTTCGCCACTGCATTACACACGCACATTATGCTTTTAGCATGCGCTCTGTTCCTTGTTATAACATTATTATTTAACCTTGTGTATTGTAGTGCACTCCAACTCCTCTTTGAACCACGATTACCACTAACAGTTGGTAGATCGTACTTCAAAAACAAAGGATGGACTCAACTGGTTTTTTCTATTAAGCTTGAAATAAACCTTCATTTACTTCCAGACGTTTCCACAATTAAATTATTTCTCCCTTTTCAGACACTGAATTGACCGAAAATGGGCCGAGCGGGTGCTCACCCCGTAATGATGCCCTCTTCATTCTGACGCCTTCCATCGTGGTATCAAGACACCGTCCCCGACCGGAGACCTGCTCTCCCACCCTACTAAAGTACCCCGGACTCGGAGCTTGCACCGGCACGTCGTAGGACACACCGATGGTGGAAGGAGAGCAGTACCTACAGTTGAGCACAGTGCGGGGGAAGGGGCTGGGGTGCATCAGCCTGGATGTGCAAGTGCAAACAAGCGATGTGGCCGTCAATAATGATGTGATCTGACCTCATTCAGTCACATCTCTGTCTCATCTTAACAACCTGCTGGACCGTACTGTAGACCTGAGCCAGCGGCCAGTCCTGCCCTACAGACACGTGTTGATCTCTGTGCTGCGGGAGTGGTGGGGTGCATCAGCCTGGGTGCTCAGGTGAAAACAAACGATGTTGCCCTGCGTAATTATGTGATCACTGATCTCATTCAGTCACATGTCTGTCTCATTTTAAGGACCTGCTTGACCGTACTGTAGGCCTGAGCCAGAGGGCAGCGCTGCTCTACAGACACGTGGCTTTGGCTTTTGGGGCACTGTAGTGAGCCCATTACTAAGTGTACATGCACACAGGCTTCCGCCATTGCATTACACACGCACATTGTGCTTCTAGCATGCACTCTGTTCCTTTGTATGTGAACCTTGGTATAACATATTATTATTTAACCTTATGTATTGTTGCACACTCCAACTCCTCTTTGAACCACGATTACCACTAACTGTTAGATCTCTACGCAGAAACACCACACATACACTACAAACCCCATAATGCTTCTGGATGGTGTACTGTCCCATACTGCCTTGCAGCGTGTCACCTGGTCGGAGGGAGGTTCTTAAGCTATCCGAGGAGTGATGGCGGCGCTTGGCTTTCCTGCCCTGACCGGAGTCTTCGCTTTCCTGAATTCCCTGTTTCCCGCCTGAGTTCCCTTCGAGTCAAGCTGCCGAATTTGCTAACTATTTCCACCTTTGTTTTCCAAGGATCAGGCGTTTTGGTGTGTAGCGTTCATTACGCTGCGGCTCTATCTATCTCTCCCGGACAATTCCCCTGAGAGATTGTGACCTTTCGGACCCCTGACTTCTCCGCTCCTGTTTTTCGGCTTTTGACGATATTCGTTGTTTGGTCCCCTTTGCTTTGCTCATTGCCGCAACTGTTGAGATGAGGTCCCGTGGTGTAACGGGTGGACGCTCCTTCCTTTTTTTTTATTTTACTAAACTTTATTGACAACTAACTCTTTACACGGACATCCTCTTCCTGCAGCACTCCCTGTGCCTTTGTTTTCATTTGTAAGTGCAATTGCTGCTTACTGAGAATATTGAAGATATCGTTGTTTAGTATTTTCCTGGAATCCTGTCTTCAAGGAATCGCCTTCTCTGAAGTGTTTTCCTTATTCGGAATCTTCGTTTGGAGGTCTGATCATTTTGGGCCCTTTGTTGGAACCTGCTTTCTTTATTTTGGAACCCCGTGATAACCTGCGATTGGACAAATTGTGGAGTCCATAGAGCTATCGATTCGTGGTAGCAGTGCACTCCTTGGACCTTGGCATACAAGGATTTTGTTTCCTTTACGGTGTTTTGCTGGAGAGACACTACAACTTATCTTTTGGGTGCACTTAACCCTGAACCTTCATTTTTATGAGACCAAGTTGTCTAGCTGCATTCTTTCATTCACCTGTGTATGGTAAGTCTGGGATAGCACACGATCATAGGTACACGTTACAGAGAATATTGCCCATTTGTATTTTCCTGTTATTTATAGCTGTGTTATTGCTCTAATCTCTCTCCCGCTGCAGGTGTGATACATCATTCCTACCAAAACTCATTTGCCCTTCTTCCTGGTGGCCCAGCTCTACGGACAACTTGTCCTTAGTCTCTCCTTTTTCTGGAGGAGTTTTTCCTCACTGCTGAGTTCTTTGTAACCCAGAGAGGGAATCACCTTCAGGGAACGTTGAGGCATTGGCTTCGCTCCTGGGGTTATTGGATTCCTGCCTGGACGCATTCCGAGCCCGACACTAACAGTTGGTAGATTGTACTTCAAAAACAAAGGATGCACTCAACTGGTGTTTTCTATTAAGCCTGAAATAAACCTTCATTTACCTCCAGACGTTTCCACCATTAAATTATTTCTCCCTTTTCGGACACTGAATTGATTGAGCCAAAATGGGCGGAGCGGGTGCTCACCCCGTAATGATGCCCTTGGCATTTTGACGCCTTCCATAATGGTATCAAGACACCGTCCCCGACCGGAGACCTGCTCTCCCACCCTACAAAGGTAACCCGGAGTCAGAGCTTGCATGTAGTTGGACACACCGGTGGTGTCAGGTGAGCAGTAAAGCCTCTGTGCGCAGGACCTACAATTGAGCTCAGTGCGGGGGAAGGTGTTGGGGGACAGCACCCTGGTTGCACAGGTGCAGGCAAGCAATGTTCCCGTAGCTAATAATGTGTTCTCTGGCCTCATTCATATGTCTCATTTTAAGGACGTGCCTGACTACACTCTTTCTCGCGGACCCCAGCGTCCTGGTCAAACGGGTGACGGGACATAAACACTGAGGGCTGGTTGCAATAGGCCGACGCTCTGTCTCCTCCTCCCTCTGTTCTATTGACTCTCTCTCCCCTTCTCCCTTCCACCCACTCACTCTCCCTCCCATTCTCACTATCTTCCTTTCATTCGGACTACCTTTCTTTTTCTCTTCCACATGCCACACATACTTATGTTTCATTTTTGTCTTTCAGGTTTTGTACGCTGCTTCCGGAGGAGTCCCACCCATGTGTTTCATGTTATACTGTTGTTTGTTCTAATAAACTTGCGTTTCCATTTATTTGTGTTGTTTTGATAAAGATTATTTTTTTTCCAATAAATAAGTGAGTGTATAGGTCTTCTTTTTCTGACAACACTTGTCTGTAGATTATTGTGAAAATCGACTGTTTATAGGAGGTTATGAGAAAAAACATTTCTAATTTTTTGGTGCACCTACCAAATATAAACCAATAGACTATTACATAAATGAAGCCTGCGTAATTCTACAACTGCAATGGTTCTATGCGTGTATCACTTTATAACACCATAAGTACTGCCCCTGTGATTACAGAACCAATACGGCACTGCCTAGGACCACCGCAACTTGAGGGACTGCCGAGGCCCACCCTGCAGATTTAAGTAAAGCCCCGGAGGGTGGCCATCACCGGACTTCAGTTGGCCTCAAAGCCCCCCGAACAATTAGTAAACAATACCTGAGAAGGTTGCGATCCCCTAGTCTACGAAACGTCTCTGTGCCCTTCCGCGCCAAATTTACATGTGACATTAAGATCCCCAGTCCTACAGAGACCCCGCCACATAATAATAGGATTAGCCACGGAACCTTACCCACCAGGAGCCTAATTTAAATCAACGAGTGAGACCCCGCTTTTTTTCCCTCCATTTTTACCATCCGGATCCTCTCTATTAAAGCGATACAAGGTTTTCCTCCTCTCGCTTCAACTAGTCAAACAAGGATTTGCTCTCACAGGGTGGAAGCCATGCACCCGCCCTCCAATAGCAAACATAAATGTCCCGCAGATGCACACCCTGGGACATTGTATGATCTGCGCCTGGGAGGTTGCGCTCCCTAGGACCATGATGCATTGGTTAGTATAAACGCACACTAACACTACTTACACAGGTGTTGTACAGTGACCAGAGTGTAGTGAAGAGGCAGAGCAAGCGCAAAATCTAAAAATATAAATCCTACCAGAGGTCGGATGACATAGTTCAATGAGCCAACGACCCTGGGATGAGTAGAAACAGCTACGCAAAGAAAACAGGTCTTCAGCACAACGCAACAACTTTGAAGTATTGGTGACTGCTGCCTTCTTTTTACCTTCTCCCGCTCATCACCAAAGTTATGTAGTGAAGAGGCAGACAGCAGTGGATCCGATAAGTAGATTAATTGCAGGAAAACAAGACACCTTAAACACCCACCAACAGGAGCAGACAGTAAGGCAACCGTCTTCTCCAGCACCGTGTACAAACTCCCCAAGGTTCCCCTCATGACAGCCCTACATTCTAACATTACATACATACATTCTAGTAGAGTTACATACTAATAATCTACTATGTCTTACATTGGAATACTACACAGAGCACATGACTTTCCAGCAATGAGCTCATTGTTTCATCCAGGAGTCTTAAGACCGGTAGCGGTGAGTAGTTCGCTTCCCACTCCCTGTATTATATAAAACGCAAACTAACACTACTTCCACAGGTATACTACAGCGCCCAGAGCACATCACTTTACAGCAATGAGCTCCCGATTTAGGCTCACGGTTTAATCCCCGAGTGTTCAGACCAGTCAACGCCGTCTCCTCGTCATGCTTCAACATCCTGCGCATGCTACGTAAGATCTTCCGATGGATCCCCACCGAGACCAGGAAGACGGTCACCCAGGCCCTCGTCACGAGCCGTCTGGACTACGGCAACTCCCTCTACGCCGGAACCACCGCCAAACTCCAGAAGAGACTCCAGCGGATCCAGAACACCTCAGCACGACTCATCCTGGACATCCCCCGCCGCAGCCACATCTCCGGACACCTGAAAGACCTGCACTGGCTCCCGGTCAACAAGAGAATCACCTTCCGGCTCCTCACCCACGCACACAAAGCCCTACACAACCAAGGCCCAGGATACCTCAACAGCCGCCTCAACTTCTACGCTCCCAATCGCCAGCTTCGATCGACCAGCCACGCCCTCGCCGCCGTCCCCCGCATCCGAAGAGCCACCACGGGAGGAAGGTCCTTCTCCTACCTGGCAGCCAAGACTTGGAACTCCCTTCCGACCCACCTCCGCCTGACCCAAGACCACCTCGCCTTCAGGAAGCAGATCAAGACCTGGCTGTTCGAGCACTAGCGGACCCCCTCCCCCCAGCGCCTTGAGACCCTCCGGGTGAGTAGTGCGCTATATAAATGCTTTGATTGATTGATTGATTGATTGATTGACCAGTAGGAGAAAGTAGTTCGCTACCCACTACCTAGATACTATAAACGCATACTAACACTACTTACACAATTATACTACAGCGGCTAGTATCCTACAGCGCCAAGAGCCCATCACTTTACAGCAATCACCTCAGTTTGATCTCCAAGTCTTCATACCGGTAGGCGTGAGTACTTCGCTTCTCGCTTCCGGTATAGTATAAACCCACGATAGCGGTCAGTAGTTTGCTTCCCACTCCCTGTATCGTATAAACGCCTACTAAAACTACTTGGACACGTATGCTACAAAGACCAGAGCACATCACTTTACAACAATGAGCTCACGGTTTATGCTCTCGGTTTCATACCCGAGTGTAGCAGCATATCATCTCAGCACCATGTCACTCTGAGCAACACCGCACTTTCAGACCAGTAGGAGTGACTACTTCGATTCACACTCCCCCACAGAGCTTACAGGTCTCCTATCCTCCTTTCCTACTTTTTTAACCCTTTTTTCACCTTACTGGCTTCAACGGAATCACAAAATGGTGGCCAACACTTCCTAGTTGCAACTGCTTGCAGTGCTCGCAACCAATAAGCAGCAAGCTCGTGCTCGTAACTCCTCAGCCAATCAGATGGCAGAATTCCCAAATATCAATATCTGTAAATTTCGATATTTCTCAAAAACTACTGAACGGATTTACACCAAATAAGAACAATAGTTACTTACCTGTAATCTGTGGTTCTACAGTATTGGTGTCTTTCATAGATTCACATACCTGAATCATTCCCCGTCGTCGGAGTCCCACAGAATATAAAAAAGCAATAATATGCACCTAGTAACCAGAAACCTTGGTAGTAAACAACCAGGAAGTAAAGTAGCCATAGGCTACAAGAGAAAAAACGTCCACACTTGTGACTATCATAGTCATTTTGTATAGTCCAAACTGCAGCCAATCAGGTGACAGCTCCCACCAGAATGTTCTCCCCAGAGGCTCAGGCGCTCAGATTTTCTCGCACAGGAGTGAAACAAAACATTATAGCGTAACAGCCTCTGAGGGGAGGTGGGCGGGTTGCATGTGAATCTATGAAATACACCAATACTGGAGAACCACAGATTACAGGTAAGTAACTATTGTTGTTCTCCAGTATTGGGGTGTCTTTCATAGATTCACATGCCTGAATCAGAGAAGCTAGCAGTACATAACATAATGCTTGTTAGACGCTCCTTGTATCACAATATACATATAATAAAGAAGCATAAATAATATCATAAACATATATAAATACATTAGTTCTTACATATGCATACTAGATTAGGATATATATCAGCATGTAAATAAGCGTCTGAAAAGAGCAAGTAGAGGAGGGAGAACAGAGGCTCACCTTATTTAAAAAGATTCCGGAGAACAGCTCGTCAAACTCACGTATCTGCATCACTTGAAGAGTCCAAACAGTAATGTTTGGTAAAGGTGTTTCTGCTGGACCAGATTGCCGCTCTGCAGATCTGATGAAGAGGCACACCAGCAAAGAGCGCGGTAGATGAGGACATTGCTCTCGTAGAATGCGCTCTTAGGGATGTCTGTAAAGGCCTTCCCGCCTGCTGATGACACAGACTAATCGCCATAGACATCCAACATGCAATGGTCTTCTTGGATACAGAGTAACCTTGACGTAATCTTCCATATGCTATAAATAGCTGATCTGATTTCCGAATTGTAGCAGTTCGTTGAAGATAGAACTTGAGACACCTTCTGACATCAAGGGACTGTAAAGCTCTTTCGGCCCCTGTTTGAGGATTTGGAAAGTAAGCCTTCAAAATTATTGATTAATTAAGGTGAAAATCCGTAGGTACCTTAGGGATGAAGCTGGGATTGGTACGAAGCACCACTGAATTGGAAGTGAACTGTAGAAAAGGTGACTTAACCGTGAATGCTTGAATGTCGCTGACCCTCCTAGCTGGTCAGCGCCAAAAGCAGAGATACCTTCCAAGAAAGGAACTTAAGATCCACTTTATGAATAGGTTCAAAGGGGTGACGCATGAGTTGAGCGAGCACCACAGTCAATTGCTAGGATGGAGGCGGACGCCGAATAAGAGCAAACATTCTGTCGCAGGGATTCCGTTCTCCTACAGAACTGTGCATAGAGATTTGGAACCTCGGTGAATTAGGGTGGCCCAAAACTCACCTCAGTACCCAAAATCCCCTTACCGAGCTAGCTACAGTGTCTCATTGGTCACAACAAACTCCCAATGCTTAGACAAACCAGAACATGAACTTACGATACCTCAGGTCACGTGGAACACATGAGGACTCTTTCGTTATACAATCATTTCAAACCAGAACGTGGAGTAAATGAGGACACGTGCACATTTGAAATATTTATTTACTAATGCCCTTTTCTCAAACGCAGTATCTTAGATAATACAAGGAAACATATTATCAGAAACAAAGTTATCAGCATAGTTACTAGTCCATAGCAAGCAAAAGGTGACAGCATGCTAAGATGCTGTAATGAATAAGCGTTAACAACACCTAATTCTCACCCTCCCTAACTAGCATATTATATTAATATCTAAGAAGGTCTCTTTGGGTTTTAGCAGGGCGGGCCCATACCTCAAGATCCTAGTGTGAAGAGATCACATCAGCTTCCACCAGCTCTCTGCATGCGAACCGCATCAAGTGTGTATGTGTGCTCTAAGCAAAGCAATATAAAACGCGCCAAAAGCCAGAATTTGGCAGGAGCTGCACTTATGTTATGTCTATGAAGGTGCGGAGATCAGCCCTCACAACAATTCTGTGTCGAGTTATCCTTGAAGCTTCAGCACTCACTGTACAGACAGTTTACCAAGCAAAGCTGATATCAGAGTAATAACATATTATTCTCATGTAAATCACAACGCTCTTCTAGGCTGAAAGCTAAATCAACAATTATGTGTCGTGTGCAGAAGCAGCAAAAGGAAAAATGGCGTTTAAACATTTAATAAGCTCATGCTAACTTAACACGGTTTATAGATAAGCAGTAACTATATGACACCCCCCCCCCCATGATCCGAGCACGGATAAGATAAGATAAGATAAGATAAGGGCCTCCTCATGAAAGCAGAGTTCAAGAACGATGAGCAATGTTATAATCTAAAAATTGATGGAAAAAAGTTCCATAAACCAATTAAAAAAATCCAAAATGGCAATATTGTGTTCACTTGTACTCAAGCCAATAGTTCTGGGAGGTGAAAAATTCAAGCAAAATTTGCCAAAAAGTTAAGTCAGTAGAAAACAAAGGACCATGATCTGGAACTGGGAAAGCTTTTAGGGCAAGACCGAATATGCAAAATATGCAGCAACAGCCTCCAAAATGAAATCACCGTCTTCATCCGAAAACAGTTCAGCCATCCAATTTAATAGTGGGAAAGAACATACGTGCTCTTCCAGTACCGGAGCCTCTATCACCATCAGAGGACAACTTGGTGGGTTCTCAAGAAAGCTCTGTGCCAAGAAATCTTGCGCTGCTGCGAGTATGTTCCAATGACCCATTAGTCCATGCATCGCTGCCAAGGCCATAATCCTTTCGCCAGAACAAACCAACTCGCGAGTAACGACGGGACTCATCAGCTGATTAAAATCGACGTCAGGAGAAACCGTCTTGCAGAGATACAAATCAATGGCCCAGTCAAAATCGCAGCCGAGGCAATGAAACACAGGCTGGACACATGTAAAGTAGGAAAATCGAAACGATAATCAATATGCCGTGCTTAAAGTCGCAAGCGGCAGAGTGCCATAATATTCAAGCATCCTGTTGCGAAACAGTGCCAGGAGGGGCTGTGCGGCTTCTTGCACATGAAGGGCATCCATATTTAATAAAGCAAAATATCACCAGAACGCCTGCCGCCAGTGCCAGCAAAACCGGGAATCCACCAAATAAACTTGAAAAAATAGAATGGAAGAAAGCAGGAATGACCCCAAATATCTTCTCAAATGAATTCACGAGACCGCTGCTAATTATCTTTAAAAAGTGCGCGAGTCCAGTCGTGGAGGACGCGTTAAAGATTGAATGAAACAGTTCGCTGAAATGCAACGGCAAATCAGTATTTAAAAGGGCCTGAACCTCTGTGCGGGTGTTAGCTATGTGAAGCACAAATGTTTCTCGAGCCGAACTCAAGGCCACTTCTTTTTGGGACAAAAGAGCTCTTATTCTACTCATGCCATTGAACTCCGCCGTCAAGGTTGGGATGCGCGGCCAGATGGAAACATTCCCTTTCCCATGCGTGGGTGGGTAAAGTACATTTTTGCAGCAGACCACACGTTTAGATACGGTCACCACATAAGCAACACCTTTAATTAACCCACAACAATCCTCATTATTTAAAAGTAAATAACTGCCGTTTGTCAGTAAAGTAAAAGTGGGGATGATTGCGGGAACTGGTGTTCCTTTCAAAACACAGGCTAAATTTGGCCGGTCCTGGTTACAAGAACCGTGCAACTGAATGTGTCTACACATTAAGGAGTGATCTGGTGTCTCTGTACACTCCTCCCCATTCAGATAAACTTCTTGTCCGTCTTTTAAACGTCTGTAAGTAAATGGGAGGGACCAGACTTCATGGAGAAACGCATTACCTAATGGTTCATATCGACCTATGGCAACATATCGTATACAATTAGTAAACTTATACCAAGCAAATGGTAATGTTATCAAACCATGGATAAGACACGTTGCAGCAGTGGCCTCTACCACAGAGAAAGGCAAGGATTCCAATCTTTCAATATGTAACTTTGAAAAAGACGCATCGCGCATGGAAAGCAAGCGCTGTTTGTCAGTCAAATTAAAAGGGGCAAAGAGAGAGGACACATTCATGTAGGTCCATGGCACCTTGCCAGCCTTCAGCGTCTGCAGGGTCCAAGCAAATTGCATGATAGAACGCAATTGATTTTGACCATGGTACAAAACAGATACCTCATCCTGCACAATATCCACTACAGAGGACACAATGTTATCTAACGTGTAAATGCGGGAAGAAAGCATGTTAATTAATATTATCTACAACTGCAAGCACCTTTTCTAGATTAGCTTGATCAATAGCTCTAAGGCGAGTCGCCGCCTCAATCTGTGATGTCTTCCAGATTTCATTGTAAATAGCATATATCCATCGTTTTGACCTACCACTTGCCGGGCCTTTTATTAAATCATTTAAGTCTACATCTTCATTCAGCTTCGATAGATGTAATTTAACCGCAGCTAATGTAGAAAGTTTCAGCCAATGTTGACATAATTTGCCTACTGAGTAAGTCGTGACCGAATGGTCAGTTTCAAAACGTGGATCAGGTTTGACCTGTTTAAAGCCATCAGATAAACCCAGAAAACGGTGCTGGCATGAATCAGCACTTCTGTGCCACAACATCCAACCTTTTGGATCCATACTGAATATGTTAAAGGATGAATTTAGCAAAAGGGTCTGCAAGTCCCTAATGGAAAACTGAGTAAAATTACTCCAGCCAGAATAGTCTTCGAATTCAGGGATGGTAGGAGTATTTAATTTTTTAGAAGTAGCCAATCCAAAGCATGTTGTTTGTGAAATAGAAGAATTCAAAAACAACATATGGTTCGGGATGAGACAAGCTCGGTGCAAAGCCTCAGTGCCTTGTACCTGCCAGTATTTAGATCCCCAAACAGATTTAAGGTCAATAGTTTCCTTCCAAAATTCGTAGCCGCCAACAGCCAGCTTATCAAGAAAGGACTTCGAGTACAATAATTTGGTATTGGTAAGTCTAACCTTGGACATCGGCTTTTGTGACATCTTAAAATAAAAAGACTCGGGATTGGACTGATTGAAGTCAGTAAAATAAGTGTACTTTTTCAAAAAGGTACTTGAACTGCCTTGTTTAGGAGCTGGGCAATGCTCCCATTGCGTATAATTAACAGCATTCCTTCTGGAAGTTGTTTTATGTAAGAAGTGATTGTCAAAATGTTGGTAGCAAAACAAATCACCATAATTAGCAGATTCTAAATACAAATCCTCAGCATCAAAGGCAGCATAGTATTTCAAATCAGAAAACAAAGTCTCCACGGCCTGAACATCCCAATCATCAGAACGTATGTTTTGTTTCACTACATCCCCCATGTTAACTCTAAGGACATTAGGGACATTAACAACCTCTGTAGGGCCATGAATTTGAAATCTAACTGCATCCCACACAATTCCATCAAGGACTGGCCAAGCAGTGATGTTAACAAATGTCAAGTCTCTTTTCAATCTGTGTGCTGAATGCGACGAGGAAAGGGGGGCAAAGTTCCATTGAGATGTCGAATGCATGTTCTTTCCTCGACATAGTGTCCATTGATGATTCGAAAAAAATAAAACACAAAACCAATTGACATAAAAAGTACCAGCCAAATATATGTCCAAGGGGGAATCAAAAAATGTTTTTTTAAATAAAGTGGCATAAACTGCAAACTGTGAGGGCTTCTTTGAGTCATTGGAAACAGTGTCAAAAGAAAATCTTGATTCTGTGGCCAAACGTGTTTGCAGGTCAGGCATAGATAAGTCAGTGGGGTAAGTGTAATCAATGTCATCATGGTCAGTACCAGGCAGAGTACTTAATAAAGGACTGGAAATTGCAGGCAATTCGATGGCCACTTCAGGTTCAGGATTAGAAGCAGTGGCCAAAACAGAATTTCTCACAATGGAAGGACAGGAGACTGCCGGTGTCATGCTAAGAAGAATCGGCCACTCTGTGTATCTTGACATTGTCAATTGAGATAAACCTGTTTTCCTTACGACCTGGAAGCGGTGGTAAAATGACTGTTCTTGTGCCCTTCACGCCAAGGACTGGAACCGGAGCACGATAGGAAGGACCAAATTCTTTCTTGTTATCGATCTTCTCTCGAACCAGTTCTCCAACTTGGGGTAGCCAGCCAACTACGGGGATCTGCAGCGCAACATCCGATGTGGAGGGCAAATGTTCCTTTGCAAGACTGTCTCTGGTCTTTTGTAGATCCTGTAAAACATTACAATGTTCATCTACGTCAAAGGTTGTGGCGGGAGCCACGCAGTCTAGACCATCAAGGTCAGGGACGTACATCTTGATCCCGAAGAGCATTTCGTATGGGGTCCGCCCACCCAGAGACCTTCTAGGGAGATTATTAAGAGCACGCTGCACGCCATTGAGGTGGGCCAGCCAGTTTCTGCCAGTGCCTATAACTCGAGCTGTCAAAGATTGCTTTAAGTCACAGTTCATTCGCTCCACTACACTATTACCCTCAGGTCTGTAAGGAGACGAAAACTTGACTTGGACCCCCATCGAAGTCATGGCATCCTTATACGCCTTAGAGGCGAAAGCCAGACCCTGATCCGAATGGAAGGTACCACAGGCAAAAATCCCTACAAAGACATGCAAATCTCTTATGACAGTCCGTGAATCAGCGCTGCGATGGGGCCACACCCACACAAAGCGTGTGCATGAATCAACTGCTACTAAGATGTACTTATACGCAGTATCAGAGGAATAAGGACCGCAGTGATCTAAATAAACACAACCTAGTGGTTTATTAGATATGTACAACTGTGTCTGTGGCGGACACGCAGCAGTCGAAGGTTTAATCTGCTGGCAAATGTCACATTGAAGGACATAGTCTCGCGTCTGTTTGTACAGTCCCCGCCACCAGAAACGTTGTTGTAATTGATCTACAGTGGCAGAGACGCCCGCATGCGCAGACGCCACACCTTCATGCGCCGCTGTCATCAAGCTAGCTCTGCGATCCGAGTTGGGAATCAAACGTTCTCCAACTTCAGGGATTTTCACAAAAGGAACCTTGTGGTATGTGTACTTCGAAGGGAACCCCGTAGGATGTTTACCTCCCTTCTCAGTGGCAGCAACAGCCGCCAAGATGTCATCATCAATCTTACTTTTGGACCGTGTAACTGCTGCAACTAAACATGTTGACACCGCTGATTTCGCTGCTTCATCAGCAAGCGAGTTACTGACAGCGTGAACTCCCACACGCTGATGGCCGAGACTATGAATCACAAAAACAAGCGGCAGATTAGCCTTAAGCTCAGCCACACGAACCCAGATCATCTTGTGTTTTATTGTGCTACCCTTGGAATCACGAAAATCGTTCTGAATCCAAAAGAACAAGTTTTCATTGTAAGACTGGACACAGTAATACGAATCACTCACAATAAGAGTAGTCACACTAGGATCAGCGTACTCCAAAGCGAGTAAAAGAGCACGAAGCTCTGCTAATTGTGAGGTGCAGTCCCCTAGAGACTGCGTGTGCACAACTCTGGACTTGAACTCATCGTTCACCATGGCACCGACCACAATGGCGCATGCGGAAACGTAGGCGTGTTTAGAGCCATGCGCAACCTGCGCCGAACCATCAGTGTAAATGATGCAATGGAAGTCCTCCAAAGGACGCATAGATAGAGGAGCAGGATGAACGAATTCATACTGCAAGTACTCCTGCGACCGTAATGAGGCGTCAAAAATAAACGTGATATCCGTGGACGTCAAGGAAGCAGCCCATTGAATCCACTGAGGGTGCAAAGCTTTAGAATTTGGTACACTGGCTTTCGTAACTGCCTCCAAATGAGGACAGGGTGTAACAACCAACATGCGTTTTCCCTGTGACAGAGCACGTTCCTTAAGAATCGCCATCTGCACAGCCGTTAAAACTTTCTCCACAGTGGAAAACCGCATTTCAGCCGAAGTGTACAAGTGTGACTTGTAAGCAATAGGTACTGTATCTCCTTCATTAAAAGTCAGGTACGTGAAACCCACCGTCCCAGGAACAATTCTTATCACCAGGTTAGTGTGATTATTATGTGTCAGTAAGAATTTAGAAGCGAGCAGATCAGCCTGCAATGATTGCAAGATGGCTGAGTGCTCAGGCAGCCAGCTAGATTTGGAAAAAGTTGGTTGTATCAAAGCATACAAAGGCTTGATTCGCTGGGCATATTCCGGAATGTATGTTCTCCCGAAATTTAAAAACCCCAGCAAAGACTGTAATTTTTTCAGTGTTGTAGGAGCGCGCAACTGCGCACATTTCTCCAAGAAGTGAGGAGCCAAACCTCTACCTTCATTGTTGAGCTCATAGCCCAGGAACAACACTGTGTACTCTGCAATGTGCGATTTCGCAAAGTTAAATTTGTAACCCATGTCTGCAAAGTTACAAATGATGGAGTTCACACGACACAGATGCTCCCAAATTTCGTCGCCTTTGAGATATATGTCATCCACATACGAGCTTGCATCTGGATCGATCCTCTCTAAGAGAGAGACTATGCGGGCAGTGAAAATCCCAGGACTATTCTTATAGCCCATTGGGAGACGCCGAAATTGTTTTTGAACCCCGGCGCAAGTAAAGCTGGTCCATTGGGAACTAAGACCATCCAAACTATGGGCATAAAATCCGTTAGAAATGTCAAGCGTGGTCTTAAAACGCTTAAGCACAAGACTATCCACTAGGGCAGAGCCGTGAGTATTCTGTACTGCACAGTTACGGCAATGCAAGTTTAAATGCCGGTAATCTAATACCAAACGATATGATCCGTCTGGCTTGGTCACAGTAAAAAGAGGGTTATTCATCGGTGACACACATGTTTCAATTACTCCCTGATATTCCAATTGTTCAAGGATTGCCGCGACGGAAGCCTTGGCTTCACGCCGTATGGGATATTGAGGTTGAGGCTGCGGCTGAGACCGCAAAGGAATCTCGTGGTTCGGGGACAATTTATCCCAACCACATTGGTTGCGGTACAGAGCCGGCGCTAGTGCCCTAGCCCACTCTTCTGCAAAGTGCAGCGCATGCTCTTTGGAGACTGTGTTCGCGAAACTCGGGAGGATCACCTCCTCCCCTCGCGGCGCTGCGAGCACAAAAGGTGGGGGCCAGTCAGCCTCCGAAAGCAAAATGTCATACGTAGACGAAAGATTTTGCCAAAATACCCCTTTGATGGTACGTTGTATGTCACCTTCTATTAACAGGACAATTTCATAAAGTCTATCAGGGGGAGCAACTCTCGTATCAGCTGTTTCTATCAAAACATAAATATCAGTCGCTGTCACCTTCAGTAGCGGACACAGGGCCTCTCTCACAATGGTAATCTCCGCCGCGCTGTCCAGCAAAGTCAGAGCCCATGTCAGATTCCGAAGCCGCGTTCTCACTATCTGTGGCATATCGATGTGCTGTTAAAGCTGCGGCTTTTTTTTTGGCAAACTGCGTTCTCTTCGGCGTTGAGCCGTCCTGCTTTCCTGTACCGTCTGTCTGGCGGGGCTGGTCACGTCCTTGCTGACCACCCCGACCCCTTCCACCTCCTCCACCACCGGTCTTCGGGGCCGATGAGTCCTGAAAGGAACGAGGAGAGCGTTGATCAGAAACCTGAAATCGATCAGGTGATTTAATCGTCGCGCGATCGCGCAAGTCATAAACACGTTCTGTTTGCGCAGGCATCGGAGACGCAGGACTAGATTCTTGAGTCTGCTGTTGTTGTTGTTGCTTACCCTGTTTCTGTTTCTTAGGCCAATTTAGTTTTTTGGACTTGGGCTGGACTTCCGTTTTTGAAGCCTGCCCTTGGGGTTGCTTTTTCTCTTTGACAGAAAAAGGCTTTAGAGCCTTGCTATTGCGACCCACTTTTCTATAAGCAGCCACAATAATCCTCGCTAACTGCCTGGGTTTATCGGCATCGGGAATCGCCTACAAAGCATTAGCTACCTGAAAGTTCACTGCATCCCCCTTGACATTAACAAGAATGAGATCGCAAACTATATCAAAGGAGCCACACAGGCGCATACCCAATTCAACCGCTGCCTCCGGTCCGTGATCATCTTGAACACGTTTAAAGATCGTAGGCAGGACAGCCATAGATGGAGTGCCGTAACACCTCGCATAGACCGCCGCAAATGTTTTACCCCAGGTCTCACAGTCAACGAGTTCGGGGGCCAAATCCTTCGGCAAACTAATCGTCAAGATCCTATGTTTTTCTCCAGGAGTTGTATTAGGAAATACTGCTTCCAGCTGGTCAAATTTCTCGGCAAGCCAGAAAGGAAAATCATCCTTTTCTTGGGGACGCTTACCAAATACAGCATTGACCATAACCGGACTGAGCTTCAAACTGCCCTGTCCCGCTGGAAGAGTCGGACCCCCCGGGGGCCCACCCGGGAGATGACGACCTATGTATTGCACCAATGCACGAATCATGGCAGTAGAAAATACATGTAGTCTACAAACCTCCGCTAAGGTACAATTGCCGTGTTGAGGATGAGGAGTAAATCCAGCCAAAACAGGCCAATTTGCGCGTGGAATGGACAAAGGACCTAACCTCGGAGCGGTTAAAGAATGGGGTAGGGCGCCACCAAACCAAACGCGATGCTGCCAATGATCAATAGGTACTTCCAGTGCCCTGTACGGAGTATATTCATTCGGCACAGGTGAGGGAGTGTAAGTGTGGAACACACCAGAATTAGCGTCCACAGCCGGAAATGTCACCCACGAATAAAAGAGTTCGTACCGGTAAGCCGCTTCCGCACTCACCACCAAAATCACAGCCAAGCCATCAATGGGAACATTGTAAGTCTGCAAATGATTGCGCACCGCAATGCGACTATGCTGCGGAATGTCCACGGCATTGGCCATGATAGCACAGAAACGTAGAAAAAACAAAGTAAACTTTGTAGCACAACTGGGTAGTAATCCAAGGAAACCGTTTTAGAAAGATTCAAGCTTGAAAAGACCTATTTCAAAAATAGGTAGGTTTTGTCCGACACCACCGTTTTCCGGAAACGACAGTGAAGGGGTTACGGTTTGAATGATATACTACTCGAGTGTCATGATATAAGACCACCAACGATTGGGCGCCACGTTGCAGGGATTCCGTTCTCCTACAGAACTGTGCATAGAGATTTGGAACCTCAGTGAATTAGGGTGGCCCAAAACTCACCTCAGTACCCAAAATCCCCTTACCGAGCTAGCTACAGTGTCTCATTGGTCACAACAAACTCCCAATGCTTAGACAAACCAGAACATGAACTTACGATACCTCAGGTCACGTGGAACACATGAGCACTCTTTCGTTATACAATCATTTCAAACCAGAACATGGAGTAAATGAGGACACGTGCACATTTGAAATATTTATTTACTAATGCCGTTTTCGCAAACGCAGTATCTTAGATAATACAAGGAAACATATTATCAGAAACAAAGTTATCAGCATAGTTACTAGTCCATAGACAGCAAAAGGTGACAGCATGCTAAGATGCTGTAATGAATAAGCGTTAACAACACCTAATTCTCACCCTCCCTAACTAGCATATTATATTAATATCTAAGAAGGTCTCTTTGGGTTTTAGCAGGGTGGGCCCATACCTCAAGATCCTAGTGTGAAGAGATCACATCAGCTTCCACCAGCTCTCTGCATGCGAACTGCATCAAGTGTGTATGTGTGCTCTAAGCAAAGCAATATAAAATGTGCCTAAAGCCAGAATTTGGCAGGAGCTGCACTTATGTTATGTCTATGAAGGTGCAGAGATCAGACCTCTCAACAATTCTGTGTCGAGTTATCCTTGAAGCTTCAGCACTCACTGTACAGACAGTTTACCAAGCAAAGCTGATATCAGAGTAATAACATATTATTCTCATGTAAATCACAACGCTCTTCTAGGCTGAAAGCTAAATCAACAATTATGTGTCGTGTGCAGAAGCAGCAAAAGGAAAAATGGCGTTTAAACATTTAATAAGCTCATGCTAACTTAACACGGTTTATAGATAAGCAGTAACTATATGACAATTCAAAATAGTCCTTTAAAAAAATTCTGAATAACTCTAGTAGAGTAGAGAGAGTTAGAACCATCCTGACGGAACTTGAGATAGCTGCTAAGAACACTTTCAACGTGGAATAAGATAAACCAGATTTTGCCAATTGAAGAAAGAACCGCAAGATCTGTTCCGGTCTGGCATGAATTGGATGCAAATTGGCAGATTGACACCAGGTGCAGAATCTTTTCCATTTGAGTTTGTATGTCTTAATCGTGGCAGGTGCTCTAGCATTGGCTAAAACTTCTTGACAATCCGCAGAGATATCTAAGTGTGCAAACTCAAGGTGTTGAGAAGCCAAACTGCTAATCACAAGGAGGCTGGGTCCGGGTGACAGATTTGACCCTCCTGAATGGACAGAAGGTTCGGTATTGGTGAAAACTGAATGGGATCGCACTCCGAAAGGAGGAGAAGTTCGGTGAACCAGTATTGGCGAGGCCATCTGCGAGCATTGAGAATGAGGCGACAAGGCTGTTTCTTCATCTTCCGGATGACTCTGGGAACCAACGGAATTGGAGGATAGGGGTAGGCATATATCTGAGACCAGTTCATTGAAAGCGCAATCCCGCTCAAGTCCTTGTGGGGAAGCCAGCTTGCGAAGTGTGGGCATTTGCGGTTCTGACTTGTTGCAAACAGGTCCAGATCGGGGTGGCCCCACTCTCGAAAGACTCGGAACAATGTTGGTTGATGGATCTGCCATTTGTGATTGGAAATTGAAGATCTACTGAGGGAATCCGCTAGAACATTGGAGATCCCCGGAACATGGACAGCTGAAATGCTGATCCTTTGACTCAATGCCCAGTCCCAGATCTCCTGGGCTTGTTGAGAGAGCAGGGCCGACTTTGTACCTCCCTGTTTGTTTAAGTAAGGCATACTTGTTGTATTGCCTGTCCGAATTAGTAGTGAGGCCCCTTGGATGACTGTTCAAAAGGATTTCAAGGCCAAGAAAATGGCTTGCAGCTCCAGGAGATTGATGTGCCACTCCGTTGACAGTCATTCCCTGAAGGTGTGCTCTCCATCCCTCCAGAGAAGCATCCGTGGTGATGGTGAAATTTGGTACTTCTGCCAGAAATGCACATCCTTCCTGTAAATTCTTTATCTGAGTCCACCAGAGAAAGGCATCTCGCATCCGAGGAGTTATGTGAATGATGTCGAACGACCCCGAAACCTGCAACCATTGGAGGTTGAGTTCCTCTTGTAAAGGTCTCATTCTGAGACGACAGTTGGGTATCAGAGGGATGCAGGATGAAATCATCCCTAGGAAAGATTTGAACAGCTGAACTGAAACATACTCTTTTTCTTGTAATAGGTGAGCTAGCTTGCAGATCTTGTGTTGTCTTTCTTTTGAGACAAAAGCCTGAGTGAGTTTTGTGTCCGCTGTGGCTCCCAAGAAGGACTTTATTTGCGACGGAATGAGATGAGATTTCTCGAAGTTGATGGAGAGACCCAGAGACAGGAATAGTGATAGGCATCTTTGAACGTGTACGCTTGCCTTTGCAAAATAACTCGTCTTGATAAGGCAATTGTCCAAGTATGGGAAGATTTGAATGCCCTCTAAGCAAAGATGTGCTGCCACCAGAGCTAGAACTTTTGTGAAAACACGGGGTGCTGACCGAAGTTCAAAGGGGAGTACTTTGAACTGAAAATCCCTGCCAGCCACTCTGAATCGTAAGAATTTTCTGTGTCTGGGGAGGATCGGCACATGAAAATAAGCGTCTTGAAGGTCGAGGGTGGCCATGTGATTCCCCCATTGAAAGAAGCTGGAGGATTTCTTGAAGCGTTAACATCCAGAAGGACAACTTTTTCAGGTATTTATTGAGGGCGCGCAGGTCGAGGATGGGGCGCCTTTCTCCCGATTTTTTCCGTATGAGGAAAAATCGTGAGTAAAAACCTGTTCCTTTTTGCAAACAAGGGACCTTTTCGATCGCTCCCTTCCATATCACCAAATTTATTTGGGTGAACAACTCCTTGATATGAGCTGGAGGTGGGCCCTTAGGATGAGAATTTGGAGGGATCTTGATGAAATCTAAATTGTGGTCCCTGGTTACTATATCCAGGACCCACTTGTCTGTAGTAATTGCGGACCAGTTCGAGTAGAATTGGGATATTTTTTCTCCAACCTTTGACTGGAGGGAGGGTAGAGATGGTGGCAGGTGGCGTGTCTCATTGCTTCTTAGTGGAATCTCTTCCACGGTAGGAGGACTTTCTCCATGACTGCGTGTAGAAGTTACCTCGCTGTCCGTAAAACTATTGCTTGTAGGGCTGGTATCTCTGGTTAGTTTGAGAGGTTTGGTATGACCTCTGCTGATTGTAGTTTACTCTGTTGGAAAAAGATCCACGCCCTTTAGCACCTCGCAAGGACAACCTGCGAAACTGAAGGCTACCCAAAGATCTCGCTGTCTCCATGTCCTTCTTGATAGCCTGGAGGGCCTCGTCAACATGCTGGCCAAAAAGAAACTCGCCATCAAATGGCATGTCGACTATCTTGGTTTGGACCTCTTGGAGAAAATATGTGGATTTCAGCCATCCCTGCCTTCTCAGCACAGCTGCACCCACTAGCTGCCTGAATTCTGTAGACGCCACATCTCCTGCTACGTCGATCATTTCTGCTGAAGTAAGTTCACCTTCTCGCAAAATCTGCCTTGCCTCAGATCTCGCATGTTCTGGTAACATTTCAACGTACGGGGAGATGTCGGACCACATTTGCCTGTCGTATCTCCCTAATATCGCTAGGGAGTTTGCGGCATGTACAGTTGTTGCTGCCATCGTGGAAACCTTTTTCCCGATGGAATCTAATCATTTGCCATCTCTATCTGGTGGAGCAGATACAGGAGAAGAGGGGTTCCTGGCCCGTCTTTGTGCCGCTTGGGCGACGACCGAATCAGCCTTAGGTTGTCCTATAAGGCATGCAGGAGAGTTGTCCGGTGCCTTATACTTCTTGTCTAACGGGGGCAAGACAGCAGGAAGAGACTTGGGTGTTGCCATAATTTTTAATCCTTCCTTCCATATGAAGTCAATGATGGGAATAGTTTTGACTTGCCTTCGCGGTTGGTATTTAAAATCATAAAGAAAGCAATCGTCTTTCTTTGTTTCCATTGGGATTAGAAATATCTTAGTAGCTCTCTCCATCAGGAGATGGAAACCTCTGATGTCTACTGGAGGGGAGTTAGCCGTAGGTGGAGCAGAAAGTGATGGCGTCTGAATTTGGTACTCATCCCACTCCGACAGAACTGATTTCTCATCCACCTCTCCTTCCTCTCTATCTTCATCCGTGGTGTTAGCCTGCTGGGAATGGTGAGATCGCGCTGGAGAAGGTGGTCCTGGAGATCTCAAAGAAGATGCAGAGGCCCGAGGCATGGGAGTTGATGGGAGAGAACCCGCCGACTCAGATGGAGGGAAACGACGATAGTAGTTGTCTAACATGAGCTGCAAATTATTGAGAAGGGCCAAAGGCATCTGTGCTGTGGGCATTGTGGCAGGAGCCTGATCAACAGGCTCAGAGAACGGTTCCTCGTCTTGATCTTCCTCCTGATATTTAATGAGCAATTCTGACGTAGCAGTGTGGAACCTGTCATCTACATCAGATTGCTCCTAGTCGTCATCAGAATCCAGCAATTGGTCAGGCAATTTAAGTGGTGATAGAGCTTGCAATGACACGCCACGTCTTTCAAGCAAAAAAGCTGTTGTAGCCGGTGGGGCAAAGGAGGCCGTAGACGGTGTAGGGGAAGAGGAGTGCCACCCCTGTCACGGTTGCTGAGAGTAGCAGTTCAACCTTTCAGCACTGTGAGGTCAAGTACAGGAGTATTAAAGCTGGCAGAACTAAAAGTAAAGTCCGTGTAATGTAAGAAACGCATGAAAACATACGTCAAATTTGGCACCCGGCATATAAGACGACCCCCGACTTTCCAGAACATTTTAAGGGGTTAAAAAATCGTCTTATACGCCGGAAAATACGGTACATTGAAAATTGCAAAAATATTCGCAGAATCCTATGATCGCTAAATTGCTAATCGCAAAAATTCCAAATTTCTTACCTACATAGCATTTCACAGTTTTGCGACTCGCAAACACATAAATTCGCAGAATTTATGCATTTGCGATTCGCAAACGCCTACCCAAAGATTCTTCCAGATTATTTATATAGAGCGTAAATAGCATCTGGGCTAAAATACACCCTTGGCCTACCCCTCTTCCAGACTTGAACTTTGCGGTACAGTCACCCTCTTGAGTCATTCTTATTGAAGCATTTAGATCACGATGTACCTCAGCCAAGAAGTGCACCAGGGGTTGGTCTAACCCTAGGTCCAGGAGCATAGTCCACAGCCTGGTCCGGTTTACAAGATCAAAGGCTGTGGATAGGTCCATGGACCCAAGGTAGACCGATCCCCTTGATGCCACCGTATATTTATTCAGGATAAGGTGTAGATTGAGGCACTGGTCCTCCGTCCCTCTACCTGCTCTAAACCCATATTGGGCATTTGAAAGAATGTTATTTTTTCCAGCCCAATCGTCTATTCTAGCTAAAATCACCTTCCCTAGTATTTTAACAGATGAGTCTAGAAGCGATATGAGCCTGTAGCACCTGGGATCTCCTCTTTGACCTTTCTTGAATACAGGTATGATAGTTGAACGGGACCATGATTCTGGGAGCCCTGATGTTATGGAGGCATTAAAAACGTTTGTAAGTAGTTTAGCCCAAAAACTAGCGTCGGCTTTGTACATATCTGCCGGGACACCGTAGGGCCCTGGAGCTTTTTTCCCTGCTGTATTTTCAATTGCCTTGCTAACTTCTTCTAATGAAAAGAGAAGTGCCGGGCAGCCAGAATCTAGTTCTAGTGGTACAAAGGGTTCTAGTTCCAAGTTACTCTCATATATATCTTTAAAATGGGTCAACCAATCTTTCTCGCTTATGTTGACTTCTAAGGTGTCATTCTCAATACCTGAGAACAGGGGGTTGTTAACGATAGCCCAGAAACTGGAACTATCCCTCAATGTGGCCTTGTCCATTAGTGCTGACCAAGCATCTTTTTTTAGAGCACCTTTACGCGCCTGCAACGTAACTTTATATTCCCTCCTGAGGGTTATGACTTCATTTTTATCCCTGGGGGACTTTTTAAGAGCCCCCACAAGATTATTATGTGCTCTAGCCTAGAGCCCAAACTTTTGACTCCTGAGGACCCCCATTGAGTCACCACTGGAAGCCGGGGACCCCCAAGCAATTTGTATGAGTTAAGTTTCAAATATTAAAACAGTAATTCGAAAAAAATACACACGTGTGCACACAAAACAAATACTCAAAGTACTTAGGGGCAGATTTACAATAAGTGACGCATCCATGCATATCAGCAGGGATGCGCCACTTCTGTAGTAGGGGATCTCTGTGTATAGTCATAATCTAGTGAATAGTCCCGCCCATGTGCGTGGACCCCGGCAATCAAAAATAATCTCTTAAGTTGTCAAAAAATTGCAGAACTGCAAAGACACTTAAGAGAAAATTTAAAGACAAATAATGCAGCCTATATCCACAGGCTACACTGTCCAGTACTTCAACTAGAAATTCCACCAAAAATCCACTAACAGCAAAGCCTGTCCAGATTTCCCTTGCTTTTACTGCAAAACCCCTCAGAAATGATAGAGAGGAAGGCCTGGACAGACAAGCCCCATAGGCTGCCATTATGTGGCTTAAACAGGATACTGTGCCTTTAAGGAAACCTTCTAGAACCTTCTCCCAGTATCCCAGCATGCATAGCAGGTCCAACTGTCTTCAGTTCTTTTTTGCGGCTCCTGCTTGCAGGACCCTGGCATTGAGCTCTCCCTTGTTTCAAGGGTTTATTGCATGTTTTGGCACTTTTGTCTTTTAAAAGTGTTGAAGTTTACTCTCTTGGTGTTCTCTTTCTCTTTTGTGTGCTGCTTCAGGTATTTTAGGGCTCTAAAATGCCTGGACTCTTTGTGAAGTGTCCAGCATGTATGAGGAAGAAGGCCAGAGGTGATCCACATGATGTCTGCATCGTCTGCCTCCCTGAAGATCATGTCCCTGAGGAGTGTGTCATCTGCCAGCAGTTTACAACTCGTACTCTGAAGGAAAGGGCGAAGATCAGGCTGTCTGGCCTTGAGGAGAGGCGCCTGCAGGCTGCAGGTGGGTCTGGGCAGTCCGGGAAGGTTCCCTCTGCCTCTGCTGAGGCCTCTGGGGGGCTCCCCAGAGGCAGGAAGCCCAGCAAGCGGTCCCGGTCTCCGTCGACGTCGATAGCATCGACGACGACGTCGAGAGGGATGACGGCGGTGTGCTCCCCTTCTCCCCGGGGCTCCGGGTCGAGACATCGGGACGACTCGACGTCGATTGCACCGCTGACGAAGCGGCCGTCGACGTCATCTTCATCGTCGACGTCGAGGGCTTCATACCGACGTCATGGACATCGGCGCTCGCCGTCGCGGCGACACCGCCGGTCGACGTCGAGGGGATCCTCGACGTCGAGAGCATCTAGACGGCGGCATCGACGCTCGTCGTCGAGGAAGGGCCGTTCGACGTCGCGGAGGAAGAGGTCGACATCAAGGGATCGGCTTTCGACGTCGAGGGATCGGCGTTCGACGCCGAGGAAGAAGAGGTCGACGTCGAGGGATCGGCGTTCGACGCCGAGGAAGAAGAGGTCGACGTCGCGGAGGCGGCGTTCGACGCCGGAGTCACGGAAACGTCCTTCGACGCCGGAAAAGCGACGCTCGACGTCGAGCAGACGGAGGTCGACGTCTGGGAGTCGGTCAGGCTCTCCAAAGCGTCGCAAGAGGGATTCTAGTCCCAGAAGTTACGCTGCTTCCAGTGGGGGACGCAAGAGGAAGCGATCACCAGCTGAAGGGGCGGGCTCTCAGCCCTCTTCGCCTAAGGGGTCAACGGGCACGGTGTACTCTGCGGTGTACACTCCTTCTCAGCCTCGGTCGACGCACTCCTGTTCCTAAGGCGGTCACGCCTCCTCCTCCTCTTCCTAAAGAGGATCCTCCGCCACTGCCTCCACTTCCAACGGGCGACCCGCCGCCACCGGTCCCTCCGCGTGGGCCGGCCCCGCAGCCGAAGGTTCCTCCGCCGAGGTCCACTTTGCTGCCGTATTTGCCTGTACCTCCTAAGGGGACCCCTAAACCTGCACCCAAGGAGGCTCCGAGGGGGACCCCCCATGGAGACCGGTGGGGCGGCCACGGACTGGCAGGTCTCGCTCTCGCTCTGGGAGGCGGGACAGGTCGCGACACAGATCGTCCACGCGGTCGAGACGCCGCCATAGGAGGCGCGAGTCTCGATCCCGTACGGGATCCTCTGGTTCCAGGGAGCATTCCCCTGCCTTGTCGGGATCTCCGGACACGAGGGTGTCCCCGATTGATGACCTGGTGGCGTTCCAGGATGTCCTCTTGAGGGGCGCTGCGAAGCTGGGCATACCCCTGACGGTGCCCACGCCTAAGACGTCAGTGATATTTGAGACATTGCACCAAAGACACTCGTCTCGCCCTCTCCTGCCTCTGGTGCCGGGCCTGGAGGAGCCAGCTATGGACCTTTTCCTCACCCCCGCGGTGACAAAGGCGGCGCCTTCTAGGTTGCTGAAGAAGTACCGGGCCCCGGATTCGGATCCGGCTTTTCTGAGAGCGGAACCCCCTCCGGACTCAGTCATTGTGACGGCGGCACGCAAACAACATGCCGCCACTCCGTCATCCACGGTTCCCCCGGATAAGGAGTCCAGGTGGATGGATTCGGCAGGGAGAAAGGTCTGTGGAACAGCCGCCACCTCCATGAAGGCTGCGAGTGCCACGGCGCTGTTGGGTCGGTACGCCCGCGCCCTCTGGGACTCCCTTGAGCGTTTTGCGGAGCACTTGCCTCGTGAGCAACGTGAGGACTTTCAGGAAGTGCTGAGTGAAGGGATGCTGGTGGCCAACCAGATCATCAGCACGGCAGCGGACTCTTCCCTGTTGGCTGCTCACGGGTTTTGCCATGGAATCAACCAAAGACGTCACGCCTGGCTCCGTCTTACGTCCCTGAAACCGGACGCACAGCAGAGGGTGGCCAACCTGCCGTTCTCCGGCAAGTCTCTTTTTGGGAAGCATGCGGACGACGAGATGGCCCGCATGAAGGCGGAGGCCGAGACGCTCACGGCGGTGGGCCTCGAGAAGCCTAAGGAGGCAAAGAAGCAGTACCGCCCTTTCCAACGGCGGTCCGGTGGGCAAGGCCGCGGACGTGGCCAGGCTTCGGGACATTCGCAACAGCAACAGCAGTTCCGTAAGCCGTTCCAGAAGCGCCAGAGGGGCAGGGGAGGCCAGCAGTCGGCTCCGGCGCCCAAGGGCCAAACTGGGTCTAGGCCCTAGGTACTTACTTCCCCCGGATCCGTTACCCACTCCGGTAGGGGGAAGCATTCAATCTTTTCTGGCAGAGTGGAGAAAAATTACTCAGGACAAGTGGGTGCTGAATATTGTTTGCAATGGATACAGTCTTCGGTTCACCGGCCCGCCTCCATCGATTCCTCCGGTCAGCTCGCGGTTTCAACTGCTAGAGCTCCAGGTGGAGGCCGATACCCTGTTAAGGAAAAGGGCGATAGAAGACGTGCCTCTGTCCCAGAGAGGAAGAGGTCTGTACTCCCGGTTCTTCCTGGTTCGCAAGAAGGACAAGAACGAGTTCAGGCCCATTCTGGACTTGCGACAGGCAAACAAATGGATTCGCAGGGAAAAGTTTCGCATGCTGTCGTTGCATCAGATTTATCCTCAGTTGCAACAGGGAGACTGGCTCTGTGCTATAGACCTACAGGATGCTTACTTCCATGTGCCCATTGCACACAAACACAGGAAGTTCCTGCGGTTCCAAGTCGGCACCAATCATTATCAATACACAGTACTCCCATTCGGACTGAAGTCTGCGCCGAGAACGTTCTCGAAGTGCATGGCGGTGGTAGCAGCGCACCTGCGGAGGAACAAGGTGTTTGTCTACCCGTACCTGGACGATTGGTTGATCAAGGCATCCTCCTTCTCGGAAGCGCGAGCACACTTCCAGAAGACGTGCGTTCTCTTGAACAAGCTGGGGTTGCACATCAACATGGCCAAGTCTGTCCCGACTCCGGTCCAATGCATTCAGTACTTGGGAGCCTCCATCAATACGCTGTCAGCAAGCGTGTCTCCTTCGGAAGAGCGACGATTATCTCTCCTTCGGAAGGCTCAGGCTCTTATGACGGCTCCATCTACAACAGTGAGGTCGGTGTCTTCTCTACTGGGTTCGATGGCCTCTTGTATCTTCCTGACGCCGCACGCACGACTGCACATGAGACCGCTGCAGGAGTGCTTGGAAGACCAGTGGGATCAGAGGACGGGATCCTGGGACGACAGGATACGACTGTCTCTGCATGCTCTTCAGTCTCTGAAGTGGTGGTGTTCGGCGGGGAATCTCCTCAGAGGGGTTCCTTTTCACAAGGACATTCCCGCGCAGACTGTCGTGACGGATGCTTCTCTCCTGGGATGGGGAGCGCACTCCGGGACTCTACAGATTCAGGGAACGTGGTCTCCGGTGGAGGCCACTTATCACATCAACTTCCTGGAACTCAGAGCTGTTCACTTGGCACTGAAGGCCTTTCTTCCGTCCTTCCAGACCAGCTCCCTGCTTGTGCAAACGGACAACACTACCACGATGTACTACCTCAACAAGCAGGGGGGCTCGAGATCTCGCACTCTGTCACAGGAGGCGCAGGCGATTTGGCACTGGCTCCTGGCCAGAGGACTGACGATAACGGCTACCCATCTGCCGGGTGTGCAGAATGTTCAGGCAGACGCACTGAGCAGACTGATTCAGGAAAACCAGGAATGGGTCATCAACGACGAAGTACTAGGAGACGTCTTCGCAAGGTGGGGGACCCCAGACATAGATCTGTTCACCACCGCCGAAAACAGCAAATGCCGAGACTTCGCCTCCAGGTACTACCAGCAGGGGACGCTGGGGAATGCGCTATGGATCAACTGGTCGAACAGCTTTCTGTACGCTTTTCCACCCATTCCCCTGATTCCGGCGGTACTCATCAAGTTGGCCCGATCCAGGGCTCGGATGATACTCATTGCCCCGGAGTGGCCCAGGCAGTGGTGGTTCACGGACCTGCTTCACCGATCTCTCCTTCCTCACATTCGGTTGCCGTGCAGGCCGGACCTTCTCACGAAGTTCGGGGGGCGGATGTTACACCCCAGCCTCTCGTCTTTGAGTTTGGCGGCATGGCTCCTGAGATAGTGCAATATGGCCATCTGAATCTGCCCGAAGATTGCATGGACATACTGAAGGAGTCTAAGAGGCCTTCCACTAGGACTTCATATGCTTACAAGTGGAAGAGGTTTTGTATCTGGTGCCAGTCTAAGAACCATGACCCTACAACCTGCAAGGAAGATGTCATCCTTCCTTACCTTTTGCATTTGGCGCAGTCTGGCCTTAATGTTCATTCCATTAGGGTTCATCTTGCTGCATTGACTGCCTACAGGAAATGCCCTTCGCAGACTTCTTTTTTCCAGATCCCTGTGATCAAAGACTTTCTGGAAGGGTTGAAGAAGGTGTTCCCTCCTGTCCGGCTTCCTTCGCCTTCATGGGAATTGAATGTGGTGCTGTCCAGATTGATGAAGGAGCCTTTTGAACCCATTCACAAGGCTTCGTTGCAGCACCTGTCCTGGAAGGCGGCGTTCCTCGTGGCCATTACATCGGCCCGCAGGGTGAGTGAAATTCAGGCGTTGTGTTGTACTGAACCTTATACTGTATTTCATGCTGCTAAGGTTGTGATGCGTACTCACCCTAAATTTCTTCCCAAGGTTATTTCTGATTTTCATGTCAACCAGACCATAACTTTGCCTACGTTTTTTCAGAATCCTTTCTCTCCGGCGGAACGATCTTTGCATTCCCTGGATGTGAGGAGGGTGTTGAAATTTTATCTGGATAAGACCAAAGATATTCGTAGGTCAGACCAATTGTTTATCAATTATGGATCGGTCAGGACGGGTCTTGCTACCTCTAAGCAGTCCATTTCTAGGTGGATTGTGTCCTGCATACAATTGTGTTACCAAAAAGCTAATAAGACCTTAGGAGGTAAGCCTAAGGCTCATTCCACCAGGGGCAAGGCTGCCACGACAGCCTTGCTCCGTAATGTGCCGATTGCAGAAATCTGCAAGGCCGCCACTTGGAAGTCGGTTCATACCTTTGCTAAGCATTACTGCCTGGACTCTGATGCCAGGGCAGACGCTCAGGTTGGGCAGGCTTCGCTGCGGAATTTGTTCGCGCAGTAGTGGCGTTATGTTCTTTCTCCACCGCCATTTTTGTGTGGGGATGGGCTTGCCATTCTATTCACTAGATTATGACTATACACAGAGATCCCCTACTACAGAAGGAGTAGTTTCTGTCCTGTAACTCCAGTTCTGTAGTAGGGGTATCTCTGTTATAGTCATAAGCGCCCGCCCTCCTCCCCGGTGGAGAATTATTCATGTAAGTAATGCTACAGGTCTGGCGTTGTACGCCTTCAAAAAGAACTGAAGTCAGTTGGACCTGCTATGCATGCTAGGATACTGGGAGAAGGTTCTAGAAGGTTTCCTTAAAGGCACAGTATCCTGTTTAAGCCACATAATGGCAGCCTATGGGGCTTGTCTGTCCAGGCCTTCCTCTCTATCATTTCTGAGGGGTTTTGCAGTAAAAGCAAGGGAAATCTGGACAGGCTTTGCTGTTAGTGGATTTTTGGTGGAATTTCTAGTTGAAGTACTGGACAGTGTAGCCTGTGGATATAGGCTGCATTATTTGTCTTTAAATTTTCTCTTAAGTGTCTTTGCAGTTCTGCAATTTTTTGACAACTTAAGAGATTATTTTTGATTGCCGGGGTCCACGCACATGGGCGGGACTATTCACTAGATTATGACTATAACAGAGATACCCCTACTACAGAACTGGAGTTACAGGACAGAAACTACTCCTTATTGTGCGCCATGCCTGCGCCACCATTGATGCACCGCATTTACAATGCTGCGCCTCATGGGGCAAAAAAGCACAGATGCATGACGCATCTGTGCCGTAAAGGTGGCGCATTGCTGGAGTTGCGTCGCAAGTGCGACACACCTCCAGTAATGCTCTGGGGGGGCCGAATCTTGTTAATGCTTCGTCAATCCTTATGCCTGCTTCAAGCAGGCGCAGGGTTTTGACACAGCATGGGCCCCAAAGTGACTGAGTGAAATCTTGTAGATTTCACTCAGCCACTTTTAGGAGGCGTTCCTGCGCTGGAACGCCTCCTTCTGGCGCAGGGCTTTACAACGTGGCGCATCTCTCAGATGCGTCACGTTGTAAATACCCTGCACCATGGCGCATCTTTTGCGTCGCTGCTGCATCACGAAAGTGACGCAACGGTGGCGTAAAAGAGGAGCAAGGGGCTTGTAAATCTGCCCATAAGGATTTTGGGGCCAGATGTACGACCATTTCATTTAGCGCCTCGCAATTGGCGACACATTGCGAGTGGCAAATTGCGAGTCGCTAAATGAAATGTACAACAGTGTGTTTAACACTGTTTCGGATTCCCAATGGGGTCGCAAATTGCGAGGTTCATTAATATTAATGAGCCTCTCGCAATTTGCGAGCCTATTGGGAATGCCAGCCCTCATAGGTATGGTGCCTGCTGGGCTCTGCTTTTAAATAAAGCAGTTTAAAAAAAATGCAGCCCATTTACCATGCATTTAAAAAAAAAAAAGAAAATGAAACGTTTTCGTTTCATTTTCTAAGGGCAGGCAGAGGTCCCTGGGACCACTGCCTGCCCTTAAAAAATAATTTTGTATGCATTTGCAAATGGGAAGGGGTCCCCTTGGGAGCCCTTCCCATTTGCAAATGCATTACCATCTACTTGAAGTAAGTGGTAATTGCGAGTATTTTGCGACCGCAAAACATTTGTACATGGTTTTAAGACTCGCTATTTGGAAGGGAATGCTCCTTCAAAATAGCAAGTTGCAAAACCTATTTAGCGAGTCGCAAACAAATTGCGACTCGCGAAATAGGCAATGTACATGGCCCAATACGTTTTTGCATGTGAAAGCGGGTTCACAAACCCGTTCACGCATATAAAAATGGATCGTACATCTGGCACTTAGTATTTTATATTGAAGTAATAGCCCCTCTGTCACATGTATTTCATTTGTTTTATAGCATCTCTCATACCATTGTAGGATGTCAGAGCACTTTACATCACACACATATAGAGACATTGAATCGTACATGTAAATCAGTGTGTATACAAAATGTTTAATGAGTGCTTGGTCTGGAAAAGCACTAACTCAGGATTCAGAACATAACACAGTGGCTAGCACTGACTTTAAAATTAAAAATGTATTTCCACCCAAATAAATCTTTTTACCAGCATCAGGATAATGACTAACTGGGAAAAAACAAAAGTTAATAACTGGTACCATGCAGTTTGCAAGCAGCTCTTTGATGACAGTTTATAGGTCCCTCTGCTACATTACGATTGTCACTTATGAAGTGCACAGTAACAAAAGAATGTCTGTGACAAAAGCAGTAACCACGAACCTATGCACATAAAATGCTGCTTTTTAAAATGCATGTTACACGTTCTTTGCAGTAGGCACATTAACCCTCTGTGCTACAATAGTTAAGTCAAAGCTGCCACTAAACAAAACTCTCCTCACGCTCCAGCAGGTACATTAATCACTGGCTTTATCTTGACACTTTTATTGCTGCTGGCAATCTGCTAATTATACAAGAAACTTTTCTGTGCTTTTAAAACTGTTGCCTGCGGACCCCCTGGGAATGTGTCACGGACCCCTGGGGGTCCGCGGACCACAGTTTGGGAAACACTTATTATCAAACCACCCCCTAGCTAGGGGATTTTTTTTCCGAGTATTAACGGTTAACTCTTTAGCCACGAGGGTACAGATTTTTTCAAATGAAGTAATCATTTCCACCCCCATCTTGGTGGAATCCATACAAATGTCTAGATCATGACTAGCTATCATTTTTAAGGTATTTAAAAAATCTGGAGGGGTTACTTTGCTCCATTTTAACCTCCTCCCTTGGTATTTCGCTGATATAGCAGTTTCTGCCTCTGGGTTAGCCTGACTATTTACGAATTTAATGCTATTATCCAGTTCAAGGATTACCGGGTTGTGGTCACTAAAAGCAGATACCACTGCATTATAAGTGATCACAAGAACAAGTAAGCCGGGCGAGATGAATATGTAATCAATTATTGATTCCGAGTTCTTCGCACAATAGGTCACAACTCGGTCCTTCCTATCCTGGAACCCAGGTTCATAAAGATCAGCATTTGAGAGAAGGGCCTCCAAAGCTTCTCCTTTGGGGCTATGTTCAAAGTGTTGGTGAACTGCATATGCTGGTCTGCCCCTATCTATATATTGACAATTTAAGTTACATAAGTGAATATTAAAATCCCCCATCAAAATGAAGTGTACAAAGGTGGATTGCTGCTCTTTGTATTTCAAAAGTAAATTTTCAAGAGAGCAAAGATGCTCGTTATGTGAGCCATCTAACATGGAATTATAAAAATGTATAATTAATAATTTGGTATCGTTCGCCAAACTGATCTCCACTATTAGCAGGTTTAAAGAGGGAGAGACTATCTGTTTGGCTAGGCCCGCTATATTTACAGATACTAAAAGCATGAGGCCCCCTTTATCTCTTCCTGCTATTGTACCACTTGCTGGGACAAAGAATGATGAATAACCTGTAACCCAGAAATCGCACCCTCTGTCCCAAGTCTCTTGGAGCGCTATGATGTCGTAATGCTTTAAGTAACTTAGCCAAATATTATCATACCTTTTAGAGCGTAACCCCGCAATATTCCAGCTCATGAATTTCACCTTTTTGTTTAGTGTAGCAGAATTAGGTTCAACAATTTGAAGAGGTATTTGGGGTTCCACAAGAGAATCTATAAGTCAATCCGTCTCACCCAGTTGTGATAATGGTGAAAACCTGTTTTGTAGGGACACAGCTTCCCTCTTTTTAGTACCGGGGTCTAAGCATGGTTTCGGGCGTAAAGCTGTATTAATCGTGGTCCAGCTGTGAGACAGCTCATGTTTTGTGTTGGGTAATGAAGTACGATTAGAGTCCCTCCAGCTAAAGTCTTTTCTAGAGGGTGTACCCCTGTCTTCCTGAGGAGGAGGGTAAGAGGGAGGGTAGAAGAATCCTAATGGGAATGCACGAATTCCTTGGTCTGCCCTATCCAAGCATGATGCATCCCAGAAGAGTCAGGAAGCCTCCTTCGGGTTATCGAAATTTACAATCACACAATCCCCTTTCATAGATTTTTTTGTTCGACCCAGCCATCCCACCTGTCTACCTGTTAAGATTCTGGGGGCTATATCTTTCTCCCCTGTACAATTTTCATTACACCAAGTTTTAATGTTAGTTAAAAGTAGCTGTGGTGATTCCCTCTCTCCTACCCTTAACTGAGGGACGTTCGCTATAATAGCAACAAAGGGAGCTGCCTCTGGGGGTAGGTTAATAAATGGCTGGTAGATAAATTTAACCTTTGTAGGGTCCTTCCTATTGACTGAATCTAGGTCAAAAAGAGGGGATGTCAACCCTCGATCATGTATATTAGGATCAGCCTGTTGATGAACCAATCAACTAGGAAGTTTAATCAGTTCTGTTTCCTTACTAGCCGATTGCTTAGAATTCCATTTCCTCCCACTTATAGACTGATTTTTCTCAAGCCCCTGGACTATCGGGGTATCGTCTCTAGACTCTGGAGTGGGTACCTCTTTGGCGGCTAAGTATGTGTTCAATCGTTCACATTTTTTTATAATCCCAGCAACACATTCATTTAATACGTCAATTATGTCTTTAGCAATTGATGTCAGTGTGGATTCCACTTTTTCTGAAATAATGTTCTCCATCATGTCCCTAAACGAAGACTCCAGTGGGCTCAATGTTCTTTTAACCACCTGTTCAGATTTTTGAGACTTCCCTCTTTTATACTGTCTCTTTCCTTGTTTTGTATTGGGATTTGACCCAGCCCCTGGGGAGGAGATAACTGGAGTTATGGGCTCTTTGTTATCCCGACCCGGGACATCTTGACTTGAAGGTTCAACTGGAATGGGGGCCTTAGGATGCTCGATTATAATCCTGGGTTCCAGGGGTATATGGGCTGCGGGTTGCCTCAATAAAGAGTAACCCTCAGTTGTGTCTTTAGAGGCCTCCAACCCAAGTTCTCGTTCAGTGTTAGCAATTTCTGTGCTGAGCACTCCCACCGCATTAGTCAGGTACGAAATGATACTTTCTGAGTTACGTGGGACTTTAGCCTTTAGGGCCCCACCAGCAGAAGGAGAGAGCAGTTTTCGCTTACCCATGATGTAGGTCCGTGGATGTAAGAGGGATGGCCAGTCCTGTCCCTCGTCGTCCCCGGACGGTCACAGACGGCCCGCCCTCTGCCCGGCTGCAACTTTCCCGCTGATCCTGCGCATCTGGTCGATCCTCGTGAGTGTCCCCCGCTCCCCAGTGGGAGCCTCCTCCTTATCAGCGCCTCCGGGCGCGTGGTGGCAGGAAGTGGTCGGGCGGAGGGTCGATCGGCCTGCTGGGAGCTGTAGTTCCTCCCCACAGCGGCCGTGCAGGTGGCGAGCACCGGCGGCGGGAGGAACAAACAGTGCGAGGGGCCCAACAGTGAAGGTGTCAGCTGCAACTTTCCCCCTGATCCTGCGCGTCTGGTCGATCCTCGTGAGTGTCCCCCCGTTGCTTAGAGGGGTGAGGGTCATACAAATTTTGTAGCCGGATAGCAGGCCTGATAGTGCCAGTGTCTTCCTATCAGGTGCTCAAATATATTGACTAGGAGCAATAAAGTTTTTTCTCCTTGCGCCATTCATTGTTTAATGAAAAGAGGAGTAGATGTTTCTCAACTGTTACTCTCCACAACTGAGTTTCATTGAATGTTTTAGCTTAGCACCTATGCCCATGAACTCCAAGCACCTACACATTTCATTCAGGTGCAGATAGATCTTTAATTCTTTTTGAAAAACAAATAGATCAAGAAAGACTTTATTGAAGACCTTTCCTTAGACTGTTCTCCAGGTACAAAACCCAGGTCTTGTTAGTTGAAAACATGTGAACTGTTAAAATACTACTTGAACAGCACCCAGATTTTTTTCAAGGAAGTTTGGATGATTGTTTCATTTGGACAATGAAACTATTTGTAACCATTTTCGAAACAAATCATAAACGGGGCAATGCAAAACCAAATAGAAGCGTCAATGGCAGAATGACCCAGAATTAGTAGACACTATCTTGCAACATCTCTTTACTTTCTCCTAACAATACTGCTTTGGCAAAAAAGAAGTGTGATGTGGACACGTGTTCTGCAGCTCCTGTTCAAATTAGGTGGCCCTCATTCTCACTTTCGTTTTTTGTTATATTACTTGTTATTCTAAGTGTGTATAATCTGTGAAAGTTCTAATGCTGGAAAAAAGACTTACCAGTAACTGTCTTTGTTATCATTTGTGGGTTCAGATGCAACCTTCCTTTCTCCCTGTTGAGGTATGGGCATTTTATGTGTCTGAGGTGTGAGGAGGGGCTCAGGTTAAAGTTGCATCCATCACTCAACTAAAATGGACACAAAGACACTGAGCTCATCAGACACAGACAACATTATGAATAGCTGTTGCAACTAGTTATTTTAATTATGCTGAAAATTCTAAGCCTGTCAGTAAGGAATAATTGAAAATATTGTGTATTTAGGAGAGATTTCAGCAAAGGAGAACACATAAAAAAAATAAAGCCAAGACAGACTAACACTATATTAAAGCAGCTTGTCTTTGTCTAAGCCAGGAGATAGGGCAGATACATTATAAGTGTGGTAGTCTGTTAGAGCAAGTGGACTGGATTACATATGATTTGTTTGTGTCTTTGCAGGTTGAGAGATCGCTCTGCAGGGTTCACCTGCTCTATGCTAGCTGTATCCTTTTTTTCCTTGCCAGTGGACTTTGCTGCTTTGGGGCTGTGTGCAGTTTACCCTCCAGGGATCGGAGACCAAGGGAGCACCTTTAAATAAAATAACTGATAGAACTGGTGAGTGTGGAGAAGTCCAGATGCAGCAATACAAGTTCAGAGTATCACGATTCCAGCATCTCGTATGCCCCTCGAATGAATATGGTTAAGCTATAATGTTATGGTATTGGTGGGAATTTCAACTTTGAGGGGAATATCCAAAATGAGAATCTTTTTATTTGCACAGGGCCCATGTCTGTGCATACCTTTTGCACTTAGGGCGTCAACTGCAAAACTGCAAGCTCCTGAAGTAAAGTACAGCATACTCCACCCTGCAAGACTTAAATTTACCAGAAATGGCAAAATGCATGTTTTCTTTAACCCCCAGGCAGTTTTACCCTTCATAAACAAGCTCTTCCTTGAAAAAAGGAATGGCAGAGGTGCGGGCAGCCATTCATGAAGTCAACACCTCAGCAATGTAGAGTGACTGTCACTCAACACCAGAACAGAAGTGGTGGTACCTGTATTTGCCCAATTCTGGAGTATACTGATATCTGATTGGTTAGTCAGTTGAATGAAATCATAAAAGTGTCATGTTTTAAATGAAAGAAATAGGGTAGTTATGACTAAGATTATAATGCGCTTACAATGGGACATGAAAGTTTAGTTCGTATGAGCTGGTCATTTAACACAGCTACCATGTTCAAAGATTTAGATGTTTGCTTTTTCCATCCAAAAAGTGACATGATGCAGTAAGCTTCTTATATTGTGAGCATTGTAATGTTTATCTGTATTGCTACCCGCCCCCCGCCCCCACCCCCGAGGTCATCTTAGCTTCACAATGGTTTGTAGTGGCCGATAACAATTCTTTACCCCAGCCAGGCTTCCTCTGAAAAGTGTGGGTTCGATGCAGATTTGGGTAGTGGATATGGGAGGTAAATGCAAACAATTTACACAAATCCAAATTACTGAAGGGAATGTGCAGGGATATTGTGCTACGGCATGTTATGAAGGAATAACTGCACCCCAACATCACGTCTCAAAACAACCCCAATAAACTCCCTTACTCTGCCTCTAAGACTGATGACATGGCATGTGAGGTGGGTGAATAACCCTAGAAAAACCCACCAAGTCATAGGAAACATTATGACAGACACAGCTGTAGAAGCTAATAAGCTCCAATGAAGAATGGCTCAGTGAATTTGTAGACAAAATGTTTTTTCAGCGTGAACATGTCTACAGCAGTAAGTCCAGTTGCAGAATGGCAACCGTCCTTAACTCCCGAATATATATTCCCCGCTCCCACACAAAAGATGCACCCATTCGCCCTCCCACAATGCCAAACTCCCACCGCATTACACAAAAGGTGGACACAAGCGTGAAGAGCGGTTCACGCCTGTATCAACCTTAAACCATAACGTGCAGTGCACGGCTGAGCAGGAAATGGAAATGCAACACATCTTTTCCCTTTACATTTTTTTTAACATTTATGTAAGTACATAATCTATAAATTTTACAGGAGGACGCCTTGTACTTAAATCTCGTGAACAACCCCTGGACACATCCTATCACACTGAACAGAACAGGTTCATTACAGTGTGAACTTCCAAGGCTATCTTTACCTGGTACATCAAAAAATACACTTGTAGCACATTCATCAGATGATGTGATTTCATCAGATGACGTGATTTCATTCCTAAATAAAGAAACACTATTGAGATTCCATACAGTACCACCTTCGACATGTGTGTACAGTATTCCTAAAAACTTGAATCACACGTACAGGATCCGACCATTTTGCAAAGCCCTTACACACCTTTTCTTATTCGCACCATGTTACCCACTTGCACCAATTGTTTCCCAGGCACACCCATTCTTTCCTTAAGATCTTTTTCATCTTCATTTTATACCCTTCATTTTCTCACGAATGTCTTTGAAATCAGCTTCCACCGGATCACAATGTAACACTCTCTTGTCTCTTAACCACCATGGACCAAATTAGTGCTAGGTTTGCGTCCCCTTAATAATTCAAAAGGCCTTGCCAAAGTTACAGAAGTAGGCGAGGTTCTTTATGTCAACAACATAGATTGCAAAGCATTCTTCTAGCTCAAACCACCTTTTAGAGCCGATTGGATGGCTTCTATAACAACACAATTGAACCTTTCCACTTGGCCATTGGCCTCTTGGTGGAAGACCGAAATTCTCATGTGAATCACCCCAGATTTTTGTAAATACTTATCCATCTGTTTACTGACAAACTGAGGTCCATTATCTGTCACAAGCTCCTGGGGAATGCCTTCTCTAAAGAATATCTCATCCAAAAACTCTATGATCACTTCAGAAGTAACCATTTTGATCTCTGGCCATTTTGAAAAGTAATCTATTAGAACAATGCCTAACGCCTCATGTCTAGGTAAGACAGCAAATGGACCTATGATATCCAACCTTAACTTGCGTCAGGCACTTTGGACAATTCTACAGGAATGAGATCAGCAATTAAGGGTTTGGCTGATTTGTCACTATTAGCACATTTATCACACAATCTCACTTGATGCTCCCCTAACGAGTCAATGCCTGGCCACCAATAGTTAACTTTGATACGTCTCCTTGTAGCTGAAATTCCAAAATGTCCCTCATGTGCAATTTCAACAATAGCTCTCCTTAAACTAACAAGGGGAAAAAACGTATCATCCCGTACAATAATGTCATTTTCAACTGCAAGTTCTTCACGTATTTTAACAAAACTCACTAAGTCATGGTCAATTTTCCTCTCCTCAGGCCAACCCTCCTAAATAAATTGCTTTACTTTGATGAATTCACTGTCTTTTCTCATTTCTTCCTGCCACTTCTTTTCCTCCTTAGCAGGAAAATCAAAACTAAGTAGATTAATATCCTCCAAAGTGAACGCAACTTCACAACCATCTGCCACATGATCCTCAATATGCAAAGGTAATCTGGACATGCAGTCAGGGTGTACATTGTTTTTTTTACCAGGAACATCATCTATCTTGTACTGAAAATTTGGTAGCCTTGAAGCAAATCTAGCAGACATGGTGCAACCTCTCCCAGGTGCGAATATGTGCACCAGTGGTTTGTTGTCAGTTTTTTTATAGTGAACGTTTTACCCCACAAAAAGGACCTAAAATGTTCAGCACCCCACACACAAGCTAAAATATCTCTTTCAATCACTGAGCAATTGTTTTCTGCCTCACGCAATCTCTAGACGCATATGCCACAATCCATTCTTGTCCATGTTCCTCTTGCATCAGCTCTCCACCTAAACCACAATTGCTAGCATCAACCATTATACTGCATTGTTTCCCAATTACAAGAGGTTTCAAACAACGCGCATTTACAATTACAATTCGTTTTTCTAAGGTGTCAAAAACATCAGATTTAGAGTTCTTTTTTAGTAAACACCTGAGGGGATCCATAACAGCATCATTGTTTGGGATACACTTTGCATAGAACTCTGTTAATCCCAGAAAAGCCACCAACTATTCCTTACATGTAGGCTTTGGAGCCTTGTTGATGTTATTTTACATGACTTTTTTTTGTTAGATGCCACTTCCACTGATGCACTGTCCCAAGTATCCTACTTCTCTTTTCCTAAATCTACATTTATCTGCACGTAAAGTCAAACTCTTGGCTGTTAAGGTAGCCAGAACATTCGCTAGATGATGGTCATGTTCCTTTACGTCTTTCGCAAATACCAATATATCATCCTAGAAAGCTACCATCCCAGAAAGATTATCAAGGGTTTCTTTCATTAACCTTTGGAATACTGAAGCAGCACTTGCTAAACCAGAAGGCTTTATACCAAAACAAAGCCTCAAGAGTGATGAACGCAGTTAAGTTGTTCGACTCCTCATGCAATAACACCTGATGATATGCACTGGCTAAATCAAGACATGAAAATACCTGTTCCCCTGCCAAAGTAGATACCGTTTCATGTAGATTAGGAAGGGGATGTGCATCAACCCAAATTGCATTATTGAGACTACGTAGATTGGAGTTCCCCATTGGGTTTAACTGAGATAACAACCAGAGAAACCCCATGGAGAAGATTCCACAGGCTCAATAATCTTCCTCTTACACATATCCTGTTACATTTTCTTCAGTTTACCTCTATACGACAAATGAACATTCCTTACTCTATGGCATGCAGAAATGACTCCATCCTGTAACCTCATACGATGTGTGAACCTCGTATACATTCCCGGTTCATTGGCAAAAAGCTCAGGAAACTTTTGTTTCAATTTCTGTATGAAACCTGCTTCTTCACTAGATTTCCCATTGCATATAACTTCCGAAGGGATCCTTACCGCATATACAGGAAGATCTCTTACAATTGCCAGCAAACAGCTAATAAAGCTCATATGTATTTTGCTTCAAGTCTTTTCAATTAACATGGTAGAAACAGAACATCGGGTCAGATACACACAGCCTTATGCCCACAAACTTATAAAGGGCCGGCCGCGTAACACATCATTAAAAAAGAGCAATAGTGTAGGCTTTTAAACACAGCATGTCGCCTACAACCCGTGACGGGCTGGACGCGTGGTAAATGTTAACAGGCAATACCGATTACTTGTGGTGCTTCCCAGGACCCTTAAAAAACCGTTAATACTGCAACAAGGGCATGAGGCACAGAAAAGAAAGAAGCGAACGAAAGAAAGAGAAGGAAGACAGACAGCGAGTGAGCATCAGCACTTGGATAGTATAAGATAAAGAGATCTCGTGGGCGGGCGGGAGGAGAAGGAAGGGGATAGTCTGGGTCAATGATCTAGGTCAGTGGGGGACGTTATACTCCATGCATGAAGATCGTGCGCTGGGTTGGGCCTGCTGCGGTAGCAGCTTGCCAGGGTCAGTCGGGAGGATAGCATCTTCAAAAAGGCGCAGCGCTCTAAGCTTGGCAGGCAGGTATTGGGCATGCTCCAACTTACATAGATACTTAATTAAGGGCTGCCAAACTGCAGTGAAGCGGGTGTTGCGCTCTTGTATTCACGCTGTGAGAAGCTCCATGGTAATGACATGCTATAAGCGCACGTACCAAGCAGCGATAGGGGGCGCCTCCAACATTTTCCAGTATTGCGCAAAAAGTTGCTTGGCAGCTCCAAGCATATGCAGCGCTATGGTCCAATCGCTCCGAGTAACCGCTTTTAAAGTGTCCGATTTGATGCCCAGCAGGATTGTGCTTATAGACTCAGGCAGAGGAAAGCCAAGAACTCGTTTGATATGACTAAGGACTTCTTTCCAGAACAGGGTCAAGAGCAGGCAGGACCACCAAATGTGTATGAAGTCGCCAGTCGCATTCGAACACCTCCAGCACTTGGGGGATGTAGCAGGGAACATCTTGTGCGAACGATCCGGTGTGTAATACCATTGTGTCATGATTTTATATGCGTTCTCCCTTTGTGAGATACTGCGAAAGACCCTGGGTATGTCACGCCATAGATGACCCCATTGTGCGGGGAAGATTTCCCTGTCCGACTCCAGCTGCCACTTGCACTGGTACGGGTGGGTGGGCATTGAGGGTGGTGCTGTAGAATCTGGTACGTGCGGGAGATGAGGCCCTTCAAGTCATCAAAAGAGCGGACCAGCCGCTCAAAGGGAGTGAATGGGTGGGTGGCTGCTTCACGCATCTCAACTGAGGTGGCCCAATGTTTCAGCTGTGCGTACTGGAGCTCCGTTCCCAGCGGGAGATTAAATTCTTCCCTACACTGCGCAAAAGTCCTGAATTCTCCCCTCTCGAAAAGGTCGCAGACTACTCTGCATCCCCCCTGTAGCCATCTATCAAAAGCCTGGGAGCGGTACGCCGGAGGGAATAGGGGGTTGCCCGCTATGGGTGTGTGTGGAGAGGGAAAGGTCGTAAGGCCTCTGCGCACTGCCACTTTATCCCAAATGTCCAATACCGTTCTAGTGGGTACCGCCATGTAGACACTCCTGGAGCGCGCTGTGCGATGGAGCCACGTGAGGTCCCAGATGGTGCGCCCGGTGACCATCCTGTACATGTGGAACCAGACCTTTTCGCTTTCAGTGGTCGTCCACTCCGATGCAAAGCGGAGATGGGAGGCCCAGTAGTAGTCTAGGAGGTTAGGGCAAGCTAACCCTCCTCTATCCCGTGGCAGCATGAGGATCTTGTGAGAAAATCTCGGCCTGCGCCCGCCCCAGATGAAGGTGGTGAGAGTGTAAGGATGAGGTCATCCTCAAATAGCGCCACCTTGTTCTGCCGACTGCCCATGGCGATGCCATGTATGTCCGCCCTTTGTCTAATCATCTCTGCTAGGGGTTCCATCACTGGGGCAAAGAGCAGAGGCGATAGGGGACATCCCTGCCGGGTGCCCCTGTGAATGTGGAACGGCTAGGTGAGTCACCCACTAACCCTGACTCTGGCCTGAGGAGACTTATATGGCGCCATGATCCGGGAGATCATATTCTGGCCGAGCCCGATCCTCTTCAGTACCGCACAAAGGAAAGCCTAGTCCACCCGATCGAACGCCTTCTCTGCGTCGAGCAATATAAGGCAAGCAGGTATGTTCCAGGTGTGTGCCTTCCCCACTAAGTACGCAAGCCTAGGTACATTGTCTGCTCCCTGACGATTGCGGATGAAGCCAACTTGGTCCGGTTCCACCAGACCAGGCATGTGGGGGTCCAGACGTTTGGCAAGGACTTTGGTGTAAATTTTAATATCAGTATTCAGGAGCGCTATGGGGCGGTATGAGGCACATAACGCAGGGTCCTTCCCAGGTTTGGGTATGAGCGCTATTTCCGCCATGCCCATAGAGGATGTCGGACCATCAGTGTCCGAGAAGGAATTGTACAAGCGCAAGAGGTGGAGTATGAGCTGTGCCTGAAACACGCGGGAGAAGGTCAGCGGTAGGCCGTCCAGCCCCGGAGTCCTTCTGAGAGGGAGGTCTTTTAGCGCCGCTGCTGTCTCCTCCGCAGTTAGAGGCCCCTCCAGACTCCGAGCGTGGTGGGAATGCAACAGGTTCCAAGCGCACCGGTTTAAGGCGTCCTAGCTAAGGGCAAGGGGTAGTGGCTCGCCGCGTAAAGTGTGGCGTAATAGGCCCTAAAGGACTCGCATTTGGCCCGCTGTGAGGTGACGCGCGAGCCGTCCGGGAGTTTAATATTAGCTATGTGGGCTTTCGCTGTCCGTGCCCTCAGGCGCCTCGCCAAGAGCTTGCCCACTTTGTCCCCCCCTTCATAATACCGCTGCTTTAAGGCTATAAGGGATCCCTCAGCTTTATCGGTGTGTAAAACGCATAGTTGCCCCCGTAGGTTCGCGAGCCGCCGTCAGGATGCAAGCGTGGCATGGACCTGATCTTGCTTTTCCGTCGCCTTGATGTCTGCAGACACGCTGTCTTCTAAACGTCAGATCTCACGTGCCCGCGCAATCGAGAGCTAGGTGATGTGACCTCGAATTGTGGCCTTAAAGGTATCCCACACCACGTTGAATGGTGTCTCTGGGATATAATTGCTCGCAAAATAAGAGTCAATGGCTGCCCGTATGCTTTCTACATCTGCCGGGTCCCGCAGTATACTCGGCGGCAGGCGCTACCTCGGGGCATAGGGGGCCCAGCGGCCGGGTCCTGTAGGAGTAGTTCGACATGAGCATGATCAGAGAGCGATATAGCAGACATAGATGTCGCCAGCATGTCCCACACCATGGCATGAGAGATAAAGAGATAGTCAATGGACGAATACTAGCGATGCACATGAGAGTAGAACGAAAAATCCCTTGCCTCCGGTGAACAGTATCTCCAGGCATCTGTCAAGCCCAGGTCAGTTATTTGCACACGAAGTGTAGAAGACATGGCCCCCATCCCGGTCGAGGATGTTCCACTGCGGTCCGCCCCAGAGTCCCATACTAGATTAAAGTCGCCCCCTAGGATCAATGAGGGATCGCCCTGTGGGATGTGGTCCCTCAGGAGTGCTCGGAGTTACACGTTACATAGTGTAAATACGCGCCTCCCAATTACAACTCCCACCTTAACAAAGCGCCCGTCTGGACTACTTAGAGCCTTGATTTCCCTCTGCCTGACACCGCTCCTGCACAGGATGGCCACCCCAGACGTTTTAGTGGCCGCCGTAGCCCAAAATTGGAGTGGATATTTGGGATGGGCCATGCGCTGGACATCTTTCAACAAGTGGGTTTCTTGGAGGAATATAATGTCGGGGTGATGTTGTAGGAGATATCGCCACACCTGTCGCCGCTTGTTCGGAGAGTTAAGCCCCTTAACATTAAGGGAAAGTACCTTCAGAGGGCGAGGAAGAGCCATTATTGGTTCCTGTCCCTAATTAGTCCTTTAAGCCACCGAAGGGAGATGAGCAGGTCAGGGGAGGGGGCACGCAGGATAATTTTTGGTTTGCCTGGGGAGATGCGCCAGCGCCACTGCATTGCCCACCCACCGCAATCGAGGAAACAGAGAAAGAGAAGAGAGAGAGGTAGAAAGGCAGGAAAGCACCGCAGTGCAGAATAATAAACCAACAATGGCCAACGGGGCCAAGGTATTCTGTTCCCTCCATCGGGCATCCTACACCCTAGGGTTCGGATGAGCCCAGGGATGTCACTCCCTCAGGAACAATTGGGGGTAAGTTTGCAGTCAACCTCAAGTTCATCCATTGGGGAAGCCTCAACGTCTCCACCCTATTGGCAAGGAGCCAGGCTGTCGATCAAGATTGCACATTAATTAGCAAATCTAGAACGAAGGGTGCATTTTCAATGAGTGTTTGTTCACAGACCAGTGCGGGTGTGTGCTCAGTCCATCATGGAGTTGAGGGGCGCGATGTGGATTATTCCTCATCTCCTTCAAGGGATCGTATATGTGCTATGATGTCCTGTTTGGCCTGAGAGGCAGAGCGTTCATCCATGGGTGGCGAACGTCGAGGGCGATGAACAGTAGTCCAAGATGGTTTGGCTGGCACCCGCTCCTGGTGTCGGGGGTGGGAAGGGTTGGTTGGCGGTGATGACGGCAATCATAGTAATGTATCCTACACGGAGGCAATCGCCTCCGTGTAGGACCGTAGCACTCTGCGTTTGGATTCCCATTGGAATATGAGGGTGAATGGGTGGCCCCACTGGTAGGTAATACCCATGCTCCGCAACTTCTAAGTCACAGGTTAAAAGCTCGGCGGCGTCGCAGAGTGTTGGGTGCCAGGTCTTGGAAGATTTGGATTTTGTGCCCATCGTGGCGAAGATCCGGCTTGGCGCGTGCCGCCCTGAGGATGGCCTCCTTTTCTGTAAAAAATTGGACCCTAGTTACGATGTCCGGGAGGAGGCCCGGCCTCCTCGCGGGCCTGGAGACCTGGTGGGCTCGATCCAAAGCCGGTGGAGAAGCGTCCTCGTCCCCCCAGACCGGGTGGGAAGCTGCGACACGTACGTCATAATGTCCTTCCCCTCCGCGCCAAGAGGAACCCCCCGGATGCGGAGGTTATTCCATCGGTTTTGGTTTTCCAAATCCTCCTGCTTTACTTGCAGCTCTAAGGGCTGTTCCTCTAGTACCACCAGGCGTTGCCACAATTGTTCCTGGTCCTCCGTGTGGGCATCCACTGTCTTTTCCAATCCATCGACCCGATCTCCCAAGTCCGTTACCTCCCTTCTGAGCTCTCGCACACCCGAGTGAACCTCTGTGCGCAAGGCGACAATCTCCGTCTTGAGGTCCGACATGAAGGAGGTCATGAATGCCTGGGTCACCGGCGCCGATTCCCCCGTAGTCTGCGGTGCCATCTCCGTAGGAACCGTCGCTCTCGCCTTGCCCTACATTGCCACCACGGAGTTGTCTCTGGGGGCTGCTGCCGGGTCCGCCTTGCCCCCTCTTCAGCGTGTCATCGCCAGTCCTCACACGTCCCGTTGGCCCCCAGACGGCGTGGTCGTTATAGTGTAGACTGGAAGATTCACTACCCAACCAATGCCACTCTTCCCCCTATGTCGCAATGGCTAAACTTACAACTGTGGAATCCAATGCGTAGGGCCCCACCCAAGCCCCCAACTCCCAAGGCGCGGGCTACTTCCCGGTTAGGCCCACCACCTCTCTGCCCTCTCCACAACAGTATCTGCTGGCGAAATGCTTCAGGTGGGGAGGAGGCCCCCGAGACCGGGCCAGAAAGGGAGAGTGTCAAATGCAGGGGTCCCGCTGCTCCAAGCCCGTCTGCACACCCCTCCAATGGCAAGCACACCTGAAGCCCGCGGGGCCTGCAACGCGCTCCGGCCAAGCAGCAAACTGCACCACTCCGCTGTGTCCCCAGCCACTCACTGATCGTAATGCAGGTGTCCCGGTCGCCCCCTCCACCTCTCCAGCCAACGTGTTGCTTGTGGCAGGTCTCTGCAGTGCTAAGGCGGGCCACCAAGCGCCTCTCGGCAGTCACAAAATGGCGGCACCTTCAACCTGCACTAGGTGCCCCCCTCTCTATTTCCAAGCCGCCGCTGCGGTTCTGCTTTCCAGCAAGTCCATGAGCGCCCCCCCCAGGCAGTGGCACAGAGGCTTTGTTCAGGGCACAGACCCCCCCGAGCGCAGCAGAGCGCAGGGTACGGCGTCTCAGTGCCGTCCGGAGTGGGAGACCCAAAATGGCGGGGGAGCAAGCGTCCTGCTGTGTCACTCTCCCGCACCCGTGACCTCAGCCACGCTGTACCTGTTGCGGGGCTCCAATGCTCCCATGATGCACTGGCAGCAATCAGCCCTGTCGGGTCCTGCTCCGCGAAGATCTGCCCGGCAGATGCCGCAGGGCAGGCTCCGCCAGGCCGCACCTCCGTCCCCGCCGTCCGCCCCGATGTAGTCCTCGTCAGGGCGTCCCTCGGTGAGCCGCTTGTCCGTCTGACACTGCCACCGCTGGTGCTCCTGGGCGTTTACTCTGCTGTGCCCGCCTCTGCTGTTCAGCCCGGACCCCTATGAGCCAGTGCCCCGGGATTTCGCCAATGCACAGGGGGGCATCCTCCAAGACCCTCAGGAGGTGGCGGCTCACTCCACCAGGCCGCCAGTCCCCCGTCGCACTCCGCACCTCAAGGCGCTGCCGGGCTATGTGTAGGCCTTCCACGGGTCCCCCAGGTCTGCCAGTCCGATGCCCAGACTGGGAGCGATAGCCACCACCTCCCAGCGAGTGTCACAGGGCAGGCCCCGCCAAGCCGCTCGATCGCTTTACATCTGCAGCACGGGCTCCACCAACACGGCCGTTAAAGGTGATGCTACCGGTCCGGTCCTCTCAGCCCCCGCCGAGTCCTTCAGAGAGTGCAGCATTCCCGGCGTACAGGGCCCCGAGGAGTCTGCAGAACGTCGGGTGGGCTCCTCCAGAGCGCTTACTAGATGGTGGGCCGCCCCGTCGGACCTCCGAGTTCCCTCCGTCTGCTGCCTGAAAACCGCTGTCAGACAAGGTGCTGCCCCTCTGCAGGTGCCCCAGGGCACATTGGTCAGCGGCCACCCCTGGGACCGCAGTCACAACACCCCGGCTCCGCTATAATTTCTAATGAAGGTGGCGGTTCACTGGAGCTCCCCCAAGACACGTCTCACCTCATCGCTGGCAAGATCACGCCCCCAGCTCATATGTATTTTAAGCTACGGGTCACTAATGTATATTTGTAACTGCACAGTAGACTTCATCTTCATATGATTTCAATAAAAAACTCAATATGAATAACTCACTCCTAATAATTGTAAATAATGATGAACCCAAGATTTCATCTAACACCTTTGAACTTTAAGATAAAGTGAGCTGAATGTATGGTGTTGTAGCTGAGAAACCTTAAGATGGACACCTATATACCGTTGATGGTAAACATATCGACTTGTGATCAGTGTGTGTAGAATGTTCAAATGTCCCCTAAATTCCTAATCTTTATTGGGCACAAAATGGGTCCTTTTTATTAGGTCACTTCCTATGTATCGCTTTATTTTGATGCAGGGCTATACATTTTGCAAACTGCTGTCTGATTAGTATATAATCTACTTTTCGTTCATAAAATTCAATAATATATAAGTTGGACAGTCAAAATTTCCTATCCAAATTACTAGGTCGCTCATGCTATTGTGCTAAAATTCCTAAATAGCCTTCTGAATATTTTTCAAATAGATGCAAATTTACAGACATTAGTGCAGAAAACTATGCTGTACAAAATCTAAAAATTAGGAACAAGAGGAGGCAATACGAATATCCTGTGCATTCACGCTTGAGCCTCAAGTAGTGTGATAAGCAGTTAAAGTTGTTCCCTTTATACTTTCACTTTATAAGTAAATGTGTCACAGAAAATATGATCCTAGCTGAAAGGCATGATAATCTGTTGTGTATTATTGATTCTCACATCTAAAATTAAGGTGCAGCTACTATTATTCCTACTCTGTTGAGTGCTTTTTACCACATCCATACAGACTGTTACACTCTAGGATTACAACACAACAATAGACTTGGTTATGCGGGACAACATCCACCTTTTTACATAGGGCTGGTGAAGTGGGGGGGGGGGGTATCCTCCTCTATCCAACAGCTGGTCTAAATGATTTACCAGTCTAATCCAATCCTAAATACCTGGATGTAGGATACTACACAACCTCTTTCAAGGCCTGACTGTTAAGTCCTTTGAACAATGCAAACGGGACGTCCACCTGTCTGAAACTGCTCATCACCAATATTTCCAGTTTTGCCACTAAGCTCTTCACCCCCACAATGCCGAGGCTGCCACCCACCCCCTCACACTCTTTGAACAAATTGTCCACAAATACGCAGGCTTTCTGGGATTGTTATGTAAAACATGTTCAGTCTTGCAACAATCTCGCACCCTCCCCCACCACCCTTACCAATGGAAGTGGTCCTTAGACGGCATGCCCGAAATCAGCCAGAAACAGTGGGAGCAACTTTGGCATGACATTCCATGCATACGCAGAAGCATTCCTCAGCAGGAGGCACCCTAAAAGGTCATGGTTCAATGATATTACACCCCCTCCCGCCTACATGCCATGCGTCCCGTGGTTCCCGCCTCCTGTTGGCGAAGCTTGGCCACGCGAGGTGACTTTCGCTACATATGGAGGGCATGCCCTACCCTGAAGATTTTGGAAGGAGATCCTGAGCCACATCAAGGGCACCTTGGGATATCCAATTCCAGACGATTACCACACAATCACATTAGGCACTCGCCCTGCATTACTGACCGCAATGACTAACACAGACTGGTACCTAGCACAGCATATGAGGGCCGAAGCTAATCAGCTCATAACCCGCTCCTGGCGCTCCCAGTTGGCCCCCCCTACAGCATCCTGGTTCACACAACTCTGGCACACCATTGCGCTGGAGCAGATGACGCACAAGCTCACACACACTGACAAGAAATTTCAGCGACTTTGGTCGCCCCTTCTCCACTGTCTGTCCTGCTTGGAGTTCTCTTGCTTCCAGCCCCCCCCCAGGTTGCGAGCCCTCCACCTTTTTGATAACTAGACGTGAAGCGCTCCCTCCTTGCTTTATGACTCTGACAGAGCATCATCAGCAACCCTTTGCCTCACAAACTGCATTTTCTCCCCCTGGTAACAGGAATTATTTTAACACCTGAAGACCTCGATGGGGACCGCTGGTTCCCTCTTCCTCTCCCTTCCCCTTTGCCCTCCTCTGCTCCTCCCCCTCCCACGTTCCTACCTACCCCTTTCCTTGTTCATTTTCCCTTTGTTTGGTGTCTACCACGCCTGAGAGACCCTCAAGCCCTGATACAGCCCTCTGACGGGCCTGACTTGCCCCTCCTAAGTTTCTCTCGCCTCCGTCCACTATTTCAGTAGACGGGTCAATTCTGCATGCATGCACTGTTATGTCAATGGGTCTGAAGACTATATGATGTTACCTATTCTATGCAATGGCACCTAATTTGTTCTGTAAAATAAACGGATTTTGAGCACACAAAAAAATTGCTAAAACATTTGTATGTCAACAAATATAAGCAATCCTTACCTTTTAAAACTAGCATAGTAACCAGAGGTCTGTTTTAGCGTTCCCATGTCTTGGAATAAGTGGTTGCCATTACAAATGACCTTTTTAAAGTAATCCTCATCTATCAAGTGTTAGTGTGGTAACTATATATATTGCCACACTCTGTGATTAAAAAGACCTGAAACACTAACTTTCTTGAGTCAGTGTCATGAGTTGGTCATGAGGCCTGCCACACTCTATGGTAAAATATGTTTGGTACGCTAACCTGCTTGTGACAAACATGAAAACATGTTAGGTCGGACTTATGCTATGTAGATCACAAACTTTCTTTTGTTACTTAAATAGTTCACCAGTGTCACAAATCTACTGAAAGAGCCTTGCACTGAAGGAAAAAAGAATATGTCATTCTTATTGGTTAAAACATTCAGTATTAACAGCTAGAGTGCTAACTCTGTTCTTCACATTCGTTGAGCTCAATTTCACTAAGGGTCAGTAATCATCAATTATTATTCATTAAATCAAATGTGTGTGTGTGTTAATGCTGTGGTGAACACGAGAATTCCACTATTATTGGTCTAGATTCTTTAATCTAGATCTCTACAACTACACCATCAGAAGATTGATTGTTCAGTCTATTAGATGTATTGCTATCCTCATAATATTTACACTTTCTTGCGATCTATAGTTGGTAAACCAACATATGGTCTATTTTATCAGAATGCGGGTTATGGAAATATTTTGTTGAAAAAAACTGCATTCTTAATACAAAATAATGATATCTTTGTCAGTTATACAAAAAGAGTCAGTCTGCCTATCGAAACATTCAATGCCATTCTAACATATGAATCTGGCAGAACCCTACTTAAAGATCCTATAGTTTTCTCTCACTCTTAGTTTAAGTTCTCGATAACCTCCTTGTCTACTTTTTCTCATACCTTCTTTTGAGACAAATTTAACACCTCCTATCTTGGACCGGCACTATGAATTTCTGGTGTGAATTCCATCTTTCCTTAGCAGGTCTGATGGTAGGACATTCATACATCTTTGAGCAAGCACACAAAATAATGCACACACCATATTTGCTACTACAATTAAGGAATTATTTTATAGAGTAGCATTTTCTGTTAACTGAATCACAAACGTTGTTTGCTATCCAATGGTATAGGGGCAACATACACCATTACCACATTTAAGAAAACCTAATACGTCTATGAGGGTTCCATCATGGGATACATTTTGGAAATATTTAAGGGTGTTCCTTGGACAAAGTAAATCTTTTAAAGATTTCAAATGTTTAAATGGAATATTGGGTGTAGTATTAATATGTTTCAACAAAATTTTCTCTAGGCATAACGGATGCCAATGTTTTAAAAGATTTTATGAATTTGAGAGTTATTTAGATTTTAATGTGCTACAAATCTTATGTTAGCTTCTCCTGGTCTTTTTATTTGTAGGAGAATTCTATTTATAGAGTAAGTCATCCCTTATAGTTCAATTTGCTATGTTGATTGCCTTATTCACAGATTGTGACCTCTATCAAGAGATCTTTCTTTAATATTAATAATTAGTTTTTTGTAATCATTATCTGAACTGCATGATCTGTGAGCTCACAATAGCTCCCAAAAGGGAATATTTGTTTTTGATGCAAGGGGAGGTGCTGAGCTATAATGTAAGTTGCTGTTTACAGTGGTGGGTTTCTTATTTATTTTTCACTTAATTTTACTTTCACACAGACTCCACGGTGTAAGTACCCCATATTCTTTGCTGAACTGTAAGGTTAATTCTGTTATATGGATTATGGTTGAGACATTGATGAAATTAAATCAGATCCCTTTCATGTCCTTTCCAAATGAGGAAAATATCATCAATAAATCGTGAATCAGATTGTTATTTAGGACTCTGAGGTCATATGCATTAATGTGTAATCTATCGAATTATAATTAGCGATTCTTAAGAAATCACATTTTGCGATTCTTAAAATGAAATGTACTGTTAAATACATGATTTAAATAATGTTTTTTAAAAAAAAATAGATTTGCTTTCCTAAAATGCAGAATCACAATAAGCGATTTGTTCAAAACTACAAATGTCATTCAGGTACACATTGATGACATCAGAATTAGGAAATACTTGTTACAGTCACATTCAAAAGCAGAGAAGCTGCCAGGACAGAAGTTAGGTGCATTCAATTTATGTCAGTATAGAGGAGTGGCAAGTCAGAAAGGAAAAAGAAGCACCAATTTTCTGATGAAGAAATAGGGATACTTGTGGAAGAATGTGTGGTCAACAAAGAACAACCTTTTGGCTGTGTATTTTTATAGTTTCAGAAGCCACCGAAAAGAATCTGGAGCAGAATTCAAGAGTGCATAAATGCAGTGATTGTAACCACACACATTGTAGCTGAAATTATAAAAAGGTGGTGTGACCTTAAGGACAGAGGTGAAGCTTGCAAGTCGGAGGAAGGAAGCGTCCGGAACTGGAGGGGGCCTTTCCACACAGCCACCACGCACAACTTCGGATCTGGAAATTGAGAGTACTGAAGTTAAAGGCTATACCAGGACTAACTTCAGTTAATACATGTAGACCTCCTGACTCTCGTTCAGAATAGCTTCCACAAAAGAAAAAGCATGTACTATGTTGTGTGTGTAATAAATAATATTTATGTGGAATCTAACATGACATTTCAAGATCACTTTCCTTTTTTTCTAAAGTCAAACTTTAAAGGTGAAAACCTTTTTTGTTTGCTTAGTGAATTGCATTATGGGAATTTACCATATCTAAGGAAAACACTATACGACGTACATACTTAATAACATTTTAATCTGTTAGACTATTTACTAATGTAACAAATGTGATACCATTGTGTCCTGTTCAACTATTTATGATATAACAAATGTTACCTTCTATGTACTGACATACATTACACATAGACATTGTTGTTATAACCATATTATATCAGTCGTACATCCTTTCATTACAAATATTGAAGCAAAGAGGGGGTATGAATATGATATTGAGGATAAGATCGAGGATCAACATAGTGCCATCATTGATATTCCTCTATCAATAAACATTACTAGTCGTGCTACAGTTTGTGAAAGAAGAGTGCCTCCCAGAAGATAAACAACCAAACGTACACCTCTACGTGTGCCTATATGACAACAAATCTCTACATCCAAAGACTTAGAAGGCAATGTTAAATACAATTAAGAGCATGGCCTACTGTAACACACAACGAGGCAGGTGCTACACCCTCAAGAGAGGAATTTGTACAGAAAGAAAAATCTATGTTAGATGTGCAAAATAAATAATTGAATGCTATAACATTGGCAGAAACACGGATGAAAGATTTATTTCATTATTAATAGCAGTGATAATTTAACTGATGCCATTAAATCATTATGTGGAGCAATTTGTGAGGAGACTCTGCAACAAAAAAGATATCGCCATATAGTTTTGAAATAGTAAAACTATGCAAAAAAAGTATACATTGCCTATTGCTACAGGGGTGCTTAGCAGAACAACCATACATATTCAGCAGGAAATGGCACACTGTAGCAAGAATGTAGCTGAGGGATTGGGTTAGGTGACACCATCACTGGAATTGCTGAAAACGATACAAGCATGTTCCAGTGATCCAGCAGTCTCTGCTCTGGAAAGCGAAGAGTCTTCCAGCCACAATAGTTTGTCCAGTCTTTATGCCTGTACTAGAGAGAGAAACTGTTCCCAACACGTTACATTTATGCTTAAGCAATCATTCCTGGGAGTGGATGGTTGAGAGTTCACAGAATCTGAGGTTGAAGAAACCATCCTACAACAAAAGCCTAACAAAGCCCTAGGCCCTGCTTTTGTTTCTTTAGATTTATATAAGGCTGATCTCTCATTATGGGTCCTGTTTCTCACTAAGGTTTTTAATGCTGTGTTGAAATCTGGAGGTACGCCAACATCATTGTGTGGGGGCGCGATAATTCTTCTATTATTTAAGAAAGGGGCTAGAGCCGACCGATCTACTTAACACCCAATTTCTTTATTAGTTGGGGGCAGGTAAGATCTATGGGCGGGTGGTTGCAAACTGCATACTGCATACAAGATTGGGCTAAAGACAGGAAAATATTAGTAGATATTTAAGCAGACTTCAGAGGGGTATTTGCACAGTGGAATAGGCCATGCCTATTGAAGAGGAAGGTCTCATTGTTGTTTTTTTATGTTGATTGATATGAAATCAGCCTTCGATTTAGTAGACAGGGTCTTACTTTGGCTAGCGTTACAACAATAGGGTTGCACCAGGATCTGATTATAGCCTTGAAGAATTTGCATACAGACACATTAGTTCAAGTGATTATGTTATGGATGAAGGGGAGAATGTACAGAGTTTACTGATAACTACCAGTGTGTGGCAAGTATGTGTCCTGCCCTCCGCTCTTCTCATTATTTTTGAATGATGTTGGCAGTGCTTAATTTGAGCCGGTGCTCAGCGCCGCCCTTATTTGTCAACACCGGCACTTATGACAAAAAAGCTGTTTATTAATTCAATGTACATTATATCCAACTAACTCCGGCCACCCAAGCCATTCTTATTGCTTTGCAGGCCTCATATACTCTGAATTATCACACTTGTAGCAGTGTGATGGTTCGAAGTTGTGCAGGTACTGTCATTGGCAGCGCTGGCATGGCCAATGGCTAGTGCAAACTTCAGTGGCCTCACAACAAGAGCCCTAGGACTTACTTTTTTACAAAATAAGCACTGGATGTTGGGCCATACCTAGATAGTTTGAATTTAGATTGGCCTAAGTTCAGCAATTTGCGTTATTTCTGATTTACTACGCGCAGACGACATAGTTATGCTTTCTTTTACCAAGCGTTCTATGCATGAACTGATTATGGGCTTCCCTGACTACTGTTCAAGGAAATATTTGACCATCAATGTTTCCAACATTAAATCTATGTCATTGAAGCCAAGGATTGAGTTTAAGTGCTCTTCCTTGGTGAACGGTGAGCTTTTGGAATAAATAAATAATTATGACTATCTTGGAATTCGGTACAACACTAGGCAGTCGCGGCTGGTATCTATGGGGAGTGACGGGGCATGCAAATGGGTGGTAGGTAAAAATAAAAAACTTCTTAAACATGGCCTCCTGCTGCTGCTGTCCGACACAGGCCCCAGCCAGCTGCCTTACACAATCTTGGCCTTGCTCTCCCGAGGACACTGGAGCCCTGCACTTGCTCTTACCCAGCTGTTTTAAGACAGCTGGATTAAAGCTTTCAAAGTGTGCATGTCTGGCTGGCCGTCACAAGATGACCAGCCAAAGAGACATGTGCACTTTGAAACGTGCCCAGAGAGCCCACCCTCCTCCTTTCTGCCATCACTCTGCGAGCCCTGCCCCGTACTGACCCTCAGTTCGGGGGGATGAAAAATAATTGGTAATAAATTAACTTTATTACCAATGTATGTTTAATCTCTGGGGCTTTTGGGGACAATTTAGGTGGCAGGGCAACGCTGCTCCGCTCTCACCGAGGAGCCACCTCTGACACTAAGCCGAATTGGAAACAGCAAAGGGAAAATGCAGCTGCCATTTTAAATCAAGAAACACACAAAAGGTGATGCGAAGCTGCTTGCAATAAGTCTAACAATTGGCAATAGCTCGGGGTAGTACTCCAACCCATTGTTCTTTTGTTCACCATGCCACCTCTGCTTAGATCCAGCCATATGCATGTCAGTCTTGTCCCTGCTCCTCATGGGAACATCCAGTCCGAAGTGCCAAGCCAGGTCCTCCTTGAACCATAACACAAGCAGGGTCAGTTTCGTTCTAGCTATGGGCAAATCAGACGGGTACAGCTTGATTCCAGTGACACAGTGAGCATGGGACCCACACCTTGGCATACCCATGCCATTTAGGGCGGTACATGAAACACACAAAAGGTGATGGAAGGCTGCTTGCAATAAGTCTAAATACTGGCAATGGCTCAAGGTAGCACTCCAACCCATAGTTCTTTTGCTCACCATGCCACCTCAGTTTGGACCCAGTCATGTGTAAATTTGTCTTGACCCTGCTTCTCCTGGGAACAGCCCTGCCTGAACTGCCAAGCCAGGTCCTCCCTGAACTGGAACAAAAGCAGCCCAGGGCCCGGTTTCGCCCTAGTTATGGGCTTATCAACAGCTTCCAGCTTGGTTTCAGTGACACAGCGAGCACAAGACCCACATCTGGGTATACCCATGCCGCTTAGGGCGTACATGAAGCACACAAAATGGTGTTGGAAGGCTGCTTGCAATAATTCTAACCACTGGCAAAAGCTGAAGGTAGCATTCCAACCCATTGTTCTTTTGTTCACCATGCCACCTCAGTTTGGACCCAGTCATGTGCAAATCCTGAGCTTTGAGAGTTTACTGATAACTACTGGTGCGTGACAAGGGTATGTGCTGCCCCCCAAGGGTAGTGATGTTGGACCTTACCTAGATAGTCTGAATTTAGATTGTCCAAAGCGTGATAATTTGCATATTTCTGATTTGTTATATGCTAATAACACAGATATGCTTTCTCTTACCCAGCTTTCTGTGCATATACTGATTAAGGGTTACCTTGACTACTGTGCAAGGAAACATTTGGCCATCAATGTTTTCAAACTGAAATCTATGATATAGAAGCTAAGGATTGAGTTAACATGCTCTTTTTCGTTGAACTGTGACATATTGGAACAAGTAAATCATTTTGACTATCTTGGGATTCAGTATGACACTAAGCTGACTTGAAAACCGCAAAAGGGAAAAAGCAGATATAAGTTTAAAGCAGGCAGCAGCCACAGTTATTAAATGTAAGAAAAGAATAGAGGGGCGGTCATTGAGGTCACTACTACATATGTATGGAGCACAGCAGTTACACTAGCAATATATGAAGCAGAAACCTGGGTGATACAGATTCTTATGTATTCCTGAAAATTGAGAACAAGTTTCTGAGAGCAATATTGTTGTTGGGTCCGGGCACGCCTTTAGCAGCACTATATTTGAAACGGGCATTAAACCTGCTTCCAATATTATTGCCTTACCTCCAAATATTTGAGGCCAGTGGGGGGGCGTGGCCTGAAGCCAAAGAAGATGGCCGCACACTAGGCGAGCTGCTGTAGCAGGGACATAAACTTCACCTACCATCTGGCATAATCCGGCCGTTTGAAGGGAATCTTCGGTTTTCTCACGCTGCAGAGAAGCAGTGGGCTGCTTTCCCGACCCGTGCCAGATCCGCTTTGGAGTCTAATCCTGTGGTTGCTCGGAGGCCTGGACCCGCGCCGTGCGTTCTGAAAATTGCGCCTATCACAGCCTAGCACAGCCGTTGTCATCTGGGGCTTGCGATGCGGCATGTGAACAGGCTGCGGGCGATGGCTGTGATGCGCTTCGGGTCCCCGGAGGATTGGATCTGTGGTGACGTGTGTCCTGTGGTTTGGTGGTTTCTCATCCGGGACGCTGCGGGCCCGCGGCCGATGGGGAGGAGGAGGGACCGGCCAGGCCGTCAGAGGTGGCAGACATTGCGGGGCTGACATCCGGACTGCCGCGGCCGGGCGGCGCCTGGGGGTGCGAGTGGCGGGCTGCGGTACAGCAGTCACGGGGAGATTGACAGCAAGGCCCGGGCGGGCGAATTCTGCTGGGCCTGGGTGCGTGTGGATTGCGAGTACTTCAGGAGCGTAGGCGGCACCCAGGCTGTTGTAGAGTATTTGGAAGCCCCGCCGCGGTGAGTGACATTGGTGGCGTGGCTTTTAATTTAAACAAGGGAACCCAATGGATACCTTCGGACCATGGGCAAGCAATTGTTATAAAAAACAATGGTCCTAAGGCTAGCTTGATTGAACACAAAAATGAAGTTATAGACTTAGATCAGTACTATATCTGCAATTCCTCGAATTGCAGATATAGTACTGATCTAAGTCTATAACATCATTTTTGTGTTCAATCAAGCTAGCCTTAGGACCCTTGTTTTTTATAATAATTGGTGGCGTGGCGGCATCGGGGATCTCGCAGAGTTGAGGAGGCACTATAGGGACAAGGCCGGAGTTGAGATATTGGTGGTGGGTGAGGCGGTGGCGGCAGCGACATGATGGCAGCCTGAGCATTCGTGGGCACTGGAGCCCGGTGTCCACAGTGATTGGGGCTTGTGGCTCTGTCCTAACTGGTGGCATAGTAGAGATAGCGGCCCCCACACAACTTGAAGCACGGCAGCGCCTGTGGGCCAGCGGTCCGGCAGCTTGTACTTTCCGGATTGGGGCAGCATTCGCCCCGGTACACTGGTGCCTGGCACATCTCTGGCGCCACGTGGGATTCACAGGCCCTGGAAGAGTTGTCCGGCACCAGATACAGGTTGTACCCTGTTGTGGAGTGGACGGTGAGTGAGCCTGGGTCAGTGTGAGCAGCGGGGTGCCATCACGCCCAGTGGGGCATAGACTCAATCGCAGGGGGCGAGAGGCATTGAAGGGGGCGCATAGGGATAGCCCGGGAGGTGCCCAGCGGCGGACTGCATCTACTGTGGTGGCGATCGCACGGCTATGGGCCGCAACAGGGTGCAGACGCAGGGCCAGACTAACTACATCGACAAATACACCGTCAACATGGGACGGGAGGACGATCAACCAGGGGGTAGCCAGAGAAGCGAGACGACAGTTAGTGGACCCGACCCATCACTTAAAGACATCATGTCAGCCATCATGGACATGCGCGGCGCCATTAAAGAGATGCGAGGCACCATGGAGCCCAACCTACTGCGCGCGGACTTGGGAAAGATGTCCAGTAAGGTAGCGGAGGCTGAAAGCGGCATTGGTAGCTTGCAGTCTAAGACAAAGAGGTTGGAGGAACAAGTAGCTGCACTTACTAAAGGCCAAGCAGACATGGCTGCCCGCCTGGAAGATCAGGAAGGCCGGGCGTGCCGAAATAATGTCCGAATCGTGGGAGTTCCGGAGGGCATGGAGGGCCCATCAACAGACTGGTTTGTGGAGGACTTGAAAAGCGCCTCTCTAACTTCTTCTCTGTGGAGAGAGATCCCATCGGGCGGTGGGGGGGGAGCCCCAAGCCGGGAGCCCCGCCGCACACCATTATCGCCCACATCCTAAACTACAGAGATCGAGACGCAATCCTGTAGGCATCAAGGGTGTCCGGGGACCTGCACCTGGACAACGCCACACTTCGTTTCTTTCCCGATTTTACGCTAAATGTGCAGCACCAGCGGAGATCGTTTGAAGGGGTCAAAAGGGCTCTAAGGGAACAAGGAATAAAATACATGATGCTGTACCCGGCTTGCCTCAAGATCCTGGACGGCGACAAGGCGTTTTATCTTCGACACGCCGTCCGAGGCGAGTGACTGGATGTAGGGGTGGCGGACTGTGGGCCGCCAGGATGGCTCGAGAAGCTCTGCCCGGGGCCACGCTGGTCAGGGGACTCAAAGCAGGAACGGTCCATCACAAGAACCCCAGCAGCTCGAGCAGACATCCCACAAGTGACTGCGATGGTAACTTTAACCTGGGGCACTGTTGGGGAACGCTGTGGGGAGGGTGGCATGTCTCATAGGTCCTTGTTTGTAGGTGGTGGTCGGATGGGAAGACCTGGGGCAGCGGACTCTTCAGACTTTGCAGTACTGGGTCTCCTGCGTGTTTTGCTACTGTGAACTGAGGGTCTCTGGTGTACCTCTGCAGCGTGGGGGGGAGTGGGAGGGGGGAGTGTGGACAGTGAGATCCACCTAATGGGTGAGCACTCCGCCACTCCAGTATGTCTTCTTCTGCGATTGCAGGCTTACGTTTTTCCCTCTTACTGTTGTTATGGGGCTGAAGGGGCGACAGGCACTCTGCATGTTTAAGAGGTGGGTGGTTGGGGACCCACTTAGCAGGGAGGTGGGTGCGAGTTGGAGGGGTAGGAGTATGGGGGAATGTTTATGGTTAGCCCAGGGTGACTCTATTTCCTATGTTTATGTGACATTATCTAGGGGTGGGCATGTATGGGAGGGAGATCCAGGACAGTTTAACTTGTTGTACCTCAATGGGTGATCAAACGCATATCAAGATTTGGTCATGGAACGTCAACGGGTTGGGTAACAAGATTAAGCGAACACTTGCTCTGCAGTATCTGAAACGCCATGCCCCTGACGTAGTGCTCTTACAGGAGACTCACCTACGGGGCAACACAGGCAGGGCTCTGGACCGGTTTTGTTTAAATGATAGTGGCCTACTCTGGGTTCACGTCGGGATCTAGGGCGGTGGGAATCCTCGTACGCAAGGCTCTCCCGATAGTGGTCACGAGCACGTGGGCGGAGAGCTCGGGGTGTGTAGTGGCTGTGGCGGTCAAGTGGGAGGGTCGCACATTAGTGTTCAGCTCCTGTTATATCCCGCCTGGGTTACGCGCACAGACATATGTTAAAATAGGGGCCCATTTGGCGGACCTTCCTTGGGGCACCTTGATTTTGGGAGGAGACACCAATGCGGTCATGGATGCGGACCTGGACCGCTCTGGAGAGAGGCAGGGGTACAGGGGGGAGGCGGGCTTGAGTGGCTTTGTTGCAGCACTGGGCCTCAGTGATATTTGGCGCATACATCACCCCTCACAAAGACACGACACCTTTTACTCCGCATGGCACGGATCTTTCTCCAGAATAGATCATCTTTTGACCCGGGGAGACCTATTGGGCGAATTTGTGTACTCCTGTATCATGGCCCGGGGAATCTCGGATCATTCCCCAGTGGGAGTTACTCTTAGAGGGGTGGCAACAACTAGGGCGGCCTTCTCTAGAATTGACACATGGCGCCTCAAAGATGACTCCATTGTTGATAAGATACGTGACAGCTCCCAACTGTACTTCGCTGAGAATCAGGGATCAGTTGATTCCCAGTTAACTCTGTGGGAGGCATTTAAAGCTGTCTTGAGGCGTCAGGCTCAGGCGCTGATTGGGGCCCAGAAAAAGGAGGAGGCACTTAAGGTGGCGCAGCTGGAGTGGGAAATTGAAGAGCTCGATCGGGAGACGGGGGGGGCCTCAGTGAAGCATAGCCACAAGCTTGCCCTCAAACAGCGGGAACTTCGCGCGTTGGTAGAGAGTGAGGCGTGGACCTATTCCCTGGCCACGCAGCATCGGATATACGATGCCGGGGATACAAGTATGAAGTTGTTGGCGTGGCTTGAGCGTAGGGACCGGGAGCGATCCTGGGTTGCGGAGGTGAGGGGCGAGTCGGGATTATCGGTATCCACCGGGACTGAGATAGCTGAGGCCTTCGTGTCCTATTATGAAGGGGTTTATACCCCGGTTTGGACCCGATCGGAAAAGGATTGCGAGGAGTTCGGGGAGGCCCTCAATGCCCTCCAGTCCGGGAAGGCGCAGGGGCCCAATGGGCTCCCAGTAGAAATATACAAGAGGCAAGCTAGTGTTGTGATTGAGCCCCTCAGACGAATGTTCCTCGAGGCGAGGGACGTGGGTAGACTCCCACCGAATCAGCGAGAGGCCACGATTGTGGTTATACATAAGACCGGGAAACCGGCGGACCGACGCTCGTCTTTCCGCCCTATATCGCTCCTTATTGTTGAGGCCAAGGTGTTGGCTAAAGTCTTGGCAACAAGACTGCTCTCGGTTCTACCGGATCTGGTTAATATGGATCAGTCAGGATTCATGCCCCACAGGAGTACTTCCTGAAGCTCACATCCGACAAGACGGAAGTAATGGTCTTCGGCAACAAGACCTCCCCATGGGATTCCACCTGGTAGCCGTCAGAGATTGAACCAACACAAACAGACTGTGAGAAGTTGGTCTGGTATGTGATGTTCACTATTCTAGTGAGCACCTTGCACCAGTCCAAACAACCCTTATGGTGATTGGTTGTAAGTCAACCTTATAAACAAGCTATCCTAGTGGTAGCATGGACAAAAGCAGTCTTAGGCTAAACTCGAGAGGGCATGTGAAGTCAGCTGTTTTACCATATGCAATCCCTTTGATACCAAATGAAAGGACCCCACACAAGTTATATATTATAAAATATATGTATTTATTACTAGAATAATCCTCTGTACTCTTTATGAGGGCAGAAGCACAAGCGTTTAAACAAAGAACTTAATATCATACAATAAGCTGCACAATTATGGATAGGCCCTGGTGGCCCGTAAAACCATATACTAAAATAGTGGTATAAGAACCACGTCACGAACAATGGTAAGGCCTAGGGCCTTGGAAATCGCTGGTGCTACACTGGACTAACAGCAGTTGTCTAAATGCACACGCCTGCACCAATAGAAGTTAATGGGTGCGTAAAGTTAGAAAGTTGCAGATTTGGAAGTCTTCCGACTGGACTAGAACTTAACCACTTAAAACTAGGACACTAGGGATGTAAATCTCTACAGGAGCACCGCAGTACTCGCGTTACCTCACCCACAGGAAGCGGGTGCATAGGTGTCAAAGTGTGTCGGGTTTCGTCGTGGACTTCTATGGAGCCTTGGAGAAAAGATGCTGCAGGCGACCAGGAGAGAAGAGTCCGGTTGGATCCAAGGGCGGATCGAAGATGTAGAGTACCTGAAAGCAGAGGGGACAGAGTCTGGGTCACTAGCCAGTGACCAGAGTGGAACCAGGAAGGAACCAGGTGATGTCGGGTGCCATCAGGTGGTTGTCGCGAAGCTTATCTCTGCTGCCACGTGGACCAGGAGGTATCGACGATGACCAGGAGCTGGGCACGGACTGTCCCACGAAGGCTCTCGCTGTCGGCGGTGTCGGCTTCCGGATTGGAGTAAACAAGCCTTGGCAAAGGCTACCCACGCAGGTAATGAAGAGGGCTTCTTACTCAGGCCAGCAAGGACTGAGGGGCTTCTCCTTCGCAGGGAAGCAAGGGCCAGTCTGGAGCAACCAGACCAGCAGTGTAGATTTCGGGTTTCGTCGTCACAGAGGCCACTAGCCAACGGGCAAGTGACCGGACAGACGCGTCGAGCAGGAAAATGCAAAAGGGTCCCACGCAGCTCTCGGTGAGTGTGGAGGGGTGATCTTCGGTGCAGTTGATGCTCGGGGCTGGAGCTTCTCAATCCCCAATGCACAGCTTCGAGGGTGCCTCGGGAGCTGCACAGGTAGCGTCTCGCAGTATTTTCAAGATGGCCGGTCCCACGTCTCATGTCGCCTCCACTGGTCTCAGCTTTGCTGTGCCTGTGGATCGGGCTGAAGGAAGTCTGGAAGTCCGGGTCTTGTCAGGCTCTGTGGTCGGGCTCTGGCGGGAGCGTCGGACAAACCAAGTCGTTGAGCGCTTGATGGTGCCTGCTTGCGCAGGATGGCCACTCCTTGGCCACAAGGGAGATTCTTCAGTATCTTCTTGTAAAGTAGATGGTAGAAGGTCCAGAGTTATGTATCTAAGTTTCAGTCAGGATAATCTGATGTCTTAGGACGCAGCTCCTATTTTTTTTCCAAATCAAGGGACTGGATTACCTGCTAGGTCCCTCCTATGGGTGGGACCAGGGAAGGGGGTGGTTACACCCCTTTCCCTTTGTCCAGTTTCGCGCCAGAGCTGGGGCTGGCGTGCCCCAGCACCGGTTTGAACTGGCCTATGCATGGGGCACCTTGTGCGCCCCAGGCATGTCTCGTTTCTTTTATCCCTCCCTGCCTCAATCCACTATCTCCTGTCTGGGGTGGTGCTAGCACCTCCCTGTGACAGGAAACCTATTGTCCAAGCCTCCCGAGCTGGAAGGGCTCCCAGCAGCAGGAGGTCAGACTTGTGTCTGTGGCAGCAGCATCCATTTTGTGATGCTGGGGCTCTGGTTGATTTTAACCGCGTTTAAGGAAAGTAACATGTCTTCTCCCTCTAGAAGGGTGGAATGCTACCCCCGTCGCCAGAACTGGTGAGGGGGTAGTATTCCAAAGTGTATGACACCTTACACGACATGTTTCCATAAAGCCAAACCAAAGTTAGTAATAACCGCGAGGATTATAATGCACTTAAGAGTATATGGTATGGCAATATCATAGAACAGCTATAAGGACATGGTTCCGAAAGCTGCAGACAGGCTCAGCTCATGCTAGAGCACCATCTCACATAAAACCAAGCACTCTGCCTTCAGGATTGTTAGGGCCTGCCATAGGAGTGACTTATAGGTGCATATGTGTCTATGTGTAAAGGTAGATATAGGAATACTATATCTAAGCAAGGGGTGATTACACCACCTTGCCCCAGCTGAGTGATCAGCCAGTTTTGTCAAATTGGAAGGCCAGCCAGGGGTGGCAAAAGATATGCTGCAGCCCCTGGTAGGCCTTGGGTTGCTCTATGCCCTGGGTGCCTATGGCACACTGGACAGGGACTCACAAGAGTGACCCAAATACCAATTGGTGATGTACCTAAAGTACACGGTGTTGAATTTAGAGAGAGAACAGCAGGGCTGTGGGTCTGATTAGCAGACCCACAGCCACATTAAGTCGAAAACCAGTGAAGCAAAAAGCAAAAAGTGGGGTGACCATAGGAAAGCAGACCCTACTCTCCTACACAGACCACAATAGAAATCTAGGGATCATCCTAAATGACAAGCTCAGCATGATGACTCAAGTCAACGCAGTGTGCACCTCCTGCTTTCACATCCTACACATGCTGCGAAAGATCTTCAAATGGTTGCCTCAGAACACCAGACGGGCCATCATGCAAGCACTCATCACCAGCAGGCTGGACTACTGCAACACACTGTATGCAGGAATCTCCAAACAATTCCTACACAGAAGAACCAGTGGAAAAACCATCTTCTCCCCCGCAGTCACCTCTATCATCAACACTTTTATAACCACCACCAGCTTCCTGTCTTGCTAGAAAAATGCAGAAGTCAACGCTGTAATGAAGAAACCAACAGTGGACCCCAACGCCTTCAGTAGCTACAGACACATCTTGCTCCTGCCCTTTCCAGCTACAGTAATGGAGAAAGCCACCAATACCCAAATAGCGGACTGCCTAGAACTCCGTCAACTCCTAAACAGCTCTCAGTCAGGCTTTTCTCTCCAACCACAGTACAGAGACAGCCCTCATTGCGGCCACCGATGACATCAGAAGCATCCTCGACTGTGAGAAGAAATGGCCACACTTATCCTCCTCGACCTTTCTGCAGCTTTTGATATGATTTCTCACAAGTAAGCCATTAGAAAGCCTCAGCACATGCGTATCTAGAGACTGACTCTGAAGTGGATATCCCCTTTCCTCACGAACAGAGCTCAATGAGTTAGACTTCCCCCCTACACCTCAGAACCAAAGAAACTCATATTCAGAATCCCTCAAGGATCGTCACTCAACCCAACACTCTTCAATTTCTAAATAACACCACTGATGGACTTTGTCAATGCCCATGGCATCAAGATAGTATCCTATGCTGACGACACACAGATGACCCTCTCCCATACTGATTGACCCAGCCCCCACCAAGGCAAACTTCGCCAACTGCATGAGCAATGTTGATGCTTGGATGAAACACAACTTCCTCCAGCTCAACACAGACAAAACTGAAGTCCTAATCTTCGGCAACAACTGCTCTCCCTGGGACGCCTGCTGGTGGCGCTCCACCTACCCCTGTGGACCATGCTAAGAAACTCAGGATCATCCTGGACACCAACCTCTCTATGAGCAGACAAATCAATTCCGCCTCCCCATCATGCTTCCACATCCTGCGAATGCTATGCATGATTTTCAAGTGGATCCCACAGAACACCAGTCAAATGGTTACCCAGGCACTTATCACAAGTAGACTTGATTACAAACCACCCCTCTACAGTGGAATCCCAGGCCCATGTCCTATGCCAGCTCCAAACCACACAGAACGCTGCCACCAGACTCATCCTAAACATCCACATCTCTCCACACATCAACAATCTCCACTGGCTCCCAGTCCAGGAGAGATGTAAGTTTCAAGCTACTCATCCACGCTTACAAAGCTCTCCACAACACCGGTCCAGCCCTCAACCACTACCTCAATTATTACCAATACACCAGATACCTTTGATCCTAGGCAAGAACACAGCTCCTTTGTATCAAGAAAACCAAAAGCGGGGGATGCTCCTTCTCATACCTCGCAGCTAAAACCTAGAACGACTTGCAGTGCTTAATTTGAGCCATGGTTTCCGGTGCTTGACACCAGTACTTAATTGTCAACACCAGTGATAATGAAAGTCTTCCACACTGTAGCACTGTTTGTGTAATTTGTGGATGAGCAGCACAACGGTTGTTTCTTAATTCAATATCCATTAAAAATGACTAATACCTGCCACCCAAAACCATACCTTTTGCTTTGAGCCCCTGAAATAGTCTGAATTGGAACACTTACAAGAGTGTGAGGGTTAGTAGCTGTGTAGGTATTGTCGTAGCCAGGGCTGGTAGGGGCAATGTGTGGTACAAGCGGCAGTGGCCTCCTGACTGGGGTCCTGGCACTTCTTTGTTTACAAATTAAGCACCGATGACCTCCTGAAACTCTTTAGAACTTATATCTACCTCATGGACTTCCAAAGGCACCTCAAGGCATCGCTCTCCCAGCCAAAACAGCCATGACCTCCTCCTCCACCTTCAGGCCTGCCATACTCAACAATTGGATACCCTCACGTGTAATTAGCCACACTCAACAAATTCACATAACATAATACAGATTTCAGACCATCCAGATCGCAGCCACAAGGCTCTTGGCCTCCCACACCACACCTTCATCATACCGCACCTCACGAAGCTTCACTGGCTCTCCATTCACAAGTGCAGCCACTGCAAACTTCTCACACATGCATAAAAGCCCTACACAACACAGGACCACAATACATGAACAGCCACATACACTTTCACCAACCCACCAGACACCTACACTCTGCCACACTGTCACTCACACACGCGCCTCGCATCCGCAAAAGCAAGACTGGAGGTCACACATTCCCCTAGATTGCACCCACAAGAAACTGAAGACCTGGCTCTTCATACAAGCACCGTGAGACCAAACACCTACGCACCTTGCCCAAGGACCAGGATACCCTCTTGGGTGATTAGTATGTTATAATAATCAATAGAACATAACAAGAGGATTTTATGATGTGAACTATTATCTTTTTGAATTATGTTTGTGTGTTCTAAAATATGTTTTGTCATGGCAAACGCAGAGAACAATAAATAAATTGAAATGAGTAGTTCGTCTTCGCCTGATGCGGTAAGATGTAGGTGTACTCTTAGTCAGACTGCTGAAAGAGAAGGGGATGTGTCAGAGACAAATATTGTCATACGAACTCCTAGAAAGTTAAGAAAGAGACATACCCCTTTTGGTGTGCCAGCACCACACCTCTTCCCTATTGTGTCTGTTGGCCATTGGCCCACATTGGGGAGGGTTGAAAAGGATGAGGGGGTGACACAGAATTGCATCTGTGTCAGTCCCCACCCATCTTTGTGACGCCGACCTCACAGATTCCCCACCAGAGTGGCAGAAAGGAGCAGGTGAGTGCTCTCCTGCTCTGGTGGGGAACAATGTCTAAAAAGGCCTCCCAACGTTTCCGTGAGGCCTCATGGGAAGGGAGTCTCTCTCCTCTCTCCAATGAGGCCTTTCCTGAAACTGTTTCCTGACTGTGGATTGTAGTCGTGCCACAATTCACAACCAGGAAACCCACTAGGGTACCAGAACAGAGTATGTAGGGGGGTCAGCCCTTGTGGTGAATGAACAGATCCCTCGACGGGGGCACAAAAAGAAAGAAAAAGGGTTTACCTGATTGTGCCCCCAGGAGAAGTAAAAAAAAAAAAGAAAGAAAAGGGAAATTGTTTAGGGGGGGGGCGGGGGTTGGCCCTCGTGGTGAACGGGCCTAACCCCCTTGGGGGGCTCAATTTGTTAAAAATAATGTGGTTTTTCCCTGGGAGGGCGGTGCGGCGATTGAGCCCCCAGGGAAGTAAAAATTAAAAAAAATATTTTAAAAAGTGCAATTGTTGTGGGGAGTGGTCGGCCTTCCTGACATACAGGCTGACTCCGTTTGGCCCACATGTTTGAGGGAATCGTGTGTTTTCTCTTGGGGTCCAAACGCGGCCCCCTGGGGAAAACACACATTTTCAAAAAAATATAAAAGACCTGTAGGTAGGGGTCAGCCCTCAGGACATGGATCACCACCTATTGGGGCTAATTATTTTTTGATAAATGCTTTTTCCCCCCTGTTGGGGTGATTAAGCTACCTCCCCCACCCAAGGGAAAACACAAATTTATCTTACAAAAAGAAGCCACACTGTACATACATAATATTTTATTGACATGTGTAGTGGAAGACACTGCACAAAGTTGACTGGTAATATTTCAGTTGCTAATTTCTCTGGTTGCTATACTGGTGATAAAATGAGGTGAAATCTTTACCCAGGCAGTATTACCATGTTTTGAAATCACAAAATAATGAAGCAATACCTTTAAAAGGTGCCATGTTACGCCGCATAATTTACCTTTTCTTGCCACATAATTTAGTTAACCCTGTTGTATAATTGGGTGCTCTCCTGTCGCAACATTCAAGTGACTGGAGATAGCATGGTGTGTTTTCACAAGGTGCATGCTTGCCCACAAAGTTGCAGTGGATACTATGTGAATGAGTTTGTCCCCGTTAATGGCTTATCTTGACTCCCAAGGTATTCTTGATCCTTCCCAGTCTGTGTTTAGACCCAATCACTCCACAGAGACAACACTCATTGGGGTCACTGACCACATAAAAATGGCCTTGGATTATAATAAAGCAGTGCTGCTGAGCTTGTTGGATCTGACAGCAGCCTTTGATACGGTCTCTCATCAGAAATTGATTTTGGTCTGCTGGGACAGGCACTTAATTGGCTCATCAGCTTCTTAGAACAGCGCTCCCAGACCATCAAACTGGGTCCCTTCCGATCCCAAACCCTGAAGCTTACCAAGGGGGTGCCCCAGGTCTCTTGTCTGAGTCCTACCTTGTTTAATGTCTATGTGGTCCCGCTAGCCAAGATCATCAGAGAGTACGGTTTCACTCCATTTTCCTACGCTGATGATACGCAACTACTCCTGTCCTTTGATAAGGACACAGAGTTAACTGATCAGCGTTTTGCAAAGGGCATGCTAGCCATATCAGCTTGAATGGCGGAACATTTTCTCCAGCTGTATGCGGCCAAGACCGAAATCCTGCTATTTGGCTCGGCCCAAGTTTCTTGGTCCCCGAAGTTGTGGCCTGCAGTGTTAGGCCCTACCACGTCTCCTACTACAGTGGCTAAACATCTAGTGGTCCATTTGGATGTATTGTTATCAATGAAGGATCAAATTATGACTACTGCAGGGACCTGCTACCATACCCTGAGCCTTTTGCGTAGAGTGTTTCTGTGGCTGCCTCTTTCTGTACGTAGAACTCTGATTCAGGCTTTGATCATTGGTCGCCTGGATTATTGCAAAGCTCTACTGGCATCGGCTAATGAATCGCTTCTCAATAGACTACATATTGTATAGAATGTTGCTGCACGCCTGGCTCTTAAAAAGCCGCCACACACCTCCACAGGGCCATTGTTAAAACAACTCCACTAGCTCGCTATCTGCGAGAGAATTAAATTTAAGCTCTGTTGTCTCGCTCATAAAGTTCTTTATGGTACGAGCCCTAGCTACCTGGCGGACAAGTTTAAAGTCTATTGTCTGAATCGTCGACTCAGATCAGAAGGTACAGGGTTGCTAGTGACCCCCCGCCACAGGAAAATACTAACAAGAGGCAAAACGGTTGTCTACCTTGCCCCGAAATACTGGAACACCTTGCCGGAGGACTTGCGCAAATGCTCCAGTTTTTTTAGCTTCAGGAACTCCTGAAGACAGAATTATTCCGGGATTGATCTGTGTCTGTCTTGCACCCTCTCTATGGTAGTGCGGAGATACCCCTGCGGGGGTGATTCCAGCGCTTTACAAATCCCTTACATACATACTGGAGATAGCATGGTGTGTTTTCACAAGGTGCATGCTTGCGCTCAAAGTTGCAGTGGCTTCTATGTGAATGTGTGCTTATTGAGATCAAAGTTAGATTTTTGGCTTTAGGAAATTTGTTTCACACTGGCAAAGGTCCAGCACCTCCCCCAACAATAAAGATTTACAGAAACCATGACAAAAGTATGCTGTGGTATGGCGTATGTGGCAAGTTAAAATAAGATTGTGTCTTTTTTTTTAAAATCTTTACTTATTGTCGTTGTAGAACCTGCATATTCAGCTAACAAGATTCGATTTTTGTGTTTTACTGTTGTAAACATCTCATATCCACCGACTGATTTAGAACAATAGGTCTGCCTTCTACATAGGACAGTGTTTGCTGACTGGCTAAAACCTTCCTTTAAAGAGATGGCATCTCGGTGGATGACTCCTACCTAGGTCCTAACTCGGGTTATGGAGGATAGTTCTGAGGCAGGATCAGATACCGAGACAGCATCTGAAGGAGAGGAAAATAGAGAAGAATTTGGAATTGATTTTTCAGTCAGCAGAGTTCCATCCAACGACTCGTCTGTTAAAGATTCTGAGCGACATGATAATGGCAGTTGTGCTGTCCCTTCGCAAGTGCAGTCTGTGCAGCAGAGTGACCGGAGCACGTTTGACCAACCCAGAGAGCAGGCATGTGGGTGTCAAGCACAGGCTGTGTGCCCTCTTGGCACCCCTCTAATTTGGTACAGCCCCAAATTCTACTGTTTACTGGTGAAGCTAGATGTAAAGTTGATACTGCAACGCCAATAGAGTATATCCATCTCTTTTTGGATGTTGACTTCAATGAGTAAATTGTGCAGCGAACAAATTTGCATGCAGAACAATTTCTGAGGGAGCATGAAGGCATTCTGGGGCCTCATTCTAGGGCACCCCAGTTGACTCCCACTTCAGTTGAGGAGTTGAAGACATTTTTAGGCCTTGCACTCAAAATGGGTTAGTACACAAACCATGCTTGCAGTCCTGCTGGTTTACTTGCACAGTTTGGGAAACACCCATATTTGCACACTACATTAGCAGAGATCTTTTTTTGCTATTGCATCGTGTGCTGCATTTCAGTTATGTGAGAAGTTGGCCTGGCATATCCTGTCCACTATTCTAGTGGGCACCTTGCACCAGTCACCACGACCCTTATAGATGGTAGGTTTAAAGACAACCTATATAGAAAGCTATCCTAGTGGTAGCTGTGGAGAGTAGCCTTCAGACTGAGTCTTGAAGGAATGTAAAGCCGCTTGTTTTAACAGTCTATAATCCCATGAATGACCAAATGAAAGGAGAACCACACCAGGTATATATATAAAATATATGTATTTATTCTAAACACATCCCTCTAGTCTCTTGATGAGGCTAGAGGCAAAAGTACATTCAGTAAACTTATTTAGCACACAGTAAATTAGCACAATGTATGATTAGCCCTAGGGGCATACCAAACCATATACTAAGAAAGTGGTATAAGAACCACGATTGACATAGATACAAGGCCTAGAGCCTTTAGAACTGCTGGGGCCACCAGGAACCACCCAAGGTAGTGACACAGGGGACCCACGGGGACGCGTGCAGTGTCTAAACACAGACGCGAATTAGCATTAACTTCTATGGAGAAAGTCGCGGTTGGAAAATTACAGATTAAGGACACTAAGAAGAGGACTTGGAGCAAACCTCTTTAGAACTAGGCAGTTCTAGAGTCAATACCCATGGGAGCACGGGAGCACTCGAGTTACCTCACCCAGGGAAGCTGGGTGCATAGGTGTCTTTTGGTGTCGGGTTTCGTCGTTGATTTCAATGGTGAGCTGCTGAAAAGTGCTGCAGGCGACCAAGTGGAAAGTGTCTGGGTGGATCGGAGATTTGAAGAACCTGAAAGCAGAGGGGACAGAGTCTGGGTCAGGCGATGAGAACATGCCAACCGATGTCGGGTGATTTCAGGTGAAGAAGGTGAAGCTTGACTCTTCAGCCACGAGGACCAGGAGGCGTTGAGGATGACCAGAAGCTGTATTCGAGCTGTCCCACAAAGGATGTCGAGTGCTGCGGTGTCGGTTTCTGGATTGGGCCCACAAAGCATTGGCAACAGCAATCCACGCAGAAAGCAAAGATTGGCTTTGGTGCAGACCGGCAAGGTCTGAGGGACTCACCCTTTGGAGGGGAGTCAGGGCACGTCTGGAGCAACCAGGAAAGCCCAGGAAACAGAAGAGTTACCTTCGTGGAAAGCTCGGGAAGTCGATGCACTTGCAAATGTGCCCGGTGTCCAGGAGTTCCGGTCCCACGTCACTCGTGAGGGCTGCGGGTCTCAGCTTTGCTGAGATCTCGTATCGGCCTCTGAGAAGTCTGGAAGTCTGTGTCGTGAGTCGCAAATCCTTCGGGATCCGGCGGGAGCCTTTGAGATGCAGACGGCAAGATGCTTCTTTGGTGCCTGTTTGAACTGGGGAGTCACTCCTTGACCCCAAGGGAGATTCTTCCGTCTTCTAGTCGAAATAGAATGTCGAAGTTCCAGGATATATGTTGCAGAGTTTCGTCAAGGGTAATCTAAAGTCCTAAGGACTGGTTTCCTATACTTATAACAAGATAGGGGGTGGACTTACTCTAGGGACCCACCTATGGGTGGATCCAGGGAGCGGGGTGGTTACACCTCTTTCCCTTTGTCCAGTTTCGCGCCGGAGTAGGGACTGAGTGCCCCTGCAACCGGTTTGAACTGGGATATGCACAGGGACACCAACTGTGCCCCCAGCACTGTCTGAAAAGCATTCTCTGAATGCTCCCACCCAGCCCCAATACACTAACGCCTGTCTGGGGGGTGGTTACACCTCCCTGTGACAGGAAACTTATTGTCCAGGCCTCCCCTGCTGTAGTTTCCTCCAGCAGCAGGAGGTCAGACTTGTGTCTGTGGCTGCAGCATCCATTTTGTGATGCTGGAGCTCTTTTAAACTATTACCGGTTAGGTAAGTATGTACATGTCTTCTCCCTCTAGAAGGGTGGAATTCTACCCCGCCACCAGGACTGGCGGGGGGGGGGGTAGGATTCCAAAGTGTTTGACACCAAACACAACATGTTTCCATGCAGCAATTCCAAAGTTAGCATTAACCGCAAAGTTATAATGCACTTAAGAGTATATGGTCTGACTGCATCACAGAACAGCTACAGAGACGTGATTCCGAAAGCTGCAGAGGGGTCCTGCTCATGCATGGGCACCCTCTCACACAAAACTAAGCACTCTGCCTTCAGGATTGATAAGACCTGCCATAGGAGTGACTTATAGGTTTATATGTGTCAGGTATTAAAGGTAGATATAGGTAACCTATATCTCAGTAAGAGGTGCATGAACCACCTTACCCAGGCTGCAGTAGCAGACCTGTGGTGCCATTTTGGAAGGCTTCCCAGGGTGGCATAATACATGCTTCAGCCCCTGGTAGACCTCTGGGGTACCTATGCCCTTAGTACCTTAAGTACCATATACTAGGGACTCACAAGGGTAACCCAGTAACCAATCTGGAGTGTACCTAATTTACATGTAATCAATTTAGAGAGGAAGCAGCTAGGCTGGGGTCCTGGTTAGCAGTGCCCCAGCCAGACTAAAGTCGAAAAACAGTGAAACACCAGCAAAAAGTGGGGGTAACCATAGTAAGCAGATCCTACTCTCCTACAAGTTATAATTCTGCTGCATTGCCCCAGGACTATCCAGACCATGATAGATTGCTCAGAATTTGGCCTGTTGTGGAGTATTTGTCTGACAGGTTTCCAGAGATTTATACTCCTGGAAAGAATATAGGATTGAGGAGTCCTTGATACTGGTCAAAGGGTAGCTACTACTCAGGCAGAACATTGCAAGTAAAAGAGTTCACTATGGCATCACATTCTTCATTCTGTGTGAGAGTTCTACTGGCTATGTATACAGCTTGAGAGTGTATACAGGGAAGGACTCCGCTCTAAACCCTGTAGGTTGCCCTCTCATGCTAGGAGTCACAGAAAAGATTGTATCGGAGCTTGTCTATCCACTCCTTCACAAAGGTTATAACCCCTATGTGGATAATTTGTATACAGGAGTAGAGCTGTTCATTGAGCTGTGCAAAGCTGGCACTGTGGCATGCTCTACAGTTCGTTGTCAAACAAAGGATTCTCGTAGGAGCTTGTTTGCAAGAAACTCCAAAAATCCCAGGGCACTTCCTTGCGTTCCAACAAACTGCTCACAGTAAAGTTCTCTGATAGGCGTGATGTGTATTTGTTCACTACAGTTTAATATGAGAGTACTTCAGCCTTCACAGTTTAGGGTGAGATGGCCGAAGTTCACAAGCCCACCTGTATACTTGATTACAAGTACATGGGAAGAGTGGATAAGAAAGACCACGTTCTTTAGCCATATTTGAAGCTGTTTACCCAACTGATCCAGATATTAACATACAATGCTTATCTTTAACATCAGATTACCACTGGAAGACACATGTCCTTCTTTCACTTTCAGTTGACTGTTGTTGAAAGTCTTACTGCTAGAGAAGCAGCAGCCTTCACCTCATATGCTGTGGAGGAGAGGAAATGGCAAGGCTGCAGGATTGACACTTTGCCGACTGCATTCCAGCCACAGCTAAAAAGACTCTACCATGTTGTCGCAGAGTCTGCTCTAATCAAGGAAAGAGGCGGGAGAGTCATTGTTACTGTACTTAGTGTCCACCTCAACCAGCCCTTTGTTTTCTTACTTACTTTATGTTGTACCATACAAAAGTGAAGTATTGGTAAATAAACTGAGGCGGAGCAGTTGTAGCATATCCCTTTCAATGGCTGTGTATGGATACCTACTTTCCATGGACCACTACTTCGCTATAGAATTGTTTTCATCTACTGGAGGAAATCATGGACTTGCTTATGACCTGTTCGACACCTTTATCCACTGTCAGAACGTGGTAGGTGTTCTGTTTGTCGAATGACAAATGTATTATAGTCCCTACACTGCGCATAATGATGGAGGAAATATAAGCCACATTGTCACGGAGTACCTTGTGTGACAAAAACGTACAGTCTTGACTAGTTTTTGAAGTGCTCTTTAGGAAACTTAGGCAGTCTTCCCCAGCACGTTTGTCTTAGTTTCAAAGGTAGATATGCTCACTCAGTTCGAGGACTGTGTGCCTTCCATGGTAGTCACGGTCACCCTCAACTTACATTCAGAAATAGGAAGGAATTAGGTTTCGCAAAGTGAGTGTGCTGAAGTTGAATGAAGGACACGTTTTCTTGAGCTATAAGTAACTAGCAACGTTAGGCGTTAGTAAAGGGTCACTTGGCAAGTACACAGGACTTTGTAGGGGACAGAGACATGGACAGGTAGGAAAAGCTTAGGCTAGGTCTGCTTTCACAGGGATATTGCATAGGTAGAAGGCGATAGTCAAGGTAGTACAGATACACATGCCATCACTTCATCTTCACCAACTGACTCAACCCCATTGGCACTGCACTCAGCCCGATCGTGAATTACTCCCTCACGGATGAATGACGTTACAACGCATACTTTTACAACGCCTACCTTTACATCACAAGTTTTACAACGCATACCATTACAACGCATAATGCTTTTGGGCGCTGGATAGTGAATAGTTTAATTTACTATTCCAACTCCAGTCCCCGTGGATAGTAGGGAAGGTGTTGGATAGTACATTAAACCTATTCCCTATCCTAGAGCGCCCCCCAGCGCTATGCGTTGTAATGGTTTGCGTTGTAAAAGTTGCGTTGTAATGGTAGTTCGTTGTAAAAGTTTCTTTGTAAAGGCTGTATACCCTCCCTCACTCAACTAAGCTGATGACTCCAAACCATGCAGAGCCTCCTCCCACCATGCACACACATTGCAGCCGAAAAAGCTTCACTGGCTCCCCATCCACCGCTCTTTTCAAACTTCTGACACACACATTCAAAGCCTTACACAGCACTGGCCCAGCATACCTCAAAAACACCTCAGCTTTTAGAATCCTTCCAGACACCGTTGCTTAGCCGAACTTGGACTCACACACATCTCATGCATACGCATTACCAGAACAGGGAGAACTGACTTCTAATTTGTTTCGAAAGGGCAGAATTACACGCCCCTACACATCTGTGCCATCTCGAAAAACTGTTGTATTCTGCACAAAGCTGAATACTTGGCTCTTCCACCAGGTGAATCTATGGATCTACCCTGACCTCTCGTGGGTTGGCATCAGGATACCCTGTGGGATTTTGAGCTTTTCAAACACACAATATATTTCAGAGGACTCTGCACCCAGTGCTACATATATGGGTAACATATGTATTCTGCTTGCCATGTTCATCCTCCTTCAGAACATAGTAGATGTTCCGTTTGTCATATGATAAGTGCATTACAGTCTCAGCACTGCACATAAAGGTAGACAGAACCTATGCCATGTTTTCACAGACTACCCTGTATGCCAAAAACGAACATTCTTCAGGGTTTAGGACGTGCTGTTTAAGGTACTTAGGTAGTATTTCCCAGCATGTTTGCCATAGTTTCAAAGGTAGATGTGCTTACTTAGTTTGAGGACTCCGGGCCTTGCATTGAAATCTTGGACACCCCAACTTGCATCCTCAAACTGGAAGGAGTTGGATTTAGCACAGTGTGCAAGCTAATGGCGCATGTAAGACACATCTTCCTGAGCGTCATGTTGCTATAATGGGAGCAGTTGGTAAAGGTTCACTAGGTACGCATTTGGAAACATTCAAAATGTCGACAAAGGCGTATACTTGACAGGTAGTAAAAACTTCATATTTCTATTTATTTATGAAAGTTGTAGAGGCACCGATTGTCAACATGACTGGACATATGTGTTTATAGAGATTTGTTTGTTATGTGTATGTATACAAGTTGGTTGATGACTGGTTAAGATGATGTTTTGAATAGAATTCTCTCCTGTGGCGTATGAATGGGAGGGGCCCTTGAATGCCAGCGGTATGTTGATGATAGTGCACTGATCTGCTGGAATTGGCTCATGGCTGGCAGAATGAAAGATTGTGCGTGGTGCGTGAATGGTGTGTGAATCAACCTTAAAGCAGTTGGTGCTTTGATGTTGCCTTATGGCTCTCATTCAGTAGTTTTGGTTTCAATATTCAGATACTGTGATAAGTATTCCTTCATTAAAGCTAGCATTTCTGGAGGTGCGAAATCCAACCAGTATAAATGACAGATTAACTTTAAAAAATGAGTGCAAGATTTATATCTGTGGTGCTAAGGATACTCCGACACAATGGCAACAGAATTGCCTTGCCGCCAAGATAATGGTCTGTCCACCCAATTTATATGCTGACGGACCATTGTTATAACAATGGCGAACACTATGGTCTGTCCACCCAATTTATATGCCGACGGACCATTGCTATAACAATGGCGAAGACTACTCTGTATAACTGAGTAAGGGGCATCTGAGGCTGACCTCTATGTCCTCCCGATTTGGATGCGTGGACATAGAGGTCAGAAATCAAGCTTTAGGCTAGCGAGCCTGTATGGCGGGTGCGCTTTAGGCGAGCTCCGCCGAGCCCATCCAAAATATCCTGCCCCATCGGTCTTTCCACCACAGAAACGAGGTTGGAGTGTGAAGGAACAGTCCAGCAGCGTAGCGACGGTGAAAACCGTCCGGCTCCTTGATCTGCGGGACATTTCCCCTGCGGTGCACGGCATGGAGGCCAGTTCGCGGGCGAGAAGCAAAGCTGCGTGACCGGGATCAGGATCGCAGCGCAGCCCTGCTTCTTCCGGGGAAAATCCTGTAGTTGCGGTCCACCCTAGGGGCAGATATGAGGTCGGAGCGGCCGTAGCTAAGGCCTTCCTATGGTAGTGTCGAAACGGAGGCGATCTGGTGAGTGTGCTGGGCCCTCCTGTTGCTCTTACACGCCCATCACCGTATTTCGGCAGCCGCACCGGGCCACGTGGAGAGTGAGCCTGCTGCCTGGCGGTTGCGGGGAAGTTGTGGCACCCCTAGCGAGTTGGCATCTCTTGTCTGGGGCCGTCGGCTCCAGATTTCCTCCCGAGCCTCCTCACTACACGGCAGTGCCCGAATCGGGCCATCTGGTGGGGGGGGGCGCCGCTTGGTGCGTAGAGGACAGGGGTGGCACCCTGGGCCGCGTGGGTCATCCTTGCGTAAACGGGCTGTGATCCCATGGACAATCAGGATCTCTCTCTCCCTTACCTTTCCTGGAAGGCTGTCGGTTCGGGCCACGTGAGGGGGCTGCCTACTCACCTCGGAGGTAGCTGGAGGTCATCCTATTCCTGGCTGACTCGGGCCTACTTATTGGATCCTTGGTTTCCCTATTTGCCACCCCCCCCCCACCCCCCAGTGTTCCCCGGCTTAGTTTCAGCAGCCAGCTCGGGCCGCGTGGGGAACGTGTGCCTGTGTTGTGGGGGTTGGGAGTGGGGGCAGCGCCCCTGGAGCCTGGCTTGTCCACCTGTGGTAAATTAATTCAATATTACCTCATCTCAGAATTTCTATACTTAATAATATTAATTTCAGTCAAAGCAAAGAGAGGAGTCCGTGGTGCTCGAGTAAAAAAAAAAGGTCCAGTAACTCGAGTTAAGGGGAGAGCTCCAGCACCAAGCGGGTACAGGAGTGGTCTGCAGCTTTATTCACACATCAGAATATTTATACAGTTTTCAGTCAATAGGCAAAAGAAGAAAAGAGAAGTGACAAGAAAAAGGGAAGTGACAAGCAGTAATTTCCAACAGATGTGTCAAGGTAGGGGCGTGTCTTGTGTCTCGTGAGAGGGCATGCGATGTGTGGAAATGTGTTCTCTTTCAGTTGAAGGCCCTTCCTCATTCGGGGGTTTATCTCTGGCTTAGAGTCATGAACAGGAACCATCTTGTGTAAAACAGGAACTATCTTGCTGGTTCTGGGAATTGGCTGAACCACAAGAGTCAAAAAGAGGAACTATCTTGTGTAAAACAGAGACCATCTGCTCTCTGGCTTGCAGTCAAGAACAGGAACTATTTCTTAAAACAGGAACTATCTGCTGCTGGTTCCCAGAATTGGCATAACCACAGAAATGTGTGGTCAATGAACTGAGATGCCAGGTGCAGGGTGTCTTGCTCGTGGGTCTGAAGGCAAAATGGACGACACACACAAAATGGGTGCTTGTCTAGAAAAATGGCTGTCAGGCAGAAACAGGGAAATGATGGGGCACAATTGTCAATTTTATTTCCACATTCCCTCCTTGCCCCAGAGTGTACCTACATTATATCTCAATTTGCATGAGATCACCTATACATTCTTGTAGCATAATTCTTTCCCTTTCTCTCTGCTGGACAAGTGGTTTAGGAATGCAGTTTGCAGAGCATAGACCGCACAGGGCAAGACCACATTGGATGCAAAGGCAGCATCCAGTTATTATCAGGAATATTATACCTGCTGCTGACAGCAGTTGCCATCCCCAGGACGATATTATCTTCCAGAACCAATCAGACCACGTCCAAGTGCCAGGTTCTTGATGTAAACTTACGGCTATCTTGTGTAATTTTGTTATGGCCGTGTATACAGATGGGGAATTATCAGGAATAAATATACAGCAGCTAGAGCCTATAATTTTACAGGCTCCGCCTCTGTCAGCCAGGATGATGTCAAGGACAAGGCGATTTTGGAGAGTAACCAATCGTATGGCGGACTGCTCCTGGGTTAAGCTCCCCAGGGCAGACGCCGTCTGGTTTACAACAGCCTCTAAGGTCCTTGTCAACCTGCGTATAAGCTTGCTGTTCTGTACAGGGCCAACAAAGAAGAAGAACCCTTTGTTAAAATCTGTATACTGTTCCCATGAGGTTTCTGTTTGGTCAACCAAGGAGGTATTGATCGTTCTTTTATGTCTGACATGGGGCACTAGGAGGTCTCGGTGGTAAGTGGATGGGGCCACAAAGACAGGGGGTAACAGGAATGCTATATAGCAAGTTCCCCCCCCCCCCAGTTCAAGGGCAGCTGCACATAGGCCGTTTGGCCATAGACGAAATAAGTATGGCGAGATGCTAGAAATGAGGACTTTCCTCTGTCTTCAAAACTTATAGTGGTATGACAGTCACTGTGTCCTAATGGAACAGAGCCATTTTTCTGGATGCACAGGTGTCCTTTTACTGGTGAGACTGAGATGGAAGGGGGGCCAGCATTCTTTTTAGGTTTGGTATTTAACATCTTGTAGGACATAGTCATGTTCCCTTGCTTGTATTCTTCACTTTCTAGGACTGTACCTGTCGCCTGAGGATTTCCATCCTCATTTGGGTAACAGGCAGCATTAAGTACCTTGTTTAAGTCCCCCCAAGGCCACCCATTCTTGCATGAATTATTTCCATCAGGGCAGGAGGTGGGGGTAGTATCGTCAGCTGTTATTAGGGCGGACCAGGCTTCACAAGTCCCATTATAGGAAAATGGAAAGGGGAAAAGAGGCATCCCTCCCTTTTACTGATGAGGTGGGAGGCGGCCACATATCCAGCAATTTGTGCTATTGCTGGCCTGATGAGTGTAGTGTAACGTCTGTATAAAGGTATTGTTTTGCAAGGCTAGTCTATGGGCTTGTTCATGAGGGGGTAGGTCATGATATGTGTGTTCCTGAGTGCTGTTGGGTGCATGAGAGGTGTGTGGTGTTGGAGGAAAAACAGTGTGGAGGATCCAACCAAGACACGTCATAATGGTTATGAAGAAAAACAATATCATTAAACATATGATAGAACCACTACGCAATTTCTTAAAGTTCTTGTTTCTGCGTTTCATTCTATCTTTTTCCCACATAGTCAAGGTGTTTAAATCCATCCCCATGCTCCAACCACTTCACCACTGGACCTGTGCCCAGTGGACTTAATTAACCAGAGTCCGGATGGCAGACCTCAACTTTGATTTATATTCTTGTTGTGGGGTCAGTTCCAAGGGCACAAAAGATTGTTCTGTTACAATGTCACTAGGGTTGGCAGTGTCGCCAGCAACAGTGTCTCTTTGTCCAAAATATTTCCGGCAGTGGCTCGCGTGTAGCCAGCCCTTCCTGCCGTTGACCTTCACCGTTGTCCGCGTGGTTAGGAGCGCGAGCTTCGGAGTCTTCCACCTGGGCTGAAGAGGACTGGTCCTGTCGAAGTTTCTTATCATCACCCAGTCGCCAGGTCGGAAGGTGTGTTCTCCAGGGGCGGTTTTGTCAGGGAAGGCTGCAGCGACCTGTGAACGACAAGATTGGAGTGCAGACATCAAGGAAGCCAGGTAATCAGTCAATATCCTGCTGTCTACATCAGTAATTCTTTTAGGCATTGGCGTACCCCACATATTTGGTGGTCTGCCAAAGACCACCTCATACGGAGATAGACCAGTTCTGGAATGTGCTACCATACGCATATAGAAAAGGGCAACCGGTAAGGCTACCATCCAGTCCACGCCTTTGTCTGTACATATCTTGGCCAATTTTGTCTTCAAAGTCTGTTGTGTCTCTCTACTAGACCTGCTGGTTGAGGATGTCTTACACAGTGAAATTTCCAAGTGTACCCTAACAGAAGAGACACTTGCTTCATGAGTTCAGAGGAGAAGGGCTGGCCGTTGTCTGAGTAGATGACGCGGGGCAACCCATATCTCGGGAAATATTCTCTTACTAGTTGCTTAGCAGTTGTCGTTGCAGTGTAATCTGGGACGGGATAGGCTTCTGTCCATCTGGTCAGAGCACATACTACAACTAGCACATACTTGTGACCTCTACATCTCTCCATCTGGATATAGTCCATTTGGAGAACTTCAAATGGATGGTCAGGGGGTTGGAATCCACCCTGCTCCACCTTTGTGCCTTTACCTGGGTTGAACTGATTACAAATCATGCACGTTTTAACTTTTTGTTTGGCTGCAGCTCTCAAGTGTTTGTTGTGCCATATGTTCTGTATGCTGTCTAACATTGCTTTTTCTCCCAGATGCGCTGGTCCATGTATGGTGTTTATTATAACCTGTACCATAGCATCCGGCAGAAACCATACTGCTCTTTCAGGTGTCATCCAACCCTGATCTGTAAGGACCCCCCTCCTTTTTCCTTCCATTCTAGCAGTTCCTGTGGTGTGGTGTGACTTTGGACATCCTGGATGTCAGAAAAGGGGTCTTGTATTGCGTATTGGCGGTGTAGTATATTCAATTCTGTGTTTACTGCTAATTTGGCTGCACTGTCTGCGGAATCATTTCCTTTTGATATTTCATCGGTTCCTTTTGTGTGCGCTTTGCACTTTAATACTGCAACTTTCGCTGGTAACTGACTGGCCTCTAAGAGGGCAGTGATGAGTGTAGCATGCTGTATTTTAGACCCGTGTGATGTGAGGAATCCTCTCTCTTTCCATAATGTGCCGAAGTTGTGTACAACCCCGAAAGCGTACTGTGAATCAGTGTAAATATTAACTGATTTTCCTTTTGCTAAGTTACATGCTCGTGTTAGTGCTATGAGTTCGGCTGCTTGTGCCGACAGTATCTCTATCTTGTGTGCTTCCAAAGTGTTTGTACCATTTGTGACGGTATAGGCTGCTGCTAGTTCTCCAGTGGGGAGTCTCATGCAAGAACCATCAACAAAAAGTGTCATTTCTGCCTTAGAAAGGGGAGTATCTTGTAAATCTGGTCTGGGTTTGGTCACTAAATCAATTATGTCAATATAATCGTGAAGTTGTTCAGTAGGAGAGGTCAGTGGCAACAGTGTTGCTGGGTTTAAAATGTTGCATCGTCTAATCTCAATATGTGGCTGAAAAAGCGTCATCTCATATCCAGTGAGTCTGGCTATTGTCAGATGCTGTGTTTGCGTTCTGTTTAGCAGAAGTTCTACAGCGTGTGGGACCTGGACTATCAGATGATGTCCCAATACAATAGCATCGCTTTGTCTAATAGCTTGTGCAGTAGCTGCTACTGATTTTAGACATGCAGGTAATGCTTGTGCTACTGGATCTAATCTACTTGAAAAATAACCACATGGTCTATGTCTGTCTGCTTGAAGTTGGGTCAGGACTGATAGTGCTGTACCTGAGTTTTCTGTTACAAACAAGGTAAAATCTTTGGTGTAATCAGGTGTTGCTAACACTGGGGCTTGACACATAGCCTTTTTAAGAGACTGAAAAGCTTGCGTGTGTTCATCTGTCTAGGGTAATTGTGGAGTAGCGCCAGCTTCGAGTGTTGTCAGCTGCACTAATGGTTTAGAAATGAGTGCAAATTGCGGGATCCACTGTCTACAATATGAGGTGAGACCAACAAAAGCTCGAACTTGTTTCTGTGTTGTTGGTTGTGGTATTTGTTGTATGAGCTGGGTGCGTTCCTGTGTAAGCTGCCTACCCTCCTTTGACTGCAAGTGCCCTAAGTATGCCACTTGCTGTAAACAAAATTGGAGCTTACCAGGGGAAACTTTATGGCCATTTGCAGCTAGGAATTCTAGTACTAGTAGTGATGCTTCAGCACATGCTGCGTCAGATCTGGCCGTAATGAGGATATCATCAACATATTGTAGTATGGCTGTATCCGTGGGCATTTGAATAGTATCCAATTGTCTTTTCAGCGCTTGGCTATATACACTTGGACTTTCGGTGAAACCTTGAGGAGCTCTTGTGAATTGGAAACTTCGTCCTTGTAAGGAGAAGCCGAAAAGGTATTGACTGTCTGGGTGAATGGGTATACTGAAGAATGCGTTTTTTAAGTCAATGACAGAAAAATGCGTTGCTTCTGCATCTATGGCTGTGAGTAAAGTGGAGATGTCTGGGACCACAGGGTGTTGTGGAATGACACAATTGAGCTCTCTCAAATCCACCACTAGTCTGTAGACAGGTGGTGTTCCTGGTTCCACTTTTTTATGAACTGGTAAAACAGGGGAATTGCAAATGTTCGAAGTTGTTTCTTTAATCTCACCTGACTGTATTAGGTCCTGAATAATTAACATTAATGCTTGTTCAGCTTGAGGTGGAATTTTGTATTGTCTTATACGTGGTAGTTGGGCTCCCTCTTTCAGTGTAACCTTGTGAGGTGTTATTTCCATAAATCCTACTGTGGTGGAATCAGTGGCCCAAAGGGTGAGTGGCAAAATATTTCAAACGCCTGTCTAATTCTCTACTTGTGTAGTGGCCCTTAAAATCTCGTAGAAATAATCTGACATCTTTAGGTGAGCAAATAATAACAGCTCCTAATTCTTTCAATGTTTTTATACCAAGCAAATTTTCTGGACATGATTTTGTCAATATAAGATCTGTAGTTGTCGTGAGGGGACCAACCTGCAAGGGCAGTGGTTTTGACGTGGCGTTTGTCACAGGTTGTCCGGAGAAACCCAGAGAAATACTTTTTGAACCTGAGAGAGGAGCCTCTGGGACCTCTTGAAGGCTTATTGTTGTTTTACTGGCCCCAGTGTCTAGTAGAAACTTCCTATCCTCCCCAAGAAGTCGGACCTCTATAAATGTGCCTTTCTGATCTACTGGGATGGGGATTAGGGGCAGTTTGTCATCTTCTCTCCCTGGGCAACATCATGAAAAATCTGGGTAGTATTCAGTGTAGTCGCTGTCTATAATGTTCATTTGGGCCATTTGTGTTATCGGTGGAACTGAAGGTGTTGAACTGCCTTGGGAAACATTCTGTTTTGGCTGATATGGACGAGGCTGTGTCTTACCAGTAGCCAAATTGTGCTTTAAGACAGGGCAGTCTTTAACGAAGTGTCCTGTCTTTTTGCAATAATTACAAGTGCTCTTCACGTTTGTCTGGCTACCTGGTGTCTGTTGGCGCTGGGGTGCAATTTGGGCTACTAATGCTTTCATCTTGGTGTCTTTTATGCGTTTCTTATCATTTTCTTCTTCATCCCTAATGCGATTTTGGTGATATTGTAGCATTTGTAACACCTGTGGTGGTGTATGTGCTTGCCAGGTACTTTCTACTTTTAGTACTCTTTCCTTAATAGCTGTCAAGGCGTTGTCTACTAATTTGGAAACAAACAGATGCGGGTAAGCTTCGCTTGTCGGCTTAAGGCCGCTATTTACCGCAAAACATTTTTCAAGTCTGGTGTAATAATCTCCTATGTCTTCACCATGTTTCTGTTTGCAGGAGGAAATGGTATCCCAGTCCTCCTTTTTCACTGTCAGTAACTGTGGTAGCACCTTTAAAATAGTGCCAGGAAGTGCTTTTAGTCTGTCTCCTATACCTTGACCTTCTATTCTAGTATTTTCGTCATTCTGAAGTTCGGTCCATCTAATGTGTTCACCTGCTACTTCCCAATCTTTTTCTCTTAGTTTGTCATATATACCCGATGGCAACAATAATTTCAGAATTGCTGTGATATCAGAAAGAGTATATGTTCCCATCATTAATACATCTCCTAATTCTTTAAAGAATCCAGCAGGATCCTTTGAGTGGGAGGGAACCATCTCTTTTATCCTTAGTAACTCAAGTTTTGTCAAGGGTACATAAATAAAAACGCGTTGTAGCGCGCCATTCGTGTCAGCTCTGGGGTGGACCTCTCTCATGGGGAACTGGCGTGTTTGAGGAAGTCTATTAATTGGTCCACAAGTATTATTGAAAGATTTATATTCAGTCGTTTTCTGGTATTTCTGTCTAAAATCTATAAATGTGTTGAGAAAAACTGAACTATTGTGGAGGAACATGTTATCAGCGTAGTCAGACAGAAAATCTTCGAGTCTTGGATCATGTTTAAAATGAGTGTCATTGAGTGTGATGAGATGTTTTACCATGTAGAGACTTGCTAATCTTTGATGTGAGCATGGTAATGCTAGAAAAAGTTGGGCTATGAGATCATTGTCATATATCTTATATTGAGAGACCCATAGGGTCGCAGTTCTGGCTATTTCCTCCTCCTCCGGTGTAAGCGGAGGTTCCTGGTCTCACCAGTAGTCTAATGCATTGGATGTATTTTCAAATAACTCATCTGGAGATGACCGTTCAGAGTGACCTTGGAGGAATGTAGGCGGGAGTGTTCGTGAATTAGGGGCGGAAGAACGAACGGGTAGGACTTTTTCAGTAGGTTCAGTAATTTCCTCCTCAAGTTTCTTATTCTCTTCATTTGTTTGCACGTTTTGCAGAATACGGGTTACCTTACGGGTGAACCTGTCTAGTGCATCATTTATAAGTTCTAGACTAGTGTGGTCAGATGCGGAATCTAATAAGTCAAAAAGTGAAACTGGTACATTTCTTTCCTCTGCTTGTATGTGTTTTATGAAACAGCAAAGGAGGAACCTATACATGTGCATTTTTACAAGGTGTGATCTTCTTGTAGTCATAGCGTTAATGGCTTGTGAGTTCTCCAGTACGAAGAAATTCAGAGGCCGCTTGAAGAAACGTGTCAATTGCTGGTAGATGTCTTATTTCTTCCCAGGAGTCATGAAGTATTTTACTTAATCGGCCCGCCTCCCCTGTGTTGCTCGGAGTCGGGTCATAGGGGCAGTCGAGAATTGTTTTACCTGGGTCTGGACCTTCGGCACCCCCTTCTGGAGTGAGAGGTGGTGTGTTATGTTGTAAAAGGGGTGGTGGAGGCAGAGGGTGCTGAATTACTGGAACCTCATATGGAGGTGGAGTATCTAAGAGGAAATTGGTGAAAGTATCCTCTGGTGATGGGGCGGTAGGTTGTGTCTTACCAGTAGAAATGGCTGATTGTTCCCTTTTATTCCTTTCACTAACTACTTCTTTCCCTATTTCTTGTAACTGTTCTTTCTTGGCCTGCTCTGACATTCTCTTACCCTTTTCAACTTTATGCAATTCCTTCTGTTGCCTCCTACGGGCTTCTTTTCTCCATAATTCCACCGAGTCACTTTGTGACTGGCGGACTCCCTTTTTCTTCCACAACTGTTCCTCTAATTTTATAATACATTCCATGTCAAAAGTACCATTTTCAGGCCATCTATATCTGTGTTCTAGGTCTTTAGTATAATCCACCCATAAATCACAATAAATAATTGCACCGACACCATGTTTTGCATACATGAATTGTCCTGGAGTATCCCGAGGAGGAAGGGGAATTTCCTTCTCAAGAATACTCCTTTTGGTTGCTATCTTACGTATTTTCGAGAAAATAGGCATGATGGCAAGACTTTTCAAAGATTTAACAAACAGAACATATATCTTTACCGTACCCACGAAAGTGGTGATTCCGTCTTTTATACTAGTTTAGCAGTCCTCACAGAATAAGTGAGAAACCAACAAAAACATGTATCTTTACCGCACCCACAAAGTGGTGAGTCCGTCTTTTATACTAGTTTAGCAGTCCTCACCAAAGATAGGTGAGAAACCAACAAAAACATGTATCTTTACCGCACCCACAAAAGCTGTGGGTTCTTCTTTATACTTTTCAGTAGTACTCACCGAAAAAATAACTGGAAGGCCTCTTGAAGATCTTGAAATGCGCGCAGCTTCTAAGGTGGGGCTCGCAAAACCTCGGACTCGTCTCTTCACAGGTTGGGCTCTGGTTCAGGACGTTCCGCAATTTTCCTCACCGCCTCGTGTAGATGCCGGGCCGCAGTCGGTCCCCCTCTTCGCCTCGAGGGAGTTAGCGGGAATTCCCCGCGTTGTGCACTTTGAAGTCCGTCAAAGGTCAGGAGGGGACAGTACCGGGTCCAATATCGCCGGCGCGTGGGAAACAGGGAACGTCCCTGTTCAGGTGCCAATTAATGTGGTAAATTAATTCAATATTACCTCATCTCAGAATTTCTATACTTAATAATCATAATTTCAGTCAAAGCAAAGAGAGGAGTCCGTGGTGCTCGAGTAAAAAAAAAAGGTCCAGTAACTCGCACTGCACATAATGGTAGACAGAACCTATGCCATGTTTTCACAGACTACCCTGTATGCCAAAAACGAACATTCTTCAGGGTTTAGGACGTGCTGTTTAAGGAACTTAGGTAGTATTTCCCAGCATGTTTGCCATAGTTTCAAAGGTAGATGTGCTTACTTAGTTTGAGGACTCCGGGCCTTGCATTGAAATCTTGGACACCCCAACTTGCATCCTCAAACTGGAAGGAGTTGGATTTAGCACAGTGTGCAAGCTAATGGCGCATGTAAGACACATCTTCCTGAGCGTCATGTTGCTATAATGGGAGCAGTTGGTAAAGGTTCACTAGGTAAGCATTTGGAAACATTCAAAATGTCGACAAAGGCGGATACTTGACAGGTAGTAAAAACTTCATATTTCTATTTATTTATGAAAGTTGTAGAGGCACCGATTGTCAACATGACTGGACATATGTGTTTATAGAGGTTTGTTTGTTATGTGTATGTATACAAGTTGGTTGATGACTGGTTAAGATGATGTTTTGAATAGAATTCTCTCCTGTGGCGTATGAATGTGAGGGGCCCTTGAATGCCAGCGGTATGTTGATGTTAGTGCACTGATCTGCTGGAATTGGCTCATGGCTGGCAGAATGAAAGTCTTGTGCGTGGTGCGTGAATGGTGTGTGAATCAACCTTAAAGCAGTTGGTGCTTTGATGTTGCCTTATGGCTCTCATTCAGTAGTTTTGGTTTCAATATTCAGATACTGTGATAAGTATTCCTTCATTAAAGCTAGCATTTCCGGAGGTACAAAATCCAACCAGTATAAATGACAGATTAACTTTTAAAAATGAGTGCAAGATTTATATCTGTGGTGCTAAGGATACTCCGACACAATGGCAACAGAATTGCCTTGCCGCCAAGATAATGGTCTGTCCACCCAATTTATATACTGACGGACCATTGTTATAACAATGGCGAACACTATGGTCTGTCCACCCAATTTATATGCCGACGGACCATTGCTATAACAATGGCGAAGACTACTCTGTATAACTGAGTAAGGGCCATCTGAGGCTGACCTCTATGTCCTCCCGATTTGGATGGGTGGACATAGAGGTCAGAAATCAAGCTTTAGGCTAGCGAGCCAGTATGGCGGGTGCACTTTAGGCGAGCTCCGCCGAGCCCATCCAAAATATCCTGCCCCATCGGTCTTTCCACCACAGAAACGAGGTCGGAGTGTGAAGGAACAGTCCAGCAGCGTAGCGACGGTGAAAACCGTCCGGCTCCTTGATCTGCGGGACATTTCGCCGGAGGTGCACGGCATGGAGGCCAGTTCGCGGGCGAGAGGCAAAGCTGTGTGACCGGGATCAGGATCGCAGCGCAGCCCTGCTTCTTCCGGGGAAAATCCTGTAGTTGCGGTCCACCCTAGGGGCAGATATGAGGTCGGAGCGGCCGTAGCTAAGGCCTTCCTATGGTAGTGTCAAAACGGAGGCGATCTGGTGAGTGTGCTGGGCCCTCCTGTTGCTCTTACACGCCCATCACCGTATTTCGGCAGCCGCACCGGGCCACGTGGAGAGTGAGCCTGCTGCCTGGCGGTTGCGGGGAAGTTGTGGCACCCCTAGCGAGTTGGCATCTCTTGTCTGGGGCCGTCGGCTCCAGATTTCCTCCCGAGCCTCCTCACTACACGGCAGTGCCCGAATCGGGCCATCTGGTGGGGGGGGGGGCGCCGCTTGGTGCGTAGAGGACAGGGGTGGCACCCTGGGCCGCGTGGGTCATCCTTGCGTAAACGGGCTGTGATCCCATGGACAATCAGGATCTCTCTCTCCCTTACCTTTCCTGGAAGGCTGTCGGTTCGGGCCACGTGAGGGGGCTGCCTACTCACCTCGGAGGTAGCTGGAGGTCGTCCTATTCCTGGCTGACTCGGGCCTACTTATTGGATCCTTGGTTTCCCTATTTAACCCCCCCCCAGTGTTCCCCGGCTTAGTTTCAGCAGCCAGCTCGGGCCGCGTGGGGAACGTGTGCCTGTGTTGTGGGGGTTGGGAGTTGGGGCAGCGCCCCTGGAGCCTGGCTCGTCCACCAAATTAATTCAATATTACCTCATCTCAGAATTTCTATACTTAATAATAATAATTTCAGTCAAAGCAAAGAGAGGAGTCCGTGGTGCTCGAGTAAAAAAAAAAAGGTCCAGTAACTCGAGTTAAGGGGAGAGCTCCAGCACCAAGCGGGTACATGAGTGGTCTGCAGCTTTATTCACACATCAGAATATTTATACAGTTTTCAGTCAATAGGCAAAAGAAGAAAAGAGAAGTGACAAGAAAAAGGGAAGTGACAAGCAGTAATTTCCAACAGATGTGTCAAGGTAGGGGCGTGTCTTGTGTCTCGTGAGAGGGCATGCGATGTGTGGAAATGTGTTCTCTTTCAGTTGAAGGCCCTTCCTCATTCGGGGGTTTATCTCTGGCTTAGAGTCATGAACAGGAACCATCTTGTGTAAAACAGGAACTATCTTGCTGGTTCTGGGAATTGGCTGAACCACAAGAGTCAAAAAGAGGAACTATCTTGTGTAAAACAGAGACCATCTGCTCTCTGGCTTGCAGTCAAGAACAGGAACTATTTCTTAAAACAGGAACTATCTGCTGCTGGTGCCCAGAATTGGCATAACCACAGAAATGTGTGGTCAATGAACTGAGATGCCAGGTGCAGGGTGTCTTGCTCGTGGGTCTGAAGGCAAAATGGACGACACACACAAAATGGGTGCTTGTCTAGAAAAATGGCTGTCAGGCAGAAACAGGGAAATGATGGGGCACAATTGTCAATTTTATTTCCACACACCGCTGTGCCTCTATGTATGTGCGGTGCCCGAGCTCGGTGTTCCTGAGCCGGCCTGCATGGGTTCCATCTGGGCCCACTGGGACGTGTGTATTGGGAGCCAAGAGTCAGGAGGTAATCCATTCGTTCCCCGCATCTTATTGTGGCCGTGTTGGATGCAGTAGCTGTGGCCGCCTGATAGCCCCAGACGGATAGAGACTGCCCCCGGATATACGTAGATGCAGCTACTAGCAGAGGCTAGTTGAGACGTGACATTGTGGATGCTTCGAGGGCTGGTGAATGGACTGTTGGGGCACCCGTCCGAACTTTGGAGGCAGGGGGATACCCGTTAGAAGAGTGGGGAGCTTCAACTGCCTTCGGAGGTTGCCAAGCGAGCGCTCGGTGTGGCTTGTGGGTGAGAGATCTCCGCCCGTATATTACTTCGTAAGGAGCCGCCATATCGCACTTGGTCTGTGTGGAGTGAGAGCGTGCAGGTGACGGGTCTGAACACATTGGTATTGGCTGCTAGACCCTCGATGGTGCCTCTATCTAGGGGTTAGCCTTGCTCGCCATATTGGGGCCCCATCATGACAAGGGGTAAGCTGACAGAGGGCTCGTCGAAACAAAGGACGTTGGACCGCTACACTGGGCAGGGGCCTCAACTGCGGACCAGGGGGGTGCCCAGGGTGGGGTCCCGGACAACGCAGCCTTCATGGCGGCCATCACGCAGTCCAGAACAGCCTTGGAAATGAAAATCGGAGAGGTGGGCTCGGAAGTATTACTCCTCCGATAAGATCTACGTAACGCGACGGAGCGCATCACTGAGGCTGAAACAAGGGTCTCAGAAGTGGAGGACTCTGTTACTACCTTGAATAAGAAAGTGGCGATGCTGGAAACTCTTACCAAAGGCTTGGCTTCTCGCGTTGAAGATGCTGAGGGGAGGGCGAGGAGGAGTAATCTGCGCTTTGTGGGGTTCCCGGAGGGGTGTCAAGGAGTCAAGGAGGGAACATGGAACAGTTCTTGACCACATGGGCTTCCTCCGGAATCGCTGACTCGCTGTTTCATTATTGAACAGTCTCACAGGGTCCTTAATGCAGAAGCCTCCTGGTGCCAGACCACAGCCAGTCATAGCAAAAACCTTAAACTTCCATGACAGACACGTCATCCTGAAATAGGCCCGAGTCAAGGAACCTCTTCTATTTGAAAACACTTGTATTCTCATGTTTCCGGACTATACAAGACTGGTTCAGCAGAAGCGGCAGTCCTTTATGGCGGCGAAGGCTCGCCTTCGTGAACTGAAACTTCCATATGCCCTCCTGTATCCTGCCCGACTGCGAGTGGTTTATCAGTTGCGCACTCTGTTCTGTGAGTCGCCCGAAGAGGTCTTCACTTGGACGGAGGAAACTGTGAAGGTGTGGCCACACACGCCGCTTAGGATGGATACGCATTCCTCGACTAGTAAACGGTCCGTAAACCACCTAAGCTTAAACTCAGAGGGTCAGGACGATCAAGATCTAGGTGCCGCTCCCAGTCACATAGCGACGCCAGCAGATCTGCCTCGGTGACTCAGCAGGGGACCTTGGCCTTGTCAATGTATTGTTAGTCTTTCACTGGGGGATCTCTCGGGTATATATGCTCTGACCGATGGGACGAGTGCAGGGGCCAGAACCCTCGTTTGACCCTCTGTGGTCCGAAGGAATGCCCGTAGCCTATGGGTGGGTTTTGGTGGGGATGGGCGGAGGGCTCCCGTTGGGGCCACTTTCGCCACGACAGATACTTTAGCTGTTTTGAGGTATTGGTGGGGGTTAGTGTTATGGGAGGTTCTTGTTATCTCACTGCACTGCATTGCCGCTGCCTTGGACCGCAGCCTCCTCACTGGTTGTTGCCTATATTGCTCATTGATACTACTGGCTCTGTAAATGTCTGCCCCCACGGATAGTTTGCAAACCCCTTCTGGAGATATCCGAATTGTGAGCTGGAATGTAAGGGGTGCGCTGGACAAGGTAAAAAGGGGGGCCGTACTCCAACAGGCTAAGCACCGTAGGGCCAATATCTTGATTTTGCAGGAAACACACCTCTTGGGAACCAAGCCCCTCTGCTTACTTTGATATGGATACTCGCAGGTGTTCCATTCTGGGTTCACAAGGGGATCCCGGGGGTCGCTATTCTCATTCACTGAAGGGTACTGTATGTCCATTCTAAGACGTGGGCAGATTCGCAGGGGAGGTACGTCTTCATTAAGGGTATTATCTGCGAGGAACAAGTGATGTTGGGTAGTGTCTATGCCCTCCCTCCATTATCCTGGTCATTGGTTGAGCATCTTACGACACTGTGGGCGGAGGTACCGGATGGATTGGCAGTTGTGGGAGGCAATTGGAATGATGTGATGGTTATGGCTGTAGATAGATGGAGACGAGGAGGCCCTACTGCTGTTTGTCCTGCTACCAAACTAAGTTCCCTAGTGTCAGGTTTGGGCTGGGTTGAACCTTGGCGCCGGCTGCACAGGAAGGAACAGGGCTATTCATATCTCTCAGTGTTACATGATTCATTTTCAAGACTGGACTATCTCTTCGTACCTTTAGGGGTAGTTGGCAGGGTGAGAGAGGCAGAAATTCTTGCCCTGTCACTAGGCCTTTATTTACGTATTTGTAAAGCGCAACACTTATCCCTTAGGGGATGTCACAGCACCCATCCTGTCCATTGAGAGAACTTCACTAAGGCCTTAAGTCTGCTTCTAAGATACAGTGGCCCTCCTGCTCCATAGCTCTGTAGGCAAAAATCAGAGCCTTGAATTTGATGCAGCTTTGCTGTAAGGAGCTAATGCAGCCTCCAAAAACCAGTAGACACAGAGTGCCATTGGGAATTTTAAGAATCGAATGTTTAGCCGCATTTTGAATGATTTGTAAACACTGCAGCAGGAAGGTAGGTAAGCCCAAATATTGACTATTCGCATAATCTAATTTAGAGGTGACTAAGGCATGGATATTGGAACACGCGGGTAAGAACACGTTTTTGGTTCATTTACATTCCCCATCCGCAAAGCGCAAGTGGTCTAAGAGGAAACGGACAGCTGATTTGGTTGCCTTTGCCCTTTACAGGAAATCAACCCCTTGCCTTCTGATTCTGCCCACTGGAAGACACACACGCCGACGCAAAAGTAAGGCATTTGTACCCCTGTCCTTCCAGTCAAAGTAGGTCACTGTGCTTTTTAAATTAATGGGATATTCACACATAGCCTTTACCCTTCACAGATTCAACACTCCCTCTTCTCTAATGATTCAATCTGCTGGTTAAAAGCGGAACATGTAAGTATAGCTGGTGTGGCTAAATGGGTTAGTTGTGTAGATCTAAAGTAGTTAAGGTTTGACCTCGAGTTATTGTTTGTTCCAGATCCGCCCCTCAAAAGAACCTGAGCACCTTGGTGCAGGTAGGACTAGGTTTTCCTTTTGGTTGACTTTTAAATGACACAGGGGTTGTCTTCTAATAGACTGACACATGCCTGTCTTTCCATTCACAGCTACGTGGTCCTGACGAGATTTCCCTTAAACAAAGGGATTTCGAAACGCGTAGACCTTGTTTCTTACAGCGTTAGGAGTTCTATTGTTTTACTATAAACGGCTTGAAATTTAAATGTTTCCCAATGCTGTTTTTCTGAAATGTTTGTTGTAAATAATGATTTGTATTATCTGATGTAAATTTCTATTGTATGTATTGTTTGGTATGGATGTTTGAATGAGTGTTAGTAATGTATGAATTTTTCTGGGGTATGAGTTAGTGTGGAGTGAAGTAAGCAATGTTTCTAATTATGTGAATTTTCTTAAAATGTTCTATTGAAATAAGAATTAAAGTAATTGATTTATTCAGGACTAAAACACTGTCCGTCGACTTACTGTTCAGTTCAGCGAGCCGTGAGGGAAAATAACAGCCTCACTTGGAAATCATTTGGCAATATTGGTGATATTTTTTGGTTTTTCAGAGGTAGAAAAATGGCGCCAGAGGGCGGATGGACCCGGTGAAAAAATGTCCCCCTTGCTGATATCAGACAAGATATTGATCCTCCGGGAAATAAGGCGGAGGAATGCATAGCAAGCCCACATTGGTCTGTCAGCTATTGGGCCAGGTTTAGAAGTAGCAGAGAGAGAGAGACTGCGAGGATGGGTTACACTGGCTCCGGAAGTCCAATGGCGCTGGCTGCCACTGCCCGGCAGCCGGTCTGTGGCAACGGTGCCAGAGACTGCCCGAGACTGCAGAATGACGCCGGAGAACAACTGGGGTGGAGAATTCTTACCCCCTGCTGAAATCAGGCGGCTCCGGTCAGGTCCTCCGGGATGCAGCCAGCAAATAGAAGAGCAAATGGTGGCGGAGAGTTTTGCCTGATGGGTTGGCTGTTGTGGTGGGGGGGGAATTGTAATGACGTGGCTGGACCTGGTAAGGGATCGCTGGGGGCCCGTAGGATGCAGGTCGGCATACTAAATGGCGGACCTGGATTGGGTGGACCCTTGGTGACGCCTACACGGGACGACGCAGGGTTATACATACCTGTCGGCCGTTCATGACTCCTTCTCTCGCCTTGACTATATCTTTGTCCCCCGAGCAGTGGATAGCTGAGTAATTGCAGCCGATATTCTTCAGCGCGGACTCTCGGACCACTCGCTGTTCGCTCTTACTTTACAAGTAGGAATGGCACGTGAGCCATTTCGGAGGCGTCTTTCGACGTTGAACCTCCAGAGGGAGGATTATAGAGAACATATGGAAGGTGCCATTGACCACTATTTGACATCTTACGTAGGGACGGTAGAGGGGGCTGAATGCCTTTGGGAGGCGATGAAGCCCATGCTCCGGGGTGTAGACATTTCCTTCTGCGCAGCGGCTCGCAGATTGCGTAGGGAGTCCCTTGTCCAGGCGGAGGCGAAACAACTTGAATTGGAATCTCGCAGTAGAGATAGTAGGGACTAGCAGGCTCGCCACCAACTCCTATTGAGGCAGCAGGACTATGCACATCTTCTCTTGGATGAAGTCCGACAGGCGTGGCTTAGGATCTACCAGTGGGGAGATAAGTCCAGAAAGCTGCTGCATAGGTTGTGTCAGAGGTCGTTATACTCCCAGGCCCTACCGGGCATTCCAGGCCATGATGGGTCCTCTCTCACGGACCCCTCCCCTATTGCTCAAAGTTTTGCCATGTACTATGTGGATCTCTATGCCCCCAGGGAATGCCTCCCCACAGCTGTAGTTGGTCTCTTCCTCGATGATCTGCCGCCTAAGGCCCTCTCTGATGAAGTGAGTGCAGAACTGGATCTCCCGCTCATGGAGGAGAAGCTGGGCACGACACTGGGCGAGATGCAACCCGGAAAGGCCCCGGTACCGAATGGCTTCCCATGTGAAGTTTTTTAAACAATATTTTCTACAGCTGGGCCCCCACTTTTGCTAAGTGGTGGATGAGGCCAGCGAGCATTGTCGCCTGCCTCCCGATTGGAGACACGTGGAGATTGTGGTGTTCCACAAGCCCAGTAGACCCCCAGATAAGCATGCGTCATACCGCCCTATATCTCTTCTTAACCCCTTGGACGCTCATGACGAGCCCAGCTCGTCATGGAGTTTCCATTGATTTCAATGGAAATTACATGGAAGCACTGCAAGTAGCTTAGCATCCAAGTGGTTAATGTGGAGGCCAAGATTCTGGCTAAAGCGCTGTCCAACCGCCTCCGTTCCCATATTACATCATTGGTTCATCCTGATCAGGCTGGGTTCATGCCCCAGCGGACGACCCGCCACAATATTCGGCACGCACATGTTGCCGTGGCAACTGTTCAGGGGCTAGGGGAATGGGCTGCACTACTCCTTGCGGACATGGATAGGGCATTTGATTCCCTTAGTTGGGTATACCTATTCGCACTCCTCCATAGATTGAATTTTGGACCACGCTTCTAGTCATACTTGACCCTATTCTATACAGAACTGACTGCGTCGGTGCGGGTGGCGGGCTCTATCTCCTCCACGTTGTCTATCAGATGGGGCACCAAAAAGGGTTGTCCACTGTCCCCCTATCTATTTGCACTAGCAATGGAACCCTTAGTGTCCTGGGTGCGGATCGACGCCCAGGTGACTGGTCTTGAGTGAGCACCGGGTCTGTCGGATCGTATTGCCCTGTAGGCTGATGATGTTTTCTTTTTTCTTACGAATATAGACAAGACAGGTCCACGATTGCTACTAATTATGCAGATTTTCGGGATAGTCCTCGGGTCTATATATGAACCCTTGTAAGTCTACTCTTTGGGTCCTTGGGGGAGCGGCGGATCTTGGTTGCTGGGGCTCCTCCGTTCAGGTGGCCTCTGGGGGGTTGAAGTATCTGGGTGTGTTTTATTGGATTCGCCAGTCACCTCTTGGGAAAGGAATTTAGCCCCTGTATGGGTTTGTGTGCGCGAGGATCTTAAAACCTGGTCTCATATCCCCTTGTCTATATATGGCCATCGGCCATCTTTAAGATGGTATCGCTCCCCCGCCTACTTTATCAGCTACAAAACGATCCCTATCCGATATCTCCCGGATGGTTCCGACAGGTTAATATGGCCCTGGGACAGTTTCTATAGGCTGGTGGAATGGCGAGGGTGGCCCTGCGGACCTGCTTCCAGTCCTCGTATTGCGAGGGACTGGCAAACTCTAATATCCTTTCATACTATATGGCCTCACATCTGCTGTTTCTCAATGAGTGGTGGTATGGGGACAGGGCAGACCCAGCCTACGCGGTCGAGAGGGAGTGTATGAGAGATCACACCTTGCACACACTAATCCACGCCGCTATGCAACTCCTTGCCACCTGCCACGAAAATGATCTTCCAAATATGGCAACAGGCGTTGCGGAGGACCGGGTGGTGGAATAAATTAACTCGAGAGACCCCTCTTTGGCATAATGGGCGACTACCGCAACTAGCTGCATTGTCTGGCTTTCGGGGCTGGGACCGATTTGGCATCTCTACACTTAGGGACGTGATGCGGAGATCAATTCTGAAATCTTTTCAGGACCTACAGAATGACTTTCAAATGCCTAAAACCCAATTTTACCGATATCTGCAGTTCCGACATGCCATCACTCCATACATTAAGGGGTTAGGGTCCTTGGCTGAGTTTAGTCCCATAGAGGCAAAGGTATTCATGGAGGATCTCCATGATCACAAGATCTCCAAAATGTATCTGTCACCCATAGCTCCCCCACACTGCAACACCTTAGGGAGGCCTGGGAGGGAGACATAGACCCACTGGAGGAGGAGGATTAGACGGAGGCCTTGTCCTCCTCGCCGGGGTCAGCCATAGCCGTAAGCCTTAGCCTTATCCAGTTTAAGTATCTTCACCGGGTCTATTTCACTAGGGTCAGATTCTGGAGGGTGGGATTGGTGGTCCCCCCAGTGTGTCTTCAATTCAAACATGAAGAAAGTACTCTGCTCCATACTGTCTGGCACTGCTCCGCACTAGCACAATTTTGGCGGGGTTATGTCGTGCCTCTCCGAGGTACTAGGTTGGGACCTCCCCAGCTCCCCGAAGCTGGTCCTGTGGCATGTTATGGATGACATAGGAGGTAAGATATACAAGCGCCATCTTATGTTATTAGGGTTCACTTTGGCCAAGCGAGATATTGCCAGAACCTGGAAGGCTCTGAGGGGGCCCTTGGTATCTGCGTGGAAAAATGGCATGGATTTCTGTATGGGTCTGAAGATTCCCATCTTTGTGGCCAGGGGGTGCCGTGGCTTAGAGTTGGAACCTGTCATGGCTAGGCAGAGATAAGTATAGGGGGCAAAAATACACTACGCTGCACAAATGAATGGGCGCAGACTACAGCTCCCACAGTCCTCAGAGGGGGCTGGTTATCATACCTGGATGTGGTTATTTAAACCCCGCCCATATTGTAATCAGGGCTTGTCACTCAGGGAACTTCCTCTAGAGCTAAAGCTACGAGAGTTCGCAGCAGTCAGGATTAAGCTCCTGGACTTGGTCTTTGCAGTTTCCTGGATGCAGCTGATTGTTAAAGCTGCAATCTTGTTTATGGCAGACACTTGGATTTTATGCTGAGAGACGGCGTCTCGAGCGCCGTGGAGCTGTGATATTTAAACTTTGGTGAAACACCTCCCAGTGTTTAGGAAGGCGTGTCCGTGACTCGCTTGATCTGTTTCAAGCCAACGGACGTCTTTTCTTTTAACCTTCAGAGCGTCTCGCACTTGCCTTATGGATTCCCTCTGCCACGCTGTGGATCAGCACCGGTAGGGGATTTGAAGCCACTTTACTTTTGTGAAATCTCCAGAGCAAGGCTACTTCTCCGTAGAAAGAGTCTTGATTTAGTGCTCTTAGCGTATCAAAGGACAGCACGCAGGAGAGCGTGAACAAACTGGGTATTTTTTTTGTATTTTCATTTCCTTAACCTCCTGAGTGAAGTTACTGCCGCGCTAGGAGGTGCCTTTGGATTTATAATTGTTTTCAACTTGCTGGCTACGCTTGGAAGAACTGAACTATGTGAACTGTCAAATCCACGAGAGCAGCCCAAAAGGACGGACGATACCCCGATATAGAGGAGTATCTGCTTTAAGATAAGTACCTCCTTTATGGTGACAAAGAACTATATTTTTGTTGTTTGTTTGCTTTATTTTTCTCTTTTGGGTCTTTTTATCTTGAGAGAAGCACCGCTGTTCAATATGTAAGTACATAATACATAGGGGTTCATGGTTCATAAGGGTACTAGCATAAAAAAAGTGTAATATTGTGTGTATGTTTTGTGTTTCACTTACAGGGCATCAGGGGTTGACTATAGAAGAGAGAGGTCTACATCTTCTGAGAACAGTCCTATTCTGAGTCAGGCAGCGGCAACATTATTGTTTCTTTGTCCCTTTTTTCCCCTTCCCCTGTGGTGGAGTTACCTGTGGAGTGTTATACATAGATACTCATAGGTATCTCCATTTAGGTGAAGGGATTAAATAGCTTCTACCATCGTTCCTGCTCTATCCGGCTGTAAGGTTAGTGGTTAACCTTCCTCTGTCTGACAGAACTTGTTTCCTTAGCCAGGTCCCCCGACCTGGCTTCCCTCCCACTAGTCAACATGCAATATTGCCCCTTGGGTACTGCTGAATCATGCCTAGGTAGACAAGACTGTTCTCTTGTGGTGCTGGTTTGGGGTAGTACACCCACACCTCAGCTTTTCACCACACACATGCATGCATAGACTATATCTTTCTGCTGGCCTTCGACTGTCGGGGCGACTCAAGCGGTTTCTATCCTCCCCAGGGGCCTTTCGGATCCTTCTCGGGTGATGCTCCGTGCAGGGGCCCTCCCCCCATCCACCCGCCCACTTTGGCGGCTCAACGCCTGGTTCCTCCAGGACGAACAGTTTAGGGACAGCATTGGTGCCAAGCTCCAACGCTATCTCAATACAAACCAGGGCTCAGTGTCCTCCTTTCATACCTTCTGGGAGGCCGGTAAGGCCACCATCCGAGGATTCGCCAAGGGCCAGCTTAAACTCACCCGTGTGGTGTGTGACTCTGGAAGTGCAGGCCGCCCAGCTTGAGACACTTCAACCCGAGGACAGAGATGAGGCCCAAGACAGGAGACTTACATTCCTGAGAGACGAGATCAGGCAGACCTCCATGGAAGCTGCCAAACTCCTTTGGCGCTCTTCTGTGGCCCGAGTGTACGGCTGGGGTGATAAAAATGGGAAACTCCTCCATCACCTGGCCACTTACCCAATGGCCAATTGTATAATACCGGAAGTGGTTGACGTGAGTGGCGAGATTCATCATGCTCCGTTAGCGGTGGCTACTTACTACGCTACCCTATATTCGGAGCGGGCGCCTGGTCTTTCCCTCCATGAGCTCCTCCAGCAAGAACGTTTCCCCCTTCCGTGTCTTAGTGATTCTGAGGCAATGGATCTGGATCTTCCGCTTACCCGCGAGGAGGTGGCAGACGCCATCTCCCGCATGGTGGCTGGTAAGACGCCGGGCCCGGACGTGCTCCCACGAGAATTCTACTCGTCCTTAGCGGGATACTTTGGTCCTGCCTCTCATTTAGATGTATAATGAAGCAGTGGAATGTGGCTCCTTTCGCCCTGAGATGGACCTGTCTACCATTGTAGTGATCCCAAACTCTCAACCCCTCTCGAGCTGCTGTTTGGACTATCGTCCCATCTCGCTCATCAATACTGAACTTAAGATCTTCGCCTCCATCCTGGCCAACCGCATATGACCCCATCTAGCCACCCTGGTTCATCCGGACCAATGTGGCTTCATGCCTCTCCGAGGCACTAGACACTGTCTCCGACGCCTTCATCTTGGTTTTGCAAACCAGCACTTGCTGTCCCCATATTTGTCTCTCCTGCTTGTAGACTTCGAGAAGGCTTTTGAGTCGGTTGATTGGGGTTACCTGGAGGCTGTCTTGGAGCAGATGGTCTTTGGTGCTCCCTTCCGCAAGCTGGTGAGGACGCTGTACCATCGGCCCCGGGCGCAGATCCTAGTCAATGGAGCTCTATCCCACCCTTTCCCCATTCGCCGTGGTACGCAGAAGGGATGCCCCCTCTTTCCGATCCTCTTTGCCCTGGCTATGGAACCCCTTGCCTGCCTTATTCGCAGCGACCACTCCCTCACGGCTGGCGGTGGCCCGGCTTTGAAGAAGATAAAATCGCACTCTATGCGGATGATGTCCTGCTGTTTTGGCAGACCCAGCCCAGTCGGGACCCCGATGCCTCTGAGCGCTTGGCCTCTTTCAATGTACCTTTGGCTTCCGGCTCAACCCGGCTAAGTCCGTTCTGTTCCCTTGCACGTGTCGCGGGACGGCTTTGATTGGTAGTCGACAATTCCCCTTCGATGGCAGTCCTTCAAGTACTTGGGAATCTGGGTGATCCTTCTCCCCAAACTTGCATGGTCGCTAAACGTCACCCTGCTGGTCAAACGGGTCCGTGCGGATCTCTGGAAATGACGTGCTCTGCCCCTAAACACTTTAGGAAGGATAGCCCTCATCAAAATGATGATTTATCTCTACATGCTCCAAAACACACACCTCTTGTTCGCCAGGTCTTGATTCCGGGAGATAGATGGTCTGATCACAAAGTTTTTATGGGGGGGGGAGGCCCAGGCTGGCCATGGCTCAATGTCGCATTCCACCTTTTGACAGTGGTCTTGGTCTGACGAGCCTCTATTTGTATTACTTAGCGACTCGACTCCTCACACTTCACAACTGGTTTAACGGCGGATGGTCTGACCCAGCGTATCACCTGGAATTGCACACCCTGGGCTTCGCCTCCCTCCAGAGGATGCTATATGGTGCACCTGTCCCTCGGGCTCCCTCCAAGGTTACCCGTGGAGTGTTCCTGGCTTGGCGGGCCTCATTGCGCCACATCTGATGGTCGGGCAGGCTAACTCAATATACCCCCCTGTGGTGCGGCACCCGCTCGAAGAGGTGGCTTCCTTGGCAGTGTTCCGGCAGTGGGACCTCATTGGGATATCCCTGTTGGGCGATGTCTGGAGTGGTACCCATTTGCGCTCCTTTCAAGACCTGCAGGCCAGACACTCTCTCCACTCCTCCCAATTTTTCCGCTATCTGCAGCTGCGCCATGCCCTCCGCTCATACATCCCAGATGGTACTTCCTTGCCGGAATACAGTCCTCCGGAAGCTCAGTTTAGGACTGGTGACTTGGGGAAAGGGGGGATTTCTAGAATATACCGATCACTTACCAATAATACCCCCAACTCCCTCTCTCAACTCCGCGATAAGTGGGAGGGCTGGCTTGGGGCTCGAGAGGATGCCGACTGGAGAGGTGCCTTGATGGGCCCTAAAACAATCAGGGTCTCGGCATGGCTTCGGTTGGTCCAAGTCTACTTCCTGCATGCTGCCTATCTTACACCGCTGTGCCTTCACAGCGCGGGGCTCCGGTCGGATGCCCTTTGCCCCCGCTGCTCCCACCCCGCGCATACTTCTACCACATGGTGTGGCTCTGCCCCGCGATACAGTGGTACTTGGAGTCCTTAATAAGAGAATTGACGGAGGTCTTGGGCTGGAAGGTTCCTCTGGCTCCTACACGTGTTCTTTTGGGCATCACTGATAGATTGGATGGTAGCAGAGCCGAAAAGCTTTTTCTTAACACGGCCTTGGTGGTAGCAAAGAGAGATATTGCTGCCAATTGGCTGACTGCTACTGCACCAACATTGGCGCGTTCGCGCAAGGGGGTGGACTGGTGTGCCGCCCAGGAACGGCCTCTTTATGTGGCATGGGGATGGCCCGAGAAATGTTGCCGAATGTGGGGGAAGTGGGTGGGAGTGATAGAGAGTTAAGGTGGGCTGATAGGATCTACAGATTGCCTCTGGATATGTTGACCTTTGATTTGCATGTACATCACTTTTCGTATCGTTGTGGAATGTGCTTACCCTGGACTAATCTCATGCGATGTAATTCTGACTGGTTTTGTGACCATTCTTAATTTGGGAGCTGTTAATAAATACCATTTAGAAATCCCAATTAGGAAATTGTTAACAGGCAAATGCTATTTCTAGTTGCAACAAAAGCCAATCAGTAAGATTTAGTTTGCATTGTTATTTTTGTGAATGGAACTGAAAACCACTTTGATATATTTAATATTTACCTTTGCGCAGATTTGGACCATTTTACGATCGATTTAGGAAATCGCTAAATCTTTGTTCATTTGGCCATGGAGTGGGGGTTGGTTTCAAGATCGCCTAGGCTGGAGTGTAGTTCCTATATTCCCAATAGGCTCTGCGCATTAGAATAATATATCCTATAGATATGACGTAGGACTTAGGTCAGTAGGTCTCTATTGAATATACTAAACTTAATTGTGAGTGCCAGCTAGCTCAGAGGTCACTAGAAACTTTCTTGAATTCACAAGAAGGGATTAGTTTCTGACAACCGTATAAACATGACAACTTTGTTCCCCAGGACTGGAATAACTATCTTCAGAGTTGTGGAAACAATAGACAAGTATTTAACTCAGTCAATCGTGCATGCTTCGTTTCTACAGAGTTTCCAGAGAAATAGTGAGACGGGCGTTTTGAATAAAAGGTTTATTGAACAGTCTTCTTTCTCATGCAAGAGAGGTGAACTGCTACCATCGTTAGACAGAATGCAAAGCATAATGCGTACAGCGAGAATAGTATTATAAAATAATACTGTAATAGCATTGTATGGTTTCTAAGCCATATAAAAATACATACATAAATAACACAGGCTAAAATACTCAACTGGTGCTTCTAAAATACGCCTACCTCAATGTACCTAACCTAGGTCTAGTACGAGGAAAGAGGTAGGTATGGTCTTTAGCATAGGTTTATTTTTTCCAAGAATCTACCAACGGTTTCTCTAGGTTCTGATCAGCTCCATACCTTAGAATAAAGGAGGTCTGGTATCTCTGTCTCTGGACTCGATTTCCCAACAACCGCAAGGGGAGTCAGAAACACTGGAGCTGGATTTCTCAGCAGAGGAGGGCAGCTTCCTGATCAGTGTGTCAGCTGGAGAGTCGGCTTCCTTCAGCACTTGCTGCAGCAAGCTGCGTCGGGCAAGTAGGTCGTCAAACTGCTCCGAACCACCGTGCTGTGCTATAGCAAGTGAAGGTATATTTATACCTTGAAGGTGTTTAGGAATGTCATGTTTGACGTAAAGTCGGGCATATGAACATCATGAATGAACCCCTAAGGAATAGATGTTGATTGTAAAACTAACTGAGTTCTTGGAGAAATCAATATTCTTCCTCACTCGCATTGAGCTGAGACGTTCACGCCCAATCGTAGCTATTTGTGTTTTCATAATTCACCACGAGATACACTTGAAGCCATAGTACATCTTTTATATCCTGAATAGGCTACTTTGTGCAATAGACAGCTACCTGATGAAGGCGTGTATGCCGAAATGCGCGTTGTAGACATCTGCCGCACTGCCTGAATTAACGCCCCGTCCATTAATTGGATTTGTATATATTGATTGTTAAAATTTATCTCGTGAAATGACTAAATGTGAAATGTATATGTAATCTTAAATCATGATAAGAAATATAGAACACAACATTTATACTTGAAAATAAATCAATAAATATATCACTATATTCTTCTTTAGAGTCCATATGGTGGTCATAGGGTGTCCTATTGAGATAATTATATATTCTACCAGCAAGATTGGTATTTGTATTTAAAAATATTTTCTTTAATAGATATTCTTTCCTAGCTATAATTTCCTTACTTTAGTTTATTTCCCTATGTTATAGCTAGCTGTAATTATAGGGGTCCCTTGTTTTCCTAAAGAAATCAATATTCAAGCAAGGGGAAGTTCCTAATGGCTTAAGCTGGTTTTCCAAGAAATCGTTGTGACGTTTGGTGAACGGAGGGAAGTAGCCATGGTTGTATTTGGGTAGCATAAGTTATGCCTAAATAAGGGCTTGTTTTCTATGCCTATACAAGGGCAACGTGAATTGTACCTATATAAGGGCATGAATCGGAAAATGAATTCGGAATCTAAAACGCCATACAACAAGGCCAGCAAGTTGGCGTACTAACTCCCGTTTAACCACAGCATGTAAAAAACTGCACGGACACGGAAAAATAGCACTTGATAGATGAGGATTTATATTTAGAGGACCTGTATAGTAGGGGCTCCCTAATTTTATATGTGAGGAAGTGATAATAGGTTATCATACCTTTCAGATAGGTATGGATGGATTATATTTTTTTGTGACATTTATTTAGGAAACGAGTACCAAGTGCGTAACTTTCATTCTTTATCACACTACTCGAAGCTCAAGCTTGAATGCATAGAATATTTGTTTTTTCTCTTTCTCTCCCGCTCCTGATTATTTAATTTCGGATTTTGTGGGGTATTGGTTTCTGCACTGTCATCTGTAAGTTTATAGTCAATCGAAAAGTATTCACATGGCTATTTTGGAATTTTAACACGAGCACCAGCGACCTGGTATTTTGTATCAGAAGTTATTCACTTCATATTTTCGGTCTCCGACTGACTTTTTTAAAAATTTGATTAATGCAAAATAGACTATATAATGATCAGACAACTGTGGGAGATAGTTATAGTCACACATCACAGTACAATGATACACAGGAATTCACCTAATAAAATATGACCTATTTTGTGCCCAATAAAAGATTAGAAATTCAGCAAACTTCGAATGTTCTACGTGTGCTTTTTGTCCCATCCAATGTTTTCCACCAACAGGAATTAATATGTCCATCTTGAACAGATGTCTCAGCTATCATACTATACTTGTGGCTTACTTTATCTTGAAGTTGAAAGGTTTTTGATGAAATCTTGGATTAACCAGTATTACATGTTTTTTGTTTAAATAGTATCGAGATAGTGTCAACAGCCACAGTTAATTGAATTAATACGAATATAAACAAGTGTGCCATAGTTTAAAATACATAAGAACACTCTTAGCTCCTGGACCATTATCGGAAGCGAATCTGACCGCAACTAATGTATTTATACAATTGTCATTGTATTAAATTTGTTCAATATATTTACCGACAAGCTAAACTGTAAAACATGTATATTCCAATTTTAGTTCACCTCATCAATGTTTCCTTTTGCATCAAATCCAATTTTTTCTTAGTTTGTCTTGAAAATTATTGTTCGTTTTTTTGTAAAAATGTCTTTTGATTATTCAATGAATGTTAATATTATTTTTCTGTTTGTTCTGCTTCTCCTTTTTCATTACTCTTTCTCTTTCTCTTTATTATCTACTCTTTACCCGTTTTTCTGGGGTCGATTGGCAGCAATTATGGAACACTTGATTTAGCTTCTTTTTAGAATTAATTTTAAACATGATTATATAATGATCAGGCCCTGAGAAAGCAATACATTAATGTAATAAGTCACAAAAGGTATGTTAGCCTGTTTACGATTCTTCCCCATATATATATATTGTAGAGTTTTATCTAGGAAACCCGAATCGATATTCCTATTTTATGCCCTTGTCCGGTTATAATCAATAATATCCATACAACGGCATAATAATCATATCCATAATTCAGTCGTAGCACATGCTGTCACATTAAGCAAGGCTACTTCTCCGGCCCCCTAGAAAGCACACCGAGTTCTCTAAACAAAACCAAGCCTCCAGCAACCTGGGAAATCCCCCTTGCTTTTGTTTTGATTTCGTCCTAGAACTCCTGTAAAGCACTGTAAGAACGGCCAGTTCTTAGTGACATCTTTATTGACGTCTTATGTCCAACCTTACGTCAAACCCAGGCACCTTTCAGGTATAAATATACCAACGTTGCCTTAAGCAAACATACGGTGGTGATTCTGGAGCAGAGCAGCTATCTACTTGCCCGAAAGCCCAGCTGATGCGAGAGCCCACGGACGCTGCCCCTCCTCCCTGACGTGCTGAGAAAGACGCTGTCTTTTCTCCTGCCGAGAAATCCAGCTCCGGCGTTTCCAGCCTACCCTTGCGGGTTGATGGGATATCGAGTCCTGAGAGAGAGATACCAGACCTCCTGCTTTCTATTACCCAGGTACGGAACTGACTAAACCCTTACAGAGAATCCTTGAGTCAGATTCTTGGCAAAACAAACTTAACTTAAACTGCTACTTACTTACTCCTTCCCACGTATTAGGCTTAGGTCAGGTACACCAGGGTAGGCATAGTTAGAAGCACCAATTGAGTACGATTAGTCAATGTATATATTTATGTATATATTTGATCTATTTTAAAGTATCATATGGCTAAGAAACCATATTAATGCTTTTACAGTATTATTTTATAATCCTCCTTTTACTGTACGCACTTTACTTTACCATGAGTATTACAATCGTGGCAATTCATTTCTCTTGTATGAGGAAGAAGACTGCTCAATAAATAACACCTTTTATTGAAAACGCCCGTCTCTCTTTTCTCTGCATTCTGGTGAAACTAAGTACGCACATTTGACTGAGTGAAATAGCTGTCTTTTGTTTTCACACGACTCTAGAGATACACTCTTATTCAGGGAGAGCAAAGTTGTCATGTTTTGTGGTTGTCAGAAGCTAATCCCTTCTTGTCTATCCAGGGAGGTTCAACTCCTCCTCGTTTATTCGAGAAAGTTTCTAGTGACCTCTGAGCTAGCTGGCAAACCTTAAGTCTAATATAGTCAGTAGAGACCTAGATAACCTCAGTCCTACGTCTACACTGCTGAATATATTATTCCAATGCGCAGAGCCTATTGGGAATATAGGAACTACACTACATGGCGCCCAACGTTTGGTAAGGCGATAAATCTAACGCAAGACGTTAGAGTAACTCAGTCGTGCTTTTTCACACAGACCCTTTTCCCGTAAATACTCCAAATGACGTCTGGAGTGGGTAAAAGGTTAAAATCCGCCGGAACTTAGTAGGAAGAGATTTCTATGTATAGTTTTTGGTTTAGTCAACGTTGAAGGATACAGTGTTCCAAAAATATTGTGCACCTAATCTTTGTTTCCTTGAAACTTGATCTGCAACAAAAACCTTTCTGTCAGTAAAATGTCAGAAAATGAAGAAGAAAGGGAGGCAGCAAGAATAGCGGCTCGACTCCTAGAGGATGACACAAGTCTCCTACAGAGTGACCCGGATGCAATACTCATTCCGGTCAACATACGAAAAACTATAACTCTTAAACTTATAGAAAATGGACTGACATCGAGAGGTGGTACAGTCATATTCGTAATTGAGGCACACGAATATCGGCAGACAGAGGTATTATATTCATGGATAAACTTTCCAGCAGCAAACGCTGTCACACACGAGTTCCACTATTACAAAATAGAGGAACCTCTGGAAGAGTACACCCCTTTCGAGGAGGTGGAAATCCCATTAAAATACCAAGAGCACCTGCTCTGGTTTAAAGGCGCCCTAAAACATAATAATCACATCACCAGGCTCGGTCCACTAGGTAGACCAGGAGCAACGTGGCTGGTTCTAGCCAGCTACACACCACATCCAGACATTGAAAAAATGTCAAGCGAAGAACTCTTAGTTAAAATAAAAGAATTAACAAAGGCATATAGAGAGTTGGTTCAATTGGCAACAGAGGATATAACTTTCCTCCAGAAATTGAAAGAAACAGATATAGCAGAACAACCATTTGAACTTGCCAGAATCATAGAAAAATGCTATGAAGAACTAGGAAGAGATAGTTTGGGTGGGGCACCAGTAAAACCCTAACTAACTGAAAATCCTGAAAAGATATTTATTAAAAATAATCTAAACACTCCAAAAAAGAGCTGGGATGGAAATAAACAATCCACTCCCAAAGAAAAAAGATTCCAGTCCAGAGGAAGGTCTCCTCACGGAGAGAAAGATCTCCGGACCAAAGACACAAGTCTCCCCAGAGGGAGCCCTCTGAGAAAAAATACAACCTTAGAAATAGGGATAATCTAAAGAAACCTGATAGATATCAAGATATTGATACACGTCCCTCTCGATCTTTTCAGACTTCCTCGCAGAAATTGGAAAAAAGAGGAGGGTCAGAACAAAGGGAAGAGCACGTCAAGTCCAAAGACAAGGAACCTGCTCATCAAAGTAAAAAATTACAATTTCCAAGAAAGAAGGTATCCAGCATTAAAATAGTTAAACATGCCGAGGATACTGAGGACACAGCTGAAAAACGGAGAGTGGGCCCAGACAGTGCTAGACAGCGCAGCAGAAGTGACCATAGCTCGCAAGATCCTGATGAATCATCTGGAGACAGTGGACACGAATGAATACATTCAAGTGGAAACTGCAGACAGCAGAGTTAGCAAACCTCATAAAATATACGAGATAACATTACGTATAGAGGGGGATAAGACTAGGAAAGTAAGGGGTCGATTTTGGGATAACCTTTCCAAAGGCTATGATATTCTTTTAGCTGAGAAAGACTGGCCACCAGAGTTTGTCAGGGAGTGCCCTCATGGCGAAGAAATGATTATGCCTGCCTTCTCAAATCACATTCCAATTCATAAAAAATATACACTTGCAAGAAAGTGGGCAGTAGCCCAAGCTCCTGCATTATATAATAATCATGTAGGATGGGATGAGGACTCTCCTCCTCACAAAATCCAATTAAAATGTCAACCAACTGCACAAAGGCAGTACCCAATTAAGCAAGAAGCTAAAAAACAGGTCAGGGAGATCTTAGATCAACTTGAATACCAGGGGGTGATTGAAACATGCACCTCACAAATGAACAATCCTTTGTTTCCTGTCTCCAAGCCAGACGATTCATATCGACTAGTTTTGGACTACAGACACCTTAACTCATGTTGCAAGACATTTGCAGTACAAAACTCACACAGTGCAGCACTAATGAATAACATCGTGCGCAAAAAAAACAAAACAACATTAGACATCTCTAATGGATTCTTTTGTCAAAACATTGCACCTGAAAGCAGGTATTTGACCGCTTTCTCAATAATGGGTTCGCAGAAAATTTCTGTCGACTCCCACAGGGGTTCAAGAATAGCCCAGGATTATTCTCAGCAAGAGTAACAGAGTTACTACAAATATATGATGATGAGGCATTATCTTATGTCGATGACATCTATCTAACAGATGATGACTTGAATACTCACTTGAAAAGAGTGAACACCATAATACTTGGGTTCGCAGCAGAGGGTTACAAATTCAACTTTAAAAAGTCACGAATTGCCCATCTAACAGTCCTGTTTTTAGGGTATGAATTATCAAGTGAAGGCAAAAGCCTAGCAGACAATTTCTTAGAGAAGTGTGCTGTACTCCAAGCACCTAAAACGCTGAAGAACTTACAATCAATACTAGGTTTCCTGAATTTCGGAAGAACTTACATTCTAAATTATGCGGAGAGGATTAAACCTCTCTATGAATTAATAAAACCTGATTTTAAACCAATCAATTGGACTCAAAAACACACAGAAATTTTGAGATCATTGCAAACAGACATGTTAGCAAAAACAAAATTGCAAACTCGCGATAATACACGCAACCTTGTAATCCGAGTCATCCCAGGAAGATGCAGATTTACGTACCTGACCTCTAATGAGGGAGAAAAGGTACCAATAGCATACAAATCACACTTATACACACAAGCTGAAAAAACATTCAGTCTCGCGAAAAATGTTGTAAATGCGGTTCAAACAGCTGTAGCAAACGAAAGAGCCCAGGCCCAAGGCAGACGGATTACTGTTTTAACAGCAGAATCAGCCTTCGAGGCGTTAACAAGCCAGTGTAATTTAACTACCGTGGCATTAGATCCAAAATGGATACAATGGGAAAAGTCTCTTGCTACAGACAAAGTGAAATACTATTTTGACCCGGAAATGAAAAAAATGAAATATCTAACATAGGAAAGAGAATATCCTCTGCCAATCGAAATTCTGCCCATACAACTTTACGCCTGTGTAATATATACAGACGGATATGCACAACCCTCAGTTTGAGGAAAAGAAGCTTATAACGCTACGTGCGTTGTTGTCAAATGCCGGTAGCGCGGAGGTAAATTGATGCCACTGGTAACAATATCACAATCTGTAAAAGACAATTCAGGTCAACAAACTGAATTAATAGCTTTAAAAATGGCGCTCGACATTGCCGATCACGAATTCCCGACACTAATAGTGTGCGATTCGCTTTCCTGCGTCAAATCATACAATAATGACTTGCAGAAATGGGTTCAAAATGGTTTAAAAGATGACACAGGTGCCACAATCAAGCAAAAATAGCTTCGGGAACAAGTAGTTCTTTTACAGAAAGAACTACAAAAGACTCACGTGATACATACACTGAGTCATCAGCGTGATGGCGTTCACGCTGCAGGGAATTCATTGGCTGAGACAGCCACAGCGGAAGCAACTAATCCGGCTTCCGTAGCCACAAAAAAGCGTTTAGAAAAATACATAGACGGGGAAACCATGCTGGCGGTAAAAACGTCTTCAAAAGGCGACTGTGCAGGATTACCCGTGAACTATTCACTCAATTATACATACATAATCGATGCAAACTCCGTTCCTTTTGCTCGAATCCCTGGAGTGGGGGATAGAGTGATTCCAAACACGAACAGGAGGATCTTCTTAATACAAGAAGCACATATGGGATTAGGTCTAAGGCATCAGATGATCAAAGAATCTCTGACAGAATTGCAATCAGAATACTGGTGGCCGGGAATGAGCGTGGATAATCACAAATTTGCAAAAAATTGTCAAAACTGCAACAGAGATCGCAGTGGCGAATCGGCCGAAGTAGTGCCAGAACACCTAATAGAAAGCATAAGGCGATCTATACGCATGACTAAACAGGAAACAAGCGTCCCAATGTATATTATTTAAGACTAGATTCACTTAAAATGTAGACACCAGCGCTCGGCTGACGCCAGAACTGTTATAAAAGATTTGTGAGTCTATATCGGCACATACGCAATTGGCATGCTACATTCTGACCATGGTCCTGCTTTTTAGCTCTCGAGCTTATAAGGAAGCCATGACCAGCATGGGCATTGCATTGCGGTACTCTTGTCACTTCCTTCCTGAGGGAAACGGGATTGTGGAAAGAAAAAACCGAGACATAAAGCAATCTATAACGGCGAGGGTATTAGGTACGGGTGATGGGTGGGTCCAACATTTAACAAGTGTCCAACGTAGTATTAACAGTCTGCCAAGAAATTCTCTAAAAGGTTTCAGTCCGTACGAACTATTGTTCGGGACTAGAATGCATATTCAGGACCTTGATAGTCAGACTTCAGTGGTAGAAGAAAAATGCTTTGATATCAAAGATCGTTTGGCTATTTTACAGGACTTAAATGAAACAAGAAAAGACCTGAGCAACATAAAGCTAAAACAGCAGCCAACAGCCACTGAAGAAAAACCACCTGTCCCAGCAAGGCCTGTCTGGATTCCAAAGATCGGGGATCTGGTCAGAGAGAAGATCGCGGTGAAGAAGGAATTTGGGCCTTCTTACAGAAAAGCAGTACCTGTCTTAGCTGTCAACGGAACAAGATCAGTTGTACTACCGCCCCTTGCTGGTAAAAAGGAGAACCGAGTTGTATCCATCGACCTGGTTAAACCACAATCATGTGGCCGATAATAAGTAGTAGGCCAAGTGGACTCCCAAGAAATAGCAGAACACCAAAGTTTGCTACAATACAAGAGGTTCAAACTGAGAGACTGATCACATTTGATAAACCTGCAGTGAATAAAAAAGGACTATGCGAGGGAGGAGCTACGCGCGGATCCAAGATGGACGCGTGAGCAGAGGGTTCCCGAGACCCCTTCCGCCACCCTTATCTATCCTGACACAGATCCTGATTTAGACGACGGGTGCTTCTCGTTGATGCCCTGCTGATATCGAAAGCTTTTTCCGGAATTCGATTTGGCCACCGGGAACTAGACTTGTTGCACCCCGTAATCTGAGGCCTACGGCAGTGGCCGTCCAGGGGCTCGAGTTCCCGAGGTGCCCAGGTGGCAATCGAACAACAACGGCTGGAGAGACGCCTCCGCTGCCCCTGTGGTACTTTCGGTTTCGATTTCGGTCATTGTTGGTGCCGACTCATTGCTGTTAGATATTGCTGCCCTGGTCGCAGACTCTCATTCGGCTGTCGTCCCTCGACCCCTCGATCCCTTCAGTTTGCCATAGGGGGAATCATTCTGACTAGATCTCGGAAGACCCTTTGGAGCTCGTCGACCATTATGACGGGCAGGACGGACCCCGAGAGGCGCCACGCCAGAAGCACGACTCGTGGAGGAGCCGCTCAGACCCAGACTATAGACCGCTTTACTCGCCCGAAGGGATCCCCGGGGGGATTGAGTAAGTCCCCCGGGGATGCTGGTGACGGTACCCCTGTGAATGAGGAGCCGACTTTGGCAGATGTTATGGGCGCCATTGCCAATATTCAGACTGCGATGGGGCAGCAATATGAAACTCTTGCTACTAAGTTGGATACGGTTGCGATTGAGGTCAACCTTATCAGGACAGACCTGGGGAAAACCAACGAACGGGTCAAATCTTTGGATGTGAAGACGGCGAGCTTAATTACGGATGTCTCAGATCTTCAGACCAAGGTCCGTGATCTTCGCATGGCCAGGGACTCGTTTGCCCGTTGGCTGGACGATTTCGAGAGCCGTGCCAGACAAAATAATGTCCGCATCGTGGGCGTTCCGGAGACTTCCACGGAAGTACCGACGGATCTTCTGGTTGAGGACCTTATCCAGAACTATTTGTCACCAAAGGCTCTTAGTAGTCTTTTTGCAGTGGAGCGCGCTCATCGGATTCCAGGCGGGAAGCCTAAGCTTGGGGCCGCTCCGAGGCCTATCATAGCCAGGATCTTTAATTACCGGGACAGAGACGCTATCCTGCAGGCCTCCCGTGTCAATGGTCCCACTAAGTTTGAAAATGTTTCGATCAGCTTCTATCCGGATTTCACCCAGGCTGTGCAGAAGCAACGCATGGCCTTTACGGGGGTGAAACGACGCCTTAGAGACATGGACCTGAAATATGCCATGCTTTTCCCGGCTCGCCTGCGGATTGAGCATAACGAACGTACATTTTTCTTTGATCGCCCTGAGGCGGCCAGTGACTGGCTGGACACTTTGCCGACGCAGCACACCAGCTCGGAGAATATGAGGGGTGCCGAGGGCGGCCTGGAAGACCTGGAGTAGTGAGTCGGTGCCGATGAGCCATTATTGGACGCTTTGCAGTTGCTCTGTGATAGTGATGTTTATACGCAACGGATACCCGGGGGTGGTTGGACTCGGGACTCTTCCTCCTCAGGGGACACTTTTCTCTCTTCTTGTAGGTTAGTTTAATGGGGCGACAGGCACACTGCAAGTTGGGGTGGCTTTCTGGTCTACCGCAGGGGTGCAGGGAGGGGGGTTGTGTGTTGAGGGTTCTTTGGGGGGTGGGGTGGGGGGTCTTTTCTTGTTTGTTTATTTCGAGGCTCTGATTTGGTCGCTCTTTTATCCTTTGTGCTTGCTCTGTGGCGAGGGGGACTGTTGTTTTTTGTCTGGGATGGGGGTAGGGGGCTGCGGGTGCTGAGCTGGAACGTTAATGGTCTCGGGGATCGAATTAAACGGGGGATAGTTTTGCAGTACTTGAAGCGGCACGCCCCGGATATTGTTCTACTACAAGAAACGCATTTGGTGGGCAATATGTGCCGTGCGCTGAATAGAAGAGGCTACCGTTTGGTGGCCCACTCTGGCTTCACCACTGGGTCGAGGGGGGGGCGGGTATCTTGGTTAGGAACTCCCTCCCCCTCGAGGTAGATGAAGAGGTGCTGGATGATAGGGGTCGCTATGCTGCTGTCGTGGGTCAGTGGGAGGGGAGATGATTTCCATTTTGTCTGTGTATGTTCCCCCTGGTCTACAGTCTACCACATTTTCGGATTTGGGTGGGGTAATCCTGGGGCTCCCCGATGGCTTACTAGTGGTGGGTGGAGATTTTAACTCGGTGGTCAGTGGGGAGGAGGATCGACACCCTTGTAGAACCCTCCCCACGTCGCAGTTATGGTTGGGCCGTTTCATGGATACACTGGGATTAGCGGATTGTTGGAGACAACTTCACCCTGGCCAGCTCCAGTACACCTTTTACTCGGGGGCCCATGGTAGTCTGTCGCGACTCGATTATATTCTTATTCCAGCGGCACAGATGGTCTCCGTGAGGGAAATTAGACATCTTGCGAGGGGGATTTCAGATCATTTCCCACTATGGCTCACCATTGATGTGCGGCTAGAGTCCGGGGGTCGTGTTGCTCCTATTAATCCGTGGCATCTTCGTAACCCCAACATTAACAAGGAAGTGGTTAAATGTATGGATTATTACTTTGCTGAAAATGAAGGGTCAGTATCCTCCCCGGTTACTCTGTGGGAGGCGTGTAAAACTGTGGTCCGGGGTCAGACACTCTCTTTGATTGCCAGCGAAAGGGGGCGCAGAACTAAAGAAGTGGTACGGCTTGAAAACGATATCTCTGAATTGGAAGAACAAATGGAAGCTGGGATTACGCCTGCTAGCCTACACTCCTTGGCGCTTAAACAGTTTGAATACAGGGCTCTGGTGACTGATGCGGCTAAAGCGATGAATCGTGAGCAGCAGGGACGCTTGTATGATTTGGGTGATAAAGCGGGGAAATTGCTTGCATGGCTTGATAAGTGGGATAGAGTGAATCGTGTTGTGCCTGTTATTGAGCGAGGGGATGGTGTGCGAGTTGTGGACCCGGTCGAGATCGTTGAGGTCTTTGCCCAGCATTTTCGGAAGGTGTACTCGCCGGTCTCGGACAGACCTGAGGAGGACTCGCACCTGTTGCTCCGCGATATCGCGTTGCCTAGCCTCTCGGATTCGGACAGAGAGCTTATGGAGGCGGATTTTTCCACTGATGAAGTAGCGCTCGCTATCCGTGCACTTCGTTCTGGTAAGGCTTCGGGCCCGAATGGTTTACCAGTAGAGCTGTATAAGCTGTGTCCTGATAAGATGGCGCCGTACCTTCGTCGGGCATTTTTGGCGTCGCGAGATCTCTGGCTTCTTCCCCGAGATCAGAGACTGGCGTCCATTGTGGTCATCCCCAAAGACGGAAAGCCCCGGGAACATTGTTCGTCATATCGGCCGATCTCGCTTCTAAATGTGGAGCCTAAGGTTCTTGCTAAAATTTTGGCGAACCGCGTGATCACGGTGATCGGCGACCTTGTGCACCCTGATCAATCTGGGTTTATCCCCCACCGTAACACTGCCCTCAATCTTCGACGTCTGCACGATGTTTTGGCAAGGGCGGGGTCGCTTGCGGAACCGGCCATTTTGGTTTCCCTTGACGCCTCGATGGCCTTCGACACGGTGGAATGGCCTTATTTGTGGGCTGCCCTCGCTAAATTTGGTTTTGGTCCTAAGTTCATTGGATGGGTTCAACTGTTGTATGAACAACCGCTTGCGCAGGTGGTGGTTAACGGACGGGCCTCGGATTCCTTTGTCCTTGGACGTGGCACAAGACAGGGCTGCCCTTTATCGCCTCTCCTTTTTGCGCTTGCTCTTGAACCCCTTGCCGCGTGGCTCCGCTGGGAGCCCTCGCTCCAGGGCATACGGTGGTCTCCTACCTTTGAAGATCGGGCATCACTTTATGCTGATGATATTCTATTGTACCTCACTTCTCCCCGTAAGTCACTGGGAGTCCTGTTTGATGTCCTGAGCTCTTTCGGGAAGAATTCTGGTTTGGTTATTAACTGGACTAAATCCTGTATTTACCCGCTCGCGGGTGGACAACCCTCTCTGCCTCGCTTCTGCCCTATACCTGTTTCCAGTGGTGGTTTCAAATACTTGGGGATCTACATCTCTATGGACCCTAAGGTCCGATTTGAGCGAAATCTACTGCCTCCGCTTGCCCGACTTCGGTCGGATGTGGTGGCATGGTGTGGACTGCCTCTTTCCCCCCTGGGGAGGGCGGCCCTGTTTAAAATGATGTCTCTTCCCCGATTCTTATACGCACTCCAGAACACGCTGGACTTGGTTCCGGCTGGCTATTTTAGTGAAATCGAGGGCCTCCAGAGAAAGTTGATTTGGGGCGGGAGACCGCGTATAGCGCTGGCGAAATTGACTTTGCCCTGGTATGATGGTGGGATAGCTTTACCGGATGTCAAACGTTATTACTGGGCGTCCCAGTTGAGTGCTATTAATCACGCCATGTATGGCCCTGTCCCTAATCCCGCGTATGGTATGGATAAGTGGCAACTCCCGGGGGGCGATTATAATGGAGCGCTCTATTCCAAGAGTGACAGGAGGTGTTTGACAGGCCCCACTGCAGTGGCACTGCGTGTCTGGGGTAGTGCAACGTCGGCCACGGGTTGGACTGATAAACTCACTAGGGCGACTCCTCTCTATGCAGCTGAGAGATTGGGTGGTCTGTGGTCCTCGAAGGGATTCGATAGGTGGGACCTTATCGGTATCAGCAAAGTGGGTGATCTTTGGGCCACCAATCGAGTCAAAACTTTTGACGAGTTACAACGGGAATATAAGCTGAGTGATGGGGAATATTTTCGATACCTTCAGGTGCGCCATGCGCTCGATTCCGTTTTCCCTGCTGACACCTCGATCCCTGAGTCTTCTCCCTTGGAGGATAGAGTGCTGGATGGGCATGTCCCCGACAGCACTATCTCCCTCATATACAAGAAACTTATTAATGTCCGTTCGGACCTTCTTGTACAACTGCGTGAGGCATGACCTGGTGACGGGCTGGAGCTAGACGATGAAGACTGGCAGGCTGCAGTTTCTTCCCCAAAGGAAGTTGCTATTCCGGCGCGTCTCCGACTGGTGCAGCTAAAGATTCTTCATCGCACCTATGTCACGGGTCCACGATTGATGCATATGGGTTACTCGATGGATGGGTTATGTCGGCGTGGATGTGGTTTGCTTGCTACTTTCCTCCATATTATATGGGAGTTCCCGGCGGTGGTGGTTTTTTGGACTCGAGTGCATGAGGTGATGGGAGAGGTGACGGGCGTCGGGCTACTTCCTGAGGCCCGGCGCTGCTTGCTGAATATTTGGGAACCGAATGACTGCACAGTTGCCCAGACTCAGTGGGTCACACTGGGAAATATTATTGCCAAAAGAGATATTGCTCAACTCTGGGGATCTCATAGGGCGCCACCGGTCTCGACCTGGGAGGAGAACATGGACTGGTGCATGTTTAGGGAAAAAGTTGTATACTTCTCCCGGGGTAGGCCTAAGAAGTGGGGTAGGATTTGGGATCCGTGGAATTCGTATTGGGGTGGGATTTGTGACCCTCCTTTTGTAGAGTCCCATGATGATACAGGCTCTCCCTGATTGTACGTTCCAGTAATTTTGAATTTTTGTTCAATGTAAAGTATTGCTCGCTCTTGGTCCCCACACCCCACCTCCATGATTTCCTGATGCTTGCTTTTCGTTGTCCCCTCATATCCCACATAGCAGCCCTTATATTGGTGACTTTGCCTCGTTTCTTTTTCTTTTGGGGTTTCTTTTTTGTTCTTTGTGTGTTATAAAATGGAAACCTTTTATTCCTCCTTATATACCAAATGCTCCTAACCAGGTCATGCTTTTCCGCTGCCGGACCCTCGGGTTGTCGGCTGATGAGCTGTGTACTGCTTTATTTTTACTGTTTCGTATTGCTGGCCGGCCTGGATGGTTGTAGGCCTGTATATGTCCTTATTTTGCAAATAAAGGTTTAAAAAAAAAAAAAAAAAAAGGACTATGCAATAATGCCATGGAACTTGTGCCTCTTGAAACCCAAATTGCAACAGTTCGTCAAGATACACCTGTCTACAACGATGTAGCCACAGACTATGCTAATGAAACAAAGAAAATTCCAAAAGCAAATAAAAATCCGGAAGCTATTCCAACAATTGACAGAACTGCATCTGGCTACTTCATCAACTTCGATGACTTTTCTGAGGATCCGAGCGAACCTGAAGAACAGCCAACAACAAAATCTTTTAAAGACAAAGCAAAAGAACTCTTTCATCAACTCAAAGAAACCTATCTGATTTCTCCATGGATTGAATTTTGGATTGTGTTAGGTGTACTTTTCCTCCTGCTTTGGCTCATCATGGTTCTTTGTTTGGGAAAATTCATTGAAAATATAGTACAATGGACACAGCAAGTCAGAACATCAACTTGGTCCTAAGGCCACACAAGTCATCTCACATTGAGAAAAGAGAACTATCATCCGTGAATGTCACAGCCAATCCAATACCCGGTGGGGTAGCTTGGGACAAAACAGATTACGATATTTATGGCCCGGACGAGCTCTTGAAGTATCCACACCAGTTCAAGATTTCATTGAGTGACTTTGTAAAACCGAGCACATTCTCTGATGATTGGGACTTTGAAAGTATTAATGATATGATGTCAGACTTAGTAATGTCGGCAAAATTTACAGAACATGATTACTTGCAGGGTTCATCTAATTATGAACAAATGTACTGCTACAACCACTTTGCACATCACTATTTGCATAAATCTGCTCAACCTAGAAATGTTTTAAATTATAATCAATGGGAACATTGTGTAACTCCACCAAAAGGTAGTTCAAAAACATTTTATGAGAAATTTCCCAGATTCTCAGGGTTTAACACAAGTGAAGCCGAAGCTTTTTATTTCAAAATGTTAAATAAGACAGGAATGAAAACGATGCTGACAAACACTAAATTAATCTATTCAGAAGCATTTTATGAACAAATGACTACATTTGGTTTTGATTTTTGGAAAAACAATATTGAAACAAAAACCATCTGGGGTACCAAAGATTGGCAGGTCCAAGGTAGAGAATCATTATTTAGAGCCTGCATGATCCCAGAACAAATTATATTCTTGAATGACACAATTCAACAGACAACCTGTCTTGGCCTAGCCAAAATTAAAGACTTAAACAAACCGTCTATTCCAAAACCAACACCTGACAGTAATAGCACTACAGATGTTGAGATAGACGTATCACATATTTTTAACCAAAACAGAACACATCCTGATTGGAAAAAATGGTTGATCTGGCCCACTGACACAAATAGCTGTCAAGATAGATTCTTGAACAAATTACAGGGGTTCAAATTGACCATACCAGACCCTAGATACTCCCAGAGACAACATTCAGGGATAGTTACAACATACAGTGTAGGAAAACTCTGCCTCGAATGGCTACAGAAATCCACACTGGCAGAAATTAAGCAACACTTGACTTTACTTAAAGACGGTGCTGACTTGCGTGATTTCATAATGGGACCACGCAAACAGCGTCAAAAACGTTTCATAGCGGCCGGTATATACGCAGCTTACAACGAAGCTTGGAAAGAAACGCAAATTGAAACAGCAGAAAAAATACGGGAAAATGACCGTATTAATTTGGAAAAATCACTTTCTGTTGTGGACAATGGGTTAATGACTCTGTCTTCCAGAATATATTCACTGGACAGTATTGTATCATCTGCTATAGATATAATAGAGTAGGACTTACTAATGTTACAACATGGTCAGTCCCAATTACGTTCTATTGTACAGCTTGGCAGGACGTTACAAAATCTGCGTTCAGGCTACGTGCCTTGGCGTTTAATCAACACAACGTCATTATTCTCTATCTTTAACCTTACTGATACACAAATCAGCTTGGCACAGAAAGGAGCGGAATATACAATTCTGAGCATTGAAAAACTTGAGAGATTACCATTGACAATGTCAGAACGACCTGTCATTGAATGGATAATACAAAGAATAATAACTATTCCGATAACAACTTTCAAATTTAAATTCTGTCAAGAATATATACCAGCAGGCCAGTATGAAAGGTTGGGTAAAGGGTACAATAAGTCATCATGGAAATTACCTTATACACACACATGTTATAGTGAAAAGGAACAGAATGTATTTCTTAGTGGTAATAATTGTAAAAGATCACTAAGTGGTATACTTCTGTGTCAAGGTATTAACCTGCATGGGGCCTGTGAGGGGACTTCAAATAACCTTTCTTGTCACCAGCATGGCACACCTGCAACTCGAATAGAGCCATTCTTTAGACGGCTTTCTAACGGGAGCTACATTCTAATAGTGGACCACAGATGTTGTGGCATGATGCCAGGAAAAGCTTATCTAGTTAGCGTTAGTTCCATGGTCACTTGCTGTATGCAAGTATTGTTTCCAAACAGCACTCCAGACAGGGAGGCAAAAATTTGGCCCATTTTGAATATCTCTTCTATTCGAATTGATACTTTAAGCAGAATGAAGTCTGTCCTTTTGCAGACAACTGTGCCCTTGACGTCATCAAAAGAAACGTATGATCTTCAAGTTGCAAGGACAACGGCAGAGACACATACACTTTTATCAACAAATTGCCCCCTACATTTCGCAGAAATGTTAAGCCAAATCCTAAATATGTCTGATACGAGCGGTATCCCACATATATTTAAGACAATTTTTTCGGGACTGTTAACACCCTTCACAACAGTTCTGGGCATTTTTCCTAATTTTGTCCATTCTGTCTTTGGCGGCCTACCACTCCTGTTGGGACTCGTAGCAGGCATTTTATTTTTGATTCTCCTGCTTCGTTATGGCAAGCCAAATCGCAGACAAGACTCCTGCAATGATGAAAGAAACGATCCTAGCTATACGCTATCGGGACTGCATAACTAAAGTCCTTGGATTAGCCCGGCTAAGAGATCTGAATATGACCTGGTTTCTTTCATTCAGACCCATCTTGCAGAATTGTATCTTACCTGTGCTACGATGTATGCTGTGCGGAGAAGAATGCGTGTTGGACGTCTGTCTTACACTACAATCAGCAGTACCATTGGATACAGATACTTTGCTAAGTCCTGTAACGGCTCATGCATCGTGTTGTCCCCAGCGGTTACCAATCCTGATGACGGCATTCGTTGAGACTTCACCACTGCGATTAAAGGGTAGTGAAGTACAAGATGAGAGCAGCATCACCCAGGTACGACCTTCTGTGAGCATTGCTGATCAAGACATCGATGATAGCAATCATTCTCACGACTGCACAGTTGCGCCATTTTCCAACTTGGTCGAACTTTCACTTGAAGCGATAAACCACTTTTTTGAAAGTCTGTCTGAAATGATGTTTTCCCCCGAATAAAAAGAATAACTTTTAAGCAAACTAGTACACAGCGTTCCCTGAACTCTGAATTCGGCCTTCGGCTTTGATAAACAAAAGCTACTGAACATATTTGGAACTATATATTTTTTTCTCTCTCCCCTGAAAGCGAATTTTTTTTTCTTTCCTGAATTCCAAAATATTTACCCTTTTTTCTGGCACATGTACTCTGCTTGAAGTAGAACTATTCTTAGAGAACAGAGCTTCTATTTTTAGTAACTCTAGAGACAATATATTACAGGGCTCGAGAAATGTACTCGCCCGCTCGCAAATGCGAGTCAATTTCTTTCAGGGCGAGACAGTTTTCAGGCCTACTTGACCGGCCTGGCGAGTGAACTTTGTCGCTGTGCTAAAGTGCAGTGCCGGTAGAAGGCTCTAGAGGGCAGCTGTGCGAAATGTTAAGGAACTGCCGTGACAAAATGCGGGAAAAGCAAAGGTGTTGATTGGCTGATTGCAACGCGGGCTCGGTCTGCTGAGGCCTAGTTGCAATCAGCCAATAAGATGGTAGCTAATCTCCGCACAGTTAAGTGTACAGAGCATGTTTAGAAGCTTCTCATTGGCTGATTGCAATGAGGCGCGCAGGATATCCTGCCTGAGATGCGTGTAAACTGCCTTCGCCAAACCCTGTACCCAATTCACTTGACCGGAGGCAGGCCATGAACGACACTGGTGCCCCAGCAAAGCAGAAGTTCTCCTGCACTTGGGGTGTTTAACCATGATCCTGAGAGCCCTGCGAGTGGAGCTGTGCCCCTGATGTAAGCCTGCGCCTGCTGAGGATGGCTCGATCTCTCTGTAGGGGGCCCTACGGTAGGTGTGCTTGGATGGGGACACCACCGCGGGTCAGGGGCTCTTGCTCCGATTGTTGGGGAGGGTGGCTTTGAAGGGGATTAAAGTACAGCAGGGCTATTGTTATGCTTGTTACTGTTTCAGACATCGAGTCTTCTATCCTAGAAAAGCACAAACTTACCAGCAATGTAAATAAACCTAGTTGAATAGAAATTAGGCATAATTATAATTAACATGTGCGATCACATTAGCACTGCGAACTGCATGTGGTCAGAAGTTTGATAGTGCTCAGAGAACCACAGCTAGATGAGGCACATGAGAAAGGTGAAGTTCGAGATTTCGAAACTGCAACGCATTCGTGAAATCTAATAGAGGGAGGCACAGGCGGCCAGAGGGCACTCCCTGCACGTGCCTCGTCCAGTGGTAGCTCGCGAGGTGCCAACAAGCTGCCTGTGGTGCCCGTCAAGGAGCCAGATGTCAGCGCAGGAAATGTTGTATTTTCTCACAGCTAAGAAGTTAGATTACCCAGCTCTGCAAGGCGGGTGCAGTCGGTGGTGCACGGATGGGATGCAGAGGGTAAACAGCGCCATACGATTCCCTTTGTTATTTTAATTACAAAAATATTTAGCTGCATGATACGATCTACAGTAAGGAAGGAGTGAATAGGTGGGTTGGCAAAGATAAAAGTGGTATAAATATAAGGAGACTGGAGAAAAGTGGACAAGAACGAAAATATATGTCTACTCCAAATTGTACGAACAACCACGTTAAACGCGTATCTTTTTATTTCCCTGGGTGATTTGCAATTATCTGCATATGAAGAACGCCCGTTCACGAGGAGGACCAGGCTGGCGCCGACTTCATGAAGTTGAAATGCCAGCTCGGGGAGCCCACCTGGAAGTGAAACAGATGTAGGGGCAGGTTGTAATCACAATCTATGGTGTGAAATCGCACTGGGAGGCTTCCCCGTCACTTGACAAGATAGGTCCCCACATCAGCGACGTGGAAAAGAGAGTGATGGAAAATGACAATATCATGTCAAGAGGAAGCAGGGTAATTTTGTTTATATGGCCCTACTTGTGCTTACACAGCATCCCTGGTCTGATTGCAGAGACATAAAATACAATTGCAAGACCCCGTAAAAAACCTTCCAGTCATACTGTTATTTCTTTTCCAAGCCATGGTGCGATCTGCCCTTTCCTAGGCCGTGCTCTAGTATGTTTAAGGTACAGTGGTGTACAGAGGACTGGGAGAGTGTTTATCCGGGCTTTACTCTAGTATGTTTAAGGTATAGTGGTGTACAGAGGACTGGGAGAGTGTTTATCCGGGCTTTACTCTAGTATGTTTAAGGTATAGTGGTGTACAGAGGACTGGGAGAGTGTTTATCCGGGCTTTACTCTAGTATGTTTAAGGTATAGTGGTGTACAGAGGACTGGGAGAGTGTTTATCCGGGCTTTACTCTAGTATGTTTAAGGTACAGTGGTGTACAGAGGACTGGCAGAGTGTTTATCCGGGCTTTACTCTAGTATGTTTAAGGTACAGTGGTGTACCCAAGTACTGCTAAGAGTGGGGTTTTTTGCAGATTAATGTAGCGCTTACTCGGCCCGAAGGTATTGGAGCGCTTTACATGAGCGCCAGTTATGTTACACAAGGACACATTTGCTTTTGTTAGGCAAGGGGAGATTAAGTGATTTGCCCAGAATTACAGGATGCTGGGCCGCCGGGGCCGTACTCTAGTATGTTTAAGGTACAGAGGTGAACCTGAGTACTGCTAAGAGTATCATCCGGAGCCACGCTCTAGTATGTTTAATGTACAGTAGTGTACCAGAGTACTGCTAAGAGTGTTTATGTGAGGCCGTACTCGTAACGTTCAAAACATTGCAGTGAGAATAGTAATGAGGCAAAAAAATTCGATCATGTCTTACTGGTCATAGATCAACTGTGCTGCAAATGTTTTGAAGAAAATGAGTATGCAAACAATATGTCGGTCGAGTGCATTGATGATAGGTCGAGAAGAAAATTCTTGTCACTAGACCTGCAGGTCAAGTATGATTTTTAAGATTTGTCGAGCCCTGTATTACCTCAGCCTCTAGCATATTTACAATTAACTGTATTTATATGTGATGGAATGGTCTTGCACTTCTTTTCTGTATTAAGAGCCATTTCATGTGGAAATTTCGCAAATCATTCATGCTGATATATATATGCATCTTTTTTTGAATGATTACACTGCTTGAAAAGCGTACAGTACCTATAATCATTTTCATGTATTTCGCATACACCATTTGAAGAATGCGTGTTGGACGTCTGTCTTACACTACAATCAGCAGTACCATTGGATACAGATACTTTGCTAAGTCCTGTAACGGCTCATGCATCGTGTTGTCCCCAGCGGTTACCAATCCTGATGACGGCATTCGTTGAGACTTCACCACTGCGATTAAAGGGTAGTGAAGTACAAGATGAGAGCAGCATCACCCAGGTACGACCTTCTGTGAGCATTGCTGATCAAGACATCGATGATAGCAATCATTCTCACGACTGCACAGTTGCGCCATTTTCCAACTTGGTCGAACTTTCACTTGAAGCGATAAACCACTTTTTTGAAAGTCTGTCTGAAATGATGTTTTCCCCCGAATAAAAAGAATAACTTTTAAGCAAACTAGTACACAGCGTTCCCTGAACTCTGAATTCGGCCTTCGGCTTTGATAAACAAAAGCTACTGAACATATTTGGAACTATATATTTTTTTCTCTCTCCCCTGAAAGCGAATTTTTTTTTCTTTCCTGAATTCCAAAATATTTACCCTTTTTTCTGGCACATGTACTCTGCTTGAAGTAGAACTATTCTTAGAGAACAGAGCTTCTATTTTTAGGAACTCTAGAGACAATATATTACAGGGCTCGAGAAATGTACTCGCCCGCTCGCAAATGCGAGTCAATTTCTTTCAGGGCGAGACAGTTTTCAGGCCTACTTGACCGGCCTGGCGAGTGAACTTTGTCGCTGTGCTAAAGTGCAGTGCCGGTAGAAGGCTCTAGAGGGCAGCTGTGCGAAATGTTAAGGAACTGCCGTGACAAAATGCGGGAAAAGCAAAGGTGTTGATTGGCTGATTGCAACGCGGGCTCGGTCTGCTGAGGCCTAGTTGCAATCAGCCAATAAGATGGTAGCTAATCTCCGCACAGTTAAGTGTACAGAGCATGTTTAGAAGCTTCTCATTGGCTGATTGCAATGAGGCGCGCAGGATATCCTGCCTGAGATGCGTGTAAACTGCCTTCGCCAAACCCTGTACCCAATTCACTTGACCGGAGGCAGGCCATGAACGACACTGGTGCCCCAGCAAAGCAGAAGTTCTCCTGCACTTGGGGTGTTTAACCATGATCCTGAGAGCCCTGCGAGTGGAGCTGTGCCCCTGATGTAAGCCTGCGCCTGCTGAGGATGGCTCGATCTCTCTGTAGGGGGCCCTACGGTAGGTGTGCTTGGATGGGGACACCACCGCGGGTCAGGGGCTCTTGCTCCGATTGTTGGGGAGGGTGGCTTTGAAGGGGATTAAAGTACAGCAGGGCTATTGTTATGCTTGTTACTGTTTCAGACATCGAGTCTTCTATCCTAGAAAAGCACAAACTTACCAGCAATGTAAATAAACCTAGTTGAATAGAAATTAGGCATAATTATAATTAACATGTGCGATCACATTAGCACTGCGAACTGCATGTGGTCAGAAGTTTGATAGTGCTCAGAGAACCACAGCTAGATGAGGCACATGAGAAAGGTGAAGTTCGAGATTTCGAAACTGCAACGCATTCGTGAAATCTAATAGAGGGAGGCACAGGCGGCCAGAGGGCACTCCCTGCACGTGCCTCGTCCAGTGGTAGCTCGCGAGGTGCCAACAAGCTGCCTGTGGTGCCCATCAAGGAGCCAGATGTCAGCGCAGGAAATGTTGTATTTTCTCACAGCTAAGAAGTTAGATTACCCAGCTCTGCAAGGCGGGTGCAGTCGGTGGTGCACGGATGGGATGCAGAGGGTAAACAGCGCCATACGATTCCCTTTGTTATTTTAATTACAAAAATATTTAGCTGCATGATACGATCTACAGTAAGGAAGGAGTGAATAGGTGGGTTGGCAAAGATAAAAGTGGTATAAATATAAGGAGACTGGAGAAAAGTGGACAAGAACGAAAATATATGTCTACTCCAAATTGTACGAACAACCACGTTAAACGCGTATCTTTTTATTTCCCTGGGTGATTTGCAATTATCTGCATATGAAGAACGCCCGTTCACGAGGAGGACCAGGCTGGCGCCGACTTCATGAAGTTGAAATGCCAGCTCGGGGAGCCCACCTGGAAGTGAAACAGATGTAGGGGCAGGTTGTAATCACAATCTATGGTGTGAAATCGCACTGGGAGGCTTCCCCGTCACTTGACAAGATAGGTCCCCACATCAGCGACGTGGAAAAGAGAGTGATGGAAAATGACAATATCATGTCAAGAGGAAGCAGGGTAATTTTGTTTATATGGCCCTACTTGTGCTTACACAGCATCCCTGGTCTGATTGCAGAGACATAAAATACAATTGCAAGACCCCGTAAAAAACCTTCCAGTCATACTGTTATTTCTTTTCCAAGCCATGGTGCGATCTGCCCTTTCCTAGGCCGTGCTCTAGTATGTTTAAGGTACAGTGGTGTACAGAGGACTGGGAGAGTGTTTATCCGGGCTTTACTCTAGTATGTTTAAGGTATAGTGGTGTACAGAGGACTGGGAGAGTGTTTATCCGGGCTTTACTCTAGTATGTTTAAGGTATAGTGGTGTACAGAGGACTGGGAGAGTGTTTATCCGGGCTTTACTCTAGTATGTTTAAGGTATAGTGGTGTACAGAGGACTGGGAGAGTGTTTATCCGGGCTTTACTCTAGTATGTTTAAGGTACAGTGGTGTACAGAGGACTGGGAGAGTGTTTATCCGGGCTTTACTCTAGTATGTTTAAGGTACAGTGGTGTACCCAAGTACTGCTAAGAGTGGGGTTTTTTGCAGATTAATGTAGCGCTTACTCGGCCCGAAGGTATTGGAGCGCTTTACATGAGCGCCAGTTATGTTACACAAGGACACATTTGCTTTTGTTAGGCAAGGGGAGATTAAGTGATTTGCCCAAAATTACAGGATGCTGGGCCGCCGGGGCCGTACTCTAGTATGTTTAAGGTACAGAGGTGAACCTGAGTACTGCTAAGAGTATCATCCGGAGCCACGCTCTAGTATGTTTAATGTACAGTAGTGTACCAGAGTACTGCTAAGAGTGTTTATGTGAGGCCGTACTCGTAACGTTCAAAACATTGCAGTGAGAATAGTAATGAGGCAAAAAAATTTGATCATGTCTTACTGGTCATAGATCAACTGTGCTGCAAATGTTTTGAAGAAAATGAGTATGCAAACAATATGTCGGTCGAGTGCATTGATGATAGGTCGAGAAGAAAATTCTTGTCACTAGACCTGCAGGTCAAGTATGATTTTTAAGATTTGTCGAGCCCTGTATTACCTCAGCCTCTAGCATATTTACAATTAACTGTATTTATATGTGATGGAATGGTCTCGCACTTCTTTTCTGTATTAAGAGCCATTTCATGTGGAAATTTCGCAAATCATTCATGCTGATATATATATGCATCTTTTTTTGAATGATTACACTGCTTGAAAAGCGTACAGTACCTATAATCATTTTCATGTATTTCGCATACACCATTTCAAATGCAAAAATGTATTTTGGGGTGGGATGGTATACACATGCACCTTTTAAATGTTTACTATTGCTTAGTTTTAGTAATGATGGACATTAATTCGTGGAGTGGGTGTAGTGTTTTATCTAGGAAACCCGAATCGATATTCCTATTTTATGCCCTTGTCCAGTTATAATCAATAATATCCATACAACGGCATAATAATCATATCCATAATTCAGTCGTAGCACATGCTGTCACATTAAGCAAAAACACAGTTGATGGACAGAATGTAGAACAATGTCATACATTCACCCCAGTGCAAGGATCTGGGCCTAAATCCATCGTTTTTTTGCACTCCATACCACCCTGGGTTAGACACTGGCTATATGCAAATCAGCTCTGACCCTGTGCCTCATGGGAACAGTCCAGTCCGAACTACCAAGCCATGTCTTTCCCAGACCGGAATCAAGCATCCAAGGACCGGTTTCTGGCTATCAGGCTTCATTCAGCCTGGATAGCTTGACTCCAGTGGTGTGGAGAGCCTGGGACTCACGTCTGAGCATACCAAGCCCACTCGGGGTGAAAATTGCAAAAAACACAGTTGATGGACAGACTGTAGAACAATGTCATACATTCACCCCAGTACAAGGATCTGGGCCTAAATCCCTCATTTTTTTTGCACTCCATACCACCCTGGGTTAGACACTGGCTATATCCAAATCAGCTCTGACCCTGTGCCTCATGGGAACAGTCCAGTCCGAACTACCAAGCCATGTCTTTCCCAGACCGGAATCAAGCATCCAAGGACCGGTTTCTGGCTATCAGCCTTCATTCAGCCTGGATAGCTTGACTCCAGTGGTGTGGAGAGCCTGGGACTCACGTCTGAGCATACCCAGCCCACTCGGGTGAAAATTGCAAAAAACACAGTTGATGGACAGAATGTAGAACAATGTCATACATTCACCCCAGTACAAGGATCTGGGCCTAAATCCATCGTTTTTTTGCACTCCATACCACCCTGGGTTAGACACTGGCTATATGCAAATCAGCTCTGACCCTGTGCCTCATGGGAACAGTCCAATCCGAACTACCAAGCCATGTCTTTCCCAGACCGGAATCAAGCATCCAAGGACCGGTTTCTGGCTATCAGCCTTCATTCAGCCTGGATAGCTTGACTCCAGTGGTGTGGAGAGCCTGGGACTCACGTCTGAGCATACCCAGCCCACTCGGGGTGAAAATTGCAAAAAAACACAGTTGATGGACAGAATGTAGAACAATGTCATACATTCACCCCAGTACAAGGATCTGGGCCTAAATCCATCGGTTTTTTGCACTCCATACCACCCTGGGTTAGACACTGGCTATATGCAAATCAGCTCTGACCCTGTGCCTCATGGGAACAGTCCAGTCCGAACTACCAAGCCATGTCTTTCCCAGACCAGAATCAAGCATCCAAGGACCGGTTTCTGGCTATCAGCCTTCATTCAGCCTGGATAGCTTGACTCCAGTGGTGTGGAGAGCCTGGGACTCACGTCTGAGCATACCCAGCCCACTCTGGGTGAAAATTGCAAAAAACATCATCCCCTTTTGTATCGTCACATTAAGCAAGGCTACTTCTCCGACCCCCTAGAAAGACACCGAGTTCTCTAAACAAAACCAAGCCTCCAGCAACCTGGGAAATCCCCCTTGCTTTTGTTTTGATTTCGTCCTAGAACTCCTGTAAAGCACTGTAAGAACGGCCAGTTCTTAGTGACATCTTAATTGACGTCTTATGTCCAACCTTACGTCAAACCCAGGCACCTTTCAGGCAGGGCCGGCCTAAGGCATGTGCAAGCTGTGCACCTGCACAGGGCCGCCAAACCCCAGGGGCCGCCACGCCAATATATATCCTTAGATACATATTTGCGTGGCGGCCCCTGGCAGGGATTCGGCGGTCTCGGGCCCCCTACCTACACTCCCTGCTTAGGGCCTCCGTGAGCCTAGAGCCGGCCCTGTTTCAGGTATAAATATACCAACGTTGCCTTAAGCAAACACACGGTGGTGATTCTGGAGCAGAGCAGCTATCTACTTGCCCGGAAGCCCAGCTGATGCGAGAGCCCACGGACGCTGCCCCTCCTCCCTGACGCGCTTAGAAAAACGCTGTCTTTTCTCCTGCTGAGAAATCCAGCTCCGGCGTTTCCAGCCTACCCTTGCGGGTTGCTGGGATATCGAGTCCTGAGAGAGAGATACCAGACCTCCTGCTTTCTATTACCCAGGTACGGAACTGACTAAACACTTACAGAGAATTCTTGAGTCAGATTCTTGGCAAAACAAACTTAACTTAAACTGCTACTTACTTACTCCTTCCCACGTATTAGGCTTAGGTCAGGTACACCGGGGTAGGCATAGTTAGAAGCACCAGTTGAGTACGATTAATCAATGTATATATGTATGTATATATTTTATCTATTTTAAAGTATCATATGGCTAAGAAACCATATCAATGCTTTTACAGTATTATTTTATAATCCTCCTTTTACTGTACGCACTTTACTTTACCATGAGTATTACAATCGTGGCAATTCATTTCTCTTGTATGAGGAAGAAGACTGCTCAATAAATAACACCTTTTATTGAAAACGCCCGTCTCTCTTTTCTCTGCATTCTGGTGAAACTAAGTACTCACATTTGACTGAGTGAAATAGCTGTCTTTTGTTTTCACACGACTCTAGAGATACACTCTTATTCAGGGAGAGCAAAGTTGTCATGTTTTGTGGTTGTCAGAAGCTAATCCCTTCTTGTCTATCCAGGGAGGTTCAACTCCTCCTCGTTTATTCGAGAAAGTTTCTAGTGACCTCTGAGCTAGCTGGCAAACCTTAAGTCTAATATAGTCAGTAGAGACCTAGATAACCTCAGTCCTACGTCTACACTGCTGAATATATTATTCCAATGCGCAGAGCCTATTGGGAATATAGGAACTACACTACAATATGGCATGTGAACAAGGGCTCTTGAAGCCCGAAACGCGTATTGCCCTCCTGTTTTTATCAGCTGCAATAAAGTGAAGAACCTGTGAATTACGTGGTCCGTCTCCTACTTTGCCTGCCTCGCCGGTCCTGGGTGGATCAGGAAGTGGAGTTTGTGGAGTTTCTACATATATATATATATATATATATATTAACCCAAGATGCCTCTGTTTAAAGGACGCCACTCCAACAGGAAAATAAGTTTCAAACCTCTTTATTTGCACAGGAGCTGCATTTCACGGCCGTTTTTCACCATTCCCCGCTTTTAATTTAACAAAACAGGACATTAAACCTACGAAGGAAATAATGATATGCACCTCCAGGGACACCAAATCTCACAATGCCTTGCAAACAAAGACTGCACTAAGCCAAGCCCACTATGGGCGGTTTTGCAATAGAAATGCACTGTGAAGGAAGTGAATTTGAATGCCTGTTTTATTCAAGCCCATGAAGAGGAGGCGTTCAAGCCTCGAAACGCGTCGGCATGAGGACACTGCATGACATAGGAGAGGCAGGTTGCAGCGAGTCTGGAACGTGCCGGAAGGCAAGGGGTGCTGTTGAGTGCCCTTTCAATGCTGGGGCAATTTGGTGAAAAAGATTATCTACACGGCGGCCCGCCGTGGAAAGGAGCACCATTTCAGGACGAGTGAAAGGCTGCGCAGAGAAACACGTTCTCCTTGTGAAGCACAGCGCCCCACCTGCAATTAGATGCCTGCTTTGACTTTGTCTACCTACTACAGGTCATACAAATGCTTTTAATTTAACAAAGCAGGACATTCAACCTACGAAGGAAATAATGATATGCCCCTCCAGGGACACCAAATCTCACAATGCCTTGCAAACAAAGACTGCAATAAGCCAAGCCCACTATGGGCGGTTTTGCAATAGAAATGCACTGTGAAGGAAGTGAATTTGAATGCCTGTTTTATTCAAGCCCATGAAGAAGAGGCGTTCAAGCCTCGAAACGCGTCGGCATGAGGACACTACATGACATAGGAGAGGCAGGTTGCAGCGAGTCTGGAACGTGCCGGAAGGCAAGGGGTGCTGTTGAGTGCCCTTTCAATGCTGGGGCAATTTGGTGAAAAAGATTATCTACACGGCGGCCCGCCGTGGAAAGGAGCACCATTTCAGGACGAGTGAAAGGCTGCGCAGAGAAACACGTTCTCCTTGTGAAGCACAGCGCCCCATCTGCAATTAGATGCCTGCTTTGACTTTGTCTACCTACTACAGGTCATACAAATGCTTTTAATTTAACAAAACAGGACATTCAACCTACGAAGGAAATAATGATATGCACCTCCAGGGACACCAAATCTCACAATGCCTTGCAAACAAAGACTGCACTAAGCCAAGCCCACTATGGGCGGTTTTGCAATAGAAATGCACTGTGAAGGAAGTGAATTTGAATGCCTGTTTTTTCAAGCCCATGAAGAAGAGGCGTTCAAGCCTCGAAACGCGTCGGCATGAGGACACTACATGACATAGGAGAGGCAGGTTGCAGCGAGTCTGGAACGTGCCGGAAGGCAAGGGGTGCTGTTGAGTGCCCTTTCAATGCTGGGGCAATTTGGTGAAAAAAAAAGAAATATATATATATATATATATATATATATATATATATATATATATATATATATGACATTATATGATCTAAGACCTGAAAATATTTGTCTTACTTTACATGTCCCTCTACAAAAGACTTATGGCCACGGTCATAAGATTTTCTCCAAAGCTATGGTCAAATCTGCCCCATAAAATGACATATCTGGCCTGATCATCCAGTAAGCTTACAAAAAATCTATCAAACACTGCTAGGGCCAGTAACGCCCGTGGTAGCATCTGCAGAACCCACTTTACCACCCTTCCAGTGATGGTGGGCTGAAGGGAGTGTGAGGGAGGGCAAAGGGAAGGATTTGGTTATACACTACTATGGGAAAACATTTAAACCATGTAGACCCCTATTCAGAGTTATGCTGTGGAAGTCATATCAGTTTTGTGTACTATGAGTATCCAGGAGAGAAACATTAATCTCCCATCAAAGTTACAGTGAGCAGCTGCAGGACAATAAGAGAGGTAATTCCCCTTCAGGAGTTCACCCCCAGTCTGACGGCGCTAGAGGTATACCAGGGACTTTCAATCTGTGTAGGTAACTCTCAAGGTTGGCGAGCAAGCGCAGGACAGGTCTCGGCCTGCTGGCTTGTCTTGGTCAGGACACTTAGGAATTCTGATACTCATTTCTGAGTGGGGGAGATATGCGCTTTACCCTGGTGCGTGATCTTCAGGAGGGAGCATAAAGCATGGCATATTGGATGCCCTCTTTGAGTAGCTGCTGTTTGACAGGAATGAATTTCCTACTTGCATCCTGGACCACCGGTATAAAAACGGGGAACGATGGGGTCTGGCAGCCATCATGTGACAAAGTGCACTTCTTGTGTGCAAGAATGAGAGCTGTGTCTCTGTCTCTAAAGTTCATAACTAATGATAGGGCATGCCGTTACTCTTGGTGGCGACCTCAGCACCAGCGACCGGTGTGCCCTCTCCACCAACGGTGGCTTTGAGAAGGTTTCCCGGCCGAGTATAGCTAGCTACATGTGTTCTCCATAGTCCTCTAACATGCCATAGTTTGTATCCCCAAAATATAAATATGATTGCTCCATGACCTTGCTTCTGTGTCACAGACTGTTGTATATGTAATTTGCTGGACAACAGAATTGGTAGCAAGTAGGTTGCCCTCCAGTGGGGATCTGCCAAATGTGGCAAGAATGCAAAATGCTAGAAAGTTAGTGACAGATCAGTAGAACCACTCACACCGGTCAGTCAGGCCCCACAAAACAGTCTACTTGTGCACTGCTTGGGTATCATTTGCAGTGAATATGTAGCTGGATTAGCCTTCCAGATGAGGCTGATAGTACGAAGGTAGCATGTTGGATCCAGCTTCACCCCCTGAGCTCTGAGAATGGAGATAAACGAGCAGACCACCTCACCAGGAGAGGATTATATTTGCATAATGTAAGCAGGTGTGGTTCAAGTGGCCTGAAGTGCAATTGGTGCTTAAATTGATCAAACCAGTGCAATGTGAGGACATAGTACTTGTGGGCCCCGTGTTTATAGGGCTGATAGGAAGAGAGGAGGTGTAGCGGCTGTGTTTAGAGACACTGGCGCATGTACAACTATCAAGCTGATGAATATTGGCCTCATTGAAGGTCTTTCTTTCTCTATTACGTTGGATACGACTTTCACGCTGTCAGAGTCGCTAATTTATCCCCCCCAATTGTTCTGTTGAGCCCCTTGGCTGTCTTACTGATTTGTTTGGTCAACTTTCTATTCTTCATCCTACATTTTTAGCACAGGGCAAATACAATTTGGTTGACCCGAATTGCACCATAGCCAAGCAGTTCTTGAGCGTGCTTGTTGGCAAAACATGTAGGCAGCTTCACCCACATGGCTGGTCACCTTTTTGTTTCAATGAGTTCTACTTTCAAGGAAATCTGGACCAAACACTTTCTGCTTTTTTAAGGATTATAACCAACTGGCCCAAAACTTCTGTGGATGCTCGACAAAAATATGGCAGAACATGGCGGAAAAGTTTGCAATCGCTTTTGGGTGAAGCACCTGCTGTGAATCGCCTATTGCCCCTAGGCTCTGTTGATCAGGACCTAGAGCAGATGAACAACGATGTCCAAAGCCTATGATCATATTGCCCAGATGAAATCTATATCTCAGAGCTGCTCTATGCGGCCCACCACCTGATTTTCGGAAGCCTTAAAAGAAGAAAGGGTGTATTGCAAATGGCTGGAATGTAGCTGAAAAGGAGCAGGCAAGTTTTCGTAACGCTTCCTGTAAGGCCATAAGCGATTATATTGCTTCAGCTATATAAGCATGAACTAGGACTGTGAATTCTTTCCTATCTCCAAGGGCTATTCAAAACCCTCCTTCCCCTTACGCTCTCCTGTGTGAAGAACTTGCAGACTTCTTATTTAATAAAATTAAAACAATCAATGATCAGTTCCCTGGGTAGGGCAAGTCAGCATTTACTACTAATAGGATTTATTCCACTGGCCCGGTGTTGGATGAGTTTGCGCCTCTCCCCTTGGAGGCCTCGGCACTGGTGCTGGCCAAAAGTAAATCTAGCTTACCCCTTGATTTCTTCACTCCTGATATTTTGAAATTATTCCATCAAATTTTAAACCCTATTTTGAATACTCAGACAAACGCCTCTCTAGAGTCTGCTGTTCTCCCACTGCGGCGAAAGCAGGCAATTCTGCTTCCTGTTCTCAAGAAACCTAATTCTGATCCCAAGATCCTTAGTGACTTCAAACTTATCTCACTTCTCCCTGCTGTAGCCAAAATGCTGGAAGAGACAGTTAATAAACAACTTTCTTATTTTCTGGTATCCAGTTCTCTTCTTCATGACACAAAACCTGTTTTACGGGCAGGGTACAGTACTGGCCATACAGTTGGAGGTCTCCAGTTAAGACTAATCTTGATCAGGGAGCATCAGCAATGGTGGTTCTCCTAGACTTGTCATCAGCGTTAGACTTGGTCTCTCATTCCATCTTACTTAATAGGTTATCTAATATTGTAATTCAAGGGAAAGCCTGGGCGTGGCTAAAATGTTATTTGCAGAACATACCTAAAGCCATATTTCTTGCCCCTTTTACATCAAATGCCAAAGCTCTTGAATGTGGGGTTCCCTAGGGCTCCGCTTTTTAATATATATATAGCTCCCTTGTCAAACCTGGTTGAATTTTGGGGCCTGAAAGTGATGTCCTTTGCTGATGATATCCAGCTTCATATGCCCTTTCAGGATAAGATGACTGATGTTTTTAATTTTTTCAGGATGTGCTTGGAATCAGCGGGTGAATGTAGGAGTGATAGTTGGCTTAAACTAAATTCTAAGAAAATGGAAGACCTTTTTTTGGCGGGAACTAGTACCCAGATTCTCACAATTGGTGGCCTTCGGAGCTTGCTTTGCCCCTGAACCATCTTCCTGCATGACAAACCTGGTTTTCAAGTTTGATTCTGCCTTGTCTTTTGAACCTCAGGTCATATCAGTCTCTGCTAGCAGCTTTGCAACATTGAAATCACTCAGGATTATGCTGCACTTGATTCCAGTTGCGGCCTGTAAAACCATTATCCATGCCTTAGTCACCTCTAAATTAGATTATGCGAATAGTCAATATTTGGGCTTACCTACCTTCCTGCTGCAGTGTTTACAAATCATTCAAAATGCGGCTAAACATTCGATTCTTAAAATTCCCAATGGCACTCTGTGTCTACTGGTTTTTGGAGGCTGCATTGGCTCCTTACAGCAAAGCTGCATCAAATTCAAGGCTCTGATTTTTGCCTACAGAGCTATGGAGCAGGAGGGCCACTGTATCTTAGAAGCAGACTTAAGGCCTTAGTGAAGTTCTCTCAATGGACAGGATGGGTGCTGTGACATCCCCTAAGGGATAAGTGTTGCGCTTTACAAATACGTAAATAAAGGCCTAGTGACAGGGCAGACCCCTGAGGTCAGTATCAGTATCAGTATAAAAAAGCTTTATTCGATTTTCTCAGGTATTTAAAATCATAAAAGCATTTCCTATTTCACATTACAAAATACACATAATAATTAAAAAAGTATTAAATTGTTGAGAAGGTAAACAGTCGATTAGGCCTCGATACATAAAAAATTCCGTTGTTTTAACACGCTTTTTAAAAACATTGCTATGATCTTAATACAAAAAGGATTTCCTAATTGTTGGAGATTCAGGTAAGCTACCCTACATTGCCGCCATGCCCCGTTTTTCAAGTAATGTTTCAACCATCTAGCACGCTCTTTCTTATACAATTTACATAGTAAGACGAGATGGAAGGTAGACTGGGCAGATACATTATCACATGGGCAGGGTGCCAAAGATCTATTCCAATCATTTTTTTCCGGGTAGGAGACCAGGTGGTGGAAGATGTTAAACCTGAATCTACACTAAACAAAGCGTTCAAACCCCAAAGTCGTGATGGTCAAGTATGGTTGTATGTTATACGAAGTCAGTAGCAATTGGTGACCAGCCACAGTTTTTTTACTGACTTCGATCGCAAACCTCAAGTTATTAAAGTGCTCCATGCATAGATTTCTTAAAGATTTCTTGGGAATTTTCCCGATTAACCCAGGTTTGTGGTACCATTCAGGCCTTTCAATGTCCATAAAAACTTTCCTCACATACTCAAGCCATTTCATACTTTTTGCATTGTCCAGGGCCATAACATCATTAATTACTGCTCGATTCAGTGCTAGTTCTGGTGTCGCCCAGATTCTCCTCCAGAGTAGAATTGGCTGCATTTTAATCAAATCTGTCAGGTGCTCCATTCCTAGTTCCGTGTGGATGTTATAAACTGGGGAGCTTTTTGGAAGGGACAGAAGATATCGAAAGAAGTCATTTTCGATGATTTGGAGAGCTGTTAAGTCCTGATATCCCCATACTCCTGCTCCATACAGGGCAATGCTTCTACATTTGGCCACATAAATCCTAAGCATTATATCTGGTTGTTTTTTCCCTAGTTTACTGGCGAAATGCTTTACAGCTGCAACCGAGCGTTTAAATGCTAGGGATCTATTTTTCACCTCAGTGGCCCATATCCCCGTTGCCTCAATTGTGACACCTAAGTATGGGAACGTTTTTGTAGCTTGTAAGTGAGAATCTCCCACACTAAGTTGCTTACATCTAGCCCCTCCTTTGCCAGATCCCATCACAAATGATTTTTTGGCATTAAGAATAAGTCCCCTCTCCCCCATATAGTCAACATATTTTTTTAGAGCTTTTTGAGCACCAACTTTGGTTCTTGCCATCAGGACAGCGTCGTCCGCATACAGAAGGGAGCAAACCTGATTATTCCCCACCTTGGGGGAATCGATGCCGCTGGCTCCCAATTCCCTCTCTAGACTGTTGGTATACAATGAGAACAGGAAAGTGGCCAGCACACATCCTTGCCTCACTCCCCTCTGTATGCGGAAAGACCTGGTGCATTCCCCGCTCAGCCCGTACCTTACTTTAGCCGTAGCCTTCATATATAGTTGTCTCAGGAAGAGCACAATTGATGGGTCTACCTTCATCTCCTCCAAGGTTTCCCACAATTTGTTGTGTATCACGCAGTCAAACGCCGACGAAAGGTCGACGAATACTGCGTAAAAACAACCCTTTTTAGCTCTGCTGTATTTCCCCTGGAGGAGGACGAAGTTCAAAACTTGCTCCACCGTGCCCATCCCTGGACGGAAACCATATTGGACTGGCGTAAGGATATTCTTTTCCTCTGCCCAGACCTGTAGCTTACTCAGCACCACTCTGCCTGCAATTTTCGCTAGTGAATCTAAAAGCGATATTGGTCTATAGTTAGAGGGGCTATCCATATCACCCTTTTTATGTATGGGGATAATTAACGATTCTGCCCATGTTTTAACAAAGCCTTTCTCACAGCAGGCCTCTATTACCCGTAGACATACGGGTGCCCACAGCTCTATGTTTAATTTATAAAGATCGCTTGGGATCCCATCTGGGCCCGGTGCTTTATTATTCTGTGTAGATTTTATGGCCGTCACAACCTCCTCTAAGTTAAACTCCAGTGGTATGGGGCTAAAGTTACTTTGTGCTCGGCGCTCCTCCGAGGCATTACAATATACTTTTGAGAAGAACTCAACCCATGAGTTCTCGTCAATAGCAATTTCAATTTTGGCGGTCGCTTTATTATTAACAAATGGTGAATTTACTACTTGCCAGAATAATTTAGAATCACCCTTCTCAGCGGCATTCGTTAGGTCCAGCCATGCTTTTTCCTTTATGGCCTTTTTTCTTTGGGCCCTTGCTACGTTATATGCCTTCCTAAGTATTGTGATCATGGCATGGTCTTTTACTTCTTCCTTTAAGGCGCTTTTCAGGGCTTTATGTGTCTTTCTGCATTGGTTATCAAACCATCCCTTGTTGACTATGTTCTTCCTAGAGCACGTCCTAGTCAACACTCCCTGTATAGTCTTGGTAATATTACTAAATGCCTCCAGGATCTCACTTTTCCCAGGATTGTCCTGTAAGCATATGAGTAGGGAAGGGAATGCCTCTTTCACGATTTTTTGTGAAGTTTTATCGGGATCTAACATTCCCCACTTTAAGGCTATACCGTTTTGGCGTGCAACCGCTAAATTCTGCGTCCAGGCCAAGGTCTTGATTAGCGAAGGGGTGTTTATTCCCATTACACTAAGAAGAATTTTTATTGGCAAATGGTCACTCAGGCCAGAAGCAAGGGTCTCAAAGTTCATCACCCGGCTACCATATCTATTGGGCAGGATAATGAAATCTATGATTGAATGTAGCCCCCTTGCCAAAAAAGTGGGGGTAAAATTTACCTTAGGGTAGCATAACCTATTTGCAAACCCTAAGTCAAACTTGGCCATGATGTTGTTTAAAATTTCCCCTTTCATATGGTGTTGAAAGTGGCTGCAGTCCCCTTGCTCATCCCTACCATATTCTTGATACCCACATATTTCCATTGTACATGGATTTACATTAAAGTCCCCTACCCAAACCCAAATTAAGTCCTTCCCTTGCATGGGTTTTACCCCCCTCATTTCTTTTGTCATTTTCGCTAATTCGTCCCTGAAGACCGTGCTCTCAATGTTATTGTAAAAGTTTACCACTATTAGCACGTCTCTGCAATTTATGTGGATGGTAACCACTTGGAAGTGGGGTGAGATTGATCTACCCGAACTAATGGAAGTATTTAGGCGATTAGAAACGTAGACGCATAACCCCCCTTTATTCCTTCCATGACTGGAGGGTACTGCAGGGACATGAAATGTCTTGAAGCCATCAATGTGCACTTCATTTAGGGCCCAGGTCTCCTGGACACAAAGTATGTCTATTTCTTTTACAAACTCTCCCCATTGTGTTTCTGACACCTTGCTGGCAATCCCACATACGTTCCAAGTTACTAAACTTATTTGAGGTGTATTTATAGTTATGTTATTTGTCTTGGGAGTATTTCTATCTTTAATTATATTTGCTGATGCTTTCTCCCTTACCTTACTCCTTAGTACCTCGTCTGTTATATTTGTGTTCTCCTCCTCCCTAGCCTGATTTTCGATTTCGCTGTTTGGAGTCTTCCCTTTTTCATTAACTATGTTTGTTTTTAACCTCCTATCTGGTAACAGCCCACTTATAGAGCTCTTGAGCCCAGCTTCCTTTATACTCCCTGACTTTATGCTTTTGTTCTTTATGGGGTCATCATGTCAGTCATTTTGATCTAGGCCTGAAAATGGGTCGAGGAGGTGGTGTAATGGAACATTCCAGTAATGATTCGGGTTGATGGGATAGTGGTTAGGATCGAAACGTGGTTTGTATCTATTAGAATATTGAAGGATGGGGGGAAATGGGGGGACGGGGAGTCATTGAAGTTTTGTCTTACTGGAGCATAATATGGGTTATATCTGCCAAAAGCGTAGGGGTTAGAATGCCCCTCTTTTACTGATTGTACGTGGGGCTTCATCATTGTTTGTGGATAAAAATAGGTCAAGTTGCGCGCAGACACAGTCCCCTCTTTTCTTCCTGAGTACCAGTCTAAGATATGAGTAACAACTCGGTGATCCCTAAAGTTTATAATAATTACGTCACCTTCTATGTCTTTTGGTCTCACGCCCACCCAGTCGCATCTTCTCACAGACACAATGTCCCCATTTAAATGTGGTGGCAATGGTCTGTTCGTCCTTAGCCAGTGTATGACCCTGTTTTTTAGACTTGTATCTGACTCTATTCGATCTGTCTGTACCCTAGGGACCCCCGTCAGGATAATGACGTAATTTGTTGACTCTGGGGAAAGGTCGACATTACCCTTGTATTTTAATTTAACCCGGTTATCTAGTGTCACATTCCTTCTACTTGTCTCTATGGCTGTGGGTACCTTTGCTGGCCTGGTCTTGGATTTTCCCTCATGTGTTACTAGGCTGGGGGTTATGTTGGTATTCGCGGGAGTTTTTTCTAGGGGAGTCTTACTTTGGGTCACAATTGCAAAAAACAACAAGTGATGGACTGAATGTGGATCAATGTCACACACTCCCCCAGTCAAAAGATCTGGGCCCAAATCCATCGTTTTTTTGCACTCCACACCACCCTGGGTCAGATAATGGCTGTATGCAAATCAGCTCTGACCCTGTTGCCCCATGGGAACAGTCCAGTCCGAACTACAACAGCCATATCTTTCCCAGACCGGAATCAAGCATCCGAGGACCGGACCGGTTTCGAGGTAACACCTCTCTTCAGCCCGGCTAGCTTGACTCCAAGTGGTGTGGAGTGCCTGGGACCCACGTCTGGGCATCCCCAGCGCACTTAGGGCGGCAATTGCAAAAAACAACAAGTGATGGACTGAATGTGGATCAATGTCACACACTCCCCCAGTCAAAAGATCTGGGCCCAAATCCATCGTTTTTTTGCACTCCACACCACCCTGGGTCAGATAATGGCTGTATGCAAATCAGCTCTGACCCTGTTGCCCCATGGGAACAGTCCAGTCCGAACTACAACAGCCATATCTTTCCCAGACCGGAATCAAGCATCCGAGGACCGGACCGGTTTCGAGGTAACACCTCTCTTCAGCCCGGCTAGCTTGACTCCAAGTGGTGTGGAGTGCCTGGGACCCACGTCTGGGCATCCCCAGCGCACTTAGGGCGGCAATTGCAAAAAACAACAAGTGATGGACTGAATGTGGATCAATGTCACACACTCCCCCAGTCAAAAGATCTGGGCCCAAATCCATCGTTTTTTTGCACTCCACACCACCCTGGGTCAGATAATGGCTGTATGCAAATCAGCTCTGACCCTGTTGCCCCATGGGAACAGTCCAGTCCGAACTACAACAGCCATATCTTTCCCAGACCGGAATCAAGCATCCGAGGACCGGACCGGTTTCGAGGTAACACCTCTCTTCAGCCCAGATCTTTTGACTGGGGGAGTGTGTGACATTGATCCACATTCAGTCCATCACTTGTTGTTTTTTGCAATTGCCGCCCTAAGTGCGCTGGGGATGCCCAGACGTGGGTCCCAGGCACTCCACACCACTTGGAGTCAAGCTAGCCGGGCTGAAGAGAGGTGTTACCTCGAAACCGGTCCGGTCCTCAGATGCTTGATTCCGGTCTGGGAAAGATATGGCTGTTGTAGTTCGGACTGGACTGTTCCCATGGGGCAACAGGGTCAGAGCTGATTTGCATAAAGCCATTATCTGACCCAGGGTGGTGTGGAGTGCAAAAAAACGATGGATTTGGGCCCAGATCTTTTGACTGGGGGAGTGTGTGACATTGATCCACATTCAGTCCATCACTTGTTGTTTTTTGCAATTGCCGCCCTAAGTGCGCTGGGGATGCCCAGACGTGGGTCCCAGGCACTCCACACCACTTGGAGTCAAGCTAGCCGGGCTGAAGAGAGGTGTTACCTCGAAACCGGTCCGGTCCTCGGATGCTTGATTCCGGTCTGGGAAAGATATGGCTGTTGTAGTTCGGACTGGACTGTTCCCATGGGGCAACAGGGTCAGAGCTGATTTGCATAAAGCCATTATCTGACCCAGGGTGGTGTGGAGTGCAAAAAAACGATGGATTTGGGCCCAGATCTTTTGACTGGGGGAGTGTGTGACATTGATCCACATTCAGTCCATCACTTGTTGTTTTTTGCAATTGCCGCCCTAAGTGCGCTGGGGATGCCCAGACGTGGGTCCCAGGCACTCCACACCACTTGGAGTCAAGCTAGCCGGGCTGAAGAGAGGTGTTACCTCGAAACCGGTCCGGTCCTCGGATGCTTGATTCCGGTCTGGGAAAGATATGGCTGTTGTAGTTCGGACTGGACTGTTCCCATGGGGCAACAGGGTCAGAGCTGATTTGCATAAAGCCATTATCTGACCCAGGGTGGTGTGGAGTGCAAAAAAACGATGGATTTGGGCCCAGATCTTTTGACTGGGGGAGTGTGTGACATTGATCCACATTCAGTCCATCACTTGTTGTTTTTTGCAATTGCCGCCCTAAGTGCGCTGGGGATGCCCAGACGTGGGTCCCAGGCACTCCACACCACTTGGAGTCAAGCTAGCCGGGCTGAAGAGAGGTGTTACCTCGAAACCGGTCCGGTCCTCGGATGCTTGATTCCGGTCTGGGAAAGATATGGCTGTTGTAGTTCGGACTGGACTGTTCCCATGGGGCAACAGGGTCAGAGCTGATTTGCATAAAGCCATTATCTGACCCAGGGTGGTGTGGAGTGCAAAAAAACGATGGATTTGGGCCCAGATCTTTTGACTGGGGGAGTGTGTGACATTGATCCACATTCAGTCCATCACTTGTTGTTTTTTGCAATTGCCGCCCTAAGTGCGCTGGGGATGCCCAGACGTGGGTCCCAGGCACTCCACACCACTTGGAGTCAAGCTAGCCGGGCTGAAGAGAGGTGTTACCTCGAAACCGGTCCGGTCCTCGGATGCTTGATTCCGGTCTGGGAAAGATATGGCTGTTGTAGTTCGGACTGGACTGTTCCCATGGGGCAACAGGGTCAGAGCTGATTTGCATAAAGCCATTATCTGACCCAGGGTGGTGTGGAGTGCAAAAAAACGATGGATTTGGGCCCAGATCTTTTGACTGGGGGAGTGTGTGACATTGATCCACATTCAGTCCATCACTTGTTGTTTTTTGCAATTGCCGCCCTAAGTGCGCTGGGGATGCCCAGACGTGGGTCCCAGGCACTCCACACCACTTGGAGTCAAGCTAGCCGGGCTGAAGAGAGGTGTTACCTCGAAACCGGTCCGGTCCTCGGATGCTTGATTCCGGTCTGGGAAAGATATGGCTGTTGTAGTTCGGACTGGACTGTTCCCATGGGGCAACAGGGTCAGAGCTGATTTGCATAAAGCCATTATCTGACCCAGGGTGGTGTGGAGTGCAAAAAAACGATGGATTTGGGCCCAGATCTTTTGACTGGGGGAGTGTGTGACATTGATCCACATTCAGTCCATCACTTGTTGTTTTTTGCAATTGCCGCCCTAAGTGCGCTGGGGATGCCCAGACGTGGGTCCCAGGCACTCCACACCACTTGGAGTCAAGCTAGCCGGGCTGAAGAGAGGTGTTACCTCGAAACCGGTCCGGTCCTCGGATGCTTGATTCCGGTCTGGGAAAGATATGGCTGTTGTAGTTCGGACTGGACTGTTCCCATGGGGCAACAGGGTCAGAGCTGATTTGCATAAAGCCATTATCTGACCCAGGGTGGTGTGGAGTGCAAAAAAACGATGGATTTGGGCCCAGATCTTTTGACTGGGGGAGTGTGTGACATTGATCCACATTCAGTCCATCACTTGTTGTTTTTTGCAATTGCCGCCCTAAGTGCGCTGGGGATGCCCAGACGTGGGTCCCAGGCACTCCACACCACTTGGAGTCAAGCTAGCCGGGCTGAAGAGAGGTGTTACCTCGAAACCGGTCCGGTCCTCGGATGCTTGATTCCGGTCTGGGAAAGATATGGCTGTTGTAGTTCGGACTGGACTGTTCCCATGGGGCAACAGGGTCAGAGCTGATTTGCATAAAGCCATTATCTGACCCAGGGTGGTGTGGAGTGCAAAAAAACGATGGATTTGGGCCCAGATCTTTTGACTGGGGGAGTGTGTGACATTGATCCACATTCAGTCCATCACTTGTTGTTTTTTGCAATTGCCGCCCTAAGTGCGCTGGGGATGCCCAGACGTGGGTCCCAGGCACTCCACACCACTTGGAGTCAAGCTAGCCGGGCTGAAGAGAGGTGTTACCTCGAAACCGGTCCGGTCCTCGGATGCTTGATTCCGGTCTGGGAAAGATATGGCTGTTGTAGTTCGGACTGGACTGTTCCCATGGGGCAACAGGGTCAGAGCTGATTTGCATAAAGCCATTATCTGACCCAGGGTGGTGTGGAGTGCAAAAAAACGATGGATTTGGGCCCAGATCTTTTGACTGGGGGAGTGTGTGACATTGATCCACATTCAGTCCATCACTTGTTGTTTTTTGCAATTGCCGCCCTAAGTGCGCTGGGGATGCCCAGACGTGGGTCCCAGGCACTCCACACCACTTGGAGTCAAGCTAGCCGGGCTGAAGAGAGGTGTTACCTCGAAACCGGTCCGGTCCTCGGATGCTTGATTCCGGTCTGGGAAAGATATGGCTGTTGTAGTTCGGACTGGACTGTTCCCATGGGGCAACAGGGTCAGAGCTGATTTGCATAAAGCCATTATCTGACCCAGGGTGGTGTGGAGTGCAAAAAAACGATGGATTTGGGCCCAGATCTTTTGACTGGGGGAGTGTGTGACATTGATCCACATTCAGTCCATCACTTGTTGTTTTTTGCAATTGCCGCCCTAAGTGCGCTGGGGATGCCCAGACGTGGGTCCCAGGCACTCCACACCACTTGGAGTCAAGCTAGCCGGGCTGAAGAGAGGTGTTACCTCGAAACCGGTCCGGTCCTCGGATGCTTGATTCCGGTCTGGGAAAGATATGGCTGTTGTAGTTCGGACTGGACTGTTCCCATGGGGCAACAGGGTCAGAGCTGATTTGCATAAAGCCATTATCTGACCCAGGGTGGTGTGGAGTGCAAAAAAACGATGGATTTGGGCCCAGATCTTTTGACTGGGGGAGTGTGTGACATTGATCCACATTCAGTCCATCACTTGTTGTTTTTTGCAATTGCCGCCCTAAGTGCGCTGGGAATGCCCAGACGTGGGTCCCAGGCACTCCACACCACTTGGAGTCAAGCTAGCCGGGCTGAAGAGAGGTGTTACCTCGAAACCGGTCCGGTCCTCGGATGCTTGATTCCGGTCTGGGAAAGATATGGCTGTTGTAGTTCGGACTGGACTGTTCCCATGGGGCAACAGGGTCAGAGCTGATTTGCATAAAGCCATTATCTGACCCAGGGTGGTGTGGAGTGCAAAAAAACGATGGATTTGGGCCCAGATCTTTTGACTGGGGGAGTGTGTGACATTGATCCACATTCAGTCCATCACTTGTTGTTTTTTGCAATTGCCGCCCTAAGTGCGCTGGGGATGCCCAGACGTGGGTCCCAGGCACTCCACACCACTTGGAGTCAAGCTAGCCGGGCTGAAGAGAGGTGTTACCTCGAAACCGGTCCGGTCCTCGGATGCTTGATTCCGGTCTGGGAAAGATATGGCTGTTGTAGTTCGGACTGGACTGTTCCCATGGGGCAACAGGGTCAGAGCTGATTTGCATAAAGCCATTATCTGACCCAGGGTGGTGTGGAGTGCAAAAAAACGATGGATTTGGGCCCAGATCTTTTGACTGGGGGAGTGTGTGACATTGATCCACATTCAGTCCATCACTTGTTGTTTTTTGCAATTGCCGCCCTAAGTGCGCTGGGGATGCCCAGACGTGGGTCCCAGGCACTCCACACCACTTGGAGTCAAGCTAGCCGGGCTGAAGAGAGGTGTTACCTCGAAACCGGTCCGGTCCTCGGATGCTTGATTCCGGTCTGGGAAAGATATGGCTGTTGTAGTTCGGACTGGACTGTTCCCATGGGGCAACAGGGTCAGAGCTGATTTGCATAAAGCCATTATCTGACCCAGGGTGGTGTGGAGTGCAAAAAAACGATGGATTTGGGCCCAGATCTTTTGACTGGGGGAGTTTGTGACATTGATCCACATTCAGTCCATCACTTGTTGTTTTTTGCAATTGCCGCCCTAAGTGCGCTGGGGATGCCCAGACGTGGGTCCCAGGCACTCCACACCACTTGGAGTCAAGCTAGCCGGGCTGAAGAGAGGTGTTACCTCGAAACCGGTCCGGTCCTCGGATGCTTGATTCCGGTCTGGGAAAGATATGGCTGTTGTAGTTCGGACTGGACTGTTCCCATGGGGCAACAGGGTCAGAGCTGATTTGCATAAAGCCATTATCTGACCCAGGGTGGTGTGGAGTGCAAAAAAACGATGGATTTGGGCCCAGATCTTTTGACTGGGGGAGTGTGTGACATTGATCCACATTCAGTCCATCACTTGTTGTTTTTTGCAATTGCCGCCCTAAGTGCGCTGGGGATGCCCAGACGTGGGTCCCAGGCACTCCACACCACTTGGAGTCAAGCTAGCCGGGCTGAAGAGAGGTGTTACCTCGAAACCGGTCCGGTCCTCGGATGCTTGATTCCGGTCTGGGAAAGATATGGCTGTTGTAGTTCGGACTGGACTGTTCCCATGGGGCAACAGGGTCAGAGCTGATTTGCATAAAGCCATTATCTGACCCAGGGTGGTGTGGAGTGCAAAAAAACGATGGATTTGGGCCCAGATCTTTTGACTGGGGGAGTGTGTGACATTGATCCACATTCAGTCCATCACTTGTTGTTTTTTGCAATTGCCGCCCTAAGTGCGCTGGGGATGCCCAGACGTGGGTCCCAGGCACTCCACACCACTTGGAGTCAAGCTAGCCGGGCTGAAGAGAGGTGTTACCTCGAAACCGGTCCGGTCCTCGGATGCTTGATTCCGGTCTGGGAAAGATATGGCTGTTGTAGTTCGGACTGGACTGTTCCCATGGGGCAACAGGGTCAGAGCTGATTTGCATAAAGCCATTATCTGACCCAGGGTGGTGTGGAGTGCAAAAAAACGATGGATTTGGGCCCAGATCTTTTGACTGGGGGAGTGTGTGACATTGATCCACATTCAGTCCATCACTTGTTGTTTTTTGCAATTGCCGCCCTAAGTGCGCTGGGGATGCCCAGACGTGGGTCCCAGGCACTCCACACCACTTGGAGTCAAGCTAGCCGGGCTGAAGAGAGGTGTTACCTCGAAACCGGTCCGGTCCTCGGATGCTTGATTCCGGTCTGGGAAAGATATGGCTGTTGTAGTTCGGACTGGACTGTTCCCATGGGGCAACAGGGTCAGAGCTGATTTGCATAAAGCCATTATCTGACCCAGGGTGGTGTGGAGTGCAAAAAAACGATGGATTTGGGCCCAGATCTTTTGACTGGGGGAGTGTGTGACATTGATCCACATTCAGTCCATCACTTGTTGTTTTTTGCAATTGCCGCCCTAAGTGCGCTGGGGATGCCCAGACGTGGGTCCCAGGCACTCCACACCACTTGGAGTCAAGCTAGCCGGGCTGAAGAGAGGTGTTACCTCGAAACCGGTCCGGTCCTCGGATGCTTGATTCCGGTCTGGGAAAGATATGGCTGTTGTAGTTCGGACTGGACTGTTCCCATGGGGCAACAGGGTCAGAGCTGATTTGCATAAAGCCATTATCTGACCCAGGGTGGTGTGGAGTGCAAAAAAACGATGGATTTGGGCCCAGATCTTTTGACTGGGGGAGTGTGTGACATTGATCCACATTCAGTCCATCACTTGTTGTTTTTTGCAATTGCCGCCCTAAGTGCGCTGGGGATGCCCAGACGTGGGTCCCAGGCACTCCACACCACTTGGAGTCAAGCTAGCCGGGCTGAAGAGAGGTGTTACCTCGAAACCGGTCCGGTCCTCGGATGCTTGATTCCGGTCTGGGAAAGATATGGCTGTTGTAGTTCGGACTGGACTGTTCCCATGGGGCAACAGGGTCAGAGCTGATTTGCATAAAGCCATTATCTGACCCAGGGTGGTGTGGAGTGCAAAAAAACGATGGATTTGGGCCCAGATCTTTTGACTGGGGGAGTGTGTGACATTGATCCACATTCAGTCCATCACTTGTTGTTTTTTACTTTGGGTCACTACTGGTTGGGCCTCTATTCGAACAGTTTCTTTAGCAATGTTTTGTCCTGTGGCCTCATTTAGTGTCTTTTCCGCTAAAATGCGGTCCATGGTCTCTCCCAGCTTTTTAACTCTTTCTAGTATAGGAAACATGTAGGATCTTAGGAGGCGTTCAATGTCCTCAATTATCCCTCTATTCGATTGGTCTTCTAATGATTTGTTTAGTTCCAGTTGTGGTTTGTTTGATGTCTCTTTATCACTAGATTTGTTGGTTTTAGCCGAGGGGTACTTTACTGGGATTGGAGTCTTTATGTTGAAAGATTTTTTCCTCCCCATTGTGTTCCTCCTTTTTTTCCTTGGGGGCGAGCGGCATACTTCGAGGGTTCTCTTTTTTTGTGTTTTCCCTTCGAGTAATTTGACTGCTTGAAGTGGATGAGCCTTGCCTTGAGAGCCCTCCTCCACCGTCCAAATATGTACGGGGGAAGAGTGGGAAGGGGCACGTTGCAGAGCATGTTCCACGATGATAGGGGAATTTAGATCAATCAAGGCGTCAGTGCCCAGTGATGGCTGTATCGTGTTACTCAAATTGGTAATCTCCTTTTCATTTGTTTGTACAGGGACCTCTTTAAAAATCCGAGGGATATCGTTAATATTGAATAAGTCCGTGTCAGACTCTCCTTCAGGTGCGACATTATTATTTGTTGGTGGACTCTTTCCCTCCATTCTTACGGGCACCAATGGTTTATGTTTTAAGAGTTCTATAGAGAGGCGGCGTTCTGCTCTCCTTTCTGCCATCTCTATTTCTTTGTCAATATCCCTTTTGGCCCTTGCGAAATATTTATCCAGGGGGCCCAGTACACTTATAGTGACAGACATGGGGAGCGACAAATTCAGGGTGTCTGTAGCCATATTTTTTGCAAGCTAGCCTGGAGCTCACAATTGCGGGCACAATAACCAAGACTTTTTTCCTTACCCCAGTTCCGCAGTTGGATGATGGGCCCAGCCCGGCCGTATCCGGCCCTAGACGGCCACAGACGGTCCCACCCTTGTCCCGGGCTTCTCCCGGCGCCCTCCCGCGCGCTCCCGCGCCGCGGGACTCTTCAATTAATAAAATACTATCTGGGGAGGAAGGGGAGGAGCCTGCAAGGAGAGCGTCCTAGCTGGTCACGATTGGGAGTTGTGGGCGCTCCTGGGACTCGTAGTCCTGCGCCCACAACATGCTCGCAGCCCTGCAGGTCCCAACAGCCAAAGTCAAGTTCCAGAGGTAGCGCTGCAGGGGAGGTGGCCTCAGGCGAAGCGGGACCCGCGCAGCGGGTTCCGTGAGCGGTAAACAAGAGAAGCAAAGCAAGCTTCAAGCCGCTGCAAACCCAGCGTCAGGACAACAGGCAAAGAAACAAGGATATCCGCCGATGCAGGTGACGAGGCGGCTTATACCGCAGTTGGAAACCAGGGAGGAGCCTGCAGGGAGAGCGTCCCAGCTGGTCACGATTGGGAGTTGTGGGCGCTCCTGGGACTCGTAGTCCTGCGCCCACAACACGCTCGCAGCCCTGCAGGTCCCAACAGCCAAAGTCAAGTTCCAGAGGTAGCGCTGCAGGGGAGGTGGCCTCAGGCGAAGCGGGACCCGCGCAGCGGGTTCCGCGAGCGGTAAACAAGAGAAGCAAAGCAAGCTTCAAGCCGCTGCAAACCCAGCGTCAGGACAACAGGCAAAGAAACAAGGAAATCCGCCGATGCAGGTGAGGAGGCGGCTTATACCGCAGTTGGAAACCAGGGAGGAGCCTGCAGGGAGAGCGTCCCAGCTGGTCACGATTGGGAGTTGTGGGCGCTCCTGGGACTCGTAGTCCTGCGCCCACAACACGCTCGCAGCCCTGCAGGTCCCAACAGCCAAAGTCAAGTTCCAGAGGTAGCGCTGCAGGGGAGGTGGCCTCAGGCGAAGCGGGACCCGCGCAGCGGGTTCCGCGAGCGGTAAACAAGAGAAGCAAAGCAAGCTTCAAGCCGCTGCAAACCCAGCGTCAGGACAACAGGCAAAGAAACAAGGAGGTCCAACTCTTCGGGATCAAGTTCGCACTATATAAAGCTTTATAAATAAATAAATAAAATAATGATGGCGTGGTTCCGTCATGGCGCGGCCGCTCCGCCCACACGGCACTAATCACCCCAGTGCGGGCGAATTAATGAGCGGGCGGGGTCATGACGGAACCACGCCATCATGAGCACACGCCACTCATGACGGCGTGAAGCCGTCATGAGCCCCAAAGCGCAGCGCTCACCCCCTAGCCCCCCCCCTCCGCGCGCCGCGGCGAAGGTGTTAAAATTCATGTATACACTTTGGCCTCACAGGGCTAGATGGGGAGGAAGATCCTTTTTGCACCTTATGGAAAAGATGTGAAACTTGCTTTCACCTGCTCTTCGTTTTGCAGCCTCGGAAACAGTTTTTAGGAAAAGTCTGAAGGCTTATCTTTTTAACACGTAAGGCTTGTTCGCTTAAGGCCAAGGATGACTGTGTCTATGGTCCTGTCGTCAGCACCAGAATGTTTCCTCAGAAGCAGTCATGCGCTCTATAAATGCCTATAGTATTGTATTGTTTACAAAATAGTATGGGCCTGCGTTTTTTAATTTTTTTAGGTAACCTGCAGAGAGGGCAGTAATACAAGTTGAGGGACTCACCTGCCTGCAGTCCTCAACATCACAATCCGAGGGCACTAGGTGACCAGGAGGCAACAGTGCACTGTCCCTTCCTGTTGGGCCCAGCAAGAGTAAGCCGCATGGTATGTGGCAACGCAACAGGTAGAGGGCAGTGGGCAACGGAGCCGAGAAATTACCCGGTCAGAGGTTCTGTAGTAAATAAAGGATGGTCCGGTTCCAGGTTGATTGGTTAAGTAGGTTTATTCAGGATCTGATGTTAAGATGTAAAGCAGAGCCCCACCAGGAGAAGCCTTCCTGCTGCTCAGCCCATCCACCAACTGACTCACACACTCACCAACATTCCACACACCAACATTCTGTCAGCACAGTCACACTGGCTGAGCAGCAGGTACAACACATCTCCTTTCTTTATATTAATTACAAATTAACTCTAAATGGAATGACAATGTAGTGTGATGCAAGCAAAAGATGCCATAGGAACAATAGCATGCAACAGAATGATATCCGAACCAAGTAAGCAACATAGCAACGATCTGAAACAAGTAATAAAAAAGAGAGAGAGAGGAAAAGTGCTATAAGAAGAATACACTCATGCACCATCTCCCTTTCTACCACAGCACAAACCATGCACTACCACACCACAAACCACAAACAAACCCAGATACCTAAAACATGCTAGCTGGCCAGGCAAACACGAGAAAAGTAAATAGGGTGCCAACTACAAGGTGTAGAAGACAACCATCCAACAACAACAACAACAACTAAAAACGCAGTAAGAAAGTGTGGAAGACTGCCCCACACGCAACAAACGACAACACAGCTGCCCTTCACCCAAGCCCAAAGCATAGGTGGAAAGTGTGGAATAACAGTCCACACAAACCCAGAAAGGAACAACATAGTTCCACATCCAACTTTGTAGTAAAATAAGACCATTAATCACTAGAGAACAAGCAACATAAAAACTGCCCTTCACCCAAACCCGAAGTATGGGTGAAAGTGTGGAAAGACACTCCACACGGAACCTGTAAAAATGTACAACACTACACCAATTAAATCGTAAGAGAAACAGCAATCACTAGAATAAAAAAACCCTCATCAAAATCTGGCTTAAAACTCAGCCCTTCAACCAAACCCGAAGTTAGAGTGGTACGTGTGGAAAGACGCTCCACACGGAACATGCAAAAGTGCACAATTTCCACACAGAAACAAGTAGTGAGGGAAAACTTCAAACACTAGCAAGAACACTCACTCATCAACAACTTGGCTTCAACTCAGCCCTTCACACTGGCTGAGCAGCAGGTATACCACAGGTATAACCGGTTCACTAATGTTTCCCGCGGTGCCCTGACCCAGAGGCACCTACCTTCTGAGACACCTAGGGAGCAGATGCCTCCAGTAGCAGTGTAGGCCTGTAAGCCGGTCCCCCACAGATGCATACGCCCCAGGGGCCGCCCAGCCCCACTTTCCTCCACAATAGGTAGCACCCCTCAGACGTCACCGTGTACCCACCTCAGGCCACAGAGCCAGACTCTGAGAGTGTTAGTGCAGCCGGTCCCCACACACAACTGATCTCTGCACAAGTACTAATCTTCATTTGGCGAAGCCACCTACTACTCTAGGCTGCGCCTGCCATTTTAGCTGCCCGGCTGGATGGATAAATAAAGTGATGTTTCTACACCAAGCAGACCACTAGATTCAACATTAATTAGAGAGCAGAAGTTTATCTTCATCGCCCCATAAGACGTGATATCACTCAATATAGTGTTGGGTTGAGCCCTCTAAGAGCCTCACAAGAGTGTGGCCATTACACAAACAGGCCCTCTAGTCCCCCAAATGAGGTAGTCCACACTCACCATTGTTGTCACTGAGCAATAACCCGCTCATAGAGGCAACTTGTGAACTACTGGCAATGAGACGATTTTGTCTGACAGCTGAGCACCTTGGAAGATATTCATGAAAATAAAAAATATATATTTTACTACAAGAATACACAGCTAGATAATAATGTACCCTATTTGATATCCTTCAGTCTAACTGACTGCACCAACCCATTTGTGAGACAGTCTCTGCCTTGCCAGTGGAGCCAGGGGAGTGGAACCTGCTGTCAATGATTATAGCAAACTTTTTCCCATTAAAGTTGATAACCACCATGAACAACATATTAAATTATTTGAAAGGCAACCAGGGGAAAGTGGGCTCAGGGCATAGAACATGATGTTTCAGAGGCCCAGTGGGCATATTGTTGCCAGCATACAATGAAAGTTTCTTCCAACTGGAGACATAGAGTTACCCATTATCAATTATTTCACAGAGCTTATTACATGCCAGCTGGCATGGTATGTTTGGCTTGGCGGTTACGCAACAATTGTATGGTGTCCTGTTCCTAATGCAGAGTTTCTACGTCTGATTTGGGAATGTCCATTTGTTAGGGATCATTTGTCTCAAATATTTCTTGAAATATGTGAAATGACTGAACTCCTACTGAAGCCGTCACCCATTATCGAACTCCTGGTATATGTGAAGAGCATCCCAACAGCTTATAAGAAGTACACTGCAATGTCTTTCCTGTTGGGGAAGAACAGTGTGGCCATGTTCTTAAGGACAGCTAGAGCACCTACATTTGCTGAGTGGCTTAAAGATTTACTATTGTGTAATGCTCAGTCCGAAGTATATGCGTCTGTCCTGTGGAGTGCATACAGACCCTGGGATATATGAGAAATGCTACAACAGTATCTGACAGGGAGAGAAGGATACATGCAATAGTTCTGTGCCCTGTTTCTAAATAAGTAGATGACCTGCTCCCTGTTTCTAAATAAATGGCCTACTGCAGGAGCCAGGTAAATATAGTTTTCTCTCAGTGTATCTCCATTAATATTCATAAGCCCTGAATTGTCTCGCCCATGTGCGGGGATCCCGGAGCAGTGCTTTCAAAGTTACATCTACTTTGCCCTTCTTCGGAAAGGAGAGAAAACATATGTAACAGACATTTTGACATGTTACATTTTTGCATCCTTAAAAACGGGCTATATTGCCAATGTTTATGGAATTACTTTAAAATGTAGGAGGAAACAAGGGTCATACCCTTACAAATCACTTAAACAAAAATTCAAAGTGATCTTTTAAAAGATCAGTTCTTTTTGATGAGCGAATCAGTAGTATAATGATATATATGTATTATCTTGTCAGGGAGGAGGGAGGATTGCTTATGATTTCAATGGAGATTCGACTGAGAGAGAACTAGGATTACAGGTAACAAACAATTCCTTCTCTCTCTGGGGGACCTCCATTGATAATCATAAGTACTAAATAGATGTGCAAGCTTATCCCTTAAAGATGCAGTGAAGGAAGAGATAAAAAAGGAGAAAAGTAAAGTTAGGCAAAAATTCTTTAGAGATGCTTTCCCCACTTGGGCATCAGCCTTAGCGTCTGAATCAAGACAATAGTGTCTCGTAAAGGTGTGAACTGATCTCAAAGTTGTAGCCTTGCACATCTAAGCAATTGGGTTGTTCCTTAGCAAAGCAGCAGTAGCTGATTTACCACTGGTGGAGTTGGCCATAGGTTTACCAGATAGGGGTTTGTTTGCTTTTTGATAACAAAGCATTATGGAGGAGACAATTCATCTAGATAAGGATTGTTTGGAAGTGGCATATCCTGTCTGTACAGGACCAAAGTTGACAAATAGTTGTTTTGATTTTCTTCAGGATTTTGTCCTGTCTACTCTGTATTCAGTGATGGAACTGATATTGATGCTAGAAAGCTTAAGATCTTCATTGCCGCCCATAAATAACAGTCCTCTAAGGTCTTCACAGCCAAAATCTCCTCTTTTGGTGGGACACTTTAAGCCAACCATGGATAGTTTTAGCCTCAGTATAATTCAACCAACCACAGCAAGAAAAAAGTATAGGGAGTTTTATTTTTTAAAACAGACACTCGTCTAATTTGGAGGCCTGTCCTAATGGTCTGTGAGAAGCACCCAACATCCGCTTCATTTTCTGTTTCTCTAGATAACAAAAGCAAAAATATTAGATTTGTGAAAATATAGGTACCAGATTCAAGTTGGGTATTTCTGCACCTTTGCTATGTTACTGTAAGATCCAAATGGTTTTCCTTGGAGAAAATCTCAGCAATGTTGCACCTATAAATTAAGAAGTATCAAAGGTTTTATTGAAATGCATAATGGTTATGCACTAGATTTTCTGTGTGGCTACTTATGTAGTGGCTATTTCCATTAATTGTTCCATTCATATTTTCATAATATGCACCTTTTCACCACACCTTGCTGGTTTGAAACAGAAGTGATGGGTTTTTCTTTCTCTAGCTATTCCCTCTGGCTTTCCTGATAATAAGGCCCATAAAATGAAAAATGAAATGAACACTTGTAAAGCTTTAGGCCTGGAGAGGACAAAATAGTACCCTAAAATGAGCAGTCTTCTTAATCACCTCAGGAGGTTAACGCTCTATCAGTAAATGAAGCTGTAAACATTTATTCCTTCTACTTTCTAGTGACAAAAATAGACCTGGATAAGTTCAGTTGTAAATACATGGAAAACGTTCAGATTGCTGGCCTTGCATTAGAGCTTTGGTCAGCTTTCCCCAAGAGACTCAATTTTCTACATTGCCAGTGTGATAAACCACAATATATTTTTAGATTCAGCGCCTAAAATCAAAACTTTTCCTGCACTGGACCTTATATAAAAATACAGATTTGTAGACATTTTTCTCTTTCCATATGTTGAAAATCTACCATCCTATATTTGTGATACAATTGATTTTCTCAATTGAATTGGAGGTATACCATGGAAGAAGGACTGTGTGAATTGTATAACCCTCCTAAATCAGACGAGAGGGAAGTTACATTGTCTGTCTCTCTCTCTCTCCCTGTCCCATGAGCATATGGATCATCTTTTAGGGGGAATTACATATGGGTCCCCTTTGGAACCTCGCCCCCTGAAGATTATGAAATTAGGAAGAGAAATTATTGTCCCTCACCTAATGTCCATGCTCAATCTGGCCATTTCGTCAGGGCTTTTTCCACTTAACTGGAAAACAGCAGTGGTTAAGCCTTTATTCAAGAAAACCAACTTGGACCCTTTAGAACCCAAAAACTATCAGCACATTTCCCTGCTAGCAGTCCCTGTCAAGATTCTGAAGGAGCACCTAAATATCCAACTAAGCTCCCATTTGGAGCAGCATCTCCTGCTTGATGACTCCCAATATGGCTTCAGGTGTGGCCACAGCTCTGAGACGGCCCTAACATCTCTAGAAAACAACCTACATATCCAAGTACATGCTGAGCACACCTCTTTATTAATACTTTTGGACCTATCTGCGGCCTTTGATACCATCTCGTCAACAAGGCTGATTAACCGTCTTCAAGAAAATGGGGTATCAGGCTCCGCTCTGGAGCTTCTGTCCTCATTTCTCTCAGATAGGTCACAAAAAGCAAAGATGGACCAATTTTACTCTGACTCAATTTCTACCTTCTGTGGCGTTCCACAGGATTCCTCCTTGAGTTCTACTTTATTTATCATTTCTGTCTCTCCGTTGGCCAAGGTTATCAGATCCTTCGGGCTCGAGGCTCTGTCTTATGCTGATGAGACACAAATATTTGTGTCTATCACTAACAGCATTGAAGCATCCGCAGCAAATTTTAAAAGCTGCATGCAGGCCGTGGCCGATTGGATGGTAGACAACTATTTACAATTCAATGGGAATAAAACTGAGGTCCTTGTCTTCGGTAGCCTACAATCTATATGGTCACACTCATGGTGGCTTGAAATGCTTGGACCTTGCCCATGTCCTGCTGTATCAGCAGAGAAACTGGGTGTTATAGTCGACAGTTCACTTTCTTTTGACCCTCAGATTACTAGAACTGCTTCAACCTGTTTCAGGTCAGGATTTTGAGGGAGATTTTTCCATGTCTTTCTCTCTCTTCTCGAAAGCAGGCACCTGAGCCTGTTCAGGTTGGATTATTGTTTCGCCCTCTATCTGGATATTAACAAGGGATCTATTCATAAATTGCAACTTGAACAGAATGCAGCAGCAAGACGCATGATGGATCTTCCCAAATTCCACTTAGTCTCTGAGGCTTTTCGTAAATTAAATTGGCTTCCCACAGAAAAGAGAATTCTGTTTAAGGCCCTATGTATTGTCCGTAGGGCTCTTCATAATTCTGGTCCTGAAGGAATCAAAAGACTCTGCCAACAGTACATCCCCACGAAACAGCTGTGGTCTGCCAATAGAAATTGGCTGGTAGTCCCCTGGTTTAGGAGGGCTAGGAAGCTCTGGAACACTACCTCCTAACGATCTCTTGTCAAGAGTCACATTTACCATTTCGCAAGTTTTTTAAAACAAGGGGCCCGATGTAGGAGCCGTAATACCGGTCGGAAACGGCCGATTTCGGCCGTTTCCGACCGGTATTAGGGTTTTCTAATGTAGGAGCATGCTTTACAGAATCTGTATTTTACCGAATCTGGATTTACAGAATCGGTAAAATTACCGAATCGGTAAATACAGACTCGGTAAAAATACCGAGTCTGTAAAAGCACATGTAGGTAGCACATCTTTGAGTGCCGCAGGCCTTTCAGATTCGGTATTTTAACACCCAATCCAATTGGGTGTTAAAATACCGAATTCAGGTGTGCATGCACATGTGTGCATGCACACCTAGCCATGTGACAGACAGACATGCCCTTAGGGCATGTCTGTGTGCCACATGGCGCACATGCCTATTTTTGGGGTGCCAGAGGGTGTCAAAGTGACACCCCCTGCACCCTTGCAAAATTCGGTATATACCGATTCTGTAATTACAGAATCGGTATTGCCCATTGATTCCTATGGGCTTCAATGGCCATAGGAATCAATGGGCATTACCGATTCTGTATTTACAGAATCGGTAAATACCGAATCTTAACGATTCGGTATTTACCGAATCTAAAATACCTACATCTCCCCTCCTCTTTTTTACCACTTCTTAAATACCGATTCGGTATGAATCGGTATTTAAGAAGTGGTAAAAAAGATTTACCTACATCGGGCCTATGGCTCTTTGCACTTTAACATCTGTAACTTCATCCCTACCACTCATGACCGTTTGATCTATCCCTAGCGCCTTGAGGCCTTTGGGCAAAGTTTGCGCTCTATAAGATCATCATTCATGGCCACTATAGACGTGGTCTCGTTATATACCTCCATCAAACATGAGGATGGTATAAAAACCTGTGAGTTCTTTTTGAGGACATGACCTCTTAGTCTACTCAACCACACACAGATAATCTTGGACATCATGCGATTTTGTTTGACAAACAATGTATTTATTTTTGACAAAACTTTTTACAAGCAAAGCAGGGGTACGGCACCCACTTATGTCAATCTCACCATGGGCTATTGGGAGGCGGAAAACACTTAGTCCGAAAATTACTAAGTAATAATAGACAAAGTGGTATTTTACGTATGTTACATAGACAGTCTATTTTTAATCTGGGAAGGTGCTGTTAAGGAGTTGGATTTGTTTTTAAAATCCCGAAACAACAAAACCCTTCAATTGAAATATACCTATACATCAAGTCAACAAGAGAAAGACTATTTGGACATACATGTATATATAGAAGACAACAAAATATGCATGCAATAGTATGCTTGCAGCAAATAGCGCTCACCCTAAATCTCTAAAATGGAGTGCACCCTATGGCAAATTCCTGAAGGCCTGCAGAAATTGCTCAGAAGAAAAGGAATTCATAATGTGCAATTGGATCAGATGTACGCTAGATTCCTGAGACGGGGATACCCTGTGGTTGTTTTAGACAATGCAAAATTGAGAGCCAAGAGTAAGAAAAGGGACTCTTTGTTATATCCAAAAAGTTGAGGTGAAAGTAAAGACAGTGCTTAAGGAGACCTGATGTTTATCATTCAATTCAATAGATCAAGTGGAGCAATCAGCGATGCCTTCCAAAACCATTGGAGAGTACTCAGGAAAGTCTAGGATTTAAGAACATGTACAACAGATCATCTTAACAACACATATAGAAAGGCACCATCATTGGGGGACTGATCAACTCAAAGCTATTTTTAAAAGTCTGGACAAGGAGACCAAAAATTGGACTGGTTGAGAAACAATGACTTTTATAAATTCCATAAAAGCAAAGCATGTAAATATGGGCAAAAATCGCCAAGAGATTGTGACTTTCACTGGTGAGAAGAGAAAGAATAGAGAAAGGATATTATGTGAGACCACACATGTGGTATATGCTCTTAAAATGCTAATGTGGGAAACAATATATTGGCAGTACTGTGAACAAATTGAAGCTGCACATTCTACAGCATATAAGAGCAATAATGAATAAGGATTTCACATATGCTATGTCAAAACACATTTGGAGTGACAATGGGGGTGATTTGAATACTTTTTCATTCTTTGGTATTGAACATATCCCATGGAGAATCAGAGGAGGGATCGTGAACTTGCTTTGAGAAAAGCAGAATCCAAATGGACCATAACAATGGGGACTGAGGATCCATGGGATCTCAATCCTGATGCTGACCTGTATACATTTCTGTGATTCAGTTGCCGATGCCAAAATCTTGCTTCCTCTGCTGTTACTTATTTTTCTGTTCTCTCCTCCTCCTTCTCTTCTTCTCTTTTGTTCTTTTACTGTTCTCTCTCCTTCCCTCTCCCACAGCTTTCTCTGAATTGAGTTTTGCTGATGAGTTAACAACGGAGGGAAGAGTGAATTGTTTGGGAAGACTTTAATTACTAGATGGATATCAAAAAATGAACCTCATTTAATTATTTTTTAAACATGTTCAACTTTTGACCAGGAAGAAATTTGCTGTGGTAGGTTTGTAATTATAACATGCAACCAGGTGATTTGGAGCATAGTCTTCAGATACTTCATTGAGAATTAATAGGTGCGCATTGAACACGCAATAAGGACTCTGTCTCGCACCAGCACTTAAGGTTGCAATGGGATACTCTGTGCAAATGGGGCTAGTCACAGCAAACAAATGATGGACGGAATGCTGACAATGCAAACATTCTCCCCCAGTCAAAAGATTTGGGTTAACTCCATTGTTCTTTTGCCCACTACGCCACCCCAGTTTGGACCCAGCCATATGCAAATCAGTCTTGACCCTGTGCCCCATGGGAACAGTCCAGACCAAACTGCCAGGCAAGGTCCTCCCTGGACCGGAAACAAGAATCCCGGGACCGGTTTCAGGGTATATCGCCCTTCTTCAGCCAGGCTAGCTTGAATCCAGTGGCACAGTGAGCAAGGGACCCACGGATGGTGACATTACTTGTGGCAGTGAGCGATGCATGCTTTCTAGCTAGCTGTTAATGAGAATTATGTAACTTTGGCCCATTTTTTTTTTTTAGACCTTCCTTTAACTTTATGGATTGCACATATGTTTATGGACATCACTTTGCAGTTGCTCTGTAAGGTCCCTAGACAGTCAATTATAAGTATCTAGCATTGCCCTGTATCCTAGCAGTCTATTTATCCTTGCGGTTTGCACATCTATTCAAGGGATAGCACTTTGCACCTACACTTTATTGTCATTTTGATACTAATTTCAGATGTTGTATATTTATTTATAAGGCATTGGCTCTTTATATTTATTAGAACATCTCAGATATTTTATATATTACTTGAATGTTATAGATCTGAAATTTGCATATGACTGGATAAAGACAACAGATGATTTAATATCGCGCTTGAATCAGAACAGAAAAATATGTGTATTAGTGGCAATATAGAAAACCGTCAGATAGAATAGTAAAAAACAGGTATTTTACCTCATTTATGAAATAATTTCCTTGCTGCTAGACCTACTTATAACCACTATTTTCTTTAAATCAAAGAATGGTTAAATGTGTTACTGATCCAAGATTAAGCGAGGGCTGGTTCTGCAAAGTATAAAAAGACTAAATCCCGACCTGGTCCTACTGCAAGAAACACACCTCACAGGCACGGCCACGAGGGCCCTGGACAGGAAGGGCTATAGCATGGTGGCCCACTCAGAGTTCACGAAGGGGTCCCGGGGCACCGGGATACTGATTCACCGCTCGTCCAGGTTTATACTCCAATCAGTTGCAATGGACACACAGGGCCGATTCGCAGCGGTACATGGACAATGGGAGGGAAAACCACTTAACATAGTATCAGTATCCATCCCGCCGGCACTACACACTATAGCCTTCACGGAACTAGGTAGATTCCTATTAGACCTTCCAGAGGGGGCCCTTGTGATGGGCGGGGATTTTAATGCAGTGGCGCAAGACTCCCTAGATAGACACCCAACGCGTACACAAACACAGGCACACTCCAAATTGCAGGACTTCATGGAGGCACAGGGCTTAGTGGACATATGGAGGCGACTCCACCCAGCAGACCGACAATACACATATTACTCGGCAGTTCACGACAGCCTGTCGCGGATTGATTATCTAATGACATTGGAAGGGAGTCTCCTCACTTTCACTGACTCTCAGATTAGACCGCGAGGGGTCTCCGATCACTCCCCGCTAACACTGACTCTCTCCAGTCCGGAAAGAACCCGTAGGCGTATCTTCCCTATCTACCCGGGGTACCTCGGAGAGCCTGGCATCGCCAAGGCCTTGAAGAGAAGTACACGATCATATCTCGACGAAAATGTAGGTTCAGTGGAATCGCCTACGGTCCTCTGGGAGGCTTATAAGACGGTACTCCGCGGGCAGGCGATCTCGGTGATAGCGCAGTACAAGCGCACACGGCGTCAGGAACTGATAGGTCTGGAGGGACAACTTGACAAGGCAACTCGGGACCACGAAGGGAACCCAACTGGGGACACACAACACGCGCTCCGATTGGCCCAGCAGCGCCATACCGACTTTCTGCGCCACAGAGTAAGGGAACATATGTCAGCAACTATGAGTAGGGTATACGACATGGGCGACAAAGCAGGGAAGCTCCTGGCATGGTTGGAGAAAGCGCGGGGAGGTCAGAGGGCCATACTCCAGCTGAAAGACCCTAATGGGGAGTTGCATTCTAGCCCGGCAACAATAGTGGAACTCCTGGCAGACCACTTCCAATACGTGTACACCCCTGAGTATGAGGTCACGCGGGAGATGGCGGAGAGCTCGCTCATAGGAGTACCGATCCGCACTCTCACCCCCGACCAACGAGACGAGCTTGAATCCGACCTGACAGCGGAAGAAATACAGATAGCCATAACAGCACTGCACCCGGGGAAAGCGCTAGGCTCCAATGGTGTGCCGATAGAATGGTACAAAAGTATGTCCGAAACGTTATCCATACCACTGCTTGATATGTTCCAGGAGTGTCGGGAAAAGGGACGACTGCCCCCTGACCAACGCACGGCCACGATAGTCGCGATACCCAAGCCCGGCAAGCCCCCTGAGGACTGCGGATCGTACCGCCGATCTCCCTCCTTAACGCTGAGAATAAAATCCTGGCGAAACTATTGGCCACCAGGCTCCTGCCTCACCTGACGCATTTGATACACCCGGACCAGTCGGGCTTCATGCCGCACCGGAGTACGGCGCTGAACCTGAGACGGCTGCACGGGGTGCTGGCCAGAGCCCCGCGGTTAGAGGAACCAGCGGCGGTACTGTCACTAGATGCCAAAATGGCGTTTGACATGGTGGAGTGGCGCTATCTCTTTGCGGTCCTGGAACACATGGGTATTGGCCCGGTGTTCATATCATGGGTCAGACTACTGTATACCGAGCCCGTGGCGAGGGTAACCGCAAATGGACACGTATCTCGGGAGATTTCGCTGGCGCGGGGCACGAGACAGGGGTGCCCACTCTCGCCACTACTGTTCGCCCTCGTACTAGAGCCCCTGGCCACAGTTATTAGAACCACCCACCTGCTGAAAGGCGTAAATTGGGGAGGCGGTTGGGAAGATAGAGTCTCACTATACGCCGACGACATGCTCGTCTACCTCATGGACCTCACGAACGGCATCCCGGTCCTACTGGCACTGTGCGAAACCCACGGTACAGCCTCAGGGTATAAACTTAACTGGTCCAAGTCCATAATCTTCATGGTGCAGGGCGACCTGCCGGCGTTGCCTGAAGATTGCCAATTGCTCGTAGAACGCCTCTCCTTTAAATACCTAGGGATATGGATCACGAAGGACCACTCAACCTTTGTTGACCTGAATCTCAAGCCCCAGCTGGACAGGCTAAAGGCGGATGTGCGTCACTGGAAAAATCTCCCCTTAACACTATTAGGTAGAGCAGCGCTCTTCAAGATGATGGCGCTGCCACGCTTCCTTTATATCCTGGAAAACACGCCGGCGATGGTCCCCGCATCGCTCTTCCGCCACGTGGCGGCGCAATTATCCAGCCTCCTGTGGGGTGACAAACCGGCGAGGGTGGCGCAATTGAAATTAACCAGAGACTGGTACAGTGGGGGAATAGCCCTCCCTAACCTCGAATTGTACTACTGGGCCGCTCACCTCAAGGTGATCAACCAATGGGTCCACGCGGCACATGACGATCCGGCATATGAGGCGGATAGGCACCAGCTGGGCACATCCACCCTTCTGGCACCACTCTACGACAAAGGACTAGTGAGAAAGTTAGTGGGACCTACCAAACACACAGTAGCCATCTGGCACAAGGCGCAAAGACGGCTGGCGTGGGAGGGAGTGATCACTAACCTTACGCCACTGTGGGACGCCAAAGCCCTCGGCAACCTGCGCAGCTCAAAAGGGTTTGACCAATGGGATACCATTGGGATCTCTACGGTGGGCGACCTATGGACAAGGGATGGAGTGCTCTCCTTTGCAACCCTGAGGGAGCAATATAACCTAGAAGTGACCGAAACATATAGGTACATACAGATTAGACACGCGCTCTTGTCGGTATTAGAGCCAGGGGTGACGCTTCCGGAATCAGCCCCGTTAGAGGACCGATTGCTTACGGACTACATGGAATCCGGTGCAACCTCCCTCACTTACCGCAAACTGATGAACAACTTACCGGATCCCCTTGAAAGGCTGAAGGGATACTGGGTGGATGAGGTAGGAGACCTGGATGAGGCAGAATGGAACGCAGCCCTGGCGTCGCCCAGAGAGGCGGGCATCTCCACCCGATTCAGGCTGGTCCAACTCAAAGTACTGCATAGGGTCTACTACACACGCACTACATTATACAAAATACACAGAGCAGAACACCCGTATTGCCTGAGGGAATGTGGGGAGGAGGGTACACTGTTCCACACTATATGGACTTGCCCAATCATACAGGATTACTGGAGGCGTGTCACACGCACGATCGGTCAAGCCCTCCAGAACCCGTTCACGCCTGACCCCAGAATTTGTCTCCTGAATGTATGGGGCCCAACAGATTTGACAATGAATGCAAAGGGGTGGGTGGTCATTGGCGTAATGATGGCGAAGCGAGATATCGCGAAAAATTGGGGAGCACTAGAGGCACCGACACTGGCGCAGTGGTGCAGGAATATGGACATGCTCATGGTGACAGAGAGGGCAGTATATCAGCAGAGACATAATCCACGTAAATGGAACAGAATTTGGTTACCATGGAACACATACAGGGGGGACATTTGTGAACCTTTGCCTGAAGAGGAGGAGGGGGATAGTTCAGGGGACGAGGAGGATCTGGCGCAATAAAGAGGGAGGAGGAGGACCCCGAGACACAGAATGACCCCGGGAACTGGGGGACAGGCCTAGAAGAGTGAATCGTATTATTAGAGACTGGCTTTAGGGCTGATGAACGAATGTATACACACCAATGCTGCAATAGCCTACAATGCGAGCTCAATCAATGCAACCCGTGAAGTAGCAAGTTTTATGTTGGGGGGGGGAAAAATAAAAAGTTGCTCTGTTAATCGTAGACAGCTGAATGTTGACGCTGCTCTACAGAATGATTGTTGACAAATGTATAACATGTGATAGCAACGACAAAAATAAAATGTTAAAAAAAAAAATGTGTTACTGATCGACACAGTATAATTTATATGTATTATGTTCCTTTAAATGTATTTTAATGGGTGAAGGGAGGGACTAGTGATGCTCCTTTATATGACACTCTGCACTTTGGACTCTATGACCGGATGAAGGCCTTTGGCTGAAACGCGTAGGTCTGTTTTTCCCCATATGCACAAGCACTTTTCTGTTTGCAATAAAGAAAAATAAATAGTCACAAACCTCGGATTGCTCCCTTGCTGTCTGGTGCTGTCTTCCTGTGTCTGCCCTTTTGCAATGTGGAGGTGATTGTGGAGGGAAAGAGCAGGATCCATGTATCATATATATATGTGTGTGTAAACAAGACCGTATACCGGTCAAAACACGTCACAGAGGGTTCATGAAGTAAATAAATCCCAGTTTGTTGAACCATCACCATTTCTGCCTGAGTGCACGGTGCATTGACTTTGAGATATATATATATATATATATATATATATATTCATAGTTAGGAATTAGCATTTACAAAACCTTATTTTACTCACACAAAACCATTGAAATTCGCATATATAGTTAGTTGCACTAACTATATATCGCGCACCCGCAATCCACTGCTGATCATGTCACATATTACATCATTCATGACATGGTCAGTGACATCACTGATGACATCACTGATGACATCTCAAATGACATCACTGATGACAACATCCAGTGACTGTATGTTTCTGTAAAGTTAAAATATGTCTTACATATTGAAGAATGAGTGGATGTATAAGTGTCTGGATGAAGGATTTAGTAGGTGCATGACTGACTGTATGAGTGAGTGATTAAATGTGTCTCACTGAGTGCATGGGTTAGTGACTAAACTGTCTTAATTTGTGCATCATTATGTCTGTTGTTCTGTAAACTGCTGCATGTGTTGATCAGTAGCTATATGAGTAACTATATGGGTTATTGATTGGTTGCCCAAGTATTTGTATGGGAGACTGAGTGTGTGTGTGGGTGGCTGGGAGGTGTATGACTCTGTGCATAGATGTGTGAGCAGTTGATTCACTAGATGTATGGGTTCAAAAGTGCATGTGGAAACAGCTGTATGGGCGGTTGACTGTGTGCATGAGTGTATTGGTGAGTGAATGGATATCTCAGTGCTACATGTCAAAGTAAGTACATATGTAAAACACAGTACATGTGAGAGTTGACATATATAAATAACTGTGCATAAGAGCCAGTGAGTGTGTGAGTGGCTGTATGGATCATTGTGAACTTGTATCAGGGATTGTATAAGAGAGTAAATATGTGTTAGTATATGTTTGAATAAGTAAGGTGTGTATAACTGTATAGTTGAGGAAATGGAGGTGTGATTGATTCTTTGCATGACTGACTAGGTGTGTGAGTAACTCCATGGATGAGTGACAGTCTGTGAGTGTCTGTTTACACTGAGTGTATCTAAGGTTATATTAGAGTCTGAAGAGGTTCATCGTATTATCACATGAATGATGTCATCAGTGATGTGATCAGTAATGTCAAATGAGATGTCATCAGTGATGTCATCAGTGATGTCATTTGAGATGTCAACAGTGATGTCATCAGTGATGTCATCAGTGATGTCATTTGAGATGTCATCAGTGATGTCATTTGAGATGTCATCAGTGATGTCATCAGTGATGTCATTTGAGATGTCATCAGTGATGTCATCAGTGATGTCATTTGAAATGTCATCAGTGATGTCATCAGTGATGTCACTGACCATGTCATGAATGATGTAATATGTGACATGATCAGCAGTGGATTGCGGGTGCGCGATATATAGTTAGTGCAACTAACTATATATGCGAATTTCAATGGTTTTGTGTGAGTAAAATAAGGTTTTGTAAATGCTAATTCCTAATGTCATTTGAGATGTCATCAGTGATGTCACTGACCATGTCATGAATGATCTAATATGTGACATCATCAGCAGTGGATTGCGGGTGCGCGAAATATAGTTAGTACAACTAACTATATAGGAGCAATTTCAATGGTTTTGTATGAGTAAAATGTCCAGCTAACTATAACACCACTAAAACCTATAGTTTTTTGAGTGAATTTCAAAGGTTTTTTAAAAGCTTATTCCTAACTATATAACTCCTGAAACCTATGGTTTTTTCAGTGAATTTCAAAGGTTTTTTAAATGCTAATTCCTAACTATATAAGGCCTGAAACCTATGGTTTTTTCAGTGAATTTCAAAGGTTTTTTAAATGCTAATTCCTAACTATATAAGGCCTGAAACCTATGGTTTTTTCAGTGAATTCGCAACGTTTTTTAAATGCTAATTCCTAACTATATAAGGCCTGAAACCTATGGTTTTTTCAGTGAATTTCAAAGGTTTTTTAAATGCTAATTCCTAACTATATAAGACCTGAAACCTATGGTTTTTTCAGTGAATTTCAAAGGTTTTTTAAATGCTAATTCTATTAGCGGATAACGTTTAAATATATTAATATCCTAGTGGGACCACCTGAGCAGCCCTAAGGGGTCAGGGTGTTTCTACCCTGCCCCCTTTTTGTGTTCTACACGTTTGTTTTTCTGCTTTCTTGTGCCTAATTCCTAACTATATAAGGCCTGAAACCTATGTTTTTTTCAGTGAATTTGCAAGGTTTTTTAAATGCTAATTCCTAACTATATAAGGCCTGAAACCTATGTTTTTTTCAGTGAATTTGCAAGGTTTTTTAAATGCTAATTCCTAACTATATAAGGCCTGAAACCTATGGTTTTTTCAGTGAATTTGCAAGGTTTTTTTAAATGCTAATTCCTAACTATATAAGGCCTGAAACCTATGGTTTTTTCAATGAATTCGCAAGGTTTTTTAAATGCTAATTCCTAACTATATAAGGCCTGAAACCTATGGTTTTTTCAGTGAATTTCCAAGGTTTTTTAAATGCTAATTCCTAACTATATAAGGCCTGAAACCTATGTTTTTTTCAGTGAATTTCAAAGGTTTTTTAAATGCTAATTCTATTAGCGGATAACGTTTAAATATATTAATATCCTAGTGGGACCACCTGAGCAGCCCTAAGGGGTCAGGGTGTTTCTACCCTGCCCCCTTTTTGTGTTCTACACGTTTGTTTTTCTGCTTTCTTGTGCCTCAGTCTACTAAGACCCAAGATGGATGCCAACTCTTCCTGATTAGAAGTGTTGACAGCCAATGAGCATGCAGCTTTCTCGGGAAGGCATGCTGATTGGCTGTCACTGTCTGTCAACACTAGCACAAGATGGATGCCAACACCTCCTGGTTAGAAGTGTTGACAGCCAATGACCATGCAGCTTTCTCGGGAAGGCATGCTGATTGGCTGCCAACACTCAAAACCAGGAAGTGTTGGCAGCCATCTTGTGCCTTGTTAGAACCAAGGCACAAGAAAGCAGTGAAACAAAGGTGTGAAACTCGCAAAGGGGCCAGAGTAGAAGCACCCTGATCCCCTAGGCCTGCTCAGGGGGTCCCAAAAGGACCCCCAAGGCAAAAATTTTTTTTTTTTTTTTTAAAGTCGCGGGGTACAAAAAAACAATAAAAAAATATAAAACAACAATAAGAATAAAAAAAACAGTTCTTTTCAGAACTACCTCCAATTTATATAAAAATGCTACATTTTTAAAAAACTCTGTCTTTCTTTTTTTCTCCAGGGTACGCGTACCGGTACGTGTACCGATACGTGTACCGGGGCGCGCACCCCCTCAAAAAAAATAAAAAAATAATGAGTGTGTGTGGTGTGTGTGTGGGGGGGGTGGGTGTGGGATGTGTGTGTGGGGGGTATGTGTGTGGGGTGTGTGTGTGTAGGATGTGTGGGTGTGTGTGTGGGGTGTGTGTGTGGGTGTGTGTGTGGGGGGGGTGGGGGGGGTGTGAGGAGTGTGTGTGTGGGTGTGTGTGTGCGTGTGTGTGTGTGAGAGGTGGGTGTGGTGTGTGTGTGTGTGGGGGGGTGTGTGTCAGAGGTGTGTGTGTGTGGGGGGGGTGAGGTGTGTGTGGGGGATGCGTGGGGTGTGTCTGTGAGGTGTGTGTGTGGGGGGGGGAGTGAGGTGTGTGTGGGTGGGAGTGTGTGGGTGTAGGTGGGGGTGTGGGTGTGTAAGGTGTGTGTGTGGGGTGTTTGGGTATGGGTGGAGGTGTGGGTGTGTGAGGTATGTGTGGGGGGAGTGTGTGGGGGTGTGTGTGTGTGTGGGGGTATGTGTGTGGGGTGTGTGTGTGTATGAGTAAAATGTTCAGCTAACTATAACTGGTGTCAAACCTATGGTTTTTTCAGTGAATTTAATAGGTTTTTTAAATGCTAATTCCTAACTATAACTGGTGTGAAACCTATGGTTTTTTCAGAGAATTTCATAGGTTTTTTAAATGCTAATTCCTAACTATAACTGGTGTGAAACCTATGGTTTTTTCAGTGAATTTCAAAGGTTTTTTAAATGCTAATTCCTAACTATATAAGGCCTGAAACCTTTGGTTTTTTCAGTGAACTCGCAAGGTTTTTTAAATGCTAATTCTATTAGCGGATAACGTTTATATATGTTAATATCCGTATGGGACCACCTGAACAGCCCTAGGGGGGTCAGGGTGTTTCTACAAGGCCCCCAATTTTTTTTTTAAATGAGGTAAGCGTACCGTGCGCGTACGGTACGCGCACCGTAAGCGTACCCCGCGATTTTCCGAATTATTATTATTTTATTTTTTTGGGGCCTTGGGGGTCCTTGTGGGACCCCCTGAGCAGGCCTAGGGGGTCAGAATGCTTCTACCCTGCCCCCTATTTGAGTTCTACACGTTTGTTTTTCTGCTTTCCTGTGCCTCAGGCACAAGATGGCTGCCAACAGTTTCTGTTTTGGAGTGTTGACAGACATTGGCAGCCAATCAGAATGCAGCTCGCGCACTAGAGGTACGTGTACGGTACGTGTACGTGCGCGTACGGTACGCGTACGGTAAGCGTACCGTAAGCGTACGGGTGAGCTCACGAGTAAGCTGCTATAGATATATATATTTTTTTTAACCTAAATTACTCAAAATCCACTGGAGCACATATCTTGAGACATAGCAAAGGCACACCGGGCTACCAGTCCCTACAATTTTGCCAAGTTTGGTGGAAAACCATTCAGCCGTTCGGGCTAAAAGTGAGTCCAACCGCCCTATGGAAATTAACATGGGGAAAACACGTTTTGGGACCCCCCTTTTATCTCGGCCCCCGCTTGACGAATCCCCCCCAAACTTTCAGGGAAGGACCGGCGCCAAACTTATTCCCAATAGAATGTTGCGATTTCCCTATGGAAAACAATCCTAACTATATATACCTACTGGCTATCGCCAGTAGGTAATATATATATATTCACATGTTTGTTAAAATGGCCATAGGCCTCATACAGCTCTTCTAAATTTCTGAGAGGCTTAGATTTCTACAGCACATCGCAAGTAGAGAATCTGTCAGAGGAGGCTATAGACCAGAAGATGCAGTTGTATGATGGAACCGTGAAGATTTCGATGTGAAGAAAGAACATTTTCTTTGCCGTGAATATGTTTGTCTGGAGTGCTGATGTCAGCGGTGAGATCTAGATCTTGAGTGTGACCTAGACCTATAGGTGGAAGGTCTGGTATGACATGAGCGTTATCTAGAGCGCCTCAGAAAAGGTGTAGGTGAATGCTGAGATGAAGTCGTGGCTGTGGAAGATGTATTGCTGACACAGCTGGTTGTGGAGGAGTAATCGGAGAAGAAACTGAAAGAGATGATTCTGCCGAAGCCTGAGGAGGTTTTGGCAAATCTGGTATGGTGACTGGAGATGTTGGTCTTGATGTCAAATATGCTCTGGAATACTCTGAGTCAGACTCTGATGGAAGCCTGCAAACGTTTATGCATGCAAGACACTCCGCCGCCTTCTTTAAGGAAGGTGAAGGAAGTCTTGGCATCAAAGTCCTCCTTATACGGTGTCTCGATGTCAAAGCCCCTCTCGACCTCGACTGTGCTCCCCTTGACGTTGTAGGTGTTCTAGACGTTGAGTGTTACTGATCCTTGTAGTTGACAACGAAAAGCACTGTGTTTTTAAAATACCCCTCACACACTATGAATCTCATAGTGTCATGCTTCATCATTGGGGTCTTCCCGTCCCTCTACGGGGCGGGGCATGCTACGACCTGCGGACTACGCGGGAGCACTTGTTTTTGGATCGAGGCCACAAACCGGATGACATTACATGAACCCTCATTGAACAAATAAACAACGTCAAATATCTATTTGAAAATGAACAGAGATGGGTGTTCCGTCTTATAACTAACCTAAAAGGCCTGAATGATGAAATACCGTGGGGTCAACTGTGATCTCAGCAGATCACCGAAGGTTCTCTAAACTGAACTAGACAGCCCACTACTGTATCTAGTTTGGCACAACTAACACTCTACAATCTGGGAGGAGCCAAGATGGCGGCGGAGACGGACTGGTGATCTCCCGGCTCCTCGAGCCCTTGTTTTCCTCACAGCTATCCTGTCGATTATCCTGCAATTGTGCACCGGCGGGATGTTGGGGAATGTGTACTGATGCTGTAGGTGTCCCTCCGGTGTCCCTACCTGCCTGCTAACTTGGGATTCCGTCGAGCTGATCTGCCGAGGTCTGCCCTAGCCCTGGAACCGGATCTGTGTTCGCAGCGCGCTGCCCGTGATGACTGCAGCTGCGGGGGTCGCGCATACAGGAGCGGAGCGGACATCCTGCATTGTGCTCTGAGCCGTGAGGTCACTTGACCGGGCACTTGCGTGGAGGGTGAATTTTGACCGGCTGGGAGTCTACTTCACTGCTCTCCGTCTGCTAACGCTGGGGGTGTGCCGTGCCTTGTTTTCTTAACTTTGGCGATGTTCCAGCTACCGGGGCTCATTACTTAGCCTGCCTCTGCCTTGGCCGATCGGAAGGGGATTTTGCGCTGTGTGCTATTCACAATTACGGACCTTTACAGTCCCGGGGGAATTGACCCCTGCAGTATAGCGCTGATCCTGCCTGGGAATCTTTGTTAACCCCCTGACGGCATTGCAATGGCGGCTGGCTCCCCTGTGGCGATGGCGGATGGCGTCTTGACTACTGCATGTTGTGCCCAGCGCGGACCCGAGTGGGATGTTGACCTGTGTGCCGCTCCTCGCAAAGTGGAGGTAATGGGGAATCAATCGGCATTGACCTACGCTTCGGTTCTCATCGCTCTTCATCAACTGAGAGACGAATGGCGTGTGTGCTCACGACTATTGGGGGAGAAGCTGGACGGAGTTGCATTTGGATCGGATTATACTTTCCCAATCCGCTTTCCTTGCTGCGTTGTTCAGCCTCAGCTGCTTTCTGCCGGTGATACATTGTTGCCGCGAGAGTGTGTGCCGTAGCGGCTTCCTGACGGAGGTACTGTGTGTGGACTGCGAACTGTCTACCTTAGCACTGCTACATTGTCTGTCGCCTTAATGCTACTTGCTACCTCGGCGTTCATGGAGCCGCTGATACAACATTTGGACATCCTGGCTGACTGTGCCTCTCTAGTGACGACGTCGATGCACTGTACTTTGCAACGCACTGCCGCTTTGGATACGCTGCTCCTTTTGTTTGATGGCGCTGTTTGGGACTGGCGACCTCCATCTTGTCTCTGGACTTCTCCTTTTTGTCGAGTGCGGCCATTTTGTCTCTTTGTCTTGGTTGGGGTGGGCCTTCTGTGGGCGCCATGTTCTGGGGCACGTTTGCGGACTGGCCAGGGCTAGGGGGAATTTTTCTCTACGGGCATGTGCTTGATTGGCGGGTGGGGACTCGTGCAGGGGCGCTTCCTCGTTATGTGCTGTTGTTCTGTGAGTTGACTTTTCCCACTTTCTCCGGTGCCTAATGCTGTACTGTTGTGTTCATAGTGTACTACTTACCTGTGGCTGGGGTGACCGAGCGCATATGGAATTGACCCTCTTCCCAGCGATGGCCGGGCTTGTGGGGATTTTGTTGTTCGGGCCAGGGCTGTGGGTTTTTCCTAGTTGGGTTTTGCTGGGTTGGCTGGCGGGGCCCGGACTGCATCACATTCTGCTGTGTTGATTGCGTTCGGTGTGCTGATTTTACCCCCCCTTCCGAGTGTAATTGCTATGTCCTGTTCTTTGCTCTTGCCGAGGGGGTGGTGGGTTTTGTGCTGGCCCGGGGATCGAGGTGTGACTGATTCTGAGTTTGGTTATAGGTCTTCCGAGTCTACTGTTGTGCACGACGTATACGTTTTATGTGGCTGGGGAGTCCGGGAGATTTGATACTGGGTGGGCTCCTCCCCACCTTTGTTCTGGGAGTACCGGATTAGTTCATTCTTTTCTTACTCCCTATATTTCAAGTGTGAGGGGTTCTTCTTTCCTTTTCTTCCCCTTTTTTCCTTTTTCTTCTCTTTTTCTTTGTCTGTATTTCGGGTTCTTTAATGGGCGACAGACACTCTGCAGGGGGGGGTAGGCCGTAGCCTCCGCATTGGTGTAGGGTGGGGGGAGGGTCTTATTTTTCTTCCTTTATTTACTATGGGCCTTATTTTTCTATCTTTCTGCGCTTTCTTACCCTGTTTCTGGTCTGGGTCCGCGATAGGGGTTCGTGGGGGGGGGGGTGGCACTGTTTGTGGTGAGTACGTGCTGGCTGATGATCCTGTTGTTTTACTTTGTACCGCCATACTGCTCGAAGTCTTTATTTCCATTGTTGTTTCCAGTGATGTTGCCGCCTGCCCATGTCGTGATGCTATTGTATGGACTCAGTTCTCCTTATCTCTTATTCTTCACTGCTTATATTTAGTCCCGAAAAACTTTAAAATCAACCTTACATGCTCCTTTTCCCCGGCGACATGACTCTCTTCAGTGTGACGTCCATTGATTGTTTCTATGTCTTTCGCTGCAGCTGGGGAACTGTATTGCTTGCGCTTGTGCTTTTGAAGTATTGTGGCCGGCCTGACGGTTGTGGGCCCGTATTTGTTCTTTTCTTCATGCACAATAAAGGTTTAAAAAAAAAAAAAAAAAAAACACTCTACAATCTGCACATTCAAAATATATAATCTATACTACGCCATTGCGACACATTTATGAGAACCGGTACCTAAAAATATAAGGAAACCATGTAATGACCTGTGACTATGTCAAGTGCAGTAATGGCCTTACATCAGGTATTAATAACAATTAGCAGATCAAATACAATTTTTCTGCACCCTTGACATAATTCCAGTATTTCATCAAATCACATTGAGTACGAGGCATAACCAACGAATGAGGTGAGACCGGCATTTCAAAAGCGCATGAAACAAGCGCTTCACTTTCTCGCCGAAGGTTAATGTTATGGAGCAAGGTGGTGCCGACAACCGTCGGCCATTTTTGTTTACGCTCCACTCTTTTGTGCCAGAATAATACGCTTCCTTTTCCAAAACGGAAGTAGAGGCGGCAGACTAGCACTCTGAAAAGCTGGTTTCACGGTCTTTTCCGTCATCAGTAAGAACGATAAATATTTTGATGTCAGTTACATGAAGGTAACCAGCGGAGCGGCTCAGGGGCATAATGGAGAGGTATTTCCAGCGGCAAATGACCCAGTGAAAAAAACCTCTGATGCCAAGCTCATGGGGCACGATAACAATTGATAAATAGACCATACTAGATCATCATTTTTCTCCAAGGGGCCCACTCAAGCCCTGGAATAAATGGACTGGCTTATTTTTGCTAGTCTATTTTAGGAAAATAAGCATACAACACATCAGTTAGTTTTTGAGTCTAGTAGGGATCAACATAGGTCCTGATGAGTAAAGCAGAGAGGACTGCTTAATGAAACATGTCGACCAAGTTGGGTATAATAACAACCCTACCACAACCCCCCTTTTTAACATTTCCAGCTAGAGAAGTGAATAAAACATTTTTTTTCTACTAGCCAGGGAATTTTTAATTTTTAATCATTTCACATAATTCTCTCACTCCCTACCACTCACACCATGTTTCACACTGCACATAGCCTATCTTCATAACAACAAGTGCTCCCGCGTAGTCCGCAGGTCGTAGCACGCCCCGCCCCATAGAGGGACGGGAAGACCCCAATGATGAAGCATGACACTATGGGATTCATAGTGTGTGAGGGGTATTTTAAAAACACATAGTGCTTTTCCTTGTCAACTACAAGGATCAGTAACACTCACTGTACCTATTTTTCACTATGTATATTTAAAAATAAAAACTATTTGATAGAATCCTATTGTTTGGCAACATTTGTACTGGAGGTTGATTCTATCACTCATACCTCTATCCTGCCCATTTGATTTATTTAGATTCTAGACGTTGACCCAGCCCTTGACTGCGAGCAAGTAGGTGCAGTCCCTCTTCTGGACACCGCTGTCCTCCACATCGAACAAGAGCAATGTCTTCTTCCAGATGATCTCTTTTTCAAGCTCCCTCTGCAGAAGTCCTCGGACAATGACCTAGGGGCACTGGTAGAGTGTACAGTCTCTTCTGGCCCTTCAGAAGCCTCATCAGTCAGAGAATCCTGGCCTCTGTCGTGTTCCACTTGGCCATGGAGGCAAATTTTCTCTCTCGCCCTCAAAGTGCGCCTGGAGAGGGTCTTGCAGTGGCGACAAATCTTGGAGTCACGAGAGTCTGGCAAACAGAAAATACAGATCTTGTGCAGGTCTGATTTTTTGCAATTTTCCTGCCACACTTTAGGCAATTCCACAAAAGAGAAGGTATTTTGGGAACATTTTTATGATTTTTTTGTTTGATAATTATCTAAAAATATTCTACGCCCTAAAAGACTTCTAGTCAACTTTAAAACCTTAAAAAAGACAAAACTCTGCTCAAGGATCCTGCCAGAACTGAGTAAACTGCCACCTCCAGAGCATGATAGAACACTGGAGGTCATAAGGCCCTTAAAGGCACAGTGTCCTATTTACATTGTTTCAATGTTGCAGCCTATACAGGCTACATTGATGTGTATTATTCCTTAGCTTACTTTAGAAAGAAGTAAAAAGCTTTTGTGAAGGTTTTTTTTAAAAGATCACTTTTCATTTTTAAGTGTATGACCCTTCCCCTCCTATCTCTAAAAGTAATTCCATAAATATTGGCAATAAAATCCTATTTTTAAGGCAAAACAAATGTAACATCCCAAATTATCTGTCACATATGTTTCCTGGCCTTTCTGGAGTAATGTTAAGCTGAGCCTGCATGGGCAGCACAACTATTCCCTCTCAGGAAAGAGGACTTTTCAGTCTGACTCAAGGATACAACTCTGCAAGAGAGCTTGTTTAACCATGTCCTCCGCTTCAGAACTCACTGAAACTCACAGCGGTCCTTCCATAAAGCCGGGCAGAGCTCTAGCCGTGGCATTATTACCACCAGTGATTGATGTGAATATTTAAACTGTGACTTGCATCGACTTGTCTTTCTTTTTAAGATCACATTTGAAGTCTCCTTCAACATTGAGGAATCCTCCTTTAACATGTACAGTCTGAAACATAGGAGGTTAAAATGCCTCCTCTGCTGCTCACAGTCCTGTCTTGAGCCCCTCAAGATCAGGACTCTGTTCTTCCTAGATGTTAGTGTTATCAACGTGGCAGCATTATTAATTCTGCTCCACCCACACTTGACGTAGATGGGCATCAGAGAATTGCTGTCTCTTTATAAGACCAACTCCAGCCATGGGAAGCAGATAGCACTCTTTTGCCACTGGTAGCAGAAAGCCTCCTGCTCGTCTGAGGTATATTTCTTCTTTTATTTTCAGGGTTCTTTATGAGAGTCACCTGTGCACAATATCTCTATATTCTGTCATGTAACTGATAGTGATGCTAGAAAGCTTAGCTTCCTCATTGCTGCCCCTCAAGAACAGGCATCTTAAGTCTTCATAGCTACACAGCCAAAATGTCCTCTATTGATGAGACTCTTAAAGCCAACCATGGATAGTTGTGTGTCTTTCAGCTTCAGTATAACTAAAGCAACTACAGCAAGAAACAAGCATTAGAAATGCAATAGGTCTCGCCTTTGATTAAGTTAAAGCCATTTGCTTTGCTAATAGTATTGTATAGCAATGCAAATGGCTTTAACTTAATGAAAGGCGAGACCTATTGCATTTTTAATGCCAGTTTCCTATTGCTATTAAGACAACAGATTTCGAAGGGTAAATTCTGTCACTCCGTCCCTCGGAGCCATTCATTAATGCCAGATGTTTGAAGTTGTTCACTTCAGCAGTTTATATAATGCTCCGAGACGGCTCCAACATCTTTGCAGACCCCAGGGTGTCGTGCCCAGGTGGCACTAGGACCCTGCAAGGCGAGGGTCAGGGACAAGGGACACCGGACACCACATCCGGTCAGGGGAGGGATCAGGACACACGAGGACCGGACCTCAGGGCGAGAGGTCGCAGGACATGGGGCGCTGCACGACAGACCATGATTGAAATGCAATAAAGATTACCTGGTAACACCACGACGTCTGGCGTGTGTTCTGTGGGTCCAGGGAACACGACATCTGGCGACGAATACGAGATCCGAATCCAGTGTGCAGAAATCGCGATTTGAAAACCAGGAGCCCACCCTGGATCGCGTTGTGGTCAAGAGGAAGAGGGAAGAGTGAAGCGCCATTGAAAAGTCAACAGCGACGTGGGAGCCCACCCCGACCGCCGCGAACGAAGAAGCAACGAATCCGGTAAGCGCCAGCCAAAGAGCGCGAGCTTCAAAGAATTAAAAAAGCCAGCGCGAGCTCTCGCGAGAGTCTCGGCGGCCATATTGGGGCCAGGCGCAAGGGCCAATAGGAACGAAGGATCAGCGCAGCGGCCATCTTAAAGTCAGGCTGCATTGCGATTGGATGCGAAGTCCCGCGAGAAGACGGCGGCCATCTTAGAGTCAGGCTGTTTAAGCCAATAGGAACCAAGAACGAGCACGGCGGCCATTTTGAGGCCAGGCAAAGCGCGAAGAAGAAGAAATTTGCCATAAAATTGTGGAAAAGCACTGGCAAGGACAACGAAAGTAGGTGGAAAGAATGTTTTAAAAGAAAATAAAGAAATAAAGAGGAAATAAAGAACAATAAAGAGAGAAGGAAGGGCAAAACAATAGAGAGCACCACCTACAAGGAAAAGAGACAAGACAAAAGAACAAAGGAGGAAGTGCAAATGGCAGACCCAAAACCAAGTGCTCAATATAGGAGGCCACTACCTTTTAGCTTAGCTGAACCACAGACTGGGATCAGATGGGAGAAATGGGTGAGACGTTTTGAAAACTACATCAATGCCACTGATGTGACAGCGGCCAAGAAGCGAGGACTGTTCATAAATTTTGTTTTAGACGAAATCGAGGATTTGCTAGTGACCCTGCCAAAAGATGACATTGACACATATGACAAGCTAAAGAGGTGTCTAACGGCCAAATTTGACCCACAAAGAAACGTGGACTTTGAGAGGTATAGCTTCATGATCGCGTTCCAACAGGCGGAGGAGTACCTGGATGAATTTGCAACGAGGCTGCGGAAACTGGTCACCCACTGCGAATTCGACAAGTTCGACAATGAGCAGGCAATAAGACTGCGCATTATTGAGGGATGCCGCGACACAGAATTTAGAGCAAGGGTACTAAAAGAACCAATATCCCTAGAAAACATCCTTGCACTAGGAAGGGCGGAAGCAAGAGCGACTGCCCACGCAAAAGAGATGGAACGAGGCAAGAGAGGAGGAGAACAGATACAACGAATAACCACTAACAATCGGCCAGGAAACTGGAGGAAAGACAGAGGAGACCAGGCAGTGAAGAAGCAACCGGAGGGAACATGCTACAGATGTGGACTGGAGTTTCCACACAGAGGGCAGTGCCCAGCATTCGGACAGACATGCCGCAAATGCAACGGGCAAAATCATTACGCCAGCTTGTGCCAAGGGACACAATTTAGAAATGACCGGGGAAGACCTGGAAGAGCACGGATGCCAACCAGCAGACACATCAGGCATGTGGAAGCGGGAGTGAGAAGCTTGTCTGCAGAGTCAGGGGAAGAAAGTGAGGAAGATAGAAAAGAACGGCTGTACCTCATGACAAATGTCACCACAGAATCAGAAGAAGAAGAAGAAGAAAGTGAAGAGAGAATATGTCTGGTGGACAAAAAGAAAATAAAAAAGACTGAATCGGTAACAATCAATGTAGGGCCACACGAAACGAAGTTCGTTTTGGACAGCGGAGTGACGTGCACCATCATGTGCGTCTCCGAGTACAAAAGAATGAAGGTGCAACCAACCCTGAAGCCATCGAGAGTACAAGTATTCACATGGGGGGCGAAGACACCAGTAATCAATTTGGGAAAGTTCAAGGAAGAACTACAATACAAGGATCAAAGGCTGAGAGAAGAAATACATGTGCTCAAAGGGGACATTCATGCGCCATGTCTTTTGAGTAACGTCACGGCCCAAGTAATGGGGCTGATGGAGATGACTTACAACATGTCGAGCAGGGAAAACATTCTGAAAGAATACCCAAAACTGCTAAAAGGACTAGGAAAACTAAAGGGACGGCAGATAACACTGCACATTGATGAGACGATCAGGCCAGTTGCACAACACCACAGGAGAGTGCCCATACACCTGCAGCCACAAGTGGCCGAAGAACTGGAAGAGCTCCTAAAACAGGACATAATAGAGCCCGCAGATGGCCCGACACCATGGGTATCACCAATAGTAGCTGTCCCAAAGAAAGACAAATCAAAAATAGGAATCTGTGTGGACATGAGAATCCCAAATAAAGCAATCGAGCGAGAGCGTCATCCTGGACCACATTTGGACGACATGATTAGCTGTCTCACAGGCACAAGAAGATTCTCGAAACTAGATCTATGCAAAGGGTACCACCAACTGGAACTAGACCCTAAGTCGCGATACATCACGACGTTCTCCACTCATCTAGGCCTGTTCAGGTACAAGGGTCTGAGCTTCGGGATCTCATCCGCAGCAGAAATCTTTCAAGAGACAATACGACAAATAATAAGACCGGTCAAGAACAGCCTAAATTACAGCAACAATATCCTGGTGTTCGGAAAGTCAGACGAGGAGCATGACCAAGCACTCAGAGAAGTGTGCTCGCAACTAGAAAATGAGGGTCTGACACTCAACGAAGAAAAATGCGAACTGGGGCGAAGCGAACTCGTATTTTTCGGCCACATCTTTTCCAAAAGAGGAATGAGGCCGGATCACAGCAAGGTGGAGACCTTAGAAAAGGCGAGGAAGCCCACCGATGTGGCGGAAGTAAGGTCGTTCCTAGGGCTAGCAAGCTACTGCGCGCGCTACATCAAAGACTTTGCCACTGTAAGCGCCCCACTACGAGAGCTGACAAAGCAAGGACAGACCTTCGTGTGGACAAACGAGTGCGACAAAGGGTTCGAAAAAATAAGGAAATCTGTGACGGCGGTGGATCACCTAGCATACTTTGACCCCAAACTGTGCACTGAACTAACTGTGGATGCGAGTCCAGTCGGACTAGGGGCAATCTTGGCACAGCATCAACCAGGAAAAGACTCCCCAAGAAACATAGTGGCCTATGGGAGCAAGAGCCTGTCAGACATTGAGAAGGGATATTCCCAGCCCGAGAAGGAGAGTTTGGCAGTGGTATGGGCCTGCGAACACTACCACATGTTCATTTACGGGAAGCCCTTCACAATAATAATGGATCACCAGGCGCTGATAACGATATACGGTAACCCGAATGCAAAAATACCGCCAAGGATAGAAAGATGGGGGATCAGGTTAATGGATTACAACTTCAAGATAATCCACAAGCCCGGAAAGGAGCAAAATCCAGCTGACTATGTGTCACGGCACCCCTTACCAAAGAAGTCGGAATCAACGACAATGGCGGAAGAATACCTCAATTTCGCACTGAAGCTAAGCACGCCTGCAACAATAACACTTGAAGAACTAGAACACGAAACAAAAAAGACGGCACCATGCAGGAGATCATGAAGATCACCAAAACACAACGCTGGAGACACATAAACGCCAACACCAGTGTGGAAAGAGGAGTAGACAAAGAGGAGCTGCTGGCCTTCAAAAGAGTCAACGAAGAATTATCTGAAAGTGAAAAAGGGCTAATAATGAGGGGCACAAGGATCGTAATGCCCAGGACCCTGAGAAGAAGAACGGTGGAGCTAGCACACGAATTGCACCGGGGCATTGTAGCAACAAAAAAGATGCTGCGGGAAAAAGTATGGTTCCCAGGACTAGACAGCATGGTGGAAGAGACAGTGACACACTGTCACGTCTGCCAAATAACGGGGCCGACTTCCAAACCAGAACTGCTGCAAATGTCCCCGCTACCGACAGCGGTGTGAATGAATGAATGAAAGGCATTTTTATACCGCGCAAAACTTAGCCCCCAAGGAGCATCAAGGCGCAATACAGACAAACATAAAAGTCCAAACTACCAAGTAACTAGAATAAAAACGCCACTGGAAAGGCATAGTCTAATATGCTTGAGAGAAAAACCTTGTCTTCAAAAGTTTTTTAAATATTACCAAGGAAGATTGACTGGTGAGTTTGAGGGGGAGGGAGTTCCACAGTTTTGGAGCCAGGACGGAAAAGGCTCTACCTCCCCATCTTACTTTTGCAAACCTAGGGGCCACGAGCCTATTCTTCGAAGATGAACGAAGAGTTCTGGTGGGAATGTAGGCGCACAGAAGCGATCTAATACCTTCAGATCCTGAGCCATGGATGGCACCATGGGCCAGACAAAGAATTTTAAAAGAGATCCTAGATGGAATCGGCAACCAGTGAAGATCTCTTCTGGCCATTGTTGCAGACGCTCTCCTAGGAAGGCTTAAAACCAACCTGGCAGCCGCGTTTTGCGCCATTTGGAGGCGGTGGATAGAACCTTTATTGATGCCACCATAAAGGGCATTACAATAATCCAGCCTCGATAGTACTAAACCAGCTGTTACTTGTTTCCGAGCTGCCAGGGACAGGTAGGGGGCAATTTTCTTTAGAATTCTGATAATGCCACAGCAAGTTGACACTGTCCTATTTACCTGACGATCAAAAGAGAGGGCCAGATCAATTTGAACGCCAAGGTTTTTGGCGATAGTGGTAGGGGTAGGACAGTCTCCCAAGGACGAGGGCCACCAGTCCTTAGACCAGAGATCTTGGCTACCTCCAAAAACCATGACCTCGGTTTTTTCACTGTTAAGTTTTAGAAAATTACGCGCCATCCACTGCGAGACTGCCTCCATACAAGCTCTAAACTTGGATGCAATCTCGCAGGCTGGCTCGGTGATGGATACCAAAATCTGTGTGTCATCGGCATACGATAGTACATCCAGGCCAAAGGATCTAACCACTTTTGCAAGTGGGGTAACATAGATGTTAAATAGTAAAGGGCTCAACGAGGAGCCCTGAGGGATCCCACATTGCACCTTTTGAGGGTCGGAAAGGAAGTTGCCCATTTTCACTCTCTGCTCCCTATGATGGAGAAAGGAGGAGAGTAAACTAAGGGCAGAGCCTTCTAATCCGACGTCCTTGAGCCTGGAGATCAGTATTGACGGGGACAAGGTGTCAAATGCTGCTGTGAGATCTAATAACACAAGCAGCGAGGGGTGTGGATGGAGCTAGCAGCAGATTTCTACGGCCCCCTGGAGACGGGAAGCTACCTGCTGGTGATCATAGATGAGTATTCAAGGTTCCCCATAGTGAGACCTGTATCATCAACCTCAGCGAGCTCGACACTACCAGTGCTAGACGATGTTCTTGCAGCATGGGGCTCACCCCAAACACTTAAAACAGACAATGGTCCACCATTCTCAGGGAAAGAGTTCAAGAAATGTATGGCATACCTGGGAATAAACCACCGGCGAATAACACCACTGTGGCCGCAAGCAAACGGGATGGCAGAGCGGTTCATGGGGACCATCAAAAAGACAGTACAAAGGGCAAAATTGACACAGATATCGATTGGCCAGGCCCTATGTCAAGTACTAAGAGACTATCGAAACACCCCGCACAGCTCCACGGGAAGGTGTCCCGCTGAGCTGGTGTTAGGGCGAGCAAGTAGAACAAGACTGCCGCAAATCAAAGAAAGAGAGAAGGCAGAACATAAAGACATTGCCAGAAGAGACCAGGAACAGAAAGAGAAGATGAAGAGATATGCCGATCAAAGAAGGCACGCGGCAGCTGGCAAAATAGAGGAAGGAGACATCGTGCTCGTGAGGCAGCGGCAAACAAGGAAGTCAGACAGCGCTTTCTCCAAAGACCCGCTACAGGTAACAAAAATAACTGGACCCATGATCACCGCATCAGCAGGTCAGCGCCATGTTACACGGAACAGCTCTCACTTCAAAGAATTGAGAACCAAAGAAGAAGACGGGCCAAAGCAAGAGCAGACAGGGGACGCGACACAGGCGGAGCAACCAACGGACGCCAGAGACCAGCGACCAAAAAGAGAATGCAAAAAGACAAAAAGACTGATTGAAGAGATGTAAGGAGGCGGAGATGCAGGAACGGATGTGCGAGAGATGTCTCTCTCTCTCTCTCTCTCTCTCTCTCTCTCTCTCTCTCTCTCTCTCTCTCTCTCTCTCTCTCTGTCACGGGACACGGAGCAAAGGCCAATCAAAAGTTGTTTTACAAGAAAGGGGGAGATGTCATGCCCAGGTGGCACAAGGACTCTGCAAGGCGAGGGTCAGAGACAAGGGACACCGGACACCACATCCGGTCAGGGGAGGGATCAGGACACACGAGGACCGGACCTCAGGGGGAGAGGTCGCAGGACATGGGGCGCTGCACGACAGACCATGATTGAAATGCAATAAAGATTACCTGGTAACACCACGACGTCTGGCGTGTGTTCTGTGGGTCCAGGGAACACGACACAGGGGAGTCGAGCTTATTAACCCACTCCGCCAACAACTAGCGTGCCTCGAGGAAGGGAAGCCTTACACATGTCATCCAGTTTTATAATAACACTGGTGGGGACGGAGACAGCATCAGGTTTTTTTAATATAACGCATATTTGTGAAAAAATGAAGAGCGTTCTGTAAATTATAAAATACCTAATTAAACAATGTGTCTTGATGTGATCAATAATACCAGCGGCAGCGGACACTTCCTGACTCCTCCCGTTCAGAGCGAACGTACACATTTGATGCCGTCCCCTTCTTAAGGGGACGGCAAGGAGTGCTCGGGAGTGACCACTGCGCCTCTCACCAGGCCTGGTCACCCCCTTGCTCCTCCTGCCGCCTCCTGCTCCTGCCTGCTCCTGCCTGCCAGCCTTGCCGCCTTTTTTCGCCGCAGACGTCCCCCAGTCCCCCCGAGCGGCCCAGCCTCAGCAGAGTCGCCCGCTCGCCACTTTCCCGCCGCAGCTCGCCACAGGCCCCGCCCACCACCGGCCCATTGGCCGAGCCGCTCCCGCCGCCCAGCTGACCCGCCCTCTCGTCCCCCTTCTTATGACGCCCCCAGAGCGACCGCGCAGCGGACGCGTGCAGCGGGAGCACCGATTGAGCGCCGAAGGTGCGCCAAAGGTAAGCTCGTCTACGCCTGTCCGCGCCTGGACCGCGCCCAGCGCCAGGACCCCTGGCCCCCGCAGACCCCTGCCCACCTGCCGGACGTACGACGCCGCCACCCTCAACGCACTCAACGCCGGACGAATCCCAGGATGCTACCGAGCCACCCCGAGACGCACCCACGGACCCTTCTGTTGCAACGTCTGCAAGTTCACCTGCATCCAGACCAGCAATACTCCTGCACCAACCAAGACCAAGACGAGCAACAGCAGCAGCTACCTGAAATGCATCCTGCTCAACACCTGCTCCATCCACAGACACGCCATCGAGCTCTGGAACCTGCTCGATACCACAGCCCCTGACGTCGCCTTCCTCACGGAAACCTGGATGAACGCCTCTTCAGCACCCGACATCGCCATCGCCATCCCAGACCGCTACAAGATCATCCGAAGGGACCGCAGCAGCCAGACCGGAGGAGGCATCGCCATCATCCACAGGAACACCATCCGCATCACGACCAACACCGACGACACCCTCGCACCCGCCGAGCACCTGCACTTCCAGGTCCACATCAACCCCAAGACCACCCTCAGAGGCACCCTCATCTACAGACCCCCGGGACCACGCACACAATTCAGCAAAGACATCGCCGACTTCATCAGCCCGCACGCCCTCCTCTCCGCCGACTACATCCTCCTCGGGGACCTCAACTTCCACCTGGAGAACAACAACGACCGCAACACCACCACCCTGCTGGACAACCTCGCAAACCTCGGACTCAAGCAGCTGGTGACCACCCCCACCCACTACGCCGGACACACACTCGACCCCGTCTTCTCATCCTGCAAGGACATCGCCTTCAGCCACGCCACCGGACTCAACTGGACGGACCACAGCTGCGTCCACTTCAGCTTCAGAAGGACCACGATCCACCACCACCAGCTACAGGCTGCACGCAGAAGCTGGAACAAGATCACAGCCGACCAGCTCGCGACTTCCCTGAGCAAGAACCCACCCACCAGCGCAACAAACCCATGCCAGGCGGCCACCAACCTCACGAAGTGGATCAGCAACTGCGCAGACGACCTCGCCCCTCTGAAGACCCCGCCTAGCAGACCCGGTAGCAAGAAAGCCCCATGGTTCACCGACGAACTCAAGAGCTCCAAGAAGAACTGCCGAGCCCTCGAGAGAACATGGCGTAGAGACCCAACACCGGACAACATGACTGCCCTCAAGCTCGCCACCCGAAAACACCACCAACTCATCCACGCCACCAAGAAAACCGCATTCAAGGAACGACTGGACAACAACGCACACAACAGCAAGGAACTCTTCAACATCGTTAAAGAGCTCTCCAACCCCAACGCCGGAAACAACGACATCACCCCTTCGCAAGACCTCTGCAACTCCCTCGCCTCCTACTTCCACAACAAGATCGCGGACATACACAACAGCTTCAGCACTCAACCGACGCACGCCACGACTGAACCACCGCCCCCACCACCACCCTCCGCGCCTGGACCCCGATCAGCACTGAAGACACCGTCCGCACGATGAACTCCATCCACTCCGGATCTCCTACCGACCCCTGCCCTCACCACATCTTCAACAAGGCCGACGCTGTCATCGCACCCCACCTGCGGGACATCATCAACACCTCCTTCGACACCGCTACCTTCCCGGAGAGCTGGAAGCACGCCGAACTCAGCGCTCTACTAAAGAAACCATCAGCGGACCCCACCGACCTCAAGAACTACCGCCCCATCTCGCTGCTCCCGTTCCCTGCTAAAGTCGTCGAGAAGACCGTCAACAAGCAGCTGGCCGCCTTCCTCGAGACGAACGGATCCCTCGACCTCTCGCAGTCCGGCTTCCGGGCCAACCGCAGCACCGAGACCGCCCTGATCGCAGCCACCGATGACATCCGAGCACTGCTTGACAACGGAGAAACAGCAGCCCTCATCCTCCTAGACCTCTCCGCGGCCTTCGACACGGTCTGCCACCGTACACTAGTGCAGCGACTCAGCAACGTCGGAATCCAGGAGAAGGCACTGGAGTGGATCATCTCCTTCCTCGCCGGAAGGACACAGAGAGTCCGCCTCCCCCCGTTCAGATCTGAAGCCACCGAAGTCATCTGCGGAGTTCCTCAAGGCTCCTCGCTCAGTCCAACCCTCTTCAACGTCTACATGAGCCCCCTCGCAGACATCGCACGCCAGCACAACCTCAACATCATCTCCTACGCCGACGACACCCAGCTGATTCTCTCCCTCACCAACGACCCCGCCACCGCCAGAGCCAACCTTCACGAGGGGATGAAAGAGGTATCCGAATGGATGAAGAACAGCCGCCTGAAACTGAACTCAGACAAGACGGAAGTCCTCATCCTGGGATCCTTACCCTCCGCATGGGACGACTCCTGGTGGCCCCCCGCCCTAGGCAGCGCACCCAAACCAACAGACCACGCACGCAACCTAGGCTTCATCCTGGACTCCTCCCTCTCCATGACCAGACAAGTCAACGCCGTCTCCTCGTCGTGCTTCAACATCCTGCGCATGCTACGTAAGATCTTCCGGTGGATCCCCACCGAGACCAGGAAGACAGTCACCCAGGCCCTCGTCACCAGCCGCCTGGACTACGGCAACTCCCTCTATGCCGGAACCACCGCCAAGCTCCAGAAGAAACTCCAGCGGATCCAGAACGCCTCAGCACGTCTCATCCTGGACATCCCCCGCCGCACCCACATCTCCGGACACCTGAGAGACCTGCACTGGCTCCCGGTCAACAAGAGAATCACCTTCCGACTCCTCACCCACGCACACAAAGCCCTACACAACCAAGGCCCAGGATACCTCAACAGCCGCCTCAACTTCTACGCTCCCAAACGCCAGCTTCGATCGACCGGCCACGCCCTCGCCACCGTCCCCCGTATTCGAAGAGCCACCACAGGGGGACGGTCCTTCTCCTACCTCGCCGCCAAGACATGGAACTCCCTCCCGACCCACCTCCGCCTGACCCAGGACCACCTCGCCTTCCGGAAGCAACTCAAGACCTGGCTGTTCGAGCAGTAGCGGACCCCCCTCCCCCAGAGCCTTGAGACCCTCTGGGTGAGTAGTGCGCTATATAAATGCCTTGATTGATTGATTGATTGATTGATGTGGGCATCCTTGCCTGTAAGAGGAGAAGGGGAAACGTGTTGGAGCCGGTTGATAGTCTTTCTATTTTAGAAAACAGGCACTCTTTTTTGTGCCTTGTACCAGTGGTCTGTAAGAAGCACCCAACACCCACTTAATTTTCTGTTTCTCTTGATAAGAACAAAAATATGAGATTTGTGAAAATATGGCTACCAGATTCAAGTTATGTAGTTCTGCACCTTTGCTATGTCACTGTGAGATCCAAATGGTTGTCCTTGGATACAATCTCTGAAATTGCGCACAGATAAAATTAGATGTATCAGAGGTTTTCTCTTTTAAAACATATTTTTCTGAGTTTCTATGGTACAGTCTGGGCTGCAGCCCTGCATATATTCATTGAAAACAAAAATGATTCGGATGTACCAAGCATGTATACATTATTAACTGCAAAACATCCATATATAACAACAAAAATTTGGCGCAGACAGATCCAATACCCGTGCATCTTAGGAAATTCAACTGAGTACATGTATAAACAATGATAAGATGTAGTATATATTGTGTTTTGGTCACTAGAGCGCAGACAAAATCTCTCATCAGGGGGTTTGAGAGGGAAGGGGAGGTAAGTCTATATCCCGATATGTTGCCCATCGGGACCATATTTTCCTGTGTTTCTGGGGGCAGCCTCATGCTTGGAACACCACAATCTCTGCTCCCATGCATTTGTCTAGGTCTTTTCTCCATTTCCCCAAAGTCGGGGGAGAAGCCACCTTCCATTACTGGGCGATGTTGTGCTTGGTAATAGTGAGGGCGAGGAAGAGCAGGTGCTGTTTATACCGGCTCCCCCATCCCGTTTTACCTATGCAGTAGAAATAATTTTGGATTGTATGGGAGATCCCAGGATAGTACCCTGCCCAGATAGGTTGAGACTTTGCACCAGAAGGGCTGTAGTGTTGTGCAACTCCAGACCGTATGTATAAATGTTCCATCTTTCCTTCTGAAACGTAAACACTGGGGGGACCGGATGACCCTCATCTTCCAGAGACGGAGTCGTGTATCGTACAAACGGTGTATGCATTTATATTGGGTGAGGCAATAATGAAAGGACACGGCCGCTCCCCGGGGGCTAGCTAAGGCTTCCGCCCAGTCGTCATCCCTTAAATCAGGAATGTCGTCCTTCCATGCCCTTCTAGTCTGATGTAGTGTTGTTCTGGCGTGTGTCGTTAAGATCTGATAGATCTGACAAATTTTATGTGCACCCAGATCACCCATAAGTAGGCGGCCCTCGAGGGGGTGGAATTCTGGCAGTGTGTCCAGAGAAAGTGTCAGGGGGTAAGAGCGTGGCACAAATGAAGATATTTATAAAATTGCGTTTTATACACCTGGAATTCTACCTGTAACTGATGGAAGGACTTTAGAGCGGTGCCCTGCATAACGTCCCCCAGTGTAGATATGCCCACCAGGTCCCATTTACGAAATCCCGTTAGAGCAGCCACCTGGCGTTAATGAGTGCCATGTCACAGGGGAGTCGCTTGGGTCAGATTGATCTGTCCAACGTGTGCCTCCAGAGCCAAACCACTGTTCAGCTGGCATGAGGTATGAAATCTAGGCTCTGCGCACTATATAGTAACCAAAGAAGAGGAGCACCCGCCATCGCCGCATGCTTCAGTGCAAACGCCAGGTCCGTTGGAGAGCTATACCACCATTCATTTATAATTAATAAATGAGAGGCGGCGTAATAGGAATAGACATCTGCTGCTGCGATGCCGCCGCCATATGTTGATCGGGCGCAAGTTTGTAGTGCCACCCGAACCACACCACCATTCCATAGGAATTTATTGTGGATGGCGTTTATTAGTGCAAACCAGGATCGTGGTACTCGAAATGGGAAGTTCTGCAGCTGGTATAGAACTCTAGGTATAGAAACCATTTTAAAAATCGCTGAACGCCCGTACATCGATAGCAGGAGAGAGGACCATATTGTTGTCTCATCTCGGAGACTAGCGACGAGTGGATTTATATTGTGTGCTCATGAAATCTTTGGGCGGGGCGAAATGAAGATACCCAAGTATTTAAAGCCCTCAGTCGCGTGGGTTAGCTGGGCTGCCCAAGTGCCTCGTCCCTGATCTCCGCATACAGGGAACAGCACGGATTTAGAGGGGTTAGTATGTGGTCTGACCAAATACTCGAAGGATTGGCAGGATCCGTGGGCCCGAAATCCATGGGTCAGTCATAAAGAAGAGGACATCGTCAGCATATAGTGCGATGCGGTCGGGTCGCAACTGCGGCCACTCAAAGCGCGTACCCACGCCTCCAGAGGTTCCATAGCTAGGGAAAATGAGAGCATGGACAGGGGGCAGCCCTGTCACATGCCACGACGGATAAGAGAAGGGGGCTGAACGGTGCCCTGCTGTGCGGACCGAGGCAGTGAGATTTGTATAGAGCAGGCAAGCATAGGCTAGGAAGTGCGGACCGAAATTGACGACCTCCAGAAGTTGGGAAAGGTAAACCCAGCTAAGGGAATCGAATGCCTTGTCAATTTCGGTTAATAATATGGCTACAGGACGTCCCAATTTCGGGGCCACAGCCATGGCGTTGTGGACCCAATGGATATTTTGCCGAGTGGCCCGGTGAGGCATAAAGCCAGATTGATCTGGATGGATCAGGTCTTGTACACAGGCCTGCAGGCGGTCAGCTAGGACCTTGCCCAAGAGTTTAGGCTCAAAGTTAATAAAGGAGATGGGACGGTATGAGGATGGATCTTTCGGTGGGCGACCAGGCTTGAGGAAGAGGAAAATCTCGGCATGCCGCCAATCTCGGGGTAACGGGCATTGTTCAAGGGTGTCATCGATTGACTTTAGTAGGTGAGGGCAAAGAAATTCCCTAGGGAACCCATTGGGGCCGGGGGCCGGCCCTGGACGCATTGTCACTAGTGCTGCACTTAATTCGTCGATAGTGATAGGGGCATCAAGTTGATCTCATATCTGATCAGTACGTTTTCGGGGGGGATATCTCTAAGGAACTCACTGAAGAGAGACGCTGACAGCTGTTCTTGTCACACATATAGTGCAGAGAAGTATTGCGCGAATTCCTCGGCAACCGCCCCGGGAGACGAATGCAAACCACCGTCTGCACCTCGGATAATTGGGACAATGGCCAGGGACCTCTCCTTCTGACATAGCCTATGGAGCATTTTGCTTGATTTTTCCCCCATTGGTAAATCCGGTGTTGCGACGCAAACCAGATTTCTTACGCCTCGCCCATAAGATGTTGTTTTAGTTGTTGTTGTTGTGTTTGGAGTATATTGTGATGGAAGGGGGGCTAGGTTCGCAAATATATTGTACCTCTAGGAATGCATGGCAGGCTTCCAGTTCAACCCATTGGGCTGAGTGTTTGCGTTTCTCATTCGCACGGTAGCTAATATCGAACTCTCGAACTCTGGGCTTTAGGGCTTCCCATAAGGAAGCCTTGGATGGGGCCGAAGCGATATTCATGTCCAGGTATTCCTGGATTGCCCTAGTAAGTGTCTCCTGATAATCAGGGTCCGGGAGGTGCCATGGGGACATACACCACCTAAAGGGAGGTTTTTGGGAGTGTATATGGAGTTTAACAGTGACCAGGGAGTGATCCAACAACCCCCTAGGGAGGTGGGAGACCTAAGAGAACCTCTGAATGTAGCTACATGGCGTGAACATGTAGTCCAACTGGGATAGGGAACCATGGACGGTGGACATATAAGTGTAGCTCAGTTCAGTGGGGTGGTACTCATGCCATATTTCCGACCATCCCAGTGTGGTGGCTAGGAGGGGCAATTTAGATGTATCATGTACGGGGCCTGAGTCGGATTTGCGCCTTCTATCTAGTGGTGACATGACGTTGTACCATTCTCCTCCCAAGAGGATCAGACCATCCAGGAGCTCACTCCAGAGATGGGAAATATTGTCAATGAAGGTATTCCCTAAGGGAGGAGGAGCATATATACTACCAATGTTAACATGTTCTCCATATAGTGTACCTGATAATATGATGTATCGCCCCCCCCCCTGGATCTGCCCAGTGCTTCGTGTGGACAAAAGGAACACACCGGTGAATGAGAATAGCCGTCCTCCAGGATCCCCTTTTGAACCCTGCATGATATATCAAGTGGTATCCACCCTGGCCAAGCAGGGAGCCTTGGTGCCCAATAAATGTGTCTCTTGTAGGAGAAGGATGTCGGCCTCGCAACGCTTGGCCTGGCGAAGAATGGCGTCCCTCTTATTTTTATTGAGTAATCCCCTGGCGTTCCAGGTACCACAGTCAGGTCCCCAAGTGGGGGAATATAAGCCTGAGCGGTCATCTATCGTCTATGTGCGCGCTCTGAGTAATTAGCATAGCGGAAATTGGGTCGAGTGTCTGCGCATGTATACGAACTAAAACAGTCATAACAAAGAACCCTATGAACCCCCTCTCTCGCCTCCCCCCGATACTGTCATAAGCAAGGAGCATCTGCTGTGGTGAAGGACACTCCAAGCCCCCAACAGGGGAGCCCAGCGTCCTCTCGCCAATGATTCCCAACTTTCCCATAAAGCAGTCATAACAAAGAACCCTATGAACCCCCTCTCTCGCCTCCCCCACCGATACTGTCATAAGCAAGGAGCATCTGCTGTGTTGAAGGACACTCCAAGCCTCCAACAGGGGAGCCCAGCGTCCTCTCGCCAATGGTTCCCAACTTTCCCATAAAACTTCAACATGGGGTCAGTCAGAGCCGGAGGCAGGCCCGGGACAAGGGTGGGGACCCCAGAGACAGTAGTCTCCACTGCTCCTCTGGGGCAGCACGGAGCCCGGCCCCCACTCTCTCCTCTCCATAAGCAAAGCCCACCCCACAAGAGAAGAGACAAGGATGGGGTGGGGCCCCAGCCCCAGAGAGCAAGAGCAGGAGACAGCACAGAGCACTGCTCGGGACCCTGACAAGGGTGGGAGTGGGGTCCCCCAGAGAGAGCATTCTCCAGGACAAAGCTCATATGAGAAGGGATGAGGCAGCAAAATGGTGTCCTCAGGTAAGCACTCTTGTTAGAACGCACCATGGGCGTCCGCAGGGAAGGGGGAAGGGGGGCCGAGAACGGTGCAAGGCAGACGGGAGAAGGGTGCAAGGTAGAGAAGGGTGCAAGGCGGAGGGGGAGAAGGGTGCAAGGCAGAGAGGAGAAGGGTACAAGGTAGAGAAGGGTGCAAGGCGAAGGGGGAGAAGGGTGCAAGGCAGAGAGGAGAAGGGTGCAAGGCAGAGGGGAGAAGGGTGCAAGGCAGAGGGGATAAGGGTGTAAGGCAGAGGGGAGAATGGTGCAAGGTAAAAAAGGGTGCAAGGCGGAGGTGGAGTAGGGTGCAAGGCAGAGAGGAGAAGGGTGCAAGGCAGAGGGGAGAAGGGTGCAAGGCAGAGGGGAGAAGGGTGCAAGGCAGAGGGGAGAAGGGTGCAAGGCAGAGGGCAGAAGGGTGCACGGCAGAGGGGAGAATGGTGCAAGGCAGAGGAGAGAATGGTGCAAGGTAGAAAAGGGAGCAAAGCGGAGGTGGAGTAGGGTACAAGGGGGAGGGGGAGAAGGGTGCAAGGGGGAGGGGAGAATGGTGCAAGGCAGAGGGGAGAATGGTGCAAGGTAGAAAAGAGTGCAAGACGGAGGTGGAGTAGGGTGCAAGGCAGGGGGAGAAGGGTGCAAGGCAGAGGGGAGAAGGGCGCAAGGCAGAGAGGAGAATGGTACAAGGCGGAGGGGAGAAGAGTGTAAGGTAGAGAAGGGTGCAAGGCGGAGGGGAGAAGGGTACAAGGCAGAGGGTAGAAGGATACAAGGCAGAGGGGAGAAGGGTGTAAGGCAGAGGGGAGAATGGTGCAAGGTAAAAAAGGGTGCAAGGCGGAGGTGGAGTAGGGTGCAAGGCAGAGAGGAGAAGGGTGCAAGGCAGAGGGGAGAAGGGAGAAGGGTGCAAGGCAGAGGGGAGAATGGTGCAAGGCAGAGGGGAGAATGGTGCAAGGTAGAAAAGTGTGAAAGGCGGAGGTGGAGTAGGGTACAAGGGGGAGGTGGAGTAGGGTACAAGGGGGAGGTGGAGAAGGGTGCAAGGGGGAGGGGAGAATGGTGCAAGGCAGAGGGGAGAATGGTGCAAGGTAGAAAAGGGTGCAAGGCGGAGGTGGAGTAGGGGGCAAGGCAGAGGGGAGAAGGGTGCAAGGCAGAGGGGAGAAGGGTGCAAGGCAGAGGGCAGAAGGGTGCAAGGCAGAGGGCAGAAGGGTGCACGGCAGAGGGGAGAATGGTGCAAGGCAGAGGAGAGAATGGTGCAAGGTAGAAAAGGGAGCAAAGCGGAGGTGGAGTAGGGTACAAGGGGGAGGGGGAGAAGGGTGCAAGGGGGAGGGGAGAATGGTGCAAGGCAGAGGGGAGAATGGTGCAAGGTAGAAAAGAGTGCAAGACGGAGGTGGAGTAGGGTGCAAGGCAGGGGGAGAAGGGTGCAAGGCAGAGGGAGAAGGGCGCAAGGCAGAGAGGAGAAGGGTGCAAGGCAGAGGGGAGAATGGTGCAAAGTAGAAAAGGGTGCAAGGCGGAGGTGGAGTAGGGTACAAGGGGGAGGGGGAGAAGGGTGCAAGGGGGAGGGGGAGAAAGGTGCAAGAGGGAGGGCGAGAAGGGTGAAAGACAGAGGGGAGAAGGGTGCAAGGGGGATGGTGATGAAGTTAAAAATGTGCCCGCCCCGGAAACATTTCTGCGGACGCTCATGGAACGCACACTACTTTGTGAGGGAGAGTGGGACAGAGTGGAGAGAGAGAGTGAGAGAGAGTGGAGAGAGACAGTGGAGAGAGAGAGAGTGGAGAGAGAGAGAGTGGGGGAGACAGTGGAGAGAGAGTAGAGAGAGAGTGGAGAGAGTGGAGATAGACAGTGGAGAGAGAGTGGAGAGATAGTGGAGAGAGTGAGCGAGAGAGAGTGGAGAGAGAGAGAGTGGAGAGAGAGACAGTGGAGAGAGAGTGGAGAGAGAGAGAGAGAGAGTGGAGAGAGTGGGGAGATTGGAGAGAGAGAGAGAGAGTGGAGAGAGAGTAGAGAAAGAGAGTGGAGGGAGAGAGAGTGGAGAGAGAGTAGAGAGAGAGTGGAGGGAGACAGTGGAGAGATAGAGTGGGGAGAATGGAGAGAGAGTGGGGAGAGAGAAAGTGGAGAGAGAGTAGAGACAGAGTGGAGAGAGACAGTGGAGAGAGACAGTAGAGAGAGAGAGAGAGAGAGTGGAGAGAGAGTAGAGAGACAGAGAAGGGAGAGAGGGTGGAGCAAGAGAGTGCAGGGAGAGTGGAGAGAGGAGAGAGAGAGAGTGGAGGGAGACAGTGGAGGGAGACAGCAGAGAGAGAGTGGAGAGAGAGAGAGATAGAGTGAGAGAGTGGAGAGAGAGTAGAGAGAGAGAAATTGGAGAGAGAGACAGTGGAGAGAGAGACAGTAGAGAAAGAGTGGACAGAGTTGAGAGAGAGAATGGAGAGAGAATGGAGAAGGTGGAGAGAGAGTAGAGACTGACTGACTGACTCAGAGACTGGATACTGACTGACCGAGAGACTGACTGAGAGAGAGAGAGAGAGACTGGCTGACTGAGAGAGTGACTGACTGACTGACAGAGAGAGACTGATTGAGAGTGAGACTGACTGACAGAGAGAGAGAGATTGACTGACTGACAGAGACTGACTGACTGAGGTAGAGAGATACTGACTGGGAGAGACTGACTGACTGGGAGAGAGAGAGACTGACTGACAGAGAGAGACTGAGAGAGAGAGGCGGAGACTGACTGACAGAGAGATAGACTGATTGACTGCGAGAGAGACTGACTGAGAGAGAGACTGACTGAGAGAGAGACTGACAGAGAGAGAGAGTGACTGACTGAGAGAGGCTGACTGACTAACAGAGACTGACTGACAATGAGAGAGACTGACTGACTGAGGTAGAGAGAGAATGACTGACTGAGAGAGACTGACTGACTGGGAGAGAGAGAGGCTGACTGGGAGAGAGAGAGACTGACTGACAGAGAGAGACTAACTGACAGAGAGAGAGACTAAGAGAGAGACTAACTGACAGAGAGAGAGACTAAGAGAGAGAGAGAGACACTGACTGAGAGAGAGAGAAAGATATACTGACCGACAAAGAGAGAGAGACTGACTGACTGACAGAGAGAGACTGACTGAGAGAGTGAGACTCACAGAGAGAGACTGACTGACAGAGAGACTGACTGACAGAGAGAGAGACTGACTGACAGAGAGAGTCACTGACTGAGAGAGAGAAAGACTGACTGAGAGAGACTGGCAGACTGTGAGAGAGAGAATGACTGACTGAGAGAGACTGACAGAGGGAGAGCGAGACTGTCTGGAAGACTGACTGAAAGAGAGAGACTAGGAGAGAGAACCTGACAGAGAGACAGACAGGGGGAGGGACTGACTGAGAGAGAGACCGACAGAGAGAGGGACTGACAGAGAGAGAGACTGACTAAGAGAGAGACTGACTAAGAGAGAGACTCACTGACTGAGGTAGAGAGAGAATGACTGACTGAGAGAGCTGACTGACTGGGAGAGAGAGAGAGACTGACTGAGAGAGAGAGACTGACTCACTGACAGAGACTGACAGAGAGAGAGAGAGAGAGAGAGAGAGAGACTGAGAGACTGACAGAGAAAGAGAGACTGACCGACAGAGAGAGAGACTGACTGACAGAGAGAGACTGACTGAGAGAGAGGCTCACAGAGAGAGACTGACTGACAGAAAGACTGACGGACAGAAAGAGAGACTGACTGACAGAGAGAGTCACTGACTGAGAGAGACTGACTGAGAGAGACTGGCTGACTGCGAGAGGGAGAGAATGACTGACTGAGAGAAACTGACAGAGGGAGAGCGAGACTGTCTGGAAGACTGACTGACTGAGAGAGAGAGACTGAGAGAGAGAGCCTGACAGAGAGAGGAACTGACAGAGAGAGGGACTGACAGAGAGAGGGACTGACAGGGAGAGGGACTGACTGAGAGAGAGAGACTGAGAGAGAGACTGACAGAGAGAGGGACTGACAGAGAGAGAGACTAAGAGAGAGAGTGACTAAGAGAGAGACTGACTGACTAAGAGAGAGAGACTGGCTGACAGAGAGACTGATTGAGAGAGAGACTGACTGACAGAGAGAGACTGACAGAGAGAGACAGAGAGAGAGAGAGACTGAGACTCTGACAGAGAGACTGACTGACAGAGAGAGAGACTGACTGACAGAGAGAGAGACTGACTGATAGAGAGAGACTGGCTGACTGAAAGAGAGAGACTGACTGACTGAGAGAAACTGACAGAGAGAGACTGTGAGAGACTGACTGACAGAAAGAGGGAGACTGACTGAGAGAGAGACTGACAGAAAGAGAGAGATAGAGAGACTGACAGAGAGAGGGACTGATAGAGAGACTGACAGACAGAGGGACTGACAGACAAAGGGACTGACAGGGAGAGAGACTGACAGAGAGACTGACAGAGAGAGGGGCTGACTGAGAGAGACTGACAGAGAGAGAGAGACCGACCAACTGACTGACTGACAGACTGACTGAGAGAGAGAGAGACTGACTGACTGACTGACTGACAGACTGACTGACTGAGGGAGACTGACTGACTGAGAGAGACTGACTGACTGAGAGAGAATGAATGACAGAGAGAGATAGACTGACTGACTGAGAGAGAGACTGATTGACAGAGAGAGAGAGACCGACTGACTGAAGGAGAGAGAGAGAGAGAGACTGACTGACAGACAGACTGACTGACTGAGAGAGTCTGACTGACTGAGAGAGACTGAATGGCAGAGAGAGATAGACTGACTGGGAGAGACTGAATGTCAGAGAGAGATAGACTGACTGACTGAGAGAGAGAGACTGACTGACTGAGAGAGAGAGAGAGAGAGACTGTGATGGAATTGGGGTCAAAGTGTGTATGAAGCTATGCAATGCCTTTTAAGATTGCTATTGTCTACCAATAAAAATGTATTATCAAAATATGCTCTTTGTAGTTACATCTGCTTTTGAAATACTGCATTGTAGCATTGTCTAATGTTTTAAAACGGAAAGAGAAGATGCAGTGGATGCACTTTTGTCAAAACTGAACGATGAGGGGGCCGGATCATGACAGGAGTCTGCATCAGGAAACCCACCTAACATTGGGCAAACTTCCCCGGTCTACCGATGGCAGGGACCCTGTAATGAATGGACCACCACGTATGATAGCCTGCTGGCAGACTAAGCCCAACCTTTAATTCCACCATCCATTGTTACTTATAACGGCTGGATTGGTGAAATTGGCGTAACAATAGCCCCGCATCCCCTGCAGTATGGCGGGTCAATGGCCGGAGAGCTCTAGAATGGCACGGAGAATGCGGGGGGGGGCCCTCCATGTAGTTTGCAGGGGGGCCCCCTCAAGTTTCGTTACGCCACTGTTGAATGGGATTCGCCCTAAATCTATCAGTGGCAAGCCTCACTCTGGAAAATGGATGGATTTAAAAAGGGGAAAAAATGAAATCTCCAAATTGGAACTAGATGAGGCATTGTATAATCTGAACTGTGTGACTGAATATCGGGATTCATGATACAAGCGAATTGAACCTGATAGCATTTTTGCGGGTAAGCCAATGGAGAATTATTATCTTGTTCTTTCTTTTTGAAGTTAATGTAAGGCCGGTTTCTACTGCACAAAAAACAGAGACTTGAGGTTCAGGGTCTATGGGTGATGTTTCTTCCTGAGTGGGACTTTCCAGTCCCTCCCACAGGGTGATGTAATTTCCAGGTCACAGCCCTCAAAGTGACAATTTCTAGGTCCCGACTCTGAGCTGTTACTTGTCATTTTATGTAAACCGCTTCCACTTCTGAGATTGAGGAAGGTGCCCCCTCTCACTGCTTTAAACCCACTACCGATGTCGTTGTACGTGTATGAAAAAATCCAGGCCAGCTCGAGAAAACCTTTGCTAACCATACATTTTACAAGGCTGTAAATCAATCACTTTAAAGGCTGCAAACTCAATCCGAGGAAACACTATGACAGGGATTAAGGAAACTCTCTGCCTGGTAAAGTGCACATTGGGACTGTGACGTGTATTGCAGCTGGAATGAGTAGATAAACATTCCAATGTTTTCAACTCTACCCAACGCCTGATATAATTACAGGGTGATGTTATCACATGTTAGCAGCTAGATATAATGCGGCCATTTATTTTGAGGCACGGGGAACACGATGGGGTGCACGATGGGGGCTTTGGGTGTGTTTTTCCAAAGCATGTTATATTTGTGAACAGCTGCTCTACCTATTTTGCGTCTCAGGAAAACTTGCACTTTTGGTGTTGACAGTTGATGTTGACAGTACCATAGCTTTTATGCATGTGCTGTGACTCTGATATACGAGTTCCTAATATATATTTATCATATATGTGTTCCATGTTTCCTACCACAGTTGTGTAGAATTGAAGTAAAAACAACCTTCAGCAAGAAAAACTGCAGAAGCGGTGAAAGGATTGGGAAGCTTGTCTCAGATGACATTGGACCACGGCTGTGGAACGTTAAGGGCAGTCGAGTATCTCTTAATCAAAATAATCTGATCACCAATACAGGCCTTCTGGAAATGTTAACTAGAGCCTGTATCAGGAGCTAGAAACTATTAAAAATCCTCATGCACATTTAAACCGATACCTTATTCAGGGCGCAGCAGAATCACAATGTCCTTGTGCGAAGGCCCTCATTGGTTAATGTTGTCAAAGCACAATGATGTTTGTTTGTTTGATACCCTTAATTTTATGATAATTATTACTACAATTGTGAATGAGGTCCTGTGCTCTTCTTGGGGTTGGAAGGCAGTGAGTCTGTTTATCAAAAACTTTAATTATGTAAAACTGAAGAACCCAAAATGAAGAAATACAGACAGTATTACCCCAAAATGAAAACTGAAAATAACAAATGTTAGTGTATTTTTAGGTGACAATGACAAAAACATTAAAATACAAAAAAGATGTTATTATTTTTAAATTCGACAAAGTCATTATGGCAAGTTTTGGAGATGCATCAAGAGTTAAGGATGTTCACCATTGTTGTCACTTTAGGTTAATTCAACAAAAAATCAAAAGATGTTTCATTTTGTGTCCATTACTATACTTGTTTCTTTGTAGGTTCTTTATTTCTAGGTAGATCGTGATAAATAGGGAGCATTAATGTGACTGCTATCAGCATCGGATTTTGTGGTTATGTGTATTCCACGTCTACCTCAAACAAAACACAACTTTGCTAGTGCACCTCATTCCTGGTCAACAGCTAATCCTACTATTCTAGGACTAGTACCACACATAGCTCTGTTATTGTGCCTCAGTCCTGCACCACTCCCGCTATATTTTTTCTGTGACTCATTGAAAACTAATGTTAGAAAATACATTTGTGCAAGTGTGCTGCAAGATATCATCGAAGTTACATTTCAATCCATCATGGAACACACTGGGGACTTCTTTAATATACGTTCTTTGCATGCAATGCAGGTACTCACCAAATTTGGTGTTGGCAGGATTAAGTGTGTGGCAAACAGGCGAGCATTTAGTGAAAGTCAGATTTTCTTGGTACTGCATTAGACGGCTGTGATCTTTGAATGTGGTAGGGCGCATACTATCCAAAACAGGTCATTTTTATATATTTGAAAAAAGGTATAATCCAGTCCTTTCATTATGTATTTGTCTAGGAGTGTTGCAATTTCACCTGCATCAGGAAAGTTTGAAAAATTGTGGCAAAATAGTGAACATTCCAGCACAATTACCCAAATATTGTTTTTAAAAGTTGGGTTATTCTTAGTCTTGAGTCTTGGCCAACCAAACGATTAAAGGTCACAATATTCTAAGTGTACACCTCTATCTCGATTGATTTTGCTTTTTCAAGCCAAACATCATGTTTTCTAAAAAATGTGCTTTGTGCCCATGCTTGTCCTCCAGTATTGATAATTAATGACTTTTTAGGCCACCTCATATTTGACAGTAAATAGATATTTATCTTAGGAGGGGCGTTGAGGTGATTTTGTCCTGCATTCCACAGTTTGTCAAGGGTGGGGGCTGAGATTGAAACGCTGGCCTCTTATTGCCACAATTGACAATCTAAACATGAGGCCGCATTTCTTCTCTGTACCTGATGTTTTTGTGCAGATGCACTTTAAATGCTTAAAACACATACCCCGAGCATCACAGCATATTTTGAGATTTATGTGCATTAAAAAGATTAATTTGTGCTTAGGTTGTACAACATCATGTTTTTCGAGAAGGGTAAGAATGAATATTTGTGTAAAATAGTTCATTTCCCATTAAGCACATGATTAGTAAATGTTTGGAGCGATACACTAATCATAAGGATCTTCCAAATTGCTTTCATGAAGCATACTTGGACCCAAACTCATTCGTAATAATCCAAACCATATTCCTCTTCAAGTCCGTAGGTGAAATGAACAGAAACCACTGAGCAACAGATCATGTTTGTAATAAACTAAAGGGGAATGGATATAACAATTTTCAGTTAGGCTTAGGATTTTCTGAAAAAATGTGATTCTATTCATTGACATGAAAAATAGAGGAACTGTCCTCCAAGGGCACAGTGTCTATTCCAGACCTAGGATATCGTGGACTAATCCTGTCTTCCCCACTTGATAATTTTTTTTAACCCCTTCCACGCTGATGACGAGCTCAGCTCGTCATGAGGTACACCTCTCGTACGCTCATGACGAGCTGAGCTCGTCATGAACCGCGGGATTTCGCGATTCTCAGCGCACAGCGGGAAAACGCGCCGCACGCATGTGGTTAAGATGGGTTAAATACCTTTATTAAGTGCTATTTAAGTAAATGAATTAAAGGTTTGTCAAGTCAGAGATGTCGTTCCAGGGGAAGATGTCATGTCAGAGAGGAGTTGTTATCTTCTCAAGAAGAGGGAGATGTTATGGCGCAGGGCCACTAGGATTTTGTAGGATGGAGTCCTAATAGTTCTACAGGTAGGATCATGGGCACAACTTTCTGTTTTGGAAGTGAAAGGCAGGATGCATGGAGAACAAAGGGACACACATCAGTAAGGGAGAGCAGGGAAAGCATGGGGGAGACAAGATCCCTTAGATGTAGAGCGCAAGTTATAGTTATTTTAGGGCATGAGTTATATAGTTACTTGAGATGTGAATTTCAGTGGTTTTGTTAGTTTAAAACTATATGTTTCAGCTGACATTTTTACCTACCTCTAACATCCTTTTAACCTTTCCTTTTTTAGTAAATTTCGAAAGTTTTTCTTTTAATTTAAATTAAGATATTATTACGATTCCGAACTATAATGTCACTTTCAACTTAGTTTTTTAAGGGAATTTGTTTGGCCACGCACTTCATGGGGTTAGGGGCAGGGCCTGGCCTGAGGCCCAGTCCTGTGCCCAACCCCCCTTGGGCACCCACAAACTTGCTGAGGCCCATTACCCCGCAGCACACAGCAGCAGCATGGTGTTGGGTGCCAACTCCCCAGCCATCACGCACTGTGCTGCTGGCAGGAGCCGGCTCCACTACTTAGCTCCCGCCTGGGCAGAATCAACTTCTTTCTCCGTTCCCACCCAGGCAGAAGCAAAAATGTGTTCCCTGCCCATGATAGTGCTGCACGGAAGTTTATTTTTCCTGCCACAGTGTCCCTGGTAGGGAACACAGCACTGCCCATGGGAATGGGGTCCCCTGGACACTGCAGCAGTCATCAGGCCCTGGGGATGGGTCGATGTATGGCTCCGGGAGGGGACAACCTTCTTTCCTACTCAAAATTGAAATCACATCAACAAGGGATGGGGTCTCGTGGGTCTCCACGAGGCTATGGAAGGGGAGCTGCACACTTCCTCCCCTAAAAATACAATTGTCCCCGGGGCCTAAGAAAGGCTCAGGAAGGAGGGTTTCCTAGTTGCATAGGATGTCAGAAAGCCTGTTGACCCACTTGCATGGGGGTAGAGTGACGTCAGGAACCAGTGCCCCTCCAAGACCTTTCCGCCGCCAAGATTTATAAGTGCACGATAAGAAACCCTTAGGGTGGAAAGGGGTTTGGGACAGAGAAGAGACTGCCAAGTCTTCACCAGGTTTTCTCCTTCTTCAGACTCTCGTCCTGCTCTCTCAATCTTCTTTTGACTCACTTGGTTGTACTGTAACACATGTGTTAAAATACATTACTCCTTCTACTCCTATTCTTAATCTCTTCTTAATCAATACATATATATTTATATCTACTCCCTACTTTGCTTTTACTTGGCCTCATCTTCTTTTCTTAAGGAGATGTACTTTTCCAATGAAACTTCTATGTGTTATATATTTCTCTTCAATCCAAGATTTCAATATTTAAACCTCTGTTGGTCTAATTATGTTCGAATCTTTTTTATCTTTCCTGTTCCTATTCTCACCTCTTTTTAATCTTTGTGTACTCTGTGTATTAACCTCTTTATCTTGTTGGATTCTTCTCTTCTAATGTTGGTATGTCTTTTCTTTCTGAACTAATGAATTTCGAGCTGCTGCTCAATATTAGGATTGAACTGCACTGTAGGTATGTATTCGAGGGGAATGAACCTTACACTTTTAATACTGTCTGTTAACCAAAAACTCTATACTGAAAGCCTGGAAGGATCCTCGGGCTCCCAGAGTGACAGTATGGAAGCAGGGCCTTGACTTTTGTATGGGACTGGAGCGGCCCGTGTTCGAAGCCAGAGGTTGTCCCAAGAAGCACTACAAGATATGAAAAAGATGGGCAGACTGATGAAGCAAAGCTTTGCATATTTTGCGGCTTGCCGAAATCAAGAACCTCGTTTATGTGTAACAAGGTAACCCGTGTATGTTTTACTAACATTTATATTTAGTTTGGAGAAAGACCGTGAAGCTTGCACATGTGTTTTACTAAAATAATTACTCGTGTCCCCTAAAATGGCCGCTGCTTGTATTTTAGTTACTGCGCATGCGTCAGCCACACTCACGTGTCCTGACGCGTCTGCAGAAGTGGAGGGAAAGTTATGCGCATGCGTAATTCATAGCTGTGCTTATCATGTGGTGCTGCTCGTGCCACTGCTCTTGTGTCCGTGTCAATGTAGCTAACATTTAATGCAATTAAGTTTATTTCTTGATGATGAGTTAAAAGTACAAACCCTGTGATGTGTTTTCATAATGACATTATTGTGTATTAATTTGTTTTCGCTTACTTTTCATGTACCGCGGGAAATGGGGGTCTGAGTGAGAGGAGAGCCATATTGGAGGTCCCTTCTGCGCCTGTGCGACATTCGGCAGCACGAGGGACCTTGGCTGATGGAACATAGCCAGCTGGCAGTGATGGGCGAGATGCTCCTGAGAAAGTCACCTCTGCCCTGCGAGAATAGCGAATGTGGCTCCTTATGTGATACAATGTAATGTTGCGCTACTGTTAGCTCATGGGAACCCCAAATCTGCTAGGCGGTACCCAAATATGTAAATGAAGGCTTCAAATCGTGTGTTGTGATTGGTGTGTTACCCAAACCCTACCTTAGGACCAATCGAAATTGAGGGATTCTGACACTTTGCAACATTGGGGGGTGGTACACTGTCCCCAAACTGTATATCTACCCTGGGTTCACCTAGTGAACCGTCCGACTTGTCTGGTTTAGCTGACCTGTCACTGACCCAACGCACTCAATAGGTGACTGAAGATACAGAGCGCTGCGGAGCACTCTGTCCGAATTTGACCATAGACTAAGGTTCTACTGAACCTTAAAGTGCTGGCAAAGCACTTAGCTGGGAGTTCGCTGACCCAATCGGGGTCTTGATCGATAGCTGCAGAGCGGGTGGAGCGCAGGCGTTGCTTCCGAACTGTGGGTTCCGGTCCTGTCCTGAAGAGGGTCCTGTCCTGAAGAGGGTCCTGTCCTGAGGGTTTGCTGTCCTGTCCTGAGGGTTTGCTGTCCTGTCCTGAGGGTCCTGTCCTGATTCCTATTCCGAGGGTATCCTGTCCTATCCTGGGTGTCCATTCTACACCTGCTGTCCTTTGAGGGGTATCCTTCCTTGAGGGTTTCCTGTCCTTAACTGACCCGTGGCCAGGGTTTGGTTTCCACACCTTTTCTAGGTAAATATTTCTCTGAACTTCTTGAAACTCTTGCACCTTCTGAATTTCTAACTTTTGCTAAAATAAAGTTCAACATTGCATATGTTATATTTCCATGCCTTTCCGCAACTATTGAACAGTCATTTATAATTTTGCAAAGTTATTCCTATGTCTTCTCATTTGTTAGAAATCATATTTTGCATAGCAGTGTGTCATTTCCTGATATGGTCTAGAACTTCGTTGCCTAGGTTGTTCAAAGGCCCTTTCACCTTAAGTGAAGCGTGTTATTCATTATAAGTTCTTCTATAGTCACACACACTTAGTCTATCACTGTCTAGATAATACTGACTTATATAGTATCTTTTCTCGTTACATTTTATTAGTACTTTGATGATTACTCTGTCATTATTTCTTTCTGCCTATGTGATTTATGTTATCTTGGTTATTGATTGCCTTATTTTACTGTACCTCATGCAAGAAAATATTGAATTTAGATAAACATTTTAAAACTTCCAGTTGTCCGTGGTCATTTAAACAGTATTTGAATGGTATTGGTGGGGTTGGTATTTTGCTGCCTTTCCTTTACAGCTAGCTCCCTGATTCATTGTGGTCATTAGGCACCCGCATCGGTGGATGGTAAGTCGGGTGCACCGAAATTTGGTAGCAGGGAACACACACACACCAACTTGATAGAGCTCGTGAAGTCACCTGATCGATGTATATGGTGATTTGAAAAGTATATGGGCCCTGAAGCCGGAAACGGCGAAAACTGTTGGTCGGGTGGCCTCGCGCGCTCTATCAGTTTTCTGGTAGCTAGAGGATGGTTAGGGACTAGTTGAGAGTAAGGCAGGGATTAGTTGGACTAGTTAAGTCGGAAGCTGCTATTATATTAATGCTGCTATAAGAGCGGCTGTTCTGAGGGAACTGATCACTCTCTTGTGAATACGCTGCTGAAATTCATGAATTGCTGTATTGTTATTATTCTTGTTCTTATATTGTTATATGTACTAATCCATGCATTTGTAAATCGAAGCGTTAAGTGTTGTCCGAACTCCCCGGGGAATTGAAAGGGCAAGTGGTGAATAGAATCCATTGTCCTGAGGTCACAGGTTCGAGGAAAGTTAGGTGCAGGTTAGGATAACCGGGAAGCACTAACTAGGGTTTTCTGAATACATGTGTGAATAAATGACAGTAACGGGGTTCATTGGCAAAATTCCCATAGTGGCGTAACCTAGTAAGGGTCACATCGGAAGAGTAGCAGGTTCCTCGGAGCTAGCGTGAAAGCAGAGGGGTCCGCTGAGAAACCTTAAACTCGGAATATATCCCGGAAAGAAGTGGATGAGTTTAGGGGAATAACAGGTTCACCGATGCTAGAGTGAAGGGTAGGCGGAAGAGATCTGCCCGCAGCGCGTGAAAAGTAAATGGAAGTAGTTTACTTGCAGCAATAGAATTCTTTCTCTGTCTAGACACTTGAGCACTGTGGCGAATGTGTATTTGTTGTAAAATAACCAAGCACTGAGCACTTTAAAAGAAAGAAAGTTTCCGTTACCTTGTGAAGGGAGGGAGTCAGTCGCGAAGCGCCTCTGACGTCACTCTGTGTCGCGCTGGGATTGGTAGACGCAGCGGGCGGGTAGCGGAGCTGAAATTGTAAAGGAGGGGTGAGCGCCGGAGCGTGGGAACTGTCTCACGAAGGGGCCGCGCACCCATTGGCGGAGCTTATTTTGTGTCGCGCACCCATTGGTTGCACGAATTTTCTGAAGCGCGTTCTGATTGGAGGTAGTTTGTAAACAAAGTTAGCGCAGAAGTCGTATGTGGCACTCGCGGACTACAGAGACGCGACCTGATCCAAGGCATCTAGGGTTTGAAAGGGATCAGTGGAAGGCTAACAGATACGATATTATGTACGGAACCAAGAGAAAAATGTCCCTTGTAAATAAGGTGAAAAATTATTTTAAAACGGACAAACCGATTAAATCTAGGGAAGGTGTTCTTGTCCCAGCACCCAATACTCCCGCCTCATTCATGATGTTTGACCGAGGGTACAATACCTGTGTGTGGCTGGAGAATTGGGTGAAGTACACAAAAGATGACGGAGTATTGGCTTTTCCGTTAGATGGTACTTTCAATGGTAGGATCTTATTTAATTTAAGAACCCGAATGAATGAACTGCATCCCAGACCGAGACTAACGCAGTATGAGGCATTAGAGGAATGGGAGATTGAGGCTTTTGAAAGAGAAAGACCCCGAATGGACAAGGGTTTGACCAAGTGGTACCCCAGGCAGAAACAGGAATCCAGGGATAAAAGGATGAAACAGTGGAGGCAGAGCATGATTGTTGAGGGTCTGTTTCCCATGATGCCGGCATGTCATAACATTGGAACGGGTGAGAAAAGTACTGAAAAATGTAAGCATTGGGGGGCCCTGGGGGATTCAGATGATGAACTAATAGATGACATCTGTACCAGAAGTCCGCCACCTTACAATGAGGGAACCCGACCTTCCAGTGTAGGAGATGTTCCCCGACGCCACTTCCTAAAGGAAGAAGACAGGTCCCTGGGACTGGGAGGGGGTGGTCAAGTATTACCCTATCCTGAGAAACCCGAACTGGCGGAAACAAGGGATATATATCCCAAAGTGCCCGCAAGTCAGGAAGAAAAATATCCACGTACGAAAACTTTTTTCCCCAGACCCTTGTATGAAAGCGAAGAGAAACCTTCGAATTCGGGACTGCCTTTTGTTCAACCTCCATATGGGGAAGAGCGCAGGTCCTTTAATACTGGAACTTTATTCCCGAAACCAAATTATGGGGGAGGACCAAGTGAAACGCATCCTACTGCCCCGAGTTTTACTCCTCCATTGACTCCCCAGATATTACATGACACAACTCTAAGAAGGGTACTAGTGGAAAAGGAGCAAGAGGCTCTAGCTAGACAAAGAACAGAAATAATTCAGAAAATTTCTCAGATAAATACTAGTCCTGAGGCATTGACTATTCCAGTAACTATTGGACCGGTGGTCCCGTTATACGGAAATGGTCAGGGAAATCCGATTACTCCAGTTATGACCCCAGTCATGGCAACCCCGAGACAGGAACCGATCATCATAGATGATCAGTCCAGTGAGTGCGAGTCTGAAGTTGCGTTTTTGGAATTGCCAAACAAACAGACTGGAAAGGGAATACAGCAGAGGCATAACCCTTTTAATACAAAAGAAATTAAATTAGAGACAGCAACAGGTACTAGGAATGTCTCTCTGGTAACTCCGGATGAAATTGAGAGTTGGAGTCGTGAATTAGAGAAACAGACTCCGCAAACAAAACCTTTAGACCTCTACAAGCTGAGGGTCGAAATAGAAGAATTAATGGCAGGAAATGTGGGGTTGGATCGATTGAATACCTACTCTGAGGAAGAATTGTCGTTCATATGTAAAAGCTTTACAAGGAACACCAGAGTGCTCCACGAAAAACTGACCGAAACAGCAGTTAGTATGGGGGTAGATATCTCAAAATCCAAGCCCTTACAGAAACCGTACAGAGCAGACTTCTCAGACAAAGATATAGAACACCTGAATGTGGCAGGGAAGAAGTTGCAGATTAAAGAATTAATGGGAGTACTGCAGAAATGGGGAGATGTGGAAAGATGGAGAAGCAGGTGGGCGAAAAAGAGAGAAGAGGTTCGCTCCCGACAAGTGACTCCCGAGTTTGCTTTAAGAGAAGTAGAAAAACCTGAGCAGTTATGCCCCATGCGCGAAGTTCCAGGAGGGAAATATGTGCATGTTCCCTGGTCTAGGCAGGATATTGTGTCCTTCACGAACGATTTTCCAAAATTACGAGAGAAACCAGTTGACTGGTACAGGCAGGTGGAAAGGTTCGTGAAGGTACAGAAATGTCTGTGGAAAGACCTGGATGGGTTTTTCGACATTGTGGTTCCAGTAGATTTATGGACCCAGTGTAAAATAAACATAGACTGGCCGAGTGAGGAGTACCCCAGAAACAAGGAAACTGGAGAGCCATCAAAGGATGTCATGCGAAAATATGAGCAGGTAATTCAGCATTTGAAAGAAAAGGTGCCCGCAAAGGAAACTGATTGGACAAAAATAGATAGAACAACACAGGAAAGGGACGAGACAGTACACTCCTTCTATGAGAGGTTATTGCAGGTATTTAAAACATACAGTGGTATTGATAACATCGACCTGAAGGATATGACGCACTTTATTTACAGGTTTGTAAATGGTTTAAGACCTGAAATTTGTCAGTGGATAAAAGATAATAAAATCTGTTGGCATACTAAGAAAATGGATGAGGTCCTGCGGTACGCTAAGTACTGCGAGGATGAGATGGCAGAAAAGAAAAAGGCCCTCAAGGAAAAGGTGATGTGGGCTCAGGTGAAGCTCGCAGAACAGCAGGAAAAACAATTGAGTAACATGGTTAAAAATGCTGAGAACAAAGGTCCTGGGGGAGGGGGTGGAGGAAAGCCCCGGCCCAAATTTAGCAGGGAAGAGGCTATGAAAAAATTTCCCTGCCATCAGTGCGGCGAAATTGGACACTGGCGAAACGAGTGTCCCCAATTAGTCGATGTTAATTAAAACACTCCTGATTTAACTCCACAGACGCAGAAAGAAAGACCAAGAAAGACTCAACCCCAGGTAAAAACAGTTCAGGTGCCTCGAGCACCCAAGCAGGTATACAGGGGAAGACAGGCAGAAAATGAAGAGATAGAGGTTTGGGAAAGCGGGGAGAACAGAAATACAGCAACTTCGCAGTATCTGCTGAATGATACCTTCCTTTGTAATGATCAGGACTGACGGGGCCTGAGAGGGGAGGACGAGGAGTGCGTACTTGGCGCTTCCTTGCCGGTAGACCAGTCTGGACCATATATTGAAGGAAAGGTTGACGGAAATGATGTCACCTTTCTGTTGGACACTGGCGCTACCCGTTCTACTGTAAGAACAGTGGACGTTCCAAACCTACCCCTCTCGGGAGAAAATATCCAAGTAGTAGGTGTATCTAATCAATTGATTAGTACTCCTGTTACCGAACCAATGGAGATTTCAATTGGAAATTTTAAACAGATGCATAGATTTGTCGTCTGTGACACCAGTCCAGTAAATTTACTGGGACGTGATTTGCTGTGCAAAATGAACTGTACCATCTTTTGCACACCAAAAGGTGTTGAAATACAGACCCCAGATGAAGACGGCATTTATAAATTATTGTTGCTTAGACCTGACTCAGAAATTAAAAGATTGACCCTGCAGGACTTGCCCCAAGAACTACAGGAAGCCGTAAAGCCAGAGGTGTGGGATTTCACTGGAAAGGATGTGGGGTTGATGAAAGATGTGGACCCCATACAAATAGCCATCAAGGACAATGCAGTATATCCTAACACTAGGCCCTACCGAATGAATGCTGAAGTGAAAGCAGGTGTCACTCTGGAAATACAAAAATTATTGGAAGGAAACATCATACAGGAAGTGATGAGCAGCCCGTGCAACTCACCGATTATGGGCATCAAAAAGCCTAGTGGCAAGTATAGGGTAGTGCAGGACCTGAGAAAGGTTAACAAAATTGTAGTTCCTTGCTGCCCTATTGTCCCGAACCCTGCAGTAATTCTGTACCAGATTCCTTGGGATGCTGAGTGGTTCACTGTGATTGATTTGTGTCATGCATTCTTTTCGATACCCCTGCACCCCGACAGCAAATTTCTTTTCTCATTTGCTTTCGAGGGTCACGTGTATTGTTGGAACAGGGTCCCTCAAGGGTATACAGAGAGTCCCTCTATCTTTAATCAGATCTTGAAAAAATGTCTAGAGACTTTGATCTTACCTGGGAACTCTGTATTAGTGCAGTACATAGACGACCTTCTAGTGGCGTCTAAAAGTCACAGGGACTGTGTAGTTGACACCATTGCCCTCCTAAATCACCTGTGTGAGAAAGGGCATAAAGTGGCCCCTGACAAACTACAGTTCTGTGCAAAATCAGTGAAATATCTAGGACACCAGATAGAAAAGGGTGTCAGAAAAGTCACTTCAGAAAGAGTGAGAATAATTCAAAAAATGCAGTTGCCCCGTACTCAAAAAGAAGTCAGAATGTTCCTGGGTGTATTAGGGTACTGCAGGCAGTGGATTCTGGGATTTGCAGCCTTAGCCAGGCCCTTGATAAAAATGACCACGAGAGGAATGCCAGATGTTGTGCAGTGGGATGATGAAAGTCTAATGGCTTTCACAAGACTGAAAAACTGTCTGTGTACAGCCCCTGCGTTGGGAATGCCAGATTATTCCAAAGAGTTTGCCCTTTTCTGTGACACTCGCGATAATTGCGCATTGTCTGTCCTGACTCAAGAACATGGCACGACCAGAAGGCCTGTGGCTTATTTCTCTGCCACACTGGACCCAGTAGCCGCTGGGTTACCAGGCTGTCTGAAAGCAGTAGCTGCTACCTGTGCAAGTTTGGAGCAGAGTGAGTCCATTGTCATGGGACATCCTGTGACCGTGTATGTTTCACATGGAGTGGTAATCCTATTGACCAGAACTAAAACACAGTATCTCACCCCTAGTCGGCTGACTAAATACGAGAGGATTCTTGTGGGTGCAGCAAATGTGAGCATTGTTAGGTGCGGTATTCTGAACCCTGCCACCTTACTCCCCGACCCTTTGGAAATGGAAGGTGGGGATGATGATGAACATGATTGTATTGACCTAACAGAGTTCAGTACCAAACCACGCCCAGACATAAAAGAAGTACCATTGCCTGAGCATGATAAAGAACTATTTGTGGATGGTTCCTGTCTAAGACATGAATTAGGAGGCTTGAGTGCTGCTTATGCAGTAGTGTCTTTCACAAAAATTGAACAAGCAGGTTACCTATATAACATCAAGTCTGCACAAGTAGCCGAATTGATAGCCATGATAATGGCTTGCAAAATTGGGAAGGACTTACGCATAACAGTGTATACTGACAGTCAGTACTGTTATGGCGTTGTGCATGACTTTGGCCAATTATGGCTGCAGAGGGAATTCATGACTTCCTCAGGTACTCCCATTCGGAATGCAAAAGTTGTTCATGACCTTTTAGAGGCCATCCAGTTGCCCAAAGAACTGGCAGTGGTAAAATGTACTGCTCATCAAAGGAGCATGGACAGAGTATCTCTGGGAAACGATTATGCTGATCGAGTGGCTCAATGGTGTGCCAAGGATCGGTATATTGTAAATCCAAAACGAGGGGGGCCAGGAACCAGCTGCCAGCTTCAGGTGTTTGAGGAAGTGCCTACATGGGATGAGGTGAGAGAGTGGCAGGAGTCGGCTCCTTGGCAAGAAAGAGAAAAATGGAAGGAGGATGGCTGTAGACCGAGGCGTGTGGATGGTGTGATTTTGGGCCCAACTGGTATGCCGGTGTTACCCCGACACTTGCTTGGCACAATGGCAAGATTAATACATGAAGGATCACACATTGGTAGGGATGCCATGATTCTGGTATTTCAACAGACTTGGTACAGCAAGAAATTCAGGAAGGTAGCAGAGTCCCTCTGCCAGAGGTGCCTGTCATGTCAACAGATGAACCCAGGCAAGAGGACAATGGTTGAACTGAGCAAGATTGGGAGGTCAGGGGGTCCCTTTATAAAAATACAGACTGATTTCATCACCATGCCCCGTTGTGAAGGAAAGCGATATGTCCTTGTCATTGTGTGCGTATTTTCGAAATGGGTAGAAGCTTACCCTACTCCCAAAAGTGACGCACTGACAGTAGCGAAGTGTTTACTAAAAGAACTGATACCTAGGTTCGGAATACCATGCATTATTGAATCAGATAAGGGTGGACATTTCCAGAATGACATACTGGCTGAACTTTGTAAGGCCTTTGGAATAAGGCAGAAACTCCATTGTGCATACCACCCAGAGGCTTCTGGAATAGTGGAACAAGTAAATGGAACTATCAAAAACAGACTAGCAAAGCTGACAGATGCTACTGGCATGAACTGGGTGAAGGCCCTGCCCCTGGTCCTGATGGGACTGAGAAGTGTTCCAGACCGCAAGACAGGCCTAAGTCCCCATGAAATCATTATGGGAAGAGTGATGAGACAAGCATGGGTGCCAGGAAGCAAACTGTTGAGTATTACTGATGATTTGGTGCTTGAATACTGCAGAAGATTGGGTGACCAAGTGCGTTCTATCTCTCGCCAGATTGGAGACGACGGCATCCTTAATCCAACGACTCCTCTCCACAACTTGGTTCCAGGAGACTGGGTCAAAATAAAGAAGCACACTCGATCAAGCTGTCTGGCACCAAGGTGGGGAAAGAAACGCCAAGTAATCCTGGTGACAACCACTGCAGTAAAAGTCGCAGGTGTTCCCCAGTGGATCCACGCCGGACACACCCAGAAGGTATTGCCAGACAAAGGATTTGAAGAACCAGGGCAACCAGCAGAGGACCCTGAAGAAGTCAGACCAGTAGCAACTGACAACGAGCAGCCCAGCACCAGTCAGGTTGCAGGAACAGCAGACGTTGGCCCAGGAGTAGTTGACTGCGAACTGCCAAGAACCCAGCCTGCTGAAGAGGTCCAGGAAACTGAGCCAGGAGTAGCTGAAGACGAGCTGCCAAGCATATGGCCAGAAGAATGGATACCGATGATTGATCTGACCGAAGATCCTATCAGAACAAGAGAACGACTTAGTGAAGGTAGAGAGTGGACTAGTCAGGAAAAGCAAGGCACAGGCGAAGATCCTCAGCCACTTGAGATTCAAATCAAAACTGAGGAAGGAGAAGGTCAGACAGGGACAGAGCACGTGATTGATACAGATCCAGTGAATAAGACTGAACAAATACCCGATACTGAACAAGTACCCGATACTGAACAAGTACCCGATACTGAACAAGTGCAGGATACAGAGCAAGTGTTTGATACTCCTCCGCTAACTCCTGATGTGGATAAGGGACAGACTAGACATAGAGTAATAGTTCGAGCAGAAGAAAATCAAGAGATCGAAGTGCTTGAACAGGATCAGATAGGGTTAGAAAAACAGGTTCAGGAAACAGAAACAGAAACAGAAACAGAGACAATTGAAAGCCAAAAACAAAATATTCCTGAACAAGGCCAGATTAGCAACCAGGCAGAAGAATTTGATGCTAGCCCTGGAACTAGTCAGATAAGGGAAGTAGAAGAAGAAAGTGGAGAAGAATTACCACAAGATAAAGAGAACAAGAGAATAAGAAAAGAAAGTGAAGTCAAAGTACCGACTAAGAGACTAAAGAAAAGAAACAACCTTGAGCCTAGGTTTGTAAAAAGACTGAGACTAAGGATAAAGACAGTGGAAGAAAAACGTGCAGAAGCAAGAAGAAGTGCTCGAATAGCAGAACAAGAAGAAGACTCTTCCAAAAGAAGGAGTGAGCGAATAAAAAGACAAAACAAAAAGTACAAGTCTCCTGAATGGACACTGGTTTTGGAAGAACTTGAAGATCTTGATATAACTGACGTAAGCGACGGAGAACCTGTCCCAGAGTACTCAGCTGAAGAGGAAGACGAGCCACCGTGAATTTGCACAAAGTAAGCTAGTTGTGTAAAAAAGTAAAAAAGAGGGGTGAGAACACTCCTACTGAGCTAAAATGTCTGATTCAACAGTGAATGGTAGTCCTAGTTGCAGCCGTTTTAAGACGTGTTGCAAGGTGTGTATATGTAGTGTAGTAGTGCTGATAGTTATCTGGATAGGATTAACAATTTTCATTCCCTTTGCTGTAAGTAAAGATACTAACATTGTCCCTACTGAAGTTGTAAATACTGACAATGAGGAGCTGACAACACAGAGTGTAGAAAGACATGAGAGAGCATTGAGACAAACTAAACGAGACTTAGAAGCATCAGATGAGAAAGGACTACATTACCATGGAATGAAAAACAGGACACATTTGAATGTTTTCGCAAACTTGTTAATACACTATGTAGAAACTATGGAAATTGAAGATTGCTATGTCTGCATGAAGCTACCTACTTCGGTGGCTGAAGGCGTGACATACCATCATCTGCCATTGACATATGGAATTTCCTGTAGCATTTTAGCTAGTTTATTTTACAAAAGGGGACCGTTACAGTATTATTACTCTAACAATGACGTGATCTTTTCTGAACTTCCTATACGTGGGAACTTGAATCCTGTACATACCAAAACTGACACCATAAGATATATGGGAGACTACTTTCTGACTATAGGGAACATTGACATAGCAGACGCACACAGAGATAACTTGACTTGTTCTTTGCGTGAGCAGGAAAAGATGTTCCTGAACATGGCAGAGAAAAGGAGAATTAAAATTCAGAAGAAGGCTAATGACGAAAGTCAGAAAAAGCCAAAGTGGGCAGAAAACATGGAAGGCACCTCATCTGGTGGAGCGGGTCCTGCTCTGTTGCTGGATTTTGAAAAGAAAGGCAAGCTATGTCTTCACCGCGAGAAGACTAGCTATTATAATAATGTTTTCATTGGTTCCAGTGAATGCGAACATAATTACAAGGTAATTGGAGGTTGGGGTTTTAAAAATGGGTCAGAGCCTGTGTTTCCTGGAATTTATTATATTTGTGGGGACAAGGCTTATTTCAAATTGCCGGATCACTGGTATGGGAGCTGCTACTTTGGCATTGTTTTCCCGAAAATATACCATGTGAATGGAAAAGTTGGAAGCAATGAAGATACTAATGGCTTAGTGCGTAGTAAAAGAGAAAGTATAGGTGAAATTATGGGTAGTATTTTCAGTGCACTGATACCTGGAGTGGGAGTGGTTCTGAACACTCACAGAATTTGCAAATTGTCTACTATAGTAGATGTGCTGTCTACTGAAACAGCTCATGGATTTCTGCTGGTCAATACCGAAATGGTTGCGATCAGATCAATGGTTTTACAAAATCGACTTGCTCTTGACACCTTATTAGCGAAAGAGGGCGGAGTCTGCCGGATGTTGAAGGCGCAACATTGTTGCACTTATATTCCGGATAAAAGTGTACAGATCAAAAGATATGTGAAAAACATTACTAATTTGGCAAAGGAACTCAAACCACTCGAGGTTGATAGTGCCTGGAAGAGACTGGTAGATGGTCTCTCAAATGTAGGTCATTGGCTTGCTAGCATAGGTAAAAGCTTATTATTCAAAATTCTGATGCCAATTGGTATTATAGGTCTTATTATACTTTCCATTTTCTTATGCTGTAAATACCGCAAGCGCACCAAAAAGCATGAGGTAAATGCAAGAGGAGTGAAACGAAGTGTGGATGAGATTGAATTAGAGGAAGTGAATGATCAGATATACAAAAAGGTGAAAACTTCTCACCCTGCTAAAACTGAAAGAGAAAAGTTAGAGCGGTTGCTAGAAGAAATAGAACTTTATAAAGTGTGAAAGAAAGTTGGCATCTGGTTCCAGTATAATTTGTGATGATAGTAGATATCATCAAAGAGGGGATTGATGAAGCAAAGCTTTGCATATTTTGCGGCTTGCCGAAATCAAGAACCTCGTTTATGTGTAACAAGGTAACCCGTGTATGTTTTACTAACATTTATATTTAGTTTGGAGAAAGACCGTGAAGCTTGCACATGTGTTTTACTAAAATAATTACTCGTGTCCCCTAAAATGGCCGCTGCTTGTATTTTAGTTACTGCGCATGCGTCAGCCACACTCACGTGTCCTGACGCGTCTGCAGAAGTGGAGGGAAAGTTATGCGCATGCGTAATTCATAGCTGTGCTTATCATGTGGTGCTGCTCGTGCCACTGCTCTTGTGTCCGTGTCAATGTAGCTAACATTTAATGCAATTAAGTTTATTTCTTGATGATGAGTTAAAAGTACAAACCCTGTGATGTGTTTTCATAATGACATTATTGTGTATTAATTTGTTTTCGCTTACTTTTCATGTACCGCGGGAAATGGGGGTCTGAGTGAGAGGAGAGCCATATTGGAGGTCCCTTCTGCGCCTGTGCGACATTCGGCAGCACGAGGGACCTTGGCTGATGGAACATAGCCAGCTGGCAGTGATGGGCGAGATGCTCCTGAGAAAGTCACCTCTGCCCTGCGAGAATAGCGAATGTGGCTCCTTATGTGATACAATGTAATGTTGCGCTACTGTTAGCTCATGGGAACCCCAAATCTGCTAGGCGGTACCCAAATATGTAAATGAAGGCTTCAAATCGTGTGTTGTGATTGGTGTGTTACCCAAACCCTACCTTAGGACCAATCGAAATTGAGGGATTCTGACACTTTGCAACATTGGGGGGTGGTACACTGTCCCCAAACTGTATATCTACCCTGGGTTCACCTAGTGAACCGTCCGACTTGTCTGGTTTAGCTGACCTGTCACTGACCCAACGCACTCAATAGGTGACTGAAGATACAGAGCGCTGCGGAGCACTCTGTCCGAATTTGACCATAGACTAAGGTTCTACTGAACCTTAAAGTGCTGGCAAAGCACTTAGCTGGGAGTTCGCTGACCCAATCGGGGTCTTGATCGATAGCTGCAGAGCGGGTGGAGCGCAGGCGTTGCTTCCGAACTGTGGGTTCCGGTCCTGTCCTGAAGAGGGTCCTGTCCTGAAGAGGGTCCTGTCCTGAGGGTTTGCTGTCCTGTCCTGAGGGTTTGCTGTCCTGTCCTGAGGGTCCTGTCCTGATTCCTATTCCGAGGGTATCCTGTCCTATCCTGGGTGTCCATTCTACACCTGCTGTCCTTTGAGGGGTATCCTTCCTTGAGGGTTTCCTGTCCTTAACTGACCCGTGGCCAGGGTTTGGTTTCCACACCTTTTCTAGGTAAATATTACTCTGAACTTCTTGAAACTCTTGCACCTTCTGAATTTCTAACTTTTGCTAAAATAAAGTTCAACATTGCATATGTTATATTTCCATGCCTTTCCGCAACTATTGAACAGTCATTTATAATTTTGCAAAGTTATTCCTATGTCTTCTCATTTGTTAGAAATCATATTTTGCATAGCAGTGTGTCATTTCCTGATATGGTCTAGAACTTCGTTGCCTAGGTTGTTCAAAGGCCCTTTCACCTTAAGTGAAGCGTGTTATTCATTATAAGTTCTTCTATAGTCACACACACTTAGTCTATCACTGTCTAGATAATACTGACTTATATAGTATCTTTTCTCGTTACATTTTATTAGTACTTTGATGATTACTCTGTCATTATTTCTTTCTGCCTATGTGATTTATGTTATCTTGGTTATTGATTGCCTTATTTTACTGTACCTCATGCAAGAAAATATTGAATTTAGATAAACATTTTAAAACTTCCAGTTGTCCGTGGTCATTTAAACAGTATTTGAATGGTATTGGTGGGGTTGGTATTTTGCTGCCTTTCCTTTACAGCTAGCTCCCTGATTCATTGTGGTCATTAGGCACCCGCATCGGTGGATGGTAAGTCGGGTGCACCGAAATTTGGTAGCAGGGAACACACACACACCAACTTGATAGAGCTCGTGAAGTCACCTGATCGATGTATATGGTGATTTGAAAAGTATATGGGCCCTGAAGCCGGAAACGGCGAAAACTGTTGGTCGGGTGGCCTCGCGCGCTCTATCGGGGGATTTGGTTGGAACCACCAGCAATACTTAGAGACAATGCAGTGCCAGAGTAATGGTACCGAGGGGCGATATGGCACACGGAACTTTAATGTGTTCTTTGATTTTACACTGTACGGAGACAAGGGGATACTGTGTGGGGGGGAGGGTTGGGGGAAGGGGGGGAGTTAAGGTGGGGGGTTGGGTAGGTAGAGGGGTCGGTAGGGGGGTTTGGGCTCTAGTTCTATACATTGTGGATCATACATGATGACGACTTGACTTGATTGCGGTGCCTCCAGGGCTTGGAGTGCTGCGAGTATATTGTGATCCTTCAATAAAAAGAGTTGTTAAAAAAAAGAAAAAAAACTCTATACTGTAAAACCCACAATAACTGCAATGTGGAATGACCTTTCTTTCACTAATGCTCTGAAAAGAAAATCAAATTCACAACAATCATGTTTCGATACAGCTCTCTAGTGAATACACTGTTGTGTCACAATGTACCACTCTGTAATATTCCTGTCCAAAACACTTCAAAACACTAGCGCAGAAATAACAAGCGTTTTTAACAGAAACGTGCCATTACTCGCACTTGTGTCACAATGTAACCTCACAAGTTTCCCTTGAGGGCATTCTGCTACTCCCTCAATGCGCGCTCACCAACTTGTCAGGCTCAACTCGAAAAGTAAAATAAATGGAACAGTCTTATGTATTTTCAGCTGAAGACCTCTCCAGGATTTGTAGCACCGGAAAATTACTCGACGAAAACTACTGTAAACGACGCTGCCACAACGCCTCAAATCCTGACTAGATTTCGCGCAGCTCCGAGATATGCTGCTTAATCCTCTGGAATCTCAGGTGAAGTGCGAGATTCCAGAGGCAATGTTCTGGTACATTCCGATGGGTGCACCAGGGGACAGGCACCTGGGGACAGGGAGATACACTAGACCTCTGACCTTTTCAGCCTGCTGACATTTTGGAGCCTCTCATAACACTACCTTGCCTCCTTCTCCCTGCCTCTCCCTTAGATCCGGTTCCTTTGAAAGTACTAAAGGATTGTAGGGATACTATCCTTCCTCCCATGTTGAAAATTATGAACGATGCGATAGAACATGGCATCTTCCCTGTAGCCTGGAAGAAAGCCATAGTGAAGCCTTTGCTTAAGAAGCCTACTCTGGATCCAGGAATCCTGCAGAATTTCAGACCTATATCTCTTCTGCCGGCCCCTGCTAAGATGCTTGAAGCCCACCTAAACTGTCATCTCTCTCGCTTTCTGGATGCTTCAGGGTTCTTGGATGGGTCTCAACATGGTTTTAGAAAGCTTCACAGCACGGAGTCTGCCTTGACTATGGTCACGGATAACATACGTCGCAAAGTAGACCTGGGTCAAACTACCGTGCTAGTATTGTTAGATCTTACAGCAGCTTTCGACACCCTGTCTCCCATTACATTAACATCTAGGTTAAGGGAGGCAGGAGTAACAGGACCGGCCCTCAGAATCCTGAGCTCTTTTCTACAACAAAGAGAGCAGCGTGTGATGCTTGGTGATCTCCTCTCCCCTGCCAAGTCCTTGCAATGTGGGGTGCCACAGGGGTCGGCATTGAGTCCGACCCTGTTCAATATCTACGTGGCCCCCCTTGCTAGACTAGTAAGATCTCAGGGGATGGAGGTAGTATCGTACGCTGATGACACGCAGATTATGGTGTCCCTGACCCACTCTGTGACTGTCACCGCTTCTAACTTTAGGTCCTGTATGCAACTTGTTGCAGAATGGATGATTTTCAATTCTCTAAGGCTGAACGGTGACAAAACAGAGGTCCTGGTCTTTGGTAAAGATCAGGACATATGGTCAGGGGAATGGTGGCCTCCATCTTTAGGCAACTGCCCCACTCCCGTACAATCTGCCAGGAACCTTGGGGTCATTTTTGACACTCGGCTATCTATGGAGGCCCAGGTCAACAAAACTGTGGCCACCTGCTGGGGTGTTATTAGGACTCTGAAGAAAATCCTTCACTATCTCCCCCCGCAGGCACGCAAGCAGGTTGTAATCGCCCTTGTTGGCTCAAGGCTTGATTACTGTAACTCCCTGTATGCCGGAGCCAACAAGGGCCTTCTACAGCGCTTGCAGGTCGTACAGAATGCGGCGGCACGATTTGTTTTGGCCCTGCCCTGGCTGTCCTCAGCGACCATGGCAAGGAAGAGTCTTCATTGGCTCCCTATCATCTCGAGAGTATCTTTTAAACTCCTCTGTCTTACATATCGTGCCCTTATGGCCGGCCCAACTGATGCGCTTGGATCTCGGCTCACTCGATATGTTCCGAGTAGATGCCTACGCTCTTCAGAGCTCAATCAACTGGCAGTTCCTCGCTCCATGAAGGTTAGATGGGGGAGTAAGGCCTTTTCCATCTTGGCACCCCAACTATGGAACTCACTTCCCCTAGAGATTAAATCACAACCCTCACTGGATCTTTTTAGGAAGGCTCTGAAAACTTGGTGCTTTGTTAATGCATATCAGTAAGCTCTATCCATCTTCTGCCTCAGCTAGTTTGGTGTTAGGCGCCTTGACGCCCATGGGGCTAAGTCGCGCATGTGTAAATCCCACTTCATTCATTCATTCATTCATGGAACAGTCTTATGTATTTTCAGCTGAAGACCTCTCCAGGATTTGTAGCACCGGAAAATTACTCGACGAAAACTACTGTAAACGACGCTGCCACAACGCCTCAAATCCTGACTAGATTTCACGCAGCTCCGAGATATGCTGCTTAATCCTCTGGAATCGCAGGTGAAGTGCGAGATTCCAGAGGCAATGTTCTGGTACATTCCGATGGGTGCACCTGGGGACAGGCACCTGGGGACAGGGAGATACACTAGACCTCTGACCTTTTCAGCCTGCTGACATTTTGGAGCCTCTCATAACACTACCTTGCCTCCTTCTCCCTGCAACGCTAGGGGTCTTTTGAATATAAACATTCATTGGCCTCTTGCTTAACACTGAATTTCAGCGGGTTCTGACAGTAACCCCTCGCAAAGCAGGTTCTTCGGACCGTGGTTTACAAGGATACTTTTTATGAAATGCCTTGATCAACGCTGGAGCATGCACATCAGAAAACAATTCCCACACCCTTTCTTCAGTACCGAACCCCAACCAATCTATTAAGTAGTAGACCTGCCCTTTCTTTTCTTTTGAGTCTAAAATCTGTTTTACTTCAAACTCTGCGCCTTGTTCAGTTTGCACTGGGGAGGGAGGTGTAAGCTTCCTGAGACATTTGACTGTCTTTTTTAGCAAGGAGACATGGAAAACTGGATGTATTTGCAAACTATCTGGTCATTTCAATTTATAAGTTACTGCGTTTATCTTTTTCTCAATCTCCTATGGGCCTACAAATCTTGGTTGAAACTTCGTGTTTCCTTTTAGTCTTACGTTTTTGGTACTTAGCCAGACCTTGTCTCCATTACAAAATTCTAAACCCTGTTCCCTCTTTTTATCTGCATAGTACTTACAACTTTCTTTTGCCTTGGTTAAGTTAGCCATTGCCGATTTATGAACTTGAGTCATGTGCTGTACTAAGTCTTTAACAGCTGAGACATTTGCTTCATGGAAACTCAGTGATAGGTTGGGATGTCTACCTGTGTTCAAGAAGAAAGGGAAAAACCTGTGCAAGTGTTCTCTGCATTATTAAATGCAAATTCTGCAGTCCATAAATGCTCTGGCCAATCTCCCTCCTGATCTAGCAAATATAATCTGAGGTACTGTTCTAACTCTTGATTGACCCTCCCTGTTTGCCCGTCTGTCTCTGGGTGAAAACTGGTAGAGTATCTAGTTTCAATTCCTAACTTTTTGGCAAAGGCTCTCCAGAAATGAGACAGAAATTGCGATCCACAATCAGAAATCAGTATCTTGGGAATGCCATGTGCTCTATGTGTTGGCTAAAAACCTGTGCTAATCTTTTTACGGTTGGAACCCCTTTTAAAGGAATGAATCTAGCCATCTTACTGTAAGCATCCACACAAACTAAAATGGTATCAAATCCCTGACTGGATGGCAAGTCTACAATCAAATCTAGTGTCACAGTGTGCCAAGGGTGTGGAGGATTGGGTAAGGGCTGTAAGAGACCTTCTGGTGAATGTCTTTTTGATTTTCCTCCAGCACACAGCTCACAAGTAGTCACATACTGTTGAATATCCTTGTTTATCTTGGGCCACCAAAAACGTTGTTTGATTAGTTTTATAGTCTTTTGTGTGCCTTTATGTCCTGATAGCTGATGATCATGACACTCCTTCAAAGCCTTGACCTGTAATTCTTGAGTGGGTAAATACAAGGCCCCATCATGATAAGGCAAGTGAGCTCTAATTTCTCTTCGTGGATCTTGTGCCACCCATTCTTCCATGTCACTTGGAGTGATTTTCTGCTGAATCAGGTTCTCTTCAGACTCTCGCAGCATTGCATTAATAACCAGTTCAGCAGGGATTAAATTCTGTTCCTCAATCTTTTCAGTTACTTCTTCAGTGTCTAACCTGGATAGAAAATCTGCCTTACCATTCTATGAGCCAGAGCGATAAGTTATGACAAAGTCATATTCTAAAAAGTAGAGTGACCAACGAAGCTGCCCTGCAGATAATGTTTTGGCAGATTTTAAAAACTTTAAATTTCAATGGTCTGTAAAAACTGTAACAGTGAGCCTCGCTCCCATAAAATAATACATCCAATCTTTAATGGAGTCCGTGATTGCCAGCAATTCTTTTTCTGTGATGGTATAATTGATCTCAGCTGAAGACAGTTTTCTGGAACTAAAAGCCACTGGATGCAGCTGTCCTGTTTTCATATTCCTTTGCAAGACTGGTGCAGTTGTGAAATCTTGCTTTAAGGCCTTAAAGGCATCCTCAGCATTCTCCGACTGTGGAAACTGCAGGAATTATCGGTAGCATAAGCTGAAGCCATTTGTTTGTGGCATCCATTTTGGTCAGCCATGTGCTTCTCCTGTCTTCACTGTTGCCTGCTCTTGTATTTCACTTGAGTCATGAACTACAATTAACTTCTTCTGCACTGAGCCAGAGCCTTGCGCATGCTCAGAAAAGCGTGTAGCTGCCAGAATGCATCTGTCTTAGTGTGTAACTGTCAGGCTGTTTTTACTGATGTAAGGAGAAATGACTCCCCTCCCACTTTGCTGACTAAGACATATTTGTATGTCCATGTTAGTCAAAAACTATTCTTGTATGTGTCAGTACCTCCTTTGGTCTCATGCTGACCAAGCAACAAATGCATATAAAAGACACCTGGTTTCTGTACTCCTTGTACTACCTCATACAGTGCCCGAGGGTGATGTATCTATGTAGTCCCACTCATGAGTGAATAATAAATACCCTGTTTTTATATTCCAGCTTCTGTGCCAATTTCTTCTTTGTTGGTTTAAGGATCGGTGCATCAGTGAGCCCCTAAAAAGGCTTTTTATTCCACAAATTGGCGCCTGAACAGGTACTCAGTGGAGACACAGCCATCCGAGAGGGCGGTTGTGACGGAGGGCAGGAATCCACTGAGGAGGTACACTGCACGAGGAGACCCTTTGTCTTTGCAGACCAACGTGTTTCTCCGGTTTTCTCGATCTGACCCTCTAGGTGATGGCCGGTCCTGACTGAGATCTCTTTTGGCGTGAGTATTTTGAAACGACCGTTAAGTCACCCAGAGTTTGGCAGGTGGAGGTTAGAGACTTTGGTTTGGTCAGGTCGCTATAGCGGCACTCTTGTTTTGTAATAGCTTGGCCAAGATTCTAGTTTGTTTGTTTGTTTGTTTGCGGCAGGTAATGAGGAGATTTTTCTCTACTTTTGGATAATTCTCAGGATAATTACGCTTTGACTGTAATATTATATCGCATTGTAATATTTTTGGCATGCCTGCTACTAGCGCACTTCGTAGAATGTGTTGCTGTCTTGGTGGTAATTGCAAAAAACACAGTTGATGGACAGAATGTAGAACAATGTCATACATTCACCCCAGTACAAGGATCTGGGCCTAAATACATCGTTTATTTGCACTCCACACCACCCTCGGTTAGACACTGGCTATATGCAAATCAGCTCTGACCCTGTGCCTCATGGGAACAGTCCAGTCCGAACTACCAAGACATGTCTTTCCCAGGCCAGAATCAAGCATCCAAGGACCGGTTTCTGGCTATCAGCCTTCATCAGCCTGGATAGCTTGACTCCAGTGGTGTGGAGAGCCTGGGACTCACGTCTGAGCATACCCAGCCCACTCGGGGTGAAAATTGCAAAAAACACAGTTGATAGACAGAATGTAGAACAATGTCATACATTCACCCCAGTACAAGGATCTGGGCCTAAATCCATCGTTTTTTTGCACTCCACACCACCCTGGGTTAGACACTGGCTATATGCAAATCAGCTCTGACCCTGTGCCTCATGGCAACAGTCCAGTCCGGACTACCAAGCCATGTCTTTCCCAGACCGGAATCAAGCGTCCAAGGACCGGTTTCTGGCTATCAGCCTTCATCAGCCTGGATAGCTTGACTCCAGTGGTGTGGAGAGCCTGGGACTCACGTCTGAGCATACCCAGCCCACTCGGGGTTAAAATTGCAAAAAACACAGTGATGGACAGAATGTAGAACAATGTCATACATTCACCCCAGTACAAGGATCTGGGCCTAAATCCATTGTTTTTTTGCACTCCACACCACCCTGGGGTAGACACTGGCTATATGCAAATCAGCTCTGACCCTGTGCCTCATGGGAACAGTCCAGTCCGAACTACCAAGCCATGTCTTTCCCAGACCGGAATCAAGCATCCAAGGACCGGTTTCTGGCTATCAGCCTTCATCAGCCTGGATAGCTTGACTCCAGTGGTGTGGAGAGCCTGGGACTCACGTCTGAGCATACCCAGCCCACTCGGGGTGAAAATTGCAAAAAACACAGTTGATGGACAGAATGTAGAACAATGTCATACATTCACCCCAGTACAAGGATCTGGGCCTAAATCCATCATTTTTTTGCACTCCACACCACCCGAACTACCAAGCCACATTCTGTCCATCAACTGTGTTTTTTTTTTGTTTTTTTTTCCCAAAACCTTTATTGCACCTTTGAATTTACACAGCTGTAGGCCTACAACCCGTCCGGGCTGGCCGCAATTACAATGATATAATCAACATGCAGTAATATTTACTTAAAATCTGGATGTTACGACATTTACAGTACATTACCACTGCTTTAGAAAAAAGGCACCACTTAATCATTAATCAGTCAATCAGTACGGTTTTTGGTTTTCTGTTTTTGCAAAAACAAGAACAAAACAATAGAAACTTGAGGAAGCACATTATGGTCATTCATTGTTAGTTAGTAGGCACCACGGCTAAGTAGGGAAGCGCCCCCCCAGTAAAATCTCCCTCCAAAACTTCCACCCGACCCTGAGACCTGTTATCGTGTGTGTGCAGGGCCCTTCGGGCACTGTTTCCAAGGTATCCACTCCAATTTGACTCTCAAGACTGGTCTAGAAAGCCTTGGTGTAATCCAAGGTCTGTGACCCTTCTCCCTCGCGGACCCCAAGGGGGCCCCTAACCCACTTCCTCTTCGTCATCCGACCCGTCCTGCTCTTCCTCCGGCAAGGGATCACAAATCTCCCCTCTGTATACGTTCCATTTGGTCCAAATTTTGTTCCACTTCCCCGGGCACGCTCTATTGGAGTACACCGCCCGTTCTGTCACCATAACCCTGTCCATGTTAAGGCACCATTGTGCCGTTGTCGGTACTTCTGCAGCTCCCCATTTCTGTGCGATGTCACGTTTAGTCACTATCAAGCCCACGTAACCCAGGTTTGACCATGTCTAGACACGTCAGTAGCCTCCCACACATTTAGGAGGCACCGCCGTGGATCGGGCAGAAGCGAGATCTCCAGCGTTTGTGATATCGTCCGCATTATTTGTCTCCAAAACTCCTGGATACGGGGGCAGTCCCATATAGTGTGAAAAAATTTGCCCTCCTCCCCGCACCCACGAAGGCAGTAAGGGTGTTGTGTTCTGTTAATGCGATGTAGCATGGTTCTAGTATAGTATACCCTATGCAAAACTTTCAATTGTACAAGTCTCAGTCGCGTGGAGATACCCACTTCCTTAGGTGATGCTATCGCCTCATTCCACTCATGTTCATCCATCTCCCCGGTGTCTTCCACCCATTTCACCTTCAGCCGGGCCAGTGGGTCCGGTAGGTTGTTCAGTAATTTGCGGTATGTAAGGGAGGTCGCACGCTCAACCATGTATTCAGTGAGAAGCCGGTCTTCAAGTGGGGAGGAATCCGGCAAGTCAGTGTCTGGGGGTATGGCCGCCAGCAGCGCGTGTTGTATCTGAATGTACCTGTATAGTTCCCTCTCTCCCAGGTCGTATAGCTCTCTTAATCTGTCAAAAGTTACTACTGCGCCCCTCTCCCAAAGATCCCCAACTGTGGAAATCCCTATAGCGTCCCAGTGGGAGAAGCCTCTGCTGTTTCTCATGTTGCCCAAGGCTCGCGAGTCCCACAGTGGCGTGAGCTTCGTTATCCTCCCCTTCCAGCCCAATGCCGCCGTCGCCGTATGCCACAGCGCCGCGGTTAGCCTGGTAGGCCCCTCCAGTTTACGCATTTTAGACTGGTCATATAATGGAGCAAATAGAGTATTCGTGCCTAGTTGTGCCCTATCTGCCTGAAATGCTGGCTCGGTCTGCGGAGTATGTATCCAGTAGTTAATAGGCTTCAGTTGTGTCGCCCAATAGTACAATTTCAAATTGGGGAGCGCAATTCCTCCGTCATACCACCCCCTGTGCAGTTTGGCTTGCGCGATACGTGGCGGGAGGTTGCCCCACAGAAGATTTGATACCAGTGCTGCCACCTTCTGAAAGAATCGAGGAGCCACTGGATACGGAGTATTTTCGAGTACATACAGAAATCGGGGCAAGGACATCATTTTGTACAGAGCGGCCCTCCCCAGCAACGTGAGGGGCAGCCCCGTCCAGAATTTAACATCCTGCCTAAGCCGCTCAATGTGGGGCCCCAGATTTTTGTCCATAAATTCCGCTGGATCCCTTGTGACATGGATACCTAAGTACTTGAATGAGGATCCGGCGATCCTCAGAGGGCATTCTACGCTCAGTGCTGGAGTCGGACCCTTCAGGACATACATCTCCGATTTGGTCCAATTTATTGTGTAGCCTGAACTTTTACCGTGGCTGTCACAGAGTTGTAAAAGGGCCGGCACCCCCTGTTCTGGATTCGTTAGATATACCAGCATATCATCTGCATAAAGGGAGAGCCGGTCCTCCCAACCCCCCGCCCAGCATATTCCCTTCAACAGTGGCGTGGTCCGTATTAGGGTGGCCAGCGGTTCCAATGAAATTGCAAACAGCAATGGTGAGAGCGGGCACCCCTGACGAGTGCCTCTCCCCAGCGGGAACGTGCGCGAGATATGGCCATTAGCCACCACTTGTGCAACTGGGTCAGTGTACAATAATCTAATCCACGCAATAATCTTGCCCCAAACGAGACAGAACCTCAAACAGGTAGTTCCACTCTACAGGTCAAAGGCCATCCTGGCATCTAGTGCCAGTATTGCTGCTTGTGTTGTGATCCCCTGCGCCCGAGCCAGCCAGGAGAAGTGTGGCTCAATGGTTAGAGCAGGCAGACCTTGATGCAGAGCTCTGGCCAGGGACCAGGGTTCGATTCCCGCCTCGGCGAGTCTCTGGCTCATTAATTCCCCTGACTGGATATTCACGCCTCAGTGCCTGTTCTGATCATGGGTCCCACGCTGCAACTCTGGGCAATAGCTTGCTTAGTCTCCACAACGGCCCCAAAAGCGCTGGGATGCCTGGCTGCACCTGGGGCGTGCCTAGGAGTGGACATTTCCCAGGAAAACCAGGAAGGGTTCCTAAGCGGTATACGGACAGCGCCGGGACACCTCCGGTGGAGGTAGCTGTGCGCTTTACAAATTCCGACATTTACATTTACATTTACATTTACATTTACATGCAGCCTACGCAGATTTAGCGCCGTGTTCCTATGAGGCATAAATCCGGACTGGTCCGGATGTATAAGGGTGGGCAGATGAGGTACAAGTCTGGTCGCCAAGAGTTTGGCGAGGATTTTAACTTCCGCATTAAGCAGCGAGATGGGTCCGTAAGAGGAGCAATCCTCCGGCGGTTTCCCTGGTTTGGGAATGGCTACTATAGCAGCCAGTCTCTGGTCTGGCGGAAGTATTCCTTTTTCTAGACATTCACTATACATGGCCAGCAAATGTTTACTCAGTATCTCAGGCTTCGATTGATACCATTCAATGGGTATGCCATTTGGTCCAAGCGCCTTGCCCGGGTTCAGTGCATTAATCCCCAGCTGTATCTCCTCTGCCGTGATTTCCGCATCCAATTCCGCAGCAGCCTCTGCAGGAAGTGTCCGGATCTCAATCTGCTCTAATGCCGTTGTGGCCATTTCAGGTGTTACGCTCCGCACAGGGGTGTATACCCCCTCAAAGTGGGCCGCGAGCGTCTCGACGATGAGTTCTGGGCTAGTGTGCATCTCTCCCTGCCTGTTTCTCACTTGTTGAATGCCCCTAGAGCTACCTTCCCTCTTATCTAGCCAGGCTAGCATCTTACCCGCCTTATCTCCCACCTCATAGACCCTATTCTGCGTGTCAGCGATATTTCCATTCACTTGAGTTCGTAAATGGTCCGTGTAGAGTTGCTGTTGGATGTTAAGTGCGTGGCTGTTGCCGGTGTGGGCTGCCTCTCATGTGCTGTCGACAGCTCCTGCAATGTGAGTTCTAACTTAGTGAGCTCCAAGCTCTCTCCTTTTTGTGACCTGTGATCGAGGTTATGGCTTGCCCCCTGAACACCGTCTCATACGCTTCCCATAGAACCTCAGAGGAGCGCACTGAGTCCACATTCTCAGTGAAGTACTGTGTCGTTACTGTTTTAAGAGCCCTACGAACCTGGGGGATCCTCAGGTATGCAGCGTGTATAGGGAATAGTCGCCTGAGTGCCTTTCCGTGGGTGGAAATCGTCAGAGTTATCGGGGAGTGATCCGAGATTCCCCTAGGGTGAATTTCTATGGTATCTATGTGTTGGGTGCTGATGCCGAGGGTCAGGAAGTGGTCAATTCTCGACAGGCTACCATGCACTGCGGAGTGGAAGGTGAATTGCTGGGACTGGGGGTGGGAACGCCGCCATACGTCAATTAGACCCATGGCTGACATAAAACGTTGGAAGTGGGAAGGTCCCCCGGCGGGGGCCCCCGCCGGGAATCTATCCAGCCGAGCGTCCACAATGGCATTGAAGTCACCCCCCAGAATCACGTCCCCCTCGGGAAGGGCTAGCAAAAATTCAGCTCGTTTCGGGAGCTGCACCGAGTGGAGCGCTGGGGGAATGTATACTGAAACCAGATTGAGGAGTCTACCCTCCCACTGCCCCTGCACTGTCGCGAAACACCCTTGATCATCAGTCTTAGTCTGTAGTGGAATGAACTGTGAGGCTTTCTGTAGTAGGATACCGGTTCCCCTAGATCCAGACGTAAATTCTGAGTGGACTAACATTTTATACCCTTTCCTATCCATGGCCTTGGTAGCCCCTCCCGTTAGATGTGTCTCTTGTAGCAGCGCTATAGCGGGTTTATGTCTTTTCAGTGTGGTCAGCACTAGTCCCCGTTTGATCTTATCCCCTAACCCTCGCACATTCCATGTCAGTAGCCGTAAGGGCGAGCCCTGCGAATTCGGGTCTATGTCACCCGTTGCGATTGATGGGTTGTCCGTCATTTATGGTTATAGAGTGGCTGTAGTGTTTAGCCCGCTCCGTGTCCTGGAGTTCACCTCCACCTTTGTACCACACGCTATAACGGGTCCTGACAGAGGAGCTAGACCATCTTTGTAGAAACCAAGGTGTTGTTACATCACTCGAATACTGAACATCATTTCTCGACCATACATGTTTGTTCCAATCAACTTCAAAACAACCCCCCCCCCCTCAACCCCCCTCCCTGCCCCCCTGCTTAACGGACTTCCAACTGCCCGCCTCCCCAACTGAGCAGAGTGCTTATCCCATCCCAAAACCAGAGTACTTGCGTGTAGGGGGGAGAGTGTCTCCCCAGGCAGGCGGCATCCCTGCTCACTTCCGGGTCAAACCAGGCCAGCGTCCAGTTGCAGCTACAAAAACAGTAGTCCCAGAAATGGGAGACAGCGGCCCTTTACTCCCCTTCCGATCCGAGTCATTCATTTCCATCTGCTTCCACGATGTCTTGAGTTGGGGACCTTCCCGGCCCTCCTCTGCCCGAAGTTTGTGACCCCGTCCGGCTGTCATCACGGTGTCCGTTATTCGGTCTGTGAGTCCTCCGTGTCCTGTCCGTAGTATGCCAGCCCTCAAGCCAATCCCTAGCCACCACGGGGGAATCAAAGAACCAAACTTTTTTATCAGCAACTACTCGGAGTCTGGCTGGAAATAGCATTTAGTAGGGCAATTCCTTTTCTCTTAGTGTTTTCTTCACCTCATGAAAGGTCCTCCGCCTTCGGGAGACCTCCGCTGTGTAGTCCGGGAAGAATGACACCTTGGAGTTTTGAATCTGGATGGCTGGAGCCACCCTAGCCGCTTGTCAAATGGCGTCCCGGTCTCTGAAGTTGAAGAGTCTCGCTAGGATCGGCCTTGGAGGGCCTCACGTTTTTGGGTTTCCCCCTGGCACCCTGTGGGCCCTTTCCACTGAGAAGAAATGTGAGAGGCCTTTGGGTTGTAGTTGGTTCTTGATCATATCCTCCACGTAAAGGTCCATTGCACCCGTAGTTTCCGATTCCGGTACACCTAAAATTCGGACGTTGTTCCTCCGCGAACGCCCTTCTTGGTCGTCCAGTTTCTCCTTGAGTAGTTTGTTGTCCGCCTGCAGTTTACCCATTTCAGTTTGTAGTTCCGACACATCCTCGACCAGGGACTTGGTCACCACCTCGACCTGTTTCACTCTCTCATTAATCTTCTGGAGGTCCGCGCGAATTAGGGTGACTTCAGTCGCCGTCGCCCCCACCGTCACCTGCACCTGAGCCAATGCCGCCAGAACGTCGTCCAGCGTAGCCTTCTTCAACCCCTCCGCGTCCGCCATTTTCCCGGCAGACCTGCGCTGGTCTTGCGGGGGAGTTTGTTTGTCATAGGCGAATTTGTCGAGTTTGGCTTGTGTGGAGTTGTGCCTGGGGCCCCTATTCGCCATACTGGTCAGCCAGCAAATGTTCTGATCGCCAACTGGGGTTGCCACTTGGTCAGGGAAGAAGACCCACTCGTGGCTCCTGGGTGGTATCTGCGTGCGTGGTAGCCGCTGCTTAGGATTCAGTATCGACCTCCACCCGTGTGTTATGGCCCACTGATGTTTCCACCGCGACTAGGGCGGGTTCGAGTCTAATCTCTCACAGACTGCTGAGACCCAGGTTATTCCTTATGACGTAGTCCACATCAACTGTGTTTTTTGCAATTTTCACCCGAGTGGGCTGGGTATGCTCAGACGTGAGTCCCAGGCTCTCCACACCACTGGAGTCAAGCTATCCAGGCTGAATGAAGGCTGATAGCCAGAAACCGGTCCTTGGATGCTTGATTCCGGTCTGGGAAAGACATGTCTTGGTAGTTCGGACTGGACTGTTCCCATGAGGCACAGGTTCAGAGCTGATTTGCATATAGCCAGTGTCTACCCCAGGGTGGTGTGGAGTGCAAAAAAACGATGTATTTAGGCCCAGATCCTTGTACTGGGGTGAATGTATGACATTGTTCTACATTCTGTCCATCAACTGTGTTTTTTGCAATATTCACCCCGAGTGGGCTGGGTATGCTCAGACGTGAGTCCCAGGCTCTCCACACCACTGGAGTCAAGCTATCCAGGCTGAATGAAGGCTGATAGCCAGAAACCGGTCCTTGGATGCTTGATTCCGGTCAGGGAAAGACATGGCTTGGTAGTTCGGACTGGACTGTTCCCATGAGGCACAGGGTCAGAGCTGATTTGCATATAGCCAGTGTCTAACCCAGGGTGGTGTGGAGTGCAAAAAAACGATGTATTTAGGCCCAGATCCTTGTACTGGGGTGAATGTATGACATTGTTCTACATTCTGTCCATCAACTGTGTTTTTTTGCAATTTTCACCCCGAGTGGGCTGGGTATGCTCAGACGTGAGTCCCAGGCTCTCCACACCACTGGAGTCAAGCTATTCAGGCTGAATGAAGGCTGATAGCCAGAAATCGGTCCTTGGATGCTTGATTCCGGTCTGGGAAAGACATGGCTTGGTAGTTCGGACTGGACTGTTCCCATGAGGCACAGGGTCAGAGCTGATTTGCATATAGCCAGTGTCTAACCCAGGGTGGTGTGGAGTGCAAAAAACGATGGATTTAGGCCCAGATCCTTGTACTGGGGTGAATGTATGACATTGTTCTACATTCTGTCCATCAACTGTGTTTTTTGCTGTCTTGGTGGTACCAATATGGATTTAGAAAGTACTCAGCCGGCTTTCCCACGGGGGATCCCTAATAGGTTTATGTACATTAAATACAGTATTTCTTCCATAATGTATAGTACATTGTGGAACTAAAACACCAAAAAAGATCCTGATCTATGATGGCCAGTAAATGGGTCATTTGACCTTAAAAAGATTCAGTATATTGAGCAGTGTTTGTTAAAAGACAAAAAGCCGTCCGGCTATGTTTGATTGTATAGAAATGTGGGTGAAAGAGGTGAATGAGAGTGTGAGGAGAGAAGAAGCTATAGCAGAAAAAGAACAGCGCAAGACAGTCTTCCAGCAGGCCTTGGAATTGAAAAATAAAGAGATGAGGGAAATTAAAGAGAAAGAAGAAAGGGAGTGTCATTTAGAGGTAACTGGCCAGTAACCTATTCGGCGCCCCTATCCCATGCTTAATAAACCACAAGTTGATTCTATTTTGCTAGATAGACCTCCACCCCTGTATAAATTCCCTAGTGCCCCTGAGACTGAAGTTTCCGATGTAGAGCAATTGTCTGCAGACAAGAAAGATAAGGATAAATTAGACGGACGGGCAACTCGCTCTACTTTGACCACTGACCGAAAGGCCACTCTTAGATCTGCTGCCCGTAAACAGCTTAGGTGCATGATTCGGTTGCAGAGATTCTTTCAACGATTCAGCAATGGTCAGATCTAGAGCAGGTATATTTTTCAGAGACATTTGCTTACGAGATACTGACTAGATATAGAAAATGTTCTGATATTCTGGAACGTGCTGATATAACTGATGTTATAAACAGTTATACGATGGCACCTTTCTTCCTTCACAAGTGTCCGATTTAATTAGGCAAGTGGTTAAGTTGCGCGCTGAGGTATATCGATTACGAGAGGAGAAAAAGGCAGCTGAGAAAGCAGCAGCTGAACAAACAGTTCAGATCCCAGGACACCAAGAAGGAGCTGTAGGGACAGAAACAGATACTAGTAATCCTGTAGTCACTATAAAACTGATGCGTGAAGCTGCGCCTTTTTATGTTCCTTCAAAGGGCGCAGGATCAAGTGATGGTAAAACTTCAGATGATGCAAAGGAATATTTTATGTATAATTGGGTCTATACCCCCTGGAGTAGAGTAGAAGTTATGGCTCTTGAAGCTGCTTTGCTTGATCCACGAAAAATCGAGCCGCATTTTATGAAGAGGTAGAAGGGGCCATTAGTTTGGTGTACTACGACATTGCCTGATATTGATATGTTTTTTGGACTTATTTTACCCCTATGACATGTGGAGATCAATTCGGAAGGTAGATGATAATGTAGTTTATGGTAAAACTTGGGTGAATTTAGAGGGAATGGATATTGCTAGAGAGCCTGCACAGAAACCACAACAGGTGATATTAGATCTTCCCAAAGCTATTGTAACTAAGTTGAAAACGCTTATACCCCCCAAGAAAATAGATTGGACTACATTAGCGTCTTGTAAGCGGCAAAATGGATGAATCGGTTTCTGATTTCTTTACACGATTCGAAGAGACACTCCATGACTTTAGTGGGCAGTCATTGATAGATGACATGGGTAAGCATCTGTGCGTTGACTAATTTGTCGCAAACATGTTGCCAGAAATCGCTAGTCACCTAAAGGCCAGTGAGAGTTCATGGACTACGTCTTCCCCAGTCTCCCATTTGACTATGGCCCAGTATTAGGAGCATCAAGAATTGAAAGCAAAAGGCAAGGAGGATAAAAAGGGTAAAGATTTGAAAACGAAAGTTATGTTGGCTCAAGTCTATGGTCCACCATTAAGAGGTAACGCGAGAGGTAGACATGCGATGTATCGTCCTGGTGTACCCCCTTTCCCTCAAACAACTTTGTCTCCTGATCAATGTGCTTATTGTAAGGAGTTTGGGCATTGGCGTTCAGGGTGCCCCCTTTTGCAAGGTCAGCAGTATCAGCGAGGTAGAGGCAGTATGAGAAACCGCCCAGGGAATATAGGAAATAGGGGAGGCATGGATAATAATATCAGAATTGAGACAGCTGGAGCTAATCATGGATTTCTTTAATAGACAAAACCAATACCAAATGTCTGATTATTTGGCTGATGGCCAAATAAGGAATGCCTAGGATGGGGTAAGGAACCGGTTGAAGTCCCAGTAGATCAGAGGGGTCCCTATGTCGAGGCAAACATCTTGGGTTCTACTGATCGCTTTCTGGTTGATACAGGAGCTACTCGTAGTGCTCTGTCTAAAGAATTGGTTCCTAGGACTCCCCTGCAATGATAACATCGATAGGATTCGATGGGACACCTTCCCTTAGCCCACTGTCACAGCCATGTGCATTCAGTCTTGATAAATTCACTGCAACATGTCCATTTCTGCATTCCCCTACCACCCCGGATAACATTGTGGGTATCGATATGCTTAAACATTTTCGTGCTACAATACGTTGCTTCCCAGAAGGTGTGTGAGTTATTTTAAATGACAACTATCCTATGGTTGAGAGGTCTTGTCTCATTAAAGAGGATATTGCTCAAGCATCGTTCCCTAGCACTTTGTGGGCTACATCAGATACCGATGTGGGACAATTGGTTATCCCACCAGTACATATTCAAGTAAAGGAAGGTGTTTCATTGCCTCGATTGCCCCAATATAAAATCTCTCGAGAAGGTGAAGAAGCATTGATACACATTGTGCAGGATTTGATTGCAGTAGGGGTTGTGGAAGAAGTCCCCTATACTATCTGTAATAGCCCTATTCTTCCCATTTTGAAAAAAGGAAACTGATTCTAAGGTTTATAGATTTATCATTGACCTGCGCGAAGTTATTAAGATCGTAGTGCCCCAATACCCGGTGGTCTCTGACATCACAACACTTCTTACTATGGTTTCTCCAAATGCAACTACATTTAGTGTGATCGATTTAAAGAATGCTTTCTTTTCAATACCTATTCATCCTGATAGCCGTTACTTGTTCGGCTTCACTTTCAATAATCGATCCTTCAGAATCTGTAGAGCTCCACAGGGATATACAGAGAGTCCTAGCATTTATAGCCAGGCATTGGAAAGACAGCTTGATTCTTTCCCTGTACCGAAAAGGGTGGCTCTTATTCAATATGTCGATGACATCTTGTTGGCAGCTGATACCTCTGAACAATGTGAAAAAGGAACACTGTTACTACTTTCATTTCTTGCATCCCATCATCACAAGGTTTCTCGAAAGAAATTGCAGTATTGTAGACAGCAGGTTATCTACTTAGGTCGTGTGTACACAAAAAGGCTATGGGAAACAAAATTCCCTTTGCCTGAAGGGTTGAGAGGATCCAAGGTCGGAGTATACCCTCCCATGTCAAAACTTTAAACCACAAAAAATACTCCAATAGACCAGCATGTGGTCAGAGAAACGAGTACTAAACTACGAAAAGGGAAGTATCTAGTGTGAGGATAGATGTCTAACTTCACCAGAAGGTGAGGAAGGAAGCAGTTCATTTTTGTTTAGTTACCCTCACACACCCTAGTGGTGTCATGCTTCATCATCGGGTCACCCCTGACGCCTAAAAGTCGGGGTGGACTCAACCTCAGTGTTGGGAGCTCTTTATGATAAGTGAAGACCAGGGGGATTAAAGATAAAAATCCTCAGTTTCTCTTTATTCTTGGGTCTGTTAAGGTTGTTAAAAATCTTAAAAAACGGGTCAATGGGAGTGTTATGGTCCTATGACCCTAGTGCCAACATGTTTCAGTCCACAGGTGGCCGTATAGGTCCTGGACTTTCTTCAGGGCAATAGTCATACTCCCTGGAGTGACAAAAGGGGGGTCCCTATCCTGTCAGTTTATAAAGGGCAGAGTCGCTGCTCCTTATAAGAATGTAACAGCTGATTAATCCGTCATGCGTGTTTCTTCATCTGTGAAATACAAAAAAACCAAAGACAGACAACACACAACATTATATGAGCATATATCGGTAATTCCTTAATGCTACTTCCCATTTAGTGGGTTTGTTGAGACCGAACCATAAATGCCAAGTGAATGTGCAAGTACATGTATTCAATCTCATCCAAATTGTGCCACTCACATCACTATCTGTAACACAAAATTGCTATGTGGCAGATTATTGTGTGGTCGCAATTTTGCTCGCATACTGACACTAACTGCATGCCAGTGCATGTACATTCCAAAGTGTACAATACTGCGTGTCAATCTCTTCAAACAGTAAAAAAGCTACTATCATTCAACTTGAAATTTAAAATCCGTTTCCACTTGTGAAAGAATTACTTGCACTCGTAAAAATACATACACTCTCTTACCCATAATGCGGAAAGAAATCGTTTCACAGGGGACCGCTAGGCCTGATGCGGTAGCCCTGTAGTCAAACCCTGTTACGTAGCCCATCGGGGGGAGAGGTTGAGTAAAGACCAACATTAGGGAATGTACAAGGGTGTACCTCCCTCGAGCGGTAAAACACTAGGTCTATATGTGCCGTAATCACAGATTCTAGTTTAGTACTCATTCCATCAAGGGTCCAGCCCCGCCTAATAACCTGCTTGGTCTCGGTCCCCGGCTTTTCGCAAAGTGATGCGGGGCTGGACCCTTGATGGAGTGAGTACTAAACTAGAATCTGTGATTACGTCACATATAGACCTAGTGTTTTACCGCTCGAGGGAGGTACACCCTTGTACATTCCCTAATGTTGGTCTTTACTCAACCTCTCACCCTGATGGGCTACGTAACAGGGTTTGACTACAGGGTTCCCCCATCAGGCCTAGCGGTCCCCTGTGAAACAATTTATTTCCGCATTATGGGTAAGAGAGTGTATGTATTTTTACGAGTGCAAGTAATTCTTTCACAAGTGGAAACGGATTTTAAATTTCAAGTTGAATGATAGTAGATTTTTTACTGTTTGGAGAGATTGACAAGCAGTATTGTACACTTTGGAATGTACATGCACTGGCATGCAGTTAGTGTCAGTATGCGAGCAAAATTTCGACCACACAATAATCTGCCACATAGCAATTTTGTGTTACAGATAGTGATGTGAGTGGCACAATTTGGATGAGATTGAATACATGTACTTGCACATTCACTTGGCATTTATGGTTCGGTCTCAACAAACCCACTAAATGGGAAGTAGCATTAAGGAATTACCGATATATGCTCATATAATGTTGTGTGTTGTCTGTCTTTGTTTTTTTGTATTTCACAGATGAAGAACCACGCATGACGAATTAATCATCTGTTACATTCACATAAGGAGCAGCTACTCTGCCCTTTATAAACTGACAGGATAGGGACCCCCCTTCTGTCACTCCAAGGTGGCTGACCATTACCCTGAAGAAAGTCCAGGACCTATACGGCCATCTGTGGACTGAAACATGTTGGCACTATGGTCATAGGACAATAACACTCCCATTGACCCGTTTTTTAAGATCTTTAACAACCCTGACAGACCCAAGAATAAAGGGAAACCGGGGGTCTGTCTGATGGTTTTTATCTTTAATCCCCCTGGTCTTCACTTATCATAAAGAGCTCCCAAAACTGTGGTTGAGCCCAACCCGACTTGTAGGCGTCGGGGTGACCCGATGATGAAGCATGACACCACTAGGAGGCAAGAGAGTAACTAAACAAAAAGGAACTGTTCCCTTCCTCACCTTCCGGTGAAGTTAGACATCTATCCTCACACTAGATACTTCCCTTTTCATAGTTTACTACTCGTTTCTCTGACCACATGTTGGTCTGTTGGAGTATTTTTTGTGGTTTAATACCTACTTAGGTCACCTCCTGTCTAAGGCGTGCCGTACACTCACACCAGATCACTTTCAAGCTATTTTAGATACGCCTGTGCTCTTTACCCAGAAGGATGTCCGTGCACTGATTGGCCTTACTCCTTTCTGTAGGCAGTGGATCCCTAGCTTTTCTCACATCGTTAAACCCTTGTTGGCCATTGACTAAAGACACCCCGATGCCCCTCCCATGGACTACTGATGTCAGAATGCTTTTCAGCAGTTACGTCAAGCTCTTTGCGCTGTACTAGTATTAGGAACTCCAGACTACACTAAGGCCTTCACACTCTATGTAAATGAGAGGGACAGTTGGGCTCTCTCGGTCCTAACGCAGACACACGGTGATAAGCAGTGTTCTTGTGCCTATTTTTCAGCTGTCCTTGATCCATTTGCTTGTGCGTTGCCTGGGTGCTTTCGAGTGGTAGCGGCGACAGCTGTGTCCATACATCAAAGTGAGGGAATAGTCTTGTCTCACAGATTGCTTTTGTAAGTGCCCCATGCAGTTGATGCCCTTTTGAACCAAACGAAAACACAAACCTTAACTAGTGCTCACTTGACAGGTTACGAATTGACACTTTTGGCCCCTCAGATCACATTGAAAAGATGTTTGACTCTAAACCCTGCTACATTATTGCCATTTTCAGCTACTCGGCCTCAATCACAAGAATCCAATGATTGTATATGTCTTACTGAAGAGCAAACAAAGTGTCGTGTTGACCTACAAGATACGCCTCTTTCTAGAGTTGATGGGGAACTGCGGGTTGACGGGTCTTGTTTGAAATTGCCCGATGGCAATAGGTGCTGGAAATGCAGCGATCTGCCTCTGCTGAAGAATTAGACCAATGGTCTACGGAGGGAGCATTGGATGATGAGGGCTGTTGGAGGAATAAAGACATAACTAAGTGGAGATTGCCCACAGCCTATTTACATCCAATGATTCACATGGCACATGGGCCGGCACATGTTGGAGCATCCTCAAGAGCAAAGCTACTTATGCAGGTTTGGGACCATCCAGATATTGCCGACACAGCTAAGAAGTTAGTCCAATCTTGTTTGATTTGTCTCCAGTATAATCCTGGAAAGGGAACACAAACTCCAACAGGAGGGTTTGCCACACCAACTGTACCTTTTGATATTCTGCAAATGGATTACATCCAGCTAGAACGCTGTAATAATCTGAAGTATGTCTTAGTGGTGGTCTGCGCCTTTAGTAAATAGCCGAGTTGTATGCTACGAAAGATAATACAGCTCTTACTACAGCAAAGGTGCTCCTAAAAGAGTTCTGCCCCAGATTCTGAGTTAGTCGAGTCCTGTGGAGTGACAACGGACCTCATTTAATTGGGCAAGTTGTTGAGTATGTCTTGAAAGGATTGGGGATTAAGCAAAAGTTTCATGCAGCTTTTCATCCACAGTCAGCAGGTTTGGTGGAACGTTACAACTCCACGTTGAAATTAAAACTTGCTAAAATCTTGGCTTCCACCTCTTTGACATGGCCTGATGCACTACCCCTTGCCCTGCTCTCCATTAGATCGATACCACATACATGATCTGGCCTCTCACCGTACGAGGTGGTATTTGGGAGGCCAATGAATATTTGGGAGATTCCTAAGCCATGCCCTATACATGAAGTACCTTATGTGTTGATGAGCGACTACTTTTCTCAGTTGACTGGCAGCTTGCTTTCTATTCATCAATAGGTCTGAGAAGCTCTTCCTGACAGGTCGCAAGGTGATGGTCATGATCTACGGCCCGGCGACCATGTGACGGTCAAAGTTTTCCAGCGGTCGAGCAGCCTAGAACCCAGGTGGCATGAACACGAGCAAATCCTCCTGGCCACCGGAACTGCAGTGCGAGTGACCAACTGAAAAAATTGGGTGCATTCCACGCATTGTAAGAAGGTGCGTTCCGCCTTGGTGGAACCTGCTACGCTGGAGGATCATCGCAGCATCCTGGACACAGAGATAGGCCAAGCTGCATCACCTACAGAACCTGAGGAAGTCTTCCCGGACCATACGATCCCTGGAGCATCTCAATATCAGCTGCGACCCCAAAAACACAAAGACTGAGTTGCTGAAATTAGACTGTTTAAGTAGCCGTCCTAGGTTGGTGAAAGGCTGAGCTACAAAGAGGGGGGACCTTGCAGTACTCGTCTCAACCCTCAGTAAAGAAATCAACGGCTGCCCATGATCTTCGGACTCCATCTGTATGTCTGCAGAAAAGAGATTGACAGCTGCGAGAGTGTGTGGTAGAAAGACTATGTTTATTGGTGGACTCACTTCCATTGTTATCATCATTGCTACGATAAAATGGGTAATAGAGGGAGTAACTTCCGCTCAAAATTTGCTGACTGTCACTCCTCCTGTCCCCATTGAGCACCATTATTATACCCTTCCTTATCATGAGCAGAAGCACCGACAATCCTACCTCAATAACACGTTTATTCAAATGTTGCACCACACCCATAATGCTACAAACGTCACCAACTTTTGGGAGTGTGGAATGATGCCAGCTCATCAGAAAAAGAAAGGAACACCTTTCATTCCTCTGCGTTTTCACACAATGGTTCTTGTCAGGCTTGGTTTGCTTTGTTATGGGCTTCCGAAGTTGCTAACATTACTGGTGCTGATGTAGGAAGACTACATTTTCAGCTAAACAAGGTGTGTTATCCTGATGAGGAAGGAGATCCACAGGCTAAAGGAACTGTATGGGAAATGAAAGAGTATCGCACAGGAAACTCCACCACACGTTATGTTTTCTCAAACACTCGAACAATTAAAGGAAATGGACCTCCTGTTGTACTTGTTACTAGAGCTCGAGCAGAATTATGTGTGAGCAGTATTGGTAGAATTCCTGTGGGGAAAAGTGATTGCACTAAAACACTAAACATTACTGGAATAAATAATAGTAGCTTTTTGTCATCACACAATACCTATTTTATCTGTGGAAGTAAAGGGTATTACCACCTACCTATTGGGTGGTCAGGTAGCTGCTATGTGTCCTTTTTGTTACCACCTGTGTTTTTGGCTCCTGCATCCTACCATAGACTATAAACTGTATAATGACATTTCTAAGAACCGATATAAGAGCACAATAATTCATGATGAGGTGGATCAAACTGATACTGCACTACAGCAATATGTTGACTACAATTTGGGGCTATTCTTCTTTGTGGGAGCAGCTTTAAACAGCAGAAAATTCAGGTGCTTGACACGTGTTGTGGAGGCTGTAACGAATCAGACAGCTATGGCACTTGGATATATCACAGAAGAACGACAAATTGCGAGAATTTCTGGCGCTCCAAACTAGGATTGTCATGGATGTGATTTTAGCCGACCGTGGAGGACCATGCCACATCATTGGGAGCAGCTGATGTGTGTACATCTCAGACCACGCCCCTTCTGTATTTGAAGCAATTTCTAAGCTACATAAAATAGCCACTGAAATCCACCCTGATTCAGGAACATGGACTTGGACTGGTTGATTTTGGACCGTCTTCTCAGCTTGGGGCTGGAAAATATTATCCGCCTTATGTATACTTATTGCAATTCTTTGTCCCTGCTGCCTGTGGATTCAATGTGGCCCAAAGCTCTGTTCCCTGTGTATTTCCAAGGAAATTAGACAGTTGATATTAATTAATATGGAAGATAATTTTCATGTGTCCTCTATTGCATAGTGATGTCTTCAGCTAATGCTAAAAAGATCGTCTGCGGAAACTGTAGAAATTATCGTTCGCATAATCTGAAGCCATTTTGTTAGTGGCATCCATTTTGGACAGCCATGTGCTCGCATGTGCTTCTCCCGTCTTCACTGTTGCTTGCTCTTGTATTTCGCTTGAGTCATGAACTATAATTAACTGCTTCAGCACTGAGCCAGAGCCTTGTGCATGCTGAGAAAGGCCTGTAGCTGCCAGAACGCATCTGTCTTAGTGTGTAACTGTCAGGCTGTTTTGGTCTCGCCTGAGACAGCGCATGCGCTGTCTCTTCGAGACATTTAATATATGGCTTTTAAAAGTGCCACCAGAGGGGTGCGTGGCCAAGCACGGACTGAAGATGGCTGAGTAGTCAGAGTGCTCCTTTGCTCATTTTAGCCTTTGTCTATCCTGACCTCCTATCAGTGCCACCCAACTGCAGCCCCTGAAGCCGGATCGACGGCGGAGTCCATCCCGCCTACTCCGATGCGTGACTCTTGCGGATTTGGGGAGTAATCGCCTTCTCAGAGTCGCGGCCTCCACCAGGTTCCCAGGCTGGGGCCCACAGTGGCAGAGCCTCTCACGACTGGGTTCAAGCTGCAATGCTCTCGCCTGGCGGTGGCACCGCGGTTCGGGGCGCTGCCGTGACCAGTCCCCACCGGCACTGCCCGACATTGCCCTGAAGATCTATAGGGTAGGAAAGACAACCTGGGTGAGGCGGCGTGCGTGTGAGAGCGAGAGAGGCTGTGATTGCGGAGAGAAAGTGCGCGCCGGCCGCAATGAACAAAATGGTTGCGGAGCGAATCATATAGCGAGCATCTCATTCCAACTACTCCGGCACTGCCATCCTCGTGCGCCTGTACCCTGCACCCTACCGTGGCCCAAGGTGGGACCCTCAACCTGAAACACAAGGCAGTTTGGCCATTTGTGCCCTGGGATAGGGTGTGTGACTTTCAGTGTCGCCCTTATTAAATCTGTTGTAGAGCGAAGTACCGCATCACTCAACCATCTCGGATAACTTGCGTCACTTGTGGATCACTTTGGCTGCTATAATGGAGCGCACTAAGGGGATCGGAATCAGGGGTCTGAAACCAGTTCAAACCAACAAGTTGGATCGGTACACAGTGACCAAAGACTCGCAGCAGGGCCGTCCATCAGATGAAGCAGCCCGGGGAGGCCCGGGGGGAAGGAGAGCCGGAGCTCTCCCTCAAAGACGTCATGGAGGCCATCACAGGTGTCAAGACCTCCCTGGACTCAGTGGCCATAGACATTACTCTCATCAGGGCCGACATGGGGAAACTCAATGAAAAAGTGAAGCAGGTGGGAATCACAACGGCCAGCTTAGTGGATGATGTCACGCAATTGCAGAGGGAGGTCCAGGAACTGCAGGACTCCCAGAATCCCACGGACCTCAAGTTGGATGATTACGAAGGCCGACTTAGTCGCAACAATCTCCGTATCATAGGATTTCCGGAGAATTCAGAGGGACAATCTCCAGACCTGTTTGTTGAAGACCTTATCCTCAAACACCTGCAACCCAAAGGCCTCAGTAAATCTTTTGTGATCGAACGGGCTCACAGGGTCCTGGGCGGCCGACCCAAGCTGGGCGCTCCCCGCTGTCCATGTTGGCTCGTGTCCTAAACTACCGGGACAGGGATGTGATCCTCCAAAATTCCAGAGCCAGGGCCCCCCTCCGATATGAAAATGCCAATATCTCCTTTTTCGCCGACTTCACGCAAAGAGTGCAGAAGCAGAGGAGATCCTTCCTATCTGTTAAACGCAACCTGAGTGAAAGAGGCCTGAAATACTCTATGCTGTTCCCGGCGTGCCTCCGAGTTGAGGCAGAGGGGAGGGCGTGGTTTTTTGATCGTCCTGAGGCAGTTGTGGACTGGATTGACTATAAAGGGACTAAAAACCCAGTGGAGCGGGGAGCCGAGGATCATGCAAACAGTGGGCCGGCTTGAGACAGAGTTTCAGAAGACGATCGCCTTATTGAGGAGTACAGGGAACACTTTATGCGGGGAAGGTTGGGGGAGGGTGGAAAACTGTAACTGTATTTTACTTATTGGGGTCTGCAGATTCATTCATGACCTTACGTTAAATGTTCGACTAGTGTGTGACAGTGATGTAACGTAGGGCAGGGCATGGAGCCCACCGCTTTCCCACTCTCTTTTTTTTTCTTCCTTTGAATTTTTAGGGTGGCAGGCACTCTGCAAGCTTTTTGATGGGCAGTTTTGAGCTCAGAGGCCAGGGTAGCGGGGTGGGGGCTGTTGGGTTGGGGTATTTTCTTTAATGGTTCTGTGTTTTTTTGTTTATTGTTTTTGACATTATTCCAATGGTGCAATCCCGGTCTGTGGCGGAGGCCACTGTGGAGTTCAATTTACAGGACAATGGGTGTTCAGCGTAACAAGGAAGTCAAAATCTTAAGTTGGAATGTTAACGCGTTGGGGGCCAAAATCAAGCGTAGTATAGTATTGCAATATATCAAGAGACTTGCACCGGACATAGTATTGCTTCAGGAAACTCACCTTATCGGTAACACTTGTAAAGCTATGCATAGATGGGGCTACTCGATGGTGACACACGCTGGCTTTGTGTCCAATTCCAGAGGGGTGGGTAACATGCAAAAGAAGTCATTCCCCCTGTCACCCACGTCCACTTACTTAGACGACTGTGGCAGATATGTTGGTATTACAGGCACTTGGGAGGGCCAAGCTATAACTTTTATGTCAATATACGCACCACGGGGGTTGCAGGCTGCAACATTTTCTGATCTCAGCACATTACTCCTGGCACTACCGAAAGGGCACCTCGTACTTGGTGGCGACTTCAACTCCATAATATCAGGATCTTTGGACAGGCATCCCCCTCGCGCAATCCCTCACACTGCACAGTCCTTTTCTAGTTTCTTGGAAGCGATGGGGTTAGTGGAAGGCTGGAGAACATACCACCCGACAAGATCCAGCATACTTTCCACTGGGGCCCACAACAGTTTATCCCGCTTGGACTATATAACTGTCTCTGGTCCGCAGGTTACAGACATCCACGAGATACGTCACCTAGCTAAGGGCATTTCTGACCATTCCCCTCTTTGGGTCCATATTGTTCTTGACCACTCCCAGGCTGGAGGCGTTGCCCCAATCAACTCCTGGTTTCTAAAAAAACAAAAATACGCAAGAACCTGATCAAATCCATCGACAACTACTTTATAGAAAATTACCATACTGTTGGCTCACTGCAAATGTTGTGGGAAGCCTTTAAAACGGTGGTCCGAGGTGAGGCTCTCTCTCTAATAGCGGGATCCAAATAAGACAAGCTAAATGACATCTCTGATGTCGAGCAAGAGATCTATCGTCTCGAGCAGGACGTTAATTCTGATCCGACACCGGACGCGCTGCATACCCTACGTCTCCGACAGGACGAATACAGGGCGTTAGTCACTGACCGTGCTAAACTACTGGGGCAAGACAGACTGGGCCGACCTTACGACTGGGGAGATAAGGCCTGGAAATTAATTGCCTGGCTGGACAAAAAGGAACATGCCAGTAGACTTGTCCCGGAACTAAAGGGCGCTGAGGGATCCCCCATAACAGATCCCCAAGACATAGTTGACCACTTTGCAACGCATTTTCATACAGTCTACAGCTCGGTTGCGCCATATACCGAGACGGACTCTTCCGAACTGCTAAGAGACATTTACCTCCCAGTGCTATCGGACAGTGATCGGGCATTTATGGACAGTGCCCTCACCGCGGACGAAATAGCGACCGCAATCCGGGCATTTCACTCTGGCAAGGCTCTCGGCCCAAACGGTATCCGGATCGAACTTTACAAGCTCCGTCCAGACAAATTAGGCCCATACCTGAAATCTATGTTTGAAAACAGCCTAGAACAGGGGTCACTTCCCCTGGACCAAAGAATCGCAACCATTGTCACAATTCATAAGGAAGGGAAACCCAAAACTGACTGCGCCTCCTATCGCCTAGCTCATTGCTTAATGCAGAACCCAAAATTCTAGCCAAAGTACTCGTAAATAGGCTGCTCAATGTAATAAGTTGTCTGGTACACCCGGATCAATCGGGGTTCATGCCCAGGAGAAACACCGCTTTGAACCTGCGTAGAGTCCATGGGGTCTTGGGCAGGGCGCCGACTCTCCGTGAAGATGCTGTCATTGTCTCCCTTGATGCCAACATGGCATTCGATGCAATCGAGTGGCCTTATTTCTTCGCTGTACTCACTAAGTTGGGATTTGGGCCGGGCTTCAGCAAGTGGGTGCGCCTGTTGTACAGCTCCCCTATAGCACAGGTAGTTGTGAATAACAAACAATCGGAAACCTTCTTGCTCAGCCGAGGGACCCGTCAGGGATGTCCCCTCTCTCCCTTGTTATTCGCCTTGGCTCTCGAGCCCCTAGTGGCTTGGATTCATCAGGACGTAATGACTCGAGGTCTGCAGTGGTCGGCAGATGGGGAAGACTGCATCTCCCTATATGCTGACGATTCCTTCTATATCTTGCATCCCCCAAATGGTCTCTTATCGCTGTATTTGATATCTTGGCCATTTTTGGCAGATTCTCCGGGTTTCGTATTAATTGGCAGAAATCTCTCCTATATGTCCTCTGTGGAGCCCCCCCTCCCCGATACCTCGAAACTGCCCCATTCCAAGGATTCAAATACCTGGGTATATTAATCTCGCTTGATAGCTCACTCCGATTTGCCTGTAACCTTGTTCCCCTGTTGCAAAGGCTCAAACGTGACATCGTAAACTGGAAATCACTTCCACTCTCCTTGTTGGGTAAGGCTGCCCTCTTTAAAATGATGTCCCTGTCCTGCCTCCTCTATGTCCTCCAAAACTCGGCTGACCCTGTCCCAAATTCATAATTCAAAGAAATAGAAGGGCTACAACGGGACCTCCTGTGGGATGGGAGACCACGTATCACTTTACCAAAACTTATGCTCAGCTGGTATGATGGGGGCATTGGCTTGCCCGACATCAAGAAATATTATTGGGCAGCGCATCTTAGGGCAATAAATGATAATGATAATTACGCACTTGTATAGCACACGACTACCCGGAGGCATCTCGGTGCTTGTACGAATACCGCTGAGGAACCCTTCCTGGCCTTTCCCTGTGAGGTGCCCACTCCTGGGCACCCCCAAGGTGAAGCCAGGCATCCTAGCGTTGTTGGGGCCATTGTGGAGATTAAGCAAGCTATTGCCCAGAGTTGCAGAGTGGGACCCATGATTAGAATAGGCACCGAGGCAAGAATTATCAGGTCCGAGGAAATTGAGCCCAAGAGCCGCCGAGGCGGGAATTGAACCCTGGTCCCGGGACAGACTTCTGCATCAGGGTCTGCCGCTCTAACCATTGAGCCACACTTCTCCACTGGGCGCCTATGGGCGGCCGGACGACCCGGGGTTCAACATGGACAGATGGATCCTTCCAAATGGAGCCTACACCCGTGCCCTATACTCTAAACTGAACAGGTATACACTTACTGGTCCCACTAACCACACAGTCAGGATATGGCATTCGGCGACCACATCCTTAGGCTGGAGCAATAGACTGACGCCTGCCACACCCTTGCGGGACTCCCAGAGTCTTGGGGATCTTGGCAAATCCAGAGGCTTTCACAAATGGGATCTAATTGGCATCTCCCACATTAGAGACCTCTGGGATAAAAATGACGTTAAGACCTTCAACGCCCTTCAGCGTCAGTATAAGATGGCAGAGTCGGAGCGCTTTTGTTACTTGCAGATCCGACATGCACTGCAAACAGTGCTGCCCCGTGACTCCTCCCCACCTGACTATTCCCCCTTAGAGGACTGATTACTCGATGGCCACCTACCTGAAAAGGCTATTTCCCTGACTTACAGAAAACTCATTAACTGCATAGACCATCCCCTACTGTCCTTACGAGAGAAATGGGCTAGAGACGGGTTTGAATTAGACTACAAAAAATGGCAGACGGCAGTCTCCTCCCCCAAAACTGTTGCCATCCCAGCGCGTCTCTGCCTTGTGCAGCTAAAAATACTACACAGAATTTACATTACTGGCCCCCAATTGACACACATCATTTGGCACTGCGACCCAATTCAGGAGTATTGGCACAAAATTCATGAAATAATGAGCGAAACACTGAGAATTTAAATCATGCCAGAGGCCCCTAGATGCCTTCTCAATATCTGGGAACCCACCGACCTCAATTCACACGCTACACAATGGGTCACACCGGGCTGCATGGTCGGTAAGAGAAACATCGCACAGCTCTGGGGGGTGCCACAAGCTCCTAAAGTGGCGGACTGGAAGAAAGACGTTGATTAGTGCATGTTGACGGAAAAGACAGTGTTTGCAGCCCGGGGATGTCCCCGAAAATGGACTAAGATTTGGGCTCCATGGAATGAATATCGGTGCAATATATGTGCTCCCCTTTGTGACCCTGATTGTGAGGATCACCCCTCCCCGTGATTTCCAAACATTATCATATTGTGTCTGTGTTTATCTTGATTACGCTGTGCTCCCTATCATTGACCTATGTAGAATTGTACCTTTATGTCGGTTATGTTTTAAAAAAAATATATTAATATAAAAAAAAAGTGCCACCAGAGGCTTTTGCTGGCCTACAGCTTGCATTCACGAGCTCGTGCACGTGCACAGCTGCCATCTGTGTTTTTATTGCTGTAATCATGCTCCTCTGCTTGCACTCCCCCTCCCTTCTCCCCTCCTCTTCGTCAGTTTAATTTGTGTCTTCTATCACTGTGAATGCTCCTGCTTTCACCAGGCACACACAACATCAGTCGTCAGTGCACGCTTTCACCAGGCACACACACCACCAGCCATCAGTGCACGCTTCCACCAGGCAAACACACCACCAGCCGTCAGTGCTTACTTCCACCAGGCACACACACCACCAGCTATCAGTGCACGCTTCCACCAGGCACACACACCAACAGCCGTCAGTGCACGCTTTCACCAGGCACATACACCACCAGCCGTCAGTACACGCTTCCACCAGGCACACACACCACCAGCCGTCAGTGCACGCTTCCACCAGGCACACACACCACCAGCCATCAGTGCACACTTCCACCAGGCACACACACCACCAACCATTAGTGCACGCTTCCACCAGGCACACACACCACCAGCCGTCAGTGCACGCTTCCACCAGGCACACACTACCAGCCGTCAGTGCACGCTTCCACCAGGGACACACACCACCAGCCGTCAGTGCATGCTTCCACCAGGCACAAACACAACCAGCCATCAGTGCACGCTTCCACCAGGCACACACACCACCAGCCGTCAGTGCACGCTTTCACCAGGCACACACACCACCAGCTGTCAGTGCACGCTTTTACCGGGCACACACTCCACCAGCCGTCAGTGCGCACTTTCACCAGGCACACACACTACCAGCAATCACACACTACCAGCCATCAGTGCATGCTTTCACCAGGCACACACCACCAGCCGTTAGTGCACGCTTTCACCATGCACACACACACCACCAGTCGTCGGTGCACGCTTTCACCGGGCACACACACCACCAGCCATCAGTGCACACTTTCACCAGGCACACACACCACCAGCCATCAGTGCACGCTTCTACCAGGCACACACACCACCAGCCGTCAGTGCACACTTCCACCAGGCACACACACCACCTGCCGTCAGTGCACGCTTTCACCAGGCACACACACCACCAGCCGTCAGTGCAGCAGGCAGGCTCTTCTAAGAGTATCTTGGTAAATATGTGTTCGATGCCTGGGAGGGATTGGGTCGAGTTTCCTTAAACCATGCTGAGTATGCAGGTGCAGTGCATGAACTCCTGTGTGAGTGAGTCATGCTGCCTGGGGCTCACTCACTCCACATTTGTAAATTGCGCCTGCACCAGACTTTTTCTCATTTGCAAAGTTTGGCGCATGCACACAGCTAGGCAACATTCAGTTGTTAGGGCTGACCAGTCGAGATCTGGCCCGAGGGGTGCTGGGATTAGACTCCTGGTCTACATTCTTCAGGTCGTCTACTAGACCTCCCCAAGCCTGCACTCTCTCCGGTCTGCCTATGCCTCGTTGCGCATTCCGAAGCAGTATTCTATGTTCGCAGCCCACCCATTTCTCCAATTCCCGCTTCCAGCTGAGCACCCCAGGACCCGCTGGGACCTTCCATTTGCTTGTTAGTTCGCTCTTTGCTAATATATAGGCTAGGTCCTGGAACCTCGCCGTGACCTTGGTCTTGGCGGAGTGGGGGAACAGGTTGAGTAGCACATAGCGTGGGGTGCATGGTATCTCTTTACCTATGATGCGTGCTGTCTCCATAACCACTTCCTGCCAGTACCCTTCCAGCTGTGGGCAGCTCCACATCATGTGGATGTAGCTAGCTCCTATCTCCTGACAGCGTGGGCAACTCGCATCATCTCGATGCAAATAACGATTAATTCTGTCAGGTGTAATGTACGCTCTGTGCAGGGTGTAAAAACAAATTAACTAGAATCGTGCATTACGGTATACCTTTGTGGCCCAGAGGAGTGCATTGTCCCAATCCTCATCCTCCATATGAATCCCAAGGTCCGCCTCCCACTTATCTCTCCGTCCCTCCAGCGGTCTTGTGGAGTCTCGCCGAATGGATCTATAGAGGCACGATACCACCTTGATGATGCCTCCTGCTAGGCTTATGTATTCGCATGTGGAGTGCGTGGGTGGTTCGGTAGTCCCCTGTCCCCAGTGTCTGTGCATGGCCCCAGTAACCGCCCCATATAGTAAAAAGTATCCCTGCGGAATGTCCCAGTTTGGCCGGAAGGCCACGAACGTAAGCAGTTCCCCGTCGCCATACAGGTTCCCTATTTTAGTGACTCCCGCTTGCGCCCACTCCTCTAATCCCCTCTAGTGGCCCCCATGTGGGAGCGCCTCTAGTAATGCCACCGACATCTCTGGGGAGTAAGGACGTTTGGTTTTGGTCTTCTGGAGACATATGGCCCAGCAGTTCTTATCATTCTGTGTTCTGAGGAGCTTATCTTTCGCTGCTTAATGGTGCCCATAAATGTGCTCATGAGGTCCGCCCTATTCGGGGTAAATGGGGGCTTCCTCCGTTCTGGATCTAGACAACCTGCAACCCATTGCGTGTAGCGTTGGAGTTGTCCAGCCAGGTATCAGTTTTCCATGTCCGGCATCGCTAATCCTCCCTCCACCTGCGCCCTTCTCAGCGTGGCCAAGGCCACTCTATTTCTGCTGGGCCCCCAGATAAAGGTTGTAATAATAGAGTCAAGCAAGCGAAACTATGCACTGGGGATCCACACCGGTAGGGTGGTGAAGAAATATAGTAATCGGGGCAGAGCTATCATTCTCAGTAAGGAAATTCACCCGCCACCGACAGGGGTAGCGTTCCCCAGAAAGTCATGCAACTTTTCAGCGATCTTAGGGCCCCCCGCCCCCCAATTCTCCTCTTGAACATCAGCAAGGTCATGATATACTTTCACCCCAAGGTACCTAAAACAGAGCGGCTCCCACTGCAGGTCTCCCAGTCCCATGGGAGTATCCCTTGTCACCGGAAAGAGTTGCGACTTCTGCCAGTTAACGCGTAGTCCAGAAAGAGTTCCGAACTCATCCATCATGCACCGGGCTCCCCCTAAAGCTGTAACGGTGTCTTTTAGAAATAGCAGGAGTTCCTCTGCATATAATGCAATGTGGTGTGACTGATCAGCTAGTTGAATACCCTCGTAGGGCGTCCCCGAGCGTGCTACGTATGCAAGTGGCTCTATCGCTAGAGCGAATAAAAGGGGGGCGAGGGGACACCCCTGTCTCGTGACTCTCTCCACCCGGTATTGCGTTGAAATGGTGCAGCCCGTACGGACCCTCGCTACCTTGTACAGTATTTTAACCCACTGGACGAATTCCTGTCCAAGCCCCATTCGCACAGCATACAAAAATTCCCATTCAAAGACTATCGAATGCTTTCTCAATATCGATAGCAAAGATCGCCCCTTCCCGGGCTTTCTCTGTACCCTGTTGTAGGACTGCGAAAAGACGCCTGATGTTAACGGTTGTATCTTCTAGGAATGAATCCTGCTTGGTCGAGATGGACCAAGGAGGTCATATGTGGTAACAGTCTGGCAGCCAATATCTTACTTAGGATTTTAAAATCTAAGTTTAGCATTGACAGCGGTCGGTATGCTGTGCACTCTGTTGGGATCTTGTCGGGCTTGAGCAGGGGCATCAGTACTGCCTCTCGTGTTGTCTGTGGTAGACTCCCACCTTCCCATGTTTCCGCGTATAGTTCCACTAATCTAGGCGCTAGTTCGGCAAGGTGGCATAAAATTCCTGGGGTAGTCCATCGGTGCCTGGGGTTTTCCCTTGTGCCATGGCTTTGACCGCCCCCCTGATCTCCTGTTCTGTTATTGCGCCCCCCAGTAACTCTGCATCCCCCGCCTCCAGGTTGTGAAGCGGTAGGGGTGACAAATAGTCTAGAATCCTATCCGTTTCACGGCTGCCAGTACTTTTGTATAAGTGGGCATAGTAGTCACGGAAACGGCTAGTAATCTCCTCCTGCCTATGTAAGGGCCGTCCTATCTGGTCATGAATTGTCAATATCGTACTGCCCCGCTTGGACGGGTTGGCTAGCCATGTCAACAGGCGCCCTGCCTTCTCATTCAGCATGCGTCCTATCCATGTACCTCTGGTAGTCAAAGCAGCGCAGACGCTCTTCCTGTACTGCTACCTCTTCTTTGGCCTCTAGCAGTTCCAGCCTCAGTTCCGGGTGTTCGGGTCGTCTGTGCTCTAAGTCCTTGAGTGCCACTTCCGCTCTCTCTATGTCTGCTGTAAGCATCCTACGAACCCCGATAGATGTTGCCGGCCACCTTCCTCTGATAACGGCCTTAAAGGCCTCCCATTCCATGATTCTAGAGTCTGTAGATGCTGCATTGTCAGTGAAATATTGTATGATATGTTCCCTAGTCTCGTGTTGGAGGACTTGGTCTTCCAGGGCTTCCGGCTTGAGGCACCACGTCGGGATGGGCTGTAGTAGCGTCCCCCCCTTTAACCTGAGCATGAGTGGGTTATGGTCCGAAGCCGTTATGGTCAGGTACTTTGCCCCCCCAAGTTGGGTGTAGAGGTCTGGTGTGCTTAAAAAAGTGTTGAGGCGTACATGCAAATCATGGGTGTGGGATAGGTGCGAGTAATCCCTATCAGTCGGGTGTGAGCTGCGCCATGCATCCACTAGCCCCCAGTGAGTTTGCCAGTCCCGAAAGGATCGAGCCACAGTATGTACAGGAGAGTCTCGGAGTGGCGGGTGTGATCTGTCCAGTGCAGGGTCTGCTATGCAATTGGAATCTCCCCCTATTAGCACCGCTCCAGTCATGTACGGTGCCAAGACCCCCGACAACTGCTCCAGAAAATGAGTGTGATCCACATTTGGGCAATACACATTGACTAGGGTGATATCCTGCCCATCAAGTATCCCGAAGACAAGCACGTAGCACCCTTCAGGGTCAATTTTGTGCTCAATAGGTTGGAAGGGGACCCAGGCCCGAACCAAGATCAGGACCCCTCGGGCAAATGCTGCATATGATGTGTAAAATGCTTGGCCTCTCCAGCGCCTGCGCAGTGCCGCCCCCTCTGTGGCCAATGTGTGGGTCTCTTGGAGCATCGCTATTTGCACTCCCTGCCTGGTCAACTGAGAGAATATTTTATACTGTTTGCTCATGGAGGGCATGCCCCTAACATTCCATGATATTATGTTATAGGTGACTTTTGTCGGGTGCATGAGTGCTCATGATCCCTCCTGTCCGTGCCCCTATGCCCAGATCCACTTTGTGTCCCTCGCAGAAATTCCATGCGAGATTTCAAGCCATAGCCCTTCTATAGGGACTTGAGAGGAAGTGGCGCAAGCACTATGATCCTCATTCAAAGGAACTGTACCGTAAGGCCAGAAACCTCTATCATACGGCCTGGTCCAGAGCTAAGGCATTTTACGTAACTGAGACCATTAATATGGCTGCCAATAAAGCACGGACCCTCTTCAACACAGTGAAAGACTTAGCCGGAGCAAACTCTACGGCGGTCGCTCGCCCCCTTACCACTCAAAAATGCCAAGATCTTGCCACGTACTTTGTGGAAAAGATCGACACTATTCTTGCAAATATTAATCCCCCGGTGAGGGAGGATAGGGAAGTTCTTCCTTTAGAAAGCTCGTTAGGAAATTGGCTGGATTCCTGGCCATACATTTCCGTGGGCACCTTAAAATCCTTGGCTACCTCCATTAAATCAGGCTCTCCGTGTGATCCCCTCCCTATTAACATTCTGTGCCAACTGGATGACGGTGCTTTAGGAACTATTGCCGAGACACTCAATGCTTCCATCCGTCTGGCAACTGTTCCGGCGTCCTGGAAGCACGCTATGGTTAGCCCTCTGTTGAAGAAGCCATCTGCTGATCCAGAGGTCCTTGCAAACTATTGCCCAATATCTTTGCTGCCTGCCTTCTCAAAAATCTTGGAGAAGCACATCCATGGCGTACTTTCATCGTACACGGAGAACAACAACTTGCTCCATTATTCCCAGTCGGGTTTCAGGGCAGGCCATTCCACCGAATCTGCCCTCCTGGGAGTCACGGAGAAAATCAGGGGACTTTTGGACGATGGACAAACGGTGGCTCTCGTCCTGCTTGATCTGAGCGCGGCTTTCGACACCATCTCGCACAACAGACTGCTTGCCAGGCTGAGTGGGGATGGTGTCGGAGGGACCGCACTGGACTGGATTAGATCCTATTTGAGCAACCGGACGTTTCAGATCTCGTCCTCATACGCCCAGTCGGACATCTTTCTGTCACCTCATGGCGTGCCCCAGGGCTCAATTTTAAGTCTGTTATTTTTCAACCTATATCTCCGCCCCCTCGCTGATCTAGCAGAGCGGGTAGGTCTTGAACTTATGACCTACGCGGACGACTCGCAGATTATTTTTTCCCTTACCAACTCAGAGTCTTCATCCCCTTCAGTTCTGAAACTTGGTCTTCAGGAGGTCTTCAGCTGGATTTCAACTAACCAGCTGAAGCTCAACGGGGAGAAGACGGAGATTCTTCTCCTGGGGAAAAATCGTGATCTGTGGCAGGATAGGCATTGGCCGCCATCTTTGGGCGCTTTCCCCAGCCCGGCTACCCAGGTTAGAAACTTAGGGGTGTGTATCGATGATTCTTTATCGATGAAACAGCAGGCTAATAAAGTGGCTGGTACTTGTTTCACGATCATTAAATGGCTGCGGAAGATTATCTGGATGCTGCCTGTGGATACCCAGAAGACCGTAGTCAATGCGCTAATAACATCTAGGCTTGACTACGGTAACATTCTATATCTGGGCTCCAATTTAGCCGTAATCAGGCGGCTACAACTGGTCCAGAACTCCGCAGCCAGGCTGTTGTGTAAGATTCCTAGGACAGCAAGGATCTCGAAGCACCTTAGAGACCTACACTGGTTGAAAGTTGAGAACCGGGTCCGGTTTAAAGCCTTGACCTACATGTTCAAGATCAGAGCAGTAACCGCATCACGGTATCTGCATAAATTGTTTAGGCCCCATGTTCCTGTACGGAATCTCCGTTCTTCAAATGGACAACTTTCATGGTTCCCAGATTTAAACTGGCCCGAATGGGAGGTAAATCCTTTTCCCATCTGGGACCAGTTCTTTGGAATTCCCTCCCTTTAGCCTTGCGCAAAGAGGAGAACTTCGTCAGTTTTAAGAAACAAGTTAAAACCTGGCTGTTTAATAAATAATTGTTTAAATAAATGGTTGTTGATCTGTTGACAGCAGTTGCTTTCTGTGTTTTGCTCTCTTAGCCATGGCGCCGGGAAACCCTTTGTGGGTATCTGTGCGCATTACAAATGCAAAAAATAAATAAATAAAATAAATAAATTCTCCCTGTCGACAGCAGCGCCCCCCTGTTATTAATAACACTAGATAAACATCCCAACTCCCCCTCCCCAGGACAAGTGAGAGCATCTCTCCCATCCAAACCTAGCACTCTAGTGCCTTACCAGTCATAGTCTGAAAGTGGTGACTAAGCCAGTGTTCGCCTGGAGGACAGCCTGGAGGACAGCCGTCCTCTCCACCCCCGGCACACCCTCCCCATGTACAGGTACCAGTGTACAGAGGGCCCCCCTGTCCTAGTGTAGGGCAACTGTGACGTCATTTCCCACTGCCCAGCAATATAGTCCCGGCTGTACTTGCGTGCTTTCTCTGCTTCACATCAGGTCGTCAGTAATGCGCGGCAGGGCCTGGTCAGCCTCGCCCATTGTGCTCATGCTGGTCTCTGAGTCCGAATCTAAGTGTTCACCCTCAGAATGTGGGGTAGTGTCCCGGGTTCTTGTTGTGCTCATGGAGGCCACCGCAGCAATCGCACTCGCTCTGTCTCTGTGTGTCTCTTCCATCGTCGGGTGGCCCTTTGGTTTCTGCCCTTTGTCCGGGGAGCATGCTGGGTTGGACTCCGCGGGGTACCTGTCCTCCCTTCTTCGGTCCTTGAGGTCCTGTTCCTCTATCCATTCCTAGACCTCGTGAGGCGTAGTGAAGAATGTGGTTCCCCCCTCCCGTACTACACGAAGCCAGGCCGGGAACACCATTGAATAGGACACTCCCATTTGGCGCAATTTCCTCTTGGCCGTGACAAAGGATTCTCGCTGGCGCTGCACTTCTCTGGAGAAATCGGGGAAAATTCTAACTATGCTGTTGTTCACCTTGAGTTGCCCTTTGAGGTGAGCCTGATTCAGAATATGATCTCTGTCTTTATAGAAGAGGAGACAGGCCACTACCAGTCGTGGTGGTCTGCCAGGCAGGGGTGTCCAAGGGGGGACTCTGTGAGCCCTCTCCAGGGCGAAGAACGTTGAGAGTCCCTCCTCAGACACCGCTGTGCTCAACCAGTGTTCAAGGTAAGCCACCATATTTCCTCATTCGACTTTTTCAGGCAGACCCGTGACCCTAATGTTATTCCGGCGTGTTCGATTTTCGGCATCCTCTGCCCGTTGCTCCAGTACCAGAACGCGCTTTTCTATGTCGGTGACTTTGCGCGCAGTCGCCTGGACCGGTGTTCTCGGATTGTCTACTTCAGCCTCCACTGTTGTAACACGGTCTGTCAGCTTCCTATGATCCGCTCGTAGTAGGCCCAGATCTTCCCGAATCGTGTCAATTCTGGTCTCCATCGCAGCCTGCAATTTTTCGATAGCCTGCAGGATATCTTGGAGCGATATCTCCCCTTGCTGGGGCGTCTGCTCATTCCTGGACCCCCTACACGATCATGACTCCTCAGTATCTTTGCTCGCCGATTCCTGGTGCTCAGTGTCACATCTCTTGGTGATCCGCCCCATGTTACTATCTCGTTATGCGGCGTCCGAAAGGGCCATAGTTCCTGTGTCTTTGTGGGTTCTCTCCCAACCCCCAGGTCCTACAGGCAGGAGGTCTTACAATATTGTATTCTTGCTCCGCTAGTTAGTCCACCGGTTCCAGCTGTGATCTATGGCTCAGCACTGAACTCGTCCTCTCGCTCTGCTATCTGCCGATATTCTCGGGTTGGGGACTGGGGTCCACGTTGGGTTCAGGGCGCACCTCCGTGCTCCTTGTGCTCGAAGGACGTAAGGGAGTGCTCCCTTCACTCCTAGGTGACGGCCTCGCGACCCTCCAGTTTCCTCTCCTCACCTTTCGCTGGCGTCTCTTGGGTACATTCGCCGGTCCTGCGTAACTGTCCAACAGCTATGGGCTGTCCCAGTGTCAGGCGAGAACTTTAGCGCCCCAGGAGCCCCAGATGTAAATCTCCTGAGCCGCCTGGTGATCCTGGTCCCCGGTGTGTGCCCCTCTTCTCTTAGTCTGCAATGCTCCCTGCCGCCATTTTAGGGGGGGAGTCGGGCCTCGTGGTTTTAAGCACACAATATGGTTGCGGTGCTCCTCTGCAGCCTTCCTCACACTAATGCCTCCCTGTCTCTTCCCTGCAGTATAATGTTGGGCCCGAGCTTCTCTATGCCCTGAGTATGTGCCCCCTCTCCCCAGTCCATGGGGGGGGACCTGTCCAAATGCACGACTATTCAGGGGCAGTGCGGGCAGCACAGCGCCCCCTGCAGCGTAAGGAGGCCCCTAGCGATCTGCTGCAATCACCCAGCTCCTCAGCTCTGTCAGACGCCTTTGTGTGTGTGCTGCCCCCCCGCGATGCCGATTGTGCCATCCATTGGTCTCAGGGGGGCATGCAGACATCCGCGGCCTGCACCGCTCGTCTAGCCAGTACTCTGCGGTCGCGGCTGCGCACTCACCACGCTCCGCTGCTCGGGCTTCTCCGGTGGGTCGCAGCGTGGTTGGAGCCTCCGTGCAGGTAGCTGCGGGTCCGCTCGTGCGGGGAAGTCACTGCTTGGGGGGCTATGCAGAGCAGGCTCTGGTAACCTGCTTATAAGCGCCCGTCCCCGTCTCGGCTCCCTCCGGGCCTTCACCCAAATGTCGCGGCAGCCATCTTGGGCCGATTCCCGGTCCTGCAGTCTCTTGCCCGTCACGGCTGTTCTCTGGAAGGTTGCGGCACAGATCACTGGTGCCCTCGGGGTTCCGATGCTGGGAGGGTCAATATCGGCACTTAGGGGGCCCCCTATCGGTCAGGATAGGATTGGGAAGGAGGTCACCGGCGGGAGCTCAGATTCAGGCTCCCATCTCCATCTCCATCAGGCCACGCCCCCCCTCCCCTCGGTCTCATGCTGACCAAGCAACAAATGTATATAAAAGACCCCTGGTTTCTGTACTTCTTGTACTACCTCATACAGTATAGAAAAATAGAGAGGGACCCCTTTAACCAGATCAGGGGATTAGGGTACTACTGACAAATAGAAATGAAGTTCCCTTGGTGAACAATTACACTTAGAAATAAATCTGTATATAGCCTACACAGACTACAGCCCATGTGTTAGAACTTACACATTACTAATTAAAACTAAGTTTATGCAAAGGTAAGTAAAAAATAGTATTTTATTTTTATAAAACATCAAACATCATAATAATAGACATTCAACATACGACATTCTGAAAAAAACATTGACAATATCACAAGCACATACAGTATATTTGCTGTTAATAGAGCAATATCTCATCAGAACACAAAGTTAAAAACCAAATATATGTACCCTTGTTAAAAAACAGAAGACATTTTTATACCAAGACTGCAAAGAATATATATGGACAGGGAAGTAGCAGAGAGACAGAGACAGACAATGCATTTTGTCATACGGTCACACATCTGGGTTAACACAACTTTCTTGGCTGATCCTAGACATACTCAATCTTTTTTATCTATAGGATGAGCTGTTCCCCATGATTGTGTAAAGTGCAGCGTCGACACGTTTCGATGGTTAAAATGAATGTTCCATCTTTTTCAAGACAATAAAATATGTCTCTCTTTATTTAAGGCACTGATTGGTTGCCAGTTTCTCATGATTCCTGTAGACAGATACAATTAAATAATTATTTTACAGTAGGTCAATCAAACTATCCCATAATTATCATATTACACATCACTCATAGAGTTGCAGAGAGCAAACTTAATTTCTTCCAATCACAAGGTATACGCAAGTCCTAAAGTTAATTTTACCAAAGAAAAAGTGGAAGCCTAGTAGCCTCCTTACTTTTATAATGCATTGGTTTTAAAAGCATTCACAGTTTTCTATTTTATTCTATCAAATGGGCTATTCATAGTTTCTCTTGTATCTCTTCCCCCTTAGTTAGGCTCATTGTATTCTCTAGGGGAAAGAAAGGGAACCAAACATTAATATTAGCCCCCCCTCCCCTAGGTGGTACTAATCTCTATTTATTAAAAAATAACGGGTAGTCATGTGGGGGCTATAGTCGCGAAATGAATAACCTGATCTCATGTTATTCCATCCTATTATATGTTCGTTGGGTGGACATGTCTTGGTCCCTATATCCAGCAGGTTTTTTGAAATAAGTTTTCATGATATATAATGAATGCCCTGACATCTAGGACATATGCTCCTTTGTATCTAAGACAACAGGCCTCTTTATTACCTCAACATGAGACACCACCTTGGGTGAGGGTTATTTCTATAACTTGTTGGGTTGTAAAATAACCGACGTTCTAAAAAGGTTTGTGCCCGGCTTACATCTAGGAAGAAACAACTTATATTAATTCTGTTTACTTCCTTATCTGGGCAAAAACAAACGTATATAATGGGCACATAACTGCTAGCCTCCCTTCTTTTACCTGCTCAAGGTCTGGTATTATGTTGTCAACTACCTTCCTTTCGGTCCGGGGGCACGAAAGTGATTCCTTTTTTAACACTGGCCCCCTCGGCTCTTTGATATTCTCCGAATCTGGGTCTGTGTTTTCTTGAATTAAGATGGAGCTCCTGTTTATATGCGGGAGAAGAGAAGGAAAGAAAACTTCACCTGCCAAGTTCAGTGAAAGCAGTGTGGAATTTTTAGACATCAGAGTGAAGGATACCCAGGGTCATCTTGAGGTGGAGCTTTTTTCAAAACCCATCGATAAAAATACCCTTTTACAATATCAGAGTAATCATCCCCGCTAACAAAAAGACAACATTCCCTTTTGGGAATTTTTAAGGTTACGGCGCAATTGTACGACATTAACTGATTTCTATCATCATGCTGAAATTATGGAAAAGAAACTAAAAGATAGAGGCTACCCGAAAAGATTGATTAAGCACTCCCTTAAACGGGCTAGGTAGGGACGATAGGGACCATCTGTTAAACACTAATAAAGAAAAAAAAAATCCTCAGATAGAATTGTCTTTGTTAGCCAATATTCAGGTTTGAGCAATAAAATAAAATACATAGTAAACCGGAATTGGAAAATTCTGAACAATGGACTCCCGATAACCCTTGACTAAGCCCCTTTTTTCGTTAGGCGAAATAAAACTATAAAAAATGCATTGGTGAAAACCTACAGGAATACTGGTAGTAGTGTCCAAACTACCTTACAAAACCAAAGAGCCACAGGTAACTACAAATGTGGCTCTTGTTCTATTTGTTCCAACTGTACAGAAACAAAAAACGTAGACTTCAATGGTAAAACTTTGGTCGCTAGGACACTGAACAACTGCCGGAATAGGAGGGTGGTGTATCTGCTTGTCTGCCCATGTGGTTTGGGCTACCTGGGCGAGACAAGAAGGGAGCTATGTATCCTACTTCTTGAACACAGGTCAGCATTAAAGAACAAGAAAGAAAACACGCCTTTGACAGATCATTTTTCCAGTAGTAACCACAAGTGCAATCAATTCAAGTGGTTTATTTTAGAGAAAGTAAATGTGAGCAGGAGAGGAGGAAACCTGGATGCAATCAGGAAGATGCGAGAACAATGGTTCATGTGCCATTTAAATACAATAGACAAAGGTCTAAACACTAGGGAAGATTGGATGAAATTGGTAGCGAACCAGTAAAATGCCAAGTAGAGCCAGCAAGTGATACTTGCAGTTAGAGCCTTTCAGGACAATTGACGGATGTCTACAGTGAACATGTGACATGGCTTAGTTTAAACCCATTGTGAATAAAGGAATATTTTGGTTCATGTAAATAGGATTGTATATATATATATATATTTAGGGCGGTAAAATACGTAATATGTCTATAATGCTTCAAGCACAAATTTACAATATTGATTATAGTTTTATGAATTATTTCCTCCTTTTAACTTTAGAATCTGCCAATAGTACAAAACACAGCTGACCTAGAAATTGTGGTGTTTTTCTTCCGGGGCATTCACGGCAGAATCAGTTGTATGCTGTTTGCAGGAAGGATGTTTTTGACCGAGAATTAGAGCACTTCCGGGTCATTAGAGGCAGTAGACAGAACAACGCGGAGAACCGCATCGAACTGGACTACAGGCAGATGAGCCCTTAGAGAAATGCAATAGAGCGCATGTGCGCGACGGGGTGTTCATCTGAAGGCAATTATCGACAAGCGAATGAGGGAATAGGTCATAGAACATTTAAAAGCAAACCGCAAGAATCTTAGTATTCTGGCGTTTGGAAGACAAGAGGACAGATACAAGTTACTGCTACGCGAGGAATCTTACACGATATGGATATAAAAACTACGGGCAGGGAGACTCTAATATTAGGGCAAGTTTTAGAGGACAGCAGGAGTACTAATGGAGGTGATATCTGCCACAATTGTGTTTTGCAGAGGCACTGCTTGAAACACCTTAATGACGTAGTGCGAGTTGCATGGTACTGAAAAGAGTAAGGGATGCGAAAGAGTACACGGCAGCCATAGTCTTTACGAACAGGTGAAGTTTTCTTTCCTTCTCTTCTCCCGCATATAAACAGTAGCTCCATATTAATTCAAGAAAACAAACAAAACTAAAGATAGTTTTTCTTTAACAGACAAAGAATTGGGGAATATCAAAGACCTGAGGGGGCCAGTGTTAAAAAAGGAATCACTTTCGTGCTCCCAGACCCAAAGGAAGGTAGTTGACAACATAATACCAGACCTTGAACAAGTAAAAGAATGGAGGCTAGCAGTTATGTGCCCATTATGTATGTTTGTTTTTGCCCAGATAAGGAAGTAAACAGAATTAATATAAGTTGTTTTTTCCTAGATGTAAGCCGGGCACAAACCTTTTTATAACATCGGATATTTTACAACCCAACAAGTTATAGAAATAACCCTCACCCAAGGTGGTGTCTCATGTTGAGGTAAGAAAGAGGCCTGTTGTCTTAGATACAAAGGAGCATATTTCCTAGATGTCAGGGCATTATTTATATATCATGGAAACGTACTTCTGAAACCTGTTGGATATAGGGACCGAGACATGTCCACCCAACAAACATATCATAGGATGGAATAATATGAGATAAGGTCATTCATTTCGCGACTATAGCCCCCACATGACTACCCGTTATTTTTGAATAAATAGAGATTAGTACCACCTAGGGGAGGGGGGCTAATATTAATGTTTGGTTCACTTTCTATCCCCTAGAGAATACAATGAGTCTAACTGAGGGGGAAGAGATACAAGAGAAACTATGAATAGCTCATTTGATAGAATAAAATAGAAAACTGTGAATGCTTTTAAAACCAATGCAATATAAAAGTAAGGAGGCTACTAGGCTTCCAATTTTTCTTTGGAAATATGAACTTTAGGACTTGTGTATACCTTGTGATTGGAGGAAATTAAGTTTGCTCTCTGCAACTCTATGAGTGATGTAATATGATAATTATGGGATAGTTTTATTGACCTACTGTAAAATAATTATTTAATTGTATCTGTCTACAGGAATCACAAGAAACCGGCAACCAATCAGTGCCTTAAATAAGAGAGACGTATTTTATTGTCTTGAAAAAGATGGAACATTAATTTTAACCATCGAAACGCGTTGATGCTGTACTTTACACAGTCAAGGGGAACAGCTCATCCTATAGATAAAAAAGATTGAGTACATCTAGGATCAGCCAAGAAAGTTGTGTTAACCCAGATGTGTGACCGTATGACAAAATACATTGTCTGTCTCTGTCTTTCAGCTACTTGCCTGTCTGTATATATTCTTTGCAGTCTTGGTATAAAAATGTCTTCTGTTTGTTTAACAAAAGTACATATATTTGGTTTTTAACTTTGTGTTCTGATGAGATATTGCTCTATTAACTGCAAATATACTGTATATGCTTGTGATATTGTCAACGTTTTTTTAGAAAGTCGTATGTTGAATGTCTATTATTATGATGTTTGATGTTTTATAAAAATAAAATACTCGTTTTTTACTTACCTTTGCATAAACGTAGTTTTAATTAGTAATGTGTAAGTTCTAACATATGGGTGGTAGTCTGTGTAGGCTATATACAGATTTATTTCTAAGTATAAATGTCCACCAAGGTACTTCATTTCTACCTACCTCAAACAGGGCTTGAGCGTGATGTATCGATGTAGTCCCACTCAGCAGTGAAAATGAAATACCCTGTTTTTATATTCCAGCTTCCGTGCCAAACTCTTCTTTGTTGGTTCAAGGACCGGTGCATCAGTGAGCCCCTAAAAAGTATTTTTATTCCACATCACCACTCGAAAGGAATGCCCTTCCGGAGGAGACGCGTAAGTGGAACTAATTTCTGTGAAAAGTTCTGAATGAATCGACGATGGAAATTGGCGAACCCAATGAAACTTTGAACTTCTTTTACAGATTTTGGGGATTTCCATTCTGACACAGTCTTTACCTTCTGTTGATCCATTGTTATGACTGTGGGTGACAATACAAAGCCTAAAAATTCCACAGATGAAACTCTGAAGGCACACATCTCCAGGTTTTGAAAAACTCCTTTCACTTGTTGTTCATGTTGTTCTTCATATTTTGAGTAAATCAAGATGTCATCTATATAAACGATGGCACTTTGATCAATAAAGTCTTTAAGTACATCGTTTATAAAATGCTGAAAGGCTGCTTGTGCATTGCACATCCGTAGGGCATGACCTCGTATTCAAAAAGCTCATACTTGGTCCGGAAGGCTGTCTTCCATTCATCACCCTCACCGATTCGTACTAGGTGATAGGTTACTCTCAAGTCCAGTTTGGTGTAGACCTACGCCTCTCTCACCTGATCTAGTAGCACAGAAATCAGTGGCAGTGGGTACCTGTTCCTGATTGTAATCCTGTTGATCGCTCTGTAGTCAATGCAAGTTCTTAACTCGCCTTCCTTCTTGGGTATAAAGAAAAGCAGGGAGGAAACGGGAGACTGAGAGGGGGGAATGAACCCTTTGTCTAGGTACCTTTGAATATATTCCTTCAAGTGCAAGTTCTCCTGTTCAGTTAATGCGTAAATTCTACTACAAGGCAAATTTGCACCAGGTTCCAATTGAATCTTACAATCAAAGGGTCTATGAGGAGGTAATGTTTCCGCCTCCACTTCATTGAAGACATCCTAATAATCGGCATAGTGCCAAGGAATCTCAGTGGTGTGAATCACACAAATTGATGAACCACCTTCACACAAATGCATAGATGGTGAAGTAGCTGCTCAAGATTTTTCTTGTTGGCAACAGTTGTCTTTACAAAATTTAGAGTCCAAAGCAATAGTGCGAGCACCCCAGTCAATCGTTAGATTATGCGCCGTGAGCCAGGGTAATCCCAGAATTAACTGAAACCGCTGAGCATCAATGAAATTGAACTGCAAATCTTCGCCATGCCCTTCTATAGTTGTAATTTCCACAGATTCAGTGTGACAGGTTATGGGTCCTGATGATAAGTTGATGCCATCAACAGCCCGGACTGCATCACTCCTTTCTTTCTTCAAGGATAACAACCCAACCTTACTTGCGAACTTCAGATCGCAAAAATTCCTGGTTGCTCCTGAATCCACCATTACTGTAATGTTCTTTAAATGTTGGTTTCGAAACTTGAGAGTTACTGAGATTATCAGATGAGGAGATGACCCTTGCAAAGTGTTAGCTAAAAGGTGATTTTGTGGAGTCGGATTCGTACTTGCACTCACCAGTTCAACTCCGCTTACCGGTGGTGCTGAAACCCTCAGGGGGAAAGGGGTTTGGGACAGAGAAGAGACTGCCAAGCCTTCACCAGGTTTTCTCCTTCTTCGGACTCACGTCCTGCTCTCTCAATCTTCTTTTGACTCACTTGGTGGAACTGTAACACGTTTAAAAAATGTATTACTCCTTCTATTCCGAATCTCTTCTTAATCAATACATATATATGTATATCTACTTCCTACTTTGCTTTTACTTGGCCTCAGCTTGTCTTCTTAAGGAGATGTACTTTTCCAATTAAACTTCTTTGTGTTATCTATTTCTCTGCAATAGAAGATTTCAATATTTTTATGTTTGAATCTTTTTATCTTTCTCGTTCCTATTCTCACCTCTTTTTAACCTTCGTGAACTCTGTGTATTAACCTCTTCATCTTGTTGGATTCTTCTCTTCTAATGTTGGTATGTCTTTTCTTTCTGAACTAATGAATTTTGTGCTGCTGCTCAATATTAGGATTGAACTGCACTGTAGGTAAGTATTCGAGGGGAACATTAACTTTAAACGTTTAATACTGTCTGTTAACCAAACACTCTTTACTGTAAAGCTCACAATAACTGCAATGTGAAATGACCTTTCTTTCACTTTCACGCCACTCCGAGATAGGCTGCCTAATCCTCTGGAATCTCAGGTGAAGTGCGAGATTCCAGAGGCAACGTTCTGGTACATTCCAATGGGTGCACCTGGGGACAGGGAGATACACTACCTTTTCTGCCTGCCACCATTTTGGAGCCTTTCATAACACTACCTTGCCTCCTTCTCCCTACAATGCTAGGGGTCTTTTGAATATAAACATTCATTGGCCTCTTGCTCAACACTGAATTACAGCGGGTTCTGACATTCGCCAATAACTTTCAAAACTAGTGTGACACTCACTCCAGCTGGTATCTTAAAAGTTTTGTGGTAATCCGTCAAGCAGGGGCCGAGAAAAAGGGGGGCGGGGGCCCAAAACGTGTTTTCCCCCAGTTAATTCCTATAGAGATTTTAGACACGACTACAGCCCGAACTGCTGAGCAGAATTACACCAAATTTGGCGGAAAGGTAGGCTGTTAGTCCAAAAAGTGTTTTTGTGAATTGGCGTACATCTGTTCATTTGTGGAGATATTAAGAGAAAACCCTATTTGTATATATAGGGACGTGGCTCCTCCAAGGATTCAACAGCCATCGTTCTGAAATATGATTGGCTGCCAACACTTCAACACTGTTCTCAGCCATTTTGGGACTCGGCTTGAGCTGTGTCCCACAAAAAAAAGTAACAGAAAAAAGAGAAAGTGGCAGGGTAGGAATACCCTGACCCCTAGGCCTCTTGAAAGAAAGAAAGGAAAGAAGCGTGGGCTTCCGTGCTTCTATTCTAATAGGCCCCTAGAAGGGCCAGGACCCAGGGGCATCACCATATATAAATATGTGGGGGGTGCCAATGCAGCACTCCACCTGCCCCAGGGACTTCCCCCTCCCTGAGGCAAACATTTAAAGAAAAGTGGGGGCCATGCAGTACCCTTGCAGACCCGGGGGCCACCCCCTCCCTGGGGCACAATGTATTTGCCCATGCCCCATGGGCCATCACCTCCCCAGGTCAAGTCATATTAAATTAATGCATGGGCCCAAACGTCCCCCGCAGTCCCAGTGCAATTTATTGCATTTAACAGCCAGAGGACTGCCATATCCCGGGGGCTGAAGGAAATTATTGTAGGTGGTCTGTTGCGAACCCCTGACCCCAGGGAAGGCCACCTCCCGGAGGCAATGTTTTATGATGCCACATGGAGCCATATATGGCCCTGGGGACCATGACCCCCAGGGTAGATGCCTGCTATGCCCCAAGGTGCCCACCCCCGGGACATAGCTGTTTGCTGCGGCTTGGCAAGAGCTTTAACTGCTCCAGTCAAGCCACATCAAACACTCCGCTACCAGCAAGAGAGGCCGGAGAATTATTCTTGCTTGCTGGAAGTGGAGTAGTCATCTGTTTCCCAGTCCGCTGTCAAGCAAGCAGGGAAACTGACAATTTGCTTTCAGACACAGGGAGCTGCATGTTTAGCAGCTCCCTGTGTCTGAAAGCAATTCCTGCTCCTGCAGGAGGCCGGGAGCTCTCAGGGACTGCGGGAGCCTTCAGTCTCAACTCACGGTCCAAATAAAGACTGGGTGCACTGGGGCACCCAGAATAAATGGCCAGGCCCTGGGGAAGGGGTCGCCGGGGCCAAAATATGGCCCAGGGAGGTCTGCCGCTCAGCGCCCTTTCCCATTTGTAAATGGCTTTGCCCAGAGGGATAAGGTCTCTGGGGCTGAAATCAGCCTGGCGAGGTGGGCTGAGCACCCCCCTCCCCTATTACACATATATAATTTAAAAACCGCTGAGCCCTACGGCCCCCGCCGTCATTGGAAACCGGCCAGGCCCTATAGGATGAGGTTCTTGGGGCCGAAATCGGCCTTGGGAGGCGGGGCGGTGCAGCCCCCCTCCCCTAATGAAAATGTTTCATGATTAAAAAGGCTGAACCCTGGGGGATGGGGTCCCCGGGCCAAAATCATGCACCCCCTCCCCTAATAATAATTTTTTTTAAGAAGGCCGGCCCCAGGGGAAGTTGCCAGAGGCTCCGTCCCCTATCTTAATCACTCTGCAAAGGGGCCACCTGGTGCACAACTTGTTGGGGGATGAAGTCCCTTTGGTCCTAGGGGATCAACAACCCCTTGCTGAGAGGACTTCGGAGGCCCCCTTTCTCCACCACTCTGAAAACGCGCCTGCTGGCACACTACTGGTTGGGAAATGAAGTTCACTTGTATGCTGAGGGTCCTTTGGGGTCAATAACCCTCTTGTTACCTCCAGTAAGTCCTACACAATAGGATTGCTGAGAGGTCATCGGAGGCCCGCCCCCTTTCTCCACCACTCTGCAAACGTGCCTCTTGGTACACTACTGGTTGGGGAATGAAGTCCCCTTGGTTGCTGGGGCTCCTTTGGAGCAAACAATCGCTTGTGTTACCTCCAGTATGTCCCACACAGCGGGATCGCTGGTAGATCATGGGAGACCCTGTCCCCTTTCCCTACCACTTTGCAAACACGTCAAGTGGGGCCCTACATGTTGGGAAATGAAGTCCCCTTGGCTTCTGCGGGTCTTTGGAGGCCAACAACCACTGCTGTTACCTCCAGTAACTCCCACAGCAGGATTTCTGAAAGCTTGTGGGAGGCCCCACCCCCTTTCTCCACCACTCTGCAAATGCTTCTCCTGGTGCACTACTGGTTGGGGATGAACTCCACTTGGCTGCTGAGTGTCCTTAGGGGCCAAGAAACCCTCCAGTTACCTCAAGTAAGTTCCACACAGCAGGATTGTTGAGAGCTCCTCCGAGGCCCACCCATTTTTGCCACCACTCTGCAAATGCACCTAGTAGTTAAAAAACATAGAAATTCACTTAAAAAAACAAAGTTTACAGGGACGTTATAGTTAGGAAATAGTTTTTTAAAAAACACAGAAATTCACTGACAAAAAACAAAAGTTAGAGGGAAGTAATAGTTGGAAATAGAGTTATAAAAACCGTTGAAATTCACTGAAAAAACAAAGGTTACAGGGAAGTTATAGTTAGGCTCAGATTTCACTCGTACAAAACCATTGAAATTCAGCAGTTATAGTTACCTGAGCTAACTAGCATGAGCACTTTATGTAATCTAACCAAGTCAGCACTTTAGTATACCTACCTTGAAAGATGTAAAATATGTGCAGGAGTTAATATATTGGTTATTTTTAGACTCTCCACTGTGTGCACTTTTCATTGGGTGCCTTATTTGCAAATAAAAAACTTTTTCCTGTAGAAACCTGAGATCCATTCTTCTCAGCATGCAGCACTGTTTGAAGTCAATAGACTCTACGACAAATGCACTCACATTGAAAGTGGATCAAATGAAAGAGACTGGATAAGCAAGCAAGTCAAATCACTATGGCAGACTGACGTATCTCAGACAACAAGGACCAGTTGGTCGCCCATACAACGGCTATAAAAGCACTTAAGAAAGATGTGGCACTTATACCTGCCGTAAATGATGATCTGAAGGCACCCTCGCGCAGGAATGACCTCCAGATTGTTGAAGTTCTGCAGACTAAGATAGTGAGACCATTGAAGTCAATATTGGTTGCACTATTTGGAAAAGAATCATTCCCTTACAATGTTTGCAGTGGAACGGACTACTGAGCGTCGACGCAACAGCTGCCACCTGGTGCCCCAACGCATCCCTTAATAGCCAGGCTATTGAATTTGAAGGACAGAAACAAGTTGCTCGGAATTGCAAGAGATAAACAGAAGGTGAGTCAGATAGCCTTATACCCTGATTTTATACAGACTATCCAAGAAACATGCAGAACCTACATGCCAGCCAGGAGGAAGCTTCAGCAACTGGAGATGCAATACACAGTGCTTTATCAGGCATGTCTAAGGACCCACGGGCAACAGAACGCCATATATTCCACAGCCTACAAAAAACTATAGAATTCATCGGTTGGCCTAACGGCTAAGGCGCTCGACATCGGACCTGGGGATCTGGGTTCGGGTCTCGGTAACGACGCCAAAAACCTCCTGTGATTCTGGGCAAATCACTTAATCTCACCGTGCCTAAAATGAAAGTGTGTCCTCATGTAACGTAACTGGTGCTATGTAAAGCGCTCTGATACCTGATTCGGTTCGGGTCTAGTTCGCGCTATATAAAACTCTGCAAAAAAAAAAAATAATAATAAATCAACAAGCTTAAAAACCTGCTGAAGAGCCTATCCACTCCCCTGGACTCACCATTCACAATCCACAGCCTTGACAGCGAGGGGAAATAAATGGCTGGGCAAGCTTGAGAACCCAGACGAGCAATACATATTAGATGAATAAACAAATTATGAAAATACACTTTAAACTGCCATCCTCTTATTTGTAATATTTGCTTTCCCACCCAAGGGTGACACAAGTGAACTCAGTTCAATGCACCAGCGTTGAATGTGAAAGACTAGTTATTGTAGCCCTGCAGAACGCCATGCAATACATTGTTGAAATAGGGTTTTTGCGTATTAACAATCCCTATAAAGGGATTAGGAGCAATGTGGTAACAGAAACATACAATTTTGTCACAATATCACACATACACACACAGCACTAAGAACAATAGACACTTTATAAAAAAATCATTTATTATGACAGGAATAACCTGTTTCTCAATGCATCTAAAACATATACATAGGATATCATAAAAACAGCAAGAAGGCATGTTGTGAACAACAAGAATAACATGAGCATTTCTAAAATGGTTAAAATGTCATCTAAAATATACCACCCTAAAACCTACATCTATGCGCTACCCTGAGAGAGCCTGGAAAGCAGAGCAATTTACAGTCTAGAGTTTCCTAGGGATAAGCAACGCACTGCTTACCTTGTAGACAGCAAAGGCTGTTATCAGTGGAGGCGTGAAGGCAGTGATCTCTGCTTAGGGCACACACATGCTGTGGTAGCAGCCTTCCTTCGGAACTTGGCTCTATCAGCACTGAGCAATATGTAGCATCTCCGTAGTGCGCTGGCAGTAGGTGAGACCATTTTCTAGCAGAATCTTGGGCGATAATCTGGGTGAAGGTGTGGTTCTGAAGATTCTGGATTCATGTAATCGTTCTGGACTCGAGAATTAAAACCTCGTCGAAACATGACGAATTTGGTATCAAAAGACCGAGAATGACGAGCACACCATGTACATATGTTTTCAGTATATTCGGGTGACGATTTCACCTCAAAATCGTCATTCACGTCCTGAACCCTGGGCCTCCATTTATGTGTTGCCCTTTACATAGGCCTTAATCCAGCTGAATTCAATTCCACAAGGACACATACTCCTTAATCGACTTTTCTATGACCTGTGCAAGTTGGAACCATTGCCCCAGGCCGAACTCGTTAGGTCAGTTCCCCTCCCAGTGGCCGAACAAGATAGCATCAGGGCTCAACAGGCCATAAAACCATTTCAGCGCGCACACCTGCCGTATCTTGCTCCCATCTGTCTCTACTCTTTTTGCTTCACTTACTTTATGGTGGGGAGGTGCCTGTTTTATTGGGGGTCCACCGATATCTGATGAAATGTTGGGCCTCGCCGGGTGATTTGTTATGGGCAGCACGACGTGAAATATGTACATGTCATCATGACTCTGCTTTTCCTTTGTAACCAAAACCTGTAAATGATATATTGCAAATTCGAAGAATGTTTTGCCTGAAGCTGAATATTCTGTATAAAGAGAGAAGCCTGACTTTGTAAATGGGAGCAGTCTCCTGAGAATATACTTCCCCCGTGTGTTGTACTTCTAGGACACTTGTTACCTTGGTTGCAGCCAATAAATCGATCTTTGACTTCACCTAGAAGACTCTGAGTTTCTGTGGTCTGGATCAGGAAGAACCCGAGGTCTCTGGCTGTACCCTGACACCGCTGGGTTACCGGTTCTGTGCCGGTTCTTAAAAACCCAGTACCTCAGCTGGCGCCCAACGTGGGGCGATTCCAGTGGTACCAGTCAGCCAGAGGTTCGTGAGGAGCTTCGTGTGAAAATTCCGGAGGACGGCCAACCACCTCATCGACCCCTGCATGTCGACGTGGTCCGAAGGTCTTTGCTGCGAGGTTCCCCGCTTCCCGACGGCTACAAGGACTGCTGCCCTGGCTTTCGCCCTGATTTGGACCCTTGAAGTTTGGTAGAGCGAAACACTAAGACGAGTCTTCTGGTGACGTCATCGATATCTCAGTTAAGTATAAGTGGAGCGTCTCCCAGTCCTTAGTTGGTCTTACTCTTGGGTATCCTTTGGGATAATTGTTGGTACTTGCAAGCACCAAAACCGAAGGACTCGTGTATTCACGAGAAATATCGTAAACGATAATCCTTTGAAGTTTGGAACTAGACTAGAGAGCGAAGATGCCTAGTCTTAGACTTGGAAATTTGTTTTGTCTTGATTGGAACAATAGGGATTCCCGATTGGAGGACTCATGTCCGGTTCCTCCGGTTGGAACTCCAACTTACGAGTTATATGTGAAACATGGGGTAGGCTCCATCACATACAACGAAGTTTGGATCAAATACACCAGGAAGATGGTGTTTTAAAATGGCCCCAATATGGTAGCTTTGATACCGAAATCTTAGATAACCTTGAAGTTAAACTTTTTTCAAAAAGAAAGCCCGGCCGGCGATGTTCGACTCTTTCCGCCTATGGCGTAAGGAGGCCAAACAAAAGGAAATCAAATTAGCTAAGAAAAATAAGAGAGAAGGGGGACTTTCAGTAATGCAAGCTGCTATGCAGTTTAAAGACAATGAAGAAGAACAGATGAGTGAGCAGTTGCACAGGCAACGTAAAATGGCAATAGATAAATGCTATCCAGTTTTGCCGTCTCTTCAGCAAGAGGCAGCAAAAGAGCGCGAAAAAGATCCGTTAATGTCCCATTTACTAAGTTCGCCACCCCCCTATGCACAAAATGCCACGGCACCTCCACAACCCATAGTTGCACAACCTGTGGTTGTTATGCCTCCTGCTCCTCCACAGCAACCACCAGCTACTCTTCAGCTGGTTCCTACTCCTTTGGTGCAGCCTCCTCCAGGCTCACCGACCACATCTTCTCCACCTGTGCTTTCTACGATTTTGCCTACTGTACTTTCTACTTCTCCTAATGCTCCCTCTACGATTTTGCCTAGTGCTCCTTCTATTTCTCTTGATGCCCTCTGCTGGTATCTCTGCCTCTGCCTTATCTCACCCCGTTCTTCCTTCAGTTTCACCTTCCATTCGGCAGAAAATGGCCAGCACTGTCACTAACCTTCTTTCACCTCTTTTTGGGTCGCCTACTACGACCCCTAAAATGGAACGAAGACAGTTGCGAAGTCGACTGCCTGACTATCAGGAGAGAGACTCATTGAATCGTTTAGCACGAAAATGGGTTATGGACACCGTAAAGTATGATGTAGAGTCGGTCATGGAAGTCTTCCATCAATGGGAAGCACCGACGCAGAGATATGTTTTTGAACAGATGTGTGTTTTCCTTTGTGAGGATTTGGAGGACAATGGTCTGGAATGCATCCCGCAAGAGATGTGTCGTGTACGGTTTAAGTTTGGAGAGGGCATGATTGTAGGTCCTGATGTGGAGAAAGCAGTTGAAATATTTTTATCATATCGGAGTAAGGGGAGCAGTTCTGGGTCACAATCTGAGCCTGGTGCATCTAGTAGGAAAAAGGCGCGACAATACCCTATGAGAGAAGTTCCCCCACAATGGAGAGAGGGTGACACAACTGTTAACCCGCCTATTTTGCCACACTTTCAGCGTGTATGGGTACATGTCCCATGGAAGCGAGCTGAAGTTTTAGCACTTAAACAGACATTACCTGATCCGCGTAAAAATCCTGCAGGGTATTACAAAGAGTTGTCATAAACCGCTGGGTCATGTATAATGAATTTAGCCGATATCGATATGTTATTTGGGAACGTAGTTCCACAGCCTTTATGGGGTAAAATTCGCCATACAGATCATGATCAGGAGTTAGGTGACTCATGGGCTAATATTGCCGCTACAGATGCCCGACAAGTTGGTGGTGCCAAGCCTGAGCCTTTGATAGCAGAACTCCCTGGTAAAATAGTAGATTACATGAAAACGATAATGCCTGCAATACGCGTAAATTGGGATAAGTTGTCTGCATGCAAGCAGAAAAAAGAAGAAACAGTCTCAGATTTCTTCAGCAGGTTTGAAGAGACATTTGTCGACCACAGCGGTCAAGATATGACCACAGAAGGTGGTCAGAGATTGTTTGTCGATAAGTTCGTGCACAATCTGCTTCCAGAATTGTGTAAAAAGTTAAAGGATTCAGAAAGTTCTTGGGCAGTCTCATCTTCAGCGCAGATATTAGCTACTGCCCAATATTACGAGGATAGAGACAAGGACGAGAAAGATAGAGTAGAAAAGAAAACCAAGGAATTAAAAACGAAGGTTTTATTACAGCAAGCCTATCCGCCACGTGGTGGTGGTAATCAAAACAATGATGGTCAGAATCACTACCAAAATAATTTTCAGCAGCCTCAACAGTATCAGAGGAACTCGCAAAGAGCCGAGTACACTCAGCCACGTGTACCTGTAGGCCCCAACCAGTGTTCATATTGCAGATAAGAGGGTCATTTTAAGTATAGTTGCCCTATTCTGTTACAACGTGTAAATGGTGTTTCTGGTGTAAGAGGTCGTGGTGTTCCGCAAGCGCCTAGAGGTAGAGGACGTGGAAACGTCCCCCAGAACGCACGTCCCCTTCCACCACAAAATTCTATGAATAGGTTCGATCAGCAGAACAGCGTATCTGACAGGACAGCTCAATATTATGTTGATGATTACTATACAGAAGATGAGTATTTGGAGGGTAATAATTGCTAGGACAGCCATAGACAAAGAGAGGGAGTTGTTTCAGTTCCAGTAGATCAGAGTGGACCCTACGTCGAGGTGATTACATCAGGTGTGTCAGAGCCTTTTCTGTTGGATACTGGTGCTACAAAGAGTTCTATTATGCACTCCAAACTCCCTGGCGCACCTTTGTCTGGCGAAATGTACGTTTCTGTAGGTTTTTCTGGCGCCCCAGTTAGAAATCCGTTTTCTGACCCTTTATCTCTTTCTGTTGGTCCTTGCGAATTCGAAGCACCCCTCATTCTGACAACAGGTTGTGGTGAAAACTTGCTAGGATTGGATTTGTTAAAAAGATTGTATGCGACTTTGTACTGTTCTCCTTCAGGAGTACAACTTACTTTAGGTAAGAAAGTGGTTTCTCCCATGTATTTGTCGAGGGACAAACTCCCAGCAGAATTGTCATTTCTTCCAGAAATTCTTTGGGCAACTGGTCCTAATGATGTAGGTCTTTTAGAAATCCCACCATATATTGTAACATTGAAAGCCAATGTTAAAATGCCACGAATTCCACAATATAGGATTTCTAGTGAGGGTGAAAAAGCTTTGCTAGCGATCGTTTACGAATGGATTGAAAAAGATGTGGTTGAAGAAACACGAGGCAACGTTTGCAATAGTCCAGTTCTGCCTGTTTTAAAACGAACTGACCCTTCTCAGCCACCTGTGTACAGATTCGTGATTGACCTTAGAGAGGTGAATAAAATAGTTGTGCCACAATTTCCAGTTGTCCCCGACATTACTACATTATTGACTATGATTCCAGCATCTGCCTCTTGGTTTTCGGTGATTGACCTGAAGAATGCCTTCTTCAGCATCCCGATTGCTGAGGAAAGCAGGGATATTTTTTCCTTCAGTTTAGGAGGTCGCAGCTTCCGCTTTAAACGCGCTCCTCAGGGCTACTGTGAAAGTCCATCAATATACAGTCAAGCTCTAAAAACACAGCTTGATACGATTGTTTTACCTGAAGGTGCTACTCTTGTACAGTACGTGGATGATTTGCTCATTGCTGCAGACACTGAGGAAATTTGTAAAAAGGCCACGCTGTCATTATTGCGTCATCTGTGTGATCTTCATCACAAGGTGTCACTTTCCAAACTGCAATATTGTCAACAAGAAGTGACCTACTTAGGTCACCTCTTATCGAAGGAGGGAAGGAAACTGACCCCAGAAAGAATTCAGGCAATAGCGAAATTGAATGTGCCAAGAACACAGAGAGAAGTGCGTGCTTTCTTGGGCATTACATCGTACTGTAGACAATGGATTCCAAATTTTTCGTTATTAGCCAAACCTTTGGTGGCATTAACGTGCAAAAATACACCCAATCCCATACCTTGGTCTGAAGAGTGTCAGAAAAGTTTTCTCGAATTACGCACAGCATTATGTTTGGCTCCTGTGTTAGGTACCCCCGACTACAGTAAGCCTTTCACATTATATGTCCACGAGAAGGAGGGCTGTGCATTGTCTGTGTTGACTCAGTTGTTTGGAGGTAGGCAGCGTCCATGTACCTATTTTTCGTCGACCTTGGATCTGGTGGCAAAAGCATTACCGAGTTGTTTAAGAGCCACAGCAGCAGCAGCTGTCTCTATTCGACAGTCTGCTGGTCTAGTAATGAATAATACACTAATCGTGATGGTCCCACATGCAGTAGACACGTTGTTAAATAGAACCAAGACACAGCACTTAACTAGTGCTCGATTGTCCAGCTACGAATTGACACTGCTAGCGAGTCATGTGCACATAAAAAGATGCAGTACCTTAAACCTAGCTACGTTGTTGCCAATTGCAGAGGAATCAGATGTTTCAGAACAGCACAATTGTTTTCTCAGAACAGAGGAAGAGACGAAAGGGAGAATAGATCTATCCGATACTCCTCTTGCTGAATGTGATGGTACATTATGGGTGGATGGTTCATGCTTCAAGCTCCCAAGTGGTGACACGACTGCAGCATATGCCGTTACGACTTTGCATACAGTTGTTGAAGCTGCACGTGTCCCGCATAATTCAGCTCAGGCAGCAGAATTGATTGCACTCACGAGAGCATGTGTGTTGTCTAAAGGGATGAAAGTGACTATCTACACTGATAGTCAGTATGCATTTGGAGTGGCTCACAGTTTTGGGCGATTGTGGAGAGAACGTGGATTCCTGACTTCGCATGGAGCTAAGATTCAGCATGGTCAGTTGGTGAATGAGCTTCTTGAATCACTGACCTTGCCCCTGCAAATGGCGATTGTGAAATGTAGTGCTCACAAGAAGGTGACTGATGATGTTGGTCGTGGAAATGCATTTGCTGATGAGATCGCGAAGGAAACGGCAAAGAATGTAATGAGCCGAATGTATGTTGCAGGCCCTGCAAGATGGACCGGTGATGTTGGAATGTGTGAAGACACAGTAGAGAGCGTGAAGTCCATTCAAGCTGAGGCCACAGAGAAAGAGTTGAGTACGTGGAGAGAAAGTACGGGTAGAATGGATGAAAATGGTTGCTGGATTGAACTATCAGAGCATCAGAGATGGTTGTTAACCGACGCATATGTGCTTGCAGTGGTTACAATGGCTCATGGAATGGCTCATATCAGCGTGAAAGGGATTTGCGAGTTGTTGGCCCCAGTATGGAAGAATTCAGGGATTCCCAAATGTGCAGAGAATGTTGTCAAGAATTGCATGGTATGTCTGAAACACAATCCTGGTAGGGGAACCCCAACTTCAGCTGGTCATTTTGCACCTCCTACGTACCCGTTCGAGGTTTTGCAGCTAGATTTCATTCACATGGAGAGGTGCAACAACTTAAAATACGTACTCGTTGTTGTGTGTGCCTTCTCAAGATGGGTAGAAGCCTATCCCCTAAAAGACAATACTGCCTTGTCCACAGCAAAAGCCCTTGTGAAAGAGTACTTCCCCAGGTTTGGAATGCCTAGAATGGTCTGGTCTGATAATGGAAGTGAATTTGTGGGTCGTGTGATGAAGAGAGTGTGTGAAGGGCTAGGTATTCGGCAGAAGTTCCACGCTGCAAATCACCCCCAATCAGCTGGATTCGTAGAATGTTACAATGGCACTTTAAAACTTAAACTGGCCAAAATCCAAGCGAGCACAGGTCTTAAATGGCCTGACGCTCTACCCTTAGCACTCCTGTCCACTAGAATGACTGTGCATTCACGAGTGAAACTTAGTCCATATGAGATAGTTTTTGGCCGGCCAGCCAACATATGGGGAGTGCCTAGACCCACTAAGTTCAGCGAGCTTGAACACCCTATTTTGCTTAATTATCTGTATGAATTAACGGCTAAATTGCGTGTTTTGCATCAACAGGTCCACAACACCCTGCCTCCAGTCTCTGAGACTCCGGGTCACGCCATTGACCCCGGTTCCTGGATTCTTGTCCGCAACTTCCAAAGAACGAAGAACGACCAGCCCAGGTGGACCGGGCCTCATCTCGTCCTTCTTTCTACAAGATCAGCCGTCCGGGTGGAGGGGAAGGCCAACTGGGTCCACGGGATCCATTGTAAGAAAATCCCTTTCCCTCTGCCCTATGACCAGTGGGTCCAGAAGGGTGTCGCTGACCCAGAACCTGATACCGTGTCACATGCCGTCCCTTTTAATGATTTGCATGTAAAAAGAACTGACTCTGAACGAGAAAATGAAAACATTTTGCACAAGGCTGTGCCACCATCCAAGCTATTGAACACTACAGAACCTGACCTTTTGTTCCAGGATCAGACAATACCTGGGAAACAACGATACAACTTGAGACCGAGAAAAACGAACTAATAAAACAGTTTCTTTTGCAATTTGAGACTAAGATCCATGGACTAATAAAAGAGATATTTCTTTTCCCCCAAGTACTATTTTTGAAAGTGCAGCTCTCCCATCTAGGACACTTGCTTATTTTTGTTTTTCGAACCGCCATCCGGGTTCCGCTGCTAGGGCCGCGGTTGATTAAAGTCTTTGGGGTGCAGCTGACGACGTTAGGTCGGTAGTTCTGGTTGGTCCAAGGGAGTTGCCCTAGACTGACAGAAGCATCCCTTAGCAGAGGCAACCTCCCACCGCGGGCAGCAGTTTAGAGAGGATGGAGTTTCCCGATGTGGAGAGACCTGCCAAACGGACGAATTTTAAGCACGATTTGTGCAACGTGATGACAAGGAAAAGTTTTATAATATTGTGTATTTTTATGCTATTCAGTGTAATGATATTTTTGATACGTTATGTTTTACTTTCTTTTCGTGTAACATTTGCACCCACTGCATCACCCATACCTCCTCCTACTGTTTCCTCCCATTCTTTCCACCCTCTGCCTGACCACGAATCAAATAGGAGATTGGAGTTCATTAATAACTCCTTTGTTCAGCTCTTGCATCAACACCAACTCGTAATGAACACAACTAACTGTTGGGTGTGCGGTCTTATGCCTCACACAACGGATAAAGGTATCCCTTATTTGGTCCTGCCATTTAGTCACAATGGTTCTGTATGGGCATATAGGACAATGTTCATATATGCACTCGAAATCTACCCCCTACGTTCTGTAACCGACAATCCTAGGAAAAGTGCTGTAGTCAAGGGTATAGTAGACATGATTAAGGAAGGTATTTCTTATGAGACTATCCCGAGAGATGAGACGCTATTATACATAGGATGAAACATGACTGGATATGGAGCTACTCTGAGTGAGAAACAGCGAGCCAAGAGATCATCCCCGATCTGGATTGCACCCCATCAGGGTAATCTGTGTCTGCAAGGTAATGGCACGAATCCCAGGGCTCAGTTAGGGAAGAGTGTCTGTACTGAAACGTATGTTTTTGGATCTCAGACTTCCCCTGCGTTTTTAGCAGCTAAGGGGACCTATTTCATCTGCCACGATAGAGCCTATACATGGTTGCCCCCTGACTTTTCGGGCTCATGTTTTGTTTCATTTCTGTTGCCTCCCACCTACACAGCAGCGGCAGACTACCACCGGACAAGGATAGTTAGAGGTGTTTTGAGTGAAGAAGACACTGCAGGTCAAGAATTTGGGGACTTTGCAAAAGGTTTTCTGACGTTCTGGGGATCCATGGCTAACAGCAGAAACATAAGGCAATTGACAAGGGTAGTTGAGTCCACCGTGATTGAAACTACTGGTGCCCTTAGTAACCTGACTGCTGAGCTCCAGTCATAATGGTCCGTCCAGCTCTGAGGTGCTATATTTAATACCCTCGTTTGGCCTGATTAGAAAATAGCAGATCAAGGACATGCCCCCCTTCATGTGTCGAGCTTTCCACCATTTGAGCAAGATCCAGATTTGTGCATGTATGTCTCAGATCTCGCAAATGGCTATTAGCCTTCCCATCTTCCCAGAGATTAAAATCTCCAAGAATAATCATTCTGGAGTGTGCCAACGTAAGATTAGTGATGGTAGCAAACAAATTCTGATAGTCTGTGGCGCCCCCCGGAGGCCTATAGCATAACAATCCAGTGAGTAGGTTCTCACTTAAGGAATATACAGGTACATGCATCATTGTAGTCATTTGCGATTTCTTAATTGCGATTTTTAAGGAATCTCAAGTAAGAATTCGCAAATGCCTATGCATGTAGAAATTGCAGAAAAATGTGCGATTTCTAAACATTCCTTAATTGCGACTCGCAAATTGCGAGTCGCAATTAAGGAATCCCTCCCGATTCATTCCTATGGGCCTAGAGGCCCATAGGAATGAATGGGAAGACATTTTCATTTTGCGAATCGCAATTAGCGATTCGCAAATGGAGATTGCGATTTCAAGGGTGCAGGGGTGTCCAAAGGACACCCTGTTGCACCCCTGAAATTGATATGTGCACCCATGTTACGCACACACATGCCCCAGGGGCATGTGTGTGCGTAACATGGGACTTTAAAAATGCACTTTGATGCTTTTTTCAAAGAAATCGCAATTTACCATCACCTTACATGTGATGGTACATTGCTATTCTTAATTGCGAAATCGCAAATCTTTTTACTTTCTTCCATTGTATTTAAGGAATCGTAAATTGCTATTCCTTAAATGCAATCGCAATTTAAGAAATCGCAAATTATGCGATTTCTTAAATTGCGAGGGGCTACCTGTTTCATGCATTCCAAAAGCAATTTTTGCGATTGCAAACGGCCGGTTTTTGCGATTCGCACCGTTTGCGATCGCAAAATGCTTTGATGCATGTGCCTGATAGTGAGAAGTCCATCACTTCTATACCCTCTACTTCATTAATCTGTAGAAGTCTAAAATCCAGCTCCTCTCTAAAGATCACTCCCCCTCCTCTGCCCGTGGCTCTGGGCTTATGAAGAATTTTATAGCCACTAGGGCAGACAAATCCCAGTACCACAGTGGACTCTGCATTCGCCCATGTTTCTGTCAGAAACAGTACATCGAGCCCCATATCCTCGATCAACTCTGAGACCTCTGTAGCGTGCTTCACGATTGACCGGCTATTAATCAGTCCTCCCATGAGAGTCTTTCCATCAACTCTTAAGGGGGCCGTGGCAGAAATGCCCTCTGTCTTACCCAGCTTCAGAAGTCGTTCTCTACCTTTGGCCAGTTTCCAAACGGGCAGCGATTCCTGCGCCGTGCGCCTCTGGGGCGCGGACGGGCGCAGATGGGCTTGCCTCTGGCGCGCCTCCGCGCTTGCATTTCCCCTTAAAGAATGCTGGCAGTGGGATCCACCAAGCAGCTACAGCGACTAGAGTGCCTCCCAAGATGGCGCCTGACGGTGGCAGTAAACCTGCCTCTCCCTCAACCAAGATGGCGTGGTGGCTGCCCGGGAGTTCTAATCACGCTAAAGTAGCGTGCCGTGGAAGTGGGGAGTGTTGTGGGGTCATCTAGGCAGGTCCAAAATGACTTTTGCTGCTGCGTTCTAGAGAGTTTGGAGACGCTTGAGAAGGAGGGTGGTGGTTCCTGCATTAAGGGTGTTCCCGTAGTCAATTTGACTGGTGACGAGGGCTAGTGTGACGGTTCTTCTGGTGTCTGTTGGGATCCATCTGAAGACCTTACGGAGCATTTTCAGGGTGCTGAAGCAGGTGGAGGTGACTGAGTTGACCTGTTGTCTCATGGAGAGCTCACTGTCAAGGAAGATACCGAGGTTGCGGGCGTGGGTGGTGGGAGCTGGTCCAAGGGTGGAGGGCCACCAGGAGTTGTATTTCCAAAGAAGAGAGGGACTAAGGGCCAATTTGACTAGGTCCAGCATACAGGCTTGAACCTAATACAAAACAAAGTGGTATGCCGTTCCTACTGTATATTACAGGTCAATGTGTGTGTAGAGAGCACAGGGGTGCACACTTACGGCAGGAGAAAATGTCCTCCTTTCGGAAAGAGACCCTCACACACCCAGGCAGCTAGGTGTCTTGCTTCATCATTGGGTCGGCTCCTTATCGGGTCGGCGCTGCAATACCCGATCGGCACCCGTGATGGAGCCTTCTTGGCGGAGATCTTTTTTTCTTTTGCCGTTGGGTGCAGTGCGTGTGAGGGCCCTAGTGAGTGTAGATGTATAGATGTGAAATGTGTAGGGCTAAAACAGGAATTAGTGGTCCACCCAAAACAACTTTAAAGAATGCGGTCACTATCCTGATTTAAAACAATAATGCACATACACCTGCTCTAAGGTTACAGGGTTTTGCGCTAGAAAATCAGGCCAACCTGTGTCTTGCCTTAGGTCGAGTAGACGGCAATTCTTCAGGACCGATGTAAGATCTATCTACACTTTTTGGTGGTGGTCTGATTTAGTGAAACAATTAATGACCACCCATACAGCACCCTAAAAAGTGGTACCTGGAGCGGGGAGGTCAGGCTGCGTCGGTTGGGGTTCGATGTTCTTGTAGATGTTGGAAAACTTGGTGTGGAAGAAGTTGGCGAGTTGCAGAGGGACTGGGAGGGCTGTATGGTGTTTTCGACAGTGCGAGGAAGAGCAGGGTAAACTACCCACGGAACCCCTTCAATTATTTTCCTCACCATCGTCCTCCTGCTATTGTTTGGAACATCGGCCACCCATCCATGGAAAGGAGGAAAAGAAAGAGTTAAATATTTTTCAAGTGACTCTCCTGTACAGGAAGGGGGGCCCACCTAGATAAGGAAAAAACAAAATTTTCCACTCCAGGAGGACTATATCAGTGTACCATGCTTTCTTTTGGATTATATGGAGCCCCACTACCTTCCCAAGGCTTATGAATATTTATCCTTGAATTCTGCACCGTAGCCTATATAGAGGATATAATCATTCATAGTGCCTCATGGGAACAACACCTGACCCATCTTACAAAAGTAATTCAAGCATTAAAAAAGGGTGGTCTAACCATTAATCTGGCCAAAAGTCATTTAGCTGAAAGATCTGTAAACTATATAAGAAATCTCTTGGGCGAAGGATGCATTAAGCCACAAGAAAAGAAATTGCGGCCAAATCAATCCTGCCCTTTCCACACAAGAAAAAGACCTTAGTGCATTTCGGGGCATCTTAAGGTTTTACAGCGGTTTCTACCCACATTTTCTCATATAGCAACCCCCTTAACCGATTTTTAAAAAAAGGACGTAAAAACAAAAAAGGAACTCAAACAGCCATTTCTAAATACCTTACAAGCCTTCCACTGACTGAAACAATCCCTTACGTCCAAACCTGTCCTCCTCAGTCCAGACTATTCCAAACAGTTCATTTTACAAACTGATGCTTCAAAACATCTTATCCCAGAGAGATGCCCAAGGACAAGAAAGTCCCATTATCTATATCAGCCACAAACTATTTCCTCGTGAGACAAATTATGCGGTGGTAGAAAAGGAAACCCAAGCCATCAAATGGGCCGTCGAATCCTTAAGGTATTACTTCGAAGGCCGAGAATTCACACTGTATACAGACCATGCCCCACTGGAATGGCTCTCTTGGAACAAAGGACATAACAACAGAATCTTACAGTGTTCCCTAGCCTTGCAACCTTTCTGATTCACCATTTACCATAGGAAGAGGAAGGACCAAACCCACACTGATTATCTGTCTAGGTACTCCCTAGATTAATTTCTTGCTAGCAAGAAAGTTAGGGAAGGGGGATGTGAGGAAGAGGGGGGTACACCACCCACAGAATCCCTTTACCTTCCTCCCCACCATCCTCCTGCTACTCTTTGACCACCTCGATCCCTTAAAAGGATAAAAACAAAGAGTTACATTATTTTCAACTGACTCTCCTGTACAGGAAGAAGACTGGCCCATACTGTCGACAAACCAACCAGGGACTCCCTACTGGGAAGAAAAGGTCCTCACCAATCCAGAGGAGGGCGATGCTGAAGAGGAAGGGCCGATCTGGGGAAATCCGGAAGACGCCACAGAGAACAGCTTGAGGGAGACGCTGTCAGCTGGGGAAGTGAGGCCGCTTAAAGATGCTGGGGCAGGAGACAAGGAGCTTGACACGGAGACTCCAGCGGACTGGAGTGAGGAGTGTTGTACGCCCACAGGAGAGGCCTATACGCTTTGTTAAGAAGTATTTCTCTTTTTGTTTTTGCTGGTTCAAGTTGTTGTATGGGAGACATACTAGTGCGCCTTAAATATATGTTACAACCCTTAACTGTTCAGGCTGAAGTAGTACCCTAATTAGGACGGAGTGAAAACAAGGTCGTTGGTGCCTAAAGCAGATTAAGAGATAAAGATACCAGGCAAAGACGGGTCCTTATTTTGTGATTATTCCATATCTAACATTTTTTTCCTTTCTTTTTCCCTCACTTCTCTTGTGTGCTTCCAATTCACTTTAAAGGGGGGGTGTGAAAGGAGAGAAGGAAAACATTACAACCTTTTCCCTACTACAGGTAGTCTCTCAACCCTCAGAGACGACTTCTCTTTAAGGTCTGAGTGGCTTACCTCTCGATCACTCCGGGTGTGGTAAAAAATACTATCCTAACCCAATCATTAAAACCAGAGATACGTACAGCAGCTTTCTTCTCTTTCTGAGACTCCTGGGGATACCCTCCTGGAAAAAGACAACGCTGGAAGGAAGAAGAAGAGAAGGCATAACCAAGAGGAAAAAACACTGAGACTCTGAGTGACAAAATTAACTTGTCCACCCCATCCCTCAAAATTGAGAAGCATATCAAGCCTCCTCCATTCTTTTTCCACACATCCCTCCCACAAAGAGCCTCTGGGGAAGAGAATTCTCTGATGATTTGGAACAGTTCTTTAATGTGGTTGGTGGATTGGAGGTGGGTGGCGAGCGCAGCTTTCTTTGCTTCTCTGATGGCGAGGTGGTAGGATTTGAGGGCCGTCTTGAATGCTGTACGGTCACCTGGATCTTTGTTGGTTCGCCAGCATCTCTCAAGAGTTTTGCATTTGCGTTTTTCTGCTTTGAATTCGGGGGTGAACCAGTTGGCGTACTTGTTGATTCTTTTGTTGCTGAGGGTTTTGATGGGAGAAATGGAGTCGGTGATGGTGGTGAATCATTCTGATAGGTTGGGCGGTGTGTTTGCTGTCATGAAAAGGGAACATCGTAATGGGTAAAGAAATTATACCATGTATTTACCAGGTAATAGTTGGCGTGTCACTAAATGTAAATGGCGAATCTTTAATTTGTTCTATGCTCAATAGTGTGTATGTGGATTCTTTCTTTGACACTGCTTTCTGAGTAAATGTCAAATTATGTTGTTTAAAAATGGCTGTTTCATTGAGAAGTTGCCAAGGCAAGAAACCTGCTCAAAGCATTTGTGATGCCCAATTTATTTGTATTATAGCTCGTAAGTGTGCCTGCCCATGTTGTAACAAACCCAGATCTTCTTTTATGAGGTCCAAAGCTGAGGACAGAATATGTGATTACATTATTTTAGAAAGCGTGAGCATGCCATTGTCGATAACTTTAAAAACGATTTGCAGGGTTTCTTGATCTATGTGCCTAATGCTTTCTGCAGCTTCTTTTTCAGAATATTTAACCCACAACACAGGACAAGGAAGGGGGAGAAGGAACAGCATTTAAACACAGAATAAAACAACCCCCCACAATACAAGATAATTATATAAAGTCAGTTTCCTTTGAACTCGTTTTTTTTCCTCTCAGTATGCAATTATCTGTAATCTTTTGATTATGTCCTAACCATTCAAATTCATTCTGACCCACATTCCTTTTCACCCAATAAGGACAAAGTATGGTATTAGGCCTTCTCCTGCGAAACAAATCAAAAGAAGCTTGACCTATTGTAGCATGTGGACTGAATCTGTAAGCTTCAATCTTTCTCCATATTTCTTCTTTCCAATCTTCCACACACCTTTGCTAGTTGCATACTCTCTTTCAAGATTGTATTGAATTTCTCCACCATCCCATTGGTTTTGAGGGTTTCTTGCACATTATATCCTTCTCCTGCAAGAACGTCTCCATAGCATGTGGAGTAAATTGAACTCCATTATCAGTGAGAATGGCTCCTGAAATGTTTTCTCTGATGAACATTTTCTCTAAAATTTTAATCACAGATGATGTGATAACTTTTGACACAATTGCCACTTCAGGCCATTTAGAGAACATGTCTATTAACACAACCAAATAAATGGACTTGGACCCCACACCCCTATAATCCAAAATGTCTAGAGCAATTTCCTCTCACGTCATTAATGAATCATCCCTGCACACTATGGGGGGTCGTTCTCACTTTTTAGGTTTTATCCCTTAAAGAACACTCCACACATTCCCTTACAATTACATCTATACCTGGCCACCATTAATCACACATTAAGCATTCTTTCACTATACTCATGCAAAGATGTCCAATATGGCCAAATCTATCAATCGTCTCCTCAAGCCTTCAGGGCGTATCAACCTTTGGTTTCTCATGACTAACCCATTGTTTACATACAATTCATCACACACTTTAAAAAAAAGTTCTCATTCTCGTTGTCCGCCTCCCAGGCTCCTCCCTTGATAATTTGTTTCTCACACACTAGAGAGTACATTGTCCTTTCTCAATTCATTATTTAATCATGCATACCTTGATGTCTTCACCCACCCACCAATCCTCAACTTTCCCGTTACCACCATCTGATTAGAAAGAGTCTGCAGCTTTATTTGAAATTTATAGCACATACCTTACATTAAATTGGACATCCTGCAGTGACACAATCCACCTAAAAATATGACTAGATGCAGGATCAAATCTCTTTTCCTAAAAGATCTCACATAGAGGTTTGTGGTAAGTGTTCACAGCAAACCTCTGTCCCTATAAAAACTTCTTTAACTTTTTTATAACCAAATATATTGACAGCGCCTCTTTTTCAGTAGTTACATATCTTGACTCTGATCCTCTCAGTGGCCTGGAAGCAAAAGCTATGATAACTTCAGAATCGCCTTCTACTTGCTTCAAGACTGCACCAACGCCCTTTTCACTGACATCAGTAGTGACTGAACATAGCAAGTCTTTTATAAAGCTACTCAAATTTTGGGATGCCCAAAAAATCTCCCTTACATTGTGGTTCTGAAAAATTCTGAACTCGTGTAGTAATTCAGACTCGAGAATAAAACTTCATCGTAACATGACGAATTTAGTATCAAAAGACCGAGCATGACGAGTACACCATGTACAAGCATTTTCAGCATATTCGAGTGACGATTTCACCCCGAAATCGTCATTTTCGTTCTGAACCCTTGGCTTCCATTTTGTGTATGCCAGCCATTTTGTGAGTTGCCCTTCACATAGGCCTTAATCCAGCTGAATTCGATTGCAAAAGGACACGTACACCTTAATCGACTTTCCTATGACCTGTGCAAGTTGGAACCATTGCCCCAGGCCAAACCTGTTAGGTCAGTTCCTCTCCAGTGGCCGAACAAGATAGCATCAAGGCTCAACAAGTCATAAAACCTTCTGATCGCACACACACCCTGCCGAATCTTGCTCACATCTTTCCTGCTCATTTCTCTCACTTGTTTTATGATGGGGAGGTGCCTGTTTTATTGGGGGTCCACTGATATCTGATGGAAATACCGGACCTTGCCGGGTAATTTATTTTGGGCTGGACAAAGTGAAATATGGACATGTCATCATGACTCTGCTTTTTCCCTTGTACTCGAAAAATGTTAATAGTGTATTGTAAATTCAAGAATGTTTGCCTGAAGCTGAATATTTTGTATAAAAAGAGAAGCCTGGTTTTGTGAATTCGAGCAGTCTCCTGAGAATATACTTCCCGTGTGTTGTACTTCTAGGACACTTGTTACCTTGGTTGCAGCCAATAAAATCGATCCTTGACTTCACCTAGAAGACTCTGAGTTTCTGTGGTCCGAATCAGGAAGGACTCGAGGTCTCTGGGTGTACCCTGACACCGCTGGGTTGCCGGTTCTGTGCCGGTTCTTAAAAACCCAGTACCTCAGCTGGCGCCCAACGTTTGGGGCGATTCCAGCGGTACCAGCCCAGCCAGAGGTTCGTGAGGAGCTTCGTGTGAAAATTCCGGAGGACGGCCAACCACTTCATCGACCCCTGCATGTCGACGTGGTCCGAAGGTCTTTGCTGCGAGGTTCCCCGCTTCCCGACGGCTACGAAGGACTGCTGCTCTGGCTATCGCCCTGATTTGGACCCTTGAAGTTTGGTAGAGCGAAACACTAAGACGAGTCTTCTGGTGACGTCATCAATATCTCAGTTAAGTATAAGTGGAGCGTCTCCCAGTCCTTATTTGGCTTTGATTTGGAGCTTGCAAGCGCCAAAGCCAAAGGACTCGTGTATTCACGAGAAATATCGTAATCGATAATCCTTTGAAGTTTGGAGCTAGACTAGAGAGCGAAGATGCCTGGTCTTAGACTTGGAAATTTGTTTTGTCTTGGTTTTAATAATAGGGACTCCCGATTGGAGGACTCATGTCCGGTTCCTCCGGTTGGAACTCCAACCTACGAGTTATATGTCAAACATGGAGTAGGCCCCATCACATACAATGAAGTATGGATCAAATACACCAGAAAAGATGGTGTTTTAAAATGGCCCCAATATGGTAGCTTTGATACTGAAATCCTAGATAACCTCGAAGTTAAACTTTTCAAAAATAAGCCCGGCCGGCGATGTTCGACTCTTTTCGCCTATGGCGTAAAGAGGCCAAACAAAAGGAAATTAAATTAGAAAAGAAAAATAAGAGAGAAAGGGGTATTTCAGTAATGCAAGCTGCTATGCAGTTTAAGGACAATGAAGAAGAGCAGATGAGTGAGCAGTTGCACAGGCAACGTAAAATGGCAATAGATAAATGCTATCCAGTTTTGCCACCTCCTCAGCAAAATGCAGCAAAAGGGCTTGAAAAAGATCCCTTAATGTCGCATTTATTAAATTCACCACACCCCTATGCTCAAAATGCCACGGCACCTCCGCAACCTTTAGTTGCGCAACCTGTGATTGCATTTTATTTATTTATTTAGGGATTTGTAGAGCGCCTGGTGACCCGAGGGCATCCCCGCGCTAAAACTGTGAAGGGAAAGCCAGGGAGGGGGAAAGGGGAGGAATTGCCTCCTGTTCCTCCACAGCACCCACCAGCTGTTCTTCAGCTGGCTCCTGCTCCTTCGGTGCAGCCTCCTCCGGGCCTACCGACCACATCTGCTTCACCTGTGCTTTCTACGACTTTGCCTAGTGCACCTTCTACTTCTCCTAATGCTCCCTCTACGATTTTGCCTAGTGCTCCTTCTATTTCTCCTGATGCTTCCTCTGCTATTGTCTCTGCCTCTGCCCTATCTCACCCCGTTTTTCCACCCGTTCTTCCTTCGGTTTCACCTTCCGTTCGGCAGAAAATGGCCAACACTGTTACTAACCTTTTCTCGCCTCTTTTCGGGTCGCCTACTACGACCCCTAACATGGGACGAAGACAGTTGCGAAGTCAACTGCCTGACTATCAAGAGAGAGATTCACTGAATCGTTTAGCGCATAAATGGGTTATGGACACTGTAAAGTATGATGTAGAGTCTGTCATGGAAGTCTTCCGTCAATGGGAAGCACCGACACAGAGATACGTTTTTGAACAAATGTGTGTTTTTCTCTGTGAGGATTTGGAAGACAATGATCTGGAATGCAACCCGCAAGAGTTGTGTCGTGTACGGTTCAAGTTTGGAGAGGGTATGATTGTAGGTCCCGATGTCGAGAGAGCGGTTGAAATATTGTTATCATATCGGAGTAAGGGGAGCGGTTCTGGGTCACAATCCGAGCCTGGTGCATCTAGTAGGAAAAAGGCGCGACAATACCCCATGAGAGAAGTTCCCCCACAATGGAGAGAGGGCGACACAACTGTTGACCCCCCCATTCTGCCACACTTTCAGCGTGTATGGGTACATGTCCCATGGAAGCGAGCTGAAGTTTTAGCCCTTAAACAGACATTAACTGATCCGCGTACAAATCCTGCAGGGTATTACAAAGAGTTGTCACAGACTGCAGGGTCATGTATCATGAATTTAGCCGATATCGATATGTTATTTGGGAATGTTGTTCCACAGCCTTTATGGGGTAAGATTCGTCATACAGATCATGATCAGGAATTAGGTGACTCATGGGCTAATATTGCTGCTGCAGATGCCCGACAAGTTGGTGGTGCTAAACCTGAGCCTTTAATAGCAGAACTTCCTGGTAAAATAGTTGATTACATGAAAACGATAATGCCTGCAATACGTGTAAATTGGGATAAGTTGTCTGCATGTAAGCAGAAGAAAGATGAGACGGTCTCAGATTTCTTCACCAGGTTTGAAGAAACATTTGTCGACCACAGCGGTCAAGATATGACCACAGAAGGTGGTCAGAGATTGTTCGTCGATAAATTCGTGCACAATCTACTTCCAGAATTGTGTAAAAAGTTAAAGGATTCAGAAAGTTCTTGGGCTGTTTCATCTTCAGCCCAGATATTGGCTACTGCACAATATTACGAAAATAGAGACAAGGACGAGAAAGATAGAGCAGAGAAGAAAACCAAGGAGTTGAAAACGAAGGTTTTGTTACAGCAAGCATATCCGCCACGTGGTGGTGGTGGTCAAAACAATAGTGGTCAGAATAACTATCAGAATAATTTTCAGCAGCCTCAACAGTATCAGAGGAACTCGCAAAGAGTCGAGTACACTCAGCCACGTGTCCCTGTAGGCCCCAACCAGTGTTCGTATTGTAAAGAAGAGGGTCATTTCAAGTATAGTTGTCCTATTTTGTTACAGCGTGCAAATGGTGGTTCTAGTGGAAGAGGTCGTGGTGTTCAGCAAGCGCCTAGAGGTAGAGGACGTGGAAACGTCCCCCAGAACGCACGTCCCCTTCCACCCCAAAATTCTATGAATAGGTTCGATCAGCAGAACAACGCATCTGACAGGACTGCTCAATACTATGTTGATGATTATTATACAGAAGATGAGTATTTGGAAGGTAATGATTGCTAGGACAGCCATAGACAAAGAGAGGGAGTTGTTTCAGTTCCAGTAGATCAGAGTGGACCTTACGTTGAGGTGATTACATCAGGTGTGTCAGAGCCTTTTCTGTTAGATACTGGTGCTACAAAGAGTTCTATTATGCACTCCAAACTCCCTGGCGCACCTTTGTCTGGCGAAATGAACGTTTCTGTAGGTTTTTCTGGCGCCCCAGTTAGAAATCCGATTTCTGACCCTTTGTCTCTTTCTGTTGGTCCTTGCGAATCCGAAGCACCCCTTATTCTGACAACAGGTTTTGGTGAAAACGTGCTAGGATTGGATTTGTTAAAAAGATTGTATGCAACTTTGTACTGTTCTCCTTCAGGAGTACAACTTACTTTAGGTAAGAAAGTGGTTTCTCCCATGTATCTGTCAAGGGACAAACTTCCAGCAGAATTGTCGTTTCTTCCAGATATTCTTTGGGCTGCTGGTCCTAATGATGTGGGTCTTTTAGAAATACCACCATATGTTGTAACATTGAAAGCCAATGTTCAAATGCCACGAATTCCCCAATATAGAATCTCCAGTGAAGGAGAAAAAGCTTTGCTAGCGATCGTTTACGAATTGATTGAAAAAGATGTGATTGAAGAAACACGAGGCAACGTTTGCAATAGTCCTGTTCTGCCTGTTTTAAAACGAACTGATCCCTCTCAGCCACCTGTGTACAGATTTGTGATTGATCTCAGAGAGGTGAATAAAATAGTGGTGCCACAATTTCCAGTTGTCCCCGACATTACTACATTATTAACTATGATTCCAGCTTCTGCCACTTGGTTTTCGGTGATTGACCTGAAGAATGCTTTCTTCAGCATCCCGATTGCTGAGGAGAGCAGGGATATTTTTTCCTTCAGTTTAGGAGGTCGCAGCTTCCGCTTTAAACGCGCTCCTCAGGGCTACTGTGAAAGTCCATCAATATATAGTCAAGCTCTATAAACACAGCTTGATACGATTGTTTTACCTGAAGGTGCTACTCTTGTACAGTACGTCGATGATTTGCTTATTGCTGCAGATACTGAGGAAATTTGTAAGAAAGCAACAATGTCATTGTTGCGCCATCTGTGTGATTTACATCACAAGGTGTCACTTTCCAAACTGCAATATTGCCGACAAGAAGTGACCTACCTAGGTCACCTCTTATCGAAGGAGGGAAGGAAACTGACCCCAGAGAGAATTCAGGCAATAGCGAAATTGAGTGTGCCAAAAACGCAGAGAGAAGTGCGTGCTTTCTTGGGCATTACATCGTACTGTAGACAGTGGATTCCAAATTTTTCGTTATTAGCCAAACCTTTGGTGGCATTAACATGTAAAGATACACCCAATCCTATTCCTTGGTCTGAAGAGTGTCAGAAAAGTCTTTCTGAATTGCGCACAGCATTATGTTCGTTTCCTGTGTTAGGTACCCCCAATTACAGTAAGCCCTTTACATTATATGTCTATGAAAAGGAAGGTTGTGCATTGTCAGTTCTGACTCAGTTATTTGGGGACAAACAGCGTCCATGTGCATATTTTTCGTCAACTTTGGATCCAGTGGCTAGAGCATTGCCAAGTTGCTTAAGAGCCGCAGCAGCTGTTTCTATTCGACAGTCTGCTGGTCTAGTAATGAATAATACCCTAGTCGTGATGGTCCCACATGCAGTAGACACGTTGTTAAATAGAACCAAGACACAGCACTTAACGAGTGCTCGATTGTCGGGTTACGAATTAACATTGTTAGCGAGTCATGTACACATAAAAAGGTGCAACACTTTAAACCTAGCTACATTGTTGCCAATTGTAGAGGAATCAGACGCTTCAGAACAGCATGATTGTTTTCTTAGAACAGAAGAAGAGACGAAAGGAAGAGTTGATCTTTACGACACTCCTCTTGCTGAATGTGATGGTACATTATGGGTGGATGGTTCATGCTTCAAGCTCCCGAATGGTGACACGACTGCAGCATATGCTGTTACGACTTTGCATTCAATGGTTGAAGCTGCACGTGTCCCACATAATTCAGCTCAGGCAGCAGAATTAATTGCACTTGCAAGAGCATGCGTGTTGTCTAAAGGAATGAAAGTGACTATCTATACCGATAGTCAGTATGCATTTGGTGTGGCTCATAGTTTTGGACGATTGTGGAGAGAACGTGGGTTCCTGACTTCGCATGGAGCTAAGATTCAGCATGGTCAGTTGGTGAATGAGCTTCTTGAATCACTGACCATGCCTCTGCAAGTGGCGATTGTGAAATGTAGTGCTCACAAGAAGGTGACTGATGATGTTGGTCGTGGAAATGCATTTGCTGACGAAATCGCGAAAGAAACTGCAAGGAATGTGATGAGCCGAATGTATGTTGCAGGCCCTGCAAGAGGGACTGGTGATGTTGGAATGTGTGAAGACACGATAGAGAGTGTGAAGTCCATTCAAGCTGAGGCCACAGAGAAAGAGTTGAGCACGTGGAGAGAAAGTACGGTAGAATGAATGCAAATGGTTGTTGGGTTGAATTGTCAGAGCATCAGAGATGGTTGTTACCCGATGCATATGTGCTTGCAGTGGTTACAATGGCTCATGGAATGGCTCATATCAGCGTAAAAGGGATTTGCGAGTTGTTGGCTCCAGTATGGCAAAATTCAGGAATTCCCAAGTGTGCAGAGAATGTCGTCAAGAATTGCATGGTATGTCTGAAGCACAATCCTGGTAGGGGAACCCCAACTCCAGCTGGTCATTTTGCACCTCCTACGTATCCGTTCGAGGTTTTGCAGCTAGATTTCATTCACATGGAGAGGTGCAACAATTTAAAATACGTACTCGTTGTTGTTTGTGCCTTCTCAAGATGGGTAGAAGCCTATCCCCTAAAAGACAACACTGCCTTGTCCACAGCAAAAGCCCTTGTGAAAGAGTACTTCCCCAGGTTTGGAATGCCTAGAATGGCCTGGTCTGATAATGGAAGTGAATTTGTGGGTCGTGTGATGAAGAGTGTGTGTGAAGGGCTAGGTATTCGGCAGAAGTTCCACGCTGCAAATCACCCCCAATCAGCTGGATTAGTAGAATGCTACAACGGCACTTTAAAACTTAAACTGGCCAAAATCCAAGCGAGCACAGGTCTTAAATGGCCTGATGCTCTACCCTTAGCACTCCTGTCCACCAGAATGACTGTGCATTCACGAGTGAAACTTAGCCCCTATGAAATCGTTTTCGGCCGCCCGGCCAACATATGGGGAGTGCCTAGACCCACTAAGTTCAGTGAACTCGAACACCCTGTTTTGCTTGATTATCTGTATGAATTGACGGCTAAATTGCGTGTTTTGCATCAACAGGTTCACGACACCCTGCCTCCGGTCTCTGAGACTCCAGGTCACTCCATCGACCCTGGCTCCTGGGTCCTTGTTAAAAACTTCCAAAGAACTAAGAACGACCAGCCCAGGTGGACTGGACCACACCTCGTCCTTCTTTCCACGAGATCGGCTGTTCGAGTGGAGGGGAAGGCCAACTGGATCCACGGGGTCCACTGCAAAAGAATCCCTTCACCTCTGCCATATGACCAGTGGGTCCAGAAGGGTGTCGCTGACCCAGACCCTAAAACTGTGCCACGTGTCATCCCTTTCAATGATGCACGTGTTAAAGGAACTAACTCTGAACGTGAAAGTGAAGACATTTTGCAAGAAGCTGTGCCACCATCCAAGCGATTGAACACTTTGGAGCCTGAACTTTTGTTCCAGGATCAGACAGTACCTGGAAGAACACGTTACAATTTGAGATCGAGACCTATGGACAAATAAAATATGTTTTCCCCTCCAAGTACTATTTTTTTTTAGGTGCAGCTCTCCCATCTGAGAAAACTTGCTTATTTTTGTTTTTCGAACCGCCATCCGGGTTCCGCTGCTAGGGCCGCGATTGCTTAAAGTCTTTGGGGTGCAGCTGACGACGTTAGGTCGGCAGTTCTGGTTGACCTAAGGGAGTTGCCCTGGACTGGTTACAATGGCTCATGGAATGGCTCATATCAGCGTAAAAGGGATTTGCAAGTTGTTGGCTCCAGTATGGCAAAATTCAGGAATTCCCAAGTGTGCAGAGAATGTCGTCAAGAATTGCATGGTATGTCTGAAGCACAATCCTGGTAGGGGAACCCCAACTCCAGCTGGTCATTTTGCACCTCCTACGTATCCGTTCGAGGTTTTGCAGCTAGATTTCATTCACATGGAGAGGTGCAACAATTTAAAATACGTACTCGTTGTTGTTTGTGCCTTCTCAAGATGGGTAGAAGCCTATCCCCTAAAAGACAACACTGCCTTGTCCACAGCAAAAGCCCTTGTGAAAGAGTACTTCCCCAGGTTTGGAATGCCTAGAATGGCCTGGTCTGATAATGGAAGTGAATTTGTGGGTCGTGTGATGAAGAGTGTGTGTGAAGGGCTAGGTATTCGGCAGAAGTTCCACGCTGCAAATCACCCCCAATCAGCTGGATTAGTAGAATGCTACAACGGCACTTTAAAACTTAAACTGGCCAAAATCCAAGCGAGCACAGGTCTTAAATGGCCTGATGCTCTACCCCTAGCACTCCTGTCCACCAGAATGACTGTGCATTCACGAGTGAAACTTAGCCCCTATGAAATCGTTTTCGGCCGCCCAGCCAACATATGGGGAGTGCCTAGACCCACTAAGTTCAGTGAACTCGAACACCCTGTTTTGCTTGATTATCTGTATGAATTGACGGCTAAATTGCGTGTTTTGCATCAACAGGTTCACGACACCCTGCCTCCGGTCTCTGAGACTCCAGGTCACTCCATCGACCCTGGCTCCTGGGTCCTTGTTAAAAACTTCCAAAGAACTAAGAACGACCAGCCCAGGTGGACTGGACCGCACCTCGTCCTTCTTTCCACGAGATCGGCTGTTCGAGTGGAGGGGAAGGCCAACTGGATCCACGGGGTCCACTGCAAAAGAATCCCTTCACCTCTGCCATATGACCAGTGGGTCCAGAAGGGTGTCGCTGACCCAGACCCTAAAACTGTGCCACGTGTCATCCCTTTCAATGATGCACGTGTTAAAGGAACTAACTCTGAACGTGAAAGTGAAGACATTTTGCAAGAAGCTGTGCCACCATCAAGCGATTGAACACTTTGGAGCCTGAACTTTTGTTCCAGGATCAGACAGTACCTGGAAGAACACGTTACAATTTGAGATCGAGACCTATGGACAAATAAAATATTTTTTCCCCTCCAAGTACTATTTTTTTTTAGGTGCAGCTCTCCCATCTGAGAAAACTTGCTTATTTTTGTTTTTCGAACCGCCATCCGGGTTCCGCTGCTAGGGCCGCGATTGCTTAAAGTCTTTGGGGTGCAGCTGACGACGTTAGGTCGGCAGTTCTGGTTGACCTAAGGGAGTTGCCCTGGACTGACAGAGGCATTTCTTAGCAGAATCAACCTCCCGTCGCGGGCAGCACTTTAGAGAGGATGGAGTTTTCCGAGATGGAGAGACCTGCCAAGGACATGAACTTTAAAACAAGGATCTGTAAAACCATGACAAGGAAAAGCTTTTTGATATTGTGCATTTGTATGTTATTCAGTGTGATGATATTTTTAATAAGTTATGTTTTGTTCTCTTTTCGTGTAACCTTTGCACCCACTGCATCGCCCATACCTCCTCCTACTGTTTCCTCTCACTCTTTTCAACCCCTTCCTGAACACAAATCAGCTAGGAGATTAGAGTTCATTAATAATTCCTTTGTTCAGCTTTTGCACCATAACAACTAGTAATGAACACAACTAACTGCTGGGTGTGTGGTCTTATGCCTCACACAACGGATAAAGGTATCCCTTATCTGGTCCTGCCATTCAGTCACAATGGTTCTGTGTGGGCATATAGGACAATGTTCATATATGCACACGAAATCTACCCCTTACGTTCTGTAACAGACAATCCTAGAAATAGTGCTCTAGTTAAGGGTATAGTAGACATGATTAAGGAAGGTATTTCTTATGAGACTATCCCGAGAGATGAGACACTAGTATACATAGGATGGAACTTAACCGGATATGGAGCTACTCTGAGTGAGAAACAGCAAGCTAAGAGATCTTCCCCGATTTGGATCGTACCCCATAAGGGTCATCTATGTCTGCAAGGTAATGGCACGAATCCCAGAGCTCAGTTAGGGAAGAGTATCTGCACTAAAACGTATGTTTTTGCAGCCCAGACTTCCCCTTCATTCTTAACAGCTAAGGGTACCTATTTCATCTGCCATGATAGAGCCTATAAATGGTTGCCCCCTGACTTTTCGGGCTCATGTTTTGTTTCATTCCTGTTGCCTCCCACCTACAGAGCAGTGGCAGATTACCACAAGACAAGGGTAGTTAGAGGTGTCTTGAGCGAAGAAGACACTGCAGGTCAAGAATTTGGGGACTTTGCAAAGGGTTTTCTGCCGTTCTGGGGATCCATGGCTAACAGCAGGAACATAAGGCATTGACAAGGGTGGTTGAATCCACCGTGATTGAAACTGCTGGTGCCCTTAGCAACTTGACTGCTGAGCTCCAGTCGGATCGACTTATGACCCTTCAGAACAGGGTCGCTTTAGATGTCATACTTGCAGACCGAGGTGGGGTATGTAGATTGATCCAATCGAGTTGCTGTGTTTTCATTCCAGATAACGCTCCAACAGTGTACCAGGCCATCTCTAAACTGCATAAGATTTCCGAATCTATTCATGTAGATAAAGGAGATTGGTCGTTGATGGGATGGTTCTGGGAACTGGTATCCGCCTGGGGATGGAAAATTCTGATGGTCATTGGGATGGTCTTAGCCATTCTTTTCCTGTTCTGTCTGTGCATACAGTGTGCTCCTGCAATATGTGGCCTCTGTGTTACATCATGTGTAAGGAAGCATGTATCAAGAGATGAACTAAGTACTAGAATGATGTTACAGCAACATCTCAATGACTTTAGGAATATAGATCTGGACTCAGATTAGCATGAGGATAGATTAATTGCCTATGTAAGGGCAAAAGGAGGGTTTGTGGTTCTGAAAAATTCTGAACTCGTGTAGTAATTCAGACTCGAGAATAAAACTTCATCGTAACATGACAAATTTAGTATCAAAAGACCGAGAATGACGAGTACACCATGTACAAGCATTTTCAGCATATTCGAGTGACGATTTCACCCCAAAATCGTCATTTTCGTTCTGAACCCTTGGCTTCCATTTTGTGTATGCCAGCCATTTTGTGAGTTGCCCTTTACATAGGCCTTAATCCAGCTGGATTCGATTCCAAAAGGACACGTAGACCTTAATCGACTTTCCTATGACCTGTGCAAGTTGGAACCATTGCCCCAGGCCAAACCTGTTAGGTCAGTTCCTCTCCAGTGGCCGAACAAGATAGCATCAAGGCTCAACAAGCCATAAAACCTTCTGATCGCACACACACCCTGCCGAATCTTGCTCACATCTTTCCTGCTCATTTCTCTCACTTGTTTTATGATGGGGAGGTGCCTGTTTTATTGGGGGTCCACTGATATCTGATGGAAATACCGGACCTTGCCGGGTAATTTATTTTGGGCTGGACAAAGTGAAATATGGACATGTCATCATGACTCTGCTTTTTCCCTTGTACTCGAAAAATGTTAATAGTGTATTGTAAATTCAAGAATGTTTGCCTGAAGCTGAATATTTTGTATAAAAAGAGAAGCCTGGTTTTGTGAATTCGAGCAGTCTCCTGAGAATATACTTCCCGTGTGTTGTACTTCTAGGACACTTGTTACCTTGGTTGCAGCCAATAATATCGATCCTTGACTTCACCTAGAAGACTCTGAGTTTCTGTGGTCCGAATCAGGAAGGACTCGAGGTCTCTGGGTGTACCCTGACACCGCTGGGTTGCCGGTTCTGTGCCGGTTCTTAAAAACCCAGTACCTCAGCATTGTTCACTCCACTCAAAGTCCACCCCTCAGCAATCCTCTCAAATCACAGGTCTATTTGCAAAATGTGGTACTAACCGTGAGTAAAATTCCACCATACCTAAAAAATATTGCACATTTTCTTTTCTTTATGGCCTTGATAAATTCAATATGGCATTAACAAGATTATCCTTGGGTTTCATCCCCTTAGCTGAAATATCATGCCCAGAGTACTCTATCGCCCCCTGGGCAAATTTACACTTCTTAGCTCTGAGAGTGCACTGTTCTCCCTCAGAATGTTTTATATTGTGAAAGTAATTTTTCAAACACCCTATGCGCGAATAAAATTAAGAGCCGTAATCTGTCACCAAAATCTCAGGAAAATGACACAATCTGAACCTGGGGCTTGCCATTGGGGATTTGGGTTATGCCCTGTAATTTATGTTGAGGCCAACTCAGTACAGTATCTCCTTCCACAGGAACATACACTTAACCTTCCGCCTCATTCCCTTTAAAATCGAAACGTCCTTCAAAGTAACCAATCAACTCTATGGGCCTAACAACTTTAATTTTAAAATATTTATGAAACATGACATCAGAAATCAAGGTTAAGCATGTACCAGAATCCATCATCATCTCTATGCCAATGTCATTCCCCTAGACTACGTCTGTAGGATGTCCATCATCATCCCTCACTCCATTGACAGTATCAGAACTTTGCAACAAAAATGGTTCTTTCACTGCATTCACTTCATTGATTTTCCCTTTGTTTTTATCAACAACTTTAGAAGTTGTACCACTCCTACAACACTTGGCATAATGTCCTTTATTCCCATATACATTGCACTCACAGTTGATAGAAGGGTAATCATCAAGAAGTTCCTATAATAAACACATTTGAAGTTCCAAAGCAGAATACTTTAGAACTTAACTAGACAATGGCAAAAACAAACAATTATTTGAGATCATCAAACAACAAGCAAGTTGCAAATCTAACCAATTCATGGCTGGCCCTGTTTCCTTGCCTAGTGGTGAGGATGTTGCCACCTATTTCATTGGAAAGACAAGGAGAATTTATTCCGATCTGTATTGCGCATCCCAGATTCTGCTAACCCAGGTTCAGCCCAGTCTCCTTCCTGTATAGCACCAGGCATTAGCCACTCCTTTTGGCTATTCTACTAAAAACAATGCTACTTGGAGTGCCTTCAAAATCCCAGATGAAGCAGCCTTACTCTCAATATTAACATCAATACAGCCCCCCAACCATTTCATTGATCCACTGCCGCCAAGCTCATCAAACAGCTCAGCCCTTCCATACTCCTTTTTAGGTCTCGCCCTGCGACGCAATGCAAAGCGATGTCACAGCGAGACCTATAGCTGTCAGCTCAGCTTACAACGAGGCAAGAGGAGACAATAGATGTGCACACGCCGCCTGCCGTAATCGGATCAGGTCGCGCGCGCGTTCACCATCTCCTGTCTCCTTTAGCCTCCAACACACACAGGCACACCTCCCCCTGCTTTCGCACACGCACGCGCACAGACACACACAGAGAGACACACACACGAGCGCACCTACACGCACGCACACACACGAGCGCACACATACAGAGACACACACCACACCTCCCCCCCGCCGCCGCCCCTGCCCCCACACACACACGAGCGCATACACGCACACATACAGAGTGACCCCCTCCCCCACTGCCGCCCCCCCCGCACACACACAGAGACACCGCCCCTCCGTACAACTAACCCCACTCACCGCATCGGTGCCAGTCCGGACTCTGCAGCCTCCGCGGGGCTCTCCCTCGGGCATGGGAGCCCCGAGTCACCACTGCTCCTTTCTGGACCAGCCACTCCGTGGGCGCGGGCTTCAGAAGACGGAAGTCCCGCCCCACAACAGGTTTCGGTTTCGCGCACAGCTTTCTTCAATGCTTGTTTCATTTTTGGGGGAGAGGACGTTTCAGGCAGGGCAGCAGACACCAAGCAGGGTCTCCTTGCCACATCCCCGGCTCGTCTAACATCCCCGGTCCTCAGAAGTGCCAACATTGTCCAACTAACAAAGGCGTCGCAAGGAGGGGTGGTTTATACTTCTCAGCCCTGCTCTGCATTTCAACATATTTTTGTGCACATCTAGTGGGTTGAAGGTCGCCTACACTTCAAAGCCCGCACTGACGCTAAGCAGATGACTGAGAGGGGGGGGGCATGTTATATCATTCCTACGGGGACAACTAGCAAAAGCAGGGCGTGCTGGGTGCACGGGCACAGGAAACATTATCCTTAGAGGGAACTTAAGGAAACAGGACCCGTCACGAATAACAACTGGAGCTCGCTTTCCCAGCCCCACTAAATAAATGTCCACTCGTGTGTCTGGAGAGGGCATATTGCTCAAACCACAGCAAACCATAACATAGACATGGCATTCTGGTTCCGAAAGGCCCCGCAGCACAACACCAGAGCACAGACTACCTACATTCATTCATTACAGTTTGTAATACAACGACATTACGGAGAATCACGGTGTCTGATATTTTTCTTTTGTTTAGTGAATTCCATAAATGACTTGCTCTCTAGCGCTTCGTCGCGGCGCTACCGAGCAGGACGAGTCATTTGACACCCTGACCTCCCACCCACGTGTCCCAATTAACGCCTGCGCGCCCCTTCAGTAGCCGCAGCGCCATTTTAGTAGTGCGGTGTTTGGCAGCCTAATATTGTGCGACCAAACGAGGGCATTTGCCAGTGTTCATCTGTCTCTAATGGCTGCTCTATGTAAAATATTAAAGCGTGTATATGTAGAAGGCACGTTTGCTACAGCTTGGCCTCTTGACGCTATTCACACATAGTTGTTGTTTATTGGTCTTAACACAATGGTACGTTCTGGTGCGGTATAAATAAATACATAAATAGCATATTTACAAAAAGACACGCATTTAACACAACAGTTGGGGAGGGAGGAGGGTGGGAAATGTTCATGAAGAAAGGGAGTTGAGGGTGAACACTTGACGCAGAAGCGTGGGTTAACTAAATGCAATAAACGTGTGACGCTGTAACGTAACCAAATCATATACCTTGCATGTGAGGAGATTTACAGTTAGTTTCAGATTGCCACTATATCTTGACAGAAAGGTATCTCTGTATGCATTGTTCAGAAAATTAATAAACTACGTCTTCAAAAAAAAAAGACACGCATTTAACGTGTCTCCTCGGGACCCCAAACTCCTGGTTGAGGCACTTAACCGGCTTCTAGGCGCATGACTAAGCCCCCTGCGACTGGTGGCGCGGGCGCGTGTACCCTTCGCTGAAACTGAGTGCCGTGTAGAACACACATTTAATGTAAAACAAGCATTTGCAATGCAATAGGTCTCGCAGTTGTGAGAGTTTGAGCTATTGGCATTGTAAATGGCAATGCCTTTTATTTATGTGTTGCTTTTTAAAACATAAATAAAAGGCATTGTCATTTACAACGGCAATAGCTTAATCTCTCGCAAATGCGAGACCTATTTGCATTGCAAATGCTTGTTTAGACTTTTGTTAGAGCTTCTCTCTCTCAGGGCTTTTTTCAAGACTGCCTAAAAATAGGGCAGGTCACCCCTATTCTAAAACTAAACAGAACGTGGACATGTCTGGCTTCAACAATTGCCTACTAATCACTCACATTCTTACACTAGCAAAGCTATTTAGGAACTACATACGCCTGCAACTCTGCAATCACATCAAGTAATGTCAACTCCTAGACCATCATTAATCTGGTTTCAGAACCAGTCATAGCATGGAAATGGCTCTTACTCACATTGTCGATGAGGCCCTGAGAATGCTTGACCAGAACGAACAATGCCTACTTATTTTACTTGACCTGTTTTCGATATGGTCAAACATGATCGACCTCCTTGAGAAGAGGATGGGGCTGGCAGGCCCCATTTAAAACTGGTTTGACGCGTTCCTTCATAATAGAGCACAAAGAATCAAAAGTCAATGAAACCCTATCTGACCCACAACAGTCACGATTGGAGTACCTCAAGGATCCACGATCTCTCCCCCCTTACTGAACTTGCTCATAAAACCTCTTACTGAACTTGTGAAACTCTCAAACATTCATTGCCATATGTACGCCGACGATACACAACTGTATTTGAAAATCTCACCTGAAGACATTAGACTTCTGAACCACACCCTAATAAAAACTCCACAACGGCTGACCCTCAACCACCTCAAGCTTAACACTCTTGAAGCGGAATTCGTCCTGATCGCCCCTCACAGTCACTCTGCCCTCATGGAACATTGGTTCAAACAACTCACGGCTCTCCGTAGTGCCCCATATGTGTTCGATTCTACTAGATCATTAGGTATAACGTTGGATAAGCACCTAAATGTGCAAGAGCATATCAGTGCCACCATCAGGGGAGCCAACTACCAACTAAACATACTGAGGAAAATCAAACCTTTCTTGCCCCCGGCGGACCTTCAGATAGCAGCCTAGTCCATAGTCGTCTCCCGTTTAGATTACGGGAGCGCTACTCTGGCTGAGTTACCCAAAGTAAAGCGGGCTCCACTACAGGCCACATTGAACCCACCTGCTAGGCTCATCACAGGATCAAGAAGATTCATCCACATTACTCCTGACTTCAACCATTTACTATGGCTCCCATTTGAAGCTAGAATCCAATTGAAGATAGTTTGCATGACTCATAATGCCATCCACCGCAACACACCTATCTCTACCTAACAAAGAAAGTTGAACTACACAGTGGTAGTCATTTCTCTAAAAGCTCCAACTCCCTGATGTTGAAGCCACAGAAGTTCAAAATAAACATGACCTTCAACTGCTCCTTCTTCACTCTTGCCCCCAGAATATGGAATGCACTGCCACCAGAAACTAGGACAAACCCCCTCCTCTACCTTCTTCAAAAAAGAAGTAAAAAACCTTTGATGAATAGACTCCCTCACTAGATATCTATAGTCACTTCAGTTGGATCATTTTCATGGGGACTCCACAGGATCTTGGATCCACCTTTGTTCAGTTATATTATCATCTGTGATTGTATTTGCATTGCTCCCTGTATTTTCTCTCTTGTATTTTTGACATGACTGCTATATGTACATTGCTTTGATACTCTAATGGGTCGTGCTTGTGCTTTACAAAACTCTGCATATAAAAATAAATAAAATTCAAACTGTTGACCTAATGTCCCACATTACCACATCTGAAGCAAGCCCCTTTTACATTGTTTTATATATTTGTACTTAGGCCAAATTGTAGATTTAGAATTAATAGCCTATGACTCGGATTTCTTGGCAGAACTATGCGCAATTTAGCAACACCTGCCTGTGAATGTTCAATTTGTTTAGCTGTAAGTAACACTTCACTGAGTTTAGGATCTCTCTTCAACCACAACTCTTCACCACGGGGCGTGGCCAAGAGGCAGATGGGAACGGACGCGTGAGCACGGAGCTCCGCGCCGACCCAGACTCTGATCCTGAAGAGGGGCTGTGCAAGAAGCCCCACAATGACCTCTGGAGAGTGGTGAAGGTGCCTGGAGGCTCCGGCACTGAACATCTGGCAGCCACAGGACACCGTTGTGGGGAGATCGCGGTGGGCTGCCCGAGCAGTGGGACGGACCCAAGATGATGGCGTGAGGGCTCCGGCTGGCTGTGGGAGCTGTGCGGCCCGTGGAGCTTCACGGGGAGCCTGACGCTGCAGGGCTAGCCTAGCGCCGACGAGGACCTTGCCTCGTGGCAGGAGTGAGGAGAAGGTGAGGCGCGGAGGACCCGGGGTTCCGACGGCTCTGGCGGCCGTCTGCACCTAAAATGGCGGCCGCTCTGAATAGACTGCCGTGTATGGCGGCGACGCCCTGAGGTGGACAGCAGGGCTGGAGGACTTACGTACAGCTGCGGCACCTGGGCGGCCAATAGGAAGCCTCCGTGGGAGGAGCGGTCGGAAAAGCAAGGGCAGCTCGATGGCAGGCGGGCCCCCCTTCCCCCTTGCCTCTACGTATCAAGAACGGCAGGGGAGGCGCTGAGAGGGCCCGGGAGGTGCTGCGGGCACCACCGGGTGCTGCCGGTGCATACAAGAGGCGGGGATCAGCGCGGGTCAAATCGCGGATCCCCCCCAAGACTTTGCCTGCATTGCGGAGGGCCCCCCAGAGGAGAGGATAGTAGCGGCCATTGGGGGGACTGCCTGGAGCCGAACTCTGGAGCCTGCGGCGGTGCTGGATGGGTGCGGGCATAGTAGGGGTTCTCTGCTCGCGGGGACACGGAGCGGCCAGGGGACTGCAGAGCAGCTGAGTTGAAGCTGGGGGCACCTGGCGACACCCCTGTAGAGGTGGGGGCCTGGGAAGGTGCATACCTACGCAACCGACAGAGCGCTGAGGCTGCAGCGAGCAGGACCCGGGTGCAGCCTTGACGCTAGGACACAGGAGTGGCGCCGACCCTGTGGAGAGTGCAGTGGGACTAATGGGCCGCATGTGAGGAAGCCGGCTCACTGGACAGTGGGGCTCTAGAGGGCAGCTCAGCCACAGCGGGAACATTGGGGGACGCAGTGACTGGAGAGCTGGGCGAAGTTGGCTGCTACTGCTGGAATGTGCCCGTGCCCTCCCCATCTTGGAGCCTTGACAGACAGCAGAATTGCGTGGGGTGAGAGGAGAGAGTGAAGGCACCTGGCAAGTTGGCGGGGCACTGCGGAAGGGCGCAGCGGACCTGTAGCCTGGAGAAGGCGGCCATCAGCGAGAGACCTTGGCGGGGATTGGGCCTGGCTATGCCGCGGAAGAGGATGGGGGCTGGAGCAGGCAGTGAGAGGAACGACCGGGCGGCTCACACAGGTGCGGGGTGGCGCTGCATCTCTGGCAAGTGGGCACGACGCAGGAGGGCAGAACCCAACCACTGCTGATATATGAGGCGGAACCTCGCGGGATCCTGCCACGAAGGGGATGCAGTGGCTCTCAACGACAAGCCTTGAGTGAGCCGCACTTCAGGGCGGGGGCCTCGGAGGCCCGGCTGAAAACCGGCCTGTACTGAGAGCTGGATCGGGGGCAGAAACGAAGACCAGCATAGAGCAGAGTGTGACTCAGATTGGGGTGTGCCCCTAGAAGAGGGCGCTGAGCGTCGAGGGAGAGGCGGACTGCCGCGCTTGATCTGGCTGCGGAGTGGGGACCCGCTGAAAAGCTGCGACCTGTAGTGGTCCCCCACCTGGGGACGTGCGGATTAACGATCCGTCGGAACATGGGTAAGCCAAGAGGGAAGCAGGTAGGAGCGCCAACGGAACAGGAAGAGGAGACAACGTCTAGAGAGGCTTCCAAGGGACTGCAAGTGCAACCGGAGGGGATGCTCCAGCAGCAGTTCGATCAAATACTAAAGACAATAACGGATACCAGGGAGGCTCTGCAGTTGGACAGCGCGCATGTGACTCAAGGATTGGGGCTGCTTCGGGCAGACCATGCCAAACTGGTGGATAGGGTAAAACAAACGAAAACGGCAGTGGAAAACCTGGGGCTTGCTCAGAAGTCGATGGAGGCGCAGATGACGGACTTTCAGACCAGGCTGCAGACGCTGGAGAGGCGGGCAGAGGACGCAGAAGGACGGAACCGAAGAAACAATATTTGTGTGGTGGGGCTGCCTGAAGGAGCAGAAGGGACCAACATGGTGGACTTCCTAGAGGAGTGGCTAAGGGGAACTGTTGCGTTGGAGGGTCTGTCAACTTTCTTTACATTGGAGAGGGCTCGCAGAGTGCCGGCCAAACCCTTGTCCCCTGGGAGACCGCCGGGGCCGGTGGTGGCCAGACTGCTCCATTATAAAGACAGGGATCTCCTTCTGAACAGAGCAAGGAGGGCGGGCCCCTATACAGTGGACAACAGCAAAGTGACACTGTTCCCGGACTACACACCCAGTTAAGAGAGCGTTGCGGAATGAAGGTATTCAATATCCTCTGATGTACCCGGCACGTTTGAAGATCATGGTGGATGGCAAGATGTCCTTTCATGATAGCCCGGAGGGGACCTGGGACTGGCTGGAGTTGTACAAAGTGGGTATCGGAGAACCAGGATGCGGCGTGGGAGCTGGGACGGAGGGACCTCGTCCGCGCAGACTGAGGCGCAACCGGATACGTCAGCCAGCAGCATAGAGGCCGACAGATCCACAAACGGAGAAGGAAAGGGCGGCACACCCCCGGGAAGGTCAGAGTCAGACAGAGGGTCTCTGGAGGAGGACGATGAGCATTCGGAGGCTGGGAGCCTGAAGTTGGCACAAGTGACTGCTGGAACGGCGGATGAGATCATAGATGGGTGATGTAGACACTGGCTGCACATGGGAGGGGCTCCGACTTGGGGGGGGGGGCAGGGAGGGGGGCCTGTAGGGGAAGAGGTTGGCTCGAACTGGTTCGCTGAGGTCCGGAGCACGCTGGGGGGCGGTGGAAAATGTGCTGTAAAAGTCCAGAAGCTGTGAGGTCCCGGAGGGGGCCAGCATATTATACTGGGGGGTGAGCGCGAGCTGGAGGTCTATTGGGCGTCCGGTTCTCTGCAGCTGAGGGCTCACCTCCCATACGTTTGGGTGGGAGTAGCTCCCTGTGAGTATCGGGGGAGTGTTTTGAGTGGTAGTTTGGATGGGTTCTAATGTTGTAGCGCCTGTTCTGGGGGGGCTAGGTTAGGTTTGGGGGAAGTTAGGGATACCGGTGTGCTCTTTGATAGAGAACAGGTGCGGGGGAGGGTCTATCTGACTCATGGGGACATTGCATGATCTGAAATGTATAACATGAAATGTACGGGGGCTTCACTCCATGTAGAAGCGCCACAAGGTGCATGCCTACCTAGTACGGCAGGGAGTGCAGGTGGCGCTCGTCCAAGAAAAGCATATCAGCGGTTCTGAGGGGGCAGCATTAAGGAAGAGATGGAGAGGGCAGGTATTTTGTACGACTTATTCGGCATATGGTAGGGGCACCCTGGTGTGGATAAGAGCGGGGATTACGTTTCAGCCGACGCAACAATTGATTGACCCAGAGGGGAGGTTTGTAACGGTGATGGGGAGGCTAAATGGAGTGGATGTGACCTTGTGCAGTGTATATGCCCCGAATGTTGACCAGCCGTCCTTTTCTGAAAATTTGTCAGGGAGCTTGGTGCCCTACTTGACCGGGACGACTATACTGGGGGGGGGTTTAACTCCATAGCAGATGTGGCCAAAGGCAGCTCCCACCCTCCGCTCTCAGGTGCTCCGGTACATCGGAACTCCAAGGCAAGGAGAACGTGGCAAACTAATTGGGGGCTAATCGACACTTGGCGGGCTTAGCACTTGGAGGAGAGGGACTACTCTTATTACTCTAGCATCCACGACCTGCATGTGCCATTGGACACCATATTGTGCACCCCTGATGTCCATGCCAACGTGGCAGATAGTGAGTACTTAGCGAGAACAATTTCTGACCATAATCTGCTCTGAGTGCGGATACGATGGAGCCGAGAGATCACTTATACCGACCTGGCGGCTCCGACCGGAGGTGTTGGAAGATCCAGTCTTTAGTGAAGAGATGGGGGTGGGCATTGCCCAATAATTTGAGGAGAACGAGGGCGCGGCGACATCGGCGGCAATAGAATGGGATGCATTTAAGGTCCTGTGCTCTCCACACCACTGGAGTCAAGCTATCCTGGCTGATGATGGCTGATAGCCAGAAGCCAGTCCTAGGATGCTTGATTCCTGTCCAGGGAATACATGGCTTGGCAGTTCGGGCTGGACTGTTCCCATGAGACACAGGGTCAAGGCTGATTTGTATATGGCCATGTCTGAACTGGGTTGGTGTGGTGAGCAAAAAAACGATGGATTTAGGCCCAGATCTCTGTACTGGGGTGAATGTATGACATTGATCTGTATTTTGTCCATCAACTGTTGTTTTTGCATTTAGGGTCTTAGCCAGTGGCATTTGCATTAGCAAGGTGGCGGGGGTAAGGAAAACGTTATTAACTGACCTGGAAGCAGCGGAGGGCAGACTGAGGGGAGCGGAAGGGACCGACCGGGGAGACCCGGGGCAGGCACTGAGGTGCTAGAAGCCAAGGAAGCAGTTGCAGTGCAGATGGAGAGATTGCGCTCATTCGATTACAAGAACTATAGAGCACGCATACACGCGGTGGGGGACAAATCGGGTGCTTTGTTGGCGTGGCTGGCCAACCCGCTACCAAGGGGTGAACCGATCTTAGGCTTGAGGGCGTCCACAGGGGAATTCATACATACGCAGATAGGGATTAATGGGCGGTTCCTAGAGTATTATGCAGATCTATACCGCACTCGGCGGGCCGTGGATGCAGAGGATATAGAGGATTACCTGGAAGGGTTTGCAATGCCGAGCTTGAGCAAGGAGCAGGGATATTCACTGGGCGGTGAGATCACGATGGGTGAGATTAGATGCGCGATCAAGCACATGGCCCGCAACAAGACACCTGGGGTGGATGGCCTGTCTATCGAATTTTATTCCAAGTACGCGGACTCTCTGGCTCAGCGACTGCAAGTAGTCTATAAAGAGGCATACACAGCGGGGATGCTGCCTGGGACCACTAGGGAAGCTATTATCATACCCCTCCTGAAGCCGGGTAGGGAAGCATCGATTGTGAGGGCCTACCGCCCACTCTCAATGTTGGCGACCGACTACAAAATCCTGAGTAGGATCCTGGCGACACGCTTACTCCCACACGCAGTTGGTGCACCGGGACCAATCAGGTTTTATCCCTAAACGCAGCACGGCTATCAATGTAAGGCGCTTATTGCGAATCCTGGAAGACTGCCAGGAGCCGACACTGAAAGCCTTGATCTTATCGGTGGACATAGAGAAGGCATTTGATAGCCTGGAATGGCCGTATCTTTTTCAGGTAAAGCGCAAATTGGGGTTGGGCGAAACATTTGTGATGTGGACCCGCATATTGTATGAGTCGGCGACGGCCCGGGTGCACACAGGGGGGACGGTATCAGAGCCCTGCTCAGTGGGACGAGAGACGCGTCAGGGCTGCTCCCTGTCTCCGCTCCTGTTTGCGATGGCAATTGAGCCACTGACGATGCAAGCCAGGTCGGGGAAGCATTATGCTGGGATAGAGGTCCTTGGGGAAGTGCACTATATATCGCTTTACGCGGATGACCTATTGATGTTTCTGGCTGAGCCTGATGAGGTAGAAATGGGGCGACAGAGCTGTTGCGGACGTTTGGGGAAGTGTCAGGGTTATGTGTGAACTGGGAGAAGACTTGCCTTTTTCCGACGTGCAGGGCAATGGCGACTCCCGCAGGACTGGGGAGGCTTAGATGGGCGCCTTGTTGCCTACATTACTTGGGAACTAACATCTACCATGAACAGGCGGATCTATTGGAGGGCAATGTGAACAGGGCAGTGCGAGGGATCATGGGGAGTATGGCATTCTGGTGCACTCTGCCGCTCTCGGGTGCGGGTAGAGTGGCGCTACTGAAGATGGTAGCGCTGCCTTGACTTTTATACTACTTCAGGACGCTGCCGGTCGGGATTCCGAGTTCGGTATTCAGGGCGCTGAGGTCCATGGTGGGAGGTTTTCTGTGGGGTAATGGTAGGCAGCGGGTGGCTCTGACCGCGATGATGAGGCCTAGGGGCGCAGGAGGATGGGCGGTCCCGGACTTTGAAGGGTATTATTTGGTGGCTCAGCTGTTCACGGCCTTCCCGCATGGGGAACTAGGCTGCGTTGGCGGAGTGGGAAGATTTAGGACTGCAGATGATTGGGGACTTATATGAGGAGGGGGCCCTCCTGCCTTTCCAGGCACTGCACGAAAGATATGGCCTGCCTAGAGGTGGCTATTTGCTGCATGCAGCCCTGATGGCTGCAATTCAGAAGTACTGGGGGACAGGGCTATTAGAGCCCCAGACGTCCTTGCCGTGTCAATATGTTGTAATGGCAGCAGGGACGGTGAAACCAGTGACATGCTTTTACAGGCGGATGGTGGAGGACGGACTGCAGCCACTGATGCAGCTGCGCTAAAAATGGGAAGTGGACTTGGGTAAGGATATTCCTGAAACAGCATGTACAAAAATAGTGGAAAGGGCATGGAAAGGTACACGGAAGGCCAGGTTTCAGCTCATTTATTTCTACATTGTACATAGGGCCTACTTAACCCCTGAGTGGATTGCTAAATATTTTCACGTAGAGACGGCATGCTGCCCCAGGTGTAACACGCGAGCAGCAGATTTCCACCATATGATGTGGAGCTGCTCGCAGCTTGGAACGTATTAGGAGGAAGTGAATGAGGTCCTGGGCGGGGTGATGGACAGACATGTAGAACCCAACATGGGGGTGTGTATACTGCACTGGTTCCCACACACAAAGCGCACTAAGATTACGAGCAAGTTCATGGATTTAGGGTTGTTGCTGACTAAGCGAGAATTGACAAGGCAGTGAAAGTCTAGGCAGGGCCCTAGTGCAGAACAATGGAGGGCGGAGTTTGCGAAATGGGCATCTAGCGAGAGCATGGTTAGAATCCAACAGGCCAGCAGCGTGAATACCGACAAAGCAATGGAAACCGCACAGGCATGGGAAGCATTGGTGGCGCTGTTGACAAGCCCGGAGGCGGATTCGGACACAGGCTCACTGGAGGGTTCTCAGGAAACTGTCGGACCACAAAACACGTAGATAGGTTTGAGTAGTCCACGGGAGAGTGGGAGCGGGGGAAGAACTACGGAACTGGGAGTATGACTGAAGTGAGATCAGAGACCTACATTCCCTAGCACGGAAAGACACTTGGTTATTCTTGTTTATGTTGTTGGAGCACACCGGTGGGGGGGAGTTAAGGGGAGGGGGGAGGGCAGGGTAGGGCAGGAGCATACGGGAGGCACTAAGTTGGGGGGTCATTGCGCCATAGGATGACACCAAATGTAAATCTTGGAGAAGACCTTGATACATAAGGTGAACAGGATGTAATATAAGGTGATATGGACTAAAGAACTGATGTCGTCCCAACTATGGATGCTGAATAATCGTGCAATGTATTTCAAATTGTGCCTTCCATTGAAAATGTGCCATGTAAAGGTGTGTTGTGTGTGTTGAAAATCAATAAAATGATTACAAAAAAAAAACTCTTCAACACAGCATAAACTGGTCTCTTAACCGCTCTTCGTATTGCCACCAAAATTACAAGTGGACGCTAACTGCCTCAGAAGAGTTACATAGTCTTCTACAGATTCATCTGACTGTTGGCGAGCATACTAAAATGATAAATTCCTAACATAATAGACACCTTAGGTAGGTAATGTCTATCCAATTGTTTCATACATATGGCATATTCATTTGTGCTAGACCCTGCATTGTTTTCTTCTTCATCAGATAAATCAGGAAGATGTTCATATTTCTCTTCCCCTTCAGATCCTAGACAACAGGTGGGCAGAGAATTTAGGGATGCATACTTACTTAGAACTGTGACTTACTTAGAACTGTGATTCCTATGTATCAGTATGCACAGCGCAGACCAGTCCCACGGATGGTGTAGGGCTAGTTGGAGAAAGGAAAATTACCAGAGCAGATAGGGCAGATGGATTGATTTGGGTTCATGCCAAATGATCGTGGGTGTATTAATTCAGCAGTGTGTGGAGAGAAAGTCAGGAAGGAGACTGCCCCAGCCTTTCTTACTGCACAAGGAGAAGGAGAGGTCCACTGCAATTCCAAGAATTCAGGCCATAGTGTGGGTACAATTCTCAGATAATGCCTTAGAACCAGCAGAGAACCGTGCAGACAGGAATGATAATATTGTGCCATCAGACCCAAACCAGAAAAAGGAGAATGTGTGCTTTTGCAAGAAGAGTGATGCTTGATCCTTTTTCAGATCATACGATGACGTATTGGTGTACCTGATGCCCCTGTCCTGTGTGTGGGTGCCTTTGTCTTAGTGGGCCCGTAAGGGTGTGGGTCCCCCCCCAACCCTGAAGTGATCACTGGACGGCGCAAACCAACAATGTTGCTGACATACTTTGGCTGAACAAACCAGACAAACCCACCTAGACAGTGATAATAAACTGATGTTGAGAAAATAAAGTAAAACTTTCACTGTTATAATTTCAAATGCAAGAAGTCTGTGTGTATTTCACATGGAAGGAGATTATTTGTTCCTGAAATGCTGTTCAGTTTGAAAAAAATTAAAAAATATATTGTGAAATTAAAATTACAGACGATGCTGTTCAGTTTAAAGATTAATTTTGAAGTTCCTTTATTTTTAAGCTTCTTCAATAGTAGTAGGTCCTGAATTAGCCATTAGGAGCATCAATGAGTTCATATGCTTGATTCTATTTGTGCATTTATTTGGTGTATTCATCATACATTTATTCTTAATGCTGAGATATTATTAGATATGTATGAGTTACCTTAAATGATGTATTCAGATATGCATGAGCTTTTTAAAAAAAGAAATCAAGTAGTATGTTACATTTATTCTTGTGGCTGAGTTGTATCAAATCAAATCAAATTTAGCTTTATTCCGTTTTCAATTTGACACACAAAAAAACACGAAAGCACATATTTACAGTACCATTTCACAAGTATGGCATAATAGTCGTTAAGAAAATTATTTAGAAAGTTGACACAGTTTTACCATTTCATATTGCACTTATTATACAGTAGTTATAAAAAGAATTGATATAAAAAGTTAAAACATCATTTACAAATTAAAAAAATTGTTAGGAATCATGGCCTATCAGCGTATTTTTAAAAAGGGACAAAGTTCAGAGATGTTTCCTACATCTGATCGTACATTTCAAGAATGTTTCTTACAAAACATTTGTTATCTAAGAACTGCAGTGCCAGGTAGGCCGGACGACATTTAAAGAAGAAGATTCCAGACAACCTGTCTGGAATAAACCGAGTGCACAGCGATGTGTAAGTTTCTCTAGCTACATTCACAAATTATTACCATAAGTTTTGGCTGCTCAATGCAAAGAAACACAAATGCAACTAAACATTCATTTTTAAACGATATTTTCTTTGTTCAGGGTATAACCCGTGTTTTTACATATTTTCAGAGTTTGCCACAGTGAAGCAAGTCATTACTTCATGACTCTATTCATACAATTTTAGTTGGTTCATGAAAACAATATGAATAACTTAACATTGTTAACAGAGCTACAGCGTTATTGGCGATTGATGGATTTCGGCCCGATGCATTTCGGGACTTCCTGTCCCTTCCTCAGGGGCCACTGTGACCTGGTCGGACGACATTGCCTCAAACCCCAAATTTTCAAGAAGGGTTTAATCCACCTCATCCTTTGCTCTAGATAAAATTTGCAGAACAGGTCTACATGGATTGTTAATTGGGGTGAGACTCCATCGGAAGGACAGTTTACTAAGGTTTTAGACCAATCGTTTGTGGTCGGAAAACTTACCAAACAATGAAATACGTCAAGTCTGAGGCATGTGAGAACAAATCTGTCATATCCTGTTGTTGTAAACGTTAAATATGGTTGAATAGCGAGGGTAGAGCACATCAGTTGGTTCATTTGAACTGTAGGCCTTGATTCCTCACTGGCAAATCTGTTTGCCTCCATGTGGGTCATGCATTATTTTTTAAAAATCTTTCTAGAGATTGAACCCATCGAGGAGGGATTATGATAGTATTCATGCTGGCCCAAATCAGTCATGAATTCTTTTATATATTTCAACACCTGATCTCTAGGGCTTGTTCTAACTTAAGTCTGTCACTTAACACGTGCCACTTGAATGTGGTTTTTAACAAGGTCCAGATACGGTGCCACAATAAAACTGGTTGCACCTTTATTATGTCTGTAAAATATGGTAGGCCCAACTCAGTGTAGCGGATATAGGTTGTCGTACAGCGTGGAATAGCCAATAGGTACCTTAAAAATGCGTTCTTGAATACTATGTATTTCGGTTACGTTACAGTATCCCCTTAGCTAGCTGTGCTAATGCTCTTAGCTTAGTCAATTTTAATCAACTCTACTGGGGGCCTCTTACCTAACTTTTGTGAAAAATGTACCAGGGCTGTTGCAGTTCTCAATAAAAGAAGTTCCTAGCTTGAATTGCCTGACACCAGGATCTCATATGGTCCATTAAAATTCCTAAGTAGGGGTACGTTATAGTGGATTTTACTTTTTTATTCTCTACAAAAATGTCCCTCTGCTTGCTTCCACCCCTCCCACAGTTCATTATAAGAGTTTTAGTGGTATTTATTTTTAGATCTAAATTTGTTATAAACTCAATGTAGCTATTAAGAGCCCGTTGAAGCCCTATTGGTGTTCGGGCCATGATTACAGCGTCGTCCGTGTAGAGTAGGGTGGGTATGGGGCGTTTTTGCAGCTGTGGTGGTTCCGTCACCCTTTCAGCATGACATTCTCCGAGCCATTACTATATAAAGTCAAAAGGAAGGGTGCCAGTATGCAGCCCTGTCTGACCCCCCTCTCCTCTTGGAACGACGCTGTACACTCTCCATTGGGTCCGCACCATACCCGGGCTCTTGCATTTGTGTTGAGTTCTCTTATAAAATGAATTAAAGGAGCCTCAACCCCCATTGCCTCTAGGATGCTCCATAGTTTTTTATGGCATACGCAATCACATGCGGGTCCACAAAAGCCAGGTACATTTTTCCCTTTCTTGCATTTGTATATTTCCCCATTAAAATGTGTAAATTGAGACCCTGTACCTAGACCCTCTCTAAAACCATATTGCAGGTCTGATATTATATTGTTGTCCTCTGCCCATTGTTGGAGCCGGTTAAGGACAATACGGCCTGCCACTTTTCCCACCGAATCCAGCAAAGAAATAGGGTGGTAACATGCCGGGTTCTGTCTGTTAACTTTTTAAAAGATTGGTACCATAATGGAGTCTGACCATGAGTCCGATCGTGCAGCAGGCGGCTAGCACTCGCGTTATTAAAGGACCCCATTGCTCTATGTTTTGTTTAAAGATGTCTACTGTAGGAAGGTAGATCCCTGACTATGGTTGCCCCCAACTTTTTGCCTGGTGTTTTGCTGGTTTTCTGACTTAGTTGACCTGGGGCCCTGCTATTCAGGACCCCAGGCCTACTGCTCTCTCTGTAAAATGGATTCCATGTACCTTAGGTACATATCTAATTGGATACTGAGTCACCTTATCAGTCCCTGTACAGAGTACCTTAGGTGCCCAGGGCATAGGTGTACCCAGGGCCTACCAGGGGCTGCAGCATGTATTATGCCACCCCTGGCTGGCCATCCAAATCTGACACAACTGGCTGCATGACAGCTGGGGCAAGGTGGTGTAATCACCCTTTGCTTTAGATATAGTATTCCTATATCTAAACCTAAATGGGCACACAGATCTCCTATCAGTCACTCCTATGGCAGGCCTTAACAATCCTGAAGGCAGAGTGCTTGGAATCGTGTGAGATAGTGCTCTGGCTTGAGCTGAGCCTGTCTGCGGCTTTCGGGATCCATCCCTTAGCCGTTTCCATGATATCGCATACCATATACTCTTAAGTGCATTATAATCCTCGCGGTTATGTGCCAACTCTGGTATTGCTTTATCAAAACATGTCGAGTAAGGTGTCATACGAATTGGAATACTAACCCCTCGCCAATTCTGGCGACGGGGTTAGCATTCCACCCTTCTAGAGGGACACGACATGTATGTAACCTGTAACCCCGGTTAAATTTAGAAAGAGCCTTAGCTCCACAAAATGGATGCTGCCACCGAGACACAAGTCTGCCCTCCTGCTGCTGGGAGTCCTCCCAGCCCAGGAGGCAAGGACAAAGGGTTTCCTGCCAGGGGCGGTGCCAGCACCGTCCCAGACAGGATTTTGTGTATTCTAGGTAGGCAGGGCTTTAGAGGAAGGTGACTGCAAGTGGCACCCCGGTGCTCACTGTGCATAGGCCGGCTGGAACCAGTTCCAGGGGCACTCCAGCCCCTGATCTGGGGAAAGCCGCCAAAGGAGAGGGGTGTAACCACCCCCCTCCTAGTCCCACCCATAGGGCAGGACTTAGTCGCGTGCCAGCCCCTTTTTGCAGGATAAAGGTAGGAACTGGCCCCCTTCCAAATTAGATCATCTTTGAATCCTGAAACTACTTTCCACGAAAGGAACTCAAGACTTCTTCCCAAGATTCTCCCTTGTGACTAAGGAGTAGTCACCCTGCAGCAGCAGGCACCAACCAAGCATCGCGGTTTGTTGCCAGTCTCTCCTCCGGATCAAGACTGCTCCAGCACGACGAGAACCGGCTTCCCTGGCACCTCTGACCTCAACCTACATCATCAGCCCAGCTGTGATCCGTGGGTGCGACGGGACCTCGAGGGACCGGCCATCTTCAGAACTGCACGACGCTTGTCCAGCACGACCACCGAGTGACCCTCGGCCGAGTGCTTTGGGGTAAGAGAAGCCCCGACCCTGAGCAGCTCCAGCACCGAAGTTCAGCCCCCCTGCATCCACGAGATCGGCGTGGGGCCCTTCTGCTCTTTGCTGCTAACTGCGTTGTCCAGGTCGCTTGCCCGTTGGCTAGTGGCCCTCTCACGACGCTCCACGACGACAACCACTGCTGGTCTGGTTGCCCCAGACTAGCCCTTGCTCCCCTCCAAAAGAGGAGCACCCTGGACCCTCCTGGTCCACTCAAGACGGCATTTTAGGTCCACCGCGTGGGCCTTGCATTTGCCAAGACTTGTTGCCCAATCCTGGGTCCAGCGACGTCGACAGCAAGAACCTTCGTGGGACAGCTCGCACCTCCATCCTGGTCGCCGACAACGCTTCCTGGTCCGAGAGACTGCAGAGCCCAGCAGCGCCCACTCACCTGGCTGAGGTGACTTCATCCGGTGCCATCCTGGTGCCCACTCAAATCACTGGCTAGTGATTCAGAACTTGGTCCCCTCTACTTACAGGTTTCTCCTTCCCTGATCCAGGCTTGGATCACCACGAACTCCTTCACTGGCCGCCTGCCAGCAACTTCTTTCTTCAGGCTCCTGGATCTTCAACGAGGGTTTCCGACGCAACTTGAACCCTATGCAGCCGCAGCCCCTGGGCTAGGTAAACTGAGTACTCCGGTGCTCCAGCATAGTCCAACACCCTAAGAGTTCGGATCCACCCGTGTTTTCGACCCACCTAGTCGGGTTCGCCCGAGAACAGTAACTTTGTAAAGTGCTAGTATCCATAGACTTGTTCCCGCATTACGCGTGAGAGTTCCCACTCTGCACACGGCGTCCCTAGGCCTCCTGCTTCTAATCTAAGGGTTCAGCATTGTAGGCCTAGCGTTTCTACAGTCTAGAAAAGTATTACTTACCTGCTAGTAACTTCGCATTCCACTTCTTGTGTATATGGTTTTTCGTGCCCCTCGGGCATTTGTGTAAATTGTGCGACTTTCAGTAATTCTTTAAGAGTTTTGTTGTGTGCTTAGCTCCCTGTCTCATAAAGAGCCAGGGTAGTCCTGTTATATATAAATACACTTTATTTTTGATAACAACTTGTGTGGTGTCCTTTCACTTGGTGTTCAAGGGGTAATGTGATGGTAAAACAGCTGGCTTAACACGCCCTCTAGAGTCTTAGCCTTAGACTGCTCGTATCCATGCTACTAGGATAGCTGGTCTATAAGGTTGACTTACAACCAATCATCAATAAGGGTTGTTTGGACTGATACATAGTGATCACTAGAATAGTGAGCACTGCATATCAGGCCAACTTCTCACATCTACAGCTACTCATTCTGGGCCCGGAGCCTTTCCCCCCCTTACTCGCTTTTATGGCAGATTGTACCTCTTCCAGGGTGACGGCTAATTCGATTGGGAAGTCTTGTGATGGAGAACTGGGGCTTACGGTGCTTACAACTGTGCCATCCTCCTCCCTTGCCTGTCCAAGAATATTGGAAAAGTGTTCCACCCAGTGTCCTTCATCGATGGTGATTTCTATAGTGGGGTGGCTTCAGTTGTCAGGAATGGGGATTTAACCACGCGACAAAAGGCAGTACTGTTCCTATTGACGCTTGCCTTATGTAAGTCAGCCCAGATATTCTTCATTAATTCTACTTTACGTGTTTTCACAGCCTGGTTTAAGCCTTCCTACACTGCTTTATTTCAGTGCTATCCCTCTCTTTTTGTGTAATGCATGTTTTAATTCTGTGTAGGCTTTTGTACATTTACTTTTGAACCACCCCTTGTTGTTCCTATTTCCCTTTTTTATTTCGACTTTCAATGTATTTCTAATTATTTCGGTTATTTGTGCATAGGACCCTAGTACTTCCTCGTGTGGTGTGTATTCGATCAAACATTTCATTATTCTTTCTAAGCTTTTCTCTGCAACTGTCTTGATGATTTTATGTGGTTCCACCTTATCCCACTTTAGAGAGTAACCATTTATTTTGTCGATTCCCAAATTTTGGGCCGCATATATCCTCTTATTATGGGGAATATGAGTTTTTGATTGAAGAGATATACTTACGCTCAATGGAAAGTGATCGCTTATGGCGTTCTTATGCATTTTATAACTCAATAAGGGGGAAGCGAACCTGTTCGGAATTATTATAAAATCGATGATCGAACTCATACCTCTCCCGTTAAAGGTCTGGGTAAATGGTATTGGTGGCGAGCTTAGTAGATTAGCGAAACCCATATTCAAGACAAATGAAATCTCATTTAGAGCATCTCCATAAACACAATGCAGGAAGTGGGGTAAATTACAAGTGTTTTCATCTGTCAGTCCGCATTTTACATCATTATTATATGAATACAAAGTGGTATTAAAATCCCCCCCACACACAAATAGAACATTCTCTACACTGCCATTCTGAATATCCTGTAGTGAATTTCTAAACTGATTTATTATGTCCACCAGGTGCTCCTTCTATGCGTTGTTGTAGAAATTGATCAAGACAACAGAGTTTTGTTTGTCCATGTTCATAATCACAAGTGGGTAGTTCGGTTCCGAGATAGTAAAAGATATTTTGTTTATCGTCAACAAATTTGAAACATATATACTCAGTCCTCCCTTCGGCCTCCCGTGAGTGGATGGTATGGCTGTTGTGTGGTATGTCTTATAGCCTTCAATGTGTATTTTATTCAGAGCCCATGTCTCTTGTAGACAAAAAAATTTGAATTTCCTCACAAAATCGTACCAGAGGTGATTAGTTAATTTGGAGCATAGCCCTGCTATGTTCCAATAAAGAATCGTAAAACTATACCCATTATCTCTTGCATTTTGCATGTCACTAGCTAAGTCAATAGGTGAAATATGGTCTGAATCCCTATCCTTGTGTATTCCTGGCCCTAGTTCTGGTCTATTATTAGGGATGTCGGCGATGCCTATGGAGTTGTCTTCTTGAACTACACTCAGTTTCAGAGGCCTATTTAAGTTTTTTTAGAGAGCACCATTAGGGTTGAGTCAATCATTTCTGGCTCTTGGATGGTTTGGGCTTGCAAGTTGATAGCAGTAACTTTAAGTGAATGATCCAGTCAATCTATCTCCTCTAGGGAGGGGAGTAATGTAAAGCGATTTCCCACCGGTACATTGTAAATGTGCTGTTTTCTTTAATCAGATTCAGATTCAGATTCATTAATCTTTATTCGGATATGCATTATCCATAAAAGTACAAACATTACACATAATCACATACATAGTCCATCATCATTAAAATATTAAAATAAAACTCATCATTAAAACTAATCAGGGGGGGAGGAGCCAAGCTGGCGACCGAGATGGCTGCGTAGACACTCGGCTCCGTGAGCCTTCTCACCCCGCGCATACATCCTGGCAACTATCCTGAGCCATAACGGCATATTTAAGTAGGCGAAGGACACCTCTCACTGACCGTTTGCTCCTGAGGCTTTTCCGTGCGGCAGGCCCGCGGAAATGTCCCCGACTGTTTTGCGGCCTTCACGGAGCTGAGCCCGGGGTGTCGAGTGTGGAAGGTGGCCGACCGGGACTGCGACAACAGCGGCCTCTGGTGGGGGCGAGGAGCCGGCCGGAGGGCGCCGGAGATCTGATGGGCTAATGACGACAGTGCCGACCCAGTCCATCTTGTGGAGTGCCTTGTGGGATGTGCGGTGAAGCAGGGTCGAAGGGACTGCATGATACTTGGCCCCCCTTCCAGTGTTAGTATCCGGACAGGACCGATGGCTTTTCCCGTAATCGGCGGGCGGCTCCCAGGGAGCGGCGGAGATTTTGTTTAGCCTTTTGGTGACCCTTCGCTGGGATGCCTGCCTTGCCTTTCGAGATCCTCGTGGTGACTCCTGTTGCGCCCTGGTGTGGGGCCCGGTCCCGAGTGAAGTGGAGAAAGACGAGGCCGGATCAGCTAAGATGGCGGACAGCGCCCTCCTCCGCAGACCACATCCAGGCAGAGAAGCCGCTGTGAGGGAGAGTCCTGGGGTCTGGAGATACGAGACAGAACCCACGTTCAGAGATATATTGGCTGCGTTAACAACCCTGCATACGACCCTGATCCGGGACGCTCGGAATCTGGTAAGGAGGATGGCCGCCATTGTTGTCCCACCGCTCCACACGGGCATAGTTCGATCTCATGGAGGCGCCGATGGGCCCGACTCTGCGTCAGCGATGAGTGCTCCAGCTACGCCTAAGATCGTGGAGCCGCTGCGAGACCCGGTTCATGAGATTCCTTTGGACAGATCTGTTGTACATGTGAGTGCCTCGTCGGGGCACTTCTCTGCTCGGCGGCAGGGGAAACAACGTCGGTCTATGGTTTGGGCTGCCCTGGTGGCGCTTCTGCGCTTGCCGGATGGTGTGACTCTCTTTCCCTGGCTGGTGAGACTGTGTTCGGACTGGAGGATGCTTCCGGAGTTGATACTGACATTGACGGATTTCCGCCATTCATACTCGGCTGGGTTCAGGTGGCTGAAGTCCCATGGAATAACAGCGCTGCCCGCTCCGCCCGGATTGTTTGGACCCTCCACTCTGCTCTGTATGCTGGCGGATCAGTGGACGTATGTTGGTACTACTGATAGGAAGGGCCTGGGTTGAGACCGTCTAGTTCATAGTGACACTTATTGTTGGCTGACTGTGATTTGGGGGACACTCGGCGGGTATGTTCTTGCTTGTGTTATCGGTGATTAATGTCTTCCCTGTCTATTCTGATCTTGCTGTTGGGACGTTTATTGTGCGCGGTGGTGGGGGGGGGGGCACCGGGTGGCCGGATCGATGGCCCTTCGCCACGTTTTTCCTCTTTTTCTTCTTTTTCCCTTTTTCTATATTTCGGGCCTCTCATTTAGTGCGACAGGCACGCTGCTGGGGGGGGGGTAGGCCGTGGCCTTCTGCAGGGGTGCTGGGTGGGGGGTAGGGGGATGGGGTCTGTTAATTTGTCTTTTCTTTGTTTCTATGGCCCTTTGTCTTTCTTTCTTTTTGGTGTCGTCGTTTTCCGTGTCTCCTACAGTATGTCTCGTCTTGAGGGGTGGGGTACAGCTGCTCCGTAATGTGTTTGTTTTTACATTTATCCTGACTCGGGTGCCTTACCCCCAATGTTTCAGACGTATTAGTACTATTTGCGGATTTCCTGTTTCATGCTTGCTACTGTAGGACCATGTATGACCGTATGGCATTGATTCTGAGTTTTTCTTTCTTGTAAAATGAACCTTCTCACATCCTGAATCTCGTACAGTGCGTTTGAATACAAGTTCTCTCCTGGACACTATTTCGACCCTCATTTTCGGGCTGCTGTATTTTTCTACATTGATTTGCTGTACTTATGACTTTACTAGCGGCCGGCCGAGGTGTTTGTAGGCCCATATTTGTATTTACTTGAAGTGACAATAAAGGTTCTCAAAAAAAAAAAAACTAATCAGTTAAAATATTACTAAGTTATCCATAACTTTGATATCATCAACGATGTTAAAGTGACAGTGTGCAAAGTGCAAATGTTTCACGGAAGAGCAGCTAGGAACGGGCAGGTCATTAAATCTCGAATCTCAAAAAGGTTGCAATTAGCAGCATTGAATGGAAGTGCAAATGTGCATAGTGCAAAATATAAATACAAGCAATACAAAATCCAAAAGATACATATGGTACAGCCTAGTCTAGCAATCATCAATTCATAGAAGAACGTGAGCGGATGGCAATTTTCCGGAAAGTGCACACTCTGTATGTTATATCATCATCTTTAAGCTGGAGAATAATTTTGTATGCAGCCTTAAAATCCGTTATGCCCTTTGCCCTGAAAAACGGTATCAATAACTGCATGCTGTAATTTTGATAAAAAGAGCAAAAGAACAAAAAATTTAACATAGACTGTTTCCCTAAGTTACCACATGGGCAAACCAAATTCTCAATATTAGGTTGATAACCTATAGGGAAGCACAGCAGATACTTTATTGAGCCTGATCTAAGACGAAACAGAAGACTTCGCTCCCAGCGTGTTATATCTCTTAAGAGATAACTAATGGGAGAGCACAAAGGAGATCCGTCCTGGCCTGTCATTAAAATATAATGTTTCACGGATACTTTGGCAGATTCCTGAGCATATCTTGCATCCCGTAATATTTTTATAAAACTTTACGGAAAGTCTTTCCATCAATTCCTTCTAGTTGCTCAGGATTATTAAAAATGTGGTCAAGATTGACCGCAGTCAAATTTGCCCGTACTTGGGCCAGCCAAGGCATATCACCGCCCTTATTACATTTTAGGCAATCAGCCAAAATCTCCCTTGTTAAAGTGGCTGCGAGACCTAATGTAATCCTCCAAGTATGGCATTCTTAACTCATTATGGCATACAAAGGTGGACAATGAAATTGGTAGGCCCAAGAGTCTTCTACAAAATCTGTTTTCTTCGGCCTGGACACTTTTCAAATTTATATGGCCCCAAATTTCAGCATATCTGTAGGGTAGCACACCATTAGTTTACACAATTTTTTCTGTTTACTTAAGTCATGGCTCGCTTTTTATGTTGCGTGCTCACTGGAAACGTGCGCAGCCCATAAAGCACGAAATCAAGTATACAACATCCGAAAATGGGGCGCATTTTGGCCCCAACCTGTGGCACAGCGTTTTCAAATGCATTTGCATCCGAATTGCATTCTTTGTCATTTCAATCTTTTTTTCTTTTTTCTTCATCCTATTTTCATACGTTTCATTAATCCACTTTTTCATTAGTCCCATTTCTGTATCCTCATGCTAGGAAAAAGCCATTTTCAAAATTTCTTATGTTCCTGCGGGGCCATCCGAACCTCTCCCAAGAACACGACAAATGCTGGATCCATTTAAAAGCAGTTTATTAAATCCCAATGCATTTCAGACCTCCAAGGGTCTTTCGTCAGGGGAAACTGAAAGCGAACAATTAAATATACATTACTTTCACGCACTAAGTATTACAATAAAATCTTGAGGCAAAATTTGGAAGTGAATCACGGACCAGCTGTGAATACATTGTACTAATCAAGGAGGCTAATGGGAAGAGGGGCGAAGGTCAAGTATAAAATCAAGTGCATTTGTCGTGTTCTTGGGAGAGGTTCGGATGGCCCCGCAGGAACATAAGAAATTTTGAAAATGGCTTTTTCCTAGCATGAGGATACAGAAATGGGACTAATGAAAAAGTGGATTAATGAAACGTATGAAAATAGGATGAAGAAAAAAGAAAAAAAGATTGAAATGACAAAGAATGCAATTCGGATGCAAATGCATTTGAAAACGCTGTGCCACAGGTTGGGGCCAAAATGCGCCCCATTTTCGGATGTTGTATACCCAAATTTCAGCCCCATAGGTCATGGTTGGTACACATTGCGTCCTATAGATTTTGAGTAGGGACAGTACCACCTCGATTCTTTTCGGTTGGGGGAGATTTATTACTGAGTTTATGGCTCTTGAGAATTTAGTCCGTCTGTAAACCAAATGTGGTGTCCAGGACCCATTATTGGAGAATTGTAAGCCCAAATAAGGGAAAGTGCGGGTGCATATCAAAGAATCAGGGCCCAAGATAATAGTATTAATGGCACGTTTCTTAGGGCCACAACACATTAAAAAAGATTTTTTTAAATTTGTGCAAAGATCCAAATTATTCATAAAAACTACAAATCCCCTAACTAAAATTCTCAAGGCATTAGGTGTTCGACCCATTAAAACAGCATCATCTGCATATAGTAAGGCGGGCAGTTTGTTGCCATTAATTATAGGGACATCGGTGGTTTGGTTAGACAGGACATTATGAAGTTCATTAATATATAAAATAAATAGAAGTGGGGCAAGAACGCACCCTTGTCTAACGCCTCTCCCAACCACTATGTCTCCAGACACTGCCCCATCCATACTTATCCTTACCCGGGCCCTTACGTCCCTATGCAGATAAGCTAAAAAAATGCACCAAATCTTTATCTAATCCATAATCTAAAAGGCATTGCCAAAGCCTGGATCTATTAACAAAATCAAAAGCGGACGAAAGGTCCATAAATGCCAGGTAGAGAGGACTGTGTCGGGCGATGGTATATTTCCCCATGATTATATTAAGATTCAAACACTGTTCCACAGTACCAAGGTGATTACGAAAACCCAACTGACATTTATTTATTATGTTTTCATCCTCTGCCCAAATTCTGATTTTGTTAAATAGAACTCTCCCCAATATTTTAAGAGTATTATCGATTAGGGAGATGGGTCTGTAACAGCTTGGATTAGATTTATCTCCTTTTTAGGTTTTGCCTGGCGAAAAGATGCGCTCTGCGCATCTTTTTCGCGCAGGCGAAAACCTGATGAGAACTGTAGTGGGGTTTGGGTCGGCCCTCGTCATTTATTGGCTGGCTCCATAAATGGAGCCTAGCCATTGGACGAGGGGCCTGTCCGTCAATGCCGGACCAGATTCGGGGGCGTTCCCGCGATTCTTTGGCTTTTGCCGACGTCACGCGACGTCAGCCGAAAGCCGGGAACGCCCCCGAATCTGGTCCGGCATTAGAAACACCGGAAGAAGATGTCCGGCCCGCCGCCTGGTTGTGGGCGGGGCCGGGAGGACGTGGTTTCGCTTCCCCCTTCCTTGGGGAAGCCATTTCCTGCCTTGCCGGTCTCCCGTGTTGTGAGGGAGACCGGAGATGCTGCCCGAAGCGAGATCCGGCCCGAAGGAAGCAGCCGTGTGCCTCGCATTAGAAACACCGGAAGAAGATGTCCGGCCCGCCGCCTGGTTGTGGGCGGGGCCGGGAGGACGTGGTTTCGCTTCCCCCTTCCTTGGGGAAGCCATTTCCTGCCTTGCCGGTCTCCCGTGTTGTGAGGGAGACCGGAGATGCTGCCCGAAGCGAGATCCGGCCCGAAGGAAGCAGCCGTGTGCCTCGCATTAGAAACACCGGAAGAAGATGTCCGGCCCGCCGCCTGGTTGTGGGCGGGGCCGGGAGGACGTGGTTTCGCTTCCCCCTTCCTTGGGGAAGCCATTTCCTGCCTTGCCGGTCTCCCGTGTTGTGAGGGAGACCGGAGATGCTGCCCGCAGCGAGATCCGGCCCGAAGGAAGCAGCCGTGTGCCTCCAGCCAGGGCCGCGCTGGGATTGGCCCAGCCGGCCGAGCCTCCGCTAGCTGGGTGTCCCTTTAACTGTTTGAGGTACCGTAAAGTTTCTGGTTAGGGGGGTTGCCTTTATCGGTGTCAGTTGACCCATCTTGGAGTATTAATTTTGGACAACATGCAATCTACTTTTATGTTCCTGCCAAGGTAACTCCGTAGAAAAAACACAACCGTCAAAGCGTGGCTAGAGAAATTGCTTATACAATGGTAAATACCCAAGTTTAGGAAAAACAAAATAAAAGACGTTTCCTTAACTGATATTCAGCGCAAGATGCAAAATAATGGCATTTAGACAGGGCAACCTTTTGTACCATGGGGTAACAAATATATTACAAGGAAAGGAATATGACAGACTAACCTCTCTAGTTTTATTGTATTGGCCCCTCCTCCTCCTTTAGCTCTCCCCTATCCCACCATCCCTCCATCTGCAGTCCGCTAGCAGATTCATAATGAATATTCAAATGTTTGATGGGTTCAATCAAGAGCGTGATGACAATCTAAATGAAGCGCATCTTGGCATATAAAAATTAGGGCATTCCCGAGCACTATTATTCCATGTAAAAATAGTTTACACAGCCCGGGAGACCCATTTGAAGGGGGCAGGTGAGGTTGATAAGGGTCAGTCAATGTCATCAAAAAAGAACTTCACCGTTCCATGTAAAGAGGAAGAGTGGCTCAATTTTTCCTTATAAAACTGCTTCCATAACATAAAGGAAAGACATTGCGAACTTTTTTTTACAAATTAAAGGAAACCCTGTGTAATTGGATTTAAATGTGGCTTCGTCTTATGTCTAGTGCCTGACAGCGCAAGGGTGACATGTTATAGTGAACCAGAACAATGTTATAGGCAAACTGTGATTATTTAGGATATTTAGACTCTTGTGCTGCTCTTACAATGATAGTATACATTACGGGGAAGACCATCTCAAGTAATTCTGAAGAACGCTAACTATGCTTGATTGATCGGATAATGAGATTACAAGAACTGACAGGCTTTGATTATTAAAATAATGAGCTTGTAAAGATGTCAGCCTGGAAGCTCTGACACAGATCCAGAGGGGAAGTTAATAAGAAGCCGCTTACCCTCGGTCACAAAATGCTCCTTTTGTAACCGAGAATCGTGTGCACATTGAACAAGGTTTACAAAAACAAATTTGACAATCAAGGATCCAAACAAACAAGGTTTTGCAACAAATCCCTCTGTCAATGTGCCTGTGTCATTGCTGCTCAACTAATTAGAGCCCCAGGTTATCCCAGGTATTAATGCAGCGTTTTCCAAGGGAACTTTTAATTCATAGCTGGATGCGTTTCCTTTCTTTCAGTGAAGTTTGCTATTTTAGAATATTCACACAGTTTGCATTTGAATTACCCGGAGGTGTCCTGGCGCTGATTATTATTCCTCCGTGTGCCCCTGTTGCCTGCTTGTGCCCCTGTTGCCTGCTTGTGCCTCCGTGTGCCCCTGTTGCCTGCTTGTGCCTCCGTGTGCCCCTGTTGCCTGCTTGTGCCTCCGTGTGCCCCTGTTGCCTGCTTGTGCCTCAGTTTTCGTGCCCCTGTCGCCTGCTTGTGCCTCCGTGTGCCCCTGTTGCCTGCTTGTGGCTCCGTGTGCCCCTGTTGCCTGCTTGTGCCTCCGTGTGCCCCTGTTGCCTGCTTGTGCCTCCGTTTTCGTGCCCCTGTTGCCTGCTTGTGCCTCCGTGTGCCCCTGTTGCCTGCTTGTGCCTCCGTGTGCCCCTGTTGCCTGCTTGTGCTGTGTGGGTGTCTGTGGAAGGCTCTGTGTGGAGGGTTCTGTGTGGCTGTGTGTGTGGGGAGCTTTGTGTGGCTGTGTGTGTGGGGGGCTTTGTGTGGCTGTGTGTGTGGGGGGCTCTGTGTGGCTGTGTGTGTGGGGGGCTCTGTGTGGCTGTGTGTGTGGGGGGGCTCTGTGTGGGTGTATGTGTGGGGGGGCTCTGTGTGTGTTTGTGTGTGTCATTTGCGAGAGATAAAGCTAGTGGCATTGTAAATGACAATGCCATTTATTTATGTTAAAAAAAAACATAAATAAAAATAATGTCAAGAGCAATGCCAATAGCTCTAACTTTAACAAAGGCAAAACCATTGCATTGTAAATGCTTGTTTTAAAATGGGGATGATTACAGATGTGGACCATGTGTTTGGAATTTTTGTCGTGATTAGGTTATTAAAAACATTGAGTAGCAAAGGAGCCCAGAACGCTGGCATAGATTTTATAAGATCAATAGGCAACCCGTCCGGGCCTGGGGCTTTATTTCCCGCACTCTGGAGTATTGCCTCCTCGACCTCGGTCAAAGAAATTTGGATTTGGGTAGGCATAACATTTTCCAGAGTGTCTTCGCATTGGGGCGAAGAAGCATATATTTTCGAGAAATGAGTGACCCACACTTCACTAGTAAATTACAGCTTAGGGGGGTGGATGTATTTCCAAAAGTTCTCAAGGACTTAGTGGCAGACCAAAAGTTGTTTTTATTATTAAGGTTAGCAGCACAGGCCAGGTTATTCCAATACTCTTTTAAGACCACGTCACGCCTTAATTTTATTACACTTTTATAATTGTACCTTAAAGTTCTAATGAGAGTAGGATCTCTAGGGGGAACGGATAAAGCTGCTCTGAGATCCCTATTAGCCCTAGAGCAGATGTTTTCAAACCACCTAGGATCAGATTTGTGTGAGGCTGCCGGTCTGGAGATCAGTTCCTTAATGCCTGCACATAGTAGAGTAAAGGCAGAAACTGCCTCTGGGTTGGGGTCAGCCAAAGTGAGACAAGTCTCACAAAGAGATGGATACATTTTTACCATCTTCTGGAAGACCTCCCTACAATCCATGCCCTTCCATTTAACTCTTAAACTATCAGTTGAGAGTTCTAAATTTCCCGCTCCCAATTCCCTTCTAATATTGGTCGCGGGGCTACCCTTAACGAGACCATAATGGGATTATGGTCTCCAAAAGTGGATGCCTTCACCTCTGCCTCAACTAAATAGTGTTCTAATGATGGAGATTGGAAGACATAATCTATCGTTGAGGCTCGTCCTAAACCTCTATAGGTGGGTAGTGGATTATCGTTAATGTTTACAGCTGCAATATCCATCACATTTAGAAGACTGCTCTTTGATAGGTGGTCTAATAGCTCATATCCTCTCTTGCATGGGTTGTGTGAAATAAACTGGGAAAAACTCCCAGTGATTCCTTCTCCTATCTTTGCGTTGAAATCTCCCCCCAGGCATATCCCTGCCAGTTTGTACTTTCCCAATGAATTATCGAGGTCTTGAACAAAGTTAAAAAGATGAACGAAATTAACATTTGGTGTGGTTAAAAAATCATTATTATAAAAATTAATGAAACAAATAGAGGCCCCCGTGTATAAATCAGAACTTGAAAATTAACATTTTCGGTGGGGATTAATTTAACTCTGCCACCTGAAGCAATGCTGACCCATATTGATAGACCCCCCGAAGGTCTGCCATATTTAGGTTTAGGGGAAATAATATTAAAGCACTCAAACCTTTCGAAATATAGCTCTTTAGTTGCCCAGTTTTCTTGAAACATAAGGATGTCAAATGTGTTTATCATATTTACCCAATCTTCTATGTTTAATTTTGAGGCCAAACTTGCCACATTCCAACTCAACACCTTCAATATTGAGTCAGAGCAATCAATTCATTGGATCGTTTCCACCCCGGGGCTGATGTTAGAAGTCTCCTTGGCTACTGTATAGACCAATCCAGTAGAATAAGTTTTGGATAAAGGTCAATCGAGGGTGTATAAATCAGAAATAGCCGAAAATGTATTTACCGACTGATAAGAAGGGCTGAGAAGTGGGCACTGTATAAGTGGTGGTTTATAAAAGAAACCAAGGGCCGGGAAAAATTAATAACGATGCAATCACCCCTAATAGTTTTCGCTGCAGGTCCCACCCAACCTACCCTTCGTACCATTAAGATTTCATGTATATCAGACCTCCTGTACCCTTTGTGTTTAGCCATCCAGTCTACACATTTATTCCGCAGTTGTTCCCAGGACTCTGATTTGTTTTTCTCTAGTGGGGTACCCCTACAAGAGTTAACACATATGGACAGGATGCAGCGGGTAAATTTAAAACATCCTTGTTTGGTTCTGTATGCCCCCTGGTACCAACGTCAGCAATACTCGAGCTAACTGTCAGACCAACTTGTCCAGATTGGCTGTGGTCAGTAATTCGGTTGGACTACACCCAGATTCAAGGTCAACAATTGTTCCTATTGGGCCAGGCCCTTCCATGCCCAGCATATTCTCTCCGGTCAAGGTTTGTGGCGAATGTACAGTGACTCTGTGTGTCGATACCTGTGCATCGCTTATATCTGTAGTATCAGTTTGTGCTACACATTGGGATTTTATGGGGCCCAAAGACAATCTTCTGTCCGTCAGCTCGATCTCGGTGCTGACCAGATTCATTGCCTGCTCCAGCATAGTATCTATGGATGTAATTTTGCGTGCTGGGGTAGTGGTGGTGGCGCTGCTTTTGCCCATAGTGACACAACCCCCAAACATCCAAAAATGCCAGTAGTAAATCGCACCACTCACCACTTCAGAGTAAATTTAGCTCTGGTTGTTAAGGGGGTGGCCCAGCCCGGGCCCGAACGGTCCCGGACGGCCACAGACGGCCCGCCCTTTGCCCGGGCTTAGCCCGGCGCCCGCCCGCGTCCCGCGAGGCGGGAGGCGTTCCGCGCTCTTCTAGCGCCTCCGGGTGCAGCAGGAGCGTCACAAGTGCGTCGGTGGGCCCCGGGGCAGCCGGGAGATGTAGTCGCTGGCCGTTGCCCTCACGGCTGGGAAAACGCGCTGAAAACTGGAAGCACAGCTGTTGCCCTCACGGCCTCCTGAACACTGCCGGTAAGTTTCAAGCCCTCAGAGCACGCTCCGCACTCCGCGCTCTTATAGCACCTCCGGGCACGGCGGGAGCGGCGGGAGCGTCACAAGTGCGCCAGTGGGCCCCGGGGCAGCCGGGAGATGTAGTTGCTGGCCGTTGCCCTTGCGGCTGGGAAAACGCGCTGAAAACTGGAAGCGCGGTCATTGCCCTCACGGCCTCCTGGACACTGCCTGAACACTGCTGGTAAGTTTCAAGCCCTCAGAGCACGCTCGGCGCTCCGCGCTCTTCTAGCGCCTCCGGGCACGGCGGGAGCGTCACAAGTGCGCCGGTGGTCCCCGGGGCAGCCGGGAGATGTAGTCGCTGGCCGTTGCCCTCACGGCTGGGAAAATGCGCTGAAAACTGGAAGCGCGGCCGTTGCCTTCACGGCCTCCGGGACACTGCCTGAACACAGCCGGTAAGTTTTCTTTAATCGATTACTCCGCTGTTACCGCCTCTCTCCAACGCAATGGGAGGTTTTTAAAAAAAAAGCTGAGGGGTAGTATATTAATACCCCCTCCGTGATCGTGAAATTATTTGCTGCCTTCCATAAAACGTTCACCACTAGCTGGGGCATTTTAAACGTTAGCAGCACACAATTTCCTAGTAGGGTATTTTGATCTTTTCCGACCCACTTAACCCTACGGGCCATATTAAACTCCATGAAGAGTTGTTCAATACCATCAACCTTTGTGCTTAACCAATGGAGTGCCTTGTTTCTTAGGGATTCCCATGGTTCGCTATCTTCAGCTCCTAACCTGGGTACATTTGCGAGTATTACCGTGTATGGTGTAGCTGCAGGTGGTAAATCTAAATAGGATGATTCAGTGAAAATAGTCTTGGCAAATAAAGGCGCTTTAGGTTGATAGCAAGGGTTTTGCATGACTACCCCTTTATTCCCCCTTTTTTACATAACAATCGAGTGTTGGCCAGTTGTATTAAATGTGGGAGTAGATACAGGAAGAGGGGGGGTGATGTTGGTAAAGTTTGCTTGTGTTAGACCTTATGGCTTCTCTCTCGGGATTCATCTGGCATTGATCGCTCCGTCGAATGGAACTCCTGCATATTTCGGCTTTACCATTACCCTCTTACCTGTGATTATCAGTTGTGTGTTTCACAGATTCCTCCCTGGCTAAAAAATGTGTCAAGCGTAGCTCTATCTGATCTACTCCTTCCTCGATCTTGGCTAGTGAATCTCTCAGGAATAGGTCTAACTTTTGAACTAAGGTAGTTACGTTCGTTAGGTCAGTGTCCCTGATACTCGTTTTTGCTTTGTTGTCTCTCTCTGTGCTATGATTTTCAAAGTACCTTTTTTAACTCCAGGTGTTTTTTATCAGTTTTAACTGGTTTGGCAGTATTCGTTGCAATGCACTTGGTAATTATTGTGTTCCCCTTCCCTCTTCGGTTGTCTCAGGACTCTTATCTGTGTGTGTCGTTTTTTTTTGCCACTTCTGTGGAGGTTGTGTGAACGAGTCATGGTTGCTGAGTATTTTGGATCTGTCATATTTTGAATGCAGCCGTTCTGTGGTATGATTTCGTGCGGACCCTCCCCAGTTGAGCTTATCGCCCCTTCGTTTACGTTATTGGGCCCTATATTCGTGCCTACCGTACCTGACACTAAGGACGCTCATACCGACGATATCTGCTTCTCTATTGCCCCCGTCAGGTAGCTCAGTAATGTTTGCTTTGTATCACCCGAGGCCTTTTTTGGATGCGGAGGATGAGCAGTTACTGCCTTTCTTTTCCCCATTCTATCAGTGTTATCTGCTTATCAGACCCCTTATCGGAACCCCTAACAACTGACACCAGGCAGATATTTGTAACGAGGAGGCAGTATAACATAAGCTGGAAGGGCAGATTGTGACCCCCGTTTCACATGTAGGACTCAAACCATAACAATGACAAATATTACTGTGAAAAACAACTTTTATTTTATGTAATGTTTTATATCTTCCCCCAAAAATATGTATCTTTTTTTTGGGGGGGAGAAAACCACTCCCATACCGGTAGCGTACGAAGCTCCATCAGCACGTGAATCCGATACACCATATTGCTTAACTCGTAAATGATGCGCATTTGATATCCGGCGGGTTTGTGACACCGCGTCCCGCGGAACATCATATACGCATAAAGTCGCCCCAGCTGCTACTTTGGTATCCGACGGTACCAAGCCACGCGTTACGTCATGTACGTATGGGATCGTGCCCGCTGCGCGTTGCGTATGAGATGAGTGCACGCCACCAGGCCCTGTGTTACGTCACAGATGTATGGTATGCCATTCCCTCTTTTTGTTTGTTGTCTCAAAAATAACTTTAACCCCTTCTGCGCTCATGACGAGCTCAGCTGCACCGCTCGCACGCTCATGACGAGCTCAGCTCGTCATGTAACGCGGTATTTTTAAAAAGTCAGCGCACAGCGGGAAAACCGCTAGCGGTGATGTGGTTAAACAGTATTTGACAGCAAGCGATAATCTAAAATATTTTAAACATGTATATATTTCTAACTGTAATAAACTTATATTATGATAAATATATTTTCTCAAAATCGCGTCGGGTGCGGCCTCCTTGCACACTCAGTGCGCGATTGCCATGTGACCTTAAAAAAAGCATTTGATTGCTTCATAACTTTTCCCATTGTAACAGTTGGATGACCCCACCCATTTTAGTCATTCTCTCTACAGCGTTTGATGAGAGACACCACTTCACCTTAAACAGCTTTTTTTTTAAAGTTTTTTTTTCTGTGTACACATATCTTATACTACACACAACATGCAACGATCATCTTGATCAATATTCATGGTCTGTAAGATTACGCCTTCCACGTGGGATGGCCATGCATCTGAAACGTTACATCAAAAAACAAATGTGTGTTACACGATGCCCTTGGTGAGTGTGTGTGCGCATTATTGTGCTGCCTTTCGGCCTGGGTATTGGTGGCTCTAAGGAGTATCATCAGCCACGGGCAGAGTGCACATTCTAGATCACATGTGACAAATAGTAAACAGTAATGTGTAGTTTTGTGTTGCTGTACGCTCTGTTGTCAGGCTTTACCAATATAGTAGTGTGTCATATGTGAGACTTTCAGATTCACGTTTGACATACATTGCTTGACTGTAATGAGCGTTATCACTGTGTATGACGTAGCCTCACTGCTGATCCTCCCTCCATCCGAGCACATTCACATGTGTACGCTTCACGATAACAACACTTTTAATAATACCGCAAACCATTCACATGCATGTCTGCACATATCCACAACCTTGACAATGACATGTAATGTTCACCATTCAATCTTTTCGAACAGCATCTCATCAGCGATAGTTGCCACCCTCCCAATACATGCTACATTAATATAAATGGTGCATTCTGCGAAGTCAAAACTGCAAAAGAAACACACATAACTACACTTCCTGGCCAGGCAGGAACTGAACAACGCCCAGATCCCCGGAACAATTATTCACACCCCTACGCTGGCCTGGCGTACGCAAGTCCAACCCACTTTGCGAACGTATAAATAGGATAACGACAACGCCACATGTCCCAGTTCTTCTACACTGCCTCAGGTGATATGGCCGCATCCACCTCCCATATCACAATACGTAATAAAAAAAGGGATCCATGAGGTGTACACCATCCTGGCAATCAACACTACAACTTGTGAACACTGCTGCCCGTAGTGTTTGCACACACAACAATGACAGCAGGTGAGCAGTGGGGCCTGGGTGCACAGCGGCTCCAATTGAGCGCGGTGCTGCGGGAGGGATGGGCTGCATCAGCGTAGGTGCTCAGGTGCGAACAAGCAAAGTTCCCTGCGTAATGATGTGATCTCTGACATCATTCAGTCACATCTCTGTCTCATTTTAAAGACCTGCTGGACCGTACTGTAGGCCTGAGCCAGCAGGCAGTGCTGCTCTACAGACACGTGATGAGCACAGTGCTGCGGGAGGGGTGGGGTGCATCAGCCTGGGTGCGCAGGTGCAAAAAATCAATGTTGCCTTGCATAATGATGTGATCTCTCACCTCATTCAGTCACAAGTCTGTCTCATTTTAAGGACCTGCTGGACTGTACTGTAGGCCTGAGCCAGCGGGCAGCGCTGCCCTACAGACATGTGGCGTTGGCTTTTAGGGCACTGTAGTGAGCTCATTACAAAGTGTACATGCACACAGGCTTTGCCACTGCATTACACGCGCACATTATGCTTTTAGCATGCGCTCTGTTCCTTGTTATAACATTATTATTTAACCTTGTGTATTGTAGTGCACTCCAACTCCTCTTTGAACCACGATTACCACTAACAGTTGGTAGATCGTACTTCAAAAACAAAGGATGGACTCAACTGGTTTTTTCTATTAAGCTTGAAATAAACCTTCATTTACTTCCAGACGTTTCCACAATTAAATTATTTCTCCCTTTTCAGACACTGAATTGACCGAAAATGGGCCGAGCGGGTGCTCACCCCGTAATGATGCCCTCTTCATTCTGACGCCTTCCATCGTGGTATCAAGACACCGTCCCCGACCGGAGACCTGCTCTCCCACCCTACTAAAGTACCCCGGACTCGGAGCTTGCACCGGCACGTCGTAGGACACACCGATGGTGGAAGGAGAGCAATACCTACAGTTGAGCACAGTGCGGGGGAAGGGGCTGGGGTGCATCAGCCTGGATGTGCAAGTGCAAACAAGCGATGTGGCCGTCAATAATGATGTGATCTGACCTCATTCAGTCACATCTCTGTCTCATCTTAACAACCTGCTGGACCGTACTGTAGACCTGAGCCAGCGGCCAGTCCTGCCCTACAGACACGTGTTGATCTCTGTGCTGCGGGAGTGGTGGGGTGCATCAGCCTGGGTGCTCAGGTGCAAGCAAGCGATGTTGCCCTGCGTAATTATGTGATCACTGATCTCATTCAGTCACATGTCTGTCTCATTTTAAGGACCTGCTTGACCGTACTGTAGGCCTGAGCCAGAGGGCAGCGCTGCTCTACAGACACATGGCTTTGGCTTTTGGGGCACTGTAGTGAGCCCATTACTAAGTGTACATGCACACAGGCTTCCGCCATTGCATTACACATGCACATTGTGCTTCTAGCATGCACTCTGTTCCTTTGTATGTGAACCTTGGTATAACATATTATTATTTAACCTTATGTATTGTTGCACACTCCAACTCCTCTTTGAACCACGATTACCACTAACTGTTAGATCTCTACGCAGAAACACCACACATACACTACAAACCCCATAATGCTTCTGGATGGTGTGCTGTCCCATACTGCCTTGCAGCGTGTCACCTGGTCGGAGGGAGGTTCTTAAGCTATCCGAGGAGTGATGGCGGCGCTTGGCTTTCCTGCCCTGACCGGAGTCTTCGCTTTCCTGAATTCCCTGTTTCCCGCCTGAGTTCCCTTCGAGTCAAGCTGCCGAATTTGCTAACTATTTCCACCTTTGTTTTCCAAGGATCAGGCGTTTTGGTGTGTAGCGTTCATTACGCTGCGGCTCTATCTATCTCTCCCGGACAATTCCCCTGAGAGATTGTGACCTTTCGGACCCCTGCCTTCTCCGCTCCTGTTTTTCGGCTTTTGACGATATTCGTTGTTTGGTCCCCTTTGCTTTGCTCATTGCCGCAACTGTTGAGATGAGGTCCCGTGGTGTAACGGGTGGACGCTCCTTCCTTTTTTTATTTTACAAAACTTTATTGACAACTAACTCTTTACACGGACATCCTCTTCCTGCAGCACTCCCTGTGCCTTTGTTTTCATTTGTAAGTGCAATTGCTGCTTACTGAGAATATTGAAGATATCGTTGTTTAGTATTTTCCTGGAATCCTGTCTTCAAGGAATCGCCTTCTCTGAAGTGTTTTGCTTATTCGGAATCTTCGTTTGGAGGTCTGATCATTTTGGGCCCTTTGTTGGAACCTGCTTTCTTTATTTTGGAACCCCGTGATAACCTGCGATTGGACAAATTGTGGAGTCCATAGAGCTATCGATTCGTGGTAGCAGTGCACTCCTTGGACCTTGGCATACAAGGATTTTGTTTCCTTTACGGTGTTTTGCTGGAAAGACACTACAACTTATCTTTTGGGTGCACTTAACCCTGAACCTTCATTTTTATGAGACCAAGTTGTCTAGCTGCATTCTTTCATTCACCTGTGTATGGTAAGTCTGGGATAGCACACGATCATAGGTACACGTTACAGAGAATATTGCCCATTTGTATTTTCCTGTTATTTATAGCTGTGTTATTGCTCTAATCTCTCTCCCGCTGCAGGTGTGATACATCATTCCTACCAAAACTCATTTGCCCTTCTTCCTGGTGGCCCAGCTCTACGGACAACTTGTCCTTAGTCTCTCCTTTTTCTGGAGGAGTTTTTCCTCACTGCTGAGTTCTTTGTAACCCAGAGAGGGAATCACCTTCAGGGAACGTTGAGGCATTGGCTTCGCTCCTGGGGTTATTGGATTCCTGCCTGGACGCATTCCGAGCCCGACACTAACAGTTGGTAGATTGTACTTCAAAAACAAAGGATGCACTCAACTGGTGTTTTCTATTAAGCCTGAAATAAACCTTCATTTACCTCCAGACGTTTCCACCATTAAATTATTTCTCCCTTTTCGGACACTGAATTGATTGAGCCAAAATGGGCGGAGCGGGTGCTCACCCCGTAATGATGCCCTCGGCATTTTGACGCCTTCCATAATGGTATCAAGACACCGTCCCCGACCGGAGACCTGCTCTCCCACCCTACAAAGGTAACCCGGAGTCGGAGCTTGCATGTAGTTGGACACACCGGTGGTGTCAGGTGAGCAGTAAAGCCTCTGTGCGCAGGACCTACAATTGAGCTCAGTGCGGGGGAAGGTGTTGGGGGACAGCACCCTGGTTGCACAGGTGCAGGCAAGCAATGTTCCCGTAGCTAATAATGTGTTCTCTGGCCTCATTCATATGTCTCATTTTAAGGACGTGCCTGACTACACTCTTTCTCGCGGACCCCAGCGTCCTGGTCAAACGGGTGACGGGACATAAACACTGAGGGCTGGTTGCAATAGGCCGACGCTCTGTCTCCTCCTCCCTCTGTTCTATTGACTCTCTCTCCCCTTCTCCCTTCCACCCACTCACTCTCCCTCCCATTCTCACTATCTTCCTTTCATTCGGACTACCTTTCTTTTTCTCTTCCACATGCCACACATACTTATGTTTCATTTTTGTCTTTCAGGTTTTGTTCGCTGCTTCCGGAGGAGTCCCACCCATGTGTTTCATGTTATACTGTTGTTTGTTCTAATAAACTTGCGTTTCCATTTATTTGTGTTGTTTTGATAAAGATTATTTTTTTTCCAATAAATAAGTGAGTTTATAGGTCTTCTTTTTCTGACAACACTTGTCTGTAGTTTATTGTGAAAATCAACTGTTTATAGGAGGTTATGAGAAAAAACATTTCTAATTTTTTGGTGCCCCTACCAAATATAAACCAATAGACTATTACATAAATGAAGCCTGCGTAATTCTACAACTGCAATGGTTCTATGCGTGTATCACTTTATAACACCATAAGTACTGCCCCTGTGATTACAGAACCAATAAGGCACTGCCTAGGACCACCGCAACTTCAGGGACTGCCGAGGCCCACCCTGCAGATTTAAGTAAAGCCCCGGAGGGTGGCCATCACCGGACTTCAGTTGGCCTCAAAGCCCCCCGAACAATTAGTAAACAATACCTGAGAAGGTTGCGATCCCCTAGTCTACGAAACGTCTCTGTGCCCTTCCGCGCCAAATTTACATGTGACATTAAGATCCCCAGTCCTACAGAGACCCCGCCACATAATAATAGGATTAGCCACGGAACCTTACCCACCAGGAGCCTAATTTAAATCAACGAGTGAGACCCCGCTTTTTTCCCCTCCATTTTTACCATCCGGATCCTCTCTATTAAAGCGATACAAGGTTTTCCTCCTCTCGCTTCAACTAGTCAAACAAGGATTTGCTCTCACAGGGTGGAAGCCATGCACCCGCCCTCCAATAGCAAACATAAATGTCCCGCAGATGCACACCCTGGGACATTGTATGATCTGCGCCTGGGAGGTTGCGCTCCCTAGGACCATGATGCATTGGTTAGTATAAACGCACACTAACACTACTTACACAGGTGTTGTACAGTGACCAGAGTGTAGTGAAGAGGCAGAGGAAGCGCAAAATCTAAAAATATAAATCCTACCAGAGGTCGGATGACATAGTTCAATGAGCCAACGACCCTGGGATGAGTAGAAACAGCTACGCAAAGAAAACAGGTCTTCAGCACAACGCAACAACTTTGAAGTATTGGTGACTGCTGCCTTCTTTTTACCTTCTCCCGCTCATCACCAAAGTTATGTAGTGAAGAGGCAGACAGCAGTGGATCCGATAAGTAGATTAATTGCAGGAAAACAAGACACCTTAAACACCCACCAACAGGAGCAGACAGTAAGGCAACCGTCTTCTCCAGCACCGTGTACAAACTCCCCAAGGTTCCCCTCATGACAGCCCTACATTCTAACATTACATACATACATTCTAGTAGAGTTACATACTAATATTCTACTATGTCTTACATTGGAATACTACACAGAGCACATGACTTTCCAGCAATGAGCTCATTGTTTCATCCAGGAGTCTTAAGACCGGTAGCGGTGAGTAGTTCGCTTCCCACTCCCTGTATTATATAAAACGCAAACTAACACTACTTCCACAGGTATACTACAGCGCCCAGAGCACATCACTTTACAGCAATGAGCTCCCGATTTAGGCTCACGGTTTAATCCCCGAGTGTTCAGACCAGTCAACGCCGTCTCCTCGTCATGCTTCAACATCCTGCGCATGCTACGTAAGATCTTCCGATGGATCCCCACCGAGACCAGGAAGACGGTCACCCAGGCCCTCGTCACCAGCCGTCTGGACTACGGCAACTCCCTCTACGCCGGAACCACCGCCAAACTCCAGAAGAGACTCCAGCGGATCCAGAACACCTCAGCACGACTCATCCTGGACATCCCCCGCCGCAGCCACATCTCCGGACACCTGAAAGACCTGCACTGGCTCCCGGTCAACAAGAGAATCACCTTCCGGCTCCTCACCCACGCACACAAAGCCCTACACAACCAAGGCCCAGGATACCTTAACAGCCGCCTCAACTTCTACGCTCCCAATCGCCAGCTTCGATCGACCAGCCACGCCCTCGCCGCCGTCCCCCGCATCCGAAGAGCCACCACGGGAGGAAGGTCCTTCTCCTACCTGGCAGCCAAGACTTGGAACTCCCTTCCGACCCACCTCCGCCTGACCCAAGACCACCTCGCCTTCAGGAAGCAGCTCAAGACCTGGCTGTTCGAGCACTAGCGGACCCCCTCCCCCCAGCGCCTTGAGACCCTCCGGGTGAGTAGTGCGCTATATAAATGCTTTGATTGATTGATTGATTGACCAGTAGGAGAAAGTAGTTCGCTACCCACTACCTAGATACTATAAACGCATACTAACACTACTTACACAATTATACTACAGCGGCTAGTATCCTACAGCGCCAAGAGCCCATCACTTTACAGCAATCACCTCAGTTTGATCTCCAAGTCTTCACACCGGTAGGCGTGAGTACTTCGCTTCTCGCTTCCGGTATAGTATAAACCCACGATAGCGGTCAGTAGTTTGCTTCCCACTCCCTGTATCGTATAAACGCCTACTAAAACTACTTGTACACGTATGCTACAAAGACCAGAGCACATCACTTTACAACAATGAGCTCACGGTTTATGCTCTCGGTTTCATACCCGAGTGTAGCAGCATATCATCTCAGCACCATGTCACTCTGAGCAACACCGCACTTTCAGACCAGTAGGAGTGACTACTTCGATTCACACTCCCCCACAGAGCTTACAGGTCTCCTATCCTCCTTTCCTACTTTTTTAACCCTTTTTTCGCCTTACTGGCTTCAACGGAATCACAAAATGGTGGCCAACACTTCCTAGTTGCAACTGCTTGCAGTGCTCGCAACCAATAAGCAGCAAGCTCGTGCTCGTAACTCCTCAGCCAATCAGATGGCAGAATTCCCAAATATCAATATCTGTAAATTTAGATATTTCTCAAAAACTACTGAACGGATTTACACCAAATAAGAACAATAGTTACTTACCTGTAATCTGTGGTTCTACAGTATTGGTGTCTTTCATAGATTCACATGCCTGAATCATTCCCCGTCGTCGGAGTCCCAATAATATGCACCTAGTAACCAGAAACCTTGGTAGTAAACAACCAGGAAGTAAAGTAGCCATAGGCTACAAGAGAAAAAACGTCCACACTTGTGACTATCATAGTCATTTTGTATAGTCCAAACTGCAGCCAATCAGGTGACAGCTCCCACCAGAATGTTCTCCCCAGAGGCTCAGGCGCTCAGATTTTCTCGCACAGGAGTGAAACAAAACATTATAGCGTAACAGCCTCTGAGGGGAGGTGGGCGGGTTGCATGTGAATCTATGAAATACACCAATACTGGAGAACCACAGATTACAGGTAAGTAACTATTGTTGTTCTCCAGTATTGGGGTGTCTTTCATAGATTCACATGCCTGAATCAGAGAAGCTAGCAGTACATAACATAATGCTTGTTAGACGCTCCTTGTATCACAATATACATATAATAAAGAAGCATAAATAATATCATAAACATATATAAATACATTAGTTCTTACATATGCATACTAGATCAGGATATATATCAGCATGTAAATAAGCGTCTGAAAAGAGCAAGTAGAGGAGGGAGAACAGAGGCTCACCTTATTTAAAAAGATTCCGGAGAACAGCTCGTCAAACTCACGTATCTGCATCACTTGAAGAGTCCAAACAGTAATGTTTGGTAAAGGTGTTTCTGCTGGACCAGATTGCCGCTCTGCAGATCTGATGAAGAGGCACACCAGCAAAGAGCGCTGTAGATGAGGACATTGCTCTCGTAGAATGCGCTCTTAGGGATGTCTGTAAAGGCCTTCCCGCCTGCTGATGACACAGACTAATCGCCATAGACATCCAACATGCAATGGTCTTCTTGGATACAGAGTAACCTTGACGTAATCTTCCATATGCTATAAATAGCTGATCTGATTTCCGAATTGTAGCAGTTCGTTGAAGATAGAACTTGAGACACCTTCTGACATCAAGGGACTGTAAAGCTCTTTCGGCCCCTGTTTGAGGATTTGGAAAGTAAGCCATCAAAATTATTGATTAATTAAGGTGAAAATCCGTAGGTACCTTAGGGATGAAGCTGGGATTGGTACGAAGCACCACTGAATTGGAAGTGAACTGTAGAAAAGGTGACTTAACCGTGAATGCTTGAATGTCGCTGACCCTCCTAGCTGGTCAGCGCCAAAAGCAGAGATACCTTCCAAGAAAGGAACTTAAGATCCACTTAATGAATAGGTTCAAAGGGGTGACGCATGAGTTGAGCGAGCACCACAGTCAATTGCTAGGATGGAGGCGGACGCCGAATAAGAGCAAACATTCTGGATTCCGTTCTCCTACAGAACTGTGCATAGAGATTTGGAACCTCGGTGAATTAGAGTGGCCCAAAACTCACCTCAGTACCCAAAATCCCCTTACCGAGCTAGCTACAGTGTCTCATTGGTCACAACAAACTCCCAATGCTTAGACAAACCAGAACATGAACTTACGATACCTCAGGTCACGTGGAACACATGAGGACTCTTTCGTTATACAATCATTTCAAACCAGAACGTGGAGTAAATGAGGACACGTGCACATTTGAAATATTTATTTACTAATGCCGTTTTCTCAAACGCAGTATCTTAGATAATACAAGGAAACATATTATCAGAAACAAAGTTATCAGCATAGTTACTAGTCAATATGAAAGCAAAAGGTGACAGCATGCTAAGATGCTGTAATGAATAAGCGTTAACAACACCTAATTCTCACCCTCCCTAACTAGCATATTATATTAATATCTTAGAAGGTCTCTTTGGGTTTTAGCAGGGCGGGCCCATACCTCAAGATCCTAGTGTGAAGAGATCACATCAGCTTCCACCAGCTCTCTGCATGCGAACCGCATCAAGTGTGTATGTGTGCTCTAAGCAAAGCAATATAAACCGCGCCAAAAGCCAGAATTTGGCAGGAGCTGCACTTATGTTATGTCTATGAAGGTGCGGAGATCAGCCCTCACAACAATTCTGTGTCGAGTTATCCTTGAAGCTTCAGCACTCACTGTACAGACAGTTTACCAAGCAAAGCTGATATCAGAGTAATAACATATTATTCTCATGTAAATCACAACGCTCTTCTAGGCTGAAAGCTAAATCAACAATTATGTGTCGTGTGCAGAAGCAGCAAAAGGAAAAATGGCATTTAAACATTTAATAAGCTCCTGCTAACTTAACACGGTTTATAGATAAGCAGTAACTATATGACACCCCCCCCCATGATCCGAGCACGGATAAGATAAGATAAGATAAGGGCCTCCTCATGAAAGCAGAGTTCAAGAACGATGAGCAATGTTATAATCTAAAAATTGATGGAAAAAAGTTCCATAAACCAATTAAAAAAATCAAAAATGGCAATATTGTGTTCACTTGTACTCAAGCCAATAGTTCTGGGAGGTGAAAAATTCAAGCAAAATTTGCCAAAAAGTTAAGTCAGTAGAAAACAAAGGACCATGATCTGGAACTGGGAAAGCTTTTAGGGCAAGACCGAATATGCAAAATATGCAGCAACAGCCTCCAAAATGAAATCACCGTCTTCATCCGAAAACAGTTCAGCCATCCAATTTAATAGTGGGAAAGAACATACGTGCTCTTCCAGTACCGGAGCCTCTATCACCATCAGGACAACTTGGTGGGTTCTCAAGAAAGCTCTGTGCCAAGAAATCTTGCGCTGCTGCGAGTATGTTCCAATGACCCATTAGTCCATGCATCGCTGCCAAGGCCATAATCCTTTCGCCAGAACAAACCAACTCGCGAGTAACGACGGGACTCATCAGCTGATTAAAATCGACGTCAGGAGAAACCGTCTTGCAGAGATACAAATCAATGGCCCAGTCAAAATCGCAGCTGAGGCAATGAAACACAGGCTGGACACATGTAAAGTAGGAAAATCGAAACGATAATCAATATGCCGTGCTTAAAGTCGCAAGCGGCAGAGTGCCATAATATTCAAGCATCCTGTCGCGAAACAGTGCCAGGAGGGGCTGTGCGGCTTCTTGCACATGAAGGGCATCCATATTTAATAAAGCAAAATATCACCAGAACGCCTGCCGCCAGTGCCAGCAAAACCGGGAATCCACCAAATAAACTTGAAAAAATAGAATGGAAGAAAGCAGGAATGACCCCAAATATCTTCTCAAATGAAGTCACGAGACCGCTGCTAATTATCTTAAAAAAGTGCGTGAGTCCAGTCGTGGAGGACGCGTTAAAGATTGAATGAAACAGTTCGCTGAAATGCAACGGCAAATCAGTATTTAAAAGGGCCTGAACCTCTGTGCGGGTGTTAGCTATGTGAAGCACAAATGTTTCTCGAGCCGAACTCAAGGCCACTTCTTTTTGGGACAAAAGAGCTCTTATTCTACTCATGCCATTGAACTCCGCCGTCAAGGTTGGGATGCGCGGCCAGATGGAAACATTCCCTTTCCCATGCGTGGGTGGGTAAAGTACATTTTTGCAGCAGACCACACGTTTAGATACGGTCACCACATAAGCAACACCTTTAATTAACCCACAACAATCCTCATTATTTAAAAGTAAATAACTGCCGTTTGTCAGTAAAGTAAAAGTGGGGATGATTGCGGGAACTGGTGTTCCTTTCAAAACACAGGCTGAATTTGGCCGGTCCTGGTTACAAGAACCGTGCAACTGAATGTGTCTACACATTAAGGAGTGATCTGGTGTCTCTGTACACTCCTCCCCATTCAGATAAACTTCTTGTCCGTCTTTTAAACATCTGTAAGTAAATGGGAGGGACCAGACTTCATGGAGAAACGCATTACCTAATGGTTCATATCGACCTATGGCAACATATCGTATACAATTAGTAAACTTATACCAAGCAAATGGTAATGTTATCAAACCATGGATAAGACACGTTGCAGCAGTGGCCTCTGCCACAGAGAAAGGCAAGGATTCCAATCTTTCAATATGTAACTTTGAAAAAGACGCATCGCGCATGGAAAGCAAGCGCTGTTTGTCAGTCAAATTAAAAGGGGAAAAGAGAGAGGACACATTCATGTAGGTCCATGGCACCTTGCCAGCCTTCAGCGTCTGCAGGGTCCAAGCAAATTGCATGATAGAACGCAATTGATTTTGACCATGGTACAAAACAGATACCTCATCCTGCACAATATCCACTACAGAGGACACAATGTTATCTAACGTGTAAATGCGGGAAGAAAGCATGTTAATTAATATTATCTACAACTGCAAGCACCTTTTCTAGATTAGCTTGATCAATAGCTCTAAGGCGAGTCGCCGCCTCAATCAGTGATGTCTTCCAGATTTCATTGTAAATAGCATATATCCATCGTTTTGACCTACCACTTGCCGGGCTTTTTATTAAATAATTTAAGTCTACATCTTCATTCAGCTTCGATAGATGTAATTTAACCGCAGATAATGTAGAAAGTTTCAGCCAATGTTGACATAATTTGCCTACTGAGTAAGTTGTGACCGAATGGTCAGTTTCAAAACGTGGATCAGGTTTGACCTGTTTAAAGCCATCAGATAAACCCAGAAAACGGTGCTGGCATGAATCAGCACTTCTGTGCCACAACAGCCAACCTTTTGGATCCATACTGAATATGTTAAAGGATGAATTTAGCAAAAGGGTCTGCAAGTCCCTAATGGAAAACTGAGTAAAATTACTCCAGCCAGAATAGTCTTCCAATTCAGGGATGGTAGGAGTATTTAATTTTTTAGAAGTAGCCAATCCAAAGCATGTTGTTTGTGAAATAGAAGAATTCAAAAACAACATATGGTTCGGGATGAGACAAGCTCGGTGCAAAGCCTCAGTGCCTTGTACCTGCCAGTATTTAGATCCCCAAACAGTTTGTTTAGGAGCTGGGCAATGCTCCCATTGCGTATAATTAACAGCATTCCTTCTGGAAGTTGTTTTATGTAAGAAGTGATTGCCAAAATGTTGGTAGCAAAACAAATCACCATAATTAGCAGATTCTAAATACAAATCCTCAGCATCAAAGGCAGCATAGTATTTCAAATCAGAAAACAAAGTCTCCACGGCCTGAACATCCCAATCATCAGAACGTATGTTTTGTTTCACTACATCCCCCATGTTAACTCTAAGGACATTAGGGACATTAACAACCTCTGTAGGGCCATGAATTTGAAATCTAACTGCATCCCACACAATTCCATCAAGGACTGGCCAAGCAGTGATGTTAACAAATGTCAAGTCTCTTTTCAATCTGTGTGCTGAATGCGACGAGGAAAGGGGGGCAAAGTTCCATTGAGATGTCGAATGCATGTTCTTTCCTCGACATAGTGTCCATTGATGATTCGAAAAAAATAAAACACAAAACCAATTGACATAAAAAGTACCAGCCAAATATATGTCCAAGGGGGAATCAAAAAATGTTTTTTAAATAAAGTGGCATAAACTTCAAACTGTGAGGGCTTCTTTGAGTCATTGGAAACAGTGTCAAAAGAAAATCTTGATTCTGTGGCCAAACGTGTTTGCAGGTCAGGCATAGATAAGTCAGTGGGGTAGGTGTAATCAATGTCATCATGGTCAGTACCAGGCAGAGTACTTAATAAAGGACTGGAAATTGCAGGCAATTCGATGGCCACTTCAGGTTCAGGATTAGAAGCAGTGGCCAAAACAGAATTTCTCACAATGGAAGGACAGGAGACTGCCGGTGTCATGCTAAGAAGAATCGGCCACTCTGTGTATCTTGACATTGTCAATTGAGATAAACCTGTTTTCCTTACGACCTGGAAGCGGTGGTAAAATGACTGTTCTTGTGCCCTTCACGCCAAGGACTGGAACCGGAGCACGATAGGAAGGACCAAATTCTTTCTTGTTATCGATCTTCTCTCGAACCAGTTCTCCAACTTGGGGTAGCCAGCCAACTACCGGGATCTGCAGCGCAACATCCGATGTGGAGGGCAAATGTTCCTTTGCAAGACTGTCTCTGGTCTTTTGTAGATCCTGTAAAACATTACAATGTTCATCTACGTCAAAGGTTGTGGCGGGAGCCACACAGTCTAGACCATCAAGGTCAGGGACGTACATCTTGATCCCGAAGAGCATTTCGTATGGGGTCCGCCCACCCAGAGACCTTCTAGGGAGATTATTAAGAGCACGCTGCACGCCATTGAGGTGGGCCAGCCAGTTTCTGCCAGTGCCTATAACTCGAGCTGTCAAAGATTGCTTTAAGTCACAGTTCATTCGCTCCACTACACTATTACCGTCAGGTCTGTAAGGAGACGAAAACTTGACTTGGACCCCCATCGAAGTCATGGCATCCTTATACGCCTTAGAGGCGAAGCCAGACCCTGATCCGAATGGAAGGTACCACAGGCAAAAATCCCTACAAAGACATGCAAATCTCTTATGACAGTCCGTGAATCAGCGCTGCGATGGGGCCACACCCACACAAAGCGTGTGCATGAATCAACTGCTACTAAGATGTACTTATACGCAGTATCAGAGGAATAAGGACCGCAGTGATCTAAATAAACACAACCTAGTGGTTTATTAGATATGTATAACTGTGTCTGTGGCGGACACGCAGCAGTCGAAGGTTTAATCTGCTGGCAAATGTCACATTGAAGGACATAGTCTCGCGTCTGTTTGTACAGTCCCCGCCACCAGAAACGTTGTTGTAATTGATCTACAGTGGCAGAGACGCCCGCATGCGCAGACGCCACACCTTCATGCGCCGCTGTAATCAAGCTAGCTCTGCGATCCGAGTTGGGAATCAAACGTTCTCCAACTTCAGGGATTTTCACAAAAGGAACCTTTTCGGGACTTAAGTGGTATGTGTACTTCGAAGGGAACCCCGTAGGATGTTTACCTCCCTTCTCAGTGGCAGCAACAGCCGCCAAGATGTCATCATCAATCTTACTTTTGGACCGTGTAACTGCTGCAACTAAATATGTTGACACCGCTGATTTCGCTGCTTCATCAGCAAGCGAGTTACTGACAGCGTGAACTCCCACACGCTGATGGCCGAGACTATGAATCACAAAAACAAGCGGCAGATTAGCCTTAAGCTCAGCCACACGAACCCAGATCATCTTGTGTTTTATTGTGCTACCCTTGGAATCACGAAAATCGTTCTGAATCCAAAAGAACAAGTTTTCATTGTAAGACTGGACACAGTAATACGAATCACTCACAATAAGAGTAGTCACACTAGGATCAGCGTACTCCAAAGCGAGTAAAAGAGCACGAAGCTCTGCTAATAGTGAGGTGCAGTCCCCTAGAGACTGCGTGTGCACAACTCTGGACTTGAACTCATCGTTCACCATGGCACCGACCACAATGGCGCATGCGGAAACGTAGGCGTGTTTAGAGCCATGCGCAACCTGCGCCGAACCATCAGTGTAAATGATGCAATGGAAGTCCTCCAAAGGACGCATAGATAGAGGAGCAGGATGAACGAATTCATACTGCAAGTACTCCTGCGACCGTAATGAGGCGTCAAAAATAAACGTGATATCCGTGGACGTCAAGGAAGCAGCCCATTGAATCCACTGAGGGTGCAAAGCTTTAGAATTTGGTACACTGGCTTTCGTAACTGCCTCCAAATGAGGACAGGGTGTAACAACCAACATGCGTTTTCCCTGTGACAGAGCACGTTCCTTAAGAATCGCCATCTGCACAGCCGTTAAAACTTTCTCCACAGTGGAAAACCGCATTTCAGCCGAAGTGTACAAGTGTGACTTGTAAGCAATAGGTACTGTATCTCCTTCATTAAAAGTCAGGTACGTGAAACCCACCGTCCCAGGAACAATTCTTATCACCAGGTTAGTGTGATTATTATGTGTCAGTAAGAATTTAGAAGCGAGCAGATCAGCCTGCAATGATTGCAAGATGGCTGAGTGCTCGGGCAGCCAGCTAGATTTGGAAAAAGTTGGTTGTATCAAAGCATACAAAGGCTTGATACGCTGGGCATATTCCGGAATGTATGTTCTCCCGAAATTTAAAAACCCCAGCAAAGACTGTAATTTTTTCAGTGTTGTAGGAGCGCGCAACTGCGCACATTCTCCAAGAAGTGAGGAGCCAAACCTCTACCTTCATTGTTGAGCTCATAGCCCAGGAACAACACTGTGTACTCTGCAATGTGCGATTTCGCAAAGTTAAATTTGTAACCCATGTCTGCAAAGTTACAAATGATGGAGTTCACACGACACAGATGCTCCCAAATTTCGTCGCCTTTGAGATATATGTCATCCACATACGAGCTTGCATCTGGATCGATCCTCTCTAAGAGAGAGACTATGCGGGCAGTGAAAATCCCAGGACTATTCTTATAGCCCATTGGGAGACGCCGAAATTGTTTTTGAACCCCGGCGCAAGTAAAGCTGGTCCATTGGGAACTAAGACCATCCAAACTATGGGCATAAAATCCGTTAGAAATGTCAAGCGTGGTCTTAAAACGCTTAAGCACAAGACTATCCACTAGGGCAGAGCCGTGAGTATTCTGTACTGCACAGTTACGGCAATGCAAGTTTAAATGCCGGTAATCCAATACCAAACGATATGATCCGTCTGGCTTGGTCACAGTAAAAAGAGGGTTATTCATCGGTGACACACATGTTTCAATTACTCCCTGATATTCCAATTGTTCAAGGATTGCCGCGACGGAAGCCTTGGCTTCACGCCGTATGGGATATTGAGGTTGAGGCTGCGGCTGAGACCGCAAAGGAATCTCGTGGTTCGGGGACAATTTATCCCAACCACATTGGTTGCGGTACAGAGCCGGCGCTAGTGCCCTAGCCCACTCTTCTGCAAAGTGCAGCGCATGCTCTTTGGAGACTGTGTTCGCGAAACTCGGGAGGATCACCTCCTCCCCTCGCGGCGCTGCGAGCACAAAAGGTGGGGGCCAGTCAGCCTCCGAAAGCAAAATGTCATACGTAGACGAAAGATTTTCCCAAAATACCCCTTTGATGGTACGTTGTATATCACCTTCTATTAACAGGACAATTTCATAAAGTCTATCAGGGGGAGCAACTCTCGTATCAGCTGTTTCTATCAAAACATAAATATCAGTCGCTGTCACCTTCAGTAGCGGACACAGGGCCTCTCTCACAATGGTAATCTCCGCCGCGCTGTCCAGCAAAGTCAGAGCCCATGTCAGATTCCGAAGCCGCGTTCTCACTATCTGTGGCATATCGATGTGCTGTTAAAGCTGCGGCTTTTTTTTTGGCAAACTGCGGTCTCTTCGGCGTTGAGCCGTCCTGCTTTCCTGTACCGTCTGTCTGGCGGGGCTGGTCACGTCCTTGCTGACCACCCCGACCCCTTCCACCTCCTCCACCACCGGTCTTCGGGGCCGATGAGTCCTGAAAGGAACGAGGAGAGCGTTGATCAGAAACCTGAAATCGATCAGGTGATTTAATCGTCGCGCGATTGCGCAAGTCATAAACACGTTCTGTTTGCGCAGGCATCGGAGACGCAGGACTAGATTCTTGAGTCTGCTGTTGTTGTTGTTGCTTACCCTGTTTCTGTTTCTTAGGCCAATTTTGTTTTTTGGACTTGGGCTGGACTTCCGTTTCTGAAGCCTGCCCTTGGGGTTGCTTTTTCTCTTTGACAGAAAAAGGCTTTAGACCCTTGCTATTGCGACCCACTTTTCTATAAGCAGCCACAATAATCCTCGCTAACTGCCTGGGTTTATCGGCATCGGGAATCGCCTCCAAAGCATTAGCTACCTGAAAGTTCACTGCATCCCCCTTGACATTAACAAGAATGAGATCGCAAACTATATCAAAGGAGCCACACAGGCGCATACCCAATTCAACCGCTGCCTCCGGTCCGTGATCATCTTGAACACGTTTAATGATCGTAGGCAGGACAGCCATAGATGGAGTGCCGTAACACCTCGCATAGATCGCCGCAAATGTTTTACCCCAGGTCTCACAGTCAACGAGTTCGAGGGCCAAATCCTTCGGCAAACTAATCGTCAAGATCCTATGTTTTTCTCCAGGAGTTGTATTAGGAAATACTGCTTCCAGCTGGTCAAATTTCTCGGCAAGCCAGAAAGGAAAATCATCCTTTTCTTGGGGACGCTTACCAAATACAGCATTGACCATAACCGGACTGAGCTTTAAACTGCCCTGTCCCGCTGGAAGTGCCGGACCCCCCAGGGGCCCACCCGGGAGATGACGACCTATGTATTGCACCAATGCACGAATCATGGCAGTAGAAAATACATGTAGTCTACAAACCTCCGCTAAGGTACAATTGCCGTGTTGAGGATGAGGAGTAAATCCAGCCAAAACAGGCCAATTTGCGCGTGGAATGGACAAAGGACCTAACCTCGGAGCGGTTAAAGAATGGGGTAGGGCACCACCAAACCAAACGCGATGCTGCCAATGATCAATAGGTACTTCCAGTGCCCTGTACGGAGTATATTCATTCGGCACAGGTGAGGGAGTGTAAGTGTGGAACACACCAGAATTAGCGTCCACAGCCGGAAATGTCACCCACGAATAAAAGAGTTCGTACCGGTAAGCCGCTTCCGCACTCACCACCAAAATCACAGCCAAGCCATCAACGGGAACATTGTAAGTCTGCAAATGATTGCGCACCGCAATGCGACTATGCTGCGGAATGTCCACGGCATTGGCCATGATAGCACAGAAACGTAGAAAAAACAAAGTAAACTTTGTAGCACAACTGGGTAGTAATCCAAGGAAACCGTTTTAGAAAGATTCAAGCTTGAAAAGACCTATTTCAAAAATAGGTAGGTTTTGTCCGACACCACCGTTTTCCGGAAACGACAGTGAAGGGGTTAAGGTTTGAATGATATACTACTCGAGTGTCATGATATAAGACCACCAACGATTGGGCGCCATGTCGCAGGGATTCCGTTCTCCTACAGAACTGTGCATAGAGATTTGGAACCTCAGTGAATTAGGGTGGCCCAAAACTCACCTCAGTACCCAAAATCCCCTTACCGAGCTAGCTACAGTGTCTCATTGGTCACAACAAACTCCCAATGCTTAGACAAACCAGAACATGAACTTACGATACCTCAGGTCACGTGGAACACATGAGCACTCTTTCGTTATACAATCATTTCAAACCAGAACATGGAGTAAATGAGGACACGTGCACATTTGAAATATTTATTTACTAATGCCGTTTTCGCAAACGCAGTATCTTAGATAATACAAGGAAACATATTATCAGAAACAAAGTTATCAGCATAGTTACTAGTCCATAGAAAGCAAAAGGTGACAGCATGCTAAGATGCTGTAATGAATAAGCGTTAACAACACCTAATTCTCACCCTCCCTAACTAGCATATTATATTAATATCTAAGAAGGTCTCTTTGGGTTTTAGCAGGGTGGGCCCATACCTCAAGATCTTAGTGTGAAGAGATCACATCAGCTTCCACCAGCTCTCTGCATGCGAACTGCATCAAGTGTGTATGTGTGCTCTAAGCAAAGCAATATAAAATGCGCCTAAAGCCAGAATTTGGCAGGAGCTGCACTTATGTTATGTCTATGAAGGTGCAGAGATCAGACCTCTCAACAATTCTGTGTCGAGTTATCCTTAAGCTTCAGCACTCACTGTACAGACAGTTTACCAAGCAAAGCTGATATCAGAGTAATAACATATTATTCTCATGTAAATCACAACGCTCTTCTAGGCTGAAAGCTAAATCAACAATTATGTGTCGTGTGCAGAAGCAGCAAAAGGAAAAATGGCGTTTAAACATTTAATAAGCTCATGCTAACTTAACATGGTTTATAGATAAGCAGTAACTATATGACAATTCGAAATAGTCCTTTAAAAAAATTCTGAATAACTCTAGTAGAGTAGAGAGAGTTAGAACCATCCTGACGGAACTTGAGATAGCTGCTAAGAACACTTTCAACGTGGAATAAGATAAACCAGATTTTGCCAATTGAAGAAAGAACCGCAAGATCTGTTCCGGTCTGGCATGAATTGGATGCAAATTGGCAGATTGACACCAGGTGCAGAATCTTTTCCATTTGAGTTTGTATGTCTTAATCGTGGCAGGTGCTCTAGCATTGGCTAAAACTTCTTGACAATCCGCAGAGATATCTAAGTGTGCAAACTCAAGGTGTTGAGAAGCCAAGCTGCTAATCACAAGGAGGCTGGGTCCGGGTGACAGATTTGACCCTCCTGAATGGACAGAAGGTTCGGTATTGGTGAAAACTGAATGGGATCGCACTCCGAAAGGAGGAGAAGTTCGGTGAACCAGTATTGGCGAGGCCATCTGCGAGCATTGAGAATGAGGCGACAAGGCTGTTTCTTCATCTTCCGGATGACTCTGGGAACCAACGGAATTGGAGGATAGGGGTAGGCATATATCTGAGACCAGTTCATTGAAAGCGCAATCCCGCTCAAGTCCTTGTGGGGAAGCCAGCTTGCGAAGTGTGGGCATTTGCGGTTCTGACTTGTTGCAAACAGGTCCAGATCGGGGTGGCCCCACTCTCGAAAGACTCGGAACAATGTTGGTTGATGGATCTGCCATTTGTGATTGGAAATTGAAGATCTACTGAGGGAATCCGCTAGAACATTGGAGATCCCCGGAACATGGACAGCTGAAATGCTGATCCTTTGACTCAATGCCCAGTCCCAGATCTCCTGGGCTTGTTGAGAGAGCAGGGCCGACTTTGTACCTCCCTGTTTGTTTAAGTAAGGCATACTTGTTGTATTGCCTGTCCGAATTAGTAGTGAGGCCCCTTGGATGACTGTTCAAAAGGATTTCAAGGCCAAGAAAATGGCTTGCAGCTCCAGGAGATTGATGTGCCACTCCGTTGACAGTCATTCCCTGAAGGTGTGCTCCCCATCCCTCCAGAGAAGCATCCGTGGTGATGGTGAAATTTGGTACTTCTGCCAGAAATGCACATCCTTCCTGTAAATTCTTTATCTGAGTCCACCAGAGAAAGGCATCTCGCATCCGAGGAGTTATGTGAATGATGTCGAACGACCCCGAAACCTGCAACCATTGGAGGTTGAGTTCCTCTTGTAAAGGTCTCATTCTGAGACGACAGTTGGGTATCAGAGGGATGCAGGATGAAATCATCCCTAGGAAAGATTTGAACAGCCGAACTGAAACATACTCTTTTTCTTGTAATAGGTGAGCTAGCTTGCAGATCTTGTGTTGTCTTTCTTTTGAGACAAAAGCCTGAGTGAGTTTTGTGTCCGGTGCGGCTCCCAAGAAGGACTTTATTTGCGACGGAATGAGATGAGATTTCTCGAAGTTGATGGAGAGACCCAGAGACAGGAATAGTGATAGGCATGTTTGAACGTGTACGCTTGCCTTTGCAAAATAACTCGTCTTGATAAGGCAATTGTCCAAGTATGGGAAGATTTGAATGCCCTCTAAGCAAAGATGTGCTGCCACCAGAGCTAGAACTTTTGTGAAAACACGGGGTGCTGACAGAAGTTCAAAGGGGAGTACTTTGAACTGAAAATCCCTGCCAGCCACTCTGAATCGTAAGAATTTTCTGTGTCTGGGGAGGATCGGCACATGAAAATAAGCGTCTTGAAGGTCGAGGGTGGCCATGTGATTCCCCCATTGAAAGAAGCTGGAGGATTTCTTGAAGCGTTAACATCCAGAAGGACAACTTTTTCAGGTATTTATTGAGGGCGCGCAGGTCGAGGATGGGGCGCCTTTCTTCCGATTTTTTCTGTATGAGGAAAAATCGTGAGTAAAAACCTGTTCCTTTTTGCAAACAAGGGACCTTTTCGATCGCTCCCTTCCGTATCACCAAATTTATTTGGGTGAACAACTCCTTGATATGAGCTGGAGGTGGGCCCTTAGGATGAGAATTTGGAGGGATCTTGATGAAATCTAAATTGTGGTCCCTGGTTACTATATCCAGGACCCACTTGTCTGTAGTAATTGCAGACCAGTTCGAGTAGAATTGGGATATTTTTTCTCCAACCTTTGACTGGGGGGAGGGTAGAGATGGTGGCAGGTGGCGTGTCTCATTGCTTCTTAGTGGAATCTCTTCCACGGTAGGAGGACTTTCTCCATGACTGCGTGTAGAAGTTACCTCGCTGTCCGTAAAACTATTGCTTGTAGGGCTGGTATCTCTGGTTAGTTTGAGAGGTTTGGTATGACCTCTGCTGATTGTAGTTTACTCTGTTGGAAAAAGATCCACGCCCTTTAGCACCTCGCAAGGACAACCTGCGAAACTGAAGGCTACCCAAAGATCTCGCTGTCTCCATGTCCTTCTTGATAGCCTGGAGGACCTCGTCAACATGCTGGCCAAAAAGAAACTCGCCATCAAATGGCATGTCGACAATCTTGGTTTGGACCTCTTGGAGAAAATATGTGGATTTCAGCCATCCCTGCCTTCTCAGCACAGCTGCACCCACTAGCTGCCTGAATTCTGTAGACACCACATCTCCTGGTACGTCGATCATTTCTGCTGAAGTAAGTTCACCTTCTCGCAAAATCTGCCTTGCCTCAGATCTCGCATGTTCTGGTAACATTTCAACGTAGGGGGAGATGTCGGACCACATTTGCCTGTCGTATCTCCCTAATATCGCTAGGGAGTTTGCGGCATGTACAGTTGTTGCTGCCATCGTGGAAACCTTTTTCCCGATGGAATCTAATCATTTGCCATCTCTATCTGGTGGAGCAGATACAGGAGAAGAGGGGTTCCTGGCCCGTCTTTGTGCCGCTTGGGCGACGACCGAATCAGCCTTAGGTTGTCCTATAAGGCATGCAGGAGAGTTGTCCGGTGCCTTATACTTCTTTTCTAACGGGGGCAAGACAGCAGGAAGAGACTTGGGTGTTGCCATAATTTTTAATCCTTCCTTCCATATGAAGTCAATGATGGGAATAGTTTTGACTTGCCTTCGCGGTTGGTATTTAAAATCATAAAGAAAGCAATCGTCTTTCTTTGTTTCCATTGGGATTCGAAATCTCTTAGTAGCTCTCTCCATCAGGAGATGGAAACCTCTGATGTCTACTGGAGGGGAGTTAGCCGTAGGTGGAGCAGAAAGTGATGGCGTCTGAATTTGGTACTCATCCCACTCCGACAGAACTGATTTCTCATCCACCTCTCCTTCCTCTCTATCTTCATCCGTGGTGTTAGCCTCCTGGGAATGGTGAGATCGCGCTGGAGAAGGTGGTCCTGGAGATCTCAAAGAAGATGCAGAGGCCCGAGGCATGGGAGTTGATGGGAGAGAACCCGCCGACTCAGATGGAGGGAAACGACGATAGTAGTTGTCTAACATGAGCTGCAAATTATTGAGAAGGGCCAAAGGCATCTGTGCTGTGGGCATTGTGGCAGGAGCCTGATCAACAGGCTCAGAGAACGGTTCCTCGTCTTGATCTTCCTCCTGATATTTAATGAGCAATTCTGACGTAGCAGTGTGGAACCTGTCATCTACATCAGATTGCTCCTCGTCGTCATCAGAATCCAGCAATTGGTCAGGCAATTTAAGTGGTGATAGAGCTTGCAATGACACGCCACGTCTTTCAAGCAAAAAAGCTGTTGTAGCCGGTGGGGCAAAGGAGGCCGTAGACGGTGTAGAGGACCATACTTGCAGTTCAGTGCAATTTGACAGAAGAGGTGTCGACGGTCCTGCCGCCGTCGAATGAGATGGTACCGACGAGACATTTAACTTCGTCGATGGTGTAATCTTCGTCAACGATACCTTTGACGACGAGGCATCCTTCATTGACGATGTCTTCGTCGACAAGGCATCTTTCGTCGACGATGTGGCCGTCGACGACGAGGTAGTCGTCGTCGACGGTGAGGTCGTCGACGTCGAGAAAGTCTTCGTCGACGAGGTAGCCGTCGACGTGGTAGTTTTCGGCGACGATGTAGCCGTTGCCGAGGTGGTCTTCCTAGACGGAGCACTCGTCGACGGGATCTTTCTTCCCTTCGTCGCCGACGACGGAGCGTCGACGATAGATGGCATTACCTTCGTCGACGAGATAGGTCTTACTGTAACAGAGACCAGCGTCGACAGAGAAGAGGCTGACGACATTATCATCTTTGGCTTCGGCGACGAGAAGGTGACTATTGACGTTGAAGTAGCGTCAACGATGATAATTGTCGACGAAGGAGCGGTCGATGACTCCGTCAACAGCGGGGTCTTCTTCTTCTGAGGAAAAACCTTCTCAGGAAGCTTTTTAGACGCCAGAGACTTTCCAGTCTTTTTAGGGGGCGATACAGATGACGATCCAGAAGGTGGAGAAGCCTTTTTTGCAGAAGGCAAGTCAGAACCCCTGGAGGGCTGAACTTTCCTCAACACCTTAGCCCCAGGAGAAGATAGATCTTCCTCAGCCATCCTCTTTCTGGAGGATACAGATGACCCTGAAGCCACACTTCCCACCTCAGATAAAGGATTATCCTGGTCTTTAATCTTCTGCAGCCACAGAAGTAGGCATCCTTCCCTATCTCTGAGGGTCTTCTGAGGGAAGGTTCTGCAGATCTTACACTCTCTCACCTCATGATCAGGATAAAGGCAGTAGATGCACTTTTTGTGGGGGATCTTCTGAAAAAAGCCGGAGCTTCCCACAAGATTCACAAGGCCTGAAGAGAGATTTTTTAGTAGATGACATCCTAAAGGAGAGAAATCCAGTCAGAAAAGTGAAGTACTGAGCAGAGCTCAGGGAGACTCCCTTCACACGACGTGCGGTAGAAAATCTGAGAGCCTGAGCCTCTGGGGAGAACATTCTGGTGGGTGCTGTTGCATGATTGGCTACAGTTTGGACTATACAAAATGACTATGATAGTCACGAGTGTGGAAGTTTTTTCTCTTGTAGCCTAGGGCTACTTTACTTCCTGGTTGTTTATTACCAAGGTTTTCTGGTTACTAGGTGCATAATATTGCTTTTTTATGTACCGTGGGACTCCCACTCCAACGACGGGGAATGATTCAAGAATGTGAATCTATGAAAGACACCCCAATACTGGAGAATACAAAGTATCTCTTATTACAGGACCTGTAAAGTATTTTGAATGTTGATTCAAACATCTGGCAACTGTATATTATAAGTATTACATTGCTGAAAAGTTTACTTACATGTAACTGAGTTCCACTTGGTTCCTAAAATAAAAGTAACTAAAGTAATATTTTTGCAACCATTGCCCTGGAGTTAGTGATTAAGTGTGTGTTCCTGCCTTGAATGAGTATGTACAACAAATGATATCACATTACCTTCTGATAAGCCTAACTGCTCAGCCCAGCTACCACCAATTTGATAGTAAGATATTATCTACTTTATCCTTTGTTACACATTTTGGGACTCGTTGAACTATGTGCGCACTATACCTCTTTTTGGTATAGTATATACAGAGCCAGCAATTTATATGGTAAAATATAAGGAGTGAAAAATGGGTATGAAGGAAAGCTATGGATTTCTGAAACTGACACCAATTACGAGTTTAGTAGCAGTTGTTATTTCTACATCTCTGAATTTGTGGGTACCCATATTAGCATGTGAAGTTTGCTACAATTTCTGAAGTACCTGGTCAGATGTAATTAAACCTAGTAGACATTTCATGCGATCATTTTTATTTGCATCCAACTGGGGATTAAGTGTGTTTTATTCCTAACAACAAATGTCGATCCGAAAAAAAACACACAATATAAAGTATGCATATTAAATAGAGGTGACAACTAGAACCAACAGACATCATTGAGCATTAAAAGCAGTCCCAAAGTACAAGTAGGTTTGTAGACATTTCCTGTCTTACTCTTGCAGTCAGGAGCAGGTTACAATAAACAAGGGCACATTCAGTTTTTCTCAGGCTGGGCGGGGGATGTTGTTATCAAATAATTTGCCCAGAATCGTAGGCTGTTGAACCGAAGCCAAGACTCGAACCCTGTTCCCCACTGTCAAAGTGTCAGCTCTGGCAGTAACGCTCGAAGGGGACACGGTTGAAATTTGTGCCTTTTAGCAGGGTTATTCTGGCGTGGAGCCTCCTGGTTTTGTTTAGCAGTAACACTCGGCATCACTGGGGTTGTGTGCTTCAGGTATAAAAGGCGTGTCCTTTATTATTGTGTCACCCATTGAGACAAAGGCTTTTCAAAGGAAATGGCGTCCACCACGCCACAGCCGGCCCGCCATGTGAGGTAGTAGCAGACCACATTAGTGGATCACTGCCCTGACTCTCACTTAGCGCTCTGAAGTTACCAAAGGCTCGGTGTGCTCTCTTAAAACTTGTGAAACATAGAGAACACGTGTTCCATGACAACCCGCACATACCTCTAAGGAAGCTAAATCGCCCCCCCTCCTCCTCCTCCGCTTACTTTGTCCACAGCATAGAATGTGACACTTGTAAAGTTCTCGCTCTGTAAATAATAGCCCTTCGCTCGTTTTAGGGTTTAATGTATTTATTGTACAATACAGATTCAGAGGAGCGCCGGCCGGCGCTTCCAATTCTCTCGGGGCTCCCCGCGCGCACTGGGAACTGCGCGCGCAGCTTCTAATCTGGACGTCGCACGTCACGGCTGCGTGACGTGCAACACTAGACTGCATACGCTACATATCTCCCCTTTTTTATTAAACAAGAAAGAGTCACTTACAGTTCATTGTCCAATTCAAAATCTCGAAATCTGGAAGGTCTCACCACCTGCCTTCCACTCCTCGTGACCCTGACTGGGCTCTCCATAGTCCCTTGACTCTGCGTCTCAGGGTTTGCTGTCCCTTCATTCTCAACTCTTCCTTCATGCATGCTTCTCTCCGGCCTTTCCCATTCTACTCCTTGACTTCCATTCTCTCCTTCTTCTTCACTTTCCGTTCCAACTCTCACTCCAACTTGCTGATCCGCAGCTGCTTGATTACTCTCCACTTCCGAGCCTTCCTTGTCTTCCCAATCGGCGCTCTGTGGCTCCCAGTCCAAAACTTTGTTACATCTGGCCATGCGGTCTTGGGACCACACGTTCCCGTCGCTTAGTAAGGCGGCCCGATCATACACTTCTACCACTTGCAGCGGCTTGCTGTATTTGCTGTCTCCCTTCTTCTGCAGGGTGGCTAATCTTACTCTTACCCACTCTCCTTGCTCCAGGCCTGTGCCTTGGACATTCCTTCGTTTGTTGTAGTGGTTGCTGTAAATTGTTTGTGCTTTTTCCAGGTTGGCCCGCACCACTGCAGGGGACCATTCACTGGTGATAAGCTTTTCCTTCCAAATCCTGTTGTCGTGGGTAAAAGGTTCACGTCCTCTTAATATTTGAAATGGACTATACCCCGTACCAGTGGGGGTTATTCTGTAGGCCCATACCATGTTCTCTAGTGCCTTCTCCCAGTTCTGTCCACTTGATATGGCCGCTTGTATGGCTCCCATCACGACCCTGTTAAATCTCTCCACCAAACCGTTTCCGGCCGGATGGTAGATTGCGGTGTGCTTGACAGTGATGCCATTTCTGTGCATGAACTTAGTCCATTTTTCCGACGTGAACTGGGGTCCATTATCACTCAAGATCGATTTAGGTATTCCTTCCCTCGTAAACGTCTCAGACAGAAACTTAATGATGTTCTCCGTGTCCATGGATTCATCTACTCTCAATTCTGGCCACTTTGAATAGCGGTCCATAAGCACACACACATATTTCTGTGTGCCTTGGTCGTCTAGGACCGGTCCCAATATGTCTATGGAGAGTTCTTCCCACGGATTTGAAGGAGGATCAAACTTTCCTATCGCAGGCCTCAATGGTTTTAATGTCTTGTCCGCCCGTTGACATTGGGGACACTCTCTGACATGCCTTTCAGCCCTTATGTCCATGCCTGGCCACCAATAATTTTGCTTGGCACGTGCCTTGAGTTTACCTATGCCCAGGTGTCCCTCGTGTAGCAAGTCCATCAGTTTTGAGGTGAGGGTCCTTGGGGGAATCACCTTATCTCCTCGGTATATGAAGATCCCTCTGTCTCCTACCGACAATTCTTCCCGCACTTCAAAGTACGGCCTGAGGCCAGCTCTCATGCTTCTTTTGTCCGGCCATCCTTGTACGATGTACCCCTTCACTTCCTTTATGTCCGTGTCCTCTTCATATGACTTTGTCCATTCTTGCAGACTAATCAATTTCTCTTGGTCCTCTATTAGAGCTACCAATTCCCCACTGCCAACTGGATCTTCCTCTCCTGGCTCCATGTCGGCTGCCCTGCTCAGATAGTCCGCTACTCGGTTCCGGCTTCCAGGAATGTACTCAACATCATACCTGAACTCGAGCAACTTTAGAGACATCTTGGATATCCGAGGGGTGGCACTGGCATGTCCACTCGACGTCAGCACCTTCACCAACGGTTTATGGTCTGTTCGGAGTAGGAAACGTGTTCCCCACAGAAATTGCCGGAATCTCATCATGGCCCACACGACCGCCAGCATTTCTTTCTCGATCACGCTGTATTTGCTCTCCGTATCTGTCAATGCCCTGGACGCAAAGCTGATGGTCTCCATCTCCCCTCTGCCTCTGTCTTGCATGAGTACCGCGCCCAGGCCTTTGTCGCTGGCATCTGTCGTCAGTACCGTGGTGCCTTGTGGGTCATATCCCTTGAGGGGCACAGCTCCAATGACATCCTTTTTGATCAATTCGAACTATGCTTGGGCTTCTGGTGTCCACTGGAACACCGTGCTGTCTCTAGTCAGTAGCCTCAAGTTGTGGGTTTTGGAAGCAAAGTGTACTACAAACTTGCTGTAGTACTCCGCCATCCCCAGGAACGACCGAACCTCTTCCTTGTTCCTGGGCGGCGGTGCTTCAGCGATGGCTTTGACATTCTCCACTTTGGGGGTAACACCCTGTCGTCCGATCTCGTGACCTAGGTACGTCACTGACTGCAGTCCCAGTCTACACTTCGACCACTCCGCCGTGAGGCCTTTGTTCTCTAGTGTTTTCAACACTTTTCCCAGCTTCTGATCGTGATCCTGCTGGTCTCGCCCCATCACCAAGATGTCATCCTGAAAATACTGGACATCCTCGCAGTCTCTGAACAGTTGATGCATCATTTTCTGGAATACAGCAGCCGCTGAGGCCAACCCAAAAGGCATCCGACAAAATTGGTAACATCCAAACGGGGTGATGAAGGATGTGAGCCGTTTGCTGTCCGGGTGCAGTGCAATTTGGTGATAGGCCGAGGTCAAGTCGATAGTGGAGTACCACTGTACCCCTCTGGTCTTGGTCAACATTTCCTCAATTCTGGGGAGGGGAAATTTCTCCACAACGATATTCTTATTCAGTTCTCTCAGGTCCACGCAGAGCCGGACCTTCCCGTTTGGCTTCATTACGACCACCAGGGGCGCCAACCATTCTGCACAGGTTATCGGCTCGATTATTCCTTTCTTTTCCAGCTCTTGGAGTTCCATTTGGACTGCCTCTCTCACCGCAATCGGCACATTCCTCACCTTGTGGGCTACCGGAATGGCCCCTTCCTTGAGCACAATCCTGTGTTGGAAGTTTTCCATCCGTCCCACTGTTCCACCAAATACCTTGGGGTAGTTCTCCTTCCATTTGTTCAGATCCGGCCATTCTTCTTGCTCAGTCATTAATATTTGCTCTTTCCCTCCTGGATCCAGTTTGATCCCAAGGTCCCCCTGGTCTAGCCATCCCAGGACCGAGGGTCCCTTTTCTGCAATGTACAGCTTGCACCATGCTGACCGGCCCCTGAATTCGACCAGTAGGCGGCGGAACCCCAACATTGGAATGCGGTCCCCATTATAAGTGACCGGTCTTATGTCTAGCTTTTCCAACTCCGGTCCCAACTTGGGTCGGAATGTTTCTTCCCATACTGCCTGTTGGATGATGGTGAAGGGGGATCCTGTGTCCGCCACCACGGTGATGGTGATTCCTCCCATTGCCATGTCCAGGATGGGTTTTGTGGATTTCTTCCCCTCTATGCTCATGACCTGGTCGTATATGCACAGGACAGTGATCACCTCTTCTTCTGCTACTTCTTCCAGCTCTTCATCCCCCTGCTCAACGCATTTCACTGTTTCCTTCGATTGTTTCTTCCTACACACCTTTTCATAATGGCCCAGAATACCGCAGTGTAGGCACTTGGCTCTGAACGCGGGGCATCTTCTGTCACGGGCATCGTGGGACCAACTGCCACATCTGTAGCACGATTTCTTGCTGTCACTCCCCGGTTGTTTCCCTTGCCACCTGCTAGTGCCCTTGGCTGCTGAGTCTTTTCCTCTCTGGTCCTTACGGTGGTCTCCTTCTTGTATCCTGTTCACCATTGTAGGGGTACCCGCATCTTTCTTGGTTGCTGCCGCACATCTCCTAGCCAGCTCGGCCCTTTTTACGATGACCATTACTTCTTTAAGCGTGGTGTCGCCACTCGCCCACAACTTGTCTTGTACTTGTGTACTCGTGGTGTGCATCACGATCTGGTCCTTTATGAATTCATCCTCCCACAGTGCGTATTTACACGGGGCCGCTAGTTTCCTCAAGGCCCCTACATATTCCTCTATGGTTTCTCCAGCCCGTTGTTTCCTTTGCTGGAAGTTGAACCTATCCACAGACACACATATGGTGAGGCGGTACCTCTCATCTAGGTCTTCTACTGCATGGGCATAGACATCCGTATCCGTGTCCTCTCTCTTCTTGGGCACCAGACTCTTGTAAATCCTGAGACCTTCCGGTCCCAGGTTCAGCAGCAGGATACGTTTTTTCCTTTGGGGGGTGAACTTCTCTTCATTTTCGTCCTCTAGGACCCCTATGAAATTATCGATATATTCCTTCCAATCCTCCCACTTCATCAGGGGTTCGCCAGGTTTAGGTAGGAACTGCACCGGCGCTATTGCATATCCTGCCGGTGTGCTCATCCTCACCTCCTTGACCTCTGTCGCCTTGCTGGTGGGGCTCCCTGGGGTACTGTCCTTCACTTCTGTAGGGGCATCCTCCCGGGGACTCCTAGTTCTGGTCCCCTCTTCCTCCCCTTTAGTAGCCAGCGCTGTTCCTACCTTCCACGGTGTGCTGGGAAGGTATTTGTGGCAATGCGTCTCCTGTTGTGTGTAGAGCCGCCTCTCTGGCCGCTGCGCCGCCCCTCCGGTTGCTGTGGCACTGCCACGCTCCTCTGCCTGTCTTCCTTGGTGGGCTCAGCTTGCCCCCTTGTGCTCTCCACTCTCACAGGGCCAGTAGCGCCGCTCTGCGCTATGGCTAGTGGTCAGGGGTCGCCTGCTTTGCTGCAGCCCACGTGGTGGTGGGTTCGATTTTTTTTTCCTTATATTCCTGGATTCTGGTTAGGCCATCCCGTCCTCGTCGCCACTGTAAAGTTCTCGCTCTGTAAATAATAGCCCTTCGCTCGTTTTAGGGTTTAATGTATTTATTGTACAATACAGATTCAGAGGAGCGCCGGCCGGCGCTTCCAATTCTCTCGGGGCTCCCCGCGCGCACTGGGAACTGCGCGCGCAGCTTCTAATCTGGACGTCGCACGTCACGGCTGCGTGACGTGCAACACTAGACTGCATACGCTACAACACTCTGCCCCATTCCCTGGGAGCAGCCAACCCCACGCCACCTGTGGCTCGGTCCGGCATTTGTATTTTTGTGTTTAATTTTTTTATGAGGGTGCCTGTACTCTTCACCTCTCTGTGCGGTGTTTTGCCGGTTCCTCTCAAGTGCAGCACCCTCGCACACTTGGCCTGTTTACCCACATAAAAGACCTCGAATCTGGGGAACCGGGTTCGAGTCTCACCAGAGACGCTCAAACATCCTGTGATTCTGGGCAAATCATTAGTCTCCCGGTGCCTGACAAAAAATGAATGTGTCCATCTGTAATGCAACTGGTGCTCATATAAAGCGCCCTGATTCCCTCGTGTTGAGTTCACGCTATATTAAACTCCCCAAAAAATAAATGAATAATTGCCCAAGTAGTTGCACCAATTCGTTTACTGAAAAAACAAGACCTATTGGCTATGCAACAGTGCTTGTTTTTTATCACTCATGTTGGAGTGTTAATGTCTACCTTTCCTCATCCTCTCCAACTTAGTAGCCCTCAATAAGATGGGTGGTTCTTCTTAAACTGAACCTTTTCTCTCTGAGACAGAAAGGCGCTATATGGAATATATATATAATAAAGCACATATGTGCCTAGCGTTCGATCAATAAGGACTGGAGCTGTATTGACAGCTAAGGGCATCTGATCAGGCACACCGGGAGAGACAACTCTCTGCACGAAGGAGCAGTGTTAGTGTGTTGTGACAGGCACAATGGATCCCAGATATGGGCCATACCCGGATCCGTGCCCACCAAGGTAGAACCAGTCACGACATGCGTTGCTGTAAATATACCTTTTAAGCTGTATTGGCGGGGGCCTTTTGAGAGCTCACAGTGAATTGGGCTTTAGGCTTTGGTCGCCGGGCTGCACGGCCTCTTGTGTACAGGGGCCATTGGCACAGATTAGTCGGCCTGGCGGGCCCAGAAGTGCTCGAGTCGACATTCATGGCCTCTTTAGCCGGCGCAGGCCCCCTCCCTGGCCCTCCTTGTGCTTCACTGGGCCCCGGGCTGACTGACAGCAGACTCGTGGCACTGCCTTTTCACAGAGCCTCGTTTGCGTCTTTTCAGCTGTGGATTACAGGCAGGCAGGGGAGCCCCAATTCTGTGGAGATTTACGTGGCAGCGCGCGCAGCCATTCACCCTGGCAGCGGGCGAAGCAGCACAGCTAATACCGCACAGATGGTGGCATGGCGTGTGTTTCTGTCTGGAGCAAAACAGGGCTTTCACAAAACACAGTAAAACCAGACAAGCGCGCACACCTCGCAGCAGGGGGAGGGGAGAGAGGAGGGGGCCTGCACGATTCACTCGCGGGAGGGAGCGGCTGCCGCCGCGATAATTGCTGCCATATGCCGCTCGCTCCTGCAAGGAGATCGCCAAACGTGCATGCGTTGCAATAGAAAGCAATGCAACGTGTGCACGTTTTTGGGGAGAAAAGCTCATCGATGACATGAGGTCCTCTCCTATTCAGCGCATGCGTGCTGCATAGGCGAGATCTAAAAATGGTACCTCACTTGTGTGGGTAGGCCTAGTGCCTGCAACATGAAAGGAACCAAAACACAACATGAACACAACACATTTTTTCCTGTGAAAACTGACCATTTTTTTCAAAGTGGCTAACTGTGGATTTTGGGCCTTAGTTCAGAAGTCACTGTGACAAACCTAGAAAACCTGAACATTTTTTAATGCTAGACATTTAGGGGAATCCATGGTAGTGTGACTTATGTGCCTCCTACCAGGTTTTCCTAGCTAGACGCCTTTTAAAACTTCAACGTTTGGCTACAAAAAGCACATTTTCACCACATTTCAGTGATGGAAAGTACTGGAATGACCAGGGAGCCACAAATTCCCTACTATCTAAAACTCTCCAATGTCTCCAGGGGAGTCAGGGGTGGTGTGCCTCATGTAGATCCCAAAAGGTTTTCTTACCCACAATGGCTTGTAAGCCTCTACAACTTTACCTAAAATGACACATTTTCCTTGTATTTCTGTGACGTAAACTTTCGGAATCAGCAGGAATCCACAAAATTCTTGCCACCTAGTGTTCCTCCACTTGTCCTGATAAAAATGTTATCCCAAATGTGTGGCTGGGCGTAGTGCTCGCGACTGACACACATCAAACCAAGCTCAACGGGAGTCTCACGGAGCAACTCTCATTGACCCTGGTATTGATTTCTGCATGGCAGAGGCACTAGATCTGGCCACACAAGTGGTGTAGCGTTTTGTATCGGGACAAGTGGGGGAAAGCTGGTTGGTAGAAATTTTGTGGATCCCTGAGGTTTCCGGATGTTTATGTCACAGAAATGCAAGGAAAATGCGTGATTTTGATCAAAGTTTGAGATTTGCGCTGCATTGTGGGTAAGAAATGGAGATCACAGGCATGGTTCTGGAGTCTGATGGAATTATCATGGGACCTACCAATATAACTACTATCATCACCAAAAAAGCTACAGGATTGTCAAGGCTGCCTGCATCCTCTGGTTTTGCATGGTGAGATGACCATGCAAAACCAACTCATGGCTTGGAGAATTTCAGGGTATGTTGGGAAGATAACCAACTTTCAGAGGTCACTGCAAACTTCATTCACCACACCTGGGCTTCTGGCACCATCAAGAGATATCTCTCGGTTTGGAGATTACGGGTTCGCTTGTGTTTCGAGGGACACCTGGGTCCCTTGGGGGCTGAAGTTACTTATACCCTGAATTTCCTAGTGGAGTAGCCTAGTCTGGCTTGGCCTATCGCGCCGTGAACTCTTTTAGATCAGCTATCTCTGCTGGCCATGTCCCCATTAATGATGTACCGGTGGGAGAACATCCATAGCTTGGTTAACTAATGAAAGGAATATGTCTGTCAAAGCCTCTGGAACCCAGATACTCCAGACTGTGAGAAGTTAATCTAGTTCTACAACTCCTTTTGAGCTGGCAAGATAATCAGCATCCCTACCAAAAGGAATTATCAGCAAAATTGGCGGTGCTTCTGTGTTTGATAGCATGAAAGAGAGTGTCTGATGTGAGGGCACTGGACATATCGGGGCATGTTTTCACACAGGAGGGTGTCACATTTACAGTGTTACGGAGGGCTAACAAAGGTTGGTATTGTATCCAGCTTTCAACGATACTCCTAAACTGTGTGTAGTTAGATGTATCAAGGGTTACAAGGACATGACAGCAGAGGTAAGGTCAGCAAGAAAAAGACAACTGCTAATTTCTGTGTAGGGACCTTTCAAGGTGCCCCTCCCTATTGCCAGGTAGGTACAATAGACCATGGAGGAAGCAGTAATAGAAATGTGGGGCCCACTGCATTAAAGGAGCTATGACCCATAGGCAACTGAGGTATATGATAGATTGGAAAATGTTATGATTGCGGCATATTGGTCATCAGAATCCATCTTAAAGAAATTATATTTTAAACCCTTCTCCGAGACAGCTGCTTTGGTGATAAGAAAGCTTTAAATATGCATAATCCTCACCTCCTGTCTCAACATAGAATGCAAAAATCTCCTAGATATCGAGAAGGAAAGTTTCAATTCTATTAAGCAGGCCTTGAAAAATCTACTCGTCCACTCGCTATGGCAAGTCAGATTTTATCAGGTCTTGCTATTTTTAGGACCTGCTGGTCCGTTCTGGCGAGTGAACCTGAGCTGGAAAGGAACAGGTGAAATATTCATTCAAAAAGTGAATGAGCAATAAAGATGCCTTATCTTGACACATTTTCTGTCTGTTCAAGGACAGAGGTCAAATGTTAGTTTGTATTTCTAGGAATCGCTGCTTATCTTATCCTGGAAAATTGTGTTTACTTCTCTTTCTCTTACTAGAGTTAGAGAATTTTGTCAATCATAGTGAAACAAAAGGCTGTAGGATGTCACTTTTTTTCTAGCACAACATTTAAATCTCTTGTAAATGAATAGTACACATATTTCAAAATATATCAGGAATTAAGAAAGCACTTTTTTTGTACTTCAGACATGTGATGGAAACAAAGATTTAAATAGGAGCAAAACGAATCAGAACACTTTACTTGGTGATGTGCAAATGACAACTATTTGCGGAGTCGATTTTCAACCATTGTTTTTACACTGTATAGTGTTCCCCTTTGGCTCATTCTGCTGTCCGGAGAGCGGGTGTTACGCTCTCCCTCATCTCGCTGCCTGCTGCCTGGGAGCCATCCAGTGTCGTTTCCCTGCTGCCGCCGGCCCTGCCCTGTAGTCCCCCCGCCGCCGCAATTACAACCTAGCGGCCGCCGAGTGGGGGACTACCTTAGCGGCCGACATGGCAGACATGTGCCCGGAGGCGCCTTAAATTCCTCTCACCATCGGTGGAGCGGGTGTTCCCCTTTTGCTCATTCTGCTGTCCGGAGAGCGGGTGTTACGCTCTCCCTCATCTCGCTGCCTGCTGCCTGGGAGCCATCCAGTGTCGTTTCCCTGCTACCGCCGGCCCTGCCCTGTAGTCCCCCCGCCGCCGCAATTACAACCTAGCGGCCGCCGAGTGGGGGACTACCTTTCCCAGCGGGCTTAGCGGCCGACACGGCAGACACGCGCCCGGAGGCGCCTTAAATTCCTCTCACCATCGGTGGAGCGGGTGTTCCCCTTTTGCTCATTCTGCTGTCCGGAGAGCGGGTGTTACGCTCTCCCTCATCTCGCTGCCTGCTGCCTGGGAGCCATCCAGTGTCGTTTCCCTGCTGCCGCCGGCCCTGCCCTGTAGTCCCCCCGCCGCCGCAATTACAACCTAGCGGCCGCCGAGTGGTGGACTACCTTTCCCAGCGGGCTTAGCGGCCGACATGGCAGACACGCGCCCGGAGGTGCCTTAAATTCCTCTCACCATCGGTGGAGCGGGTGTTCCCCTTTTGCTCATTCTGCTGTCCGGAGAGCGGGTGTTACGCTCTCCCTCATCTCGCTGCCTGCTGCCTGGGAGCCATCCAGTGTCATTTCCCTGCTGCCGCCGGCCCTGCCCTGTAGTCCCCCCGCCGCCGCAATTACAACCTAGCGGCCGCCGAGTGGGGGACTACCTTTCCCAGCGGGCTTAGCGGCCAACACGGCAGAAACGCGCCCGAAGGCGCCTTAAATTCCTCTCACCATCGGTGGAGCGGGTGTTCCCCTTTTGCTCATTCTGCTGTCCGGAGAGCGGGTGTTACGCTCTCCCTCATCTCGCTGCCTGCGAGCCATCCAGTGTCGTTTCCCTGCTGCTGCCGGCCCTGCCCTATAGTCCCCCCGCCGCCGCAATTACAACCTAGCGGCCGCCGAGTGGGGGGACTACCTTTCCCAGCGGGCTTAGCGGCAGACACGGCAGACACGCGCCCGGAGGCGCCTTAAATTCCTCTCACCATCGGTGGAGCGGGTGTTCCCCTTTTACTCATTCTGCTGTCCAGAGAGCGGGTGTTACACTCTCCCTCATCTCGCTGCCTGCTGCCTGGGAGCCATCCAGTGTCGTTTCCCTGCTGCCGCCGGCCCTGCCCTGTAGTCCCCCCGCCGCCGCAATTACAACCTAGCGGCCGCCGAGTGGGGGACTACCTTTCCCAGCGGGCTTAGCGGCCGACACGGCAGACACGTGCCCGGAGGCGCCTTAAATTCCTCTCACCATCCGCGTCGCTGGAGCGCGCGGGAGCGCCCGGGGCTAAGCCCGGGCAAAGGGCAGGCCCTCTGTAGTCCTCAGGAGCCGAAGGAAGCCGGGCTGGGCCCACCCCCTGACATTTCTTCCACCAACTCCTGCATTGCAAGGTACCAAGTCCTTATGTGTTTTTGCCCCTTGCTTTGACTATTGCCCCGTTGGCCTCCTAGCTCCATTTGATCGAGCCCCTAGCACCTTGGGGACATACTGTAACACCGCCTTGCTTGATCCCATTCCAGATCATTGCCGCTTTGCATCATGGCACTAGCCAATACAAAAGACTCCAGTGGTTTTAACAAAGGGACTTTGGACAATTTCGTGATTAGGATCTCCTCCGAAACGGACAGGGAGAGTACCCTTGCAGAACGACGAGCCGAACGACGTCGCTCTATCGAACTGATCAAAAATAACCGGGTCTCTCCCGTGCGGCCACAGTCAGAAACTATATTACATAATAGCAGCCTTGCTGAAAACGAGGATCTAGACACAACCATTAATAGTATCCCTATCCTCTTACGAGATGTAATTCCCGCCCTTGATATAGTTAGTATACCACACAGTCCAGTCCCAACAACTCTTGCTAACACACCACCAGAGATCGAACTTATCCCTGACACGCCTTTACCTGTAGTAAAGGTTACCCGCAAAAGCTTGAAAAATTCTAAACATCCTAGAGTACAAGGATCACCCCCAAGGAAACGTAGAAAAAAAGGGAATGAACCGCAGGGGAAAAAAATTAGCCACACTGACTTCGGTAAATCTACCAAACTCCATACCTCAAGCACCGTGATGAAACCTGATCCAGGTCCCCCTCCATCACGCCTGACACTAGAACCTCCCTGTAAGGATCTAATAGGAACAATTGAACATCTAATTAGAGCCTCCACATCGTCACTAATAGAAAGACTCAAAAGAATAGAAGACAGGCTCGGTTCCTTAGAGGAAAAACTAGTTGTAAATACAGGACTTTTTAGTTGCATTCCCAGGTCTGTCCCAGATAACCTACCCAGGGTACTGTCCATAAACGGTACTGCCCAAAACGATCCACTAAGCCCAGAGATAAGCATAGCGAAATCTCCAAGACCAGAGACTGGCAAAACAACGCACCACGCCGCACAACACGCAGCTGTAGAGGCCCCAAAGAAGAAGATAGTTTCAAACTTAGAAAAGACACAAAGTAAACTTGACAAAAATACCTCAGAGGGATTAATAAAGCCAAGGTGGCCCCGAGTGGAACTGCCACCGGAAGCAGTTCCACTAGTGGTGGTCTTAACAGGAGTCCCAACCCTACACGAAGGAAAAAGGGAAAATCACTCTCAGTTAAAAAACAAAACCACACACTGGCTCAGGCAGAATCGTTCCCTCCCTCCAAATTTAAACGGCGAGATACTACATGTCCGCCGCCTTCCATGGCTCGGTTCCAGAACAAAGGACAAAAAGGGAGACATAATTGTCATCAATTTTAGAGACCATAGAACAGTTAGTTACATCTTAAACTGGTTTCCTGAAGAGGGAAATAAATTGATCTCGCCCTGTGATTTGACCTATTTCTACCCTAGGTCTTTAATGGCTCCTCCGTCCAAACTTAGAAATCATAATCCCAGAATTAATAATCATTTCCAGGTTAACTATCCAATTATTCACCAAAATCGCTACGCGAGTCTTTATGGATTAGAGGGAGTTGATTGACTGCACCAAAAATCTATACCACACGTCGCACTAAATAGTATTCTGACCTCCGCTCCCAAAAATATCGAAACAAACCCCAGATCATCTCCCCGTGATTCTCGTAAAAAACAAAATGAGCCCCAGGTCGTCATCAAAGACCCTGCAATTAAAACTATTGCCATTAATCAACTTCCCGCTGTAACCGGTCCTTTACAGGACCTAAAAATCATTCCAATAAATACAGAAAAAAGGAGAGTTAAAGAGAGAGAACCAAGGTTTTCCCTCCTTGCCTCATTCTGGAATATAGCAGGGCAACGCACTAAAGTTTTGCTAGAGGAATGGGCGACATTTATCTCCAACTTCGACATCATTGCCCTTCAAGAGACATTGTTACTTGATCCCATACACATTGCAGGGTTTAAGACTTACTTTTCACCAGCAATACCATCGACGTCTGGACGAGCAAAGGGAGGCTTAACCATTTACATCTCCAATCTTCTGACAGTGATGGAAGTAGACATCATAAAACTTGAGCCTAGCTACCAGATCATTGCTTTAACCTTAAACAATAGGGACAAGTTCCTTATAGTAAATTTCTACAACAATCTCCCAGAAAAAGAGGCAATGAACCTGGTATCCTCGATCCACTATACTCTCCGATCCCACACAGAGAAGGCTAATACGGAAAAAGGGATAATCTGGGGGGGGGGGACTTTAATTTGGGCCCTTGTCCAGCTGGCAACAATAATATATGCGGCATTCTTGATGAATGGGATAACTTCATATCTCATTTTAGGCATAGTACTCTAGGAAGTCAACTCAACGAGACCATGTTTGAGTTAAACCTTGTCCAAGCAAATAATTTTAACAATGATAAGGCAACATTGGCCCCCACTTTTCATGGTCAGGGCCATCAATCAACAATAGACTACATTTTGGTCTCAAACGGGGAGAGGACGGGGGACATATTTTTCACAAGACATTCTAGTGCCCTTAGTGACCACTATCCATTAAGCATCACATATCCGTTAGCCAGTAACCCCAAAATTAACTCTGGTTCTATCCTAGAGCAAAATAATCTGATGCTGAACAGATTAAATGGCTATGCTCTGAAATGGGGCAAAATAGACCCAAAGGAAATAACCACTCAAGTGATTACAGGGGCTTTTCCTTCCATCTTGAAATGCCTTGACCCAGACACCACAGATGAGGAAATCATCTCTAGTTTTGGAAGGATTATTAAAATCATAAAAGATGCCTTATGGATAGAACTTAAACATAAGTCCAAGCCGAAAAAGGGCTGGTTCAATCACGAATGTACGGCCACATACCAAGATCTAAAAATGGCATTAAGGAAAACGGTGAGAAATCCACCGGAAATAAGGAATCTTAGGAATAAATATAACATAGCTCTAAGGAACAGGAAAAAAGAGCTAAAGACCCTTCTTTGGGTACAACTGCAAGAAAGCTGCACTCTTAAAAACTCTGCTGCCTTCTGGCAAGTCATTAAGTCCCCCTTTCTAGCAAACAACACCGATCACACTAAAATAGATGTTGTAATAGACGAAAATGAGTGGGTACAGCATTTTTCCAAGATATTTAAGATCAACCCAGATGATCCCATGCCCCACGATCATTCCAACCAGGACATCCAACATACAGACAAACCTGAAAATCCTTTTCCAATTGACCTTCAGTTTTCAATGAAACAAGTTGAGCTGGCCCTACGTGAAAGTAAAAGCGGCAAGGCACCGGGCCCAGACGGTGTCCCAATCGACCTTTTTAAAGCTCAGATGGACATATGGATCCCTCTTTTAACCAGAGTACTCAATGCAACATGCTCCATAGGTCTCCTGGCCTCATGGTCCAAGTCCATACTTGTTCCAATTTTTAAAAAAGGAGATAGGGGGTCGGTAGCCTGTTACCGTCCTATCTCACTCTTGGATTTGCTGGGAAAGGTGGTTGGTCAGTTAATACTCGAGCGACTACAGGACTGGGTGGACGATGGCAGGATCATTTTGGACCTCCAGTATGGATTTCGCCAAGGGTTGGGTACCATAGAGCAGGCTCTGAATCTGACATTATTAATAAATAAATATGTCCATGTTAAAAGGGGTGACATGTACATGGTCTACGTGGACCTATCGTCCGCGTTCGACTGCGTGTCCCACTCGAAACTCTGGACTCTATTGAGCGATATGGGTGTTCCACAAAACTTGCTTAAGATCTTGAGGGAACTCTATTCTAACGCCACAGCCAGAGTCCGCTATGGGGTGCAGGGGGTACTAACAAGGGAATTTGCTGTAGAAAAAGGAGTCAGGCAAGGTTGTGTCCTGGCTCCCATCCTCTTCACACTCTATACTAATGGTCTGGAGGATGCACTCTTCGCTTCTGAGCTGAGTGGTCGCTCCCCAGCGGTATCGTTCAGCAGCGCTTTGCTTGCATTTAAAAGTGCCTCGTTTTTGCTAGTATATTGTGTGCCTTTGCTGACGCTTTATTTACTTGCTCTTAGGAATTGCCTGTGTCAATTTCAGGCTGGTCGCTCCCCAGCGGTATCGTTCAGCAGCGCTTTGCTTGCATTTAAAAGTGCCTCGTTTTGCTAGAATATTGTGTGCCTTTGCTGACGCTTTATTTACATGCTCTTAGGATTAACCTGTGTCAGTTTCAGGCTGTTTGCACGCTTTCCCCCTAGCGCTCCGCTCTGCTCACCCCCGCCTCCATTTTGTGTGTTGTTGTGCTCCTCTGCAGCCCGCCCCGCCTCCCAGCTGAGACGCCCTCCCACTGATTACTAACAGCGCTCCACTCCGTGGAAACGCTGTGATTCACTCTTCGCTTCTGAGCTGAGTGGTCGCTCCCCAGCGGTATCGTTCAGCAGCGCTTTGCTTGCATTTAAAAGTGCCTCGTTTTTGCTAGTATATTGTGTGCCTTTGCTGACGCTTTATTTACTTGCTCTTAGGAATTGCCTGTGTCAATTTCAGGCTGGTCGCTCCCCAGCGGTATCGTTCAGCAGCGCTTTGCTTGCATTTAAAAGTGCCTCGTTTTGCTAGAATATTGTGTGCCTTTGCTGACGCTTTATTTACATGCTCTTAGGATTAACCTGTGTCAGTTTCAGGCTGTTTGCACGCTTTCCCCCTAGCGCTCCGCTCTGCTCACCCCCGCCTCCATTTTGTGTGTTGTTGTGCTCCTCTGCAGCCCGCCCCGCCTCCCAGCTGAGACGCCCTCCCACTGATTACTAACAGCGCTCCACTCCGTGGAAACGCTGTGATTCACTCTTCGCTTCTGAGCTGAGTGGTCGCTCCCCAGCGGTATCGTTCAGCAGCGCTTTGCTTGCATTTAAAAGTGCCTCGTTTTTGCTAGTATATTGTGTGCCTTTGCTGACGCTTTATTTACTTGCTCTTAGGAATTGCCTGTGTCAATTTCAGGCTGGTCGCTCCCCAGCGGTATCGTTCAGCAGCGCTTTGCTTGCATTTAAAAGTGCCTCGTTTTGCTAGAATATTGTGTGCCTTTGCTGACGCTTTATTTACATGCTCTTAGGATTAACCTGTGTCAGTTTCAGGCTGTTTGCACGCTTTCCCCCTAGCGCTCCGCTCTGCTCACCCCCGCCTCCATTTTGTGTGTTGTTGTGCTCCTCTGCAGCCCGCCCCGCCTCCCAGCTGAGACGCCCTCCCACTGATTACTAACAGCGCTCCACTCCGTGGAAACGCTGTGATTCACTCTTCGCTTCTGAGCTGAGTGGTCGCTCCCCAGCGGTATCGTTCAGCAGCGCTTTGCTTGCATTTAAAAGTGCCTCGTTTTTGCTAGTATATTGTGTGCCTTTGCTGACGCTTTATTTACTTGCTCTTAGGAATTGCCTGTGTCAATTTCAGGCTGGTCGCTCCCCAGCGGTATCGTTCAGCAGCGCTTTGCTTGCATTTAAAAGTGCCTCGTTTTGCTAGAATATTGTGTGCCTTTGCTGACGCTTTATTTACATGCTCTTAGGATTAACCTGTGTCAGTTTCAGGCTGTTTGCACGCTTTCCCCCTAGCGCTCCGCTCTGCTCACCCCCGCCTCCATTTTGTGTGTTGTTGTGCTCCTCTGCAGCCCGCCCCGCCTCCCAGCTGAGACGCCCTCGCCCCTCCCCCTCCACTACCCATATATGACAGTAGTTCCCGCGCGCAGCGTTCACGCGCAGCGTCCGCGCCCAACCCGCGCCGAAGGTGCGCCAAAGGTAAGCCCGTCTACGCCCGTCCGCGCCTGGACCGCGCCCAGTGCCAGACCCCCTGCCCCTCGCACTGCCCAGCCCCCCCGCGTTACCTACGATGCCGCCACCCTCCTAGCCCTTAACCCCGGTCGCGCCCCCACCTGCATCCAAGCCGCTCCAGGACGCACCCATGGACCGTTCTCCTGCCTCTCCTGCAAATTCTGCGGCACCGTCAACGCCTCCGCTCCGACCACACCACAGATTCCCGACCCCAACCACCTAGAATGCATCCTTCTCAACACCCGCTCGGTCCACAGGCACGCCATTGACCTTTGGAACCTACTAGACACCATCTCTCCAGACGTCGCCTTCCTAACGGAAACATGGATGAACGCCTCCTCCGCCCCTGACATCGCCATCGCTATCCCTGACGACTATAAGATTACACGCAAAGACCGCACCGACCAAACAGGAGGAGGAATCGCTATCGTCCACAAGAAATCAATCCGCATCTCAACCAGCTCTGACGCCAACCTCGCCAACTCCGAACACCTTCACTTCCAGATCCACATCGACCCCAAGACCACACTCAGAGGCACCCTCCTCTACAGACCACCAGGACCCCGCGCTAAATTCAGTGAAGACATCACGGACTTCATCACCCCACACGCGCTCCCCTCCAAAGACTACATCCTCCTGGGAGACCTCAACTTCCACCTTGAGAAGATCAACGACCGCAACACCGCCACCCTCTTAGACAACCTCACCAACCTCGGACTTAAACAACTGGTCACTTCCCCCACCCACATCGCAGGTCACACACTCGACCCCATCTTCACCTCTAGCAACCATGTCTCTTTCAACCACACTACGGATCTCCTCTGGACTGACCACAGCTGCGTCCACTTCTCCTACAACAAGCCGAAACCCATCATCCACCTCCAACCAACTCTACAAAGAAACTGGAACAAAATCACCACGGAACAGATCTCCTCATCGCTCCTTCAAACCTCCCCAGCCCTCTCTTCTAACGCCAACGAAGCCGCCTCCAACCTCACCCTTTGGTTATCCAACACCGCAGACACCTTAGCACCACTGAAAAAACGCCAACACAAAATCAAGAAGGCCTCATGGTTCAACGAGGACCTCAAGAAATCCAAGAAACTATGCCGCTCCCTTGAAAAGGCCTGGAAAAAAGACTCATCCACCAGCAACAAGGACGCCTTCAAAAACGCCATCCGTACTCACCACCAACTGATCCGAAAAGCCAAAAAAACAGCATTCAAGGATCGACTCGACGACAACGCCCACAACAGCAAGGAACTTTTCAACATCGTCAAGGAATTCTCCAACCCCTCGGCCAACTCCAACGACATCACCCCCTCTCAAACCCTCTGCGACTCCCTAGCCTCTTTTTTCCACAACAAGATTGCTGACATCCACAACAGCTTTGACAACCAACCCGGAAGCCAACCCACCCTACCATCAGCTGAATATCTTCCCCCCGTTAACACCCTTAACGCCTGGAACCCAATCACCACTGAGGACACCATCCGCCTGATGAATTCCATCCACTCTGGATCCCCCACAGACCCATGCCCTCACCACATCTTCAACAAAGCAGACTCCGTCATAGCTCCGCACCTCCGAGACGTCATCAACTGCTCCTTCAACTCCGCTACCTTCCCAGAAGACTGGAAACACGCTGAACTCACCGCCCTTCTGAAAAAACCAACAGCAGACCCCACCGAACTCAAAAACTACCGCCCCATCTCACTTCTTCCATTCCCGGCCAAAGTCATCGAGAAAGCTGTCAACAACCAGCTCGCCGCCTTCCTCGAAGCCAACAAATCCCTCGACCCCTCACAATCTGGCTTCCGAGCAAAACACAGCACTGAGACCGCCCTCATCGCAGCAACAGACGACATTCGAACTCTATTGGACAATGGAGACACAGTCGCCCTCATCCTCCTCGACCTCTCTGCAGCCTTCGACACAGTCTGCCACAGCACCCTTTTACAGCGCCTCAGAAACATCGGAATCCAAGGAAAGGCACTGGAATGGATCACCTCGTTCCTCTCCGGAAGAACCCAGAGAGTCCGCCTCCCACCATTCAAGTCCGAGGCCTCTGAAATCATCTGCGGCGTACCACAAGGATCCTCACTCAGCCCCACCCTCTTCAACGTATACATGAGCCCCCTCGCGACCATCGCCCGCCAACACAACCTCAACATCATCTCTTACGCGGATGACACTCAACTGATCCTTTCTCTCACCAAGGACCCCAGCACCGCCAAAACTAACCTACACGAAGGAATGAAAGAAGTCGCCGAATGGATGAAACAAAGCCGTCTGAAACTGAACTCAGACAAAACAGAAGTCCTCATCTTAGGTAAATCCCCCTCTGCATGGGACGACTCCTGGTGGCCGGAAGCCCTCGGAAAAGCACCCATCCCGACAGACCACGCACGGAACCTTGGCGTCATCCTGGACTCTTCACTTTCAATGAACAGACAAGTCAGCGCCGTATCCTCATCCTGCTTCAACATCCTTCGCATGCTCAGAAAAACATTTCGCTGGATCCCCACCGAAACAAGGAAAACAGTCACCCATGCTCTGGTCACGAGCCGACTGGACTACGGAAACACCCTCTACGCAGGTACCACCGCCAAACTCCAGAAGAAACTACAACGAATCCAAAACGCCTCAGCCAGGCTCATATTAGACATCCCACGCAACGAACACATCTCTGGCCACCTTAAAGACCTCCACTGGCTACCCGTCAATAAGAGGATTACTTTCCGACTGCTTACCCACGCACACAAATCACTCTACGACATCGGACCAGATTGCCTCAACTCTCGACTGTCCTTCTACACCCCCTCCCGCCAACTTCGCTCTTCCAGCCAAGCATTCGCCACTGTCCCTCGCATCAACAAAACCACCATGGGAGGCAGATCCTTCTCATACCTGGCTGCCAAAACATGGAACTCACTCCCCGCTTTCCTTCGCCTCACCCAGAATCACCTAGCGTTCAGAAAACAACTTAAAACGTGGATATTTGACAAATAATCCCCCTCCCTTCCCCAAGCGCCTTGAAACCCTCTGGGTATGTAGTGCGCTATATAAATTTTATGACTTGACTTGACTTGACAAGGGATCCCAGGACCTTCCTATGGTGAATGGTCGACCAATACCTGCGCTCCTTTATGCCGATGACGCAGTCATCCTAGCCCGCACCCCCCTAGAACTGCAAAAGAGCGTGGACAGATACTCGGCCTTTATGGCAGGTCTTGACCTGAAAGTCAATACAAACAAAACCTTCGTTATGAGGACAGGCACAGGACACAAACGAAAAATGAGGGATATCCACCTACATGGCCAGAAACTAGAGACCACGCAAAACTATTCGTATCTGGGCGTAGCAATAGATAATAAACTAGCCTGGAACACTGCTGTGGAAACTAGAAAGTTACTCTTTTTAAGAACCTCAGCAGCACTTGTAAACTTCTCTAGAAAGTTGGGCAAGAGACCCCCTCGAGAACTACTCAAGATTTACAATGCCAAATGCTTACCAGTGGCTCTTTATGGAGCAGGGCTCTGGGGGTTCGTGCCTTTATCTGTAATTCAGAAAGTGGAAAATTCCTTCCTGAGGTACCTACTGGCGGTCCCAAGGTGCACGGGCACCATGGCCTGCCATATGGAGTTGGGTCTCCCACACGTTACTGACTTAGCAAAGGCTGAACCAATATTATTATGGCACAGAATCTGGAGATCTGATAAAGCTACCCTTACCCAGTCTATCCTCACTGACTGTTTAGCATTGGACAAAGCCCACAACTCCAGGTGGTTGTGCTACATCAAGAAGTTCCTGCAAAATCTGGGATGGGTGAGGTATTATCACGATCCCCCTTCAATGTCCGAAGTTTCAAGTAAGGCACTAAAAATGAAATGTTTGGCCCATTTAGAGGAACTGAGACTAACGAAAGAGTCAACAAAATCTTCAGTAGCACTTGTCCTTCAAATACAAACGACTGCCTCTATTCAGCCATACCTCACATTCAACAACACAAGCTATGAGAGGTATCTTCTGGTAAGGTTTAGGCTGAACTTATTTCATCGTTTGGTAACGTTCCCCACTAGAAATAACTGGGCCAAAGATCTTCCGCCGTGCCCTTGCGATGACACTTCCTTACAATCGACCATGCACACCATCCTCTTTTGCAAATTTTTCCACGATATCAGGAAAAAGTGGCTGATCCCATTGCTGCAGCAAATTGGATACAGACAATGTCGCTTAGCATTTCTATTATTGCAGCAGTTGGAGGGAGAGAGGATAACCTATCTCGTTGTGAACTTTCTTAAATGTACGGCTAGACATAGAGCGTTTTTAAGTTAACCATCTGTCTTTCAATAATGAGTTATCTTATGAATTTTCAGCGAACTTTTAAAAGTATTAACTAAGTTTTTAACAAAGCTAAAAGTGAGAAGACATAGGCATAGGCTTTTATTTTCATTCTTCAAGTGATAAAGAATAATAGCCCTGTTTTTAACTGAGCCTCATACCTGTGAGATTAGGTGTGTTTCTTTTATTTGTACATATTGATTCTACTGTAAACCAAATGTATAATATGATTGTTGTTCGCTTTTTATGATTTATATTCTAAATCGAAATAAAGCTCAATTGACTGACTGACACTGTATAATTCTATCAGTAAAAAGGCATGTCAGTGGGAAATGTTTTGGTATTTTCAATGGAAAATGTGTTGATTGCAAATGATAGTGTGCTACCACTTCAATCTTTAGTTATGTATTTATTAAAAGTGATAGTTTTTAAACAAGATTTTAGTAACATTCCTGCTCCTGCCCTGCAGACAATTGCTGTTAATGAACTAAGAGGAAAGTCAGGGTTCATGTTTACCCTATATGTGGGCTAGATTTTTATTACAGATGCAGCAACAATTAAGTCTATTAAATCAAACAAAGTTTTTTGTACAACAGACATGCTAAACTAGCGTAATTGAAGTTGCTCTCATATGTGATAATGAAGAAAACTGCGGCTCAGTGAATTAAAATATTTGTCCAGGATCACATAATTTTACATGTTCATGGGTCAAGGGCATTATAGTTAGGACAAGTGGATTATTTAAACCACTAGACCTGTATGCCTGGTAAAATGTATATGATTTTTCGAGGCCTGTTATGAACCCCGAAGTGAGAATTATCTCACCTGTAGATAGGAACCAATATTGACAGTAAATATGAAGTTTATTACAGTTCTATGTTAATGCTTCAACAGCAATTGATGCTTTATTGTTTCATGATTAAAGGTTAAGATGTAATGTTTACATTATGAGGAACTTGGAATTACAGTGTCGTGCAATCTGACTAGATTGTATTAAAGTGGAACATGACTTTGCATAAAAGATTTGGATAACATTCTTGATTTAACACTTCTAAGTAATGAACAGATGAACGAATTATGAAAGACATAACGGATAACCTCCTTGTGTGAAGAAGAGGAACAGGAAGGGAGGTCACTGAGTTATATACTAGGACCCGTGTTAGGCACAGATAGGCGGCAGTGAAGCAACGGAAAGCACTAGGTGTGACTCGCCTCCCCCCCCCAACCAACTTGACAAAATAAGCTCATAAATAGCCAGTAAATCCCAAAGATCACCTCAAATATGGGCAAGAAACAAAAGAAATGAGATCAGGACGGATAAGATAGACGCCCACGCAGAAGAACTCAAACCAGGCATGTGCATGCAAGAGAATAAAAACGCACAAACCAACAAAACCAAATAAGGCAAGCGAGGCAAGTGTCAGCCAAAGAAGTCCCTTCATATCACCAATACTAACCATGTTTGGGAAAACGAACACAAGTTCAAAGTTCAGCTTCCTTAAAGAGCCAGGAGCTGTAATCTGAAATGTGACAGGTCTCCTAACATCCCTGCCTCACATAAAGTAAATCTCCAAGTGAAACAACCACCCTTAGACTTGATATACATCACATTTAAAGATACTGTGGGCAACAAAACCAGCCATGGGATTGAGCAGACGGAGGGTTTAGACAACCCCCTGGCAGAACAAGCATTTGCAATGTGATTGGTCTCGCCTTTGGCACCTTATATGTATTTAGCTATGCAGCACATTAGCCTGGGTGCAGAAACATCTACTGTTCTTTAACGTGGAGATAATGTAAGCACCAAACTGCGTGACACGCCAGGTATCTGAACACATGGAGAGAAATATTGCCTTTCAGCAGGAAATGGTATAGTCCAAAGCTCTGTTTTTAATATAAAATCAAGGCTTTCGATGGTCATATCACTGAAAATACAAGATTTGAAAAAAAATATTGTTGTCTACGGGTTCTCATGGAAGACAATTTCTATGGACTGGAATCTAGAGAATGCTAAAGTGATTCTGGTATTTTACTGACCCTTTCTGGTCGTTTTCTTTCAAGAAAGTTAAATAGAGGCAGTTGCCAGAAATTTTTTAAAAAGAAAGTCCTTCAGCGCAAAGTAATTCTGGTATTTTACTGAACTCTGCTGGTCGTTTTCTATCAAGACAGTTAAAATGAGTCATTTGAACAGAAAGAAAAAGTCCCTGAGCGGAAGCAGACAATTCCTAGGGCTGATCTCCAGAGCTCACAAAGTACATACACATATAAGTATATACTAAAGTATATACAAGAGGTCTCGAATGCTCGACCTAAAAAAGGGAATGCCGAGGCACTTAGTAAAATACTCAAAAGTATAATAACAACAAAGGCGCAAATTCATGCTGCAGGACCCCTGTGGGGTAAAGATGAAAGTATCAACTCTGAAAAGGAACAAAAAATATAGAAATCAGTAAAACAAACCGAAAGTGGGAAACTGGAAAATAAAGAGTACAAACATATCCCAATAACTACGATCAAATTAAATAAGATTAAAAAACACACTCTACTCTAAGAAAAAACAAAAATCTGGAACCCCCTGAGGTGTTAAATACAGACACCACATCCCAATCAGACAACAAAGAAAATTCTCGACTAAGATATTTTTCCCTCTCCGGTAACAGAGAACTACTTGAGGCAATTAATGAAAAAAAGATTAATCAGGAATGCGCAACCAAAATAATCAGGAATGCGCAACCAAAAGACTGGGGAAACATAATGTCAGCATTATCACAATATCAACCGAGTACACAGCATCAATAAAAGATGTCAAGGATTCACCCGAAAAGTGCACCATTTCTAGTGAACTAGCCCTAAAATCAATTGACACTGGGACGGGAATCGTACACTCAGGTACAGAAAAAACAAACTTCAAACGTAATGACAATACTGGAAAAAAAGGAAGAACACCTAGCAGGAGATCTGTGCCGATGGCCAGGCCTCTTGATTTTGCTATTACACACTTTATAAGGGTCAACAAGGTCAATGGTAAGGCAATCAGACAAACTAGACATACAAATACACTTAATGAACATAGTGGCCACACACATTTCAGGAGTCAACACCAAACTTGAAAAACTCACCAACTTAGTAGTGACGGTACAAGCGACTCATTCCCCAAATCCAGCAACATGCCAATGTGGGCCAATTATTGACAAGCTAAGTTTCTTACCAGCAATATTGGAAGAAACAGTAAGTATCAAAGAATTACATTTGGCGAACAATAAAATTGCCAAACACAAGAGGACAATAAAGATCACGAAAACCAGGAAAAAAACAACACAAACCCTGTGAGAAAGGAAACAGCAGGGTAAGGAAACCCGACGAACCTCACATACCTGAAGGAGGTGCAATAATGTCACCAAAGCAAACACAATTGAATACAACAATCACAAACAAAGATCACACATCAACAATAGGTGTAATCACACATGATGTAAAAACGGAAAGGCAATCAAGAAAACAAAAAAAAGCCTGACAGGAAAGCAATAAAATAAATATGCCAAGCAATAATCCAACAAGGACCACAAACATACCCCATTTTCCAAACACCTCAAAACAACACAGCGGAACTTAGCTCATAAAATGCCAAGGATGTCAGCACAGTAGATGGTAAGGATCCAACCAAGTGGGGCACAGAGGAAAAAGATGTAATAGAAGAATCAGGTACAAACCGTCCCACACTACAATCTCCGCCAAAAGGACACTAGACTGTACATCGACAACACAAAATACAAACATTGATCGTATAGTGGAAAGGAAAGAAATAAACCTACTACAAACTGTGAGAAGTTGGGCTGGTATATGATATCCACTAATTAAAGCAGGCAACTCGCACCAGTCCAAACAACCCATGAGGTGATTTAAGAGGTCATAGATAAACTTAGAAAGCTATCCAAGTGGTAGCTGTGGAGAGCAGCCTTCAGGCTTAGTCTTGAAGGAATGTTAAGCAGCTTGTTTTAACAGAATGCAACCTTATAGTATTGTTTAAATGAAAGAAGAACCACACAGTAGTTATAAAAATGAGTATTTATTGTTATAACACACCTTAAATGCTTCACAGTATCTGCTACAAGCAGATAAACACAAAGCACCCAATACTGTAGCACAGAGACAATCGTAAGTAGCACTAATACACAGTGGACTCCAGGGGAAGACCAAACAAACCATATACTAAAATAGTGGTATAAGAACCACGACTCAAGTCAAGACAGTGTCTAAAGTATGTAGAATCACTGGGACCCCTAGGAACCACCCAAGGTAAGTAAGGAGGGATCCCAAGGAGGACGGGTGCAGTGTGAGAACATGACCGCGTGTTACATACAATTCAATGGGAGAGTCGTAGTTGCCGTTTTAGTGTTTAAGGACCCTTCCCAGTGGATTACGAAGAAACCCTTTAGAACATTGAAGGTAGGAGAGCCAGCCCACCCGTGGATACAGAAGTACTAGAGTTACCTATCCCAGGGAAGCCGGGTGCATAGGGTCGAAGTGGTGTCGGAACTGCTGTCGTTCTCAATGGGAGTCTTTAAAGAAATGCCAGAGCTGGAAAGACGGAAAGTGTCCGGTGGAACCCACAGGTTGATTCTTGATGGAAGGAACCTGAAAGGAAAGCCTGAAAGGATAGGGGACAGAGTCTGGGTCACTCAGGAGTGACCAGGGGCTCGGTAGACGAATGCCCACTGATGTCGGGTGCTTCAGGTGTGAAGATGGAGACCTTGACCCTACAACTGCAGGGACCAGGAGACGTTGAGGATGACCAGGAGCCGGATATGAGCTGTCCCACAAAGAATGTCAAGTGATGAGGGGTCGGTGTCTGGCGGGAGCACCAACAAGCCTTGGCAGCGGCAACCCACGAAGAAGGTCGAGGAAGGTCACGGTCTGACCCAGCAAGGACCAGGAGACTCACCACAGCAAGTGGAGTCAGGGCGGCCTGGAGCAACCCAGGGAGCCCAAGAAAATCAGCGTTACCCCTCAAAATGGACCAACAGGCCAAAAGCACAGGAGTCGCGAGGGGACCTCTAGCAGTTTCACAAAACAACTTGCAGGGCACAGAGTGCGAGGAGGCCGAAGTCTTTTCTATGAGATGAGCGCAGAGGTTGGGGCTATCGATAGCCCAATGCACTTGGTTGGGGAACGCCAACAAGCATATGCACTTGCAAATATATGCAGTGCACAGGGGTTCGGGTTATGCGGTCCCCACGAGGGATACTGTCCTCAAACTTGGTAAGCGGGCAGCTTGACCTCAAGGAACATTGGAACTCACTTCCTGTGTTGCTGGAGCCTTCAGAGTCCGCAGGAGCTCAGGATCAGCAGACTGGTCAGTCTCATTACGGAGCCTGCGAATGCAGGGGAGTGACTGCTTCACCCCAAGGAAGATACTTCAGTTGTCCTTGATGCTCCACAGGTCCTGCACGGAGCCTGTATGGTGCACGGGCACTGACAATGCTTTGGACGGAGAGGGAGACAAAGTCGGGCCCTGTCGAAGTTCAGAGTGCCCAGACGGTCGAAGGTCAGTGGTTTCTTGATCAGAATCTGGTCCATGTTGAATCTAGGGTCCTACAGCCAGGTAATCCCTTTTGTACCCACGGGACAGGGTTGGACAGATTCAGGGACCCTCCCAGGGGAGGGTCAGGACAGGGGGGAGGTTACTTCCATGTCCTTTGTCCAGTTTCACACCAGAGCAGGAGCCAACGGCTCCCAGGACTGGTTTGAACTGGACTATGTAGAGGGACACCAAATGTGCCCCTCGTGCAGACTTTCAGGCACTTTGGAAGTGCATCCACCCAGCTCCAATACACTAAATCCTGTCTGGGAGGTGGTCACACCTCCCTGTGCCAGGATGCCTATTGTGCTGCCTTCCTCTTCTCAAGCTTGGCTTAGCAGCAGGAGGGCAGAAATGTGTCTCTGGTCGGCAGCAACCATTTTGTGCTGTCTGGCTCGAGAAGGGTGGTACCCACGAAGCTTGCTTCTGAAGGGTAGAATCATACCTCCCACACCGTTACCAGTGTGGAAGTATGATTTCAAGGTGTTTGATACCAAACACAACATGTTTTGTTGCAGCCATTTTCGAGATAGCATTTTACACAAGCATATAATGCACCTCTACCTATATGTCAGGCTGCCTCACCGGCAACCCGGGAGAATGGTCTCCGAAGGCTGCAGAGGGGCTCTGCTCATGCTGGGACACCCTCTGACATAAAAGCGGGCACCCTGCCTTCTGGATTGTCAAGGCCTGCTAGAGGGGTGACTGATAGGTTTTAAGTATAGTGACCTATAGATATAGTAAACCTATAACTAAAGTAAGGGATGCATGCACCATCTTACATAGGCTGAAATGGCAGGCCTGCAGTTACATTTTACATGGCTTCTCATGGGTGGCATAATACATGCTTCAGCCCATGGGAGGGCCTCTGTGGTACTTATGCCCTGGATATATATGTACCATTTGCTAGGGACTGACAAGGGTACCCCAGTATCCAATCTGGAATGTACCTAATTACATGCATAACATTTTCAAGGTGAAAGCAGATAGACTGGGGTCCTGATTAGCAGGATCCCAATCAGACTAGTCAAAACAGTGTAACATCAAGCAAAAAGTGGGGGTAACCATGAGAAGCAGATTCTACTTTCCTACAAAAACAAAAAGGAACTTAGTAGTGGAACACAAACAAGTTCAAAACTGCAAGGGCTAAACCCACAAAACAATGACAGCAGCAGTGGTGCCCGTAATTGCTTCAGAAACCAAGATCAAACAACATCAAAGAACACCCAAGAAATTCACATAAAAATGTGGAGTAAAAAAAGCCAAAGAGGATAGATGCGTTCAGTGCGTCCAACCAATAAAATCCACAACGCACAGTTCAATGGGGATCGCCCGGGGTAAACAAGAATCAAACAAGGCAGAAGGGCCTGTCTATATACCAGTCCGGAAGAAAATATGCAAACAGGTAAAGCACTAACAAATAGACCTACACCCCTAACAAACTTTAGGGAAGCGATACAAATTCACGGAATACAAACTTCAACGGAAAACATTAGGCATGCCCACCTCTTCAAAATTATCTCCTCCCCAAACAACAAGGATAGGCAACAAATCATTTTCACCTCAACATACACCTCATAAGGTCAACACAACATTCTAGACAGGGGGAGCATATTAAAATTGACTGCCAAAATGCCAGGACTGAGAAACATAAAATCCACAGAATTCTTACCCATAAGGATTTTAAACTGCCTGAACACACTCTAACCACATGTCAGTCCGAAGACACAACACAATTCTCATACTGAACCACACGCAATATTTTGAAAACTGGGGTATAAAATAAACAAAACAAATAAAGAAATGCTATCCCCAACCCGTAATGACAAAAACTCACCAACAAAAACTGCAGCTCCCTCTAAAAATGCGGGGATAAGCCAGGCCTACTCGATCCTCCACAATGGCAAGTAAGCACCCCAAACCCAGCACTAAAGAAGAGCAACTTTGAGATGCAAACTGTCTCAAACCAAACACAGTGGAACTGGCTTGCCACTACACTAAACGTGTACAAGGCAGAATGACCCAGGGAGATCACACCAAGGAAGCGAAGAAATAGGATCTACACCTCCTCTCATGGAACAGAGTGGATGCAAAGAAACTGTTAGAGGACGGTATACAGCCCCAAGATGGGAAAGTATTTGACATAATAGCACTCCAAGAGACATGCGCCTTTGACAACCTGCCCTTGGAAGGTTACATTCACTACTTTGAAGAAGCAAGAAAAATTGAACTCTACGGCTGGGGCGGCCGTCTATTGGCCGTCTATTTGTCTACATCACTTGACATTAAATCTGAACAACTCAAAACTCCAGATCCTGGCCTGTAACTAATCAAACTCACATACAGGAGGAACCTTGTATTCAGAACAGTACTAATGATCAACGTATACATACACCCAAGTTCCAACAAGAAAAAAACACTTACCTCACTACTACTAACAACAGTAACAGAGGCAAGAAATGTGCATTCTCTTTAGGATATAATTCTAATGAGTGACTTCGACACCAATCTGATCTACACACCGGATGAGGATGAAAAACTGAGGTCCGATAACACATACAGGGATTTGCCATCCCAATACCAACTGTCGATATAGCATCCAGATCATACAAGCCGGGAATTTATGGCACTGTTACAGCACATGGGACTGCGGGTCATCAACGGCAGAACTACGGATGATTCTCCCCCAAAATATATATTCCACTGAGCTAGCACTCAATCAATACTGAACTACACAATCATCTCCTTATCCCTGATGCCGCACTTAGGGGCCTATTACGATTGCGGTTTTTCCACATCCTCCGGGCCGGCGGAAGCCACCGCCGGCCCGGAGGATGCGGAAAAACCGCAGCGGACCCACCAAAGACCCACCGCCACATTAGGATGGCTGGTAGGTCCTGGTTTCCGTCCGCAGCTTTTCCGCCGCGGTTGGCTTACAACCGCGGCGGAAAAGCTCTAATATGGTGGCGGTGTCTCTCAGACACCGCCAGACATATTAGGATGGGCTTTAAAAAATGCTTTTCCGCGGCGGGTTTTCCGCCGTGGAAAAGCATGTGAAACTTCACTGCGGGGCCCGTTGCGGGCCCCCTGGGTGAAGGGGGGGTGGTGGGTGCACATGGGTTGTGCCTATAGTACCCCCCTGCATTTGTATGCAGAAATCGGCAGGCACCGCACGGTGCCTGCCGCTTTCTGCATACAAATGCAATGTATGCATTTTTGCCATTACGGCGGGTGCAGCTTGAAGCCGCACCCGCTACAATGGGAAAAATAGAGGATGTGACCGCCAGGGTGGCGGTCACATCCTAATTGGACAGGAGGGAACTCCGCAGGCCATGCGGAGGTTCCCTCCTCCTCTATGGTAATATAATGGGCCCCTTAGTTCAGTTTTCAATCAATTTTTGGACTAAGAGTGACCACAGCCACCAACACACACATTTTGGGTTACACCCCAGAAGGCCTTTTACGCCATTAACTTTGACTCGTGCCCTGGGATTTGCATATAATAGATCAACACAGGTCTGGAAGTTTCTCCCAAGGCCTAAGCCAAATTTTATGAGTACCTGCCTCGTGAATGGCCAGTGAATTGTATCAAATGCCTTTTCGGCATCTAATGACAACAGCATCACTGTATAGGACTGTCTTTTACTGTGTCTAGCCAGTTTGCAAATCTGGGGGGAATAAAACATGTGACCCGTTCAGGCATAAAGCCTGACTGGTCTCTATGAATCAGGGAGGTGATTACTGTTAAGAGCCTCTTCGCCAAAATGGAGGCCAAGATTTTAGTTTCAATATTTAGTAGAGAGATGGGACGGTAGGATCCGCAGCCCTCCAGGGGTTTGCCTGGTTTTGGTATAACCACCACTGTGGAGTGACAGAGGTCTGGTTGCAACGTCCCTTCCTCTCTTGCCACCTGGAACATATTTAACAACTGGGAAGCCAGTAAGCCATTATGTTGCTTGAAAAATTCCGCCGGTAGCCCATTTGGTCCTGGTGTTTTCCCGGATTTTTGTTTATTAATGGCCTCTTGTACTTCCGCTAGGGTTAAGTCTGCTTCTAGGGCCTCACTATACTCTGGTCGCAGGCTAGGCATCTCTATGCCACTCAGATAAGTTGTTATCTGAGCTTCACCCACTACCGTCTTGGCCTCATATAATTTGCCATTGTAACTCGCGAAGGCCCCCGCTATGCTGTGCGCCATTGTATATCTCTTGTCTGCTTCCACTATTTGGCTCACCCAATTCGCCTCTCTTTCTTTCCGGTTCAGCCAGGCTAGGAGTCGCCCCACTCTATCTCTCATCTTGTAGAGTCTATTCTATGTTGTGTGGCTTGGATTTGAGTCTTAACTTCCCCCTCTGCCAGAGCATGAAGCTCCCTTTGTGTTATCTTGAGTTGTCTCAATGTAGCAGGCTCAGTGTCTGGGGTAATGTTTCCCTCAGAGTCCAGTAGTTTAGTCTCTAAGGCTTCTATTTGGCGTGTTTCCTCCCTTCTTTTTTGCGCCCTCGTTTTCCTGGAGGAACAGGCTAGTCTCTGCGCCGCTTTATCTTGAAGCTCAAAAGCATTTAGTCCCCAGTCTGTGCGCTGTCTGTACCCTCTCCTTCCCACTGTCAGCCACAAAGGCGAATGTTCAGAAATTCCCTTTGCAAGGTATTCAGCTTTATGTACTGTCTGGATTTCCCCTGAAGGGGAAAATAAGTAGTCAAGCCTGGAAAAGACTTCGTGTGCACCTGCGAAATATGATTAACTACGTTTAGTGGGGTGATGGTGTCGCCAGAGATCTGTCAGTCCCAGTGCTTTCACAATGTCGCCTAGTGGAGTGGGGTGCCAGTGGCGATATGTGAGCGATCTATGGTCGGATCTACCACATCGTTGAAGTCACCTCCAACCACATGTGTGGATGTACCTGATTCAAGAAGTATCTCCGCGACTGCATCAATTGTCTGTGGTTGTAGCCTCGGGGGAATGCAGGGACACTAGCATTCATTGCCTCAACCCGCTGGATCCTCAATTGAACTGTAAACTGTTAAACGTTTATAAAACTCCACGAAATGGACAGCACAATCAAAATCACAAATGGAACATTTGCACTGCATTTAATTGTAACTTTTAACTTATTTTATCCATCATATCATGAAGGCTACATGTACTATTTTATATTTATATCTCAAACGTTTAAAAAAGTAACATTGTTACGGTTTTAATTAACCAAACAATAAAGTTGACTTACTTAGATTCCCAGAAATTGCTGGGATGTGTAGTTTATTGACTTTTCTGTTTATGATAAATATTGACCTTTAAAATGAATTGAAAATTAAATTAAATGAAACAGGGTATTTGATAGAGCGCACAGTTACTCAAGCTAGAATGTCCTGGCGCCTAAACAGCTGGGGAGGATGAGTGGAAAAGTTTTTTAATTCTTCCTGAAGGAAAGTAACTCTGTGTTTAGCCCCAAGGACTCCGGAAGGCTGTTCCACATTTTCTCGTCTAGAAAGCTGAAGGATCTGCCTACAGTACGGGCAAGGCGTATCTTGGGAACAATGGCTTGGTTGGCATTGGAAGATCGTACGGGTCTAGAGTTAGTGTAATGATTAACACTTTTGTTTAGGTACCTGGGGCCTATGTTGTGGAGCTCTTTAAAGAAGGTGGTCATAGCTTTGAAGTCTATTCATTCTTCTAAGAATCTAAGTCATATTAGATCTGGGTTTAGGTCTTAGGATGGCTCTGGCCTCTGCGTTTTGAACCACTTGTAAATACTGAATCAGAGATTTGGAAAGACCGAGGTACAGGCAGCTGACGTAGTCAAGCTTTGATGTCACCAGAGCCTGCACCACGATTTTTCTGCTCTCCAGAAGTAATAGTGGCACGAATTTGTTTAGCATTCTGAGTATGCCAAAACATGTGCCAGTGACGTTTTGGCTCTGAGAGCGCATGGAGAGTGTATTGTCTATCACAATTCCTACGTTTTTGGTTTTCTCCTTTTCTACGGGTGGGAGCGGCAGATCCTTGGGCCACCATGAGCTCCAATCAGGTGTTTCCGGTTTCTCAAAGAAAACAACTTCCGTTTTGTCCTAATTACACTTAAGCTGATTGATCTTAAGTCAGTTGAAAACCTTTGTGAGGCAAGACCTGATCATTGCCTCATCAAAGTCGGAGCCTTTATCACATGTGAAGATCAGCTGAGTGTCGCCAGCATAGGAAACAATGTTGGTACCCTTTTCCTCTACCATGGATGCAAGGGGAGATAGATAATTATTAAAGAGGGTAGGGCTGAGAATGGAACCCTGAGGGACACCTACATTTATGGCCAGAATCAGAGATGAAAACGGTGGGATCCAGATGCCCTGAGATCTGTTACCCAAAAAGGAGGACATCCATGTTAAGGCGGTCCCACCCAGGCCGATGTTTTCGAGTCTGTTTAGGAGCATCTCATTTGGGACCGTATCGAAGGACCCTGACAAATCAAGCAATATCAGGACGGCCTTGCCTCCCTGGTCCAGCTTGTTCCTAATAAACTCTGTCACTTTCAGCAGAGCGGACTCCGTACTGAAGTTTGCCTTAAAACCAGATTGGGCTTCATGAAGAAGCTTCCCATCTTCAATGTGTTTTTACTGGGCCTTTTTTACATGTTTCTCTAGTACTTTAGAGAGGGCCGGAAGAGGAGAAATAGGCCTATAGTTGGCAGGATCCGTCAAATTGGCATCTGCCTTTTTTATTAGTGGAAGAATCTTTGCGTGCTTCCACTATTTTGGCATAGTGCCTGTGGTGAGGGAAGTATTAAATAGCTGGTGTACTGTAGTGTTAATGATGGAGGCTAATAAGGTCAAGATAGTTGCTGGACAGGGGTCAGTAGGAGAGCTCTACTTAATGCTTTGGAAGAGGGACAATGACTCTTCCAGCTGAAGCTCCGATAAAGCATGTAAGGATGGAGGATCCAAGTTGCAAAAATTGCTGTTTACACTATGATAGGTCAGCTCATCCTCCGAGATGTTGGATCAAAGAGATTTTTTTGTGAAAGAAATTAGCAATCTGCTTTGACCATTCTTCTGGGCATGGGCCTTCATTTGAGCCGGCTTTCGGTGAGGTGAAGGATTTAACTATCCTAAAGATATCCTTACTCTCAATTTGGGCATTTTCAATCTTAGTTTCGAAGAAATTCTTTTTGGCTGTTTTCTCAAGAGTGTAGTGTTTTTAAATTGTCTTTGTAAACCTTCCTATCCTCAGGTAGGTAGAATTTCCGCCACTTCCGTTCCCTTTTTTCTACAATTCCTTTTGCTAGCTCTGAGTGGATTGCTAAACCAGGGAGCCAGAGGGGCTGACTTCTTAGAGGAACGGGTTGTGAGAAGTTGGCCTGGCATATGATGTCCACTATTCTAGTGGGCACCTTGCACCAGTCCAAACGACCCTTATTGATGGTAGGTTTAAAGTCAACCTTTATAGAAAGCTATCCTAGTGGTAGCTGTGGAGAGCAGCCTTCAGGCTAAGACTTAGAGGTGAGTTAAGCAAGTTGTTTTACCAGATATAATCTCTTGAATGATCAAATGAAAGCACACCACACAAGGTATATATCAAATATATATGTATTTAATCTAAACACAACCCCTCTGGACTCTTTATGAGGTCAGAGGTAAAAGTACAATACAAGGAACTTAATTAGCATACGATAAGTTGCACAGTATACGTTATGCCCTAGGGGCCTCACAAACCATATACTAAAATAGTGGTATAAGAACCACGTGAGGGTTAGAAAGCAGGCCTAGGGCCTGTAGAACCGCTGGGGCTACCAGAAACCATCCAAGGTAAGGACGCAGGAGGCCCACAGGGGACGTGTGCAGTTTCTAAACACAGCCGCGGATCACCATTGACTTTCTATGGAGAATGAACAAGTTACAATTTTAAAGATTAAGGCCACTTATTGGTGAACTACGATGGAACCCTTTTTGACTAGGACACTTCGAGAGTCAAGACCAACCCCCCCGATACACCAACACCAAGCACAAGCCAGCATGACACGCCCCAAGTACCCAATAATGCACACTAGTCAACACGCCCACCTACCACCTGACTGCCAACAACCATTGAGACACGACTATAAAATGACACCCACACACTACCACAATCTTTTGCATCACAGCATTGCTGCTAGCAAGAGGCCCTAATCGAGATACAGCTAACTCACATAGAAGACACACAACCACCACCCTACCACACCCACCACACAAACACCCACCACACAATTCCTACACATCACACACCACACACCTGCACCCCCCAACTCACTCAACCCACACACTGAGCACCACACACCATGGCACCCAAAAAAAAAACCTAAATTCACGGAGACCGAGTTGAAGGTAATGGTAGATGTAATCATCCGTGTTGAGCCCCACATCTTTGGGGCCCAAGTCCAGCAGACGTCCGTGGCGCAAAAGAACCACATGTGGGACAGGATCGTCACTCGGGTGAATGCGTCAGGGACCGTGCCGAGGACGAAGCATGACATTCAGAGGCGGTGGCATGACCTGAAGACCCGGGTGAAAGGCATCCGCGCCAAAAACTATGCAAGAGCCAATCATACTGGCGGAGGAACACCCCCGGAGCCCATACCCTTCACCGATTGGGAGGAGAAGGTGCTGGTGATACTTCACCCAGAGAGTCTAGACGGACTTGATGAAGGAGAAGAGGCTGGTAAGTACAAACCAAGCCCCACGATCAGTACGACATGGTCAGGCTCACACAACTGAGAAGACACATCACCTACGCCCCAACCCATGCACGTCGGACACCTACTCACAAACATGTACATGGCTATGGCTACCAACAGGCCCCCATGTTCACGGGGAGGGTGGTGGTGGTGGAGGGTGGGGTGTGTGAGAGGTCCAAACTACAACTCCCAACAGGCCCCCATGTTCATGGGGAGGGTGGTGGTGGTGGAGGGTGGGGTGTGTGAGAGGTCCAAACTACAACTCCCAACAGGCCCCCATGTTCTCGGGGAGGGTGGTGGTGGTGGAGGGTGGGGTGTGTGAGAGGTCCAAACTACAACTCCCAACAGGCCCCCATGTTCACGGGGAGGGTGGTGGTGGTGGAGGGTGGGGTGTGTGAGAGGTCCAAACTACAACTCCCAACAGGCCCCCATGTTCACGGGGAGGGTGGTGGTGGTGGAGGGTGGGGTGTGTGGGGTGTGTGCGACAGGAAACAGAAATGTCTACAAATCCATATGAACATGTAATGTCCACATTACTGACCAGCTCTATCTTGTCCCTCAGGTGATCGTGAACTGACTGGGGAAACCAGTACCCGGCCGCAAGCCTCGCCTCCCACACATACCGGACTCTCTGGTGACGATGACACAGGCAGCTCCGGTGCGGAGGATGGAGCGGGACCAAGCACACAGCCAGGGCCATCTGGCTCACAGGGACTCCCGGGCCCGACAACCGTCGCATGTGTGACTCCAGCGACACCTGCCTCTGTGATCTGCAGAGTCCCCACCACCACCACCACCAGTACCACCAGTACCACCAGTACCACCAGTACCACGACTCCTGCTTGTGCCACCCAGCCTAACCCAGCGCACGATGCAGGTCCATCGGCCTCACACCCAAGCAGGGTGAGTGGGCCACAAAGGAGAGAGGCGACGGGACATCAGGCAATCAGGCGACCCACACTCCGCCGTACAGAGGAAGGACAGCTACCCCATCCTGTGGCAGAGTCCCTACAAGCCCTTGCCAGGTGCCAGGCGTCATACGACCGTTCCCAGGAACATGCAGATCGTGCACACCAGGACTCAGTGGACAACACCAACATGTTGCGCGAAATCTCGGGGTACCTTGGCCAGATCGTGCACATCATGGGCCAACAGACAACAATGTGGAGGGAATGGATTGCCCGGAACAACCCCCCCCCTCCACCAATTGTCGTAGCGCCACCGCCACCGTCACCTCCACCTCCACCGCCACCGTCACCTCCGCCTCCACCGCCGCCACCACCACCTGTGCCCCAGGCGACGGATGTGGCCCATGAACAACCTGCACCCCCAGCTGACTCTGTTCCACCTCAGAGACGGAGGGGCCGCCCGAGGCTGGAAGTGGGTGAGAGCAGTGTTGGAGCGCCATCCACACGCTCCAAGAGGGGCCGCCAATGACTTTGTCACTGCCTGTGCCAGACATTCACCCTGCAAAGTATCCTGTCCCACATAGACAATCATTGCCACTGGTCTGCTGGACTAGCCTGACACCCCCCAATGTGGTGTCAGCACGGACATTTCATCTGCCATTACCTTCAACTCCAACTCCCTCCCCACCCACTTACTTGTAAATATTCACCAGCACAAAAGCACAACCTGTAAATAAATTTCACTTACACACTCAATGATGTTTTGCCTCCATGTTTATTCACATGATTGCCTTCAGAAACAGACGTAAACAGGTTCAGGGATCCTAGTCGTACATGATCATGGCGCTGCGGGAGTGACCTAGGGAAAATCAGAGACAGCAAACACAGGTCAGGAAACAGATTCACACACATCACAACACACTGCACAGCAACATTACACAAACTACACTCATCACTAAAGCATGGGATGAGAGGACACACATCATGGAGACTTGTATGTCCAAAGGAATGAAGACACACATATGCAACCATCACAAACAAGAACACACAGCTGATGCACCCCACATCCACACAACACCAGCAAACATACATAAGGCATTGTCAACTGGCACAAGAGGTAGTTACTCACATTCAAGGGAAGTAGCGATCAATGAGCTGGCGCCTCTGGTCCACACCTTCCTCCTCACCACTATCCTCATCAGTCGACATGGGTGGGATGGGAGGCCGAGGAACTTCTTCGTCTTCAGGGTCCAAGAGCAGTTCAATGTCATTGCGCACTGCCAGGTTGTGGAGCATGCAGCAGGCAATCACGATCCTGCATACTTTTCCTGGTGAGTAAGGCAGGGCCCCTCCGGTCTTATCCAGGCACCGAAACCTAGACTTTAGCAGTCCAAAGGTACGTTCGATCACTCTCCGTGTCCTTCCATGTGCATCATTGTAGCGCATTTCACCCGCTGTAGTAGGATTACGTATGGGACTGAGGAGCCAGGGCCGGTTTGGGTACGCCGAGTCGCCTATGTAGGGGGATGACAGACACAAACATCAAAACAAGATATGGTGGGTACCCCATGCCACACAGAGATCACAAGAGTCCCCACTGCACACTCACCAACAAGCCACGCTTGACCGGGTCGCAGATTTGCCATCAGTTGGGGGACAATGCTGCTCCGCATGATGTGGGCGTCATGTGCGGCGCCAGGAAATCTTGCACACACATGGGAGATGATGTTGTTTGCCAGGCACACCACCTGCACGTTCAGCGAATGGAAGTGTTTGCGATTCCTAAAAACCTGCTCACGTGCCCGTGGTGGAATGATAGCGATATGTGTGCCATCAATTGAAGCCACAACGTGTGGTATGTGGCCCAGTGCATAGAAGTCTGCTTTGACTGCTGCCAACTCTTCCGGCCGTGGGAAATGTATGTAGTCATTCTTGTACAGCATCATAGCTGTTAAAACATCCCGAAGTACCGTGCTGAACATGGACTGTGACATCCCCCCGGCATATCCAACTGTGTACTGAAAGGTGCCAGTAGCAAAGAAATGTAGTGCCGCCATAACCTTTGCAGTGGGTGTAATCGAACCAGGATACATCCTACGTGGCTGCAGATGAGGAGACAATTGTGCAACAAGCTCCATCAACCGACGTCGATCCAGCCGGAATTTCCTAATCACCTCCTCGTCAACCATATCCTCCAGCACAGTGTATGGCCGATGCACATTTGGAGCCCTCCTGTGTGGGAGAGAAATGTAACTTGGGTCAACTTACAAACGACGCATACGTGTGCAACTCCATCACATGTGAGCCAACATTAGCAACAACAAATTTTCTAGGGAGAATGGTCATATGTGTGACATCTCTGATAGTCTATACAATACGGAGTGCCCCTTTAACAAAGTGCAGCCACTTGCAACAGGAAGTGTGTCAACGCAACGTAGTCACATGTGAACCTTACTGACAATACGTGTGTCTTTACCCTAATGTTTAGTAGCCACATCACAGACACACATGCAAGTGCATGCACACAAACTATAATGATACACACACACCATGTCATCATGCACCAATGCCAACACCAATAATGTTGTGCATACGGTAATTACATGCATGGTGACACAACGTCCAAAACACATACACTGAATGCATGTGTACCACCACCACTGTAGTCACCTCGCCAGAACCACACACTGACACCAGATGCATAATTTGGCCATACAGCCGTGATGTACTGTGTAGTTATGAAGATGTAATAACGTTTGTAGGGTCACACCCGACGTCAACACGTCCAAATGCACATCTGTTGCCCATTGTGTGCCCACCGATGGGCATAGTATGGACACACATGCAATAGTGTATGACATATGACCTTTCCCTATCACGCTCACAACCCTCATGACGCAACTGCACACAACACATCACGGTGCAGCGTCTGACAAGATAACATAATTGGCGCCGCCATGGCGGTGCACAACTTCCGCTACTTCCCAAAGGCCATACGCGGCCAGCGGCCCTCTTCCCATTGGCTGCATGTGCACGGACCGTCACGGGCACACATCGGCAACCGCACGTGCAAGCTTCAGGCACGGATGCTTCAGTTGCAACAATGTTCTATCACTGGCGCCACCATGGCGGTGCACGTACTCAGCGGGGGAGGTGCAGGCCTATACACCCTTTAGATGTACTCAATGGACATGCCAGTTCATGTCCCCTCTTACAGTCACATTGCATCATCCACCGTACACCGGCCGGAGCGGCCGGGCCAAGGACGGCCGTGCCGGCCATGTACACAACCGCCGTGCCGGCCATGTACACAACCGCCGTGCCGGCCATGTACACAACCGCCGTGCCAGGCCATGTACACAACCGCCGTGCCAGGCCATGTACACAACCGCCGTGCCGGCCATGTACACAACCGCCGTGCCAGGCCATGTACACAACCGCCATGCCGGCCATGTACACAACCGCCGTGCCAGGCCATGTACACAACCGCCGTGCCGGCCATGTACACAACCGCCGTGCCAGGCCATGTAGACAACCGCCGTCCTAGGCCCGGCCTGGCACGGCGGTTGTGGACATGGCCGGCACGGCCGTCCTAGGCCCGGCCTGGCACGGCGGTTGTGTACATGGCCGGCACGGCCGTCCTAGGCCCGGCCGCTCCGGCCGGTGTACGGTGGATGATGCAATGTGACTGTAAGAGGGGACATGAACTGGCATGTCCATTGAGTACATCTAAAGGGTGTATAGGCCTGCACCTCCCCCGCTGAGTACGTGCACCGCCATGGTGGCGCCAGTGATAGAACATTGTTGCAACTGAAGCATCCGTGCCTGAAGCTTGCACGTGCGGTTGCCGATGTGTGCCCGTGACGGTCCGTGCACATGCAGCCAATGGGAAGAGGGACGCTGGCCGCATATACCCAATCGCAAGTAGCGGAAGCAGTGCACCGCAACAACAGGGCCAGTCATTGGCCCATTTCACGAACACGCTTCCAGGGCTGACCAATTGCTGGCGACGTATGCCACTGACACGTGCTGAGGGCCCTATATATGTGTGTTGGCCAAAATCACACATCCTACCCTGGGGACCAGTGCTGCCTGTTCACCTCGACCTGCTGCTGCTGCTGAGCTGACCACCGACTGCTGCCTGTGACCATCACCTCGACCTGCTGCTGCTGCTGAGCTGACCACCGACTGCTGCCTGTGACCATCACCTCGACCTGCTGCTGCTGCTGAGCTGACCACCGACTGCTGCCTGTGACCATCACCTCCGTTTCATGTCCTTAAGGACATGAAACTAACCTGTCGGAAACACGAAAGGGCCTGGAGACAGGACTATTCCAAATCTAGGAAGGATGACTACAGAGCCGCTATTAGGCTCTATAAACAGGAGATAAAATCGGCACAAGCTTCCTTTTATTGCAGCAAAATCGACGAAGCCGCCAATGCTCCTAGGGAAATTTTTACAATTGTTAAAACACTTATTTCACCCCCTACTGAACTTCCCTCTGCAGACGGTGCTCAAAACCGCTGCAATGAACTAGCTGTTTTTTTCTCTGAAAAAATTCAGACTATATACTCCTCTTTTGGGGATGTTGACAGTGACTTAGATCTTCCTATCCCTACCACCTCTGATGCCCCCGTCCAGTGTATGCTTGACGCAATCCCCCCATTAGACACTCTGGCACTGGACAGACTCATCTCTAAAGTCACCACAGGCTCCCCTAATGACCCAGCTCCCCCTCAGACCCTTGTTAAGGCAATAGACATAATTCGCCCGGTCATATTGGACGTTCTCAACACTTCCATCTCCTCAAGAACCGTACCTCCCTCCTGGAAGTGCGCGATGGTGAGGGCCCTGTTGAAGAAGCCCAATCTTGACCAATCCAACCTGGCGAATTATCGTCCTATTTCCTTGCTCCCCTGGCTGAGTAAACTACTCGAGAGGCACGTGAACAACATCTTGATGAACTTTTTGGAGTCAAACGGTCTCTTACGTGCCACCCAGACTGGGTTTCGGCCCCTACATGGGACCGAAACGGCCCTCCTGGCGGTAACTGAGGAAGCCAGAGCAGTGTTAGACCAGGGTGGCAAAGTCGCAATCATCTTGTTAGACCTCAGCGCCGCGTTCGACACGGTGAACCATGTCACGCTATTACAACGTCTGGCAGACATGGGCGTGTCGGGCCCGGCGCTGGATTGGTTGACATCCTTCCTGGCTGACCGCTTCTTTCAGGTCTTTGAGGGCGAGGCAGTGTCAACCAAACATCCTCTCAGGTGTGGGGTCCCTCAGGGCTCATCCCTGAGCCCCACCCTGTTCAATGCCTACATGGAACCTCTAGACAGGATTGTCCAGCCCTTCGGTGTGCGTATTGTCACCTACGCGGACGATACCCAACTGGTGGTCTCTCTGGACCACTCAGAGGTATCGTCCAACACCCTAGGTCCCTGTCTAGAGGCTGTTGCCAGATGGATGCAATCCTCCCGTTTAAAACTCAACGGGGAGAAGACAGATGTCATCCTATTGGGTAACCCTTCCCCCTCTGTCTTTTCATCCATCTGGCCACCATGTCTGGGCCCGCCTCCTGCTCCCAAGCCTCAAATAAAAAGCTTGGGGGTTTGGCTTGATACCGCATTGAACTTCTCAGCCCAAGCTACAAAGACCGCAGCCACCTGTTTTGGCTTGATGAGGATGCTACGAAAGGTGCTCCCTCTGCTTCCATTCCAGGCAAGGAGGATTCTAGTCCAGGCCCTTATACTATCTCGCCTGGACTATGGCAATGTCCTCTATATGGGAGCCCCTTCCTATGTCATTCAGAAACTCCAAGTCACCCAAAACAGTGCGGCCCGTTTGCTTTACAATCTCCATCGCTGGCAGTCAGCAAGGACCGCCCTTGGGGAACTTCATTGGCTCCCCATAGCGGCCAGAGTACAATTTAAAGCTATGTGTACTCTACATAAAGCCTTCCACCACCTTGGTCCTGCAATTCTGCAGCCCCTGATCACCCCCTATGTCCCCTCGCGTTTCCTTCGTTCCAGTACCCTCCAGCTGGCCTCCTCTATTAGAGTGAGGAAAGCCCGATGGGGAGGTCGTTCCTTCTCATACACCGCAGCCAAGTTCTGGAACACCCTCCCCTTACCCCTTCGAGGAACCACCGATCATCTTTCCTTCAGAAAAGCCTTGAAAACTCACCTGTTTGCCAAATCCCGCTAATCTGCCCGAGCCTGCGCTAAGTTAGCTTTAGTCATAAGCGCTACGAGGCCTCCGGGTAGATAGCGCTATACAAGTGCAATTTCATTCATTCATTCACCTCGACCTGCTGCTGCTGCTGAGCTGACCACCGACTGCTGCCTGTGACCATCACCTCGACCTGCTGCTGCTGCTGCTGAGCTGACCACCGACTGCTGCCTGTGACCATCACCTCGACCTGCTGCTGCTGCTGAGCTGACCACCGACTGCTGCCTGTGACCATCACCTCGACCTGCTGCTGCTGCTGAGCTGACCACTGACTGCTGCCTGTGACCATCACCTCGACCTGCTGCTGCTGCTTAGCTGACCACCGACTGCTGCCTGTGACCATCACCTCGACCTGCTGCTGCTGCTGAGCAGACCACCGACTGCTGCCTGTGACCATCACCTCCACCTGCTTCTGCTGCTGAGCTGACGACCGACTGCTGCTCTAGTGCCATACTCCGTGATTTTGCCATGTCGAGAGGCAAAGAGATCCGGTCTCGTCCCTTCACCGCCGCGGAGCTTGATGTCCTCATGGACGGTGTGCTCCGCAACTATGGACGCCTCTACGGCGCACCCGGACGGGTGGTAAGTGCAGTGTGGGACATGTTGGTGTGCATGAGGGGGCCAAATAATCCTGCCTACTGCAATCTTAGCTGTGTGGTGTGGGCTCGACATATGTTCCGGATTGTGCATGGCTGCTGACAGATACGTGTTGCCCCTATGTGTGTGACAGGCCAACTGTCCACTGACTTACACCCTTTTGTCTCCCATCATGGTAGGTCAAGCTGCACCTTCGCAAGGACGTGTGGAGGAGCATTGCACGGGAAGTACAGGCATTGGGGGTGTGCAACAGACGACATACACACTGCCACAAACGCTGGGACGACATTTCCAGGCTGAGCAAGAATGTAGCGGAAGTGACACTGGGGATGATTCCAAGGACGCCCCGTCTGGCCCGATGCTCCATGACCCCTCTCATGCACCGTATCATTGCAGTGACGCATCCTGAACTGTCCGAACGTCTGAGTGTCGATCAACAGCAAACTAGCGGTGAGCATACTGTCTGTGTAGGAAACTTGTGAGTGCAATGCATGTATTGGTGCACAGACACAGTATTGAGTTCCGTGTTGCGTATGTATCTCTGTGATGCCATGTTGGTCCCATTGGGTGGGTGTCATTTGACATCCAGGTCCGCCATGTTGACACGCCAATTGCTTAGTAGTTGAGTGTTGAAGCACATCTCCTAGTGGTCCATGGCCCCATGGCAGGAAATGTGTGCAGATGTACGTGCTCCTGCCCTGTCCGCATGCTGTACATGTGTCACGGCCACCAACGCTTATGTAATGTGAGGATGACTGGTAGAGGTGGGCCGTGTGCAGGATGGGGGCTACAATAACTTTGTCAGCTATGGAATTTGGCAATCCTTGTCCTTCTGTACGTGAGTGTGCCCATGACTTACACCTCTTTTATGTGCATTTCAGCTATGACAGAGGACACTCAGCCACAGACGGAGGAGATTAGTCGAAGAAATGAGTCTGGGTCAGACTTCGCACACACGCAGACTGACACAGAGGAGGGCAGCGCCGGAGAGGGGGGCAGGACCGTCCCTGAGGACTCGCATGTGGAGACACCATCGTCCTCATCTTCGGAAACTCTTGGTGAGCCTGCACTGTTGTCACAGACTGGGAGTGGGCAATCATCACCTTCTGTCGGAAGACAGCACACAGGGCCCACACTTCCGCCAACTGCACCATGTACTGTTCGTGGCCGCAGGAGTAGGGGGAGCAGAGTGGCGTTCGGTGCAGGCACCGCTGCCCCTGCCACGGTGAGCCAAAATGCACTGTGTGCTGAGGCCGTTGATCTGCTGCGACAGCTGTGTGTGGGGCAGACCAATATGACAAATGCTTTCCAAGACCATGATAGGAAGTTGGGGCAGGTGGTGGCATTCATGGAAGGGATGCATGGCGATCTTGCTGGTCTACACAGGACAGTGCAGTCATTGACAAGCAGTGTGTCGTCTGCAATAGTACAGTCGCATGGACAGGGTGCTACTTCTGTTTCCCCATCTACACCACTGGATGTCTCAGGGGGTAGTGATTATTCTGAGCAGGACTCAAATACAGGTTATTGCACTAGAAGCAGCGTCAGACAGCACGTCAGGGCACGCAGGGCACAGACCCCATCCCCTAGATCAGCTAAATCTGTTCACGAAGACAACGTCAGATACACTGGAGTACACACACACGATCCACAAGTGTTGTTGGGGGACATGCCTTCAGGAGCTACACAGGCATTCAACACAAAAGGTACTCCCAAGGCAAGGGATACTCACAAGTCCATGGACAGTCCCTTGGACAAGGCCACTCAAAAGACAAAGGACCCTCCTAAGAGCAGGGAGACTCCCAAGGGCAGGCCCACAACAGAGGAAAGGGACCCTCCCAAGGACAAGGACAGTCAAAATACAAAGGCACCTCCTAAGAGCAGGGAGACTCCCAAGGGCAGGCCCACAACAGAGGAAAGGGACCCTCCCAAGGACAAGGACAGTCAAAAGACAAAGGCACCTCCTAAGAGCAGGGAGAGTCCCAAGGGCAGGCCCACAACAGAGGAAAGGGACCCTCCCAAGGACAAGGACAGTCAAAAGACAAAGGCACCTCCTAAGAGCAGGGAGAGTCCCAAGGGCAGGCCCACAACAGAGGAAAGGGACCCTCCCAAGGACAAGGACAGTCAAAAGACAAAGGCACCTCCTAAGAGCAGGGAGACTCCCAAGGGCAGGCCCACAACAGAGGAAAGGGACCCTCCCAAGGACAAGGACAGTCAAACGACAAAGGCACCTCCTAAGAGCAGGGAGACTCCCAAGGGCAGGCCCACAACAGAGGAAAGGGACCCTCCCAAGGACAAGGACAGTCAAAAGACAAAGGCACCTCCTAAGAGCAGGGAGATTCCCAAGGACAGGCACACAACAGAGCAAGGTCCATCTCCCAAGGCCAGGGACACACACAGAGAGCAGGTGTCTACTGGAGACAGGTGCACCACAGACGACAAGTCTGCTGGCAGGAACAGGGCGGCGACCAGGGCACAGGCAAAATCCAGAGACAACACTCCACCTAAGGATAAGGCACATCCTACGGACAAGGCTTCTAGCATGGACAATGGCGCAATCAAGGACAGGCATACTTCACCCCAGGCTGCACTGAGGCTGATGTTTTCAACTGAACGCCAAACAGATGTCTCCACGGCGGAGTCCCCCCATACCTCCACTCCCATCCAGCCCAGTCAGAAGCAGAGGAGGGAGTCCCCTGTTGTTGCATCCCCCATTACACACAAATCTGAGTCCAGGCGGCAGGCACACAGCAAACGACAAGCAGGCTCCAGCACGTCCCAAAAAACCCGATCCCCGGCTGCAGATGCTCCACCTATGGTGGGTGATAATTCTTTAGAGTCCCCACCACTTGGCAGTCCTGTCCTGTCCAGGGTGCACTCACACATCCCTAAGAAACACAGACACACACCATTGACACCTGCCCACCCCGATGTCGCTCAAGGTCAGCTATCCCCAGCTCCCAGGGCCACCCTGCCTCCTGGCCCATACAGCCCTGTGGCTCATCATTTCAGTGGTCCCAGTGGCGCAGGTGCAGTTGACTCTCATGAATCAGATAGTGGCACTGTGTCTGTTGTTGGCTGTCATGCATCATGTAGTGGCACAGTCTCTGTTGTGCCCTCTCCTGTTGCTGGTCCTGGCAGTGTATCTGGGTCTATGGCTCACGTGTGAGTGAGTAGATCTGTGGCTTTGTTGCACACTCCTGTTTCTGGTGCTGGCAGTCTGTCTGGGTCAGTGGGTCACGTGTCAGTGACTACATCTGTGGCTGTGTCTCACATTCCTGTTGCTGGTGCTGGCAGTGTGTCTGGGTGTGTGGCCCATGTGTCTGTCACTCGGGCTGTGGCTGTGTCTCACACTCCTGTTGCTGGTGCTGGCAGTGTGTCTGGGTCCATGGCACATGTGTCTGTCACTCGGGCTGTGGCTGTGTCTCACACTCCTGTTGCTGGTGCTGGCAGTGTGTCTGGGTCCGTGGCCCATGTGTGTGTCACTCGGGCTGTGGCTGTGTCTCACACTCCTGTTGCTGGTGCTGGCAGTGTGTCCGAGGCAGGTAGTTCACGCAGTCCCCCTGATTCTGTGATGTGAGGTGCTGATCACTTCACTCAAATGTTAATTCACATGGTGTGTCCATTGAGAACTGCGTTGCACTCTTGTGGTCCCTGGGACGGGTTGGTTGGGACACGTACTTGTGCTGCCTCTGATGTAGCTGCTCTGTACTCCACAATGCCCTGTTGATGTTCTAATACTGCATTCTGCCCTCTCACATGCTGCCTCTGATGTACCTGCTCTGTACTCCACAATGCCCTGTTGATGTTCTGATACTGCATTCTGCCCTCTGATGTGCTGCCTCTGATGTAGCTGCTCTGTACTCCACAATGCCCTGTTGATGTTCTGATACTGCATTCTGCCCTCTCACATGCTGCCTCTGATGTACCTGCTCTGTACTCCACAATGCCCTGTTGATGTTCTGATACTGCATTCTGCCCTCTGATGTGCTGCCTCTGATGGACATGTTCAGTGCTATGGACTGTTGATGCACTTAGCCCCTCTCACGTGCTGCCTCTGATGGACCTGTTCAGTGCTATGGACTGTTGATGCACTTGGCCCCTCTCACGTGCTGCCTCTGATGTACCTGCTCTGTACTCCACAATGCCCTGTTGATGTTCTGATACTGCATTCTGCCCTCTGATGTGCTGCCTCTGATGTAGCTGCTCTGTACTCCACAATACCCTGTTGATGTTCTGATACTGCATTCTGCCCTCTCACATGCTGCCTCTGATGTACCTGCTCTGTACTCCACAATGCCCTGTTGATGTTCTGATACTGCATTCTGCCCTCTCACATGCTGCCTCTGATGTACCTGCTCTGTACTCCACAATGCCCTGTTGATGTTCTGATACTGCATTCTGCCCTCTGATGTGCTGCCTCTGATGGACCTGTCGAGTGCTATGGACTGTTGTTGCACTTGGCCCCTCTCACGTGCTGCCATTGATGGACCTGCTCTGTACTCCACAATGCCCTGTTGATGTTCTGATACTGCATTCTGCCCTCTGATGTGCTGCCTCTGATGTACCTGCTCTGTACTCCACAATGCCCTGTTGATGTTCTGATACTGCATTCTGCCCTCTGATGTGCTGCCTCTGATGGACCTGTCGAGTGCTATGGACTGTTGTTGCACTTGGCCCCTCGCACGTGCTGCCATTGATGGACCTGCTCTGTACTCCACAATGCCCTGTTGATGTTCTGATACTGCATTCTGCCCTCTGATGTGCTGCCTCTGATGGACCTGTTCAGTGCTATGGACTGTTGTTGCACTTGGCCCCTCTCACGTGCTGCCTCTGATGGACCTGTTCAGTGCTATGGACTGTTGATGCACTTGGCCCCTCTCACGTGCTGCCTCTGATGGACCTGCTCTGTACTCCACAATGCCCTGTTGATGTTCTGATACTGCATTCTGCCCTTTAACGTGCTGCCTCTGATGTACCTGCTCTGTACTCCACAATGCCCTGTTGATGTTCTGATACTGCATTCTGCCCTCTCACATGCTGCCTCTGATGTAGCTGCTCTGTACTCCACAATGCCCTGTTGATGTTCTGATACTGCATTCTGCCCTCTCACATGCTGCCTCTGATATACCTGCTCTGTACTCCACAATGCCCTGTTGATGTTCTGATACTGCATTCTGCCCTCTGATGTGCTGCCTCTGATGTAGCTGCTCTGTACTCCACAATGCCCTGTTGATGTTCTGATACTGCATTCTGCCCTCTGATTTGCTGCCTCTGATGTACCTGCTCTGTACTCCACAATGCCCTGTTGATGTTCTGATACTGCATTCTGCCCTCTCACATGCTGCCTCTGATGTAGCTGCTCTGGTGCCCACTTTGCCCATGCTCACGCATACACTGTGATTATACCCCTATTATATGCAATAAAGGTAGTCTATCAAGTCTCGTGGTTTGTCGTTGTCATTCATGCTTGCGTACTACAAATGTGTATTTCTATTTGCTTCTCATCAGTGGTTTGGGTAACATGACACTCCCCCTCCCTACGTCACGACCCTTGCAGGTATTCCCCTCCATGCAGCCAATGGTCTGTGCCTTACCTGCGTCGGCGTCGATGGTGGGCCAAGACTAGGACGTGGTGGATCGCGAAGAGCATCGGGAAAGCGTGTAGCGCTGGGTCCATGGTGGCGAGCAGCTTGTGGTGGGTCTCTCTGCTATGTCTCTTTTCTTCGCTGTGGGGAATCCGCCGTGTTCAGACAGGTTGTATTTCCGCTGCGGTTTTATGTGTATTTTCCGCCATCTTGATTTGGGGGACGGTCTTAGACGTCAGTACGTACGGCGGAGCCTCCGGATGTGTTCCGTCCGCCGCGTGGTTGTGTGTAGTTCGACGGCGGTGCGTGCTTTTCCGTCGCGGAAGGAAATTTGACACGTTTTCCTATCCTGATATGGCGGACGGAGTGTCCGCGGCAGGCGGACACGGAAAAGGCTTTTTCCGCCTACTCCAGGGCCGCGGTGGCTCTTCCGTCCGCCATCCTAATGAGCCCCTAAGTGTGGCTGTCTAACTAATAGGATGTGCTTATTTTGTGTGTTTACATTATGTCTTTTCTGTGACAAAAGCTCATGGAGAATCCTTGCATTCTAAAAGAGGAAGGTAGATATAAATGCTGCTCTGTGTGCTCAGCTAGGTAACATAAATTAATGGGTTATTAATTAGCAAAGGGGGTGGGTAACAGAATGGGTCTCAATTCTCTAATTAATTGATGTATTGTGTTTGTTTGAATAATAGTTTCCAAGTGAGGCCTAAGGCATGCAAAGAAATGGCGTTACGAATCTTGTCCAGAGTGGAGCCTTGCACATATTCAGAAGTGGAAACTTTTGCCATGTTGACATTTTTGTCAGAAAATGCAGTTTAATAAGTTGTGCTAAACGTGCTCTTGGAGAAAATGGCTCAAGGACAGGAAACCAGCAAGATTGCCAAGGCAAGGAAGTTGTGAACTGTAACTCAAGAGAAAAGTAACTTTTTTGAGGAAGCCAAATGACACGAAAGTAGAGGACAATAGGGATTAAGAAAAGCCTGAACTTGGTTTAGAAACGGAGATGACCTAACGCCTTAATCGTGGACGGACATGGCGCAGCCAATGAGCGGCGTGGACTTCTGAGCAAATATGTAATTTGTAGAAAGTTTAGCTAGATAGAAAGGTATAAAACCTGACCTCATGGGCAGGAGAGTGCCTGCTCGTTTTCCGATTCCTGATTGACGTGACATGCTGTCGAACTTCTGGCTCACGTAAGGACAGCAGTCTTAAATTGATTTTTCCCTTAGGTGGAGCAAGTTTAGTCAGGGAAATAGTTTGAGGGAATGGAAACAGTTTTTTTGCTTTAATTCATGCTTACTGATTTGCTTTGAAGATGTCAGTCTAATAAAACATTTCCTTATTAATGTAGCTTTCTTATTGCTAATAAAATAAAGATTCTTTTTTTTTTTCCAGAACAAATTTTATTGTTTTATTTTTTGTTGAAGTAATGCAGAGAAGGCACTGCACTCTGATCACCAGAGGTGCAGTGTACAAGGAAATAAGCGTCATCTTCAATCAGTACAAGCAACATTCAATAGAAACACCCTTCCCCGAACTCCCTTCCCCCCACCTCCCGTCCCATTATTCTCCCGCCCGGATCCCACCCCCAACCCCCCACAGTGTCAACATGGTCCAGTAGCCAATGCACTCCAGTAACAAAGTCCGTGCGTGTACCATTTCACCCCGGGTCCACAAGCAGGTGTCCTGCATCAGCATCCTGACGTGCTGGCGGCTCCAGCCACAGCCCTCTATAGTCCGCCCATCTCTTCCAAATTTTAAAGTGCTTTTGGGGGCAGCCCCTGGCAACAAACACTGGGCGTTCCAGCCCCATACAGAAGTCCAATCCCTTCTTCCACACCTCTAGCAAGGGAGCTGTGGCGCTTCGGGTTCGCCCCTGCTCAATGGGGTCGGGGTAAGCGCGGCCACTTGCCCCTCAAATAGACTTACGGACACAGGCACTCTAGGTAACGCAGGCTTTATTAATTTGAAAGTCTTTTTCCTTTGTAACGTCTTTCGGTAGTAGGGCAGGGGGCTTTCGGTCTCCTCCGTCTGTCTTTGCTGGCGCTTCTCCACAGCGGTCTGGCGGTCGTCCCGAGGTCTTCTGGGAGTTGTGGTCCGTGTCTCTTCCTCCACGTTGTCGGGTGGTCTCGCCGATCCCAATGGAAGAAAGGATAACACAGCTTTAGAGGAGTGAACTGTTGAAAGGCACAGGGAAGGGAGTGAGGGAACACACGTGCACAACAACAGCTATGATCCACAGTGCCGGGGAAGTGAAGGAGGGGTAGTGCAGATGAAGCGTCTCTGGTGCCTCTACGGAGGTTTAGCCCACTTGAATCCCGCCCAACCCGAAAGCCTTGATCGTACCTCTGGTAGCCACACTTCCCTTGAAGCGTGGCTGGGCGAAGCGCCTTCCGGTTGGCCTCCTGGCTTGTCGGGTTCGCCTCTTCCGGATCTTCCGATTCCGCCGTCCTTCTCTACGTCCCCTTCTCCGGCCGTCGCCTCCGTCCTCCGATGTTCTCTCTCCTCCTCCGGTCTCCACACCGCACTACTTTCGTCTCCTCCCGTCTGCTCCCGCCTCTCCTCTGATCTCCGCTCTGCTCCGCACTCTTCCTCTTCGCCTCCTTGCCTTCCGTCACTCTCACCTCCGTCACCTCCGGGTGTAAAACACACCTGTGTGCCTTCTGGGGCTTCCTTTACCTGTGGTCCGGGGGCGTGCCAGTTGACGTAGTCCCGGTCCAGCTCCGCCCAATTAAAGAAACAGGGCTCACCACTCTCTTCGGGCTCCTTGTCGTCGAAGACGTCCGTGTTTCTCCAGGCCTCTGTGTGCTGGTTAGAAAGAGGTGAAACAGGTAAGCCAGGCGGATCCGGGTCCTCCCCGTTACACCCCTCCCCCCTTGGATTCTCCCGATCGGGGAGAGGAAAACGGGAGAGATAGTCAGCACTAGCGTTGTCCTTCCCTTTTCTGTGAAGCACTTGGAAGGAAAAAGGCTGCAGAGAAAGAAACCACCGCATCACCCTAGGATTGTTAGAGGCGTTGCGGCTCATCCATTGCAGTGGTGCATGATCGGTATACAGCGTGAATGGGTGTCCCTCCAGGTAATACCGTAGTTTGTCTATTGCCCACTTGATAGCGAGGCACTCCTTTTCGATCGTGGGGTACCTCACCTCCCTGGGAAATAGCTTGCGACTGATAAACAGTATTGGGTGTTCTATCCCCTTTTCTGATATTTGTGACAAGACAGCCCCTATCCCGAAATCGGAGGCGTCCGTGTGGAGGACGAAGGACTTGGAGAAATATGGGGAGGAGAGCACTGAACTAGTGGTGATTACTTCCTTGAGTGTTGTGAAGGCCCTCCACATCTCAGGGGTCGGGTTTTTTAGGTTGGTGTTATGTGTCTGTTTCTTAAGGGTGTCAGTCAGGGGGGCTGTTATGTCCGAAAAGGAGGGTATGAATCTGCGATAATACCCAATTAACCCCAAGAAGGCCCGCATGTCCCTGATGCTGGTGGGAAAAGGGGTGTCTGCAATGGCCCGAACCTTCTCTATTTGGGGTTCAATGACCCCATGTCCCAACATATACCCCAGGTACTTCACTTTGTGAAAGCCGATCCGTGATTTCTTGGAGTTGATGTGTAAACCCGCGTTTGTTAACTGTAGCAGAATGGTTTCCAGGTGTCGCAGGTGGGTCTCCCAGTTGGGGCTGAAAACGATTATGTCGTCCAGGTAGGCCGAACTGTATTTCTGGTGTTCCCGAAGTACTTCGTTCATCAATCGTTGGAACGTCGCGGGGGCTTCGTGCAAGCCAAAGGGGAGAACCGTGAACTCGTAGAGGCCGTCTGGGGTGGAAAACGCGGTTTTCTTTCGATCTTCTTCACGCAGAGGCACCTGCCAGTACCCTTTTGTGAGGTCAAGGGTGCTGATATACTGGGCCTCTCCTAGTTTCTCGATCAATTCGTCTATTCTTGGGATGGGATATGCGTCAAATGACGAGACAGCGTTCAGGGCCCTGAAGTCCATACAGAACCTACTGCTCCCGTCTGGTTTAGGCACCATCACGATTGGCGAGGACCATTCGCTTCTGGATGGGCGTATCACTCCTAGTTTGAGCATTTCCGTCACCTCTCGGCTTATGGCTTCTCTTTTTGCGGCAGGGATTCTGTATGGTCGTTGTTTCACGTTGGTACCAATAGGTGTCTCGATTCGATGTTCTGCCAATTTCGTCGAGCCGGGCACATCAGAAAAGATGGAGGAGTAGCGACTTAGGACTCTCTGTAGTCCTTCCTGTTGTCCTTGGTATAATTCCTCGTTGATTACGAGACTGTCTATCGTGCTCTCGCTTTTGTTTTCCTTGGGGGTTATGGAATAGGCCGAGAGGGGAGGGGCTCCTAGCCATTTTTTTAGTAGATTGATGTGAAATATTTGTGTTTTCCTTCCGGTCATTCGTAGCGGGTAGGTGGTTTTGCCGATGGTTTCTATGACCTGGTAGGGTCCCTGCCACTCTGTGTGAAACCTCTTCGTGATTGATGGTAACAACACCAGGGCCCAGTCGTTCACATCCAGTCTCCTCCACTTCTTCCCCTTGTCGTAGTGGGTTCTTTGTTTCGTCTGGCTCCTTTCCAGTTGTGAGTATGCCAATTCACGTATCTTCCCCAACTGGTTCTTGAGAGTCTGGCTGTATTCCAGTAGGGATTTCGTGTCTCGGGAGGGTTCTGCCTCCCAGTAGTCTTTCGTCATCTCCAGGAGACTCTGTGGTTGTCTTCCATACAGCATTTCGAATGATGAGCAGCCAAGACTGCTCTGGGTCCGGCCTCTAATGACGTACAGGGCCAGGGGTAGTAACATGTCCCAGTCTGTTCTATTGGTTGTGAGCATTTTCTTTAAAATGCTCTTCAGCGTACCGTTGTAGTGTTCCACGAGACCGTCGGTCTGTGGGTGATAGATCAAGGTCCGGATTTGGTGGCTGTCTAAGAGGAGGCACACTTCCTTCAACACGCGGGACATAAAGGGTGTCCCTTGGTCAGTAAGGACTTCCTTGGGGAAGCCTACTCGGGAGAAGAGTTCCATAAACTTTTCAGCGATGTTCTTGGAGGTGGGGGTTTTCAAGGGGAAGGCTTTGGGGAACCTGGTGGCGTAATCCACAATAACCAGGGCATATTGGTTTCCCCTCCGAGTCTTCGGGAGGGGTCCGATGAGGTCCATTGCCACCCTCTCAAATGGGGTCCCAATGATTGGCAAGGGTTGCAATGGGACAGCCGGAGGTCTATGTACGTTCTTTCGTTGGCATACATCACAGGTCTGGCAGTGTTTCTTGATGTCCTGATATACTCCCGGCCAATAAAAATTCCTCAGAATATTCTGGGTGGTCTTTTCGCTACCCGTGTGACCTGCGAGGAGGTGGGTGTGGGCATAGAACATCACCTGGTCCCTGAAGCATACAGGAACAAGGAGTTGCGGGGGATCTTCTTGCTTCCCTTGTCTGTAAAGGATCTCATCTTGTATCACAAAACGCGGGTACCTGGGGCTTGGGTTATCCTGGTCGGAATGGGCCTGTTCCCATGCGTTGAGTAAAGTGGAGTCGTTGGCTTGGGCGAACCTGAAACTACGGTCCCCCTCCCATGGGTCAGGGGCTGTGAGCACCGTTGCGGGGCCGGGACTCCCTTTGTTAAGGGTTTCGGAGAAGAGGTCTAGGAAGTGGGGATTATCGGTCCCTATAATCAGCTCTTCAGGGAGGTTATTCAGTATCCCCACCTTAACCACTATGGCTCGCCCCCCCTCCAGTTCCAACAGGATATATGCTACTGGATAGCTCTTTATATCGCCGTGAACACACTTGATATAAACGAGGGCTTCTGGCATTACCTGGGAGACACACACAAACCGTCCCTGTATCACTGACTGTTTGTACCCTGAGTCTAACAGAGCCTTGACCTTCCTCCCGTTCACCTGGACACTCACGTGGTAAGCCCCTCCTAGTTCCGCCGAGTACATAACGGCCCGGGGTAGATACCCGACCTCCATAGGCTCTTCCTGGGTTCTCTTCAGGGGGCACAGCCGGGCAATGTGGCCCCAGGCGCCACAGTCGAAGCATTGAGGGCCTCTGAACGGAGGCACCTCGGGGTTCGGGAGCCTAGGACCAGGAAGACCTGGGGGTGGTCGTGGTTTGCGTTCAACCCTGATTGCCGTTCTGCTGCCTCTCTCGGGCTCCGTAGGGTGCAAGCGGGGTTGAGCACGCGCGAACGTAGAGGCCATTTCCATCGCCTGGCCTGTGGTCAAGTTGGAGTGCTGCCTTAACCACCTCTGAGTCCCGAAGGGCAGCACCTTGAGGTATTGCTCGAGGTAGATTTTGTCCATTATCTCTGCCTTGGTGCTCTGAGCAGGTGTTAGCCATTTGTCAGCCGCAGATTTCAACCGGAAGAATAATGTCTTCGGGTTTTCTCCTGGGGTCCCTCTCTCCTTACGGAATCGGACGCGGTATGCTTCCGCGTCAAGACCCAAGTGATCCAGGATGATGGTTTTTATTTGCCCATACGGAGTCTGTCCATCGCCGTTGGCAACCTGGTAGGCAGCCTGTGCTTCGCCTGTTAACAGGGGGGCGAGAAAGAAAGGCCATTTCTCCAAGGGCCAGCCACAGGCCAGAGCAACCCTCTCGAAATTGACGAGGAAGGCGTCTGGATCTTCTCCCGCCGTGTACTTCTGTAGTGAGATACCTGAGGGGGTGGATATAGGGTGCCTCACTTCACGGACTGCTTTACCGGTCGGATCGATGGTTATTGGTTGTATTCCTTCTAACCGCTTTACCACCGTGTCTCGGAAGGTATTTCGGTCTGCCTGAGCTGTGGCTAACTATTGTTCTACAGCCCAGCCCAACTGCTCCTTCCCCTTGACCAGTCTCTGGAGTAATTCTTCCATCTTTGGTTCCCAGATGGTTATCGTTGTGCCCGCATTCTCCACCACTTGTGGCGCTTCGGGTTCGCCCCTGCTCAATGGGGTCGGGGTAAGCGCGGCCACTTGCCCCTCAAATAGACTTACGGACACAGGCGTTCTAGGTAACGCAGGCTTTATTAATTTGAAAGTCTTTTTCCTGTGTAACGTCTTTCGGTAGTAGGGCAGGGGGCTTTCGGTCTCCTCCGTCTGTCTTTGCTGGCGCTTCTCCACAGCGGTCCGGCGGTCGTCCCGAGGTCTTCTGGGCGTTGTGGTCCGTGTCTCTTCCTCCACGTTGTCGGGTGGTCTCGCCGATCCCAATGGAAGAAAGGATAACACAGCTTTAGAGGAGTGAACTGTTGAAAGGCACAGGGAAGGGAGTGAGGGAACGCACGTGCACAACAACAGCTATGATCCACAGTGCCGGGGAAGTGAAGGAGGGGTAGTGCAGATGAAGCGTCTCTGGTGCCTCTACGGAGGTTTAGCCCACTTGAATCCCGCCCAACCCGAAAGCCTTGATCGTACCTCTGGTAGCCACACTTCCCTTGAAGCGTGGCTGGGCGAAGCGCCTTCCGGTTGGCCTCCTGGCTTGTCGGGTTCGCCTCTTCCGGATCTTCCGATTCCGCCGTCCTTCTCTACGTCCCCTTCTCCGGCCGTCGCCTCCGTCCTCCGAAGTTCTCTCTCCTCCTCCGGTCTCCACTCCGCACTGCTTTCGTCTCCTCCCGTCTGCTCCCGCCTCTCCTCTGATCTCCGCTCTGCTCCTCACTCTTCCTCTTCGCCTCCTCGCCTTCCGTCGCTCTCACCTCCGTCACCTCCGGGTGTAAAAGACACCTGTGTGCCTTCTGGGGCTTCCTTTACCTGTGGTCCGGGGGCGTGCCAGTTGACGTAGTCCCGGTCCAGCTCCGCCCAATTAAAGAAACAGGGCTCACCACTCTCTTCGGGCTCCTTGTCGTCGAAGACGTCCGTGTTTCTCCAGGCCTCTGTGTGCTGGTTAGAAAGAGGTGAAACAGGTAAGCCAGGCGGATCCGGGTCCTCCCCGTTACAGGAGCCCTTGGGTCCTTCCAGACTCGGGCGATATCTCGTTTGGCCACCGTAAGTCCCAGAAGTAGTAGGTGGCGTTTATAGATGTTACCACCCACCTGTTCCATAACATGTAAGAGGCCTAATTTCGGTGAGCGGGGGAGGTCCCAACCCAACACCTCAGACAGGCAATCCCAGACACCAGTCCAAAATCTCAGCAGCCGATCACACGCCCACACTGTGTGCACAAAGGTGCCCACCGCACGGCCACACCGCAGGCAATCAGGGGAGGCTATCAGACCCGCTCTCCACAATCGGTCCCTAGTATAGTAGGCTCTGTGTAAGTATTTAAATTGAATAAAACGCAGGCGAACCGCTATTGCCGCCCCTCTCGGGGCCTCCAAGGCCTCTCTCCAATCCTCTTCCGCCAGGTCTCCTATGTTCCCCTCCCATGCAGATCGTAAGTTATCTAGGGATGAGGAGCAATGAGTGACTAACGTCTGGTATATACTTGAGATTTTCTTAGTGTCCATCTCACCCATGAAGACCTTAGCTTCCAACGGGCTAAATTCGGGCAAGGAGTCTAGACCAACCAAGGAGGGAGATAGAGCGTGTCGGAGCTGCAGATAGCGGAAGAACTGTGTTCGGGGCATATCGTATTCTTCTCGCAGGGCTTGGAATGTTTTAAGAGTCGTGCCTTTCATAACATGGCCCAGGGCCGAGATCCCTATAGCGTCCCAGCCGCTAAAGCCCCGCAGGGATGCCAGCGCCAGAAACCGCCCATTATGCCATAAGGGAGTCCCCCTCGTCAATCTGTTCCACCATCCCATGCGGCGCAGTGCTCCGCGCCACAGCCGAAAGACTACCTGAGTGACCACCGGAAGCCTCTTCCGCACTGCCGCTGAATATAAAATGGTGTGTAGCGTGTCCGGGTCCATCAAATACCTCTCAAGGGCATAGGCCGGATCGCTCCGATCACCATACCACCATTCATTTAGTATCAATAGATGAGACACCTGATAGTAAGACAGGACGTCCAACGTGGCCAACCCCCCACAATAAGCTGAGAGGAAGCATGTACGAAGTGCCACTCTCGCCACCCCACCTGCCCAAAGGAACTGGCTCAGCGCTGAGTTCACTCGACGAAACCACTGCGGCGGAATAGGGTACGGATGATTTTGCAGCTGGTATAGTAGACGCGGGAGAACCACCATTTTAAATATGGCCGAGCGGCCATAGATATTCAGGGGCATTCTGGACCATGTCGTCATGTCAGAGCGCACTCGGTCTCAAACAGGCAGTACGTTGCGTGCCCATGAGACCCCCGGGACATCCGTCAGGAATATCCCCAGGTATTTAATGCTTCCAGCAGCCTCCTGCAAGGTATCCGCCCAGGGCCCCAGGTCCCTGCGATCTCCCAGCGTCCACAACATTGACTTCCGTAGGTTTAGGTAGAGGCCAGACACCTCACCAAATATATGCATGATTTCTAGGACCCTCGGCCCCGATCTGTTTAAGTCTGTTAGAAAGAAAAGAACGTCGTCGGCGTAAAGCGCAATTCTGTCGGATGGTCCCGCCTTCCATTCCACGCCTCGCATTTGTGCGTCCATTCGCACCCATGCTGCAAGCGGTTCCATTGCCAGGGCGAATAGGTAGGGTGAAAGGGGACAGCCCTGGCGGGTGCCCCGGCCTATAGGGAAGGGGCTGGACACTGCTCCGGCCACTCTCACAGATGCTGTCAAGTCGGTGTACAACAGTTGTATATAGGAAAGAAATCGGGGCCTAAGGTTCAGGCGAGACAAGAGGGCACGTAGGTAGAACCAACTCAAGGAATCAAATGCCCTGTCGATGTCCGCCAGGAGAAGTGCCGCCGGAATCCCGGCCGCCCTAGCCGCCTCCACCACCACCTGTGTACGCCTGATATTGTGTTGTGTCGCCGTATGGGGCATGAACCCGGCCTGGTCCGGGAGGACCAGATCCGTTATGTATGGGAGCAGACGATTGGCCAAGGACTTTGCCAGCAGCTTCGCCTCTACATTCAGGAGCGAAATTGGCCTGTAAGACTCATGTTGTGTAGGAGACCTCCCAGTTTTACAGAAAACCACAATTTCTGCGTGTCGCCAGTCTGCTGGAAGGTGACCACTGTCCCTGGCCGCCTCCAGCGCCCGCCTATAGTAGACTCCCAATTGGAGATGAAATGTCTTCATGAACTCACAGGGGAAGCAGTTGGGCCCAAGGGCCTTGCCAGCGTTCAGTTCCCCTAGCGCCGCGCCCAGCTCCTCGGCCGACAGCGGATGGTCAAGTTTGGCACGTCCCTCATCGGAAAGTGCCCGTGGCGGGAGATCCGCTAGAAATTTGTCTACCTCCTCTGCCGGAAGAGATTCCCGAGGGGCATACTGGGTCGCATAGTAGCGCGCAAAGCTGGCCGCTATAGCAGCCGGGGCCGTCACCGCGTCTCCCGCCTCATCACAGAGGCCCGGTAGGGAGTGTGCCTGGAATGTGTTTTGGCAGAGCCTATATAGCATGGCACTAGATTTGTCCCCCGACTGATAGATCCGACTTTGAGTAGCCAACCAGAGTTGGCGAGCCTCATCCATCAGTAGAGAGGTGTATGATTGTTGCATAAGGAGCAGCCGTCTTACGCCATCAGCACTACCTCCAGTACTACACTCCACCTCCAGGTCCTGGACCTTATTTGCCGCATCAACTATAGCTTCCCTTCGGGCCACCCGGGCTGCGGCACACCAGGCAATATCTACACCACGGAGCACGGGCTTTAAGGCTTCCCAGAGGGTCATAGCATCCGTTTCTGGCCTGTCATTATTGTCCCAGTATTGAGCTATTGCCTCCCTCATGTGCGACTGATAGCTATCTTGCTGTAAATGCCATGTGGAGAGACGCCATCTAAAAGGCTGCCGTCTCCTGTCTAAGTGCAGGTCCAGCGTAATCGGGGAGTGATCTGACAGACCGCATGGGAGAATGGACGTGGAGGCCACCCGCCCTATCCAGTCGCGGGGGATGAACAAGTAGTCAAGTCTAGAGAACGACCCATGGACTGCAGAGACATAAGTGTATTCGCGACTATGGGCATGCTGGTACCGCCATGCATCCACCCAGCCCATCCCCTGCACCATGCTTTTCAATCTAGTTGGGGTATCCGCCAGTTGGCCCCCTCCCGGCCTGTAGCGATCCATACACCCATTCATCACGTCATTCCAGTCACCACCACCATCGCCAGCACATTCGGAATTTCGGCCCACACATCAAACAATTTTTCAACGAGAGCTTCCTGCAGCGGAGGTGGGGCAAACACACTCCCAAAGACCACAGGTTCGTTTCCCACCGTTCCCTTGATGAAGACATACCTGCCATGGCTATCAACCCATTGCGCTTCATGTGAATAGGACAGTCTGCGGTGGACAAGGACCGCAACCCCCCCGCGATCCCCGCACAAAACCAGCGTGATATACCTGCTGATAACCATAGCACTGCAAGCTTAGAGTTTTGGTCCCCAGAAGGTGTGTCTCCTGCAGGAGTAGTACATCTGCCTTTTCTCGCTTTCCCAACCGCAAGACTGCACCCCTCTTGATTTTATCAAGCATTCCCCGCACATTCCTGCTCACAACACACAGGGACGCCAGCGGGGGCTCTGTCTCATGAGTGTCACCCGCCATCAGGGGGCAAGTAGAGCAAGGCCCTGGATGTCATGGACCACACGCACACATAGGACTCTAATTGGACTTGATTGGACACTGTGTTAGAACAAGTTACCCCAACATCCCCATTCCCCCCTTCAGCCCCCCCACCCCCATGCCACCCCAACAGCATCTCCACCCCTCCGATGCCCCAGTTCAAACCCGCAACTACCCGACCACCCCCCAACCCCATACCTCACAAACATTGAAGTACCTGTCGCGGAATAGCGTATCGCCAGCCCCCAACGGGAGGCCAGGTACCTACTATGCCAATGGATCCCCACCAACAACCCACTCAAGTTCTACTTACCCCCTACCCAACTAACCTAAGAACCCCGTGGGTACGTCCGCCCTCCTTCAGGCATCCCCCAACCCACGTCCTCCCTTTACACATGCATCATGAAGCAGTCAGTTAAGCGGAGAGACACAAGTAGAAACTTCGCCTCCGATGCAACCATGTTCCATTAGGAAACACCCGAGCCCCATATCAAGGATTTGCGGAGTGTCCCGGGGCCTCAAGACTCTGACGTTTGATTGTCCGCCTCAGCAGCTGCCCTCGTCACTCCATTGCGGGAAGGTTGGCTCTTCTGGGAACGCGATCGCCAGTTGCTCCTGCTACGTGACCTCCGGGGAGTTCTCGAAGGTCCGCCCGTAGAAGATGAGTCAGAATCACGACCCGGAGGAGTATGCACCCTGATGCGACTGTTTCATCTGTCCAAGCAAAGACCTTCTCCGGCGAATTAAAGAACTGAGTCCTGGACTGGAAGACCACCCGGAGGCGGGCCGGGTAAAGCAGGGCATATTGAATTTTGAGTTCTCGTAGACGCGCCTTTGCCGCAGTGAAGGATTGTCTTTGTTGCTGCACTAGCTTAGTATAGTCGGGGAATATGAGGACCTTGTGATTGTCGTACATTAGGGGTTCTTTCGCGCGAGCCTGTCGCAGAATAACGTCCCGGTCATGGTAATTGAGCAGCTTGGCGATCACTGGCCGAGAGCGAGCACCTACAGGCGGCTTCAGGAGAAGTGCTCGGTGCGCCCTCTCAACGACAAAGCAACGCGATAGGGACTCCGGGGGGAGCCACCCCTCCAACCATCTGGTCAGGAACGCCGCCATATCGCCTTTCTCACTGTCCTCCGGAAATCCCACAAATCTTAGGTAATTTCTCCGGGCCCGACCTTCCGCGTCTTCAACCCTGAGCGCGAGGCCCTTCTGAATCCCCTCCATGGCAGCCACTTTCTTTTTAAGGATCACTACATCGTCTTCAACCTCCGTGATTCTGGTGTCGGTTTCAGTAATGTGGGCCACCGCATTGCGCAGATCCTGCCGGAGCAAGGTGACATCAGCCCCCACGGCCCCAATTTTCGCATCAAGCATATCTCTGGACTGCGTTATAGCAGCCATAAGGGCCGCATTGTCCGGACCTGGTCCCTGTGAGCCTCCCGCGGCCCCGTTCCCGCCACTCGGCCCCGTGAACTTGTCAATCGGGCCTTGTTTCGCAGTGCTGCCACTATTGCCGCCCCTCGTCATGGTGAGCCGCTGGCACAATTATAAAGTTCAATCAGGCAGCAGGGGCGCCGGAATTAACGCTTCCTTCACGCCGGATGTGGGCCTCCGGCAGCAGCCCCCCCGTCCCTTCAGGTGCCACAGAGGTACGATCAAGCTGCTCAGGGGGACACAGTCACAGCGCCACCGCAGCGCCCACCATCCCCAGGTATAGGCACTTGTACGCAAAGTATAGCTTCCAGCGTCGCTGATGCACTGCAAGGGGGCAGAAGCGCCAGCTCCCGGCCAACTGCACACTCCGTCGGTCAGCTAACCCTCTCTGCACATGCGCGTTCAGGGGCCAACGACCCAGACCGGGCCCGCAAATCGCCTCCACTCTCAGGTCCCTCGGGCCTCACCCCGGCCCCCGGGTCTCCGCCAGGGGGGGGGTGGGGTATGGGGGGACGGTCGATGATGGCCGGGGGAGGGGGGCAAAAGATAGAGTACCTCCCTGCACCCGGGTCACCAGGCTCCCGCGGTCCGATTAGGCCGCCGAGTGGAAGCAGTCCCAGCCGAGGGTACTACCCCTCCCCCCACAGCGTCGCCCGCCTGGGATGGCGGCTTACCCGGCCTCCGACGACAAGCAAGCCTCAGGACGGCGCTGGGATCCCCTCGCAGCGGCCGTCGGCTGGTCTCCAATCGGCCCCAGGTCCTTCCGCCGCCAGGAGCGGGGTCCGGCACACTCCTCTCCGCCGCACGCCGCGCTGGCTCACTTCCGGCCGGGCGCGGACAAACTTGAGGTCCCGGCTTTCACGGGCGGCACAGGCCTCCCGGTTGCGGGACACTGAACTTCGGAGCACACGCCGCAAAATCACCCAAATCGCCACCGGAGCTTCCTCTGTGCCTCCAGCAGTCAGGCTCCTCACCAGGGCAGTCGTGGGCTAGGGCGATGCAGGATATAGGTGAGGATATTGCGCCGGCGGAGCTCTCTAGAGTGCGTCCGCCATGTTCGCCGCCTTGGCCACGCCCCTCCATAAAATAAAGATTCTTAATAAAATTTTCTTTCTTTAATAATAAAGTTAAAATAAAATTAGATTTTGAAATGACAAGCTGGTCTTGTTTATTCATGGTCTAGTTACCATCAGTTGATCCATTTGCCTAAGTGACTTAATTAAAATGATAAATGTTTAAAACCATGGTGAGAAAAGATAAACTGCAGTTGTATATAAATCTGTAAATAGTCTGTGAATAGTTCTGTTTAATTAGGTCACATGATTCAGTCGCTCAAAAATTGTCTCATTGGTTTATGGGCCTTTATTAGTGATTTATGATTAATGGTGAGTATTGTGGTGATTGGTAGCATTATGAGACAGTTTTTTCTTTAGGAGCGCTGGATCAAGGTGAAGCTTGACTCTTCAGCCACGAGGACCAGGACGTGTCGACGATGACCAGGAGCTGGATTCGAGCTGTCCCACGAAGGATGTCGAGTGCTGCAGCGTCGGAATCCAGATTGGACCCAACAAGCCTTGGCAACAGCAACCCACGCAAGATGACAAGATTGGCTTCGGTTCAGTCCAGCAAGGTCTGGGGGACTCCTCCTTTGGAGGGGAGTCAGAGCACATCTGGAACAACCAGGAAAGCTCAAAGAAATAAAGGATTGGCCTTCGCGGGGGCTCACTAGCCACCGGACTAGGAACCGCAAAGGAACCTTGAGCTGCGGTGAAGAAAGGGGACTCACGGGTCACTCGTGGAGTGCTGGCCTCTGTACTTCGGTGCAAAAGGTGCTCGGGCAGGGGCTTCAAATACCCTAATGCACAACTTCGGGATTCCTTGGGAAGTAGGTGCAGTTGCAAAAATGCAGGATGTCCATGAGTTCCGGTCCCACGTCTCTCGTGTCAGCTACGTGTCTCAGCTTTGCTGGGATCTCTGGTCAGCTTCAGAGATGTCTGGAAGTCCATGTCCTGTGTCGCAGATTCTTCGGGATCCGGCGGGAGCCTTGAAAATGCAGACAGGCAAAGATGCTTTTGGTGCCTGTTTGAACAGAGTGGTCACTCCTTGACCACAAGGGACATTTCTTCTGTCTTCCAGTCGATATGGAATGTCGAAGGTCCAGGATATATGTTGCAGAGTTTCGTCCAGGTTAATCTAAGGTCCTAGGGACTGGGTTCCTATTCCTATAGTAAGTTTAGCTTTGGACTAACTCTAGGGTCCCACCTATGGGTGGACCTGGGGAGGGGGTGGTTACACCCCTTCGTCCAGTTTCGCGCCAGAGCTGGGGCTGAGTGCTCTAGCAACCGGTTTGAACTGGGAAATGCATGGAGCATCTGTGTGGCCCAGGCAGTGTCTGAAAAGCCTTCACTGAATGCAACCCACCCTGCCCCAATACACTAAAGCCTGTATGGGGAGGTGCCGGCACCTCCCTGGACAGGAAACCTATTGTCCAGGCATCCCCTGCCAGAGTTTCGTCCAGCAGCAGGAGGACAGACTGGTGTCTGTGGCAGCAGCATCCATTTTGTGTTGCTGGGGCTCTCTTTAACTTTAACTGGGTATACCAGTGTGTACACTCAAGAAGGGTGGAATGCTACCCCCACCACCAGAACGTATTCCAAAGTGATTGACACCAAACACAACATGTTTTGATACAGCCAAAACAAAGTTAGCATTTACCGCGAGGATTATAATGCACTTAAGAGTATATGGTATGGCTATATCATAGAACCGCTATAAGGAGTTATTTCCGAAAGCTGCAGAGGGGCTGAGCTCATGCTAGGGCACCCTCTCACACAAAACCAATCACTCTGCCTTCAGGATTGTCAAGGCCTGCCATAGGAGTGACTTATAGGTTACTATGTGTCTATATGTAACGGTAGATATAGGTATACTATATCTAAGTAAGGGGTGCTTACACCACCTTACTCAGGCTGCAAGTCCAGACCTGTGGTGTCAGTTTGGAAGGCTAACCAGGGTTGGCACAATACATGCTTCAGCCCCTGGTAGGCCTCTGGGGTTCCTATGCCCTGGGTACCTAAGGTACCATATACAGGGACTCACAAAGGTGACCCTTTCTCATGGGTAGCTGAAGAGATAGATGTGAGCATCGTAAAAGTCGGCAGCGTCTCCAACAAGAATGTAGATTGGCGACATTTTCCATTATCTATATATCTATATATATGTATATTAAAGTCTCCCAAAATAAGGCAATTTTTAGGTCTCACCTGAGCCAGCGCATATGCTGTCTGGCGAGACTTTTAGTAAGTGAGCTTCAAAAAGCAGACCACAGCTTTTTGTGTGGCCTAGAGGGTGCGGTTACACGCACAGGTGCCATCTGGCTTTCCTCTCAGGGCCTTTAGCCGTCGCTCTTCCAGGCGCGCGCACCACTCGCAGGCTCACCTCCTGCTCCCCCTCTCAGTTAATAGTTAACTTTCGCAACCGCTAGGCCGCGCTTGTGTTTTAGCGCTTGTTATTTATTAATGGCGCTCGTGTGCTTCAAAATTGTTTCTTGCCTTTCGTCCAAAGCAGTCCCCTCCCACCTCCGACACAACATGGTTGAGCGCCTTCATTTATTTAATTCCACGCCGCTTGCAGACCCCTCCCACCCCCCAACACAGCATGGCAGTGAGCCTTTATTTATGTATTAACGGCGCCCATGTACTTCGAAATTATTTCTTGCCTTTCCTTCAAAGCAGACCCCTCCCACCTCAAGAACAAAACCGCCGAGCCTTTATTTATTTAAAAACAGTGCCGCTTTCACTTTGGGGTCGTCTGCTTGGAGTGCTGTTTATTGGATTGCCTCAAAAGCACGCCCCTCCCACCTCCCAATGCAGCACGCTCCTTTATTTATTTATCAACAGCCCCACATAGGTGCTTGTGTGCTTCAAAATTGTTTCTAGCCTTTCGTCCAAGGCAGTCCCCTCCTACCTCCGACACAGCATGGTTGAGCGCCTTCATTTATTTAATAACAGCGCCGCTTGCAGACCCCTCCCACCTCCCGACACAGCATGGCAGTTAGCCTTTATTTATGTATTAACGGAGCCCATGTACTTGGAAATTATTTCTTGCCTTTCCTTCAAAGGAGAGCCCTCCCACGTCAAAAACAGAATCGCCGAGCCTTTATTTATTTAATAACAGTGCCGCTTTCACTTTGGGGTCGTCTGCTTGGAGTGCTGTTTATTGGGTTGCCTCAAAAGCACGCCCCACCCCCCTCCCAATGCAGCACGTGCCTTTATGCATTTATCAACAGCCCCACATAGGCGCTCCTGTGCTTCAAAATTGTTTCTTGCCTTTCGTCCAAGGCAGTCCCTTCCCACCTCCGACACAGCATGGTTGAGCGCCTTCATTTATTTAATAACAGCAACGCTTGCAGACCCCTCCCACCTCCCGACACAGCATGGCAGTAAGCCTTTATTTATGCATTAACAGCGCCCATGTACTTTGAAATCATTTCATGCCTTTTCTTCAAAGCAGACCCCTCCCACCTCAAAAACAGAATTGCAGAGCCATTATTTATTTAATAACTGTGCCGTTTTCACTTTGGGGTCGTCTACTTGGAGTGGTTTATTGGATTGCCTCAAAAGCATGCCCCTCCCACCTCCCAATGCAGCAAGCGCCTTTATTTATTGATCAACAGCCCCACTTTTACTTTACATTTAAGGGATAGAGCTGAGAGCTGCGCTTCAAAACAGCTTTATTTCTCCACAGCGACATGCAACTCCTCCCTTTGTTGCTTCCCCTGTAGCTCTCACTACAGAGGGGCAGTGGCTGCTGAGTTCCATCCGCTCCTTAATAGTTCTCCTTGATACATTCTTAAGATTCAATGGGTGGCGTGGCGTGGCGTGGCGTCTTCGACAGCTTCCTGTGAAAACAAGCTGCAGCTTGGGGCTCTCCCTGCTGCTGCTCTGCGCACAGCACATAGGGACTTGAGCAGGGCTGTTGCTGCATTCCACAGCTACCAGTAAGTGCAGAACATCCTAACTTCCACGTACTCCGTAGCCCCAGTCTACCACTCCACCTCTGAGTGCATAAAGTGTGCATCCCTGCAGCGCTGTCTCAGACTGCTCACTTCGTCGGCCCCTGTGTGGTGCCCTCAGTATTAACACAGGCATCCTTGCACATCCAACACTATAAAATATTGCCATTCAGGGTGGCGTCAATAGCTCTACACCTCGTTGTTCTTCAACTAGACCCCATCCATGATGCTTTTGTAGAAAACATACAAACACAGCGGTAATCTGTCTATGCCTCCTGCTTCCTGATTTTAAGCCGTTTCTTCTATGTTTTTGTTAAATTTTCAAACTAATATAATTTTCTGGCTACGCCACAGCTTTCGTCCCCGGGCTGTCATTATCACACCGGTCTCCTTTTAAACTGCTTTTAATCCCCCAAAGGATGCTTATCTCACTGCCATGCAAATACTTAAGCTTTGCCTGAGGGAGACACATTACAAGCTGAAGTCAAGTCAAGTCAAATCCACTTTAATCGATTAATTAAAATCATAAAAGGTACACATTCAAATCACACAATTCACAAAATACATTTAAAGTGTTAGAAGATATTAAAAATTACAAAAGTAATACAAATCCATAAAATACAGTTAGAAAAGGCAGGAGTTCATCATTCAGTCATATTTGAACATCTTAATTTTTTCAACCGGATAGCTGCTACAAAATAACTTGCAATATTAAAGATGTTCCAGTGGTTGTCCAACAGTTGTAAATAAAATAAAGCAGGCTTAGCCTGTAAAAACCCCTTCCTCTTTAATAGCGGTGTTATAAATTTAATTCTAAGTTCACAGTAATGACTGCAAAAAAAGTGTAAAGTGCATGGTATCTTGCATTGAGCTACTGTCACAATTACAAAGTCCAATATCCTCAGGCTTACTCCACCCTTCGAAAGATCCCAATAAAAAATGAATCAGGTTAAAACGGAATTTAGTTAGCAACCAGCGATGGTAAGGCCTTGTTACTAGCTTTAAGTAGGGCTCAATAGATGGTGATGTAACTAATAGAAAATGAGCCCTAACAAGAGGTTTTTTTAATTTCTCCCCCACCCGTTCCTGTGACCTTTGGGACAGGAATTGCTCTTTAACCCAATTGATGTCACCTTTAACGATACCCTCTGGTTTTTCATAAATATCTGGGCGGCCAAGTTTCGAAAACATTGTTTTAATATAAAAGAGCCACTGTATTTCATTCCCCTTTTCTAGCCTGGCACAATCTTTTAGAATCCGTCGGTTGAAAATTAATTCTGGGTTAAGCCAGATTATTAGCCAACTGATAAGGGGGGCCAAGCTAATCTGATCACACAAATACCCCATCCCCAGCTCCTGGTGGGTGGCAAACGTGGGTGAAGATTGGGGAATAGATAGGAGAGAGCGAAAAAAATTATTTTCCACCTTTTGTATCTCTTCCACTTGTTTGTACCCCCATATAGCTGCACCATACAGCGCTGCTGCCAAGCATTTTGCTTTATAGATAGAGAGAATCGCTTCACAGGGCCTTCCCTAACCGCTGTGCAAAGCTTATGTTGATGTTGATCTTCCTAGGGAAGCTTTTTTCGCTAAAATCTGGGGATCCCTGGAGCAGCGGTCATCAAACTGTACCCCCAGATAAGTAAAAACCCTCACCCTTGTAACTTCCGCCCCCTTACAATAAAAAGTCCTTGCTTTGTTCTTACATAACCCCATGGACATTGTATGAGATTTTGCAATGTTTATTACCAGGTCCATAGAGTCCATGAACTCCCCAAAGGCATTCAATAGTCTCTGTAGGCCTATCGGGGTGCGAGCTAATAGGACCGCATCGTCCGCGTATCGGAGAACCGGGATGGTACTGTCCCCTATACGCGGAACGTCCAAAGTAGCAGTGTCCAGGGATTTAACTAAAGCGTTAATATACAAAGTAAAAAGCAGAGGGGCCAAGATGCATCCTTGTCTGACCCCTCTACCAGATTTAAAATGTCTTGTGCAGGTACCTTCGTGGGACATCCTAACCGACGCTAATAGATCCGGATGTTGGTCTGCTAAGAAATAGACCAGGCAGGGGTCAATCCCTATATCTAGTAAAAGCATCCACAGCTTTGATCTGTTTACCAGATCAAACGCTGTGGATAAATCCATGAAGCCTAAATACATAGACCCCGTGGATGCTACGGTGTATTTATTAATTAACAAATACAAATTTTGGCACTGATCTACCGTACTTCTGCCGGATCTAAAACCATATTGGAGGTCAGTCAGGATTCTATTGTCTGTCACCCACTCTGACATCTTGGACAGAATGACTTTACTCAAAATTTTGACGGAGGAATCTATTAAAGAAATGGGCCTATAACATCTTGGATCCCCTCTCTGCCCTTTTTTAAATACGGGTATAATAATAGAGTGGGCCCAAGAAGCAGGAAACTCTAAAGTAACGGAGGAATTAAAAACATTTGTTAAAATTTTGGCCCACAATTTGGGGTTACTTTTATAAAGATCGGCAGGAACACTGTCCGGGTCTGGAGCCTTATTACTTAACGATTCATTTATTGCATGCTCCACATCCTCCACATTGAACACTAGTATAGAAGAAGAGGGGCTGCTGGTAGGGGCTACAAATGGGTCAAATATCTCATTACTTGCATATATACTTTCAAAGTGAGTCAACCACTCCTCTTCTGGGATATTAATTTCCAATAAACCATTCTCATCCCCTGAAAGCAGTGGGCTATTTACAATTGACCAAAACTTTGCACTGTCCTTAAGGGCTTCTTTAGTCATTAAACTTTCCCAAGCGTCTGTTTTAATTTCATTTTTACGGTTTAGTAAAATTTGTTTATATTCTTTTCTGAGGCTGGCTATCAGTGTTTTATCCCTGGGGAGGCGAACTCTAGTATTTTTACTACACCCTTCAATCTCACTGAAACAAGGAACATCAACCCCCCCCTTAGCTCTCCCTGCAAGAGTTGGACGAGCTGGCTGAAAATAGGACTTAAAACCATCCACCCAAAAGTTATTTTCCCAGGTCTCTTGAAGGGCAACAACCTCACAAGCTACAATAAGCTTAAGCCAATTTTGATCATCCCTTTTCAATCGCAACCCTGCAATGTTCCAGCTCATTAGTCGATAGTTAATTGCTCCCTCACGAATGAGTTCCCTTTCGGGGGAAAGATATCGGGGGGTCTCCTGGGTTAGTCAGTCGATCTCATTTAGCTGGGACAGGGGCGAAAACCTATTAGATAATATTAGAGAGTCGTTTCTCATGGATACCTGGGTACACAGGGGTTGGGGTGTGGAGACAGGGCCCGTGCTATCCCTATCAGGGCAATGTTCCCTAGCAGTACTATTGTGAGGTGGCCAGTCAGTGGTTCCTGGGGTATTACCACAACCAGTAACAGGTCTAGAGTATTCCTTAACCCTTAATGTGGGGGGGTAAAAATAGCCCAAGTATAATGCCCTGATTTTTCCTTCCTCTCTCTTCAGGTCAGAGGCGTCCCACAGCAGCCGGGGTGCATCATGGGGATTGTTGAAGTTTACTATGACGCAATACCCTTTAATTACCTTCTGGGTGCTCCCTAGCCAACCCACCCGCCTTGCCATTATAATATTTGAGGAGATTTCAGAGCCACCCGAACAATTATGGTTACACCATTTTTTAGTGGTCGCTAAGAGGGCATCTGTAGATTCAATTTCTCCCTCCACTAACGGAGGAATCCTTACTAATACTACCACCAAGGGGGCTGCTTCAGGGAGTAGGTTAATACTTGGTTGAATAACAATTTTATTCCTATGCTGTTGATCCGATTCTAACCCCTGATACCTGAGTGGATCTCGCTTGCTTTCCAACTCCGTTTTTCTGGGTTGACTATTCTGTGGATCCTCAACCCCATTTTGATCAACAAACCCCCCAGTCAAACTGCGTCCCTGTCTAGGCTTTTCGACCAGCAAGGGGCGTCGTGCCCCATGCCCTACAACTTGAGCCCCCATTTTCCCTGTAGCTGTATTGGGAAGACATGAAGGGGGCCCAGTTATTTGATCTGACCCTGAAACACAATTATGCACATTTAAGACCGTGTTAATCGGCTCACATTTTTCTAAAAGATTAGCAACACAAGTGTTCAGGGTATCAATAATGTCCTTGGCTATACTGGATAGAACCAGCTCAAACCGGGATGTAAAAAATTCCTCCATCATGTCCCGTACAGTGGACTCTGTGGTATTTGCTAAAGCTGGTCCACGGGTCTGTGTAGGAATTTTTAGTTATTTTTCCCGCTTGTTCGATCTTTTCGGGGCTTTCTTTAGAACAGTGCTATTTTTCTTAGTTTGACCTTTATGATTTATAGTCTGAGTTGGAGAATTGCTAGGGACATTATTTGCGGAACATTGGACTCTGACCACGGCACCAACAGGATCTGTTTCCTATATACCAGTTGGATTATTGATAATCACCCGTGGTTCCAGGGGGACAGGTTTTTCACGGGTAGTATCCAAGGGCAGTGTACCTATTATTTGAGTAGTGATTGAATCCAACCCAAGTTCCCTTTCTGCGGATTCAATTTCCGAAGTTAACGCTCCCACCGCCGAAGTCAAATAAGAAATAATTGAAGATGACTTCCTAGGGACTTTTGCCTTTACTTTACCCCCTGGTCCTGAGAAGTATGTAGTTTCTGCTTACTCATGCTTGAATTTCACGTCGAAGAGGGGTGGCCCGGTCCGACCTCCTCTGGACCCTGATGGCCACAGATGGCCCGCCCTTTGCCCGGGCTTAGCCCGGCGCCCGTCCGCGCGCGTCCTGCACGGCGGAACTGGCTAGCTGGTTTAGTACCTCCCAAACAGGAAGGGGAGGGGCTGGCAGTCCATCGCGGCCCCAAAGCCTCCTGGTAGGTGTAGGCGCTTGCTCTTCCCTCAGCGCTCCCCACCGGCGATGAGTCTCCCACGGAGCGGGAGGCTCGAGCAGTTTTTGAAGCCCTCGGCGGTTCAGGGGAGGGGCTGGCAGTCCGTCGCCGCCCCCAAAGCCTCCTGGTAGGTGTAGGCGCTTGCTCTTCCCTCAGCGCTCTCCCGCGGAGCGGGAGGCTCGAGCAGTTTTTGAAGCCCTCGGCGGTCAGGGGAGGGGCTGGCAGTCCGTCGCGGCCCCAAAGCCTCCTGGTGGGGAACATCCTTTACGACGCGGGTGTTACCCCGCGCTACCATTACGACGCATCTCTTACAACGCAAGTCGTAACCACGACTTGCGCTGGAGGGCGCTCAAGGACAAGGAATAGTTAATTTACTATTCCAACACCTTCCCTACTATCCACGGGGACTCATGTTGGAAAAGTAAATTAAACTATTCCTAAGTCCGCATCCTACAGCGCAAGTCGTGGTAATGACTTGCATTGTAAAACACGCGTTGTAACGGTACGCGTGGTAATAGCCCGCGTCGTATCGTCATACATCCCCTCCTGGTAGGTGTAGGCGCTTGCTCTTCCCTCAGCGCTCCCCACCGGCGATGAGTCTCCCCATTACAAGCTCAAAAACACTGTGTTAAAAAGATCTCAACTATAGGACCAAGGCATGCTCTCAGTGAGGCTTTCAATTCAGTTCCAAAGTCAGCTGCTTTACCTGTTACATTACTGCACTGCAATAAAAACAAGCATTTGCAATGCAATAGGTCTTGCATTTACACAAGTTTAAGCTATTGTGATTGTAAATAACAATGCATTTTATTTATGTTTCAAAAACCAAAACATAAATAAAAGGCATTATCATTTACAATGCCAATAACTCAAACTAATGTAAATGCGAGACCTGTTGTATTGCAAATTAATTGTTTGGTTTGTGTGCCTCAGTAAATTCCTTACTTTTCATTGGTAAATCCTGGCCATTTGTCCCTCCCTTTTGGTGCGTTTTCCATCCCATGGAGACTAACCATGTCACAGGTTTTATTTGCTTCTCGTCTTTTAGGATAACTGTCCAACATTTTTTTCGATTGCCTGGGCTTGTGTGTTTGGAATGTGGTTTGTTTTGCTTTCAGAGGCAAACGCGTGCAGCTGATATTTTCAACCACACGTTTTTTTAACTTCAGAAACACAAATGTTACTTGACTTCACCTTTGGGACCTTATAAGTGTTTAACGATGCAACAGTTAATGTTGTTGCACCAAGGATATTATGCTGCATAACTAAATACTTATAAGGTCCCAAAAGCGAGACCTATTGGCTATGCCAATGCTTGTTGTATTTTAGTGCCAAGGAGGAGATGGCTGAATTTAGCGTATTAATAAAGTTTCTGATAGCGCCCGAGGGTTTGTAGGTCAGATACCCAGCAATGCTTTAATAAGGGGATAAAATACAAAGGAAACCTAAGGACTGTGCTCTCTAAAGGTTTCCATCGAGGATGACGGAGCAATCGAAATTATGCTTATAAATTATGGCGACGCCGTCCCCCTTCCCCCAAGATCGGTCCATCCTAAGAATTTTGTAGCCCATGGGGATGACCGAGGTGATAGTGGGGTTGGAGGCGTCAGACAGCCATGTTTCAGTAAGAAATACAAGATCAAGCTGTTCGTCTAACAGTAGGTCATAAATGTGTGAAGCATGCTTTTACATGGAGCGACAGTTTACCAGGATAGCCTTAATATCCTGTGTTTTCTTATGATTATTACATGGGAGGGTCTTGAGTGCGGGTTCCCTGACCCGAAGAAGATGCCAATTGCATTTGTTACATCTGAAGTCTGCCTCCAAGCTCAAGTCGGCCAATACTTGCAGGCACTGGGTAGAGTGAGTAGAGAAATAATACTGCAATAAAAGGCAGACACCAAAAAAGAAGAACAGACATTGCGTAGGCAATAGTCGCATGGCAGGGAGGAGGCGCGAGAGGGATGGGCTCAAGGGGGGCCCTTGAGGGCAATGCTCCAGGACCGCGGGAGGCTCGATGGAGGCAAGGGGACGGGGGTTCAGGGGTGGGGAACACGAGGTTTGTGCAAGAAAGGAAGGAGGGTCGGAGTTTCAGGGCGAAGGGACGCGCAATTTTATTTATGTTAATGGATGCGTTTTTATATAGCATCGACTCTACCCGGGGGTGTCAGAGCACTTCACGAATAGGAACAATGGCCATTGTTTAGTTCAAGTAAAACAAGGTCTACATAGGAACAGGATGGTTTGGTTTTACAGAGGAGGGCGAATTAGTGAACTGAGAGGACTCTGGCCTCTTAGAAGGGGCGAAACAACAGAGTCTCGTTAACGCGCAGATGGTCTTCAAAGACCTGTGAAGTACTTGGGGGCGGCGGCGTGTGTGCACATGAAAGAGTTTCGACCGGGACTGACACACACACGGCACGGAGGGGGAATAGGTTAGATTAAAAAAAAATAATAATAAATAAAAAAAAAACTAACATAGGGCCTGGTTGGGGGGGGAGAGTAGGATCAGGCTGAGCAGAGCCCAACACAATTAAAGGACTACAGGCATGTACAGGCTGCCCCCCCTTCTTCTGGCTTAGGTGGGAGTGTGCAAGGCCAATGCCGGGGGTTTGGGGTGTGGGGGGTTGGGAGAGGGGTAACCTCCTGACACCCTGTGCCCCCTTCTCCAGAATGCCTCCACCAATACCGATGGGGGGAAGGGGGGCATGGGCGGCAAGGATTTTGGGGAAGGGGTCGTTGAGGATTATAAAAGGTTTCGGAGGCGTACACGGATAAGCTGCCACTTGGATTTGGGGGCGGCATAAAGAAAGGAGGACGCATGAGGAGGGTACGACAGTATGTACAAGTAGCGCGTATGTGAAGCTAACATGTGATTTCTATTGTAGAGTTGAGCAAGGCCTGCATACATTTGGACGGTCAAGGGCTGAGTGAACATACAAAGAGGTGCCAGTAGTGGCGGAGGTCACGGACTGGACAAAAGGAACAGGAACAAGACTAAGGGGTCGGGACTTGACAGAAGGTAAGTTTACGTAAGACAGGGGCGGCGGCTATAGGAGAGGATGCTGGCATCCGGGGAGGGTGTTCCTGTATGGGTGGATCTTCCTGTGAAGGGTTGTTCCGATACGGTCCCTGGGTCCCTCAGCTCCTGCTAGGCTCTGTCGGGCAGAGGTTGTCTCTGGGGATGCCCAGTTTTTCCTGTGGCTACCCGCGTCCTCCGTTAGATCTCAGTCCCTCTCCCGGCCTCGCTCCAGCCGGCCGTGCCTCACAAAGGGCAGAAGGCCCCCCTTGTTTGCTGCTGCAGGCCCACCCCGGTGGGCTCCACCACCTGCTCTCCCTCACACTCTACATTTAAGAGGGCCATACCGTGGTTAAAGCAGCATGCATAATTTAACTCGAATGAAAGGGATAGATGAATGGGCCCGCGGGCAACACAATAACGAGGGTGGCCAACGTTGGAGACTGACATGCCTGCTGATGTGATTTGATAACAGGTGTATTTACAGAGCTACGATGTCCTCCCTTGTGAATTATGAGTAGCTCATTCAGTGCCAGTAGTCGGGTCTGATCGCTACCACACGGAAAAGGGACTCACAACGACCACTTGAAAGTTAACACTATTTTCAATTTTAGGTAACCCACAAAAGGGGATTGCTCCAGGACGCGTCGGAGCATGATGGGAGACGAGGGACTGGTTCACAGCGGTGCACTGGAGCTAGCAGCAAACGAAGAGGCTGGACCTAGCGGGGTGTTCCCAAGACTGGAGTACCGTGGCGGCCAAAATGCGCAGCAGCTGTGGGCCAGCTTTGCAGCGACAAAGAATTGGGAAGGTTGGGAGCTGGCAATGGCTCAAATGCAATCACCTGCCCCGGAAGGTGGTGGACAATGCAAGGACGTGGAGGAGTGGCAAGGGGACGTTTTTCCTGTTAATGGCCATACCTATGCAGCGACACGTGGGGAAAAGAGGGATATGGAAAAGAAGGCGAGGGGGCGGGGCGGCTCTGTCGCAGGACCCAAAAAGGCAAGGATGCCTACAGAGGACATAACAACAAAGGCAATAATGGGGGAGGAATCACAGGCAGCAGCAATCTTGCGGGCGTTTGCGCCAAATAGGCATTTGGGAGAGGACAAAGACACCTCAAGTAAAGAAGGAGCAGTAACAACAGAAACTGGTTGCTTAGGTGAGTTGTCGGAAATAATTTAAAAAGTTGTCACTAATTGGCATGAGCGCAGGGACAAAATGAATGGGGAAGTGGTTGTGGTTGGGGAGGGGAGCACGGCAGGCAGAGCAGGGGATGGGTCCCCAACACAAGCCTGGGAGGGGGGAGTAGGGAACATGGGGGCGAAGGGGGGGTGGGAAAGAAGGAGCCGGCTCAGTCTGTTAAAAGTAGCACCATTACCCTGGGAAAAGGTGCCGTGTCAAATGCATCCCAAGATAGCGACGAAAAAACCACACCTTCCAATAAGGTAGGGTTATGGGGGCCGAACGGGTCACGGTCAGAAGCATGGCATATCCCACTGGAGGTTATGGAGAAAGTTTGGAAGAGGGAATTCATTGATATTTTCACTCTATTGGAGCATGTGCGCAGGGGGGTAGACACATTACGGGTATCTGGGCCCAGCAGAGAAAGCAAGGATAGGAAGAGGATCAGGCCCGAGGAGAATATTAACAACTGTTTGGACGCTTTTGCAATATTGGCAGCCATAATGTTAGAGAAGTTCCCGGAGCAGGGTCCAGCATTGAGTAGATACAACCAAGCTATCTTGGACAGGTTCAGGTGCCATGGAGGCATGGGGTGGTTGCAATACAATCTGAACTTCAGACAACCCATGGAAGAGTCACCCTCGATGTCGTGGGATCAAAGAGAGGTGAAGGAATGGATGGAACAGATGGGGTCCAAAGCAGGTTATGGGTTAGGTGTAGTGGGGTCACAGCAGTGGACAGCACCAGCATCAGGGCAGGGTTGGCAGGCAAACAACACACAGGCACATTCCTTGGCGAATGCTCAATACGGATTGGGCCAACAAATAGTGACAAGCTTCCCACAGCATCAAGTGGGACAGGTGCAGGTTCAACATGGGATCACCTATGCGGGAAATGGAACAATGGAGGGGTCCCAGCATCCAGGTGCTGGAATGGGGCCCTGTCAACAGTCCCCCCTGGGTGGAGGGGGGCAGCAACATACGTGGACGGGTGCCATGCAGCCACAGGCAGGTGGAGGACAAACGCTGCAACAGCAACTGGGGTCAGTAGGATCACAGTTCACACAGGCGGGGCCTAACCAGCAGGCAGGCACGGGTTTTCCAATTTGCACCATGCAGCCTGGGGGGCAGCTACAACAGGGCAACAATGGGCTAGCAAATGGGCAATTCAACGGGGGCAGGAGCCCTCGATGGCAGTGGGGTTCCCAGCGGGCGTGGGGCAGTTAACAGCAGGGCAGCAAGGGGAACAAGGTCAGGGCGGTATGGTTACAACACAAAGTTCCCCAGCGTCAGTGCTAGGCCAGGGGCAGATCATGGGGAGGCACCAGCAGTCACTCCAGGAGCAGCAGCAGACATTTCGAGCGCCAAAGGTGGCGGACGGGTACAAGCAGCTGCTGCAGCGTAAACAGAGGGACAATACCTGTTGCCTGTTCAATGCAGGCAATTGCACCTGGGGGGTGCAATGCAGATTTCGGCATTGGTGCTCCCAGTGTAGCGGGGACCATCCCGCTTTGGCATGCGAAGCCCTCGTTAGAATTGCACCTGGCGCCACGTTCATGGGTCAGCCATAGACCGGGCTGGATAACAAAAGGCCCATCCCCAATAAACTTTGAATTGCTAGCAACACTTTTGAATGATTACCCGAAAGAAGAGGAGAGGGAACTACTTTTTTGGGGTTTCAAGGAAGGGTTTAAAATACCTTACTGTGGTCCTTTAGCAGGCAGGTCATCTAGAAACCTTCGCTCAGCAGAGGAACTCCCGAAATAGTTGCAGAGAAGATACAAAAGGAGTTGCAGCTAAGAAGGATAGCAGGCCCATTTGATAACATCCCTTTAAGCAACTTTATTATTTCTCCGCTAGGTATTGTTCCAAAAAAGGAGGCAGGCAGATACCGAATGATCCACCAAGTCTCTTATCCCAGAGCCAGGATATTTGCCCAGTCTCCTATGCAACATTTGATGAAGTCATTGAGTTAGTCAGGCAGGCGGGGACAGGAGCCCTCATGGCAAAAGCTGATATAGAATCAGCTTTCAGGCTGTTACCAGTGCATCCCGACAGCTTTCATTTGCTGGGGTTCCAGTTCAGAGATAAGTTGTACTATGACATGTGTATGCCCATGGGTTGTTCCGTTTCTTGCGCTTATTTTGAGGCATTTAGTTCCTTTTTGGAGTGGGCAACGAACAAGGTCCAGCCGGTGGGCGGCAAGCTTCATTATCTGGATGACTTCTTGTTTGTAGGCAAGGCTAATTCCCCCGAGTGTGCCCAGGCATTGGCAGCCTTCACGGTCGTGTCGCAGGGCTTGGGAGTTCCATTGGCAGCAGAAAAAACAGAAGGCCCCACAACTAAGTTAACTTTTTTGGGGATAGAGTTGGACTCAGAGGAAGGGGAGTCACGCCTCCCGGTGGAGAAAGTACAGGACTTTGCAGCAGCTATTAAAAAGGTATTGGCGAAAGAGAAGGCAACTTTAAAAGACATCCAGGAGTTGATGGGCAAGCTCAATTTTGCATCCAGGGTCATTCAGGTGGGGAGAGTTTTTTCTAGAAGGCTGGCAGGGGCTACGGCAGGCATAACTCAGAAACATCACTTTGTCAGGTTGACGAAGGGGCTGAAGCAAGACCTGCAGATGTGGTTGTCTTTTCTCCAAGGGTTTAATGGGGTTAGAATATGGCCGTCACTATGGACAGCTGAAGATAGGGTGCAACTGTACACAGATGCCTCCAGGCAAGGGGGTTTTGGTGCATTATTGGGTTCTGCGTGGTGTGCCAAAGAGTGGCCACCTGCCTGGCGACGAGGTGGCCTCACCAACAATATCACAGCGATAGAACTCTTTCCTATTCTGGTGACCTTGTCAATATGGTCGGACACCTTGGCTAACAAGAGTTTGGTCATCCGGTCCGACAACATGGCAGCCGTCCATGCAATAAATAATCAGGCGGCGGCGTGTCCCATAGTATTAGGCTTATTAAGGCATTTAATGAGTAGGTGTCTCCAGTATAATATCCAGATAACAGCCAAGCATGTGCCAGGGGTTCAGAACAAGGCAGCTGATGCTCTTTCTCGCTTGCAGTGGGAAAGATTCCGGGCAGAATGGCCAGAGGCGCAGCAGGAAATGACGCCCTTCAAAGAGGAATATTGGAGACTGATGCATTAGAAGGTCTACTACAGAATATGGCTGAGGCGGCGCTAGCGGTGGGGACAAGGCACCGGTATCGTCGTTGTGTGGACACTTTTCGGAACTTTACCGCGGATGATTCCGAGCTTCCAAACAATGTTCAGCAACTGGGGATGCGGGTCAAACAGTTTGTGGTGTGGGCCAGAGGAGCCGGCAAGTCTAGGTCATGGGTGGGAGTGCACTTAGCAGCAATAGCATTCCATTCACAACTGAAGGGTTTTGATGATCCTACTAAAGGTTTTGTTCTTAGGGCAGCCTTGAAAGGGTGTGCAAAAGAGGAAGGGAAAAAGCAGGACCACAGGTCCCCAATTGATTTTAAAACACTAAAGATTCTAGTGGACCATCTCCCTTTGGTGTGCTACTCGGAGTTTGAAAATACGCTGTTTAGAGTAACATTTTCCCTGGCCTTCTTCGGGGCATTTTGCATTAGCGAACTGGTAGCCAGGGCGAAAGGGGATAAAAGCAGCAGGGCCTTGTTGGTGAAGGACATATCACTGGGCACACAGCAGGTATCCCTACGGGTGCGGCACTCTAAGACAGATCAAGTGGGAAGGGGACATTGGCGACAACTACCTTCTCACACACAAAGATGGGTCCTCGGTAACAGTGTATCAGTTTAAAAGGGTGTTAGCAGCAACGGTACATATAGCTGGGCTCCAAGGGTGTCATTACACTACACATTCCTTCCGCATTGGGGCAGCCACCACAGCCTTCCAGGAGGGCATGTCGGCAAATGCAATAAAACAAATAGGAAGATGGCAATCAGACAGGTTTCGGGTGTACATTCGCCCAAAATCCGACGGGTAGAGGATGGAAGAAGACATGGGTTGCGGCAATTCAGTTGAAGGGGTCTTGACTAAACTTATGTACAGCAATTTACACGTATAATAAAAGGCTGATGGAAGACTGATACCCTACATTTCTGTGCTTCTGTTCTACTCCACAGAATACAAAACAGTGTGGGTCATCGGGCACTCTTACGTGTCAATGGCCGCTAACAGAGCCCACAGCATTGGGTGGAATGCAACGTTCCCGTTTCAACGGACAAGGGTGCGATGGTTTGGAAAGCCAGGGTTGCACTGGAGAGAATTGGGGAGCGTCATTAAGGACTTCCGCACCTGTGCAAAGGACCCGAGTGTTTTAGTAATTCATCTAGGGGGAAATGACCTTCCAGTGATGGGGCGGGGGAACTCTTTCACATGTTAAAGAGGGATCTCACTAATTTAGCCAGCAGCATGGACACCACGGAAGTTGTATGGTCCGAAATAATTCCTAGAGGGATATGGGCTGGTGCGCACTCCCAAAACGGCATGGAGTTGTCAAGGAAGAGGCTAAATAGCCTCATGGCAAAATTTTTAAAAGGGGTAGGTTTAGGTAGCATCAGGCACACCCTGATTAACTTGCGGCAGCCGCACTATTACAGAGCAGATGGGGTGTACTTATCGGACACCGGAACAGATGTCCTGCTACGGAATATGCTAGCAGCATTGAATGCAAGGGGCTGTTGGTAGTTTGCAAGAATGGGGCCGCAGTAATGGCATGGGGGGCCCTCTCTGGCAGCGATAGCTCCCAGCGAGGCCTGGCGGTACTTACAAAGCGATTCAAGAGGAATACAAAAGCAGGTTGCGAAGAGGGCACAGACCGCAAACGGGGCAGTCAGGACCCAGGGGGGTCACTGGCAAGCTCCCCGAGCCCTCTGTGTTCAGGTGAACCAGAAGTAAACAATTAATTATGCAACAGAGGGCAGAGCTTGTGGCATGGAGGAAGTTGGGATACCGGTTACCGGGTCACCTCGCAGAGATGGGTGGGGGAACAGGAATTTAGGTTTGGCGGGCAGGAAGCACATCGGCTTGCCCAGGTAACAAAGAAGGTACACACCGGACGTGAAGAGGAACCGGGCGGGGTGGGAACAAACGCTTACCCGGAAGGAAATGTGTGGACACCGGAAGTGAAAGGTCACCCGGCAGGGTGGGAACCCGATGGTTACCCGGGAGTGAGTGGGCACTGGAAGCAAAAGGGCCGTCCGGTTGGGTTAAAGCAGATGCTTACCCAAGTAGTGCGTGGCAACCGGAGGTAAAAGGTTACCCGGTCGGGCTGGAAGCAGAAGCTTGCCCGGAGTGAAAGGAAAGGGTGCGTCCACAGATGATGGGTTACCTGGGCAAAGATAGCTGCACTGAATGTAGGGCACAGTGCAGAGCAAATGGGGGTTAAGGACGGTGATAGGTCACCTTGGCGAAGATAGCTGCACTGAATGTAGGGCACAGTGCAGAGTTGATGGGGTAAAGACACAGGCTCGCCAGACAAAAAATAATGGTGTGTAAAGGATCGCTTGTAAGTTGGAAATGCCTAATAAACTGCGGCCTCAATTCTTCCATAAAACAGAAACTTGTGTGTCTGAAGTTATTGGGATTCGGGTGGTGCGACCATGTGGGGGGTGCCTCTGCGGTGCCCCTTGGTTGGTTCAGCCCCCCACTCCCCATGGGGAGAGGGACAGTGGCTGGACCGGGGGTCTCAGTGGAGGCCTCCCCCGGGAAGCGGAGCCCGAGCACCAATAGAGGAGTGGCTGGAGATAAGGAAGGAGAAAGAACGGGCCCACCAGAGAATGGGGCTGGGCCAGCTCAGCTGTAAATCTAGGGTTAGGAATGTGGCAGGGGGTAGGGGTATTTAAAGGTGGGCACCGGGCACAAGGTCCTCTTTGTCCGGGGAATTGTGTCAGGAGAAGACCCGCCCACCCACCCGCGGAGGAACAAGATTTCAGGGGGGGGGGCTGGACAAGGTGGTTAGATTTGTCGCAGAGGCATAGTGGACTTGCAAGAGGTCCTTTGGTCAGAGGAAGGAAAAGTAGGGGGTACGTACAAAGCAATCCAAGAGGAATACAAAAGCAGGTTGCGAAGCGGGCACAGACCGCAAACGGGGCAGTCAGGACCCAGGGGGTCACTGGCAAGCTCCCCGAGCCCTCTGTGTTCAGGTGAACCGGAAGTAAACATTTAATTACGCAACAGAGGGCAGAGCCAGTGGCATGGAGGAAGTTGGGATACTGGTTACCGGGTCACCTCGCAGAGATGGGTGGGGAAACAGGAAATCAGGTTTGGTGGGCGGGAAGCACATCAGCTTGCCCAGGTAACAAAGAGGGTACACACCGGAAGTGAAGAGGAACCGGGCGGGGGTGGGAACAAACGCTTACCCAGAAGGAACTGCGTGGACACCGGAAGTGGAAGGTCACCCGACCGGGTGGGAACCCGATGGTTACCCGGGAGTGAGTGGGCACCGGAAGCAAAAGGGCCGTCCGGTTGGGTTAAAGCAGACGCTTACCCAAGTAGTGCATGGCAACCGGAGGTAAAAGGTTACCCGGTCGGGCTGGAAGCAGAAGCTTGCCCGGAGTGAAAGGAAAGGGTGCGTCCACAGATGGGTTACCTGGGCAAAGATAGCTGTACTGAATGTAGGGCACAGTGCAGAGCAAATGGGGGTTAAGGACGGTGATAGGTCACCTTGGTGAAGATAGCTGCACTGGATGTAGGGCACAGTGCAGAGCAAATGGGGGTTAAGGACGGTGATAGGTCACCTTGGCGAAGATAGCTGCACTGGATGTAGGGCACAGTGCAGAGTTGATGGGGTAAGGACACAGGCTCGCCAGACAAAAAATAATAGTGTGTAAAGGATCGCTTGTAAGTTGGAAATGCCTAATAAACTGCGGCCTCAATTCTTCCATAAAACAGAAACTTGTGTGGTCTGAAGTTATTGGGATTCGGGTGGTGCGACCATGTGGGGGGTGCCTCTGCTGAGTAGTTTGTCTCTGTTGTAACATAGTTGGTAAAACTCGCCGGCGGCTAATTGGGCACACCTTCGGGACACTGACGGGCTTGCCTTAGGCGCGCCCGCTGTGCGCATCTGTTTGCATCCAAATATATAGGCAAGGCAAACTAGACCGCTAACGCAGCAGAGGAAGTGAAAACTGCAAAGGTGAAAGTGAGGCGCCCGATAGTAAAAGACCAGCCTCCGCACAATAAGCGTTTCAGACGTAGGCAGTCCAGGACTGTTGGAAAAGTGCAAGGAAAGCGGAGTATGTTACAGTCTAAAAAATACAAGAAAATCGTAGTATTAAAATCTATGTTGCTGGGTAAAGACACTTGGTCCTACCGCTATCGGCTGCGCGTGTCCGTTTGCATCGGAACTATATAGGCAGAGCAAACTGGACCGCTAATGCAGCAAAGGAAGCAGAAACTGCGAGGGCGGAAGTGAGGCCCCGATAGTGGAAGACCAGCCCTTCGGCTTTTCAGCCGCGGCTGACCAGGACTGTCAGAAAGTGCAAGGAAAGCGGAGTATCAGGAGGGTTAGAGCAGCGAATAAAGTGCAAGTGCAAATAAGTAAAAATACCAAAAGAGCTTTAAAATACACAAAATGTTAGTCTAAAAAATACAAGTACATCGTAGTATTAAAATGTATGTTGCAGTTGCTGGGTAAAGACACTCGGTCCTACCGCTATGGGCTCCATTCTGTTTTAATAAAGTGAAGAAAGTTATGCATTAGCCTTGCTCCGAGTCCTTAATAGAACTGACACGTTCCTTCCCAATAGGTAGGAAATGTAACAACATTTCCATGAATGGAGCATTAAATGAAACTGAAAATCGTCCCGCAAACTTAAAGACGTCCGTCCTATATTTACATCTATACAGGGAAGGGGCAGGCGTTCATAGCTTATCGCATAGGAGGAAACAAAACCTATGAGTGCCCTGGAAAATGACATGCCATTGGATTGGTTGTGAACTCTTTGATGAACGATTGGCTAGGGAAGTTCATATCACGTGTTTATTGGGTACGGCCTCTAGGATACTGTGTACCGCTGTTTAGAATTGGCTCAGCGAAACCTCTCCCATTGTTCATTGGCTGAGGCGGCCTCGGAGGCTGCACGTGCTCCTGTCAGAGTCTCCCGGCTGCCTGTCCCGCCTCCCGTCGGTCGAGGAACTCCCTGATTTTTTAACACGAAGATATTGCCTGTCCCTCTCCCTCTAAACGTCTCGGTTTCCTAGCCTAAAGTAGCCGAAGGACCTCTGACACATCTGAACAGCACCGGTGTTCGTGAGTACGTTCTGCAAAAATAACCATAATTTGACTAGACTCCACCCCGTAGCAGCGTCTGTGGCTCCATCCTCTGGCCAGAGCCATCCGGTGTCTACTTGCGTCACGAACGCGTCATTTTCTGCGGGCCCCCTCTGTCCCATCCTCCCGAGTACCGCGGCTCCGCGCCCGGGCCCAGGCACCACCCTATGCCGCTGCAGGAAATTGCTTCTGGTTTGTGCACGGCTCAAGCCGGCTTCCGCGGCTTGCGAGCTATCGCGCGCATCTGCAACCCACCTCGGCCCTCCGTCGCTGTCCGGGGCCCCAACAAGGGCTGTGAGTGTGATTTGCAAGGCTTCACTCCCACTATACCAATTGTCTCACAGGACTAATGGAGCACTTCACAGCTCAGTTTTGAATGCAGGCGCTAGAGTGCAGATGTTGTCTACTTGGGCTGTTTAACATTCCTTTGTTTAAACTACTCTTATGTTTTGACCACTGAAGTATCAGTCTTGGCATAAGGCAATCTTGGCAAGTATTTTAAAACGTGTAACATGTGTAGGGGCTTTTAATTGCGTGCATTGGGAATGTACTCCTCTGTAGATATTTGTCTTGTAGTCCAGCAAATTGCCAACGTTGGATATTTCTAAGATATACAGGAAATATGCGCGTGAAATGCTAATGTGCTTATACCAGTCTCTATTGATTATTTTCCCCAAATGGTATTACAATACAATGTATGCAACGCTTTTTTTTAAACAAGTGTATAACTTGTTAATTAAACATCAAACTTATCAACAACTGCGTGCTCGATTATTGGGAATGTCTTTCTGTTGCCGACCAGTGTGCGCTACATGCCCAGAAACCAAGGGGAGTCACACTCTTGATTTTAGAGGGAACATTTTTGGGGAGAGAGGTTTTTCCAGTGGGCTTTGTTTTAGCGGAAAGGTGGTGAAATTGTTGTAGACACCTGCAGCTCCTTGTGGTCGATCTTAACTTATTGTACTTATTTCTGTCATGTAATGAGTGATCATATTATTATTGCACTTACATAGTGGACTTTGACAAAGGTGTGATCTTGAAGCGCTGTCAAGTGTTTGAGACGTGCATTTGAATGTATATGTGAATGAAAAGGACGATTAGGTGTTATAGCCATTATGTAGGCCAAGTGTTATGTGTGGGTGTGTTCCCATTTCGTTAGACAGTGTATAATGTAAAGCAGACGTTAGTGTGTTATAGAAGAAATGTCCTGAGACCTTGTGAGGTAGGAGGAGGGAGTGCAGCATTAAAGACACATGAACTTGTGAGGAGGATTTCATGGGCTGAGAAGTGTGCAGTAATCAGTAACCCTGGGCGAAGTACTACGCTACGCTTGTGTAGTTTGCAAAGTTTGCACTACTTCGCACTACGCGAATTGCACGTACCAAAGTGCAAACATGCCTGGTGGTCATTTTGTGCTTGCTCGCGGTCCTCAACGCCAAGTTGGCGACCGCGAGCGAGCACATCTTTTTTCTCATTCGCGATCAGCAACATCAAGTTGCCAATCGCGAGTGTGGAAAATAATCCTCCCAGCAAGATTCTCAACGGGGGGAGGTTAGGTTTCTCATTGCGAGTGGTCACGTATGCTCGCGATGAGAAACTACCAGTCCGCGTTGAGTAAGTTGCAGCTCAATCAGAAATCTACTAGAGCGGCAGAAAACGACCGCTTGCACTGTGCAAGATGCGGTTTGCACTGATTGCACAGTGCGGACAAGCATCCGGCACTGTGCAAACAGCATTTTGCACAGTGCACTACGCAGTTCGCGTAGCGCTTCTACGCGAACTACGCCCAGGGTTAGTAATCCGCAGGTACGTTGGCGAGGTAGTACACTTTCTCTGCTTTGTTACTGAGATTTTTATAATGCAGTATTTGCTTTAGTATGGCTTCTTAGCACTATCAGAGTTTGGGTACCTTCACTCACCTGCTTTGTGGATTTCGTACAAACCAGAGTGTTTTCTAGTCGAGTTGTACCATCAGTAGCATAATTTGGTTAATGCTTCTGTGTATATATTTGGTGATGTGTGTTGTAGTGATTATCATACGGTTGGTATCATTGGACGTGTTTACCAGTTTGGGAAGTGCCATCTGCGAGAGAGATGTGTATTGCACAGCTTGAAGTATGTGTCTGGGGTAATTGAGAGTATGTTGTCTTGTTGGGGGGAGGCAGGGGGGTTACAGTATCCATTTCAAACCTGACTAGCTGTTGTTGTTTGGATTGGTGCTGGTTTAATGCTTTCCCATAGCGCTGTATTTTGTTTAAAGAAGAGCAGAGTGCTGGTGGCGAACAGCCGAAAATGGCGGACGTGTGAGCAAGGAGCTCTGCGCCGGCCCTTCAATTATCCGGCACATAGAGAGGCGTGGTTCAGCCCGGGCAGCCTAAAATGGTGGGCTAGCTGCTGTGAGCTGGGGCAGCGGTGCCTGCTGCGTGCTGGGCTTGTGGCTTTGCCTTCTGCTGGGGTGATGCCTGGCGGATCGTCTGTGCCCGGAACCCCGGGCTCGAGTGCTGAGACTGGTTTGGGGCTGACCCGTTGCAAACGCAGTGTAGCTGCAGAGCCCGGAAGTGCAGTGGAGGTCGCGCCCGGACGGTGGGCTTTGGGCACTGTCCTTGTGCAGAAAGGGAGCCATCGTGTCCAGAAGATTGCGAGGCCCATTCAAGTGGTGGTGACGCAGCCATGACGAGGCGTGGAGCACAGGCAGAATCCGGGCAGCAGAAGTGCCGCGTAATATGGTGGCAGGGAGTGCGGCCGCGAGTGGACTGGTGTTTCCAGCCGTGACGAGACCGCTACCCCTGCTGACCCCAGAAACGCGACAGCAAAACAGCTGGGATCGAAGGTCCAGCTGAGGGAGGTGCATCCTGTGGACTGGCATGAAAGGCCCCAGCGGAGTGTGGTGTAGCGGGGACCCAGGTGGCGGTAGAGCAGCGAGAGGCAATGTGGAGTGTGTGACCGGGCCTGGGGTCTTATGCCCCCAGTTGGGACGGACTTCCTTGCTGCCCACTGAGGGAAGATCGAACAAAAGAACAGACAGGAGCGAAAGTGCAGCCGGGCATGGTGCGGCCTACTGACCAGCGAGTGCATTCCGGTGTAATGTAGGCCAACAGACTGGATGGGAAGGCGATGGTCTGTTGCTGACATCCCAGCAAAGGGTAGATCCCTGCTTCATGACCAACATATGGGCTTTGGAGAGGTGAGGGCGCGCGACTAGAGGGAGTGCTGTTAGCCCCTCTTACTGGCTGAATCCCCTCAGTGTGGTGGGGATGCCCTAGATCCTTGGGCAGGGAGGTGGAAACCCCCCAGCGGAGTGAGGACACTGGACGGAATTGAGGCTGCTTGACTGCTAAGAAATAGGAGAAATGCACTGGTGAAATAGGGAGAGGGAGTAGGGGCCCTATTTAGCAATCCGGACTGGCCCGGTGCATAGCATATGGTACAGAGCTGAACTGATGTTATTAGAGGGCCGGTGATTGATTTGGGTCTAGGGATCTACGTTGCTTTTGGAGCAGGACCCACTCCCCCCTTAACTTTTTGTACTTTGGGTGTGATCACCCCGCCCTCCCCATGCTTGCTGGAGAGTGAAGCCTGAGTGGAAAAGGGTGTGGGACTGAATATCTGAGGGAGCAATCTTCCCTGGAACTGTCTGGTGGCAGCGGGGTGCAGTACCTGGCTGGGACAACAGTGATGGGTAAGCCGCGGGGGAAGCATGCTGGGATACCCCGGACCATGAGGAAGAACAGCAGGAACAAGCTTGGGGTAGCCCTGAGCCTCCGTTACAATTGGATCCTATCCAGCAGCAGCTGTCTAAGATCCTCGAGGCCTTATCAGATACGAAGACCATGTTCCTTCAGGACGTCAGCACGGTATTGGTGGGCCTTGGACACTTTTGCGCAGAACATCAAAAAACTTAACCAAAGGTTAAAGGTGGTGGAGACCGGACTAGAGGAATTATCACCTGATCATAAGGCACTTTCACTACAGGTGGCGGAACTAACTGACAGCGTCCGGACCCTGGAACGGGGGGCAAAGGACGTGGAAGGACGTAGCCGCCACAACAATGTACAAATCCTTGGCCCGATGGAAGGGATTGAGAAGGGCAACATGGTAGCATACCTGGAGTGTGGCTCTGGGATTTAGTGGTTTTGGGGGCATTGATGCAGTTCTTCAACCTGGAAAGTAGGCACTGAGTGCCGGCCCGCCCGCGCCAGGCCGCCCCCGTGACTTGTGGTGGCCAGACTACTGCACTATAGGGACAGACACATTATTTTGCAGAAAGCTCGTACTGATGGCCCCTTTGTGGTGGATTATGCCAAAGTCTCTGTTTCCCGACTACATCCAACGGAAGCGTGCCTCATACATTGATGTCAACAAGGCGCTCAGAGATGAGGGCATTCAGTACTCTTTTGTTCCCAGCAAAGCTCCGTATTGTGGTAGATGGTCAGACCCACTTTTGTGAGGACCCCAAAATGGCCTGGGATTGGATTGAGGCTTACCACATTGAGAGCCCTGGGTCAGAACCAAAACCCCAACTATCAGCCAGAGGCTGCGGTCCCAAGAAACGCTCCCAGAGGCGATCTGAATTCATAGGGGCGAAGAAGCCGAACTCTTCGCAGACAGAGCGGGAAAGGGCGGCGCGCTGCAAGCAGCGGTGGACATTGCCTGGAAAATTGTCTCCCCGTCGGTGGAGGGATTGAGATCCATGAAGGGAACTGGGGGTTCAGAAACGGATTCCTCCGACAAGAATAGCCTGGAGCTCCTAGTGGTGACCCCGCACACTGCAGATGACATTATGTGACAGACACTGGCCAGCCTGGGTTGGTTGTAAGTTTGGGCCGGTGCATGGGGCACCGGAGATTGCCGAAATTTGTTTCATACTTTTGCTGCACATGCTAGAGCAGGCATCCTTGTGAAGCGACAAACCCCCCCGGAGGCCTTCACTGTGTTCGGTTTGGGTCTTCATTGTTTTATTCAATAGTGCACTTGGAGTTTGAGCATATGGCTGTTGCCAGGATGACCTGGGGAGTTGTTTTAAGTTGGGACTTCCCATGTTTGATTTGTTTTGTTCCTCATGCATTCGGGGATGCCTAATTTTTTCACCCTATTAGCTTGGCTGGGTGGAAATCCTCAAGCGGGGTGGTGTTTGGGACTGTACAAGATGACGATCGCACACCAAGGCCTGAAGTTACTCACGTGGAACAGTAGGGGGATGGGGTCTATGTCTAAATGCCATAATACTCACAGTTATCTGAAACCCTGAGGAGTGCAGATTGCATTCTTGCAGGAGTCTCATCTGGTTCAGGGTGAGGTGTGGAAATTAAGGAGAAGATGGAGGGGACAGATCTTTGCCACTGCTTTCTCAGCGAATGCCTGAGGGGTGTTGATATGGCTGGAGGTCCCTTTGAAGCAACACGCACACTAATCGATAAAGATGAGAGGTATGTGTGTGTTGCGGGCGATTACTAGGTCAGGAGATTACACTGTGCTGCTGTTAAGCCCCCAATCATGAATAATTGGCATATCTGTCCTCCCTCTCCACTCGCGTGGCAGATATAAAAGTGAGGCAGATGGTGATCGGGGATGATTTTAATTGTGTGGCGTGTGTCCAGCTGGACTGGTCCCACCCCCACCTGGCAGGAGCTCAGGCGCATAGACTGGCGGCAGGAATGAGGGAGAGGATGGCACACTGGGACTTGCAGGACAAATGGCGGCTCCAGCATAGTGGAGATAGGGAATACTCCTTTTACTCCCACTTACACCTCCTCCACACCAGAATTGATGCATTTTGGTGTTCCCCAGCTAATGGTGCTATCATTAAATATATTGAATACCTAGGCCGCGCATTCTTGGATCATGGCCCATTGCAGATATCATACCACCCACACAGGCGGAGGCCCCCGGTGCCTACATGGAGGCTTAGCCCCATGGCACTGGAGGATGTACTGTTGGTGGAATCCTTACGATCCATAATAGGTACATACTTCATCGAAAACACAGATGCGGTCTCTACAGCGCTAGTTGAATGGGTGGCCTTTAAAGTGGTGGTGAGGGGTCATTGCATGGGGCAGATGACCAGAATACATTAGGGAACTACACAGAAAGCTTTTGGAGCTAGAGGGAGAAATGGGTTCACTGGATAATATGCAGGCCCCGGGGGTACAGGCGTGTGAGCAGTTAGTGACTAGACGGAAACAATATGATGAGGTACTGGAGAAGTTACGATCCTATGATTATAAAGCTTACATGGACAGAGTGCAAGGTGTGGAAGGGAAGGCTGGGCGCTTGCTAGCGTGGCTCGTCAGACTTGAGTCGCAAGGTTCCCTGATAACCGTAAAAGAGCAAATGATGACATGATTGAATGTGACCCGTATAGGATCAATGGAGTCTTTAAAAGATATTACGAACGGTTATATACCGCCGCGCAGGGTGCCTCGCAGGTGGAGATTGACACATTCCTGGCCCATGGCTCTCAGGGTGGTAGATGACGAGGCTGGGAGGGAGGGGGGTGGCGGTACCTTGCAGGAAGTTAGGGGTGCCATTTCCCAGATGGCTGGTGGAAGACACCGGGCCCTCATGGCCTGCCGGCCGAGTTCTATGCGAAGTATGGAGCTGGACTGGCCCCTCATTTGGTAATTATGTATAATGAGGCCCTTCAACTGGGATATCTGCCGTCTTCCACGCGGTCTGCGTTTGTGATCTCGATCCCCAAGACTATGGGCCAGGTGGCGGGGGTGAAGGATTTCAGGCCCCTGTCTATGCTTAACACCGACTTTGAGGTTACTCCCCCACATGAAGCATTTGATTCATCCTGACCAAAATGGGTTCATCCCCTCTCGTAATAAATCATATAATTTATGTAGTTTGTACTCTGTGCTCTCCCACCCGGAGAGCAGGACGTTGTCACAAGGTGCTTTTCTCTCAGTAGATCTGGAGAAAGCGTTTGATACGGTGAGCTTGTTTTACTTGACTGCAGTAATGCCGAAAATGAGGCTGGGGACGGGGTGGCTGAAATGGGTCCAATTGTTATACACCTCTCCAACAGCGAGGGTTAAGACGGGCAGTAACATCTCTCCAGAGTACACAATATCGCGCGGGACCCGCTAGTAATGGCCTCTGTCCCCGCTCTTGTTCGCGTTGGTACCGTTGGGTGAACGTTTTCGCAAAAGTGAGAGGGCCTGGGAATGTCGTTGAATGGCAGAATATATGTGATCTCATTGTATGCAGACAACTTGTTCATCTATTTGGGAGATGCTGTGAAAGGGGCAGGAACTGCTTTTGAACTATTGGCGAGCTTTGGCTGACTGCCAGGCCTTCGGGTTAACAATCACAAGACACATTTGTTCCCGGGGGCCGGACCCTCCCTTAGACCGTGGGATCTCCCTGCGAAGTATAAGGGGACCTTAAAATATCTGGGCTTCCAGATTTTTCACTTATTAGAGGGCATGACTGAGGATAACGTGGGCAGGGGACTCCGCTCTAGTGTGACTTTTTGGAGCTCGTTATGGCAACCATTGATGGCCAGAATCTCATTGACCAAGTTGGTTATGCTGCCCTGCTTACTGTATTTTTTCGCTAATCTAGTGGTGATGAAGCCTGCGGGGTGGTTCAGGCCATTAGATGCGCTCGTATGAGACCTCATCTGGGCAGATAGGAGACGTAGAGTGGCACTATGGATCCTACAGCGCCTGATGAAAGAGGGAGGACAGGGAGTTGCAGATTTGGAACTCTATCAGCTGACTGCGAAGTTGCAATGGGTGGCGCAGTAGTTGGAGAAGGTGAACCAGGATGGAACGTATCTGATAGAACCAGAAGAGCACCCACATTTGTTGCTGGCCCAGCTGCTGAATCAGGCTGTGAGGGTGCCCTATACCTCGACATTGCAGTCCACGGCCTTAGTGCTGGAGAAGGTGCATGGTAAGATTACCGGTTACCCCAAGATACTCTCCGACATTACTGCTGGTGGGGTTACCTTATGGAGAGCCTCGGGCGGTCTTGGGGACAGAGCAACTGAGACCTTGAACTGAGGCCGGAATTGAGACAACAGGAGATTGTTTTCAAGATAAATGTCTACTCCCCTTTGCTGAATTGGTGGATGGGTACGGACTTCCTACTTGTCAGTTTCTTATGTATGAGGTACTGGTACAAACATGTGGGAGGCTGTGGGGAGTGGGGAGAGAGGAACAAGCCACTCTCACGGTTCTCAATTCATTGCTCACGCTGGGTACAGCTGGGCATCAAGTAAAGTAGTTCTATGTATCGCTACTGGAGGTGTCCTTGTCTCCGATGCTTAATCTAAGGGGGGAGATGGGAGAGATCCCTTGATAGGACACTCACACATGTAAAATGGTACCGCAGACTAGAATCACCCAAGAAAATCTCCTGCAACACCCGTCTAAATTACTTACAATTTAATTACGTTCACATTACGTATGTGACCACTCACTGCATTCGGGCTGCCTTTGGAGGGGAACCAAGAGGTTACCCAAGATGTAGCCTTTTAGATGCGGATTTCCTCCTTATGACTTGAAGTTTCTGGGAGGCGGTGTTGGCCAAGATCAATGGTACGCTGAACTGTACATTGGACCACTCAGTGGAGGCTTGCCTTCTTGGTCTTTATCCTAGACCGCTGAAAAGTAAAGTGGGGAGTCGATTTATTGATTTGTCCCTGGGCTAGGTAAGAGGCGTATCGCGATCTCATGGAAAGCAGCCATGGAGCCGCAGATCAACATGTGGACCCAGCAGGTATCTAGATGGGCAGCTGCAGAGGGTAGAGCCTTGGATAGAGAGGAGCTGAGGGGCCTGCATAGGCGACCAATTGCTGAAGCATTGAGAGACATTTTATTTAATTGGGATCACTCATGCCACTCTAATAGTGAGGATAATGATAGTGAGACCTACTCAGAGTAGGAAACCCGGGGGTGTTGGGGGGATGGGTGACCACTGCCATGGAGTGAATGTCCCAGTTGCTGACTCCAAACCGCTCCGGTCGTATCTTTCCTGCCCCTCCACCCCCACCATTGCAGATGCCTAGGGAAGACACAGGGAGCTAGCTGACGGTGTACACTAGTACTTATTTGGCCCCAGGGAATGGATGATCTGGCGTATAAGATACATATTTGATGTGTGAAACGGGGGACACTGCTAAGCTGCTGCCCTCATCACAGATGCGGAACAGCACGGCTGATGTTTAATTGATCACACAGCTACATATTTTGTTTGTTCCCACTGATAATTATTGTAATGTTACATTGCCGTCTGACGCATCTTCGCTTCTACCTAGCTCAAGCTTCTTTCACTTATATGGTGTTATTATTTCATGTGTTCAATATATTGCTGTGTATGATTACAAATGGAAATAAAAATATTTTAACACAAAAAAAGAAGAGCAGAGTGCTATAGTGAGGTGGAGCCGTCAAACTACTTTGTTCCCTAGTTGTGTTGGATCCTTGTGCATTATACTGAGTATTCTATTGGTGGTTGTGATTGTTTGTCGTTGGTACTGTACGTTCACCAAGGGTCTAGTTTGTTCCTTTTGAGTGTGGATTCTGTGAGACCCTAGTAGGAGAGGGGATGAGTATTTTTTATTCTTACCCTTATAAAGGGAGAGCCACCTATTATGTTAGTTGCATAGTGGTTTATCTCATGTTGAAATATTTCTATAGCTTGAAGTACCAGTAGTAATGTCTTGCAATACTATCTGATTTGAGGTACCATCACACCTAATCTTGAGGATTCAGTCGAAGATCATATTCTGATTTCCTTAGTTTGAGTTGGCCATCAGTAGTACGAGTGTAATTAATGTGCTCCTTTCATGTATGTGTTTGATTGTTGGCAATTGTAATGATTAGTCTGGGTTCGTCTGTGTAGGTGAAAGGTCTTCATCCGGTGACGTGCCTTCTGGAAAGATTGGTATGTGCATTGTGCAGCTTTAAAGTATGTGTCTTAATTGGGTGTGGTGTCTTGTTAGGGTCCACAGTGCATCTTAAAACTGGACTCCCTTTGAGTTGTTGGGTTTGTTAAGTTATGCTAAATCTATTTGTGTTGATGTGGAGCAATCTATTGTTCCATTAAGGGTGGTTTCCTGTTGTGAACTTGAAACAATATGGGGTCTCTGAGCTATGAAAATGGTATGTTAGATTTTTCGCCTAATGTTTCCTGTTAGATGCAAGATTTAGATGTTCTTCCCATGAAGGTCTGCTGGTTGTAGGGTTATACTGTAGAAGGAAAGCACAGTCTAGACAATGCAAGTCACAGACTCATTGGGCCGTATGTATCAAATAATTTTCATTCACAAATGTTGCAAATTGGTAATTTCGTCCGTTTGCGAATTCAAAATAGCCTTTCAATATGTATGAAAGGCTTTGCAGGGAGCTTATGTTTTTCTTCTGTTGAAGAGTATTTGAGATCAAACCGGTTACTCGTGGTCGCTTTATCTCCAAGCTCAGGATATTCAAACTCTGGAGATGTGTTAGCAAGTTACAAACGACAAGCATGTAAGCTCAGCCCCCACTTACTCCCGCCCTCAGTGTCCTTCATATTAGGGTGCTGTACATTTTCGCTTGACTATAACAGTTATTAATGATCAATCTTCTAAAGGCAGTTATGTAATGAAAGTTAATAGTGGGGCAAACCTCTTTATACTTCAATTGTCACCTAAGGCTACACTGTATGTTATGATGCTACTAGATGATGTCCATTTAAATCATCTGCATATGGCTGCTTGCAAATATCTAGGGAGAGAGATGAGCTTGACAATGTCAATATAGTGAAACCTGTAGGTTGGGGAGATAATTATACTAAGTCTGTGCGTGGGGATTTTGTGGTCGTTAACTTTAGAAGCCCCAGTTTGTTGAATGAACTATTGGAATCTGTCTGAGGTACTTGTTCTTATTCCATGGTTAAAGCCGTTCCTTTGATGCCACCTCTTAAAATATCAAACGTAACCGGAAGAAGGCAGTTCATTGACCCACTTTATGTCCTCTATTTAGTAGACTTTCAGCACTTAAAAACTTTGCAGGACATAGATTGACCTCCTAGTCCTTTCTCGGTGAGCAGACTCCCAAAGATGGTGTGTAAATTATTACTTTTTTTCGACCGCTTCATCCCATTCAGCAGTCTTTAAACATTAAATAAAAAATTCCTGCTGCTAGTTTTATTTCTTTAATATTGCCTTACTCCGTTCTAAATTTGCTTATTAACGATGACTCACTACATTAGTCCATGTAATATGCAAGCAACTAGGTGACTACCGACTTTCATTTAGATAGGTGTGTCTCCTATGTAGTTCCTCATTTGTCATCATCTGGTTGGCCTGAAAGCACCTGGTCACATGGGTCAAGATTACTCTTAAATGTGATGTCCGCATTAGATTGAATGGATCCACAATATATAGGTATTGCAGTTGAAACTGAATTTTTATAATGACAATATTACTCTGAATAATGTTATGTATTTACAAAAAGTGCTTGGTATTTTGGACGTTAAAATGCCTCTGATTCAGGTTATAATAGGAACTCATTTGCAATTATTTATTCTAATTATAATGTTGAATTATGAGAGATGCTTACCGGATTATGTGAGATGCTTCATGCCCAGTTATTCTTGATGTTTCATTCAATACTTCAACTGCTATTCATTCACTTCAAAGTAGCATCGATCATCAGGGATTCTTTTTACTCCATCTCATTGCTTAATGGAAAACTGTGTAATAACAATCACATTTCGTTTCAGTTTAGTTCCAACGTTTCTTGTAAGAGACTGTCTGGTATCATAGTCTTTCCATCTTGATTCCATCCTCCTATGTATTTGTCCAGTGGCCGACTGTTCATGCCTACAGACGCAAAGTATAATTTATAGAAATATGCCCTCCTCGTACTGTATATTTGCCTTTGAGAGCTAACTAGTACGATATCAGCAGCTCTGAGAGCTGGTATAGGAAAGTGTGTGTTTTCTATGTGCAGAACCCACGTTAGCAGGTTTCCCATGTTTGTTTCTTTCTACATTCCACATGGCTATATATACTTTGTAATCAGTAATCAGCAGTTGGTCTAACACTGCTTTGCCTTCTGTTCTAACCTGTGCCTGGCCTTCCCTTGCTTTCGGTTTTGATATCGTCCTCATTAGGATTCGGATGCCTGTCCTATACTGTTGGTTCATTACTTGTCAAACTGTAATTTTCATCAAAAGTTTGATCTACATCCTGTCTCATTTCACTTCTACAAGCTGTGCCTTTCATGCCCCAGGCTACAGATACCACATTTGTACTCTGGAGTTTTGGTTACCCCAAGCAAAGGGTATCAATACTGGATTTCGTTCTTAGATTGTATTGTATCCATGCATTTCTTCTGTATGAAGAACCATGTCTAGTATGGAATGCAAGTTATATATTGGAGGTATCACGTGTACTCGGATTCAGGCGGTTTGCGGATAGACCTTGCATCTGAGGGTTTCCAGTTCTAAGTTCAATTTGTTAAATCCACCTCAGGTTGTGTCACTGCTGCACCCTGTAAGGGCAGCCACGACCTATCTTGTAAGATATTTTCTAAGCAGATATCTCCGACACATACTGTAGTTTTGCAGCCAATTCGCGACAAGTGTTATTTAAGCTGTTCTAGCTGCACCAAGCTGATATCTGTGCATATGTATATGCCAATACTATGTACCTGCCATCTAGCTTGCCCTCTACTATTGTGTGCCTACATTCTAGTTCCATCAAACTGGATAACTGAGACATCCGGTCTATTTCACGGGAGGTCTCCTATTCTGCAGTAGCATTACGTTATGTAGTTTAGTTGTCTTCCTTCATTTATGCAATCTTCACCCAGTTTTTAGGTCGAAGCCTAGAGCTCCGCACATGCGAAGTCTCGCTGGCGCGATTTAGTGTTATCAGGAGGTTTCACTAGCGGGCTTTAAGCCCCGCCCCTCTTTCCCATTGGCTGGTGTCACCGTTTATGCTTATGGCGGTTGGCACGTGTTCCATAGTTGGCAGAAATGATAGGGGCATGTGTCTTCCATTAGGCCCGCCTTCTCTTCTACTGTGGCATGAATTCCACGCGCCTTGTCCCCACGGGGTCAGGCCACTGTCTCCTCTCCCACTAGTGTTCGCTCCAAAGCGGTTGAGCCCCTGTATATGATTCCCTTCAGCTGGCATCAGGCACCTCCTCAGCCAGGGATACACGCATGGGTGTGAGTGGCCTCTCCCAATGCAATGTGAGATGGGTGACATGCAATGCTCCTGTGCACATTGCACTTGCTCAGTGAGTAGGTGTGAAGCTTGCATAGACATTATGGGTCATGTACACACTCTAATCCCTACTACACTCCATTCCCTACTACACACTCTACTCCACACTCTACTCCCTACTCCACACTCTACTCCCTACTACACACTCTACTCCCTACTACACACTCTACTCCCTACTACACACTCTACTCCCTACTACACACTCTACTCCCTACTACACACTCTACTCCCTACTACACTCTACTCCCTACTACACTCTACTCCCTACTACACTCTACTCCCTACTACACTCTACTCCCTACTACACTCTACTCCCTACTACACTCTCTACTCCCTACTACACTCTATTCCCTCCTACACACTTTACTCCCTACTACACACTTTATTCCCTACTACACACTCTACTCCCTACTACACTCTACTCCCTACTACACTCTACTCCCTACTACACTCTACTCCCTACTACACTCTACTCCCTACTACACTCTACTCCCTACTACACTCTACTCCCTACTACACTCTACTCCCTACTACACTCTACTCCCTACTACACTCTACTCCCTACTACACTCTACTCCCTACTACACACTCTACTCCCTACTACACACTCTACTCCCTACTACACACTCTACTCCCTACTACACACTCTACTCCCTACTACACACTCTACTCCCTACTACACACTCTACTCACTACACTCTACTCCCTACTACACACTCTAAACTCTACTCCACACTCTACCCCCTACTACTCCCTACTACACTCTATTCCCTACTACACACTCTAAACTCTACACACTCTACACTCTTCTCCCTACTACACTCTCAACTCTACTCCACACTCTACCCCCTACTACTCCCTACTACACTCTACCCCCTACTACACACTCTACCCCCTACTACACACACTACTCCCTACTACACACACTACTCCCTACTACACAATCTACTCCCCACTACACACTCTACACTCTACTCCCTACTACACTCTACTCCCTACTACACTCTACTCCCTACTACACTCTACTCCCTACTACACTCTACTCCCTACTACACTCTACTCCCTACTACACTCTACTCCCTACTACACTCTACTCCCTACTACACTCTACTCCCTACTACACTCTATTCCCTACTACTCTCTATTCCCTACTACTCTCTATTCCCTACTACACTCTATTCCCTACTACACTCTACTCCCTACTACACTCTACTCCCTACTACACTCTACTCCCTACTACACTCTACTCCCTACTACACTCTATTCCCTACTACTCTCTATTCCCTACTACACTCTATTCCCTACTACACTCTATTCCCTACTACACTCTACTCCCTACTACACTCTACTCCCTACTCCACTCTACTCCCCACTACACACTCTACACCCTACTACTCCCCCTACACTTTATTCCCTACTACACACTCTACTCCCTATTACACACACTACAACACATTCTACTCCCTACAACACATTCTACTCCCTACAACACATTCTACTCCCTACAACACATTCTACTCCCTACAACACATTCTACTCCCTACAACACATTCTACTCCCTACAACACATTCTACTCCCTACAACACATTCTACTCCCTACAACACATTCTACTCCCTACAACACATTCTACTCCCTACAACACATTCTACTCCCTGCTACACACTCTACTCCCTGCTACACACTCTACTCCCTGCTACACACTCTACTCCCTGCTACACACTCTACTCCTTACTACTCTACTCCCTACTACACACTCTTACTCCCTACTACAGACTCTTACTCCCTACTACAGACTCTTACTCCCTACTACAGACTCTTACTCCCTACTACAGACTCTTACTCCCTACTACAGACTCTTACTCCCTAATACAGACTCTTACTCCCAACTACACACAATACACTCTACTCCCTACTACACACTCTACTCCCTACTAGACACTCTACTCCCTACTAGACACTCTACTCCCTACTAGACACTCTACTCCCTACTAGACACTCTACTCCCTACTAGACACTCTACTCCCTACTAGACACTCTACTCCCTACTAGACACTCTGTACTCTACTCTCTACTACACACTCTACTCCCTACTCCACTCTACTCCCCAGTACACACTCTACACTCTACTACTCCCCCTACACTCTATTCCCTACTACACACTTTACTCCCTACTACACACACTACTACACACACTACTCCCTGCAACACACTCTACTCCCTGCAACACACTCTACTCCCTGCAACACACTCTACTCCCTGCAACACACCACTCTACTCCCTGCAACACACCACTCTACTCCCTGCAACACACCACTCTACTCCCTGCAACACACCACTCTACTCCCTGCAACACACCCTACTCCCTGCAACACACTCTACTCCCTGCTAGACACTCTACTCCCTGCTAGACACTCTACTCCCTGCTAGACACTCTACTCCCTGCTAGACACTCTACTCCCTGCTAGACACTCTACTCCCAACTACACACTACTCCCAACTACACACTACTCCCAACTACACACTACTCCCAACTACACACTACTCCCAACTACACACTACTCCCTACTACACACTACTCCCTACTACAGACTCTTACTCCCTACTACAGACTCTTACTCCCTACTACAGACTCTTACTCCCTACTACAGACTCTTACTCCCTACTACAGACTCTTACTCCCTACTACAGACTCTTACTCCCTACTACAGACTCTTACTCCCTACTACAGACTCTTACTCTCAACTACACACAATACACTCTACTCCCTACTACACACTCTACTCCCCACTAGACACTCTACTCCCTACTAGACACTCTACTCCCTACTAGACACTCTACTCCCTACTAGACACTCTACTCCCTACTAGACACTCTACTCCCTACTAGACACTCTACTCCCTACTAGACACTCTGTACTCTACTCTCTACTACACACTCTACTCCCTACTCCACTCTACTCCCCAGTACACACTCTACACTCTACTACTCCCCCTACACTCTATTCCCTACTACACACTTTACTCCCTACTACACACACTACTACACACACTACTACACACACTACTCCCTGCAACACATTCTACTCCCTGCAACACACTCTACTCCCTGCAACACACTCTACTCCCTGCAACACACTCTACTCCCTGCAACACACTCTACTCCCTGCAACACACTCTACTCCCTGCAACACACTCTACTCCCTGCAACACACTCTACTCCCTGCAACACACTCTACTCCCTGCAACACACTCTACTCCCTGCAACACACTCTACTCCCTGCAACACACTCTACTCCCTGCAACACACTCTACTCCCTGCAACACACACTACTCCCTGCAACACACACTACTCCCTGCAACACACCACTCTACTCCCTGCAACACACCACTCTACTCCCTGCAACACACCACTCTACTCCCTGCAACACACCACTCTACTCCCTGCAACACACCACTCTACTCCCTGCAACACACCACTCTACTCCCTGCAACACACCACTCTACTCCCTGCAACACACCACTCTACTCCCTGCAACACACCACTCTACTCCCTGCAACACACCACTCTACTCCCTGCAACACACCACTCTACTCCCTGCAACACACCACTCTACTCCCTGCAACACACCACTCTACTCCCTGCAACACACCACTCTACTCCCTGCAACACACCACTCTACTCCCTGCAACACACCACTCTACTCCCTGCAACACACCACTCTACTCCCTGCAACACACCCTACTCCCTGCAACACACCCTACTCCCTGCAACACACCCTACTCCCTGCAACACACTCTACTCCCTGCAACACACTCTACTCCCTGCAACACACTCTACTCCCTGCAACACACTCTACTCCCTGCAACACACTCTACTCCCTGCTAGACACTCTACTCCCTGCTAGACACTCTACTCCCTGCTAGACACTCTACTCCCTGCTAGACACACTACTCCCAACTACACACTACTCCCAACTACACACTACTCCCAACTACACACTACTCCCAACTACACACTACTCCCTACTACACACTACTCCCTACTACACACTACTCCCTACTACACACTCTACTCCCTACTACACTCTACTCCTTACTACTCTACTCCCTACTACAGACTCTTACTCCCTACTACAGACTCTTACTCCCTACTACAGACTCTTACTCCCTACTACAGACTCTTACTCCCTACTAGACTCTTACTCCCTACTACAGACTCTTACTCCCTACTACAGACTCTTACTCCCTACTACAGACTCTTACTCCCAACTACACACTACTCCCAACTACACACTACTCCCAACTACACACTACTCCCAACTACACACTACTCCCAACTACACACTACTCCCAACTACACACTACTCCCAACTACACACACTACTCCCAACTACACACTCTACTCCCTACTACACTCTACTCCTTACTACTCTACTCCCTACTACAGACTCTTACTCCCTACTACAGACTCTTACTCCCAACTACACACTACTCCCAACTACACACTACTCCCAACTACACACTACTCCCAACTACACACTACTCCCAACTACACACTCTACTCCCCTCTACTCCCCAGTACACACTCTACACTCTACTACTCCCCCTACACTCTATTCCCTACTACACACTTTACTCCCTACTACACACACTACTACACACACTACTCCCTGCAACACACACTACTCCCTGCAACACACTCTACTCCCTGCAACACACTCTACTCCCTGCAACACACTCTACTCCCTGCAACACACTCTACTCCCTGCAACACACTCTACTCCCTGCAACACACTCTACTCCCTGCAACACACTCTACTCCCTGCAACCCACTCTACTCCCTGCAACCCACTCTACTCCCTGCAACCCACCACTCTACTCCCTGCAACCCACCACTCTACTCCCTGCAACACACCACTCTACTCCCTGCAACACACCACTCTACTCCCTGCAACACACCACTCTACTCCCTGCAACACACCACTCTACTCCCTGCAACACACCACTCTACTCCCTGCAACACACCACTCTACTCCCTGCAACACACCACTCTACTCCCTGCAACACACCACTCTACTCCCTGCAACACACCACTCTACTCCCTGCAACACACCACTCTACTCCCTGCAACACACCACTCTACTCCCTGCAACACACCACTCTACTCCCTGCAACACACCACTCTACTCCCTGCAACACACCACTCTACTCCCTGCAACACACCACTCTACTCCCTGCAACACACCACTCTACTCCCTGCAACACACCACTCTACTCCCTGCAACACACCACTCTACTCCCTGCAACACACCACTCTACTCCCTGCAACACACCACTCTACTCCCTGCAACACACCCTACTCCCTGCAACACACCCTACTCCCTGCAACACACCCTACTCCCTGCAACACACTCTACTCCCTGCTAGACACTCTACTCCCTGCTAGACACACTACTCCCTGCTAGACACACTACTCCCAACTACACACTACTCCCAACTACACACTACTCCCAACTACACACTACTCCCAACTACACACTACTCCCTACTACACACTCTACTCCCTACTACACACTCTACTCCCTACTACACACTCTACTCCCTACTACACACTCTACTCCCTACTACACTCTACTCCTTACTACTCTACTCCCTACTACAGACTCTTACTCCCTACTACAGACTCTTACTCCCTACTACAGACTCTTACTCCCTACTACAGACTCTTACTCCCTACTACAGACTCTTACTCCCTACTACAGACTCTTACTCCCTACTACAGACTCTTACTCCCTACTACAGACTCTTACTCCCTACTACAGACTCTTACTCCCTACTACAGACTCTTACTCCCTACTACAGACTCTTACTCCCAACTACACACTACTCCCAACTACACACTACTCCCAACTACACACTACTCCCAACTACACACTACTCCCAACTACACACTACTCCCAACTACACTCTACTCCTTACTACTCTACTCCCTACTACAGACTCTTACTCCCTACTACAGACTCTTACTCCCAACTACACACTACTCCCAACTACACACTACTCCCAACTACACACTACTCCCAACTACACACTACTCCCAACTACACACTCTACTCCCCAGTACACACTCTACACTCTACTACTCCCCCTACACTCTATTCCCTACTACACACTTTACTCCCTACTACACACACTACTACACACACTACTCCCTGCAACACACTCTACTCCCTGCAACACACTCTACTCCCTGCAACACACTCTACTCCCTGCAACACACTCTACTCCCTGCAACACACTCTACTCCCTGCAACACACCACTCTACTCCCTGCAACACACCACTCTACTCCCTGCAACACACCACTCTACTCCCTGCAACACACCACTCTACTCCCTGCAACACACCACTCTACTCCCTGCAACACACCACTCTACTCCCTGCAACACACCACTCTACTCCCTGCAACACACCACTCTACTCCCTGCAACACACCACTCTACACACACCACTCTACTCCCTGCAACACACCACTCTACTCCCTGCAACACACCACTCTACTCCCTGCAACACACCACTCTACTCCCTGCAACACACCACTCTACTCCCTGCAACACACCCTACTCCCTGCAACACACCCTACTCCCTGCAACACACCCTACTCCCTGCAACACACTCTACTCCCTGCAACACACTCTACTCCCTGCTAGACACTCTACTCCCAACTACACACTACTCCCAACTACACACTACTCCCAACTACACACTACTCCCAACTACACACTACTCCCAACTACACACTCTACTCCCTACTACACACTCTACTCCCTACTACACTCTACTCCTTACTACTCTACTCCCTACTACAGACTCTTACTCCCTACTACAGACTCTTACTCCCTACTACAGACTCTTACTCCCTACTACAGACTCTTACTCCCTACTACAGACTCTTACTCCCTACTACAGACTCTTACTCCCTACTACAGACTCTTACTCCCAACTACACACTACTCCCAACTACACACTACTCCCAACTACACACTACTCCCAACTACACACTACTCCCAACTACACACTACTCCCAACTACACACTACTCCCAACTACACACTACTCCCAACTACACACTACTCCCAACTACACACTACTCCCAACTACACACTACTCCCAACTACACACTACTCCCAACTACACACTACTCCCAACTACACACTCTACTCCCTACTACACTCTACTCCTTACTACTCTACTCCCTACTACAGACTCTTACTCCCTACTACAGACTCTTACTCCCAACTACACACTACTCCCAACTACACACTACTCCCAACTACACACTACTCCCAACTACACACTACTCCCAACTACACACTTTACTCCCCTCTACTCCCCAGTACACACTCTACACTCTACTACTCCCCCTACACTCTATTCCCTACTACACACTTTACTCCCTACTACACACACTACTACACACACTACTCCCTGCAACACACTCTACTCCCTGCAACACACTCTACTCCCTGCAACACACTCTACTCCCTGCAACACACTCTACTCCCTGCAACACACTCTACTCCCTGCAACACACTCTACTCCCTGCAACACACTCTACTCCCTGCAACACACTCTACTCCCTGCAACACACTCTACTCCCTGCAACACACTCTACTCCCTGCAACACACTCTACTCCCTGCTAGACACACTACTCCCTGCTACACACTCTACTCCCTGCTACACACTCTACTCCCTACTACACACTCTACTCCCTACTACACACTCTACTCCCTACTACACACTCTACTCCCTACTACACTCTACTCCCTACTACAGACTCTTACTCCCTACTACAGACTCTTACTCCCTACTACAGACTCTTACTCCCTACTACAGACTCTTACTCCCTACTACAGACTCTTACTCCCTACTACAGACTCTTACTCCCTACTACAGACTCTTACTCCCAACTACACACTACTCCCAACTACACACTACTCCCAACTACACACTACTCCCAACTACACACTACTCCCAACTACACACTACTCCCAACTACACACTACTCCCAACTACACACTACTCCCAACTACACACTACTCCCAACTACACACTACTCCCAACTACACACTACTCCCAACTACACACTACTCCCAACTACACACACTACTCCCAACTACACACTCTACTCCCTACTACACTCTACTCCTTACTACTCTACTCCCTACTACAGACTCTTACTCCCTACTACAGACTCTTACTCCCAACTACACACTACTCCCAACTACACACTACTCCCAACTACACACTACTCCCAACTACACACTACTCCCAACTACACACTACTCCCAACTACACACTCTACTCCCCAGTACACACTCTACACTCTACTACTCCCCCTACACTCTATTCCCTACTACACACTTTACTCCCTACTACACACACTACTACACACACTACTCCCTGCAACACACTCTACTCCCTGCAACACACTCTACTCCCTGCAACACACTCTACTCCCTGCAACACACTCTACTCCCTGCAACACACTCTACTCCCTGCAACACACACTACTCCCTGCAACACACTCTACTCCCTGCAACACACTCTACTCCCTGCAACACACTCTACTCCCTGCAACACACTCTACTCCCTGCAACACACCACTCTACTCCCTGCAACACACCACTCTACTCCCTGCAACACACCACTCTACTCCCTGCAACACACCACTCTACTCCCTGCAACACACCACTCTACTCCCTGCAACACACCACTCTACTCCCTGCAACACACCACTCTACTCCCTGCAACACACCACTCTACTCCCTGCAACACACCACTCTACTCCCTGCAACACACCACTCTACTCCCTGCAACACACCACTCTACTCCCTGCAACACACCACTCTACTCCCTGCAACACACCACTCTACTCCCTGCAACACACCACTCTACTCCCTGCAACACACCACTCTACTCCCTGCAACACACCACTCTACTCCCTGCAACACACCACTCTACTCCCTGCAACACACCACTCTACTCCCTGCAACACACCACTCTACTCCCTGCAACACACCACTCTACTCCCTGCAACACACCACTCTACTCCCTGCAACACACTCTACTCCCTGCAACACACTCTACTCCCTGCAACACACTCTACTCCCTGCAACACACTCTACTCCCTGCAACACACTCTACTCCCTGCAACACACTCTACTCCCTGCTAGACACTCTACTCCCTGCTAGACACACTACTCCCAACTACACACTACTCCCAACTACACACTACTCCCAACTACACACTACTCCCAACTACACACTACTCCCAACTACACACTACTCCCAACTACACACTACTCCCAACTACACACTACTCCCAACTACACACTACTCCCAACTACACACTACTCCCAACTACACACTACTCCCAACTACACACTACTCCCAACTACACACTACTCCCAACTACACACTACTCCCAACTACACACTCTACTCCCTACTACACACTCTACTCCCTACTACACTCTACTCCTTACTACTCTACTCCCTACTACAGACTCTTACTCCCTACTACAGACTCTTACTCCCTACTACAGACTCTTACTCCCTACTACAGACTCTTACTCCCTACTACAGACTCTTACTCCCAACTACAGACTCTTACTCCCAACTACACACTACTCCCAACTACACACTACTCCCAACTACACACTACTCCCAACTACACACTACTCCCAACTACACACTACTCCCAACTACACACTACTCCCAACTACACACACTACTCCCAACTACACACTCTACTCCCTACTACACTCTACTCCTTACTACTCTACTCCCTACTACAGACTCTTACTCCCTACTACAGACTCTTACTCCCAACTACACACTACTCCCAACTACACACTACTCCCAACTACACACTACACTCCCTACTACACTCTACTCCTTACTACTCTACTCCCTACTACAGACTCTTACTCCCTACTACAGACTCTTACTCCCTACTACAGACTCTTACTCCCTACTACAGACTCTTACTCCCTACTACAGACTCTTACTCCCTACTACAGACTCTTACTCCCTACTACAGACTCTTACTCCCTACTACAGACTCTTACTCCCTACTACAGACTCTTACTCCCTACTACAGACTCTTACTCCCTACTACACACTACTCCCTACTACACACTACTCCCTACTACACACTACTCCCAACTACACACTACTCCCAACTACACACTACTCCCAACTACACACTACTCCCAACTACACACTACTCCCAACTACACACTACTCCCAACTACACACTACTCCCAACTACACACTACTCCCAACTACACACTACTCCCAACTACACACTACTCCCAACTACACACTACTCCCTACTACACACTCTACTCCCTACTACACACTCTACTCCCTACTACACTACTCCTTACTACTCTACTCCCTACTACAGACTCTTACTCCCTACTACAGACTCTTACTCCCTACTACAGACTCTTACTCCCTACTACAGACTCTTACTCCCTACTACAGACTCTTACTCCCTACTACAGACTCTTACTCCCTACTACAGACTCTTACTCCCTACTACAGACTCTTACTCCCAACTACACACTACTCCCAACTACACACTACTCCCAACTACACACTACTCCCAACTACACACTACTCCCAACTACACACTACTCCCAACTACACACTACTCCCAACTACACACTACTCCCAACTACACACTACTCCCAACTACACACTACTCCCAACTACACACTACTCCCAACTACACACTACTCCCAACTACACACACTACTCCCAACTACACACACTACTCCCAACTACACACACTACTCCCAACTACACACTACTCCCAACTACACACTACTCCCTACTACACTCTACTCCTTACTACTCTACTCCCTACTACAGACTCTTACTCCCAACTACACACTACTCCCAACTACACACTACTCCCAACTACACACTACTCCCAACTACACACTCTACTCCCCTCTACTCCCCAGTACACACTCTACACTCTACTACTCCCCCTACACTCTATTCCCTACTACACACTTTACTCCCTGCAACACACTCTACTCCCTGCAACACACTCTACTCCCTGCAACACACTCTACTCCCTGCAACACACTCTACTCCCTGCAACACACCACTCTACTCCCTGCAACACACCACTCTACTCCCTGCAACACACCACTCTACTCCCTGCAACACACCACTCTACTCCCTGCAACACACCACTCTACTCCTTGCAACACACCACTCTACTCCCTGCAACACACCACTCTACTCCCTGCAACACACCACTCTACTCCCTGCAACACACCACTCTACTCCCTGCAACACACCACTCTACTCCCTGCAACACACCACTCTACTCCCTGCAACACACCACTCTACTCCCTGCAACACACCACTCTACTCCCTGCAACACACCACTCTACTCCCTGCAACACACCACTCTACTCCCTGCAACACACTCTACTCCCTGCAACACACTCTACTCCCAACTACACACACTACTCCCAACTACACACTACTCCCAACTACACACTACTCCCAACTACACACTACTCCCAACTACACACACTACTCCCTACTACACACTCTACTCCCAACTACACTCTACTCCCAACTACACTCTACTCCCTACTACACACTCTACTCCCTACTACACTCTACTCCTTACTACTCTACTCCCTACTACAGACTCTTACTCCCTACTACAGACTCTTACTCCCTACTACAGACTCTTACTCCCTACTACAGACTCTTACTCCCTACTACAGACTCTTACTCCCTACTACAGACTCTTACTCCCTACTACAGACTCTTACTCCCTACTACAGACTCTTACTCCCTACTACAGACTCTTACTCCCTACTACAGACTCTTACTCCCTACTACAGACTCTTACTCCCTACTACAGACTCTTACTCCCTACTACAGACTCTTACTCCCTACTACAGACTCTTACTCCCAACTACAGACTCTTACTCCCAACTACACACTACTCCCAACTACACACTACTCCCAACTACACACTACTCCCAACTACACACTACTCCCAACTACACACTACTCCCAACTACACACTACTCCCAACTACACACTACTCCCAACTACACACTACTCCCAACTACACACACTACTCCCAACTACACACTCTACTCCCTACTACACTCTACTCCTTACTACTCTACTCCCTACTACAGACTCTTACTCCCTACTACAGACTCTTACTCCCAACTACACACTACTCCCAACTACACACTACTCCCAACTACACACTACTCCCAACTACACACTACTCCCAACTACACACTCTACTCCCCTCTACTCCCCAGTACACACTCTACACTCTACTACTCCCCCTACACTCTATTCCCTACTACACACTTTACTCCCTACTACACACACTACTACACACACTACTCCCTGCAACACACTCTACTCCCTGCAACACACTCTACTCCCTGCAACACACTCTACTCCCTGCAACACACTCTACTCCCTGCAACACACTCTACTCCCTGCAACACACCACTCTACTCCCTGCAACACACCACTCTACTCCCTGCAACACACCACTCTACTCCCTGCAACACACCACTCTACTCCCTGCAACACACCACTCTACTCCCTGCAACACACCACTCTACTCCCTGCAACACACCACTCTACTCCCTGCAACACACCACTCTACTCCCTGCAACACACCACTCTACTCCCTGCAACACACCACTCTACTCCCTGCAACACACCACTCTACTCCCTGCAACACACCACTCTACTCCCTGCAACACACCACTCTACTCCCTGCAACACACCACTCTACTCCCTGCAACACACCACTCTACTCCCTGCAACACACCACTCTACTCCCTGCAACACACCACTCTACTCCCTGCAACACACCACTCTACTCCCTGCAACACACCACTCTACTCCCTGCAACACACCACTCTACTCCCTGCAACACACCACTCTACTCCCTGCAACACACCACTCTACTCCCTGCAACACACCACTCTACTCCCTGCAACACACCACTCTACTCCCTGCAACACACCACTCTACTCCCTGCAACACACCCTACTCCCTGCAAGACACTCTACTCCCTGCTAGACACACTACTCCCTGCTAGACACACTACTCCCAACTACACACTACTCCCAACTACACACTACTCCCTACTACACACTCTACTCCCTACTACACACTCTACTCCCTACTACACTCTACTCCTTACTACTCTACTCCCTACTACTCTACTCCCTACTACAGACTCTTACTCCCTACTACAGACTCTTACTCCCTACTACAGACTCTTACTCCCTACTACAGACTCTTACTCCCTACTACAGACTCTTACTCCCTACTACAGACTCTTACTCCCTACTACAGACTCTTACTCCCTACTACAGACTCTTACTCCCTACTACAGACTCTTACTCCCTACTACAGACTCTTACTCCCTACTACAGACTCTTACTCCCAACTACACACTACTCCCAACTACACACTACTCCCAACTACACACTACTCCCAACTACACACTACTCCCAACTACCAACTACACACTACTCCCAACTACACACTACTCCCAACTACACAGTACTCCCAACTACACACTACTCCCAACTACACACTACTCCCAACTACACACTACTCCCAACTACACACTACTCCCAACTACACACTACTCCCAACTACACACTACTCCCAACTACACACTACTCCCAACTACACACTACTCCCAACTACACACTCTACTCCCTGCAACACACTCTACTCCTTACTACTCTACTCCCTACTACAGACTCTTACTCCCTACTACAGACTCTTACTCCCAACTACACACTACTCCCAACTACACACTACTCCCAACTACACACTACTCCCAACTACACACTCTACTCCCCTCTACTCCCCAGTACACACTCTACACTCTACTACTCCCCCTACACTCTATTCCCTACTACACACTTTACTCCCTACTACACACAATACTACACACTCTACTCCCTGCAACACACTCTACTCCCTGCAACACACTCTACTCCCTGCAACACACTCTACTCCCTGCAACACACTCTACTCCCTGCAACACACTCTACTCCCTGCAACACACTCTACTCCCTGCAACACACTCTACTCCCTGCAACACACTCTACTCCCTGCAACACACTCTACTCCCTGCAACACACTCTACTCCCTGCTCCGCACGCTGCTCCCTGCTCCGCACGCTGCTCCCTGCTCCGCACGCTGCTCCCTGCTCCGCACGCTGCTCCCTGCTCCGCACGCTGCTCCCTGCTCCGCACGCTGCTCCCTGCTCCGCACGCTGCTCCCTGCTCCGCACGCTGCTCCCTGCTCCGCACGCTGCTCCCTGCTCCGCACGCTGCTCCCTGCTCCGCACGCTGCTCCCTGCTCCGCACGCTGCTCCCTGCTCCGCACGCTGCTCCCTGCTCCGCACGCTGCTCCCTGCTCCGCACGCTGCTCCCTGCTCCGCACGCTGCTCCCTGCTCCGCACGCTGCTCCCTGCTCCGCACGCTGCTCCCTGCTCCGCACGCTGCTCCCTGCTCCGCACGCTGCTCCCTGCTCCGCACGCTGCTCCCTGCTCCGCACGCTGCTCCCTGCTCCGCACGCTGCTCCCTGCTCCGCACGCTGCTCCCTGCTCCGCACGCTGCTCCCTGCTCCGCACGCTGCTCCCTGCTCCGCACGCTGCTCCCTGCTCCGCACGCTGCTCCCTGCTCCGCACGCTGCTCCCTGCTCCGCACGCTGCTCCCTGCTCCGCTCCCTGCTCCCTACGCCGCTCCCTGCTCCCTACGCCGCTCCCTGCTCCCTACGCTGCTCCCTGCTCCCTACGCTGCTCCCTGCTCCCTACGCTGCTCCCTGCTCCCTACGCTGCTCCCTGCTCCCTACGCTGCTCCCTGCTCCGCACGCTGCTCCCTGCTCCGCACGCTGCTCCCTGCTCCGCACGCTGCTCCCTGCTCCGCACGCTGCTCCCTGCTCCGCACGCTGCTCCCTGCTCCGCACGCTGCTCCCTGCTCCGCTCCCTGCTCCCTGCTCCGCTCCCTGCTCCCTGCTCCGCTCCCTGCTCCCTGCTCCGCTCCCTGCTCCCTGCTCCGCTCCCTGCTCCCTGCTCCGCTCCCTGCTCCCTGCTCCGCTCCCTGCTCCCTGCTCCGCTCCCTGCTCCCTGCTCCGCTGCTCCCTGCTCCGCTGCTCCCTGCTCCGCTGCTCCGCTGCTCCCTGCTCCGCACGCTGCTCCCTGCTCCGCACGCTGCTCCCTGCTCCGCACGCTGCTCCCTGCTCCGCACGCTGCTCCCTGCTCCGCACGCTGCTCCCTGCTCCGCACGCTGCTCCCTGCTCCGCACGCTGCTCCCTGCTCCGCACGCTGCTCCCTGCTCCGCACGCTGCTCCCTGCCCCGCACGCTGCTCCCTGCCCCGCACGCTGCTCCCTGCCCCGCACGCTGCTCCCTGCCCCGCACGCTGCTCCCTGCCCCGCACGCTGCTCCCTGCCCCGCACGCTGCTCCCTGCCCCGCACGCTGCTCCCTGCCCCGCACGCTGCTCCCTGCCCCACACCCTGCTCCCTGCCCCACACCCTGCTCCCTGCCCCACACACTACTACACACTCTACACCCTACTATACATCCTACACTCGACCTCGATCTACCGCTCTCTACGTGCACACATATGCAGATACATATACGTAAGCATTTAGATATGTATGTATGTGTGTCTATATATATATATATATATATAATATATATCTGTACAAGTGCGAATATAAATGAATGCATACATATATGTATACCAATATATGCATACATATATGTTATGTACATGAACATTTTAAAAACACTAATAAAAGCAAAGCTAAAAAGCCACCCAATACTAACAGAATTGCTTTAACTTAAACGAGGGCGAGACCTATTGCATTTTCAATGCTTGTTGAGGGATTCCTTCCCTGAAAGCTTTCAAAAACTTAATTTCTGTAGATTGTACTGTCCTCTCACATTCCAAGTGATCATCTTATATCCATTCATCCCATGACATAGTTTGTATTTTATGATCAGGATGTGGCAGCTTTTGAGGTTTTCCTCCCTGCTTCTTCTCATTGAGTGCCCTCTGTTCCAGTTGCAATTAGCGGTGCGTGTGTCATTTCCCATTGTAGTGTATCGTGATGTTGTCTCTGCTTAACATTCACCTTTTGCTACCCTGGGCTTGGTTAAAAACTGTCCTAGCCCTACCCATTCAAATAAAAATAAAAAATTCAAGTCAAATCCCCCTAGTTGTCCATTCATTCTGGAGATGGGTACTTCTGTCTGTGGAGAGGGCGGTGCTGTCTGTGGAGAGGGCGGTGACTAAAGATGTAGTTGCCCTTACTGACTCTGGTATTTCGCCCTTTATAGGCCATCTCTTGTAGACCCATCGGCTGCCAATACCTCTGCTTCCGGTTGCCAGTTGCTGTACACTGCTTTCTTTTTTCAGGTACATCCCCACCCCTCCCTACGCCATCTGGGTAGGAAAGTTTAGGGAAGGTGAAGTTCGGTGGAGGTGATGTTAGGCCCAGCCAGGCATTTAATAACTAACTTCTGTAGGTTCAATCGGTCTAGTTTTTTGCACGTTGGTACTGGTGGAATATGGCCGACCTGCCAAGATTTTCAGCTGAAGATGTCTGCCGTCGTCCGGATGACACCAAGGAGCAGATTAGAGACGAAGGGACTACTTTGTTTCTGTCAACATCACCTATATGACTCTAGCCACATTCAGTGAGTCAGTAACTTCTCTGGATAGCCTTGCCTGCCACTTAGTAACTTGGCCACTGGATATTTGTGTTCGTAAAAACTTTCATAATACTAGTTTGACATATTTTGGATGTATGTAATGTAGGAGAAACCAATAATGAGGACTTTAAGAAGCTGTGCAGCATTGTAAGGCTGTTTACCGTGGCTCTGTAATCTGGGTGCTCGACCTGTGCCCAATATTCTGTTTGTAGTGGATGGTACAATATACTCAGAGATACTATCTCGTTGCACAGGGCGACCATGGGTATTATTTCTACATTTCTACTGAGCGAGCCGTATTTTGGGTAGTGGCATGGCACTATTCACCTCTTTTGTAATAACTCGATTTCATTTGTAATTTATTTAATTGTTTCTTACTCTAGACAATACTGTTCGTGAAGTTAGATTTTTAAATTGCAGAACTATGTTTTTTTCTGGTAACTTCATCAGCAGCAGAGCATCATCTTCATGGAAACTATGCTTATATTAATGATTATACACTACCATACCACAGTATGGCCAAATATTTAGCGACTGGAGCTTCCAAGTGCATCACTGGGCCCTCAACATTTTCATAAAAGGTATTAAAGGAACTGCCTCCTCCCTCCCTTCCAAAATTAACAAACATACATGCTTAATTCTCTCACTTAGTATTGATTGGATTTTTTCATCACCCTTTAATTTTTGGGAGCGGTAAAGAGCAACCCACTCTGAATATTATGCCAGCACCATTTGTAGGAGTTGGAGATTCCTGTAGAGATTGAGATTGCGAGATTGAGAATCAGGAGGATTGGGCGGGGAAGTAAAAAAGTGACTTGACAGAGTTAGGAGTATGGGGTGATGCAATCTGGAAAAGAGTTGCAGGTTTTTTAGAGTGGTTCCCTGAACAGTGGGGAGTGCTAGGCTTGGGTTGTCTTTTGTTGTTCATAGTAGGAAATAGCATTTGCAGCAAAGCAGGCCAGGTCGTGGCAGTGGTAATCAAAGGGGCAAGGGTGTGAAGCATATGGTTGGTCCTAGGTTAACATTTCGAAAATCAGTGACAGGCCTTTCCTAAAGTGACATCCTCCCCCCCCCCCCCCCCCCCCCCCTCTCCCCCCGAGTATAAGGCTGGAGTTGACTGATGTGATTGCTTTATTGGCTGGAGTTGACTGATGTGATTGCTTTATTGTGATGTGATTGCTTTATTGTTGCTCAAACAGCTAAGTGTCTAAGTTATTATAAATTGTTCGTCCAGACTCTCCTTCTACTAATACATATCACTTTAAGTGAACTGGTCAAGTTCGACAAGCGCTAAGGTGGCATGGGTCACTTTTTACAACTTTATAGATATAGCTAAAATTGTACTAACCTGCACTCCATGAACATGGTCACTACTGTAACTGCCTTAAGGTAGGGTTTCCTACATAGCACCATTCAACCCCAAAAGGTCTTGGTGTGTTTTACACTGATCAGTAAAAAGCAGAAGAAACAACTTCCCGGTGTACCTTTTTTTTTTTTTTTTTTTTTTTTTTATTTCAGTAGATTTTTATTGAAAATTATATTTACATGGTGCAGAGGATATACAGGATATACATGGGAGATACCATACGAAACAAATTAGATGGGGGGAAGAGCTAGGTAATTCATGGGGAGTGGGAAAACCATGACGAGAGGAGAAAAACCTGAGCAGCATGTGTGTTGGTTCTTCCTCTTTAGGTAGAGATCAACAAGAAATCAACAGAAGAATGATCCTTTTTGGTGACTTTTAAATAGTTACATTTTGTATTTTTTTGTTATTTCTGAAAGAAAGGATAGTTTCTTCATAGCCTAGAACTTCAGAGAGGTTCCGTAATGATTGTATTGTATTGTATTGTATATTGGATTTGTAGAGCGCCTTATCACCCCGGGGTCTCTAAGCGCTTAGCGGAGAGTGGACACAGTGTTGTAGGGGAGCAAGCTAGATGGTACCCCATGCCTCCTGAAACAGCACGGTTTTTAGCTTTTTCCTGAAGGGCAACAGACTTGTTTCTTTGCGCAAGCTCTTTGGCAGTTTATTCCATGCACTGAGAATTGTGTAGGAGAAAGTGCGCCCTCCTAGAGAGGACAGTTTGAACGGTGGACAGACCAACAGTGCAGCATCTACAGATCGTAGATTCCTGCTAGGGGCGTACGGAACAAGACGTTCCTTAATATATTTAGGGGCTTGCCCGTATAAGGCTTTATGCGTAATGCATAGGTCCTTGAACTTGGCCCGCTGTTTCACTGGCAGCCAATGAAGTTTGCGAAGAAGGGGGGTGGCATGAGTCCTTCTTGGTTTATTGAAAATGAGTCTGGCCGCGTCGTTCATGACTATCTGGAGTCTGTTCATCAGCTTTTGTGGAGTACCGACATACAGAACATTGCCGTAGTCCAGACGTGCCAGGATTAATGCTGATACTGCTCTCCATGATGGGCGAGTCTTTGAGAATAACTTAGCAACGGCAGTGTTTGTTTGTTTATTATTTATTTTCCTTACTTATGAGATTTTTTTCTGTTCTTCTAGCGATATGAAGGGAGAAAGAGATAAATGAGTTATTGGTTTAGTATTTTGAATGTAACGTGTGCAAGTTTAAATTTAACTCTTGCATCCCATGTTAACCATTGCGGTTCCATCATGAGTGGTCTAATTTTAGCCTGTAGTAATCCCTGCCACTGAATGCAGTAGTGCTTTAATAGGCACCAACAAGGTTTTGAGAAGATCCTATGATTAGTGCAATTTAGTAATCAAACATTACATTTACGATAGACTAACAATTCAGCAATCTGAATTATTTAATAAAGGTTTATGGTGTTTCACAGTGAATAACACCTCTCAGCCTGATTTTTCTGTTTCATCTAAATGTTTTTTCGTGGTGAGATTTAAAATATTCTAGAACCAATAGTCTTAACTTGGGATAGTTTAGGTGATAAGCCATCAGTATTTTACTCTTCAATCCTGTTCATGTCCATCTTTGATTTATACTCTTATGTTAAAGGAATAAATCCAGTGTCTACACAGTTAATTTTCAGGACATCTACTTTCAAATGTTTGTTAGGCAGTCTTTGAGAAGAGCGATGCCCACGAAGGAAGAAAGTCAGGACTGTGCCTGAGCACTCACGCGGGTCTTCAGAATATCTGAGCTTAGATGGTCTGTTATATCAATTGACAAGGATATTTCACTAAATACTAGAAGGCAAACGTTTCTATTCTCCGATATGTGTTAAATGTTATCGATAATTTAGATAGTTTCTGTGCTGCAGCCCTTGTGGATTGTCGGTATGTTTTCTTGTACTGTGAAATCAGATGGTTAAAATGAAGCACATTTCTCAAGGCTTTCCCTAGCCAAAGGTTACTGGTCTGTAGCTGGTCAGAGAAATAAGATCAGTTTTTTTGTATTGGTGTATTTTGGGCCTTCTTTCATGATTCTGTTCTGGGTACTTCCTTTCTAGTAAGAGGTTTGTACAATGCGACATGTGGTTTTACTGAAAAATGTGTACCTTGTATCGATGCTAGAGGCTGGAAAAGCATCATCTAAATAAGAGTGTTTTATAGAGTTTATTGTCATTGCCAATTACTCTTCTCATATGGTTGTGAATTGAGTCCACTTGCAATTTTCTAGACTAATGAGCAATAATTTTGATGTCCTGCCGCAGTGCTGTGTTCATAAGGGCCCTACCTTCAGCCTTGTTTACTAAAGAAAAAACTCAAAGCGTTGCAAACCTTGCTCTGCCTTTTACTCCCCCTTGTTTTCACACTAATATACATATGCATTTAGGTTTACATAGCTATGCATTTCTTCCCTCCGACCTTATTTAGATCATGCCCCAAATGTCGATATCTCTTTGCCCGGTTGTAGCCTCTTGGTATCGAATCACTGTCTCCTAAGTAGGTTTTCCTGATATTAATCCTGGTCTGCTCTGATCCATTCTTCATTCCTTGTGTCCCTGTTCCACTTTTATGCCTCCTGTCTATCTGCGTTCACCTTTCCTTTTGCATAGAGCTACTTGCTTTATAACAATACTGAACTCTATGATCATTGTTCTCACAACTTTTTTCCTAGCGAGAACTTCCCTCAAAACTACTTTTTTGCTCAGCCCCAAGCCCAATTCCTTACTCCTGTGTACTTTGCAAATTTATGATGTACCAAATTCAATAAAGTTTATTTTGGTTTTAAAATGTTAATAACTATAAAAAATGAACACGTGTGGTAAACAAAATATACATCATAGATCGTCGAAAGAAAATAAACTAAAGTCCACCAATAACGAATAGCCCTATTATTCTTAATTCAACTAAAATTAAACTATAAAGTACAAACTGAAAAAGATATGCACTTGATAAATACATTGGTGGTAAATAGCTTGTTACATTCTAATCTGTTGTATAGGATATATGGTATACCAAAAAGAGGCATACAATGTAAAGACACAAGGTTTTCTCCCTTACCAGTGGACAGGGGCTTGCTCTGGCAATCCCAATGTGTTCTGTTAGAGGGTAGTGTAGTTGAGCATCCTTAGACTTAACACAGGAGTGCAAGACATCTGAAAATACATACAATGGTCACTACATGAGACCCCACTCAATGTAGCAGATCCACATAAATGTATAAAAATATCTTTGTTTAGGCATCAGAAGAAAATCATTTAGGTAAGTGTGTGTGTGTGTGTGTGTGTGTGTATATATATATATATATATCATTTTTATAAATCTTTTTATTAATTGAAAAAACAAAAAATCAACGGTAGGAATGAACAACTGTCGTGTATTTCTATAGGTTCTGATTCGATCCCCCTATTCCTGACCCTATTCTGGTTAAACTTACTAGCTAGTTAACTAACAGCCCATGAGGCAAGAAATCCCCCATGATGCAGATACCGTTATCTGACGCAGTCACACTACGGCACAGGAACGTGTTATCTGATTAGGTCATAACGCTTGAGATCTAATTAGACAAGCGATATTCCTCCAGCCCCTGATAAGGCATACGACGTTCTCATAACAAATCAAACCTATGACAACCTGGATAATCCGTGCGGCCATTGTTTTGATTTCACAGAGAACTTTAGTAAAGAATGTGCTAACGAGCAAGTCGTATGACATCTTTATTGACGTACCTATGTCCATCCTTACGTCAATCTCGGCACCTTTAAGGTATAAATATTGCCGACCTTGCCCTATGCAAACACACGCGTGGTGACAAGACGGAGCAGCCATACTTGCCGAAGCCGAGAGCAGAAGCAGACCCCGCAGGCAGCAGCCCCGCCTTCCTGACGCGCTGAGAGACGCGCTGCTATCTCAAGCCGAGAGACCCAGCACCGGCGCTTCTGGGCAGCCCTCGCAGGCAGCCTGGAATATCGAGAGCAGAGAAAGAGATACCATTCCTCATTCATCCTAAATTCCAGGTACAGAACTGAATAACCCCTCCTAGAGAATTCTTTAGTTATTCACTTGGCAAAAACAAACTTAAACTAAACTGTAACTTTCTATTCCCGCCCACTCATTAGACTTAGGTCAGGTACACGGGGTAGGCGTATTTAGAAACACCAGTTGAGTACGTTTAGTCAAATGTATATGTGTATGTAAATATATTTTAATCATTTTAAACATCATATGGCTCAGAAACCATATCAATGTTTTTACAGTATTATTTTATACTATTGCTTCTAATGTATGCACTTTACTTAACTATAAGTATTGCAATAATATCGATCCATTTCTCTTGTACGAGAAAAGAGACTGATCAATAAATAACATCTTTTATTGAACACGCCCGTCTCTTCCTTTTCTCTACATTCTGATGAGACTAAGAATGCACGTACTGACTGAGTAAAATAATTGCCTTGTGCTCACACGACTCTCGAGATTGACTCTTGATTAGGGGAGAGCAAAGTTGTCATGTTCTATGGTTGTCAGAAACTAAATCCCTTCTTGTCTAATCAGGGGAGTTCATCCTTCCTTGAACATTCGAGAAAGTTTCTAGCGAACTCTGAGCTTAGCTGGCAAACCCAAAAATTAAGTCTAGTTTCGACAGTAGTAGACCTAGTTAACGTCTGGCCTAGGTCTTTACTGCTGTAGGTACTATTCCAATGCGCAGAGCCTATTGGGAAAATAGGAGCTACACTACATGGCGCCCAACGCGTTTGGAAAGGGCGATAAAACTAACGTAAGACATTTAGAGTAACTCAGTCGTGCTTTCTCACTCAGACCCCTTTTCCCAAATACTCCAAAGACGTCTGGAGTGGGTGAAAGGTTATTATATCCTCCAAAACCTCGCAGGAGGGAACTCCTATGTATGGTTCTTGGTCTAGTCAACGTTGAAGGATAAAACAGTTCCAAAATATTGTGCACCTAATCTCTGTTTCCATAAAGAAACCTGATCTGCAAATAAAAATAATACCATCCTGTCAGTAAAATGGGAGACAGTGATGGAGAAAGAGAGGCAATTAGATTAGCTACTGAAATAGCAGATGCTGATGCTACCATGCAAACAGCAGACCCGGATATAATACTCATCCAGGTCGCCAAAAGGAGATCTATAACCTTAAAACTTATAGAAAATGGACTGACACCTAGAGGTGGCACAGTCATATTCGTAATTGAGGCACACGAATATCGGCAGACAGAGGTATACTATACATGGATACATTTTCCAGCAGCAAATGCTGTAACAAAGTACTTCCACTATTACAAAGTAGAGGAACCTCCTGAAACGTACACTCCTTTCGAGGAGGTGGAAGTACCACTCAAATTCCAAGAGCATTTGCTCTTATTTGATGGCGCCCTAAAACATAATAATCACATTACAAGGCTCGGTCCTTTAGGAAGACCAGGAGCAACGTGGCCGGTCTTAGCCGGATACACACCACATCCAGACATCGACGAGATGACTGCACCAGAGCTATTAATACAGCTAAAACAACTACTAAAAATTCACAGACAATTAGTTCAGTATGTAATGCGGACTTCAACAATTCAGCCAGCGATTAAAATTCCACAGCTGACCCCTCACCAGGGGAACACAAATAAAATCACACCACAGAACATCCAATCCTGCCTAGGTAAAGTTCCAGCTAAACGGGAACAGATACCATTCTGGTTGGCACAGAAAATCACCCAAATAGAGGCGGTGTTTCCTGACACCACCCCATTAGAAAAGCACAGGATTCTGACTATATGTCTCCCAATGGGAATCGCACCACACATTGAGGACTGTGACACTTGGGGTACGGTCTTTGCTTCAATCTACACACAAACGCACGGTGTTCCATCCATTTCGGTAATACCAGATGTGCTAAAACAAATTCAAGATGAATACGGTCCAGAACCTGCTTTAACTCTTGGTATGAAATTACTGAAAGACTTCAAGCAGGTCTCGGCTATATTACTAGCCAACATAAAGGGTGAAGCAGCAAACGTGGCGATCCGCCAGAGGTTAAGAGACAGATATAGCAGACCAACCAGCTGAAATTGCCAGAATCATAGAAAAATCCTATGAAGAACTAGGCAGAGATAGTCTAGGTGGAATACCAGTAAAACCGCAACTGACTACAAGTCCAGAAAAAATATTTTTTAATAATAATTCACCAAAAAAGAACTGGGATGGAAATAAACAATCCAATCCTAAAGAAAAGAAATTCCAGTCCAGAGGAAGGTCTCCTAGGCGAAGAGAGAAATCTCCAAACCCGAGACAAAGGTCACCTCAGAGTGAACCCTCTGGGAATAGATATAACCTTAGAAATAGGGATAATATTAAAAAACCTGATAGATATCAAGACATTGATACACGTCCGTCTCAATCTTTTCAGAATTCCTCGCAGAAATCGGAAAGAAGAGGACGATCAGAAGAGCACGCCAAGTCCAAAGACAAGGAACCTGCTCAACTGAAAAAGAAATCACAATTTCCAAAAAAGAAGGTAGCCAGTATCAAGGTAGTTAACAATGCCGAGAATACTGAGGACACAACTGAAAAACGGAGAATGGGCTCAGACAATGCTAGACAGCGCAGCAGAGGTGAGCATAGCTCGCAAAGTCCTTATGAATCATCTGGAGACAGTGGACACGAATGAATACCTTCAAGTGGAAACTGCAGATACCAGAGTTAGCAAGCCCCACAAAATATACGAGATAACATTACGTATAGAGGGAGATAAGACTAGGAAAATAAGGGGACTATTTTGGGATAACCTATCCAAGGGCTATGACATCCTTCTAGCTGAAAAAGACTGGCCACCGGAGTTTGTCAGGGAGTGCCCTCATGGCGAAGAAGTAATTATGCCTGCCTTCTCGAATCAAATACCGATTCATAAAAAATACACACTTGCTAGAAAGTGGGCAGTGGCCTTAGCACCTGCTTTATATAAAAATCACGTAGGATGGGATGAGGATTCTCCTCCTCACAAAGTCCAGTTAAAATCACAACCTACTGCACAAAGGCAGTACCCAATTAAGCAAGAAGCTAAAAAACAAGTAAATGAAATACTAGATCAGCTAGAATACCAGGGGGTGATTGAAACTTGCACCTCACAAATGAACAATCCTTTGTTTCCGGTCTCCAAACCAGACAATTCGTACCGTCTAGTTTTGGATTACCGACACCTTAACACATGTTGCAAAACTTTTGCAGTGCAAAACTCACACAGTGCTGCACTAATGAATAACATAGTGCGCAAAAAATACAAAACAACCTTGGACATCTCCAACGGATTCTTTTGTCAAAACATAGCACCAGAGAGCAGATATTTAACTGCATTTTCAGTAAATGGCACTCAAAAACAATTCTGTCGGTTAGCCCAGGGGTACAAGAACAGCCCGGGGGTATTCTCAGCGAGAGTAACAGAATTACTACAACTATATGATGATGAAGCATTATCTTATGTCGATGACATTTACTTAACAGATGATGACTTGGAGACTCACTTGAAAAGAGTGAACACCATAATACTTTGTTTCGCTGCAGAGGGTTACAAATTCAACTTCAAAAAGTCCAGAATTGCCCATCTGACGGTCCTATTCTTAGGATATGAGTTATCAAGTGAAGGCAAAAGCCTGGCAGACAATTTCCTAGAGAAATGTGCCGTAATCCAAGCTCCTAAAACACTAAAAAACCTACAGTCAATTCTAGGCTTCCTAAATTTCGGAAGAACATATATTGCAAATTACGCAGAAAGGGTCAAACCCCTTTACGATCTAATTAAACCAGACTTTAAAAGATCCAGTTGGACTCAAGCACACACAGAAATTTTGAGATCCTTACAAACAGACATGCTAATTAAAACAAAATTAGAAACCCGTGATAATACACGCAACCTTGTGATCCGAGTCATCCCAGGGAGATACGGATTCACATACCTAACCTCTAATGAGGGAGATAAGGTACCAATTGCATTCAAATCACATTTGTACACAAAAGCTGAACAGAGATTCAACAACAAAGGAAAAATTGTTCAAGCAGTTCAAACCGCAATAGCTAGAGAAAAAGACATAGCTGACGGTAGACATATCACAGTCAGAACAGCGGAATCAGCCTTTGAGGCATTAACAACACCGTGTAATTTACCAACAACAACATTGGATCCAGAATGGTTACAATGGGTAAATTCAATCACAACGGACAAAGTATATTACTTCTTTGATCCAGAACTAGAAGAATTAAAAAATCTAAAATATGAAAAAACGTATCCTCTGCCAATCGACATTCTGCCTCTACGACATTACGCCTGTGTAATCTATACAGACGGACATGCTCAACCCTCCGTTTGGGGAGAACATGCATACAATCCCACATGTGAGATTACAAAAGAAGTGTGGCACGGAGGTAAACTAAGACCTCTATTAACAAAATCACACTCAGTAGAAACTAATTCAGAACTACAAACTGAAATATTAGCTTTGAAAATGGCGCTAGATAATGCGGATCGCGAATTCCCGACACTTATAGTGTCAGATTCATATTTCTGCGTCAAAGCATATAACAAGGATTTGCAGACCTGGATTCAGAACGATTACAAAGATGACACGGATGCACCAATAAAGCAGAGACTGCTCTGGGAACAGGTAGCTCTTTTGAAAAAAGAACTACCAAAGACTCACGTGACACACTCACTGAGTCACCAGCGTGATGGCGTTCACGTTGTAGGGAATTCATTGGCTGAAACAGCCGCAGCGGCAGCCAGTAAACCGGCTCCCGTAGATCGAAAAAAGCGTACATTAAAATACATTGACGGCGAAACAGTGCTGGCAGTAAAAACGTCATCAAAAGGCGACTGCTCGGCGTTACCGATCAACTATCCACTCAATTACACATACATCATAGATGCAAACTCCATTCCTTTTGCTCGAATCCCTGGAGTGGGGGATAGAGTGATTCCAAACATGGACAGGAGAAACTTGTTAATCGCAGACGCACACATGGGCGAGGGTCTCAGACACCTTAAATTAAAAGATTCTCTGGAAGAATTACAATCACGGTACTGGTGGCCAGGCATGAGCCTGCACTACACCATGTTTGTAAAAAACTGCCCAAACTGCAACAGAGATCGCAGTGGGGAGAGAAGCAGTTTAATACCTCGTCGTATCAAGGCAGATAACATCACCACTAAAAAGAATGGCTTGCGATTAACATATACAGGCTAGTTCCCACTTATAATGTAGATCCACAGCACTCGGCTGACGCCCGGACTGTTATACAAGATTTGCGAGTCTAAATGGCATATACGCTAAGAGCATGCTACGTTCGACCATTTTTTTTCTTTTTCTCAGGCAATCCAGCCTGGGGGGGGGAAAGAATGGCCAAATGAGCACAGCCCAGCGGGAATCTTCTCACTTCCTTCCTGAGGGTATGGGATGGTGTAAAGAAAAAACCAAGACAGAAAGCAATCTATAATAGAAAGGATATTAGGTTCGGGAGCTGGGTGGGTCAAACATCTAATAAGTGTCCAACGTAGTCTAAATAACTTGCCAAGAAATTCTCTGAAGGGATTCAGTCCGTACGAATTATTATTCGGAACTAGGATGTTGATCTCTGACCTTGATAGTCAGACTTCAGTGGTAACAGAAAAAAGCTTTGATGTCAAAGACCGTTTGGCTATTTTGCAGGACTTAAACAAAACAAGAAAAGACCTGAGCAACATACAGTTGAAAGAACAGCCAACGACCACTGAAGAATCACCACCTGTCCCAGCAAGACCTGTCTGGATTCCAAAAGTCGGGGATCTAGTCAGGGAGAAGATCGCGGTAAAGAAGGAATTTGGGCCTTCTTACAGAAAAGCAGTTCCTGTATTGTCTGTCAACGGGACAAGATCAGTTGTACTACCGCCACTTGCTGGAAAAAAGGAGAACCGAGTTGTATCCATCGACCTGGTAAAACCACAACATGTGGCCGATAACCAACAGTAGGCCAAGTGGACTCCCAATAAGTAGCAGAACACCAAGGTTTGCTACCAGTACAGAGGTCCTATCAAAGAGGCTCATCACATTCGAAACGCCTACAGAAGAACAACAAGGACTATGCAACAATGCAATAGAACTTAGACCTCTGAAAACCCAAATAAAGACATTTAGCAGAGACACACCAATCTATACAGAAGTACCAAGTGAAAATGCAAGAAACAAAAATCCTGAACCAATTGGAACAATTGACAGAACTGCATCCGGTTACTTCATCAACTTCGATGATTCCTCTGAAGGCTTCAGCGAACAAAAGACACAGCCATCATCAAAATCCTTTAAAGACAAAGCGAAGGAACTTTTGAAACAACTGAAAGAAACATATCTAGTTTCTCCATGGATTGAATTTTGGGTGGGTTTTGGTGCATTTATCCTCATACTTTGGCTCATCATGGTATTTACCTTGGGACGCTTCATTGAGGGAAAATATGCTAAAATGGACACAGCAAGTCAGAACATCAACTTGGTCCTCAAACCACACACATCTTCACACGTCGAGAAAAGAGAACTTTCTTCAGAACTTTCTTCAGCCAACTTCACAGCAATTCCAATATCTGGTGGGGTAGCCTGGGACAACACTGACTATGAAATTTATGGTCCGGTCGAGATCCTGAAATATCCACACCAAATCAAGATCTCCTTGAGTGACTTTGCAAAACCAAACTCATTTGCTGATGATTGGGACTTTGAAAGTATAAACAATATGATGTCTGACTTAGTAATGTCTGCTAAATTTACAAAACATGATTATTTGCAGGGTTCTACAAATTATGACAGCATGTACTGCTATAACCATTATGGTAACCATTTCTTGCATAAATCTGCACAACCTAGAAATGTTTTAAATTTTAATCAATGGGAACATTGTGCTACACCTCCAAAAGGGAGCTCTAGAACCGTGTATGGCAAATATTCATATTTTTCAGGTTTTAACATAACTAATGCTGAAACATTTTATTACAAATTGTCAAACAAGACAGGGATGAAAACCATGATAACCAACACAAAATTGATATATTCAGATTCTTTCTTTGAAAAAATGAATACTTTTGGATTTGATTATTGGGACAAACATGTTGATTTGAAAAGTGTTTGGGGTACAAAAGAATGGCAAGTACAGGGTATAGAAGCTTTGTTTAGAGCCTGCATGATCCCAGAACAAATGATATTTTTAAATGACACCGTTCAACAAACCACCTGTCTTGGCTTAGCCAAAATCAAAGATTTAAATAACCTGTCTATTCCAAAGCCAACAATGTTTAGCAATAACTCTGAAACAGATGAAGAAATAGACATAAACCATATACTTAACCAAAACAGAACACATCCTGATTGGAAACAATGGTTGATCTGGCCCACAGATACAAATAACTGTCAAGATAGATTCCTGAATAAAACACAGGGTTTCAAAATGAACAGGCCAGACCCTAGATATCCCCAAAGACATCACCCAGGGATAATAACAACCTACAGTGTGGGCAAATTATGCCTTCAATGGCTACAAACTTCCACACTGCCTGAAATTAAGCAACACCTAACTTTACTTACTGATGGTGCTGACTTGCGTGATTTCATAATGGGACCACGCAAACAGCGTCAAAAGCGTTTCATAGCAGCCTCTGTATATGCAGCATACAATGAGGCCTGGAAGGTTACTCAAATTGAGACAGCAGAAAGAATACGGGAAATTGACCGTATTAATTTGGAAAAATCACTTTCTGTAGTGGACAATGGGTTAATGACTCTGTCCTCCAGAATTTTTTCATTGGACAGCATTGTGTCTTCAGCAATCGATATATTATCGCAAGACTTACTGTTATTACAACATGGTCAGTCACAATTGCGTTCTATTGTACAGCTTGGCTGGACGTTACAAAATCTGCGTTCAGGCTATGTGCCTTGGCGTTTAATCAACACAACGTCACTATTTCAAATCTTTAACCTTACTGATAGACAAATCGGTATGGCGCAGAAGGGTGCTGATTATACAATCTTGAGCATTGAAAAACTAGAAAGATTACCGTTGACAATGTCAGAACGACCTGTCAGTGAATGGATAATCCACGGAATCATAAATATTCCAATCTCAACCTTCAGGTTTCAATACTGCCAAAAATATATACAGGCTGGCATGTACGAGAAATTGGGAAAGGGGTACCTTAAAACAACATGGAACCTGCCCTATTCACATGCATGTATCAGTAACAAAGGACAGAAAGTGTTTCTTAGTGGCATCAATTGTGCTATGTCACTAAGCGGCACGCTTCTGTGTAACGGTATTAGTTTGCACGGAGCCTGTGAAGGGAATTCATACAACCTTTCATGTCACCAGCAAGGCGCACCTGCAACTGAAATAGAACCATTCTTTCAAAGACTCTATAATGGGAGTTACATTCTTATTGTAGACCGCAGATGCTGTAGTCTTATGCCCGGGACTCCTTATCTCGTCACTACGACGGCGAAGGTCAAGTGCTGTGGACGTTCTTTGTTCCCCAGCTCCTTTCCAGACAGGGAGGCGAGGGCAAGGCCCAGTTTGAAAATTACTTCTATTCGAATAGACACTTTAAGCAGAATGAAAACAGTGCTTCTTCAGACGCCTACAAGGCTCACGTCATCTAAAGAAACGTATGATCTACAAGTCGCAAGGACGACTGCAGAGATACATACATTATTATCAACTAATTCCCCCGTACATTTCGCGGAAATCCTGAGCGAAATCTTAAATATTTCTGATACCACAGGGGTCTCAAAGGTATTTAAGACAGTATTTTCGATGGCATTAACACCATTCAAAGCCATACTGGGTATTTTTCCAGACTTCGTCCATTCGATTTTTGGCGGACTTCCCCTGATCCTAGGACTAATTGCAGGAATCCTATTCCTAGTCCTTATTTTTCGTTATGGCAACCCATGTCACAGATCAAACTCTCGCGACAATGGAAGATACGATCCTAGCCATTGGATACCGGGACCGGATATCAAAAATCCTGGGACTATCCCGGCTTAGAGACCTAAACATGACTTGGTTTCTATCATTTCGACCAATGTGGCAGAGGTGTGTTTTACCTGTACTAAGGTGTCTGCTATGCGGAGAAGAATGCATGTTAGACACCTGTCTGACGCTACAATCGGATGCGCCGGTGGATGCAGATACACTGTTGGTTCCTACCAAGGTTCACGCACTGTGCTGCCCTCAAAGGCTGCCAATTCTGATGACGGCATTCCTGGAATCTTCACCACTGCGATTGAAGAGTAGTGAAGTTCAAGATGAAAGCAGCATCGAACAGGTACGACCTTCTGTCAGCAATGCAAATCAGAATGTCAATGGAGACAATCATGCGCATGAATGCATGGTTACCCCTATTTCCGACTTAGAGGAACTTTCCCATGAAGCTGTTGACAGTTTTTTCGAAAGCCTGAATGATATGATGTTCTCTCCGGAACAGAAATAGAGACTTTTGAGTAAACTCGCACACGGCGTTCCCTGAATTCGGCCTTCAACTTTAAAAATAAAGTCACATGAACAATTACAATCCAGTTCACGGACAGCAACTTTTTTCAGCAAGCCCCTAAAATATTTTTCTATATATTTTTTCCCGGGACACTGATTTTCTGCTTAAAGTAAGAGACTATTCCTAGAGAACTAAGATTTCTATTTTAGATACTTTATAGACTTTATAGACTTTAGCTGCCCGCTGGTATGTTCGCAATAGATTTTATGTGATGAAATGGTTTCGACTTTTTTCTGTATAGCCATATTAAGAGCCATTTCATGTGTATTTCTCATATACCAACAATCAATAATGCATAACAATGCGTGTTCACTTTTGCATTTAATTCATAGCTTAAGTGCATACAATATATATGACTGCAATTTTTCAGTATATTTGAAAATTTCGAAATGCATTTATGTATTTTGGGGTGGTAAGGTATACACTATACTCTATAGTATGTTGTACTATGTTATACTATGCATAGATTAGTAGATATGACCATAGTTAGCGTGGAGTGGGTGTCGTGTATTTCTATAGGTTCTGATTCGATCCCCCTATTCCTGACCCTATTCTGGTTAAACTTACTAGCTAGTTAACTAACAGTCAGCCCATGAGGCAAGAAATCCCCCATGATGCAGATACCGTTATCTGACGCAGTCACACTACGGCATAGGAACGTGTTATCTGATTAGGTCATAACGCTTGAGATCTAATTAGACAAGCGATATTCCTCCAGCCCCTGATAAGGCATACGACGTTCTCATAACAAATCAAACCTATGACAACCTGGATAATCCGTGCGGCCATTGTTTTGATTTCACAGAGAACTTTAGTAAAGAATGTGCTAACGAGCAAGTCGTATGACATCTTTATTGACGTACCTATGTCCATCCTTACGTCAATCTCGGCACCTTTAAGGTATAAATATTGCCGACCTTGCCCTATGCAAACACACACGTGGTGACAAGACGGAGCAGCCATACTTGCCGAAGCCGAGAGCAGAAGCAGACCCCGCAGGCAGCAGCCCCGCCTTCCTGACGCGCTGAGAGACGCGCTGCTATCTCAAGCCGAGAGACCCAGCACCGGCGCTTCTGGGCAGCCCTCGCAGGCAGCCTGGAATATCGAGAGCAGAGAAAGAGATACCATTCCTCATTCATCCTAAATTCCAGGTACAGAACTGAATAACCCCTCCTAGAGAATTCTTTAGTTATTCACTTGGCAAAAACAAACTTAAACTAAACTGTAACTTTCTATTCCCGCCCACGCATTAGACTTAGGTCAGGTACACGGGGTAGGCGTATTTAGAAACACCAGTTGAGTACGTTTAGTCAAATGTATATGTGTATGTAAATATATTTTAATCATTTTAAACATCATATGGCTCAGAAACCATATCAATGTTTTTACAGTATTATTTTATACTATTGCTTCTAATGTATGCACTTTACTTAACTATAAGTATTGCAATAATATCGATCCATTTCTCTTGTACGAGAAAAGAGACTGATCAATAAATAACATCTTTTATTGAACACGCCCGTCTCTTCCTTTTCTCTACATTCTGATGAGACTAAGAATGCACGTACTGACTGAGTAAAATAATTGCCTTGTGCTCACACGACTCTCGAGATTGACTCTTGATTAGGGGAGAGCAAAGTTGTCATGTTCTATGGTTGTCAGAAACTAAATCCCTTCTTGTCTAATCAGGGGAGTTCATCCTTCCTTGAACATTCGAGAAAGTTTCTAGCGAACTCTGAGCTTAGCTGGCAAACCCAAAAATTAAGTCTAGTTTCGACAGTAGTAGACCTAGTTAACGTCTGGCCTAGGTCTTTACTGCTGTAGGTACTATTCCAATGCGCAGAGCCTATTGGGAAAATAGGAGCTACACTACACAACAATTATACAAATATATGGTGAGAAATAGACGGTTAATCCCAAAGGCAGAAGCTGAATCATGAGATGGTTCTTGAGTGCGGCCGTATAAAGTACAATTAGTATAAATACAATCTAATCGGCATTATTCATAAGTCCACCACCCATAGGCACAGGATTATCATGAATAATGCAATTTCGAGTGGCAGGAGAGCATAATAATGTAGAGCAGTGGACAAAACATCGATTGCAACCAGCTCGCAGCACTAAGAAACGACACATTGTAGGAAACTGTGCAAACACTACCACCCCCAGGACCCAGTCCACCCACCAGGCAGGATAACCCATTAGGAAGACACCCATTGTCAGGATATGAATAGGATATAAAACATAAAAACGAAAACAAAGACAATACAATAAACCCCTCCCCCCACCCTGCACCCCTGCATATGGCTGTCGCCTAACCCCAACTAGCAGTGCGCCTGTCGCCCCAACTAACTAAATACTAAAAGTAGTAAAATGGAGAAGGAACTCGTCATACAGGCTCCCGAACTCCCCTCCCCCCGCCAGAAACAAACAACCCCTGTAGTATAGTAAAAAAACCCATAATAATTATTTAGTCGCGCACTGACCACGGGCGTCAATACGTCTGTCTACACGGAGCCCTCATCCTCCATCACAATGTACTCCGTGGAAAACTCAGCTCGTTTCGGGTCATGCAATGGATCTGGGTCCGGTCCCATTTGCCCTGTCTCAGCTGCACCAACGATCATTTTGCGGACAATGGCTTCCACATGCGAATGCAGTGCACCGATGGCGGCCAGTACGGTCCTCAGCGAGGGTTCACACTCCGTCTGACCCATCCCCGCTCGCTCAATTTCAAACATGGTCTTTTCCCTGGAGAGCCGGGTTTCTCCAGGGGAACAAACGAGAGTAGAGCGGACGGCAACAGAGGGCGACTTAACGATGACACAGCTGCGATCTGTACTTCACTACCGCGAGCGAGGACCCCAACCCATCGAACCCCGGTGGAGGCAAACCGGGACTCCGGGACGGGGACCCCTGCTTACAGCCTCCGACGTGTCCTGTCACCACTCATTCGATGTTACAGACCAAATGATCGCCATCAGAATCGGGCAAGGATAACCTTCACTGCGAGAGACCGGACCCAACCCGAGTCCCAAGGCCGATGTTGTTCAACTGAAACCCGGCTGGGCCAGTACTGGAGGCCCCGGCTCACAAGCTGGACTAGGCCGAGAATGAAAACACGGTGTAACTCAGTCAATCAAGCCGGTAAAATTCTCGGGATTGCACCGTCAGGCTCTGCTACTATTCATCCACACGGAGGTCTGGCCTAAAATCAGGATATGGGCCAGGTTCATCCGGCTGAAGACTGAGGTCTGCGGAGCTGGGAGCTTAAGCGGCCATCTTGTTTGCTAGCGTAGCTCCTCCTCCAGGTAAGTATATTTTTAAAAATAAATTTTTTTAAGTTAAAGTTAACAGTAAAATTTCTGGAGTCTACAATGTTATCCTAAGGGAGAAAAGGTCAATGCGGCATTCAGGTATAGTACAGCGACTTACGGGGACCATTCTCCAAAAGTTAAGGTGAGTGGTGGGCAAGGTTCAAGGCGGAATGAGCAGAAAACCACCAGCGGCACCAGGGTGACCGTGTGCAGAGGTGCAATACAGCATCAAGTACCCAATGTAATGCTATAGAGAGTGGTTGCGGTAGAAAGAGGCTGCTGGAGGGGACTTGGAGACCAGTCTGGTGAAACAGATTGGCTTCGGTTCGTGCGATGTTGGGTGAAGTGGGGACACCTTTGGTTCTAATCTAAAAGAGCCCCGGTGAAATCCCCTACTCCACAAGGAAGCCAAAAAACTTTAAAGAAGGATATCCAGCCACCCAAGTTTCAGTCACATATCAATGCGGTCTGGAAGGCTTAAAAAAGAAACAACAAAAACCCGCAAGAAGACTAACAAAGATCTCATAGAACCGCCCTGGGAACAGGAGATGGTGCAATCACCCCCCCCCCTCCCCCAGGCACTATCACCACCTTCTTCACAGCATCATGACTACGAACCTGGCCCCTCAGACCACACTATCAAGACGGAAATAACAATTTCTCCAGTGCCCTCCACCAAACATCATAATATGCAGGACGAAATAACTAATGACGCAAAAGAGAGGACCATCCGAGATTATTTCAAGAAATATGGATCTAAAGTCCAAACCTCAACCAACCCTACGAAACATCGTCCTCATTAGCTCAGTCTTCTAAAACTTTTCCCAACGTTGATCGAGTCAAGATTAAAGTGCAGGCCCTGATTCATGAACAGCTTCATAAGCAGGTTACCATCACATCCCCAGATGGTCATCCCACAAGGGACGAACCCCGGATGTCAGGAAAAAAAGGGGTCAACATCAGCCACTCAGCCTGAAGGCATGTCCCCCACTTTACAACAAGTTCATCAACTAAATAAGGATTAATGCTCATCGGCAATATCAATCTCAAGCAACAACACTCCTCTCAACACTAGATTACCCCTGCAGCAGGAAATCAACCCTCATGTAGATAACTCAATCTCTTCCGGAAATAAAATACAATTTACCCCACAAGCAGCACAGTGGACCAGGACCACTCCGGGTACTAGCAAACTGTTAACGCCAACAACGCCACCCTTCTTGGTCTATCAGGAATCACCTGAAGCAAAGCAAGGCGAACCCTCCTGGACTTATCTTTTTTCAAATCAGAATCAAACAAAACAAAAATTGAGACTGAAGGTGACGAGTCTACAGTGTTTGTTTCCCACTGACGTCTGGCCCCAGCTTTTACAAACCTTAAAATCTACGGTATTTGCATTAAACTACCACTCAGATAAACTCGACTTACAAGTCGACCTTCTAAACACACTAGCTGTATTCACAGCAGGGATTGACAACAAACTGGAAGGCTTGAATGCCCAAATTACAAAAGCACAATCCAAAGTCAACCTGACCCAAGCGATATGCTGCTGCTCACCAATTATTGATAGCCTCTCAACGCTTCCCCAGTTCCTTACCCTGCTTCTGACAGAATTAAGGAAATTACCACCAGGTTCACATGATACACCACATCATACATGCTCGCCCACAAACAATGTAACCATTCAGAAAGCTAATGATCAAAGCATAAACCATAACAAAACAAGCAACGGAAATAAGGCCTTACCAGCAAAAACCGACACCCAACTGACCTACGTCCCAGCAGCAGTAACGCCCCCAGATAAGCAAGTGGCTCCTAAGGATTTCAGCATCTTTCAAACCAACAAATTAAATAATAAAAACAATATCACGCTAAAAACAGAAATGCCGTTTATGACCGAGATAAAGCAAGATACTGACACCCGAGACGCGGACCCGAGGTCGAGACCAATGATTAAACCCCCTCAAAACCAACATTTAAGCAAAAGAGAAAGGAAGACACAAAGGAAAAAACACAATATACGCAGCACAGTGGTCCTAAATACGACTAGTGTCCCCACCCCCTCCCATTTCGAAAAGGACAATACACGTTGCAGTTCAATCAACTCTGCGAGTTCGAATAACATTTTTTCACCACCAAAAAATTAATCTCCGCAAGTAACCACAGAGTCAATCAGTAAGACGCTATTGTCACCCTTCCACGGTAAAAACCATAAGGATTCATCTGCAGCTAAGGGCGAGGTCTTAGTCAAGTCTCCATACCACCCAACTTTAGACAACCCAGAAAGAGCTACCAAGTCAGAAACATTGTCTCATATGGCTACGACTAGACCAGAAGACCCGACAGCTTCAACAAATACAGCCAATTTACCAAGGGAAAACAAAAACAGGGTAATGATAGACCAGCATGAGGATGCGCATAGGTCAAGACGCAAGGAGAACTTCCAAATAACACTATTCAAGAACTGGGACACAACACAAATGGGCAAACATCCCTCCAGGATTTAGCCCCCCCAACCCCAAGAAGAACAAGCGGGACATAAGCTACAGTCACTTCACACTCAAAGGAGAATCGATTTTACCACAGACAATAGATGAAAAGAATCATAAGACCGCCAGCCAGGTCTTTACAACAATAAACCCAAAAACTAAATTGTTATTTATCACTGAATATCACACCCAAGTACCACATGACATCCTGAATAGAGGGAACATTTTGAAACTCTTTAAAAATATCCCTGAACTTCGCCATATCGAATCCAAGGACATCATTTCAATCGAATTCAAACCTCTTAGAAGCAACCAACTCACCAAACCACTGTTAATCACTTTTTCAACGGTAGTAATCAAGGAGCAAGTTTTACTAATGTCTGATTTACTTAACACATGGGGAATTAAAATAGTCCAACAAGTTGAACCACGGTACTCCTCAGTTCTTGCAAACCCCCCGGCCTTATTAGATCAACCAGGCCCATCGTCCCTTTCAATACTAAGATCTGCCAAAAGCCGATCTCCAGGAAAGGCCACATGCCCTGAAACAGAGGAGGTTAAAATGACGGCGTCTGACTGGGCTTGGATGCCAGCGGCCCTGGACAGGGGAAATCAAAATTTAACTTGTATTCAACCCGGTCTTTCATTATGCTCATGGAACATCAACGGTCTTACCCCGAAACTTCAATTCACCGATGTGATAAAGTTCTTAAAAACCCATGAGATCATAATACTGCAGGAAACATGGTCCCTGGTCAGTCTCCCAATAGAAGGATACCTGGAATACAGAGTCTCAGCTCAGACATTGCATAAATCTGGCCGACCCAGTGGCGGTCTTTCAATCTATATTTCAGTCAAGCTTAACATCAACATTGCGAAATTGACATTTAAGGAAGATTGGATCTCTGGCATAAGGATAGATAATCCCAAATACACCGACCAACTGATCTTGATCAACGTTTGCATCTCACCAAGTACCAAGGAGAAAAAAACGAAGTTCAACCATCTAATTCAGGCCTTGTGTAATTTAGAAAGTAATTACAACAGACCAGCCTGTCTAGTATCCGGTGACTATAATACAAATCTTTTTCAAAAACTCCCAGAAGAATATGTGGCCCCTGGCCAAACGTTCTCGAACAAACAAAATCCTCCGGCACCAAATATAGCAAAATTGGCGAATACATGGTGCTTCAATTCAGTGCCCTAGGCTACACAATCTTTAATGGTCATTTCTCTAAGGATAACCCACAGAACTGGACAAGGTCAAATGGTCTTATTCATTCCTTCCTAGACGACACCGTTTGTAACGAGGAAATCCTCCCCCTGATCGAGGATTACACCATAGTTGCTCGAGGTGACAGCGGTCACCGTCCTCAAGTGATCACTATGTCATCTAACTAAGCACATCATGCCGTGACTAAGCAAACCTCAGGAGGAGATTTATACCGAAAACCTCAAAAGGTTGAAATCGTCAGATAAACAAGACACAGAATTCTGGGCCCATCAATTGGCACCCCTCTTTTCTTACTGCTGGTCTAACTCGGAATTACCAGAATCATGGCGTGGCGCCATCATACATCCAATCTATAAAGGAGGCAAGAGATCAGACCCGAAAAATTATAGGATGATTACTCTATTGGATGTAGAATCGAAATACTACGCCAAACTGCTCCTTCATGATCTGGTGTCCTGGGCAACAAAAAATCATTGAATACCCTTTAACCAGACAGGATTTGTGCAAAAATCAGGCACCATAACAAACTTGCTCGCAATATCTGTCCTGTTGGACAAAGCGGCTTCCTCAGGATTGTTTATACATGGCTGCTTCGTGGACTTTAGGGCCGCCTTTGACCGCGTGCCTCAAAGCCTATTACGGCTCAAATTGCGGAATTGGGGGATTCCACCAATGCTTCTACGAGCTATAATTGCGCTACACACTAACACTTGGAACCGCATAAATCTTGGGGACGGACACACATACTTCAAGGAAAATACAAACATCACGCAGAGTGAAACAAGGCTGTGTGTTAGCGCCCCTTCTTTTCAACCTCTTCATTTCCGATCTGTCAGAGTCACTCGACGAAGTTAATTCTCATCCACCAAAACTCGCCGGGGTAAGAGTTGGTAACCTATTGTACGCGGATGATTTAGTACTGCTAAGCCATACCAGGGTTGGCTTGCAGAAACTCCTCGATCGATTGTCCATTTAAACCATTGGAAAAAAACTAGAATTGAACCTAACAAAGACAAGGGCAATCACCTTTGGGTCAAGGAAATGCAGAGGCAGCAGTTAGTTATACAACGATAAAAGTGTATATAAAGCCATCTCTTATAAGTACCTTGGTGTCCACATGGATAGAAGGGGCTCTTTCTCTAAACATAGAGATGAGGTAGAAGCTAAAGCTCTGACAATCCAGGTGGCTTTTAAGACCCTTGCCAGACAACTTTCCGGGCCAAAGCTTGACCCCGCTCATAACTGTCATGGAGGCAAAAAATACCAGCTTCCTCACATATAGCCAGGAGATTATGCAAGGGAAGGACAACAGTCTTGTGAATAAAATAACAAGAATATTCAAACAAGTGTTGAGCCTTCCGAAATCTCCATCCCCTGCTCAAATACATCTTGAGTTTGGCCTTCAAGATCATCATGCAGTAGGGGCCGGAGCATTCATCAGGCTGTGTAATAAGTTGCGTAACTCCAGAAAAGGAAGCATGGAGGCCCTCCTGTGACAGGAAATCTCAGTCGGTCAACTTTGTAGATCATACTGGTGCTATCTACAAGACTCCCTAAAACTCCTGGATTTTGAAGAAATCTGGAGTTTGAACCCAGCGCAGCAGGCACTCAAAATTCACATCAAAAGGAATGTCCGCCTCTGGTCCTTTCATTCGGACAGAGCCCAACTGTCCCAACATAAGCACCCTTGAACAATTGTATCGTGGTTCAAGCCAGGGATTATGGCCCCATACCTGTCATATACTTACTCTGTGCTGTGGAAAAAAAGATTCATGGCCCTCAGAATGGACGAATGGCCATTTCTGTATCACCTGCCGAGCTGGCAACTCGTAAATACCAACGTAATGTGCAGGGGGTGTTGGAGTAGCAAGGAGTCAATCGAGCATGTGGCATGTCTTTGTCCTGCACTACTCGACGACCGAAAGATCATGTTAAAGAGCGAATTGAATAAACTCTGCATTCGCTTGTGCAGACAAGCTATTCCTGCATCAATGAATCCGGACAACTCAATGTTCAATATCTGGTTCACCAAGTTCATGACGAGCAGCAAGAAGATTTATAACCAGAGAAGCCAGCAAGTAAACAATGGTCAACAATAAAACAGAGGACCAACCCGTCTGTTCCATCAAATAGCAGTTGACCATGGCCTCATTCTTTACACAGACTATCTCTTGGCCTTTTGTGTGTCCCAGGTCCATTAAACCATCATATGTAGGGTCGTCACCATATTAACAGACCAACGCCTCCAGTAGTATCAGTCATTTATTCTCAATGACCATGGTTTTGTTCTGTGACCTTTGTAGATGTTAAACCATAAGGGACAACAACTGCCCCCAAATGTTTATCTAATTACTCATTATGAAGTTGTACAACCTATGCGAAGTGTGTATATATATATTTTTCTTTTTTTTTTTACCTAACAGATTGCTAGGTCCTTTTTTAATTATTTTTAAATGAATTTCACTTTTTAATTCACTGTGATAGACGGACTAAAAAGGACATTCACAGGAAGATTCTTAGAGGAAAAAATAATATTTTTTTTTAGATTAGACACGTGTTTTTTGCACCATGTGTAAATACTTTAGTAATACTGATACACGTTTTTACTATCACTGATGCATGTTTACCATTGTAATGATTTTTAATAATCAAACAATAACGTTTCTCTCTATTTAGTCTCCTTGGGACTGTGCATCCCGGTGCAGAGGGACTTTGGGGTGTTTGGTTTCTCCGTCCAGTAACACTTGCGGTTGATGAGTCCTGCCAACAGAGTCTGCAGGCGATGTCTGGGAGTTCACAAGGAGCCACTCCACAGTGGACTCTGTACCTTGAGGGCTTGGGGACCACTTTGACACCGGTGGACCACTTCACCACCGGTGGACCACATTGACGCGAGCTGGGATGCACGGGTGCAGTGGTGCTTGGCAGCATCAGGTTTTGGTGGGACTGGAGTCACTTGGTCCTTTTTTTTGCTGTCTGCAGGATGCAGGGGACAGTTCAGCTGTCTCTTGGGAGGTCGTGGTTCCTGGCAAAGGCTTGCAGGTCTCCCGGGCTTGTGGTGACTCATTAACTGCAGGACAATTCGACTTTTAGTGCAATGGATGAAGTCAGCTGGCAGGCGGGTAGGGTTGGCGCCTAGTGAGTTGCTGGGGCTTCTGTTCTCGCTGTGTGACTCTTCTCGTCCGTCTGCTTTCTTCAGGTCGTCAGGATCTGCTTCTCTGGTGCCAGGGACTCTCCTAAATTCTGGATTTATGGGCGTTAGGGAAGTGTAGGGTAGTAGCGAATGGGCTAGTGTTTATTGTGGTCACTACGCCTCTTACACGTCCACTTCCTGTTGGAAGTGGGCATAGCCCTGTCCTGGAAGTCCTAAGTATGTCATCACAAAGATGGCTTCTTCTGAAAAACGGTTTCCACCTCAATTTAGCCCACCTTTAGGGTTGGTACTAGCCTGGGGGTTGCACGACTGTCTGGTTAGCAAATTTCCCCGCCTGTGGAGTGTAATAAGCTGGCTCTGTGTATATACTATACCAAAATGAGATGTATTGTGCACAGAGTCCAGTGAAACCCCAAAGGTAGGCAGAGGTAAAAGTAGATAGCACCTTACTCTATTTGTTGTAATATGGGTGAGCAGTAAGGCTTTATCAGAGGGTAGTATTAAGCATTTGTTGTACACACTCGGGCAGCAAATGATGTCACACACTCAAAGGCTGAACTCGGACCAATTTGATTTGTATAAAAATATTATTTAGTTACATTTAATTTCTACAAGCAAGCCTGGCACAGGTAAGTGTAAATGGTACTTATTTAGGTAGGTTGACCAATACAAGCAAGCTAAATGAAAATGACTTTATTACAGGTTTGTAAATGCTTTAAATACAGTTGAAATTACTGTTGGATTACTTTTCAGATTACTTTATGAAGTACTTTTTCTATTCAGTGTGATATGCTAGATATCACACTAGGACATTTCCTAGAGAAAAGGTAAGTGAAGCAGTTTTTAGTTATATGCAGTTTTTCAAAACCAACTCCACACTTAAATCAATGTTCACAAGAAAGCAGGCAATGCAGTCCAAGGAGAGAAAGGAAGTTATCAGTTTCAAGGTAAGTACTTGGGTTTGAGAGTTTGTTTTCTGGGGTTAGAACCAGGGTTCCCCCAGGGTCAAGGATTCACTCTCAAATCACCCTCAGCGGCACTCGGACGGCTGGGTGCTGAGGTCCAATTTTATCAAATGGCGGATAGGGGGCCTTTGGTTGGTGGCTGCTCACTAGCAGGCCACAGGGTTGTGGGAGCAAAGCTCCCGGTGTTCGGCTCAGGGCAAAGGGCAATCTGAGTTAGCACCCAAAGTACACTCCCAGGGGAGGCTGGGTGCAGGGTTCTGTTTTGGCATCAGGTGCCCTGTTGTTTTCAATGGGTATTCTCCATTTGCAACACAGACTGCAGGCTCGGGGACGAAGATCTTCTGGAGGTGACCACCGGTTGGAGAGGTAAGTGGGGATACTGGGGCACCATCTGTTGGGCCACCCTAGGCCGTGGGACGTCTGGTGCAGGGGTGTCTGAGTCTGCTTGGTGAGCAAATCTGGTGATCACTGGAGACAGAGTCTTGAGTTTGGAAGGCACCTGCCCTTGGGTTCTTAAGGCTGCTGGCTGTAGGACATACTGGGATTTTGCTGGAGGAGGTTGGAGGTGGGGACAGGGGACAGGCCGATAGGGCTGGTGTCAAGTCATTGGTCGTCCTCCTCTTCTTAACTTCAGCACAGCTTCTTCGGTCCTTCTTCTTTGTCGGTTCTTGTCTGAGGAGACAAGGTTCTAGGTTGCCCATAAATACTAGATTTTAGGACGTTACAGGCAAGTAATGGTAGGGACCAATGCGTCCCTCCCTTGGGGTGGGTACACCCTCTATTATGCCACCTTCCAATGGGAGGGGACATATGCCTCTTTCTGGTTGGCTGGGTCCCCCCATTTGCAAGATGGCGAGGACTGAGAGTTGTGCTTCACCTCGCCTCCCCCTCCTGGAGGGTGGGGTTGTCAAAGGTGGGCACACATCCCTTCGCACTTGGTTTTCCTGCCGATTCTCCGACCCTAGGTGAGGGTCAGAACCGGTGAGAGACAGTTGCTGGAAGCACCAAAGGGCTGGGGTAGCTCACAAAGGCCGCAAACCTTAAAAGCGTCCCCTTCCTGGACCCTGCCCATCCTGGGGGAGGAAGCTTGGGACCTCGTCCCAGGATGAGCATTGTTCTGGGGGTCCAGAAACATGCCTGGTGGTGGTAGCTGGTGAGCAGCCACTCAGTCAGGACACTAGTGTTAGGTCGTTTTTCAGGGGGCATTTCTAAGATGCCTGCTGTGTGCATTTTTATTGAATCCCACACTGGCATCAGTGTGGGTTTAATGTGCTGAGCACTTTGATACCAAACTTCCCCGTTTCAGTAAAGCGATTATGGTGCTGTGGAGTTCGTAATGGCAAACTCCCAGTACTATATACTCTTAATGGGATTACTGCACTTATAATGTTTGATTGATATATATATATATGTTTGATATATATATGATATATATATATATATATATATATATCAATCAATCTATATCCATCACAACAGGAACCCATTCGAAGTGGAGCCACACAGGAGATGATGTTGCTCATATTTTCTTTATTGGACAGCTTGCCAGCAGGAACCTTTTCACAGAGCATTGCCTTCTTAAAATCAAAGCGCCAGGCGCGTTTCAGGATGTAGATCCTTTCTTCAGTGGCGTAGGTAGCAAGACTTCAGGCAGCACAAATTCGTTGCACACGCCTCATTTTCAACACCTGCCCCAGTGGGCAGAGCCCAACAATGGCCCTCTGGGAGTTGCAGTGCGCTAATAGTATTTCCCTAGTGGGTGTGCTCTCAAAGTCTCTCAAATTGTCCCAATAAAAGATGCGCTCTCATGAAAGGGACCTGCCCCGCTTTATAGATGCCAACAAGAGCAATTCTGAAGCTGGCACTGCCCTGCTGCAGCGCCAGCTCGCCTCCGTTCCGCTCACTGCGGCACCAGCGTGGTGCCGTCGCGGACCCACGGCAACGCGGTGGACTCCTCTTCACGACCGGGCTAGGGCCGTCTGTAAATCCATCACAACCGGAACCCATTCGAAGTGGAGCCACACATGAGATGATGTTGCTCATACTTTCTTTATTGGACAGCTTGCCAGCAGGAACCTTTTCACAGAGCGTTGCCTTCTTAAAATCAAAGCACCAGACGCGTTTCAGGATGTAGATCCTTTCTTCAGTGCCGTAGGTAGCAAGATTTCAGTTAGCACAAATTCGTTGCACACACCTCATTTTCAACACCTGCCCCAGTGGGCGGGGCCCTACAATGGCCCTCTGGGAGTTGTAGTGCGCTAATAGTATTTCCCTAGTGGGTGTGCTCTCAAAGTCTCTCAAATTGTCCCAATAAAAGATGTGCTCTCATGAAAGGGACCTGCCCCGCTTTGTAGATGCCAACAAGAGCAAATCTGAAGCTGGCACTGCCCTGCTGCAGCGCCAGCTCGCCTCCGTTCCGCTCACTGCGGCACCAGTGTGGTGCCGTCGGGACCCACGGCAACGCGGTGGACTCCTCTTCACGACCGGGCTAGGGCCGTCTGTAAATCCATCACAACAGGAACCCATTCGAAGTGGAGCCACACAGGAGATGATGTTGCTCATACTTTCTTTATTGGACAGCTTGCCAGCAGGAACCTTTTCACAGAGCATTGCCTTCTTAAAATCAAAGCGCCAGACGCGTTTCAGGATGTAGATCCTTTCTTCAGTGGCGTAGGTAGCAAGACTTCAGGCAGCAGAAATTCGTTGCACACACCTCATTTTCAACACCTGCCCCAGTGGGTGGAGCCAACAATGGCCCTCTGGGAGTTGTAGTGCGCTAATAGTATTTCCCTAGTGGGTGTGCTCTCAAAGTCTCTCAAATTGTCCCAATAAAAGATGCGCTCTCATGAAAGGGACCTGCCCCGCTTTATAGATGCCAACAAGAGCAATTCTGAAGCTGGCACTGCCCTGCAGTATATTTATTTATTATTAACGGAACCGGGAAACAAAGTCTGAAATAATTGCTTTTCCTGACGCGTTTCGGTGCACCAGGCACCTTAATCTTAGGATGGGAGATAGCAAAATAGTGCACCCAGCTAGAGGGGTAGCTGACCTATGCAAGGGCAGTGGGTTGAGGGCATGGCACATAGGGATGTGTCCCATGTCGACTCTTCGCTTTGTTCTGCACCAAAACATGCAACCTGCAAAGGCAGTGTGTGTGTGAAGGTACAGGGCCTCTAAAGGGTGGCACAATAAGTGCTGCAGCCCTTGGAGGCCTTCCCTGGCCACAGTGCCCTTGGTATCTATGGTACCCTTTACAAGGGACTGACCTGTGGCCAAAGAGTGCCAATTGGGTTTTGTCTAAATGCAATTTTAGGGAAAGAACATAGGCCCTGGGTACCTGTTTGGCAGGAACCAAGGGCACATTCAGTCAAAGTACATAATCAGTTTGGCAAAAAGTGGGGGCAACCATGCAAAAAGAGGGCGCTTTCTTACATCGAGGTGTCAAAGGGGCTCTGGACTAGGGGGTCAGCTTCCTCTTCTGTGAGGGGAGACTGATTTGCATTTCAAAGGTTGCATCTCTTTGAGGTTTCAAAGGTTGCATCTCTTTGAAGCTTGCCTGCCTGGGAAGGCTAATCAGCAGGTCATCCTGTGGAAGGGGATGTTACACCCTCTTCCCGGGCAGGCTTTTTGGGTCTCCTGAGAGCAAACGGCTGTGTCTGAAGTGACAGGCTGTCAGAAACTTGTCAGGGAGCACACCAGAGGCTGGTAGGTTTTCATGGGACACCTGTAAGGTGCCTTTGGGTGCATGTATTGGTAAATTCAGTACTAGAATCCATGTGGGTTTATCAATACAAGGTGTTTGATACCAAACATTCGTATCTTGTGTGAAACCATCATGTGGCTGAGAAACTCGTTTTCACCAATGTCCACTACATGTTTAAAATGGCTTCCCTGGTCACTTGTACTGGCTGTAATAGGACTGACAGGCACAGGGGAATATCTCCTTATGCAGTTATACCCTCACTTGTAATATTCAGCACTTTGCCTTAGGGCTGTCAGGCCTGATGTAGGGGTAACTTACAAATATTGCATGCAGTGTTAGGGGGACAGTATGGCACACAGGGATGTGTGAAATGTCATGTTTTCACTTTTGTCTGCACCAAAACACACAGCCTGCAATAAGCAGCCCTTCTTGTGCTTGGTGAGGGATCCCTTATGGTGGCACACTTTGTGATCCTGCCTCTTTAGTACCTCAGGCCCTAGGTACCAGGGGTACCATTAGCAGGGACTTACAGAGTGCTGAAGTGATTGTCAATTGGGGGAAACAATTGAACATGTTCAGGGAAAGAACACTCGTACTGGGGACCTGGTCATCAGGAATCTAGTGCACTAAAGTCAAGATTGATTCAAATACCAGGCAAAGTAGGGGTGGTGGTGTGGGGGGTGGGGTGGGAGGCAGTACTGTAACGAAAACCTGGTTTCCTAAGGCTATTTGTATCTTGAACTTTAGCTCTCAATTTAACGAACCTTGATTAAAAATTTCTTCTTAAAATGACAAGTCACAGGAGTAGGGAACGTTTGGAGGTACAAGCAGACTGGTCTGCATCTCATATAATCCCCTCATCTCATCAATGTTCTGAGCTATTTAATTTGTGTCATACTGGTAAACCTAACAAAAACACAACGTGAAACATAGTTTAAACCAGGGTATTCTCACATGGGTACAGACTTACAGGTTCAGCAAAGGCTTACATTTTTTAGATGGTGAATAATACCTTTACTTAATTGTGTTAGTAAATTCCTCTCATACACATTAAACACCAAATGTAGGTATAGTGCTGCACCCAAAATATTTGATTCCTTGTTCTTAAGGGACTCCTTAAGTAGACACCCTCTCATCTTGAGGCGATAGTTTGTGTACAAAGCTATGAATAAAATCCAGTTAACTCTGACAGGATTGCCTGCAATACACTGACAGGAGTGCCTACAGCAACGCTGCATAAGCTGGAAGAAAATTTAGGAGAGACCAGGAAAAATGCATGTGATACAGACACTGGATAAATGTCCCCCTCATATTTGATTCTAACTTCTAATACTTCTCTTCTCTTTCCACCAGGTGTAGCCTATCTGGGTCACAGTGTAGCAGGTGCACATAGGCACTGCTGTATTTCTACCAGGCCAGCCTGTGCAAGAGAAGCACAACACCTTCAACAAAGAACGGCACCAAACTTGCTAATTGCCAGAAATGCCATACTGAAGTTCCACATCACTGCATACTACCTGGACTCATTGCAGTTTCTACAGCTTTCAGTAGGTACAGCACGAGGTTTGATGGTGCTCCTTAGTGAGTGTGTTGGGAAGCAGGAGTGTGGCAGATGTTCCAGTTTTGGGGTTGGAGGAGCAACAATGGTGCTCTCTTGCCTTGTGTTCATTGCTACTCATACCATAAAAAATGACTGCTCTTACACTTTCTAGTGCCCACATTGCAGCTGTAGGGACTCCAGATTGGTGCAACGTGGTGGGGCATACTCCACATTTTCCAGTTAGTACCTACCTGTTTAGGTTTAAATCTTTTTATTGATTTGTAATAAGCAAAAATCAGAGAACAAGACTCTCTACTCCAGTTAATCAAAGCATGGAAGACCACAAGGTCGCAATAGGTGTTTTACCGTGGGTAGGAAGCATGGAGTGAGCCCTCAAACAGAAAAAAAAGTAAAAAGGAAGAAACAAAACATTAATCATAACCCCCACCACCCCCATACCCCCCTCACTCCCCCCCCCTCGTCCACCGTAGATAACAAGAGAAAGAAAGAAGCAATGCTCATTGCTTAGGTTTACATTTCCCTTTAAGGTCAGCATCTGGCATTTGCGTGTCCGGAAGGTGGAGGAGTCGTAGATACCGAGGGCATGTGAGCTCCCGGAACTCCGACTCTAGCAAGGTGAGGAAAGGTCGCCACAGCTCAGGAAATTCAGACCCTCTGCCCGCCAATGTAAGAAAGTTTCTCCATTCCCAGCACTGTCCACAGCCGCTGGAGCCAACCGGTATGCGACGGGAGCTGGGTGGAGCGCCAGTGGATCAGAATGTTTTGTGTTGCCGCTCCTAGAGCAATATCGATCAGTCGGCCCTTTCGCGATTTGAGTGGATATGTCTGTGGGTTGGGCAAGCCCAATAGAATGTATGAGGGGAAGCGTGGAAGTTGCGTCTCAAGGTGTAAATCTACTTCGTCGAGAACCTGGGACCAGTATGGTTGTATAACAGGGCAGCTCCATAGGACATGTTCCAGGATACCCACCTCCCCACTGTCCCTCCAGCATCGGTCACTCCTACGCGTTTTGAAGCAGTGTATTCGCTCTGGTGTGTAGTACCAATAAGTGGCAACTTTGGTCAAGGTCTCTGTGAGGCCCATATGATACGCTGAGTGTCTTGCCCTGTGATAAATACCGTCCCATTCTGCGTGACTCGATGCCCTTACCAGGTCTCGTTCCCTTCTGGAGCGACCGGCGATGTATGAGTGTGGTAGTGGACAGCAGCATTTAATAGAGATCAGAGGTAACTTTCTTATCCGAGGTCAGTGTTACCAGCCACTTTTCATATGGCATCAAGAGTCGCTGCGCCTGCTTTCTAACAGTTGAATGCAGTACCCAGTGTCTAACCTGTAAATATGGCAAACGTTACAGCTCCGGAAGGCCGTAATCCTCCCTGAGTTGCGGGAACGGAATTATGCCATTCATGTCGAAGAGGTGGCCTAATGACCTACAGGGGGAAGAACGCCACGCCTTAAAGGTAGACTCAATCATACCAGGGTGGAACTCGGGATTATCGAAGAGCGGTGTGAGGGGTGATGGGAAGGTGGTCAGCTGGTTGGAGACATTCGTTCGGTCTCAGGAATCCATGATGGTGCTTGTGATGTATGAAGCATATAGGTTGGGAGACCTATGGAGTTTTTAAAGAAAAGGTACCCCCTGTAGTGGCCTACCCGCTACTGCTTGGTCTTGGACCAGCCAGTGTTTTTCGGATTCCAGGCGTTGCCACTCTACCAGGTACCTAAGCTGGACAGCATGGAAATACAGCTGGATGTCTGGGACCCCCACACCCCCTTTCTCCGGTGGGAGAACCGTGACCTGATGTAGGAATCTTTGTTTGCGTCCGTGCCAGATCAATCGTGACACATCCGCCTGCATCTGTTGGATCCAGCCCCGTGGAGGCCAAAGGGGAAGAGCCTGAAAAAGATTTGGGGGAGGATGGTCATCTTGACAGCTGCTATTCGTCCCAGCCAAGATATTGTGCAGTGCTTCCACTTGTTAAGTGCCTTGCGGATGTGAGTGCGAAGGTTGAAGTAGTTAATGTCAGCGGTGGCTGGCAAGGTAGGAGCCCCCCCCCCCCCAAAAGAAAATTGGTTTGTGAGTAGGCGGCCCTTGATTTCTGCCTCTTTCTGAAGGACCCGGAAGGAGCGGGAGACCAGTATGGCAACTCTGGCTGACTTAGTAGGGTGGGAGGAGAACATCTGTGTTGGAAATGCCCGGGACCTCAGCCTAAAATTATCTCTAGAGAGAAGGTGCGTCTCCTGTAAAAGGCATATGTCAGCCTTAGACTGCTCTAGGAAATTAAGGATCGCTCTGCGCTTGGTCGGGTTGTTCAAGCCCCTACGTTAAACGTGAGGATTTTAAGTGAGTCGCCTGGCATCAGTAGACAGCGTGTGGGCTAGGCTGTGAAATATGCTGCGGTAAATGTGGGGGAGCAGGGGACGGCAAATGAGCTGAGTGGTACAGAAAGCGGCGGGATGCAAACAGAGAACAAAAGAGGGGTGGACGAGGGAGCCTATAACCAAAATACAACCCCAAAAGGAGCATAGTCCGAAGATCAGCCTCAACCAGAACAAGGGAAGGGAAACAAGGAAAAAGGATAAGTTCCAAAAGTACTGTCTGCTGTCCCGGGAGACCCAGGAGGTCGTCGTGGTGGGGCTCGTGGTGTCACCAAGGAAAGGGGTCCTGCTCCCCCCACTGTCCAACACTAGTCAGGCAGCCTGCTTCAGTAGCGTACCGCATCCACCAGTCATTAAGCTGTCTGACTCGTCTTCGCTAGGGCCTCTGTTGCAGAGGCAAGGGCATCCTGTTGGCTCTTCACTATGCCCGCCTTGGTTGGTCTCTGGACCCGCCGCCCCTGGCGCTGCCACCCCGATGGAGTGGTCTCTGGTCCCGAGGAGGTGCTCTGGCTATCCTCCTCCTCATTTTGAACTGCTAAGCCCAGCAAATGGCAAGAGTCAGTGAGCGAGCGCATCTGGTGAAGCCTACCATTGAATCGAAATATGAGGCGGAACAGCTGACCCCATGAGTTTTGGATCCCCTTTTGCTGAAGATGTTCCGTCACTGGGTGGAATTGCCGGCATCCCTGCAAGGTGATCAGGGCTAGGTCCTGATAGAGCACTGGAGAATGACCATTGTAGACAATAGGGTGAAGTGCCCTCGCTTTCGAGAGGATGGCTTCCTTTGTCTTGTAGTCCTGAAGGCATACCAGGATGTCTGCCGGGGGGGGGGGCGTTGGGCGCATGTGGCGGACCCACCCGGTGTGCTCTGTCAAGGACTATGTCCGAGCCATCCGGGACCACCAGAATGTGTCGGAACAAGCCCACTGTGAAGGCAAAGAGATCCTTGGTGTCGTCTGTGGACTTGACCCCCCAGATTCTGATGTTGTGTCTGCAGGTGTACTTGGGTATCCAGATGCTGATCTTGGAGGCAAATTATTTCCTGCTGAAGCATGTTGATTTCAGTCGCTGTAGTGTCACTCTTATCTTCTAGCGTAGCCACTCGTTCCCCTACGACATCAACATCTCTGCGGATCTCCTTCACCTTGGCCGTCAAGTCTATTTTCACCGTCTATATGTCGGCTCTTAGAGTGTTGAAGAGCGACTCCAAGAAGGCCTTAGTGATAGGTTTGTTGGCGGAACTGGCGGGTGGCTGCGAGGACCCCATGTTGGGAGTGGCAGTCGCCACGGTGGGAACAGATTGAGCTCTACTAAAGAGATCTTGTAAGGACCTCTGTTTCCTCTTTCTAGATGAGGACATGCTCGAATGTTCCAGAATGTAATCACCCCGGTGAGTGTCCTGTGTCCCACGGGAGGTGATCCGGCCTCCCTGCCAGTCCCGAAATATCCGTGCGGCTCGTCTCAGGGTACCTCAGAAGAAGAGTGCCACTTCACGGTCCCTGACGGGGGCTTGTCGATTTCTCCTCCGGTGAAGGGTAGGAGCACCCAGCGCGGCAGATCGGCGCCGCCCACGCGACCAGCAACCGCTACCCGAGCCACCCACTTCAGCAGAGACCTGCACTCAGGAACACAGGGGGCCCGCGGCAGCCAAGTACATCGGCGGAAGCCTCTCCAGGTGCGCCGTGTATCTTCCCATACGCCACTCAATTAGACCAGGCAAGGGGTGTGCTTTCCTTCCTCCTCCATGGAATGGGCTTGGCGCCGGATCCCCCTTCTCCTTGCAATCTGTAGCGCGGGCCGGTTGGGCTCAGTCTCAGTGCGCAGGGATTTCAATGTGGAGCTGGGCCGACGGGTCCGTTGTGCTTCCCCCAGTAGGTCGAGGTGGTCTGCTTCCTCGAAAAACAAACGTGTGAATTTGCTATCGCCCGGGGAGGCACGCAGCCGCTGTGCAGAGCCTCTCGAGTCAAGGCTATCCCCTCAGGAGTCCTCCGTCACACAGGTGTCTCCAACGGCGGTTGCGCTGGCTCTGAGCCCCCGGCCTGTTTAAGATGATTGACCGTCCCAATGAAATTAGAGGATGGGGAGTGGGCTGCGCCGCCAATACCGATCTGCAGCTGTGAGGGAGTAGGGGAGCCCCCTCCATTGTCGTCACCCCACTTCCCCCAGGGCCCGCTCCCGAAATCCGCCTAGGTCAGGCGTCCGGTGCTCCCGACAGTGGGAGAGATGCGTGTGCTTTGGCGCCAGGCGGGCTGCCAGTGATTCCCGGGCCCCTTAGGCTGCACCAATGTCTCACCAGCACAGTTTCCGCTGGTATCGTGGAAGGTAGTTGAGGCCAGACGCCTCCCCGTCTATCAGGCCAGGTAGTCATCCGTGGTTCGAGGAGGGGGGGGCTCACTTTTGTTCGTGCCGATCGCGCCGGACGCGCAGCATAGCTCCGAAGCCTCCTAGCGGGTCCCGACTCCTCAGCTTCGGCGCGGTCACTGCCCCTCCGTCAGCTGGACCTCCGGGCAGGCCGCCACCGACCCCAGCAGTGGCGGTGCACGACCCTCGCGCTCTCCGGGCAGCGCGGTGCTGGCCGTTGAGATGGATGCTGGCCTCGATGGCCCCTGGTGAGGACCGCCCCTTAATCGAGGCTGCTGCAAAGACTGCGCAGGCCAGGCCGCGCCTCACTGTGTGTGCCAAAGACCGGGGATTCCGGTCACTCTGTGTCAAGATCAGGGTCCAGCAGGTTGAAAGGAATGCTCCTGAGCAAGGAGCTGCTATCGGGACTCCCAAAGGCGCTGTTAGAAGCTATATTCGGTGGACGGCGAGGGGGAGCTCAGCAAATCTCGTCCTACCTCGCCGCCATCTTGGCCACGCCCCCAGTACCTACCTGTTTACCAGATCCTCTATATGCATTTTCTGACTCCTCAGTAAAGTAAGCTTTTCCTTGAAAACATAAGTATTTCTTTCCCACCTCCAAAGGGGGTGCATGCACAACACAGATCTGTGTAATCTAGCAACTCCAAATTTCTTGCGGTCTGGTTTTTTATGTCTTTGAAATGATTATTGTATGAGATTATTTGCACCCTGTCTTTAAATCATTTGTGGCCACATGTAGGACCGGTACAAAAGGGGGTGGTGATGGACGGAGCCTCCGAAACAATCAAACACTCACACCCAGTCAAAAGATCTGGGTTTAATCCATCACCGTTCTTTAGCCCACTCTGCCACCCCAGTTCAGACATGGCTATATGCAAATCAGTCTGACCCTGTGCCTCATGGGAACAGTCCAGCCCAAACTGCCAAGCCATGCCTTCCCTGGACCGGAAACAAGCTTCCGAGGACTGGTTTCTGGCATTCCAGCCGTCTTCAGCCCGGCTTGCTTGAATCCAGTGGCAAAGTGAGCAAGGGACTCACGTCTGAGCATACCCTGCCAACTTATGGCGAACAAAGAAAAAACAAAGGAAATGATGGACGGAGCGTTGACAATACAAGCACTCACCCCCAGTCAACTGATCTGGGTTTAATCCATCACCGTTCTTTAGCCCACTCTGCCACCCCAGTTCAGACATGGCTATATGCAAATCAGTCTGACCCTGTGCCTCATGGGAACAGTCCAGCCGGAACTGCCAAGACATGCCTTCCCTGGACCGGAAACAAGCTTCTGAGGACCGGTTTCTGGCATTACAGCCGTCTTCAGCCCGGCTTGCTTGAATCCAGTGGCAAAGTGAGCAAGGGACTCACGTCTCTGAGCATACCCTGCCACACTTATGGTGGCCAAAAGCGGTACAAAAGGGGGTGGTGATGGACGCCACATGTAGGACCGTCAGGTTTTGCGACTGTCAAACTGCTATTTTTAGCAACTCGCAATTTGTTGCAAAACTTGATGTACAACAGTGTCTCAGATACTGTTTGCGATTTCCAAATGGGTCGCAATGGACCTGCATCATTAATATTCATGAGTCGTCAGACCACCATGTCTGTGACTGCTTTTTTAATAAAGCAGTTTTTTTGTTTTTGGAATTCAGCCTGTTTTCCTTAACAGAAAACTGGATGGGTCGTTTGCAACCAGTAAAATGTGTCGTACATGTGGCCCTAAAAACATATGAAATCAGTTTTACATTACTTTACTTTCGCTTTTTTCCAATTACATTTTAGTTCAGTCTAGCTGCTAATCTTTGTGTAGATCTATCAGTAATTTGTTGCTCCCTTAAATTGACCTCTAAAGTGACAAAAAGTTATTGTATGACGTTGTTGGAAGTGTAGAAAATATAAAAAAAAGGTATGTTGCTGTTGTGTACATGACATGCTAATGTTTTAATTGGAATAATGTCTAACCTTTGCATACTATTGTAGGCGTATTTAAGTGGTTTTCAATCAACTAACCCAATATGTTTCTGCTTAGATTGCTGCCAAAGAAGCCATATTGAAGCCTTCCGGATGATAACCGCACCATGCAGCAGGAAATCAGAATCTTGTGCTAAGGTTAGTCTCACTTTGATGTGCTCTCTTCCACAGTGGATGATAACTTTCTGCCATGTAACAGTTAAATTTGCTCTCTTGCAGTAATCTCCCTACAGTGAAAACTAAAACAGTTAGGTGTTCTGCAAAGCACTTTCACACAGCCTCTCCATATACATCCAGAAATGTTATCCTGCTCTTGCTAGTGGTACATGAGAAATCTAGATTCAATATGTTCATTCTGATTTTCCATACAAATTGCAAGGCTTTCCCGGTGTGCTCTTACAGATTCTTAAAAGATCATCAATGAATCCAAGCCAAAGTACCGCATTGGCAATTTCCTCTATAGTCTCTGGTGCAATGGACTCCTGCTCCTCCCACTAGTCCATGAAGAGGTTAGCAAAGGTGAGGGCAAAGCAAGTCCCCATGGCAGTACCCTTGAGTTGATGGTAGACGGAGCCATTATGTGGGTTAATCAAAAAGAGACTAGCTCATATTTACTTTAAGTTATAAAAACAAAATGGAGAAGACTCTGGTATGTTTCGTCACGGAGTGCGCCACCTGGCAGGTGTGTTCATAAAGCCCTCACCCACCAACCTAGTTGGTGGCATGCTTCATCATCGGGCCCACCCAGTAGCACCTAGCGTGCCCCGGGTGTGCTTCAACGCCTGACTACAGCGGAGCTGGTATATTGCTGAGTGTGCAGTGAAGATAGTAATGAAGGTGATATTAAAACGGCCGAACGGCGGTCCCAGTACCCGAAGGTAAAATTAGACTTTAATACCTGGGCCTCCGTCAGCGGTTAAAAATAAGGCAGTGGGATGTAAGAGGCGAGTTACGACCTCTCACATCCAATGGGTCAACATGTTTCAGCCAGTGCCTTATGACTAAGCTGGCTTTCGTCAGGACCTAAATAAAAAGGGTGAGTGTAAGTAACTAGTGGGAGTGTGTTTTAGACTATGTGTCTACACGCCCTAAAGTGTATCTATGTGTGAGAGGGGGATTCCCTTCTCAAGACCACCTGTACACGTAACATTTAAGACAAAAGACAAAACATACAAGGGAAAAATAGTCATATGGATGTGCAGAGATGCGTACATCTGATTGCCGTCACTATAGCGGGTTCAAGTGGGCTATAGGCGACTAGGGTGTGATGGTATTGGTGGTACCAACACTGTGAGAATCGCACTTGTAACTCGAGGGTGAGGTGATTAAGAGACGGAGAAAAACATTGTGCTTAAGTGTAGAGCGGCGCAAGATTGCACTCTTACGCTAGTTTTTGCTCAGTCTGACCTCAAGGTTGGGAGGTGGCAAGGGCTTGACCCTAGGGGGACAAACATTTGCCAACCGATTAGGGAGACCTGTATGGGAGAAAAAGAGCGCTTACCAGGAGTCGTGGTGGTTGTTTTCTCATACTCCCAGCTTTTCTGGGCAGAGCCTGCTTTGGACCTGTAGTGCCTCCTTCGCGTACCGGTGAGGAATGGTCGTTTCCCCAGGGTTTAAGTAGTCCGGTTAATTGGATAACTCAATGCACCTGTAGGTTTAGGAGGCAATGGAAAAGAGACTCGGATGTCCGAGTCATGGTGCCTGGCGAGAGCTTGGGCGCATTGGGAGTGCGTGCGCATGAGTATAGAGTCGCGCTAGAGAGGCTGCATTGTTGTGGGCGTTTCCCGGGCCGGGAGCCGCCTAGGGAGCTAGCGCGCAGTGCTCGCGCATGCGTGTAGAGACCGGGAGCGGTCTGCGCATGTGCGGGGGAGTAGTGTCTACGACCGCGCATGTGCGGTACGCCGTTTTGTGGGCACATAGGATTAATCATGCCGAAAAACAGGCTGGGGGCATATTTGGAATACAAATAATGCTTAGGGGCTGAAAATAATTTAGAGTATGGGACAATCTATGTGATTATAAAGAACCAAACGGCAGTGTGTGGTCCTGATCTTGACACAGGGAGGCAGAGGACAGTTATATCATTTGGGGCATCGGGAACAATTATTGATGGGTCAATGAATTCCAAGGGATGGCATCGTTCAATCCCTGGGTGGCTGTGGAAAGGCGGTAGATCCACCGTTGTTCTGCGTACAGCAGTTTTTTATCATTGTCCACATTACCTTCAGGGACCTGTTCTATGACTGTCCAAGTTAGGTCATTGGGTGTGTGACCTTCAGTGATGAAGTGGTTGGTCATTTTGCTTATGTTCTTTTTACATCTTACGGTGCTTCGGTGTTCAGTTATTCGTGTCTTTATTTTCCGTGTGGTCATTCCAATGTACCGGAGCCCACATCTGCACGTAATCAGGTAAATCAGGTTGCGTGAGTTGCAATTAGTGTGGCTGCGTTGGATCCACACCTTGTTCGGTTCCAGGTCCAGAGTTTTGGTATGGGTGGTGAGGTGACACACACTGCAGTCATTGCAAGGGTAATGTCCGCTGACCTTGGGAAGGCCCCATATATTAAGAAGGGTGTTGGTAGCAGGTTGCGGTGGTGGTCTGGGGCGGGTACTGACAATGTTGGCAAATGTTTGTCCCCCTAGGGTCAAGCCCTTGCCACCTCCCAACCTTGAGGTCAGACTGAGCAAAAACTAGCGTAGGAGTGCAATCTTGCGCCGCTCTACACTTAAGCGCAATGTTTTTCTCCGTCTCTTAATCACCTCACCCTCGAGTTACAAGTGCGATTCTCACAGTGTTGGTACCACCAATACCATCACACCCTAGTCGCCTATAGCCCACTTGAACCCGCTATAGTGACGGCAATCAGATGTACGCATCTCTGCACATCCATATGACTCTATTTTTCCCTTGTATGTTTTGTCTTTTGTCTTAAATGTTACGTGTACAGGTGGTCTTGAGAAGGGAATCCCCCTCTCACACATAGATACACTTTAGGGCGTGTAGACACATAGTCTAAAACACACTCCCACTAGTTACTTACACTCACCCTTTTTATTTAGGTCCTGACGAAAGCCAGCTTAGTCATAAGGCACTGGCTGAAACATGTTGACCCATTGGATGTGAGAGGTCGTAACTCGCCTCTTACATCCCACTGCCTTATTTTTAACCGCTGACGGAGGCCCAGGTATTAAAGTCTAATTTTACCTTCGGGTACTGGGACCGCCGTTCGGCCGTTTTAATATCACCTTCATTACTATCTTCACTGCACACTCAGCAATATACCAGCTCCGCTGTAGTTAGGCGTTGAAGCACACCCGGGGCACGCTAGGTGCTACTGGGTGGGCCCGATGATGAAGCATGCCACCAACTAGGTTGGTGGGTGAGGGCTTTATGAACACACCTGCCAGGTGTTCCCACTCCGTGACGAAACATACCAGAGTCTTCTCCATTTTGTTTTTATAACTTAAAGTAAATATGAGCTAGTCTCTTTTTGATTAACCCACATATTACCCGGGGACAAGGACTAGCTTTCTGGTCCTACCTCTCTCTCTTGATTACGCATCAGACGGAGCCATTAAACATAAGAAATTGTACTTCAAACGGAACCTGATCATATCTTGTATCATGTTCATTATAGTGTATGGGCCTAGTCCATGAGGGAATGATGGAAGGTGTTAATACCATCCTTCAGATTTACATAAGTGTAAAAAGAACATACATCAAGGGACATCAATAAAAAATCGACTTCCCTTGTAATCCCGTCAATTTTAGCTAGAAACTATTTTGTGTCCCTAATATTGGTTGGTAATACCACAACAAACGATCTTCGAAACATTCAAAATGTTTAAATGTGTTCTCCAGGACACACCCCATAGAGGATATTATGGGATGTCCTGGTGTGTTGGTCCATTCCCTGTGTAAGTTTCCCAAATGACCTGACTATAGGAGCGGGTGTTTTATAGTTGTCTGTGGGCTTCATTTATATAATCTTCCAAGACAAAACCGCAATGTTACCACTCTTCTCTGCTTTGCGGATCACAATGTTTGTGTTTCAAGAGAGCGACTGTAAGGGCCTTCCTTTGATTGTACAACTATTACCCAGTCTGATTTCTATTTCCTATGTCCGTGTGGTTTGAGATCTCTGACCCTGCTCTCATGAAAGGTATCAATAACATCAAAAGGTAATTGGGGGATGAAAGTAGATTTTTAAAAAAATTACGGGGAAATGCTCTAACATACGTTATGCTCAATCTATCCCAAAAATTCTGAATGTTGATATTCTTTTTAGTAACATCGCCATGTACCAATTCATGTAAGGTGATCAGCATGTTAGCATCACTTATGATAAGGTTAGCTGTGTCCACCTTGTTAGTGCTCTCCCCTGAATCTTTATTGCTTTCAAGTGAAGATATGTCCCATTTTTCAAATTTGCTATTCCTCGCCATCTTTAAAGGACCAGTCCGTGTCTGTGCATAGTTAAAGTTGGAAGGGGGCAGAAAAATTATCCAAGGCTAAGGGTGGCCAGTTCATCATGTTTAAGAGTTCTGTCTTGCTTCTCTTCATTATAGGTTCTGTTCTTTACTCTTCTGTGTTCTGTTCTTTACTCTTCTGCTCGTTACCATTGGCTTTAGTGATGTTCCTCTGTTTGCGTTTCCATCGTTGTTGTAATTGTTTCTTCCTCTGTTTCCTCCTCCTCTGCATCTTGTTGTTCTTCCTCTGCCTGCCACTTGGACCCCCACCTCCCTCCCCAAGAGGCGGAATTCAGCAAAAAAATACTAACCGGTTTGCCTTTGCTTTCAATTTCAGACATACTGGTGTCATTTAATCCTTCCGATATATCACTCTTTTCCGCTTTCTCAGATGCAGTTGTTGTAGTATCATATTGTCCTGGTTTAGGTACATCTGTACCCCCTTGATTGTGCATCACGTCAACATTTCTATTGAATTTTAGAATGCCCCCACTCGGAGTCTTCACAATCTTTGTATTTTCCTCTGTTTGCACAATTTAATTTTATTCTCCAGACTCTAATCTCCTCCATCTTTTTTTAAAACTTGTCTATCTGTTCCTCCTGGTCTCTTTTTTTTTTTTAAATCCTCCAAAATTATCTCTTTTCTTTAAGTGCTTTGCCACAATCTTCGGGTGTGAAAAGTCATAGGGAGGGTGTAATGTATATCTTTAGGCCCTTTGGAACCTTCCGCAATTTCAAATAATTGTGTAAGGAAACACATTCCCACCATTTTCTCAACTCAGTCCTGCTCAGTTACTCTAATCTCCTCAACTGCTCACCTAGGTCTTGGTCCTTAGATGTTACATGTGTTTTAAACCCATCGAGCAGTATCCCAATAAAAAGTGCATTTGCTTCTCTTCCTCTCTATGTATTGTGCCATGGTCCTGCGCCTTAATAAAGCGTAAAATAACTCAAACTGCTGCCCTGACTGTACAAGAAAAATGGGTGTGCTCACTATAGCTCAGCACCCGTAACAGAGAAGTGGCAAGCACATGTACTATCCCGATTCCTATTGTGCAACCTCCCGTGTCCTGTGACCCAGTATGCACGCGTCAGAGCTCTTGGTTGCGTTTTATTGTTACGACCTAGCTTCCAAAGGCAAAGTGTTTTTTTGACTTACCTATATCTTTGGCGCCGTTTGACGAATCTTCACGGAATTTTCCAAAATAAATGCCCAGGTGATTCTAGTTGTGCTTAGAAAGCTTTTGGGTGATCCGTCAAGCGGGAACGAGGAAGGGGGAGATAAAAAAGTGTGTTTTTCATGTTGATTTAGACACATCTACAGCCTGAACCACTGAATGAAAGTGCACCAAATACGGCAGAAATGTAGCTGTTGGTAGAGAAAGCAATCTTTAAAAAAATATCTATCTATCTATCTATCGTCCCTTTTGAAGTACGCCCCCACGAAAATTAATCAGCTCTCAGTTCTTTATTGACAGTATGCCACAAGCATACTGTCAATAAAGAACTGGCCTTCTGGTTCTTGCAGTTTGCAGGATTTAGTTTTATTATTTAACAGCGCATCCACTGTGAGCTAATGTCTGCAAACTGCAAGAACCAGAAGGCCATGCTGGCCACGCCCACTGAGGCAGGCATTCAAATTGACATTGCACGAGCAGCAGCTCTGGTTTATGCTTTCGCCACTGAGGAAGGGAGAGTCCTGAAAACGCGTCTGGCGGCATATTGAAGCGATGGTTGTGCCTTCAGAAGGGCTTGTTGGCATACTGTCAATAAAGAACTGAGAGCTGATTCATTTTCGTGGGGCCGTACTTCAAAAGGGACCTGCTCTCAGTGGAGATAGATAGATAGATATATATATATATATATATATATATATATATATATATATATATATCTATCTATCTATCTATCTATCTATCTATCTATCAGTCCCTATGCTGAAATCTGATTGGCATCAACCAGGAAGTGCTGGCAGTCACCTTGAGACTCTGCTTCAGCCGAGTCTCCCAAATAACATTTAAGAAAGAGGGGGCATAGTAGAAATACCCGACTCCCCCCCCCCCCCCCCCCATACCTTGTCCTGGGGCCCTCTAGGACTACGCTATGGCAAAACGTCAAAAAAGCATTTTAGCAAAAAAAGCAGAGGCACAAATTAGGGGGAAAAAACTGCGGTCTCCCACGCTTGTTTTTAGTTTAGCCCCTCACCCCCCCCCCCCCCAGGTGGGCTAGTTCCTGAGGGCATTGCTAATCATTATAGAGCGAGAAAAACACTGTCCACAGAGTAAAGAAAACAACACCGTCCAGAGTAGGGAAAACTACTTGGACGGGAAGGAACTCAACACCGGACATATGACCAAGATGATGTTCCATACACTTTAATTTCAATTTGTGTGGCTCATCACTCGTTAAGCGCCTAGATGAAATAGCTCTGCTTGCCTGAGTGATGTCCAGTATGGACCTCTGTGCCTGCCCAGACCTTGACCTTGACCCTTGAATATTGGGATTCCATTTGCCCTGGAGCTTGGATGTTGTGCCCTTGGGACTGCCGCATACGAGCGCCCAGGGTAGGCACCTTTCCCCAGTGGGTGAATGGTGCCTGGAGTGCATGAGATTCCTGAGTTTCCGGGGCAGGGCTCTGCTGCCAGCTCACACCCCTGCCCAGATCCTCAGCCTGGAAGCCTGAGCTCTCCTGCTGCGCCAAGGTATGTGTGGCTTCACTCAGGGGATAGAGTGTGTGTCTGAAGGGGCAAAAACGGTCTACTTCATCTGAAGACACCCCCCCCCCCCGTCCCACACACACACCTGCCAGACTGTAGCCTCTTGCTCGACCCTCGCCTTGTTTCTCATTGGGGCTGCTTCACTTATTTCGCAGTTTTTTGCCTGTGCGCCAAATACTGGAAAATTGTGTTTGAGCAAACAGTGCACTCCCCATCCACCCACCATTATGCCAACATCTAGGGGCGTGGAAATTAATTAAATATCTACTTGTCCATGGGTCAGGTTGCTTCATATATCTGATTGTCCTGTAACAAAATCCACCTGTCCCTTTTGTGCCAAGTGAGAAATTATGGCAGCAATCTCATTATATAGGAGCTCTGAAATAGCCTCGCTTATGTTTGAGGCATGTGGGCTGCTGAATTCATATCTATTGCATTAGATCGCCGCCTCGTGTTGGGTCCGGATGATTGCACATTGTTGTCCTGTAGAAGTCTTCGAAGTATCACGGGATAGGTGGCTCCTCCCCTGGACTACAGTGTGGGCATCCTCTCCATCCTCCGATTGTTTTTTTCCGCCATTGGGTTCGGATGTTAACATCTTAGCTCAAGTTAGGAAACTTTTTCTCAAAGCCAAAAGGCTTTCGCGACCGTCTGTATCGTTTCGATCGGTATCGATAACATTTATCTACAGGACATAGACTATCGGACGGCTTCATTCACCTCTCGCATCGAGTTACATCGACGATGGAGAGTCTAGGCCTTTTCAAAAGGTGTCCGCTTTGTAATGCAAAATATGCACACAACGACGTCCACCCTGTGTGCAACAAATGCTTGTCACCGGACCACAATGAAGACCAATATATGGCCTGTGCCTGGTTCAGATCAAAGAAGACTCTTCGGACCCGACGCGCGGCTCGATTGCAATCGAATAGGCCTGCGCCAGAACCAGATAATATCTTCGGGACCGGAGACGAAGAAGTCGTCGAGCTACCGGACCGAGATGAATCATCGGAGCAGGGATCTGTGCATGGATCCGACTATGAAGCCGATGAAGAGGAGTATCTGGAAGACGAGGAGACTTATGAAGTCGTCGGCGAGGTAGGAGACGTCGACGTTCAGGCCCTTGGGGCCGAGGAAGATAGCTCGGAGGAGCTAGGCCCAACCGTCGATACGGGGGCCGATGGACATAATATCAATACGGCTCGGGTCGAGGGATCGCCTCAAGGCCTTACCCAAGATCTACCTTCGAGTTCAACAGCCCCGCAACAAGGCCCGGCTTCGAACATTATCATTGAGCCATCGGTTTCCAAACCAACTTTGGTTGATCTGAGCAAACCGAAGCCAGCACAGTCGAAATCGAAACCGAAAGTGCAACTGGCTCTAGTCGGCGCCAAGGCCTCCAAACCCTCGGGCCGACGAAACAAATGAGGGACTTCGATGCAGGGAGCTTCCAGAAGGCCCTCGACTCGAGTAGCGGGGCGCCAAGGGCCACGGTGAAGATCTTCGAGTCGAAGACGTCGGCACCGAAGGGAGCCGCTATGCAGCTCGAATCGAGACAGAGCTCCACTCCTCGCTCAATTGACGGGACCGGAGAAAAACGTCGGTTCAAAGTCAGATGCGGCGCATGCGGAGCATAAGGCCCAAGACATGGCCCTACACGTCGGGGAGTCGATTCAAAGAATCAGAGACAAGGCTCTGTCGGCGAGACCGAAGAAAGTCACAACTGCAAATTTGGTTGCTACGTCGGCGCCAATAAAATACGGTTTGCCACCGCCAGTGAGGCCGAACATGTTCGAGCCAAAACAGAGCATTGACCCCGTAAAAAGACCCGCATTGGCCCACAGGCCTGCATACGAGACAGAGGAACGAGAACCGAGGAAGTTCATCGACTCGGAAACGGGGAGACTGTCTATCTACAAAAGGAAAATAGTCACAGAAAAACCCATGGAGTCTTTCAGGATTCCTCTTAAGAAAAAGAGGGGTTCACCTGCGTCACCAGTGATGGTCGAACACTTGCAGACATATGAGCAGGAGCCTCAATCCTTTTCCCCTACATACTCGGATGCAGGGGCATGTGACGATAATAATGATGCTGATGACGATGTGATGGACACTGGTCGTGATGATCAGAACCACCCACGGGCAGACCCTGCTGACCCAGGCAACACGCAAAATGACCCTGATACTACGGTCTACAATGTCAAAACATCACCAACTGAAGACACTACAGCTTTCAACGCTCTGATTGAAAGAGCTGCGTTAAATCATGACGTTGATCTTCATAGTGATACTGTGGAAGTGGACTTCCTTGTGGACACGTTCTCAACTTCCGAAAGAAGTGTAAAGACACTACCAATGCTCATGGGCGTTTTTAAACACGCCAAGGACATTTTCAAAGAAAATACTATAGCAAGGGTAGTTAACCCGAGAATAGAAAAAAAGTATAGGCCGGCGCCTGTGGGTCCTACCTATATTAAAGGTCAATTGCCTTTGGACTCTATGGTGGTTGCAAATGCAAGGAAGAGGGCAAACTCGCAGACAACGGGAGATGCGCCTCCGCCTGATAAAGAGTCAAAGATACTGGACACATCTGGCAAAAGAGTGGCAGCACAGGCTGCAAACATCTGGCGTATTGCTAATACTCAGGCGCTTCTGGCCAGATATGATAGGTCACACTACGATACTCTGGAGACATTATTACAGCACGTCCCAGAACAATTCAAGGAAGGAGCAGAGCTGTTGGTTCAGGAGGGGAAGCTGATCTCCAACGCTTCCATTAAGTGTGCACTAGACACAGCTGACACTGCAGCTAGGGCTATAAACACTAGCGTCATGCTAAGGCGACATGCTTGGTTGAGGATATCTGGTTTCAAACCAGAAATACAGACCACCATTCTTAATCAGCCAGTTAACACTGACTTCTTGTTTGGCCCTGAAGTTGATGCCACCCTAGAAAAGATTAAGAAGGACACAAACTGCAAAATCCATGGGAGCTCTGCAGTCGCAGCAGTTTCGGGGTGGTTCCTTTCGGCGCTCCAATAACAGAGGACCCTCAAGGGGCCAAAACACCCAACAAACGCAGTATAACAATGCACCACAATGCACCCAACTACCTCGCCCAAAAGTTGTCTATATCAGGAGGTTCGAGATCCAATAGAAGTTCAAAAAACTTACTCCTGAAACCTCGTAGATTCCGGAAAGAGAAAACATACAAGCGCTCCTTCTCTGGAATGGCACCCAGGATCTGGAATGCGCTCCCGCCTGAAACCAGGCTGATCTCCTCCACTGCACTCTTCAAGAAAGAGATGAAAACCATCCTTCTGGCCAAGATCTCCTGAACACTATTGGTGCTGGATCGGAAACTCTGCATTGCTATGTATCACTGTGCACCTGTCCTCTGGCACTATACTTCTAACTCGTTGGTGTCATTTCCAATATATGATACACGTTGGTTTACTGATTCACTCTCCTGATACCCTCACTCAGTGTTCTCTCTACACTAAGGCTTTGGTAGAAGCCATCCACACACCCAAGGTGCACCTGAACACCTCTGTGTTGAGATCAATGACTCGTACCGCCTTATATTACTAGTTTACCTGAGTGTATATCGATATGCTTTATGTATGTTACTATTATCCTATCATGTTAGTGACTATTATACTGCTCCTATTATACTGCTCCCATTATCTCTGTTCACTCCCACTGCCCCTACCCTGTCTTTGTGAAGCGCTCTGATATCTGTAAGGATCTTGTTCGCGCTATATAAAACTTTGAATACATAAATAAATAAACAAGGGAGGTACACAATCCACCTACAATAAAAATCCCAGGGGTGGATATAGAGGAAATAACATCAAGGGCAGAAGAAGAGGAAACAACTCCAGATCCTCTGCCAATACCAAACAGTGACGCCTTGTCACTGCCCCCCGACCATCTAACACCTGTCGGGGGGAGACTACAACAGTTCCTGTCTGTATGGAAATCCATCACCACAGACAGGTGGGTACGAGATATTGTACAGTACGGGTATTGTCTAGAGCAGTGTTTCCCAAACTGTGGTCCGCGGACCCCCAGGGGTCCGTGACACATTCCCAGGGGGTCCGCAGGCAACAGTTTTAAAAGCAAAAGCACAGAAAAGTTTCTTGTATAAATAGCAGCTTTCCAGCAGCAATAAAAGTGTCAAGATAAAGCTAGTGATTAATGTACCTGCTGGAGCGTGAGGAGAGTTTTGTTTAGTGGCAGCTTTGACTTAACTATTGTAGCACAGAGGGTTAATGTGCCTACTGCAAAGAACGTGTAACATGCATTTTAAAACGCAGCATTTTATGTGCATAGGTTCGTGGTTACTGCTTTTGTCACAGAGATTCTTTTGTTACTGTGCACTTCATAAGTGACAATCGTAATGTAGCAGAGGGACCTATAAACTGTCATCAAAGAGCAGCTTGCAAACTGCATGGTACCAGTTAGTAACTTTTGTTTTTTCCCGGTTATTAATTATCCTGATGCTGCTTAAAAGATTTATTTGGGTGGAAATACATTTTTAATGTTAAAGTCAGTGCTAGCCAATGTGATATGTTCTGAATCCTGAGTTTGTGCTTTTCCAGACCAAACACTCTTTAAACATTTCATATACACACTGTTTTACATGTAAGATTCAATGTCTCTATATGTGTGTGATGTAAAGACATCCTACAATGGTATGAGAGATGCTATAAAACAAATGAAATACATGTGACAGAGGGGCTATTACTTCAATATAAAATACTAAGGGCCAGATGTACGATCCGCTTTTATATGCGTGAACGGGTTCGTGAACACGCTTTCACTCGCAAAAAAGTATTGGGCCATGTACATTGCCTATTTCGCGAATCGCAATTTGTTTGCGACTCGCTAAATAGGCTTTGCAACTTGCTATTTGGAAGGGGCATTCCCTTCTAAATAGCGAGTCTTAAAACCATGTACAAATGTTTTGTGGTCGCAAACCCCTCGCAATTACCACTTACTTCAAACTTAAACACACTGTTGTACATTTCATTTAGCGACTCGCAATTTGCCACTTGCAATGTGTCGCCAATTGCGAGGCGCTAAATGAAATGGTCGTACATCTGGCCCCAAAATCCTTCGGGGCAGATTTACAAGCCCTTTGCTCCTCTTTTACGCCACCGTTGCGTCACTTTTGTGATGCAGCGGCGATGCAAAAGATGCGCCATGGTGCAGGGTATTTACAACGTGACACATCTGAGAGATGCGCCACGTTGTAAAGCCCTGTGCCAGAAGGAGGCGTTCCGGCGCAGGAACGCCTCCTGAAAGTGGCTGAGTGAAATCTACAAGATTTCACTCAGTCACTTTGGGGCCCATGCTGCGTCAAAACCCTGCGCCTGCTTGAAGCAGGCGTGAGGATTGACGCAGCTTTAACAAGATTCGGCCCCTCAGAGCATTGCTGGAGGTGTGTCGCGCTTGCGACGCAACTCCAGCAAAGCGCCACCTTTACGGCACAGATGCGTCATGCATCTGTGCTTTTTTGCCCCATGAGGCGCAGCATTGTAAATGCGGCGCATCAATGATGGCGGAGGCATGGCGCACAATAAGTGGCGCATCCCAGCTGATATGCATGGATGCGTCAGTTATTGTAAATCTGCCCATAAATACTTTGAGTATTTGTTTTGTGTGCACACGTGTGTATTTTTTTCGAATTACTGTTTTCATATTTGAAATTTAACTCATACAAATTGCTTGGGGGTCCCCGGCTTCCAGTGGTGACTCAATGGGGGTCCTCAGGAGTCAAAAGTTTGGGAACCACTGGTCTAGAGCTTACAGCCACTCCACCCAACATTCCACCAAGACACCGTCCTATGTCCGCAGAGCACTTACTCTTATTGCAGCAAGAGGTCGTCAGTATGCTGTAAAAAGGAGCCATAGAGCTCGTGCCTCTAGCGGAGCAAGGATCAGGGGTGTACTCTCTGTACTTTCCAAAAAAGGACGGGTCTCTCAGGCCCATACTCGACCTACGACCTCTGAACCAATACATTCTGTCAGAGCACTTTCACACGCTCACCTTACAGCAAGTCCTACCGCTTTTAAGTCAGGGAGATTTCCTCGCAACACTGGATCTCAAGGATGCGTACTTCCACATTCCCATGCACCCTTCCCACAGAAAGTATCTCAGGTTCACCATTCAGGATCAACACTACCAGTTCAAGGTCCTCCCCTTCGGAGTGACGACGGCACCCAAAGTATTCTCCAAGTGTCTGGCGACAGTGGCGGCACACCTAAGAAGACAGCACATACATGTCTACCCTTATCTGGACGACTGGCTTATTCAAGCAAAGTCGGCCCAGCTGTGTGCCAGCCACGTGTCCCACACCATTCACCTCCTTCACGATCTGGGATTCTCACTGAATTACCCCAAGTCTCATCTTCAACCCGCCCGCGTACGGCAGTACCTGGGCGCAACGATAGACACTCTGGCAGCCACAGCTCAGCCAAATTCAGTGCGGATACACAGCATGCAATTGCTGATACAAAAATTCTGACCTCAACACTCGCTTCAGGCAAGAGTGTTCTTGCAGTTGATAGGCATGATGGCCTCCTGCATCTTCATAGTCCCGCATGCGAGACTACATATGCGCCCGCTTCAGGAGTGCTTGGCACGTCAGTGGAACCAGGCTCAAGGGCAGTTAAAAGACCTAGTGTTGGTGAGCGGTCTGGCATACAACTCTCTGCATTGGTGGAATCCACACAACCTTTGCAAGGGCCGACGGTTCCAAGAGCCTGTACCCCAGGTAATACTGACAACGGACGCATCTCTCCAGGGATGGGGAGCTCATGTACGCCATTACACAGTGCAGGGACTATGGACGACACAGCAGAAGAAGATGCACATCAACCTTCTAGAGCTGATGGCAATCTTCATGGCACTGAAAGCCTTCAAAGTACATCTGTGCAACAAAGTCGTGTTGACTGCCATGTACTACATACAGAAGCAGGGAGGAACACACTCTCCACAGTTGTCTCACCTGGCTCAGAGCATGTGGAAGTGGGCCATTCAGAGGAACATGTTCCTCATGGCGGAACACCTCCCAGGCAAGGACAACCAAATGGCGGACCTGCTCAGCAGGCACAGCCACCAGATGCACGAGTGGGAGATACATCCATCAGTACTCCAGCCGTACTATCATCAGTGGGGTCATCCAGAGATAGACCTATTCGCCACAAGGGAAAACTCAAAATGCCGAAGCTTCGCCGCCAGGTTCCCACATCCGCAGTCGCAGGGCAATGTGATATGGATGAACTGGTCAGGCAAGTTTGCGTACGCTTTTCCCCCAGCGCCATTGATTCCGCTAGTGGCACGCAAACTGAGGCAACACTCGATGACACTCATCCTGGTTGCTCCGACGTGGGCACGCCAACCTTGGTACACCACGCTCGTGGAACTTTCCGCGGTGCCTCATCAAAGGCTGCGACTAACACCCAGACTTTTGACGCAGAGCCATGGCGACATTCAGCACCAAGATCCGCAACAGCTCAACCTGGCGATCTGGCTCCTGAGGTCCTAGAATTTGGATACCTCAACTTACCCCCAGACTGCATCAATATCATAAAGGAGGCAAGAAGACCAACGACTAGAGCATGTTATGCGGCAAAATGGAAAAGGTTTGTCATATACTGCAACAATAATGACATTAACCCACTAGATGCATCTATTCTGAACATTATTTGTTATCTGTTGCATTTATCCAGATGTAATCTGGCTTACAGTTCCATCCGCATACATCTATCCGCAGTAGCAGCCTACCTGCAAAACAGGCAGCACCTATCCCTATTCAGAGTACCTGCGATTAAAGCCTTTCTTGAGGGACTCAAGAGAGTGATCCCTCCGAGACTTCCACCTTCACCAGTCTGGAAACTCAACCTGGTTCTCACAAGACTCATGGGGCCACCCTTTGAACCTCTACATTCCTGTGAGATTCAATGTTTAACCTGGAAAGTGGCTTTCCTAGTAGCCATCACCTCACTCAGAAGAGTTAGTGAACTCCAGGCGCTAACCATTCAAGAGCCATTCATACAAGTTCACCCAAACAGGCTTGTTTTACGTACAACCCCCACTTTTATGCCTAAGCTGATTTCGCAGTTCCACATGAACCAAACCATAGAACTGCCGGTTTTCTACCCAAATCCAGAAAATGTTGCAGAGAGATGCCTACACACATTAGATGTGAAAAGGGCCCTCATGTATTATATAGACAGAACTAAAGATTTCAGAAAAACGAACCAACTGTTCGTCGCCTTCGCTCCACAGCATAAAGGCAATCCCATTTCAAAATCAGGAATAGCCAGATGGATCGTTAAGTGTATACAAATTTGCTATGAAAAAGCTAAACGCACTTTAACGATTCCTCCACGTGCACACTCCACACGCAAGTTAGGAGCATCCATGGCTTTCCTAGGGAACATTCCACTAGAGGAGATATGTAGAGCAGCCACATGGTCCACTATTCATACATTTACAAAACACTACAGCGTAGATGTACACTCTAGACAGCAGGCTGCTGTAGGACAGGCTGTTCTCAAAACACTTTTTCAGACTGCTGCAGCTGGCACGGGCAGCCGCCGCTAATGGAGGGACTGCTATGTATTCTATGCAATAGATATGAATTCAGCAGCCCACATGCCTCGAACCGAATATGCTACTTATCAGTATGCATCTGTTCTTGGCATGTAGGGCTGCTGACATTCATATCGCCCACCCTCCTCCTCGGCGCCTGTTGCAGCTGTGGCATTCGGAATTTCTCTTTAGCATGGACATCACTCACTGTATTACACTCCATCTCTGCCACAATGGCGAAAAACAATCTGAGGATGGAGAGGATGCCCATGCGCACTGTAGTCCAGGGGAGGAGCCACCTATCCCGTGATACTTCGAAGACTTCTCCAGGACAACAATGTGCAATCATCCGGACCCAACACTAGGCGGCGATCGAATGCAATAGATATGAATGTCAGCAGGCCTACATGCCAAGAACAGATGCATACTGGTAAGTAGCATATTCGTACTCCTGGCTCCTTCCATAGCAGGGTTCCAATACTAGGAATTCCCTTATGTTGCCATGTTTCCACAGATCTACATACTGGGGCTGAAGGTAATGATAAGCGACAGTTTCAGGGTTTGAATGCCCTTTTGAGTCTGTGGAAACCTAGTAACTTGCATGTTTTAAGGGTTTTCACCAACTCTTCTCTAATCTTTTCCCATACTGAGAAAGGTTCGATATTTACTCCTGACCATCGCAGATATAAAACTTCTTTCTGGGCTGGGAAAAAAGTGGTTGGAGGGGGAAGTAAACTTGCAAACGCTCAGATTTTCGCATGAGCAAATCTACACCTGCATATTTGCTCATGCTAAAATACAGTTAACAAAAATTTTCTAGGATTACTATTTCTTGGCCTACTTCTGTAAAGTCTTGGGAATTCATGAAAGTCATATAGCTGCACTTAATCCATGGACATAGGTGCACTTAATTCAATTATTTGGGCCCCTAATTAGGTCTGGTGTTAGCCATGTCTTTTTGTGTTTTATTAGAATGTTGTCTCTCTCTTTTGTGTCTATCAGCTAGCTTCACTGTGAGTGACATCATTCTGTTCTTTCACTAGGAGCATATCACCAGACAGTTGTTTTGTTCAGTGCCAGGAGCTAAAGTGCAATGCGTGCCTTTTGAGACTAAAACTATTTTTGTTTTTGCCAGTGTTAGTTATAAATGTGTGGATCCGGCGGCTCCCATTCCAATAAGGTTTCACAAAACCATGCCAGTGACAAACTGACAAAACCAAAAGACTGACCAACAATTTGAGACCTTCTGGGTTTACCAATGCTTGTTTATTTTTGTTTCCCATGATTTTATTAAAACTGGTTACACTGATTTTCCATTATGAATATTTTTGGGAAATACTAGCGTACATCAACACATTTTGCTAAATGATGTTTTAGCATTTTTTTTGTGACTTTATTTGAAAGCAAAGAATCATCAATCTTGCTTTCAAGCTTCTGCAAATATTAGCATGTAATCGGAGAGCATTGTGGGAGCAGTATACATAGCCTCATATTACTCAAAATTGAAAATGTGTGTACACATTTTTAGGTTTCGGCTACCGTCCCACTGCATAAGCAGTGGGTGGGCGGAGCCGAAATCTTTTGTTAATAGTATAGGGGCCTGAACACGCCCCTCTTCTCCATTGGCTGGCCTCGTAAATGCTGGCCAGCCATTGGAGGAGAGGAGCGTCACTGAGTTCAGGGCCCGCCTTGACGCGATTCGGGGGCGTTTCCGTGTCTTTATTTAAGTCACGCCCTCTCCTCTTCCCATTGGCTGGAATTTTACCTTCCAGCCAATGGGAAGGGGAGAGCACGCAAACACGCCCCCGAATGCGAAATGACCTGTTGCTCTGTTCCAGTCCCGCTCCCCCCTCCCTCCGTAGCTCTCCTTAGTCCCGCTCCCCCCCCGCAGCTCTCCTTAGTCCCGCTCCCCCCTCCCTCCGCAGCTCTCCTTAGTCCCGCTCCCCCCTCCCTCCCCCCGCCCGCAGCTCTCCTTAGTCCCGCTCCCCCCCTCCCTCCCCCCGCAGCTCTCCTTAGTCCCGCCCCCCCCTCCCTCCGCAGCTCTCCTTAGTCCCGCTCCCCCCCCTCCCTCCCCCCGCCCGCAGCTCTCCTTAGTCCCGCTCCCTCCGCAGCTCTCCTTAGTCCAGCTCCACCCCTCCCTCCCCCCGCCCGCAGCTCTCCTAAGTCCCGCTCCCCCCCCAGGTGTCTGGCTCGCGCCAGGTATCTGGAGAGTATCCTCCCACGTCTGCTGTTGAAGCGCCGATCGCAGGCGGACCTAACACCCCAGTACCCCAGGGCTCGGCGCTCCGTGAAAACCATCAGCACAGGGACGGCTGCGTTTGCTTATTTTCTCTGTTTCAGTTCTACTGGGTCCAGAGCTAGTTCAGAAATGTTTTCCTTGCTAAGTGTTAACTCTAAGCAGTTACGCGCTGTTTGATTTCCTGCTTGAAGCATGGGTCATTTTCGCCCATCATCGGAATCGTGCACTGCTTCCATTACAACAGCGGCAGAATTGTGCCCGCGCTTGGACCAGGGATTCATCTTCGTACATGTTGACCCACTTATTGCCTGAATTCTCTTTTTAAAGGTGATCTAGGAGAATGTATAATGCATTTTATCGCGTGGCGAAGGAGCTATTCTTTGCCGTGTCTTGGCAGGAGAGATTGTTTATCTGCGTCTTTTTTTTCTTCAATATGCTCGCAGGTGATTTCTCCTCTCCTTTGTTTGCACAAAAGTGATGACGAGTTTATTCTAGGCCTCCTTAGGAAATGAAGCCTCTCTCCAACGCTTTGATATTCTCCTCGAAGTGTCTGCTTCTTGCACCATTCACCCTCTCCTACCTTTTTTCCTTGTTTCCTTGTTATTCTTACTTGCCAATTTGAGAGCAACAACTATAGGCTTTCTAAGGGGTACCTCTTTTCCACTAACTGCCTGCAACCTTCTTCCCCCATCTCAGTATACACCTTTTAGAACTCCAGATCCTTAAAAAGAATTTATGGATTTAAAGAAAATCACGTTTCCTCATCAATAAACCCTATGTGGATTTTTTGTACTACTGTCGCACATTTCTTCGGAAGCACGGCGGTCTCGCAAAGGGGAATAAAATACCGTAAACATCATTAGCCTGAGTGCCGGTTAAGGTTTACCCCCGTGATGCCTGGGAGCAGGCCATGTATCATCTGAGTAGCGTAAGTCATCCCGAGAGCTGCATGGTAATACCCCCTGCCCTCCAGGAAACGGGATGAACTTTCTTTCAAGATAGGTATGTAAATATCCAAAGCATTTGTTATCCTGAGAACTGCCTGTTTTTACCCATTCAGGGCCTGCATGCTGGGCATCTCTTGTGTTAGGACTGGTGCTTAAGTATCCGAAAATAATCCTACTCTCCCCCCGAGAGCTACAGCATTCTACCTCTGTCCGACCAAGAACGGCTCATATATTATCTGACTACATCATTTAATAATCAAAGATTAGATCTGAACATCACACGTTTCCTCTCAGCCACAATCACAGGGAATCTGAAGACCTAACCCCTATGGGTTGAGATATTTTGAAGTAAACACGTTGGGCCCAGGCAGACAGGATCCTGTTTCTCGAGCAACTTTCCCAGAATAAGGCACAGCAGGCTGGGGGGTCCCCAAGGAATTCCTCAAGTTTTGTCAACATATCTATGGATTATCAGAGGCCGAGGAAAAGGTTTTGAATAAGAGGCTGGTCTTTGTTCCTATGCCACAGCATGGGCCTTTGAAATGTAGGATTACATTTTTTTAAAGAATGCGAAAAATTCACCCCCATAAATGTTTCATGGACAAACCTTGAGAGATCCTTCATGGGTCCTGCAGTTCTCCGCACCGCTCTATGTTACACATTCCACTAAACGCGCTCTGCCATCAGGATTAGCAACTAGTGTGAATTTTTCGTCTGTCTTCCCTGAGTTTGCTGTTATCTGCGTCTACGAATTATTTAAGCGCTGCGGATATTGAGCACGCGGTACTAAGCGCTGTACAAGTGCATTTAGCATAACATTTCCCTACTCGCTCTCCAGAGCAGCTGAGTGCTCCTGGCTGCCAGCATTCCTAGGCGTTCTGCTTGTGTGGTGTTGAGGTGTGCGATAGTGAGTTAAACTCTTTCCCAAGATATGAGGAGGGGAGTACGTGCCCTCATTTCCTAGGACACCCCTATGGTTTTTTTGTAAGGGTGTAAATGCAGACACTTAAACAAACGCACGTTTACATAAGAAATAACTAAACACTTTGGGCCTTTGTGACTGAGGCACACAGTTTGTTCAGTTATTAAAATAAAAAAGGATCAGCATCAGTGATTTGAGCATTTTATTTTCTGGACTAAAAGCGGAAGCCCTCCCATTGCACTGTGTATCTTTTGTAGAATTCACAGAAACACTATCTTATTGCGAAAGAGAGAACAGTATTAGGCAAAAGAATGCAGTAGGAAACAAATCACGAGAAACTTGTTCCCCGTTTCAGAAAAGTTGCAATTACTTTTACTTCAAAAGAAGGGACATCAGTAACATACGGAGGGCTGGTTGATGGATTATTAAGCTGTGCAGAGAATCGGGAGCAGGGTGGCTGGAAGGGAGCAAGGAGTTTCAAACTGAGTTGAGGCTGTGTATGTAATAAATATAAAACACAAAGGTGGAAAACCGCAGCGCGCCACAGACGGGGCATAGGTGAAGACAATTACAGAAAGCAGAGAGACAGATGTACAAAACTACACACAAGGGTTTTGTATATCGGCCCAGGTCTGATTGGGGGTGGGGGAGCAGGGCTGTGGGTAGTTACATTTTAGGGCTAGGGGCGGTACGATCATGAAGAGGTGAGATTATAGATAGCTCACAGGCTTTAGTTTAAGCAGTTAGATACAAAAGGACTGCATGGAGTCTTTCATATTAAGGAAACAGGAGAACAACGTTTCATTCAGAAACTAGAACAAGCATTTACAATGCAACGGTTTCTCCTTTGGAAAAGTTTGAGCTATTGGCATTGTAAATGACAAAATTTGTATTTGTGTTGGTTTTGAAAACAGATAAATAAATGGCATTGTCGTTTACATTGCCAATAGCTCTAAATTTTCCAAAGGCGAAACCGTTGCATTGTAAATGCTTGTTATATTTGATAGTATTGTGTGTTTGAAATTCCTATGAACTCTCAATAATTAAAAAAAAAAAAAAGTTTATACTTTAACCATTGTCAGTAGTGCGGTCAGAGCTTACAACATTTACTCAGAGCACTCGCCCTAATAATAAAGCCTTTGCATTAATGAACTATAAATACAAGTTTGAACAGCATTAACACATGGATGTAAATATTACCTTAACTGCAGGCAATGCCTTTTCCGGATTCATATTATGCTACTGTAACTTGGCAGCCAAAGGGTTTATGCTGTAGGGGGCAGGGCCTACTTGTCCCAAGGACAAAATAAACATGAAAATGTATTGCCCTTGACCCCAAACAATATGTCCCGGGCGTTGGGCTATAGGAATTCCACATCCCTGCACATCTTGTGAAGTGCTCTGATACCCGATTCGGGTCAAGTTTGAGCTATATAAAACTCTGTAAAATAAAGAAATCATTGAAAACTTTGCCATCATTCGTCTGATAGGCAAGCCTGGTAGCTTTCGAAGCTAGAATATTCTCCCACCACACGCACATTCATTTCATTCGCCCCTTCATTTCACTCGGCCCAGTACAGGGTGCCACAATGTTACAAGATCTGGCGGTGCCAAAGCACACTTGGATCTGCGTCATTGAGTTATATATATAGCGCTATGTGCGGGTCAGAGGCGTTTCAGAGTGCTGGACGTGAAGTGTAGGGAGTGCATTAGGGGTCCAGAACCCGAAGTACAAGAGAAAGGGTTTGTAGCCCACTAGAACAGTGAGTCTTCTAACCGGCGCATTCACTTGGAGCTAAAGCTACCTTTGGAGAGACCAGCGATTTATTATCTGTGTTTCCAGACTCTGTCCTGGTGTTAAACATTTATTAGAATGGTTGAAAAATAGCCCCTTGTGCTTCTTCGGTGACTCATGATAGTGTAAAATGTATAGCGATGAATTCCATGTTGTGCCACTGGAAGTGTCCTTTACTCTTCCCACTTTAAGAACTTGAACTGTCTCTGACCCCCCACACGGGTTAGGTGCAAGCAGGGATATCCGCTACTTCACCACTCAAGAGTAACACACGTACAGACCAGAGAACACCGCCATCAGGGCTGAAAACTAACATGGCTAGCAGTGTCAAGCCCCCAGCCAGTGGCCACACTAAGACTTGTCTTATACGGGTCCTCCCACACACTCATTCACAGTGCTGCACACTACTCTGCACACGCCTTCTCTGTGGTCATCAGTGTCACTCTCAGCCAGTGGACACATTCAGTGCAACACTAGTCTTCAATGGTTCTTCGCACACAATGCCTTCCACAGTTCCCATGCTGCACTGCACACACCTTCTCTGTGGCCAGCTGTAGGTTGCACAATCCTCTGCTGCATCTCTCACTGCTCCTCTGCTGCATCTCTCACTGCATGGTACAGGCACTTGTAAACTTGCAGTGGTATCCCTCATATTCCTTTATGTTGTAAAAGGTATTGTTTATATGATGCACTTTCATAGGGCCTGTGATAAACGTGGTACTAAAGCTGCAGGGTAACTAGGTAACTAAAGTGGGTTATATGACACCTGTACAGTGTATGCTGACAGCCTAGCAGCCACGCGCTGTATATTGTAGTTTGGTGCCAGCCTGATGCGGTCTTCAAGGGTGCGTTTTAACTTTGATTAACCCTAAACCGGTCAACAAGCCAAAGTTGAAAGCATTGTGTATTTTCACAGATAAACATTGTAAAGTAGTTGGAACTAGAACCACAGGTGCTGGTTTCCAAATAATTTGTATTACCAATGTTCATTGTACGTGTAAATGTCCTAACCTTAATACAGTAACCCAGGAAGACAACAAATGAGTGATGTGCCCATGACCCTACATGGGTTGGTCCAAGTGCAAAAGAGTGGATTTCAATTCAGGTCTCCCGGTTCCTCTGTCAGCTCGGATTCTCCCTGCTCCATCCTATGTTCCTACAGGACAAAAAGTTACAGGGACGTTATAGTTAAGAATTCAATAAAAAAAAAAATAGAAATTCCAAATAATTTGTATTACCAATGTTCATTGTACGTGTAAATTTCCTAACCTTAATACAGTAACCCAGGAAGACAACAAATGAGTGATGTGCCCATGATCCCACATGTTTTGGTCCAAGTGCAAAAGAGTGGATTTCAATTCAGGTCTCCCGGTTCCTCTGTCAGCTCGGATTCTCCCTGCTCCATCCAATGTTCCTACAGGACAAAAAAAGTTACAGGGACGTTATAGTTAAGAATTCAATTAAAAAAACAAACAATGGAAATTCACTGAAAAAAACAAAGGTCAAAGGGACGTTATAGTTCAGCTCAGATTTCACTAGTACAAAAATAGTGAAATTCAGCAGTTAGTTACCTGAGCTATCTATAACTTATGCCCTGCTTAAGACCTCACTTTTCATCGCTCATGACATGTTGAGTGACATCACTGTTGCCATTATCCACAGAACTACTCACACACCCACTCATAAACTCACTCACCCAACTGCTCATACACCCACCCACTTGCTCATCCATAGAGCCGCTCAAACACCCATGCCCTCACCCATACACCCAATGTCACAGCGACTTGCTGACCCAGAAATCAGTCACAAAGCAACTCACCCCCACGGCCGCTCGGTCACCCCCACGGCCACTCGATCACCCCCACGGCCACTCGATCACCCCCACGGCCACTCGATCACCCCCACGGCCACTCGATCACCCCCACGGCCACTCGATCACCCCCACGGCCGCTCGGTCACCCCCACGGCCACTCTATCACCCCCCACTCTTATCACCCCCACTCGATCACCCCCACGGCCACTCGATCACCCCCACGGCCACTCGATCCCCCCCACTCTATCACCCCCACTCGATCACCCCCACGGCCACTCGATCACCCCCACGGCCACTCGATCACCCCCACGGCCACTCTATCACCCCCACTCTATCACCCCCACTCTATCACCCCCACTCGATCACCCCCACGGCCACTCGATCACCCCCACGGCCACTCGATCACCCCCACGGCCACTCGATCACCCCCACTGCCACTCGATCACCCCCACTCGATCACCCCCACGGCCACTCGATCACCCCCACGGCCACTCGATCACCCCCACGGCCACTCGATCACCCCCACTCTATCACCCCCCACTCTATCACCCCCACTCGATCACCCCCACGGCCACTCGATCACCCCCACGGCCACTCGATCACCCCCACGGCCACTCGATCACCCCCACGGCCACTCGATCACCCCCACGGCCACTCGATCACCCCCACGGCCACTCGATCACCCCCACTCGATCACCCCCACGGCCACTCGATCACCCCCACGGCCACTCGATCACCCCCACGGCCACTCGATCACCCCCACGGCCACTCGACAGAACCACTCACTTAACAATACAGCCTCTTAACTGCCACTCACTGTGTTTATGTATGTGTTTATGTATGTGTGTGTGTGTGTGTATATATGTATGTAAATATGCTTATATGTGTGTATGTACATGTATCTGTATGTAAAAAATCCTAACAGAGGAGTATTGGCACCCAATTATGGAAGCAGGCAAAGGGAATTGTATTCCTAGACTACTGAGGAAATATGATAGACAAATCGAGCATATGCTAAATGTGACTACCAATTGAAACAAGGGGGACAGTAACCAAGACAATTGTTTAAATATTTTTAATATATAATCTCATATTAATTAATTGACGCATCAGTCGTGACAGAAAGAAGTGCTGCACGAGAACAAAATGCCAAGGAATTATTTGGGGTAGGCACGTGCATTGAAATAGAAAGCACAAGACAAATCGAAATGGCTCCCTTAAAGCTGGTTAAGGAATTAGGACAAGCTAGAATTACTGAAATTAAACAAATGGTTGGAGATGACATCATTAAATAGCTATTTAGACCGCAGTAGGACACCAAGAGGATTATGAATATTTGTATTGCCTACTTTAAGTGATTAACATCTGGATCTTTCTAAAGGATAGCAAGAGGATATCACTGAATGCTCAAATAAACGTATGGGAACTTTATACCCGCTGAAAGAAAATTAAAGGCTGTTTAGAAAATCGCAGAACTAGAAGATGCTTCAGAAAGTTTGCAAAAAAATGAAGAAAGTAAGAATGCGTTAACTAATATGGAGAAAAAATTGGAGCAAGATGAACAGGAGCTGTAATTAAAGAAATCAAATAATTTAATCATGACAGAAGTGCCTATGCCCTGGGCAGAATTTAAACTTTTGCAAAGAAATTTGATCACTTCTATTCAAGACAAACTGGAGGTGCCAAAATGATAGGAACAATGTTAGTCACTTCTATTTGTGTAGAAAGTTCCAAAGTAAGCTCCAGGAACGAAGATCTTAGGTCCAAGCCGCAGACTGTATTTGTTAGGGGTGATGAGACTATATCAAATGAAAACCAGACAGAGAGGAAGAGGAAAAATGAACAAAATGCAAGAAGATCCCCAAAACAAGATCAAAAGGGAGCAAAAAGAGGATGGGGAACATAAAACAAAAGAGATTAAGCAAGGGAAAAGAGAATGATCTCATCACTTTCCTCAAAATGATTAATGAACATCACATAAAATTGAGTAAAGGATTGACCTTCTGCCCCACTTCTAGATTGAACCTTGTTAATGCCAGAATTGATCTCTATAAATTTACCAGAAAAATGAAATTCAAGAAATGTTATGCACTAAAGGAACAACAACAAAAATAAGGAAAAGTAAAGCCCAAATTTTCAGCAATAAATAAAGAACTGGTTCCATTACGTACATTAACAGGTGTGGAAATGGAAGCATCCAGGATGGATATGCAAGATATTGATATGTTAGCTTTATGTGAGCATCTGGAAATTTCAACTGATGCTGCACCAGAAAGTGGAGTGGAGTTGAAATCTAATTCTTCTCATTGGCTCACTGCTGGGAATAAAATGTATTTTATTTCTTGAAGCTGTGGTGGAAGGATTAACTAAAATCGTATCCAAAGACCAGAATAACTGATACAACATGACGAATATAGAATGGGATGCTCTGATTGACTTACAGCAGAATGAAAATCTAATGATTAAACCCAGTGATAAAGGAAGCAACATCGTAATCCTTAGTCGGGGGAAAAGTGCACGGCGAGGCCACAAAAAAATTGAACAATAGAGATCCTTACAGAAAACTCTCTGAAGATCCAAGCAAAGAGTATATGTGTATTTTTTACCTTATTTTAAATGAATGGTATAATAATGGTTTCCTTGATATGGAAGAATATAATTATTTGAAGACTAAGTATCCAATCATGCCAACAATTTATTTTCTTCCCAAAATACCCAAGAACATGGTAGACTGCCCAGCAAGACTAATTGTTAGCTCAATATATTCATTGCTTGAGAATGCTTTGAGGTTTATTGATATGTTTATTTCCTTATGTAAAAGATCTCCCATCTTATTTATTGCAAGATTTTTTAATCGAGTCAATGACTTGCCAAGGAAATCAAACTACTCCATGGCAACAGTAGATACAGTGTCCGTATACACTTCCATTCAACATTCAGATGGAACAGAGGCATGCAAATATTTTCTGCAGACTAGCTCCATTTCTCTGTTCGAACACTCACACATGCTTATAGAAATTATCAAATTCTGGCCCCACCATATGTTTTTTTTTTTATTCAACAACAAATATTTTGTACAGGAGCAGGGAACTGAAATGCGTATTTCAATTTTGCCCACGTACACCAACCTCCTAATGAGTTGGTGGGAAGCAGAGATAGCATTTCTTTGAAAAAAACAAACAAGGAGCAAGTAGTCTTGTGTGTCCGTTTTATAGACTATTTGTTTTTAATTTGGGAGGGAGAAAAATCAGATTTGGAAAAAATAATTAAGATCTTTGCCCCATAATAAATTGTGACATCCAGAAAAAGGAGATGCATTATCTGGATGTTGAGTTCTATATGGAAGGAGATAACATTTGCAGAAAGCTATATAGAAAACCCACGAGTACTAACAGCATATTGCATACAAATAATGGGCGCTCCAAATCTTTGAAATGGAGTGTTCCTTGTGGGGAATTTTGAGAGCTAGACAGAGTTGCTCTGAAGAATCTGATTTTAAGCAACAAACTAAAGAGATGCATGAGAATTTCCAAATTAGAGGATTACCGGATATGATTTTGAAAGATGCCCGAAGGACAGCTGGTATCAAGAAGCAAAAAACACTTTTGGTGACAAAGAACAAGAAAGTTATGTCTAACAATGCAATACAAATCATCCGGTAAATTAGATTTTAACATATCCAACCAGAAAGTAAGGGAATTGTTACGAGACAACTGGAAACTTCTAAAAATGGATAATGAGCTAAGAGCCATACTCTCAAAATCTCCAAACATCACTTGTAGAAAATCAGCTTTCCTGGGTGACTTCCTCACAAGAAGTTATGTGACACCAGATAATATGTTGAAGAAGAACTCTGCCAACTGCTTTACGAATAAAAAGAAATGCTTTTGGAAGTGTCCTAATGCAAGGTCTGTGCTTATGGATGTAATACTAGAGAATACAAAACAATATATGGAACAAGCATTTGCAATGTAATAGGTTTTGCATTTACGCAAGTTTAAGCTATTGGCATTGTAAATGACAATGCCTTTTATGTTTTAAAAATGAAAACAAAAATAAAAGGCATTGTTATTTGCAATGTCAATAGCTCAAACTTGTGTAAAATTGCATTGGAAAGGCTCGTTAGGTTAGTGAGTTGAAATGCTCCCTTTCGGCCCGCGTAGCAAATTAATTAAACATGCACGACCACTAAAGTGAAAGTGTACCGCACTGCAAATAAAAAGTAAAAATAAATAGTGCTTGCCGTATGAAGGAGACCGTGTAACGCCACAAGTAAAAGATCCCATCCTCATGGGAGGTAACAAATGGCTACAGGGTGGTAACAAGGAGGGACTAACAAGCCTCATTATCAATCGGAATCCATCATTTACCAAGGACAATGACACCAGCCAATGGAAAATATGGAAGGAGAGTAGGCGAGGACCACAGCATACTCGACTACTGCATGCCTCGCAGCGTGAGCAGCGCATGCGCGCTGTTGCTAGGTTCGTACTAAAAAGGATGGTTCAAAGTAATCATCAAGCCTGAGAACAATCCGAGGCAATAAAAATGGCCAGCTGCATAGAACAAAAAAGTATAGGATTACGTAACTGCCGATTAACACCACTTCAAAGGTACAACAGGGGTGTTCGAGAAGTTCTAACCCAAAACGTTGCCAACCATTCACAAGCTAGGGTAGAAACAATGAACAACCTCTTCCAGGCGCACAGCTTGGTAACAGGTAGTTAAGCGATTCAGTGCCTCACATGGGAGTGAGTAGTAAGTGCAATACAAATGTTGCACAATAATACTACAAGTGAGCAAAGGCTCCTATCCTAAAGCGCAGGCAGAGCAACCGCAACAACTACCACCAAGACATTGCTTGTGAAAGTCAGGGTTGTTTTAATTTACTGTTGAACAGGGCTCTGTGTACTTCAAATGCCGATAAAGCGATAAAGGCTGGCTGTGGGTGACATTATTACAATGTTGTTCATCTGCAGGATGGGACCAAGTGTCCAGGAATCAGCCAGGCTCCTCAGACAATCCTAGCAGCCTTAACGTAGTAGAGCGCAGTTTGATATTCCAGGCTGCCAGGGTTCTGCATACTTTCATTCTCTAATGCCAAAAAAGGCAGATTACAGTGATTTCTTCGCAATCGTGTCAGGAGGATGGTACTAAGTTTCCACAAATCAGCAAGGCCAGCCGAAAACATTATCAGCCTTAAAGAGGTAGGGGATAGTATGTTTTTCCTGTCTGGAAGAGCTAGGTATACATTTTGTTTTCTAATGCTGATAAAGGTCATATTTTTCAATGGAAACTGTTAACAGGATGGCATCCGTTTCCTAGGATTCAGCAAGGCTAGCCCAAAACATTGTAAACCGCCTTAAAGTTTTAGGGTAAAGTTTGATTCACCCTGGCTAACAGGGTTCAGTGTACTTTTATTTTCTAATGTACATAGAGGTAGACTGCATGTCAACTTCACAATCTGAAGGATCTACCAGCATGTGGTCAAATGCCCAGGAAAGAATGAGGCTAGCCAGAGACACTGCAACCAGCCTGAAAGTAGTAAGAGATGGTCTAATGTATCCCTACAAGGTATCTATGGGCCCACCGCCAGAGTTTCTGGATGGACAAGGCAGGCAAAAGCTCTGCTCTCCCAAAACAAACCTGAGCTGCAGTGTTCAGTAGACAGTCAACACACATTGCTGCTTGGAGCTGTTTTCAGAGGGGTTGAGTTTGAAGTAATTTAGGACAGAAAATAACACCTATTGGTTACTATTTTAGCTCATTTACTTCTTGCTAGAGGTAAAAACAGAATTAAAAGGGGGTTAAAAGGGGCAATGGGAAGGGATCAGACAGGAGGTTAACTTCGGGAGGCATATATTTAAAAAAAAAAAAGTGTTCTTCAGAAGACTCACAGGTAGAAATAGCTGGGCTAAGACTAAACTAAATGAGAAATACCTAATCGGTGCCATGCTGCTGTCATAGCCAAAACACAGGAAGCAATTAAACTCTTCACTCAGCACATTGTCTCTTTTGTATTGTCAAATTTCATTTACTACTAATATTTTTTTAATTCAAATCATTTTTATTGAAAATTTAGGAAAAAAGAAAGAAAAGACAATACAATAAATCTTCCATGACATAGATTGATACGACCATGGTAATAAGCGACATTTACACAAAATCAAAGAAAAACAGGGACAAGTATGTTCGATGCATCAAGGCTAAGCAGACATCATGAACATCAACCACATTGCATACAAAGGCAGAATATAAATATTCATTGGAGCGTATGGGATTAGAATATAGGTCCAGTGAAGCATACATAGATAGTCGACATTTATATGTTACATCATGGGGGATCAAAGTGGGAGGATGATGCATCTAGGGAAGACCACAATTTTTTATTGGAAGGTTTCCATGTGGCTGATTGCAGAGCTGGGTTATCGGCCCCTCTCAAGAAAAAGAGCCACTCTAACCAAATCTTAAAATTGACCTCGGCAAAGTTTTTCCATTTACAGAGGATGACCTTGCACGCCAGTGTTAACATTATATCTAAAAGTTGCCGGTCATGTACATCTGGCAGTTGTGTGTCTAGTACACCCAGTATGACATAAATAAATTCTTTTACCGGTTCAATTCCAAATGTCTGGTGGATATATGCAAAGATTTTTCCCCAAAATGTTCGTAATAAGGGACAATCGAAGAGCATATGTGTCAGGTCCCCAGTTGCTGCTTGGCAGTTCCAGCAAATGGGTGTATCTTTTAGGTGGCATTTATACAACCTCTGAGGGGTCCAAAATGTTCTATTCAACAGCATGTATTTCGTCTGGCAGAGGATCGGGGAAACCTTATTGGATAATGCAGTACTGTGTATTACATCCCAGTCTATCATTATTCCTGTCGAATTAGGTTCTGATTCCCATTTGCCTTCCGTAAGTGTATGGGATTTCCTGGGCTTGGGAAGGAGTAGCTTATAGACTCTAGACACGAAATGATTAGCAAGTGACAGAATTGGTAAGCGCGTCATAAGCCAAGGTGGGTCAGTAGTGAAGGCACGTTTAGATATGATGGATTTCAGTTTCAAGAATTGATAAAATTCTATGGGTGGCAAGTGAAAAGTCGTTTGCAGTCTCGAGAAAGGGATAGGTAGGGAGCCGTCGTAGAGGTCTTGTACCATGTTAATTCCTTTTTTAGCCCACAGATCCCAATAGAGGGTTTTGCCATCTATCTTAAACATAGGGTTCCGCCACAATGACACCAAAGTAGATTTTGTAAGTACAGAACTAGTTTTATGGGATTGGTCAAGCCTTAGTAAGGCTCGCCTAGTATTTAGCAGGATATATTTGGAATGAGGTAAGTGCGATAAGTCCATGCTAAGGAGGGCTGGAAGGGGTGCATGTGCAGTGATGGATTTTTCAATAGATAACCATACTGGAACATAGGATGGGGAATCTATTAGCCAGAGAGCGCCCTGCTTGCAGAGGAAAGCCGTCTGGTAGTTCCTGAACGAGGGAAGGCCCAGGCCGCCTTTCTCTTTTGCTAGTTGCAACTTTTTTAATGATATCCTGGCTCTTTTCCCTCGCCACAGAAACTCCCCAAACAGCTTATCTACCTACTTGATAAATTCATCCGTAAAAGTCATTGGTAGCATGCTAGCTAGATAATTAACCAGTGGCGTGCACATCATTTTAAGAGTCTCAGCCCTACCCCACCAGGAAAGAAACTTGGGCGACCAGCCGTCCAATAGTGTGGATATCTTTTTTAAGGTCAGCTCCTCATTCACTTTTAAGGTGGATATTAAGTCTTTCTCGAAGTCCAGGCCCAGGTATTTAAAGGATTGTGGTTGCCAGGTGAGGCCAGACGTTCCGAGTATTTCTTTATTTCCAACATTATTCAGGAGTTTGACCTCCGTCTTGTCTTTATTCAGCTTATAGCCGGAGACCTTAGAGTATTCATCGATAGTGGACATTAGCGCCGGAATAGCTACATCGGCCCTTTCCGACATAATGAGCACATCATCTGCGTATGCAGTTAGTTTTACAGTATATCCGTTGAACGGTACACCGGCAATGGCTTTGTTATTCCTTATATGATATAAGAAAGGTTCGATCGCTAGTAAAAACAAGGACGGTGAAAGAGGACAGCCTTGCCTCGTTCCTTGTTTTAGACAAAAGGATGAGGAAAAGGAGCCACCTGCTCTAACTTTGGCAGTAGGGCAGGCGTACAGGGACATTACTAGTTTCGTGAATATCATACCTAAGTTGAATTTGTGTAAGACTGCCTCCAGGAATGCCCAGTCTACCTTGTCAAAGGCTTTCTCGGCATCTAACGTGATTGCCACTGTGGGGGTATTTAAAAGTTTTGCTCTTTCCAGCACATGGGCAAGTGCTCTGGTGTTATCGCTGGATAGCCTATGCTTTAAAAATCCAGATTGAGATGGGTGTATCAGGGTAGGGAGGACCTGCTGCAGTCGGGCTGAGAGAATCATAGCTAATAACTTACAATCAAGATTAATCAGGGAAATTGGTCTGTAATTTTTTGGTAATGATGGATCTTTGCCCTCCTTGGGGAGTACCGCAATAATTGCCTCGGCTAAAGTACCTTTTACCTCACCTGTGGCAGTGATTTCTTGGAACAGGTGAAGAAGAGGATCTATCAGGTCTGATGCAAAACGCTTGTAAAATTTAGCCGAGAAGCCATCAGGGCCAGGTGCTTTTCCACATTTTAGGCCTTTGATCGCTTTCTCTACCTCACTCGCTGTGATCGGGTCATTTAGACTCCGTTGTTCCTCTGATGACAGTTTTGGTAAGTCGCATTCATTCAGGTAATCCTGAATCTTGCCCTCATCTACAGATTCGTTCTTAGCATATAGGGTTTCATAAAAGTCTTTAAAGACTTCCGTTATTTCGTTAGGATCAGAGTGACCTATTCCTGCAGAGTCTCTAATAACATTAATTGAGTTCTTCTGGACCTTGAATTTTAGATAGGCGGCCAGGCTTTTGCCCGCCTTATTAGACTCGCAAAGTTTAAATTTCCGCCGTCTGTCTAGCCATACTCCCGCCCTTTCACTCACCAGTTTGTTGTATTCATATTTCTTATTAGTCATAGTGTTAAGTATCTCTCTGTCCCTATTCATCTGGTGTCTATTCTCTAAGTCTGATATCTCGCTTTCTAGTGTTTCCAATTTAGCGTTGTAATCTTTATTCATTGCAGAGCGAATCTTGATACATATTCCCCTAAGTGTGCTCTTTAAGGCCTCCCAACGGACAAGGTCTGAGGTGTCCCCTCTCGAATTCAATTCTAGGTACGAGCGGATGGCTGTTTGGATAACAGTCCGGTGTTGATCTTTATTTAAGATCTCCTCATTTAGTCTCCATGATGTTTGTCTTGGGGAGGGCTTAACGTTACTGATGGAAAGGGAGATACATGAGTGATCTGAAATAACTCTCGGTTCAATGGAAGTATCTTCTATCCTCGGAATCCCATTTTGTGTAATGAAGATGTAGTCAATACGCGAATAGGAATCATGTGGGGAGGAATAGAATGTGTAGTCCCTATCTGTGGGGTTCTGTATTCTCCATGTGTCAACTAAATTAAAACGACGGCATAAATTAAGAAATGCTTTATGTGATTTGTTTGGCTTGAAAATACACCGTGAGTCCCTATCTAGGGCGGGGTCAAATGGGAGGTTGAAGTCTCCTGCCAGTATGTGTACGGCCGAGTCCGGGATAATCTCGATCTGTTTCACTAGTCCCTCCCAAAAGTGTAAGTCGTTAGTATTAGGTGCATAGATATTAGTGACATAGAATTCTGTGTTATCTGTGTTATCTCTGGCGAGTTTGACTGTGACCCACCTACCTTTTTCGTCAGTTGATGACGACAACAGTTCTATCTTGGATTTTCTCGCCAATAGTATCAACACTCCGTTTTTTTTGCCTATAGCTTCTGAACCCACCACCTCAGAGTAGTACTTATTCCGCAGCGTGTAAAATTGTTTCGTGTCTAGTTTGGTCTCTTGTAGTAGCACAATATCGCTTTTTTGTCTGCGCACATAGTCCAGTATCTTCTGCCTTTTTATGGGTTGATTTAAACCTTTTACATTCAGGGACAAGATTTTTAATTTGTCCAAGGAAGCCGCCCCTAGTGGTGTGTTAAGTGTATTATGCACCATTTCTGGTTATTGTGGACATTAAAAGGGCATTATATACCTCACGGAGATCCGCTCCACGCAGTACAATGGGGAGGGTACTTCCTTTCTCGTTATGCATGGTACATAACTGACTAAAACCTTGAGCCGATGTGGGAGCACACAGGTCTGGCATACAAATGAGACATCTTGTCCAACCAAAGAATAAGTTTGATAACAAAAGTGAAAATAAGAACCAAAACATACAACACATACCCTCCCCTATCCCCCCATTCCCCCCACCCCACCCACCCCTACTGCATTTAGTAAGCATGGCGACGTGAAGAAAACCGCAGTAGTCCCTCCCGTCAATGTTAATATCGCATAAACATTGGAACAACCTTCTGAAACATTTGAACTGTGAGCTGAACCCTTTTTTTAAACCATGAGCAGCATGACTCAACTATGGAACACTGGATTCGGTTATTCAACCAATCTCTACAATTAGAACAACGAGATGATTTTGTAATCGAAAGGAAGCTATTATGGAGTAATGCTACATTGGATTATCTGTTCTGGTGTTGCTTAGAAAGATCAGAGAGAGGTGGTATATAACCAAGAATAGCATACTAACAATAGTCGAGGCCTTCGTTAACAATCTTAATGAAGCAGAAGGAAGGCAACAGCATCTCACATATTAGATAACCTAGGAACAAGTCACATCATTAAATCAGAACAATTACTAGGATCAATGAAAAGAGGCCAATTCGGCGCATACACAGATGGGTGTTACACACAGATGTAACCACAAGGAATCAGGAACCTGTCTATTTGCTGAAAGTTTTGACCTAGAGAAATGCGGTGAGGTATAACTCACAATAGCAGGAAAGACCTTCGAGTGTACGACCTAAGCTGAGTATCTACTAGAACCACAAATCTGGTAAATCAGTGTAAGTAATAGGGTCAAAACCTATGCATCATGTATCAAAGTGTTCATTTGTAGCCAGAGGCCGAGGCCGCCATGGTATCGTGGTTATTGGTATCCATGTCGCGCTCTTCCAAGTCGTCGAGCATACGTTTAAGTTTCACGGGATCCGTAAAGATGTGAGGAGACCCACGAACAATTACTCTGTATTTCGCCGGACCCACAAAGCCAAATTGGTAACCCCTCAATTTTAGTTGTGGACGCAGGGCCAGAAATGCCTTCCTCACATCTACAGTTTCTTTACTATAGTCCTGCGAGATGTAGATCTTCGTATCCTTCCAGAGAATATGGTTGTGTTTCCGGACAAAGGCTAGGATTTGTTCCACGTGTTGATATCGTAGTGGCTTGCAGACAATGGGTCTGGGGCCTTTTTGCGTCTTGGTGATTCTTCCGGGTACTCTGTGCGCTCTGTCAAACTCCAGTGGATTGACGAAGGTTAAATTTGTGGCCTGAGCAAACCATGATTCCAAAAATTGGATATAGGATCCCTGCGTATCCTCGGATCCTTCCGGAACCCCAAAAATGCGCAGGTTCCCCCTTCTATTTCTGTCTTCTAACTCGGCCAGCCTTCTCGTGGTTTGGTCCGAGGAGATGTGTAGGTGTTTCAGAGCCGCACATGTTTTGACTTCAATATCCTCAAGTCGGCTAATCCTGGACTCTGTTTCTGTAAGACGCGCGTTAGTGTCCCTAATGTCTTGCCTTATTGCCACCACTTCCTCCTTGGTTGTTTTGGCCAAATCTTTCACCTCGTCTAATCTGTTTAGGATCATGTCTATTGCTTCGGTGGGAATTTTCTTGGTTTTAATTGGTGATCCCGGGTTCGAGTGGTCGGATTTAACCCTTTTCAGGGAGGTTTGTTCTTTGGAGTCCATTATGTCGGCCTTGGGTCCTGTATGGTGCCTCGTGGAAATCGTCGCTACAGGCATGCAGAGGCAGCCGGTTTTAATGTCGAAGTTTGGTCTGTGCAGTCGTCACACACAATCTCTTATTGTTATATCATCAAGGACTTAAAGATTCTCTCATCTGCAGCTGAAGGTGCCCTGTCATAGCCCTTAAAACAAGTCTGACAGCATAGCAGAGCACAAAGGAGCGCCCCCTTTTGGTTTGAATTGAGGGCTAGACAGAGTGATTATAACCGGGACAACATTTTCATTATCTTCATCCAGGAAAGCGCGAGCCTATACGTTGATACGCTGATAAAGAAAGAAAGTGTGTGCCTCTGAAAGCGCTGTGATGACCTTATAAACTGGCAATAGCCAAAAATAGCAAAAAGACTCGGTCCCCATGTGACATTCGTTTCACTACTGCATCACCCTTGGAAAGCATTTACACACGAAGAGCTACACAAAACCCCTATGGGCACTGATGATCAGTTCATAATATGTGAAGCTTCAAAGAGGCGTCATCGGCGTTGGTTTCGGACTCGTTTGCGTGGAGTTACAGTTAATTAATGACCGTCATGATATCTGGCTTCTTGGGGGCAAGCACTGCATGTCTGAGGAACATGTGCGTTACTCGATCGCTGCTCAGACGCCAGATCCCCTTGCTGGCTGAGAATAAGAGATGAGCAAAGTCACAAGCATCAATCTATTACAGGCCGGCACCAGTGTTTCCATTAATAGATTAGCCGGAGTTAGAAGCGTCCGATGCTCGCGTTATGCATTTGTAAAGATGGCGGCCGCCATCTTGGTAAAGGTGCTGGGAGTCAGTAGCGCTAGCATGGTGGGCCGGTCGGGATTTTGCAGGGTACTCACGCGTCCGAAATCCGGCAATATTGCAGCTTTAGAGCAGATAGGAATCCCATGCCTTCCAATCCGCGTTGTGACCGCGTTCACACTCGGGTTCACATCGTCATGTGGTCCGCCTCGTCTTCTGCCCGGCACACCGAGCTCGCTTCCCGCCGGCTACACGGCAGGGGCAGTTCAAACCTACGGGCGGAGTTTTGCCGGTTCTCGGGCACCCTCGTTCTGGAGAGACGGCTTACTGCATTCCGCTTCCTTTCCGATTCGCAAATCGGCACTCACATCCCGGGTTCAGCCGGGGCAAGGTGTTCCAAGCTTTGGTGAAGAGTCACTTCACGGGAGGAGAGACGCTCTATACCGCCATCTTCCTCGGCGTCCAAACCACGCCCCCCCATTTACTACTAATATTAAAAGTGGAAGCTGTTCTGGGAGGAAATCCTAGAAGGTCTGGCGGACGCCACCTTATGTAAACTAAAAAGAACAAGATTTTCTGCGATTCAAGAAGAGTACTGGGCTCGCATTGAGGGGTGAGGACAACCGGGTTACAAGAGGCAGTCCAATCGGCACCTGCGCTGTCAGGGCAGAAACCCATCATGAGCTTCGTCTGACACTCCAATGTACAGAGTGCCAGTTTGGCTAGGGACTGAGACACGACTCATTCAGTGCTCACCAGACTTGTTTTTGTCTGTCTTTGGGAGCTTGAGAGGGTCTTGGGGTGTGAGCCCCTGTTCAAAATCGTGGCTTCCTTTGTCCTAGCAGTAGATGAAAACTGGGCCTTTAAGTTTGCTGCTCAAGTTGCCAACCTTGATTGCTCTTCCACTCCATTTCTACTTCATGCTGTGTGTTTACCCAGCAGTAACCCACCTTTTAAAAAATGAAAATAGTGCATGGCTACGGCTCATGTCATCAATTACTATTCTTGCCCTTTTGGCACCTATTTACTCATTCGAATCTCTGCCTAGCACATTCCTCCATATGGCTTGCTGGGCCTTCTCCAATGGCCTCCCTTTTTGGTGTACACTTACACAGCACCCTAGTGCCCCTATGGCTGAGCTGGAACTTAGCACGTCTCTATGTATGTTTTAGTTCCTCTATGCAATTATAATGTGCATTTCTATCACTCACAAACCATCAGCCATCCCACTGCCAGGCACCCCCTCCCATAAAATTACAACACATCAGTGGTAATCACTTGCGACATGAAAACGGTTCTCAAGTAGGCTTAAAACAAAAATCTGCACTTTTCTAAACATACACCCTACACCATGTAGATTGCAATCCATGTGGGTAAGTAAGTACTTGAGCACCCCATATAGGGATAGTAAGCACAATACAATGCAATACAATGAAAATCTACACTCTCCCATCGAGATTACAAAGTAATTCAGATGCAAAAACTAAACTTTTATCACACTGAGCACTACTAGGTGCAGCATGTGTTGTGAATTGGATTATGGGTACACAATGGAAAATCATGGAAAATCTTCCAGACAGTAGTTGCTGTTGAAGATCTGGTAAGAATACTAAAGACGTTGATAATGATGATAATGGGTAGGGCTTTGGGCAATGCTGTTGAGTATGTACGGGCAAGATCTGGTCCTGCAGGAATGAACTTAGCCAGGTCAAGGCCTTGCCCTGCACACCCATCTCCTCTAATCTTCGGAGAAGTATGTTCTAGTTAGCCGTGCCGAACGAGGCACGGAGATCTAAAAGAATCAAATCAGCAGTAGTACCTTTTATCTAACTGGCTCTTTAGATCTTCAGAGATGCCCAGAAGAGCTGACTCCATGCTCTGGCTAGTACTTAAACCCGATAAAAGAGGTGGAGCAGACCATTAGTTCCATAGACACTGTGATGTTCATTCATGTGTTTTTCCAAAACTTTGGCAAAATAGGCAAAAGGGAGATTTGACTATAATTGGACCAGGTTAAAGGGTCAAGATTCAACCTTTGTTTTTAAAAGGGGCATAACCATTTTGTGTTTTCACACCATAGGGATGCAGCTTTCTCACAGTGATTCATTCAGATGTGGGGTTTGTATTTCCAGGGATTGTGGCCCAAGTTTGCTAAATACTCAAGGTGGAAAAGGGTCTAAAGTGAACATGATTTGATGGTGTTAAGAAACAAGGTAAAAGTCGGGAAGACTAAGGGCAGAAAGGAACGCGTGAGAGAAGTCCTGGGGTTAAATCCTCCTATGCGAAAGTGTGAGTATACTGATGTAGCACAGGCATTGTCACAGGTGAAATTGCAGATGTTAACACAGGTTACAGGTGTTTAACTTCAGTTGTGACGGACTGCAGTTGTGGTCTGGCGTAAAAGAAAAGGAAGCCTGATTGTCAGCAATTTTGAAAGAAAAAATAAATAAATTTTTTCCCTATCCATGCATTCATTAGTTTAATCCCTCAAGCAAGAAGCCAGCTATTCTGTGTCTGGATTTCTCATGCACTCGAGACAATGTTGGTAGATACCCACATTACAAGGCCCCCTGATGGTCACCCCGAAGTGCTATCTACTGCCTTCGCTTGGACCATCAAAATGCCGTCAGTCTGCGAAGGTTCACTGCACAGCCATGACTCCTGGAAACACAAAATTAAATACTGCTCAATTATTTCTCTAAACACCTGTGACCTCAGAATATTTTTTAGCCCGTGAGAATTCCAGAACAGATTAATGTTGTGCAGGGAACCCCATTCCTAATCCACGTTACTTAGATTTACACTATCATCCCCAGCCTTTTCCACACAGGACTGGCATACCTATGTTTATCGAAGGGAATTCACCTATAGCTGCTGACATCATCTTCAGGCAAGACTACCTGCAGTCTTCCTTTGCTGCTTTTGATTATATGCTTGCAGCTAACATGCCCCTCCAGCATTTCCCATTTGACTTGGTTAGTTTCAAGACCTCCGTGATCTTTCATGAAACCCAGGTTTTGGGGAGCACCTGAACTAAAGGTATTTCCCGTGATATTGTCACCCCCTGAAGTTTTAGCTCCGTTTCTGCTTTGAGGAGTGTATTTTATTTACAGATTTGTAGAGCGCATGGCTGCCCGTAAGCGTCCCAGCGCTGGTGATAAGAAACCAGGTGTGAGAGGGAAGCATTACGGGAACAGCCAGGTCTTGAGTGCCTTACGAAATGAGAGTAGGTTGGGCTGGGCTCTAATGTCTGAGGGCAGCGAATTCCATAGCTTGGAAGCATTATAAGCAAAGAGTCGACCTCCAGAACGGGCCTTCTTGATTCTGGGTACAGATGCTAGGTTGCAGTGTGAGGAACGTAAAGTTCTCTTGGTGTTATAGGGAGTGATAAGGTTTTTTAAGATAGGTGGAGCCTTTACATGAAGAATTTTGTGTGTCGTGCATAATGCCTTAAATTGTATTCTCTCCTGGATGGGGCAGCCAGTGCAAGGCGTTCAGGGCTGGCTTGGCTGAACAGCGACGATGAGTTCCTGTGAGAAGACAGGCGGCAGTATTTTGTACTGTCTGAAGTTTGGATAGTACTTTTTTAGGGGCCCCCAGATATAGGGCATTGCCGTAGTCTAGGCGAGACAACACAAGGCCCTGAATCAGGAGTTTTTGAGATTGTGCTGGGAGTAAAGGCAGAATTTTTCTGGCGGTCCGTAGGAAGCCATAACACACACCGGCCGTTTTTCTTGCTTGGGTGGAGAAATCGAGACCTTCATCCAGCCAAATTCCTCGACTCTTGATTTCCTGTTTAGGATTAGGTGATGTGCCCATACAGGGGGGCCACAGGGATTTGGGTTGGTATAGAGACTGATTGCCTAGCACCATTATCTCTGTCTTGTCATTATTGAGTTTAAGATGTGAGATGTTCATCCATTTAGTTATGTCACTAAGGCATTTGTGGAGGTTGGTGAGAGATTGGTCTTGCTGACTTAGGGAGACTATCAATTGGGTATCGTCAGCGTAAGTTAAAAGCTTGATCCCGAATGGGGTGACGATCTTTTCAAGGGGGGGACATGTAAACATTAAAAAGGGTCTGACTCAGGGATGACCCTTGAGGGACCCCACAACTGATGGCAGTGTGCCTGGAGATAAAATTACCATCTGCTACCTGGAAGGACCTGTCGTTCAGGAAGGATTCCAACCAGGACAGGGCCGTCCCTGTGATTCCAAGATCCCTAAGCCTATGGATCAGTGTCGAGTGGTTGTCGGTGTCGAGGCTGCGCTCAGGTCCAGGAGGATCACTGCCACTGATCCTCCTGAATCGATGATCTTTCTTGCCTCTTCGACAACCGCCAACATCGCAGTTTCTGTGCTCTGGCCGGGCCTAAATCCCGTCTGGGACGGCTCCAGGAGACCATTGGCTTCAAGGTATTCAGAAAGTTGATGATTGACACATTTCTCGGCTGTCTTGCTTATGCCTGGGAGCAAGGAAATCGGCCAAAAATTGCTTAATTCAAGTGGATCTAAGTGTGGTTTCCTAATGAGGGCTTTGACAATTGCTTTTTTCCAACTGGGTGGAACAGCACCATGGGTAAGCGAGGTGTTAATCAAATTTGCCATATAAGGAAGAATAGTAGGAGCAACTGATTTTAAGATATTAAAAGGTGCGGGATCAGTTGGAGATCCACTTTTGATTGAGTGAAATATTGGAGACAGAGTATCTATTGTTAGGGGGCGAAGTGAGTCAATTGATAAGCTGTGGTTTGGGGTGTGGAAGTAGACGGGTTAACAGGGGAGAGGGCATCGGATGCTTGTGACGGAAGGGAATTAGGAATGTTTTTAATCTTTGATTAAAAAAATTCCGCAAGTTCATTACATCGGATGGCTGTAGGCTCTACTGGAGGGGGAGGATCAGGTGCTTTGAGAAGTTTTTTAGCAATTTGAAACGTCTCTCTTGATGAGTTGGCCGATGATTTGATTTTTTCTTCGAAGTATTTGACTTGGGCGATTTTAAGTGCCTTTTTGTAATTAAGAATAGTGTGTTTATATTCAATTTTTTTAATAGGGTCTAAATTTTTTCTCCAGTCTCTTTCCGATTTCTTACAGCTTTTTTTCAGGAGCCGCATTTCCTGGGTGAACCATGGAGAGGTAATTTTACCTCGGGGCTTACATGTAGATATTTTAGGTAGGGTTTTGTCCAGTGTCCCTCCTATCCATTTCGAAAACTCCGCGTCGGCGTGAGTAGGGTTGGATACCAGTCTAGGAGGGGAGCGCTCTAGAATTGACTTCCATTTTTCTGGGTCTAGAGTAGCCCAGGAACAAGCGGGCTTATTAGGTAGGGATTTAGGGCGTATGATGTTGTATAGCTGCCAATTCTGTGAGATTAAGAAATGGTCAGACCATGGTACCGGAATATGATCTAAGATTGTAAGATCATTAATGTTGGAAAAAATAGGATCCAACAGGTGGCCCAAAGAATGGGTAGGTTGTCTACTTTGTAGCCTAAGCTGCAAGGTTTCAAGGTCTGCTATTAGATCAGAGGCTAGTTTGACTTCATTTTTATCGAAATGAATGTTAAGATCTCCCAGGATCATAAAAGTAGAGTGGATGGCAGCCAGTGTACAAGTATGTTCCATGAGAGATTCACTAAACTGACCCATAGGTCCTGGAGGGCGATAGATGAGAATTCCTGACCAAGATCTACATGGGGAGATTTGAATAGAAAATAGAACATTTTCGCAATCTAGAAGGGGGCTGCCTTGCAATCGGCAGGAAAGATGGTCTTTATAGATTATAGCGATCCCCCTTCCCTTCCCTTTAGATCGGTCTACATGTTGAATTAAGAAGCCAGGAGGGAGGGACTTGACAATGTCCGGGTCGGAGTCTGGTCCCATCCAGGTTTCTGTTAAGAAAAGAACGTCTAGCTGACGATTTTCTAACGTGTGGTAAATTTCTACAGAGTGTTTGGGGAGTGATCTGCAATTAATCAGGGCCATGCGCATTAGACTGGAAGAAGTTTGGTGAGGCATAGTAGGTGTAAATTTGTACAGGCAATAGAGGCAGTGGTTGGAGGGATTGTCCCCAAGTACAGAATGTAAGCAAGGGCCCTTTATATCTCTATTCAAGTGTAGCAAAGCATCTCTCGAGTATCTCTGCGTAGGGTGGAGAGCATTATCTATAGTATCTGGCTCTGAGCTCTGCCTAGCGCGGACAAGCGCAGACGAGCTTGCCTTAAGCGCGCCTTTGGCGCGCAAACATCGCGCCCGCTGTGCTCGTCCGCTGCGCTTCCGGTGAATGCACATGCTTTATAGGAGTGAGGAGAGTGTAGGAGGGGGGCGTGGCCAACACAAGTGGGCGTGTCTTGTGTCTCCGTAATGGCGGCAAGAAGGGGAACACTCGCCCGCGTCAGCGCTAAATCCGCTGTGCGGGGATGAGTGTGCCTGAGGGGTTGAGTGTTCAGAGGGAAGGTGAGTTCTTTAAAAATCAGAATGAAACAATTAAAATTTAACACAGGCTCTCGCTACTCCCGGCTTCCGCCTCAGGAGGTTCCTATAACAATGTGGCGCTTGTAGTCAGCGCGCTTTTATTTACCTTCGTTGCGGGGGGCGTGGCCAACACAAGTGGGCGTGTCCTGTGTGTCCGTAATGGCGGCAAGAAGGGGAACACTCGCCCGCGTCAGCGCTAAATCCGCTGTGCGGGGATGAGTGTGCCTGAGGGGTTGAGTGCTCAGAGGGAAGGTGAGTTCTTTAAAAATCAGAATGAAACAATTAAAATTTAACACAGGCTCTCGCTACTCCCGGCTTCCGCCTCAGGAGGTTCCTATAACCTGGTTTAAGGTTAGTATATTTAGAGTGCATACATAAAACTAAAAGGCCATCATAAAAATTGTCGCACTACCAGAACCGCCTCCTGTTCTGAAAAAATGTCCATGGCACAAAATTGCACAAAAACCCTTATTCAAGCAGTAAAAACATGGTAGGAACATCCAAATATTGCTCCTGTTACCTCTTCTTTGCAACCTCAGTGAAACGAGCTATTCTGAACATCTGTACGCATGGAAGAAGATTTTCTAACTGTAAGGAAACTGTAGAAGTGTTCAAGGAGGATGTGGCTAACATACTTGTACTGTACCCTAAGGTTCTGATCATTCTGACAGGGGACTTTAATCATAAACTGCTTTCCAAAATTGTGGAGGAAAAATATGTGGATTATTTAGCTGCTTTTAATATACAGTGTGTCCACTCCACTCCCAATGATGCCTTGGGGAGAGATGCACCTTTATTAGATTTCTTTATTATGAATGGCTTTGTGAGTCTAAATGGTCGAGCAACCGGGGACATCCCCACAAGGAAAACGTTCCGTTTTGCAGCGTGAATCATTTTCTGGATTCACATGCTATGCATTATTTCACCATCTAGTTGTTGGGTCCGTAGTTGTCTTCGTTTTGTTTTTGTTTTTTTCTCTTGTTTTGGGCGCTGTTGACCACCATTTGGTGCGAGGTATGTCCCCTGTGTGACGTCGGGTGGTATCCTTTAGGTCGACGTGCGTGGTAGCCATATTCAGATTCTTTTTTCCGCAGTTGGGTCTGGAAGCAAGACTGGAAGCTCCAAAGATTTTTCCCAAAATACTTCAAGAAAAGGCAACCGCGAATTGCACCTTTCATCTGCGCCGTAACCGGGGACAAGAGTAGAGCTCTGGCGATGACACCACAGAGGACATTGTCGGTTCACAAATGACTAGGTAGGGGACTTGGAAAACACCCCTTTTAAGTTTTGTCCCAGCTGCCACCACAAGTACGCTCAACGCGATTCACATGACGTCTGCAACCTGTGCCTGCCCAAGGATCATCTAGACTAGGAATGTGAGGCCTGCGCGGCTTTTCTGTCGAAGATACTAAGACGCCACCGAAACCAAAGAGAGGCCCACTATGCCACGATGTCGCAGACCATTAAGAAGACATCCCTCAAAGACCTGGGTTTCTCCAGCGACGTGGAAGAACGCGGAGTACCAGCAGAATCGACGCACAAGGGATTGGACGTCACAATTCTAGAAGGAGACAAACCCACGCCCACAAGAAGGCGAGAGAAAAAACGAAGAAAACGGTTAAGGTAAAATACCATACACATCCGTTGGAACCGAAAGGCCACAAATATAAGGCGCAACCAAGGCACGCCTGAGTTTGAAAAGGAAAAGGCTAGAGGACGAAATGGCAACGCTCTTCCAAAAGAAAAAAAAGAGTTTGACGCAACGCTGAATGATTTTTGAATCCCTAAAACCACGGCTGCCGTACCGGAAAATGTTGAATCCGAAGAAGCGGAAGATGCACAGAGAGAGGAAGAAGGGATCTTTGATTCACCCCAACACCAGAACCTCGCAACAAAGAGGAAATCATCGAAAATTTAGAGGATTCATGGAACGAACTTGAGGCAGAGTGTCTTAGGACAAGGTATGCAGTTATTCTTCAAAAGCATCACCACCAGACGGCATAGCCTTCTTTAATGGCTTAGTCAAGAGAGCAGCTGACCATTTCCGAGTCGCCCTCGAAGAAGAAAAAGGAGACCCATGTTTTCTCCTGGGAACACTAGCCCCTTCCATCAAGGGGACTCAGTATCTCCCAGTGCTTCCTAGCATACTGGCTCAGGGCAAAGAAGCCTTCAATGAACCAGCTTCAAGCAAGGGTGTAACACCAAGGGTAGAAAGGTCCTTAAGTATATACAAGGAAACACAGGGCTAGATTCAATTACTCTCACCACAGCCAGAAGGGCTCATGCAGTCTCCAATACCAGTCCTCCACCAGAAAAGGAGAGTACAAGAATGGACATGGTGGGGAGAAGAATAGAAAAGGAAGCAGCAACACAGTGGTGCACCGCAAATTCCAATGCACCACTAAATAGATACGGCCACCAACAGTAGGATGAAATAAAGGAGATTCTCCAACTGCCCGAATAGGACAAGAAAAGAGCAAGGTCTATTGTCCAAGAAGGTAAAAACATGGCCAATACATGTCTGAAATCAGCCCTTGATGCTGCAGACACAGCCAGTAGGCAAATGTGCACAGGCACCATCCTCAGAAGGTATGCCTGGCTAAGAATATCAGGTTTCAAACAGGAGGTGCAAACCTCCATCATCAAAAGACTGTTCACTGGTGACTCACTGTTTAGGAAAGAAGCAGATGAATCCCTTCAGCAGATCAAAAAAGACAACAAGACTGCTAGGGCGATGGAAGCCCTACAGCAGAGAGGTTCTTTTAAAAGAGGTGGTTTCAACAACCGAAAGACCACAGGAAGAGGTGCATTTGGTCAGGGACAGCAGATGTCACAGCAACCACAAGGTCAAACCTCTGGGCAACAATCAGGTGAACAGGGAAGTTACCAAGGCTGGCAACAACAAAAATAGCCCTTTCAGGTAGAGTCCCAGGCCAAACCCCCAGAGGAAGAGGAAATGGCTCTAACTGACTAAGTCGCAGAAAAGAACCCACAAAAAAACACAGTTTGGGGGGGGGGATATCCCTGTACCACAAACAATGGGAAAATATCACAGCAGCCAACTGGATATTAAATTTGATAAAGTACGGTATTGCATAGAGCTAACAAAAACAGCATCTGCTAATCCACCAAAATCTAGAACATTTCTGAAAACAGAACTAGCACAGCTAAACTCAGAGATCAAAGAACTATTCCAAAAACAAGCAATAGAAGTAATACCAAAACAGGAATGTTTCAAAGGAAACTAATCACCATACTTCCTAGTACCAAAACAAGACCTGACTCTAAGGCCAATACTGGACTTAAGGTTCATAAACAGGTTCATATGAACACAACGCTTCAAGATGTGTACTCTTCAACAAATAATCCCACAAATTCAAAAGGGAGACTACATGGCAACAATAGATCTCAAAAAGGCCTACTTGCGTATCCCTATCAACAAAAAACACAAACTACCAGCGGTTCCTACACAACGTAACACATTATCAGTTCAAAGTGCTCGCATTTGGGATAAAATCAGCTACAGGGGTCTTCACAAAGTGCCTAGCCGCAGTGGCAGCACATCTAAGAATGGAAGGAATCCATGTCTATCCCTATCTGGATGACTTGCTCATAAGAGCACACTCAAACCAAACATGCCACAATCCTGTCCCATCAGACATCCAAACATTACGGGAGCTGGGTTTCTCTCAATAATCCACAAAAAATCTTTACAAAACCAGAAAGGGAAGAAAAACTTCCCAGGAGCAAGATTAATCTCAAAAAGTGCGAAAGCGTACCCCACTCAAAAGAGGATACTGGCTATCTATCAAAAAGCGACCCTCTACCCCAGGGGACAATCTCTTACAGTGAGGAAAGTCATGAAACTAATGGGCTTGATGGCATCATGCATCCCACTTATCCCTCATGCACGCCTGCACACGCGTCCATTCCAGGAATGGCTTACCAACAGCTGTTCTCAAGCCACAGGGAGTTGGGAGGATCTGTTCGTTTCTACACAAAAGGGGCAAGCAGAAATACGATGGTGGGCATCCAATAACATAACACAGGGTAGACCTTCCAGGAACCCAACTCCATCTGTGACAATCACCACGGACGCACCCCTCAACGGTTGGGGAGCGCATTACAACCAGCTGAAAGTACGTGGTCAATGGAACGAACAGGATTCCATAAAACACATCAACTTCATAGATATTAAAACGGTCTTCTTGGCACTGAAAGCATTCCAGAAACACATCCAGGGGAAGACTATCTAAATTCAAACAGACAATACAACAACAATGTTCTACCTGAACAAGCTGGAAGGCACAAAGTCCTTTTCCTTGAGCACACTTGCACAGGAAATATGAAAATAGGAAATAGCCCAAAGAATCAACCTTCAAACAGTACATCTACCAGGAGTAGACAACATTACAGCAGACCAGCTGAGCAGGCAGAACTGCTCCTACGAATGGGAGTTGAAACAGAAAACACTACAATGCATCTTCAGCCTCTGTGGAACACCAGTAATAGACCTGTTTGCAACACTGATGCAAGAAGTACTGGAAAAAGCACATCAGCCAGGAACAAACCTGATTCTCATTGCCCCTCAATGGCCAAGGCAAACATGGTACTCAACCCTGCTACAACTATCCAGGGGGGAAATTATCAAATTCAAAGCAAACGAGGACCTACTGACAATGCAACAAGGATATCTATAAAATAAAAGGTATTTGCCCAAATAACCCTCCACTTTCTGGGCAATGAACAAGTTTAAAAGAGAAAATGAGGTGGAGGAACAAATACCATAACATCATTACAATGCAGTACATTTAATTACTCCAGCGCATCAGGTCCTAATCCCATCAAATTTAGATTGTATTAATCAAAAACAAATCACATTCATATATCATTCCATGTCCCACCCATATTTTATTTCTTATTTCATATCTGGTTGGGACTTTTCATTTTCATACATATATTCAACAAACAATTTACATATATACAGAACATATACATACGACATATGTACAACACTAACAAATAATCAAAGTCATTACTTAGACCCCAATTCTTTGCATAACCAGTGTCCATACAACAAATGTTGTGGTCCACTGTGAGGTAACCCTACTGTACAGGTGAGAAAAAAACAGCTCCACCTCAACAAATTCCTTTTTGTCTGTACAGAGAAAAATATATGCCACTTTTACACCTTAACCGCGGCGGTTTTTCCGCAGCGGCGTTCTAAAGGGTGGGCGGGCCTAAAGGGTGGGCGGGGCTGCGTCGTCCGTTGGCCGACGGCAGCACTGGGGAGGTAGTTTTCCCGTTGACTGCAGCACGGAAGGGTTTAAATGATCATTGGGTTCCTCCTTTTTCCGGTAGTCTACGAGTTTCGACCCATTCATTTTGGCCTCATCAGGATGGGGGTGTAAGGAAGGACAACTATAAGATGTAGACCGTGGGATAATTACAATAGCCGTCGCTCAAGGCGCCAAATACTGTGTCTTAATTCTGACTCGTGATCCAGAAAAAGTCCTTGAGTCTCCTTTTCTAACATATGAGTCCAGTACTGCGGACTCAGCGGCACAGAGCTCTTTACTTTTGCAGAGCGCTTGAGCATTAGAAGCCCGGGATTGGACCTGCGGCGAGTACTGGCCCGCCATTGGCAAGCCGAGACTTGGCCTGGACTCCTACATTAGAAAAGGAGACTCAAGGCCTTTTTCTGTAAAGTAGGGTTACCTCATAGTGGACCGCGACAATACAGGAACCATATTTGCAAATCCACAAGGATAAAGTAATCTCAAAAACAAGCCCACACTTCTAACAAAAGGTGGTATCAAAATAGCACTTAAATCAGAGTATCATCGTATCCGTTTTCTTCAAAAAGACAAAATGAGAAAGAAGCCTCCATAACGTAGATGTAAGGAGAGCATTGCTGTATTATCTGCAAAGGGCAGAACAAATAAGACAAACCAAACAGTTGTTTGTCGCTTACGCTCATACCAACACAGGTTCCCGATCACTAAGACTACAATTGCAAGATGGTACGAACAATTCAATCATGTTATGCCTATGCAAAAAAAGAGCTAACAATACGACCAACATCTCACTTCACTAGAAAGAAGGGAGCAAACCTTGCTTTCGGTGCCAATATACCTATTGACACTATTCGTGCAGCAGCAACATTACTATGTAGACATACAAATAAGTACGGAAGCTCAAATTGGACAGGAGGTGCTTGAACACACGGTCTTCCTCTCAACACAGCTTCCCAAGCACGGGAGAAACCGCTACGTAATCGAATGCACAGCATCAATCAATCAAGAGTATTTGTAAAGCGCGCTACTCACCTGCTAGGGTCTCAAGGCGCTGGGGGGGGCTGCTACTGCTCGAAAAGCCAGGTCTTGAGTTGCTTCCTGAAGGAGAGATGGTCCTGGGTGAGTCGTAGGTGGGTGGGGAGGGTGTTCCAGGTCTTGGCCGCCAGGTAGGTGAAGGATCTTTCTCCGGTGGTGGTTCTGTGGATCCGTGGGACGGTGGCGAGGACGAGGCTGGCGGAGCTGGCGGGTTGGCGTGTAGAACGTGAGGCGGTTGTTGAGGTATTCGGGGCCCAAGTCGTGGACAGCCTTGTGTGCGTGGGTGAGGAGTCTGAACGTGATCCTCTTGCTGACGGGGAGATGTCCAAGACGAGTCATGCTGAGGTGTTCTGGATGCGCTGGAGTCTTTTCTGTAGTTTAACGGTGGTCCCAGCGTAGAGGGCGTTGCCGTAGTCCAGACTACTGGTGATGAGGGCCTGGGTGACCGTTTTCCTGGTTCCAGTGGGGATCCACTGGAAGATCTTACGGAGCATGCGGAGTGTGTTGAAGCAGGATGAGGTAACGGCGTTAACTTGCCTGGCCATCGTGAGGGAGGAGTCAAGGATGAAGCCCAGGTTGCGTGCGTGGTCCATGGGCTTCGGTGGGGGGCCCAGAGCAGGGGGCCACCAGGAGTCGTCCCAGGCGGAGATGGATGGGCCAAGAATGAGGACTTCCGTGTTGTCTGAGTTAAGTTTCAGGCGGCTGAGCTTCATCCAGTCTGCGATGTCTTTCATTCCGTCCTGGAAGCTGGCTCTGGCGGAGGTGGGGTCGTTGGTGAGGGAGAGGATCAGTTGGGTATCGTTGGCGTAGGAGATGATGTTGAAGTTGTGCTTGCGTGCGATTGCTGCGAGGGGGCTCATGTAGATGTTGAAGAGGGTGGGGCTGAGCGAGGAGCCTTGAGGGACGCCGCAGATGATCTTGGTGGCTTCTGCGAGGAAGGGCGGGAGACGGACACTTTGGGTTCTGTCGGAGACGAAGGAGGTGATCCATTCCAGGGCCTTTCCTTGGATCCCGGCGTGGCGGAGGCGGGTTGTCAGGGTTCGGTGCCAGACCGTGTCGAACGCAGCCGAAAGGTCGAGCAGGATGAGGGCGGCGGTTTCTCCGTTGTCCAGCAGGGTCCGGATGTCGTCGGTGGCCGCGATGAGGGCGGTCTCGGTGCTGTGGTTCGCTCTGAATCCGGACTGCGATGGGTCGAGGGAGCCGTTCGTCTCCAGGAAGGCTGTCAGCTGTTTGTTGACTGTTTTTTCGATGACTTTTGCAGGGAAGGGGAGGAGCGAGATGGGGGGGGGAAGTTCTTGAGGTCTGAGGGGTCTGCGGTGGGTTTCTTCAGGAGGGCGCTGATCTCTGCGTGCTTCCAGCTCTCCGGGAAGGTGGCGGATATGAAGGAGTTGTTGATGTCCCGAAGTTTGGGTGCAATGATGGAATCGGCTTTGTTGAAGATGTGGTGTGGGCAGGGATCGGCTGGGGAGCCCGAGTGGATGGTGTTCATCGTGTGGGTGGTATCTTCCGTGCTGACCAGAGTCCAGGCGCACAGGGTGGTGGTGGGGGGTGTAGGTTCGGTGGTGGGGTACGAGTTCTGAGCGCCGAAGCTGTCGTGTATGTCGACGATCTTACGGTGAAAAAAGGTGTCCAGAGAGTTGCAGAGGTCTTGAGAAGACGTGATGTCGTTGTTGCTGGCGTTGGGGTTGGAGAGCTCTTTCACGACGTTGAAGAGTTCCTTGCTGTTGTGGGTGTTGTTGTCCAGTCGTTCTCTGAAGGATGACCTTTTTGGTGGTGCGTATCAGCTGGTGGTGTTTGCGGGTGGCGTTCTTGAGGGCTGTCATGTTATCCGTTGACGGGTTGTGGTGCCAGGCTTTCTCGAGGTCACGGCAGGATTTCTTGGAGTCTTTGAGATCATTGGTGAACCACGCGGCTTTCTTGCTGTTGAGGTTGCTGGGAGGGTTTTTCAGTGGAGCAAGGGTGTCGGCGCAGTCGGTGATCCACTGTGTGAGGTTGCGGGCTCCTTCGTTGGGGTCCGTGGTGTTGGTGGGAGGGTTTAGGCTCAAGGAGGTGGTGAGTCGGTCGATGGTGATCTTGCTCCAGCATCTTCGGGGGGATTGTTGAGGGCGGTGGTGGGTCGTTGTTTTCCTGAAGTTGAAGTGTACGCAGCTGTGGTCGGTCCAGTGGAGGTCGGTGGTGTGGCTGAAGGAGATGTGGTTGCTGGAGGAGAAGACGGGGTCGAGCGTGTGGCCGACGTAATGGGTGGGGGTGTTGACCAGTTGCTTGAATCCGAGGTTGTCTAGTAGGGCGGTGGTTTGTTGTCCTGGTCGTTCTCCAGGTGGAAGTTGAGGTCTCCTAGGAGGATGTAGTCGGGGGAGGCAAGGGTGAGCGGGCTGATTAAGTCTGCGATGGCCTCGCTGAAGTGTGAGCGTGGTCCCGGGAGTCTGTAGATGAGAGTTCCTCTGAGGGTGGTCTTGGGGTCGGTGTGAATCTGGAAGTGCAGGTGCTCTGCGGTGGAGAGGGTGTCCGGTCGTTCTCCAGGTGGAAGTTGAGATCTCCTAGGAGGAAGTAGTCTGGGGAGGCGAGGGTGAGCGGGCTGATTAAGTCTGCGATGGCCTCGCTGAAGTGTGAGCGTGGTCCCGGGAGTCTGTAGATGAGAGTTCCTCTGAGGGTGGTCTTGGGGTCGGTGTGAATCTGGAAGTGCAGGTGCTCTGAGGTGGCGAGGGTGTCATCGGTATTGGTCGTGATGCGGATAGTGTTTCTGTTGGTGATGCCTCCTCCGGTCTGGTTGACGCGGTCCCTCCGGATGATCTTGTAGCCGTCCGGGATGGCAATGGCGATGTCGGGGGCTGAGGAGGCGTTCATCCAGGTTTCCGTGAAGAAGGCAACGTCTGGTGCCGTTTTGTCCAGGATGTCACATAGTTCGACGGCGTGCCTGTGGATGGAGCGGGTGTTGAGCAGGATGCACTTGAGGTGGTTGTTGTTGGCGGCTGTTTTGGCTGGCACGGTGCAGGACAGAGTGCAGGTGAAGTAACAGGCGTGGCAGGTGAAGGCTCCGTGGGTTCGTTTCGGGGTGGCTTGGTAGCAGGCTGGATGTCGGTCGGTGTTGAGTGCGTGGAGGGTGGCGTCGTCGTAGCTCAGTCGGGTTGGCTGGCTCTGGCGGGGTCCAGGGGTTCTGGCGCTGGGCGCGGTTCAGGCGTGGACGGGCGTAGACTGGCTTGCCTTTGGCGCGCAATCGGCGCGCCCGCTGCACGTACGCGCGGTCCCCACCATTTATGGCGAAGTGGGAGGGAGGAGCAGCTGGGAGGCGGGAGCGGGGCGGCGAATGGTGAGCGGGAGACAGGAGAAGGGGGCGGGGCCGCAGGAGAGCAGCGTCGGGGAGCAGAGGGGGGGTTGGAAAGAGCGGGAAAGCTTAGCGGGGGAGAGTGAAGGCAAGCCTGGGCAAGCCTGGAGAGCGAGGGCAAGCCTGGAGAGCGAGGGCAAGCCTGGGCAAGCCTAGAGAGAGAGGGCAAGCCTGGAGAGCAGGGGCCCTAAGGAGAGGCGGCAGCAAGAAGGCCAAGCAGACAGCGGCAGCAGAATCTGGGCACACGGGGGCCGTGCGGTAGTGGAGTGACCGAGTCAAGGGTCACAGCCCACTGCCGCGCGGTCCCCGCCATTTATGGCCAAGTGGGAGGGAGGAGCAGCTAGGAGGCGGGAGCGTGGCGGCGAATGAGGAGCGGGAGACAGGAGTAGGGAGCGGGGCCGCAGGAGAGCAGCCGTGGATAGCAGAGGGGGGGTTGGAAGGAGCGGGGAGAGCGAGGGCAAGCCTGGGCAACCCTGGAGAGCGAGGGCAAGCCTGGAGAGCAGGGGCCCTACGGAGAGGCGGCAGCAAGAGGGCCAAGCAGGCAGCGGCAGCAGAATCCGGGCACACGGGGGCCGTGCGGTAGTGGAGTGACCGGGTCAAGGGTCACTCCACTGTGAAAAGGATTCACGCTGCAAAACGAAACGGTTACTTACCAGTAGGAGTAGTTTTACATCTTGAAGAATTTTTTTGATTTTGCTGCGACCCACCCAGCCTCCCCTATAAGGAAAACAAACGGGTGGGGAAGCAAATGATTACATCAGTTATTTAATAACCATCTCAAGGACTACAGATTTAAAATAAGAACAGGAAAAAGAATCTGAAGATGGTTACCACGCACGTCGACCTCCAGGGTACCGTCTGACGTACCTGGCACCAAATGGTCGACAGCGACCAAAACAGTTTAAAAAAAAAAAAAAAAAGAATTTCCGGACCCAACCACTCGATGGAATAATAATGCACAGCAAGTGAATCCAGAAAATTCTTCAAGCTGCAAAACTACTCCTACTGGTAAGTAACCAATTTAGTATGGTAATCTGAATTGCACAATTGATTGTGTTCGTACACCTAAGGACTTTAGTTGGAAGGGAGTGATCGTTACCCATTAAGTACTATGTTTAAATTGGGTACTGTACCTAGGCGGACAAGGGGCCTCCCTCTAAAGTTTTGATGCTCGAAGCGACTGTGAACTAGGCTCTCGAAAAAGCATTTAAGCCATTTAAAGGACCTGCAACTTAATTATGCAGGGCTAATATATGGGACGGTCTCCTCTTACTTTCTATCCTGGTATGAAGAAATAATAAAAAAAGGTTGTCCCTTACCAAAAAATAGAAGTATTGACTTTTAACACCACACAAAAAAAACCTTAAATCCATAGAAAGATAGAACTGCTGGTTTGCTAAAGAGTGTAGAACCTTAAAAAGAAACATTAGTAAACTCGAAAGGCACATCAGATTTTCAAGAAATGATATAGGGGAACTACACCTTTGTAGTTTAAAGAACAAATATAAAAATCTGGTCCTCTGGAAAAAGTGGGAATCTAATGCAAAATGTTGGGAAGCAATGATGGAGACCATAGAGTCTAAAAATAGAAGGAAATTCTGGAGGAAGGTGCAGAATGGGGTGGGAAATAGCCAGAATCAAACGTCTGCCCCTGTAGGTGATGATGTATAGATAGTTCCTGGAGATGACTTGCAACAAGGAAAGAATGCCATAGCAGTGCAGCACCCTATGAATTTCCTTATAAAAAAGGAGACTAAAGAATGCTTCACAGAGCTGGCAATCAAGAAAACAATTGAAATGCTGAAAATTATTTGGGCTGCTGGTCCGGATTACCTGCCAGCAGTTACAATAAAAATAAATACTGCGTGATAGACAGGCCTGTTTGATACCCTCTTCCAGGGAATACTCAACGACAGGAATATTTCCGGATAGTTGGAAGGGTGCAGTGATCAAGCCAATATACAAAAAAGGTGAGTATGCCCTCCCAGCGAATTATAGACCAATTATCATCTTGGATATAAGTAGGAACGTTTTCTCACAAATCGCCTTGTAGATCATAAAGGCGTGTGGGTTGAAGCAAACTCGGTCATCCCTCAGGAAGGGGGTGGTTTCAAGGAGAGCCTCTCAAGACTGAACATTGTTTTAGCTTATAGACCTTTGCTAAGAAATCTATGCAGCAGTGTGCGGTCCTGTACTATGGTTTTGTAGGCTTAAGTTCTGCATTTGGTTCTGTTGATCGAACTTTGCTATGGGAAGCATTATTGACTTTCAGGCTCCCTAAAGACTTGCTTTTAATTCTGCAGGAATTCCATAGGGATAATTGGGCCCAGGTCGAGCTAGACAGCGAAGACTCCCTAACCTCGAGAATTAATGTAAAAAAGTGGTCTGAGGCAAGAGTGTGTATTGGCCCAACATTATTTTCCTTGTTCCTGGCTGATCTCCCAAGAGTCCTCAGTTTACCCAATGCGTTCAGCCCAAAAATGAATGGTTTGCATACTAGCTGTCTGTTATATGCAGACGATTTTGTTATTTGTGATTTTAAATCGAACAGGAATTGGTCTTCAGAGAAAATTAATGTCTTTGGGGATTATTGTAAGGGAACATTTTAAAAATAAACATGGAAAAGACTAAGGTACTCCTTATTGGGGAAGCAATTGGACAACTTGGCCTGGGAAACAAATAAAGTTGAAAGAGTTAAATATAAATATCTAGCAGTTCTCCCACTGTTTAGGATTGAAGGATCACATGGTCTCAACACAAGCTAAGGGGATTCCAACAATCTTGGGCTTGAAGATATGTAATTATCACTACTTGGGGCCCTTATACATCCACGATTTCATTAAGGTGCTGAGGTGATAAGCTTAGGGAACAAAAAGAGTTGGGATCTTGAAGAAGTAAGGTGTCTAAAAAATGTACTATTCCCCCCCTCCCCCCCCAAATGTATGGTGCAGGCAGTCTGGGTGGAAACGGGCCTCACGGGGTGGACTTATCTAGCACTGGCAGAGACTATAATATTTTGGATGAGGTTTAGATGTGAATTCAACCAAGTCCTAAGGTCAGGAAGAGGATGTGCTCTGCTAGGTGAAAGAAGAATCTGTAAGTATGGTCTCAATAGGAAGCGAGATTTAATCCACATCCTAGTGGATTGTTTCTATGGTTCGGGCCAACAGAAGTCCTTTTTAAAACCCATTTTTATAAAATATCACACAAAGGTTAGAGGGCAAGCGATTTTAATTATTGGCTGAAATTAGATATTTTGATGTGGCGTGCTCAATTGGTCGATTTTTATTATCTGTTGATACATTTTTGCAGTTAAACTAAGAAAGCCTCATTGAATTATGTGAAATCTTTTGCTTGATTGTTACTGGTGATTTTAGAGAATGTGGTGTTTACTGGCTGATGAATGGAATTTTAAAAGTATGTTTAAATGGGGTTTTATTTTGAGAGTTCTCAAATTTGCATTTTAGCTTGTTTTAAAAATAATTGTTTAAAAGACTATGGTCTAAATAAACATGTTTTTAACTGAAAACATATATATGACGGATTGACTCTGCACCTAAAACAATTAAACTACCCAATGTTCACTACTTGTGTTTTTGTATGTATAAATATATCAAACAGACTCTCTGCAGTCCTCTTTTCCAAAAGAAAATAAATGAAAGCCTTTGTGTTGTATTGCTAGATAATATAGATGGTTTCTAGTAGTGAGTTAACAGACGACTAAGTGGAAACTGCAGTGCTTAGCAGTAGGGAGGAAATATCTCCTTGGTCTCCCTACCTGACCCACACTTGAAGGGAGAGGTGGGTCTGGGGAAAAGAGATTCAGTAATATCATGGAAGCCACTTCCTTTTTTTATTTTTCTCTTTCTTAACTGTTGGATGAGGTGAACTTTGCTTGTGGCCCATTTGATAAACTACATGTGTAAGCTTCATAACTCCTACTTCAGGGTGGGTGGTAATTGTGGTAGTATTGGAAAGGTGTTCATCCTGACATTTGTATGTTTTTTGCAGATGGTGAATCAGGCAAAGGAGATACAGTTTTTGGATTATAGGATGCTGGTGAATTAGCTGTCTCCACACTGGCACTGTGGCACAGTATAACTGAGGTAAGCTTAACTGTTAGGCGTGTGTGTGTGTAGAAGATATAATTACTTGAGCCACATAACCTTCGTTTTTAATTATGTAAATGTTCACAGATGCCACAAGGATTGCTCAATGTGATGATGTTTAACTCAATCAATCAAAATGAGCTTTATTCGATTTTGAAAAGTTAAAATCATAAAAGCATACACATATTCCAACAATACATTATCATACATTACATAAAAATACTCATTTATGGACAGCTATCATTGTGAAAAATTCTAAAAAGAATTCAGCTAATAATTGGGGGAATTTTATTCTTCCCTTTAGTAGGCATTCCAGAACATATCTCGCACAGTTCAGATGTGAACAGCATTTCTTGTCCTCAAGACATTCTTTAGGAAGCCCACCATAGACCCAATACAGTAGTAATTTTCGAGCATCTTTAGTTGTATGAAAACAGAGCGACATTGTCTCCATCCGCCCTGCTTTAACAGTGGTATTAACCATCTTCTCCTCAGTTTATCATACAGCTTACAAAATAAAACTACATGCATAGTGTTTTGTCTAGATACTTTATCACAGGGGCATTGACATAATTCTCTTGACCAGTCGTTTACAATTGGGTATGAGGTTAGATGATGGAAAGTCCCAAACCTAAATCTGGTCAGGAGATATCTGTTGTAACCGCCCTGAAGACACAGCAAATAGGCTTGAATATGAACAGTCGTGAGGGTCAATTGGTGGCTAATCACCATGGGTTTATTCAACTCCGATGCTAGTCTTTTTTCTTCTAGGTGAGACATAGCCATTTTTAAAAAATCTTTGTTTTATAAGATTCATACAATCGGGCTTGGTGTAATACTCTGGGTGACCAATATCCTGCATAAAACTTCCTACATATTTCAACCATAACATTTTACAAACCTTATCTAATCCCAAGGAGTCCCTAATTATTTCTCTATTTAATCTTGCATTCTCTGTGGTCCAAATTCTGTGCCATAGCAACACTGGCTGTGCCGTAATCATGTCTGAAATGTATGTAACCCCCAATTCTGAATGACAATTAAAAACAGGGGCACTATTTGGAACACTTAAAAGGGATCTCAGGAAGGTGTTTGCAATGCGCTGGATTATGTTACAGTCTTGGAAACCCCAGATTCCTGCCCCGTAGATTGCTATACTCACACACTTTGCTCGATATATTTTTAATAACATTTCTGGTGGCCTTTTCGCCAATTTTTTAGAAAAGTTAAAAAGTGCTGCAATGGACTTCATGAAGAGTAGGGACCTAGCTTTTACTGCTGGTGCCCAAGAACCAAATCTGTCAAAGAGCACTCCCAGATAACTAAATGTGGGGGTAGTCTCCACCTTGTTTCCCCCCGCCTGGAAGCTTCTGGTCTTATTTCTACTAAAGCCACATGACATCACAAAACTTTTTTTGGCATTTAATTTTAGGCCAAGACTGTCCATAAAACATGTATAAAAAGAAAGGGCCCTTTGTAATCCTATTTAAGAGTGGGACATGAGGACGGCGTCATCCGCATATAGGAGAGAAGCAATAGGGCGGGGATTTACTAATGGAGGGTCCCTAGTATTTGACACCAACTCCTGCTCTAAGTCATTGGTATATAAAGCGAACGGGGTGGTGCCAATACGCAACCCTGCCTTACGCCTCGTTCGACTTTAAATGAGGCGGTACACTCGCCCTCAATGCCATAGCGGACCTTTGCGGTAGCTCCTATATACAATTGTCTTAAAAACTGAATTAAAACGGGGTCAACTTTCAATTTGTTTAAAATCCCCCATAATTTCTCATGAACTACACAATCAAAGGCCGCTGAAACCTCTACAAAGGCCAAATAAAAAATTCCTCCTTTTGCCCTAGTATATTTATCAATTAAAATACTTAAATTCAAAATCTGCTCATTTGTGCCTAAGCCGGCTCTAAAACCATACTGGACATCGCTTAAAATGTTATTCTCTTCGGTCCATCCCTGTAGTTTTTCTAAAACAATCCAGCCCGACACCTTCATCAAAGAATCCAACAAGGATATCGGGCGGTAAGAAGCAGGGTTCTCATGGTCACCCTTTTTAAAAATGGGTTCTATAATGGATTCGGACCATGTAGTAATAAAACCTCTTTCACAACACGCTTGTAAAACTCTTGTTAAAATAAGACCCATACCTCCAAATTAGATTTATATAAATCAAATGGTATCCCGTCGGGACCAGCGACTTTGACGCTCTTACTTGCTTTAACTGCCATAGTAACTTGAAAAATCAAGTTTAATAGGTAAGAAGGGCTGTTGTGTAGTCTCTATTTCAGATTTCCCAACGACATCCTCATTTGGCTTCTGTCTTGCGTACACTTTAAAAAAAAGTTTATCCAGACCTGTTCTTCTATTGCCAGCTCAATAGTAGGTTCCTCTATTTTGTTGGCGAGGAAAGGTGCGTTTACCGTGGCCAAAATTTCATGCTATCTTAAGACTCAGCGGCCTCGATAAGGTCCTTCCAGGCATTGTCCTTCAGCTCCAATGACCTTTTTTTTCGATCTTCCCGGTACAATTTTCTGCACTCCCTTGTTTAACTCATGGTTGCAACATTGAAATCCGTATTTGTTAAAGTGATGCAAATTGCAATTTTTGAATAATGTAACATGTGCTTAGCATATATATTTATGTAATAGATGATGTTTTGACGTATTTTTGTATCCGTTTTATCGTCAAATAACAGAATGTTACTGATTGTTTGTAAAACAAGCACAGACTCCCAAATATTTCCATTTAAGTCAACTGCTAAAGCTGTTAAATCCCAAAACAGCCAAATAACGTGGCTGTCCAGTTTTGATTCCACTGCATACCTCTTTCTAACATAATTCCTATCTCACTCTTGCAGGTTCTTTTCATCCTTGCTTTCTTGATTTGTCATTTTTTTCTTATCTTTTAATTCCTCCTCCTTTCTCTCTTGTCTGGCTCCTAACTCTTGCTCTGGGTGAAAGTCTGATAGTTAAATATAAGTCTTGTCTCTCAAAAAAGGATGGTGGGTGCCCACCAGCTTAAATTAAGCACTGCCATGCTATTGCCGTGGTCCATGACTCCTGTGGACTTTAAGTTGAGCCTTAAACAGAGCCTCAAGTTTTTAGTTGTGTAAGGTCCTGCTCTGGGTTTGCAAATAATAGTCATTGAATGATTAACAACTAGTCATGGTACTTATTGCGTATATTTTTGCATCTTGCTTTATTGTAGGGTATGCAAGTTTGGTGATGATTGGTTTTTGGATCAGGATGTGAAGGTCATAGATGGTCAAGAAAGCAGTTCCTTTTCAAGCTAGGCGCATCTGATAGAATGCCTTTTTGAACACATCTCACTACTTTAATAGAAATAATATCTGGGCCATGTTTTGATGCCCCATAAATGGGTTCAATTGTTTAGAACCTCTAACTCCCATATTGTGTCTCAGTTTGAGGTCCATTTGATATGAAGTTCATTCGTTAATCTTTATTTCAGCAATTTTGCTTAAAAGATACAGCATAAAATCAATACAGATGAAAAAAATCAGACATCACTGCTACATCAATAGCGGGGTAGCACACAGGTACAGGCTAGTGGTTCTCAAAGACAAGGCCCCAATACACAACAATCTATACAGTTAAAAACAGTCGGATGATTCAGAAATAGTTAGTTTTAACACTAACAGCTAAAAATCTTGCATAAAATGACATAATACATAAAAATGTGTTACACTAACTGGTGCATGGTCTAGATCAAGATTGGAGTGCCCTAGAAATTAAAAACATTCTCTTATGCCATGCTGCTTCGAGAAATGTGGCCACTGCAAAGACAGTTGCACTTGAGAGGTCAGTCTTCAATCAATCAAGACATTTGTATAGCGCACTACTCACCTGGAGGGTCTCAAGGCGCTAGGGGGGGGGGGGGTGCTGCTACTGCTCGAACAGCCAGGTCTTGAGCTTCTTCCTGAAGGAGAGGTGGTCTTGGGTCAGTCGCAGGTCGGGAGGGAGGGAGTTCCAGGTCTTGGCGGCCAGGTAGGAGAAGGACCTTCCTCCTGTTGTCGTTCTTCGGATGCGGGGGACGGCGGTGAGGGCGTGATTGGCTGATCGGAGATGGCGTTTGGGAGCGTAGAAGTTGATGCGGTTGTTGAGGTAGCTCGGGCCTTGATCGTGTAGGGCTTTGTGTGCGTGGGTGAGGAGACGGAAGGTGATTCTTTTGTTGACGGGGAGCCAATGCAGGTTTCTTAGATGTCCGGAGATGTGGCTGTGTCGTGGGATTTCGAGGATGAGTCTGGCCGAGGTGTTCTGGATCTGCTGGAGTCTTTTCTGTAGCTTGGCGGTGGTTCCGGCGTAGAGGGAGTTGCCGTAGTCCAGTCGGCAGGTGACGAGGGCCTGGGTGACCGTCTTCCTGGTCTCGGTTGGGATCCACCGGAAGATCTTCCGTAGCATGCGCAGGATGTTGAAGCACGACGAGGAGACGGCGTTGACTTGTCTGGTCATGGAGAGGGAGGAGTCCAGGATGAAGCCCAGGTTGCGTGCGTGGTCTGTCGGTTTGGGTGCGGTGCCCAGGGCGGGGGGCCACCAGGAGTCGTCCCAGGCGGAGGGCGAGGAGCCCAGGATGAGGACTTCAGTCTTGTCCGAGTTCAGTTTCAGGCGGCTGGTCGTCATCCACTCGGTTAAGTATTCTGAAGGCCTCGGAACAGTTAGCAAACCCTAGGTTTTTACAAAGTGGAATTATCCAAAACCTTCTAGGAGCAATGTAGGCAGGGCAAAAGAAAACTAAATGCAATTCGTCTTCTAGGCTACAATTGCAGCCGGGACAATTTTCCAGGGAGTGCTGTTTCCATTTACTGGTGAAGGCTCTTAGCGGAAGTGTGCCATACCGCCATTGCAGGTATAATTTCCTGACAAGATTTGGGAAAATGTCGTCTAGAACAGTCTCAAACTTGTAGCAATCTTTGACCCCAGGGAAAATATTAGTTGTAGAACCTGGGCGTGTACCCTGTGTATGGGATGCAAGATTGCATGCGTGGAAAGTTGCCACCAGATGTTTGCGAGATAGTCCCTGACTCGCCGATTCAGGATCACTCCACAGGGTCGGAAGACCCAGCCGGGCAAACTCAGTTTTTAGATATTTAAACCACGGGATGTTCTCTATAGTAGGAAGGGCAAGAATTAGTTCCTGCCTATAGTTGGCTAACTCAGGAGTGGACCATAATCTTCGCCAGAAAGTTAAGGGCTTTACACCCAGTACTTCGTCCAGAGGTTTCAAACCCAGATCCAACCTAAGGGGCAAAAGGGGGGTGCTAGCCGGTAACTTTAGGAGTTGTCTAAGAAACTTATTTTCAACAGTGACTAGATCTTTTTTGCACACATGGCCCCAGAGTTCACTACCATATAGAATCGCACCTCTTTCCTGGAGTCTATAGATCTCCAGCGGGGGGCCTATCGGTCTAACAGATGATTTATTAGAATTAACTAGCCTGATTATTCCCCCTGCTATTTGAGCTAATTTGAGCTGGGATATGAAGTAGCTATCCTGCATTGAGGTTTTGACATTCATAAATGTTCAAGCTGTTGCTTGTTGACAAGGTTGTATTTGGGTTGGGTACCCGATACTTTTTTCAACACTTTACGTTATTTCAACAGATTGCTTCATCCAAGGGGCATGTAATTTGATCAGGAGGGAATGTCAGAGTCCAGGCTGAATTCTGGAGTAATGTTGCTGGCTGGTTAAGCAACTTTACCAAATCATGTCTATGCTGTCTTTCCTGACGGAAATTTGAAAAATCACTTTTTCACCTTCTCAAGATACTGTTGTATAGGCAACTGAAATATTATTGGATAATCCATGGAACCTATGGCGGCTAAGAGGGCTGATGAAATTGCAACTACTAGATGCCCTTGATTCCTTGACAAAGAGAGCTCCTCCTAGATGTGGAACAGTACCGATGAGATCCAGGGATTCTTGGTATGAACCAATAGAGCCAGGGTCGTCCGTTGATTCCCTTCCATAAGGGTTTCTGACTCCTTCCGCTCAAGAGGGTAGCCCTTCTTAAATACTATGTGCTTTAATGATGAAGGAATCCCTAAAGTAGATTGTGTTTAGAAGGTAGCAGCAGACATCATACAATGTTTTATAAAGTAGCTGGCTAGAGGTAAAGAACAGAAAATGTGCCTTGTTCTTGAGTGGCCCAGTACACTTCAGAACGTTGTAGAACTAGTAGGACTTCCCAGTCACGGGACTTTCAACATTGCATTGGAGTGTCCTAATCAGTAACAAGAAATACTACTATTCGACAGAATAGTTTCGTTATAGGTTGGAACAAGTTGATTTTATGTAATGCCTGCTTTGCTAATACTATCTGAGTACTGCATTTACTTTAAACTATTGATTTCCTATGATGCATGTTAAATCTATTGCGTGCAGTATTTTTCCCTAGCAATAGTTTTTAGGTCTCGCCTGAGCCAGCGCATGCGCTGCTCCGGCGAGACATTTAGTGAGTGGGCTTAGCGTATGCGCTGCAAGACATTTAGTGAGTGGGCTTTTAAAAGTCCAACCACAGCTTTTTCGGTGGCATGGAGCGTGCGGTTACACGCACATGCATGAACGGAGGCGCCATCTCGCTTTCCTCTCTCGTCATGGTGCGCGCACACCTGCTTTCACTTTTGCCTCACTTTTGCCGAAGCGCTCGCACGCACCACTCGCATGGTATTTAAAAAATTTCGGTTTAGCTCGTGCGCGCGCATACAACTCCCGGGCTTTTTTCTAATTCTTTTCAGAAAAGGGGGCCTAGAAATCTCAAAGGCTACATCATTAACCTAAAGAATTGTACTTATTATAAGTAGCTTCAGACGGGAATGTTTTGGATTACCGCTAGCCGTACTTTGTTTGCTCAACTTGAAGCAAAAGTTTCTATACACAGAGGCAAGGCAGCAGGAGTCCATCACAAACACGGAACCAACAGCAGTGCAGGCGTTTCTTAAGCATAGCAAACAACACTGACAGCTAATCTCACGAACAGGAAGGAGGCTAAAAATCACCGACACACAACATAGGGTAGCGCCGTGCAATCTTTCCTGACACCGCTATATCATAACAAAGAAGCAGTGCATAGTTACCTCAAAAAGAACCGTGCAACAAATGCTGCAGAGGTGAAAGCTTTTATTACAAACGTGTAGGGCTGGAACGTCATGGGCAGCAGCGGTGCAAGCTTCCTTAGCTTAAAGAACATATACATCAGAAGGAGCGTACAGCAGAAGCCATACCGTCAGCGTCCTTCACTTTTGCAACGGGTGCGGCGTGGGGAACGCAGGGTGGGTCCGACACGAAAACACACACTCAGAGCAGGTACAGCCCGGAAGAAGCAGCTCAAACCTCGCGTGCACACCAGCAGCGTTTGCAGCAGCCGGCCAAGCAATCTGTTAACAGCCTCGGCTGCAAGGCAGGAGCGCGCACACCCTGGCAGCCCCCATTCTCTCGGTTGGGAGCCCTGATATACTGCAATGTCCTTTCCAAACGGCTGTTTTCATGCTCTGCCAGGAAATGGGTTCACGCTGCCGCGCTGACAGCCTGGATGCCCGCCAGCGGGCCTGCTGCTCCCGGGGCCTCGATGAAAGCTCGCAGGGCAGGAAATCCTGCCAAGTCCTCTAAATCAGGGATATTTAAGCCTGTGAACAATTCCGATGAGAGAGCACTTTTCCAGTGGCTTTTTCGGCTTTTTGGCTCTCCCAGAGCATCGCTCCACTTGCTATACGGGTTCACTTCTTTCTCAGATTCACACGTGCTTTTTCTGCCACCTACTGGATGGTCGTAAAACAGCCTTATAAAAAAAGCCGCACATTTCTATCCTATCTGCTTTGTTAACAGGAAGTGCCCGAAAAGGCTCCATATATTATACAATTATTCACCCTCCATTTGAAGCAGCATAGTGTCAGTCCAAAAATCCTCAAAAGTACTTTAAGTGGTTCTGAAAATACCACTGGCCTCCTTCAGCTCTGAAAAGTGAACAATATACTGAAAAGAGCCATCTAAGCTGCACTCATCTTGTCTTTGTGTTTTTAGTTTTTGCAAGGCAAGACTTATTGTTAGCTTAAGGTCGGCTTAAAGTACGGTGACAAGACATCCCGGATTTCCTGGGACAGTCTAGGTTTTCGAGGATTGACCTTGCGTCCTGACACATTTCAATAAATTAACAAGCCTTTGCAATGCAATAGGTCTTGCATTTGCGAGTGTTTGAGGTATTGACATAGTAAATGATAATGTGTTTTATTTATGTGTTTGGAAAACCTGCACGCACGCAACTCCCGGGCTTGTTTTCGCGCAGACACCACTTGCATGCTCGTTTCCCCGATGTTCTGCTCCGCAGTGCCCTTTTCAAGAGCGTCTCCTCGTTTGGCAGTGTAATCTCCTTTCAGGACTCGATTAGTGTCTCCTCTAACGACTGATGCCCCGGCTGACTCTCCTTGTGATGTCATAAGCCTCTGTCTCCTCCCTGGCCGTCTCTCTGTAGTGGTCGTTTACCTCTCTGGTGCTGTTGTATTTTTGATCGTTTATGCATCCCTGGATGTCTCGCTCCTTTTGGGTATATATATATATATATATATGCTCTCCGTCTTTCCTCCTTTTGTCTCTTCTTCTACTGCCCCGTCTCTCTCTCTCTCTCTCTCCCTCGCTCTTCTTTGTTTACACGTATCAGAACAGTCTGTTCCGCAAGGGTTCCGTTGCCTCTCTTCTTTCCTGGGTATCCTTATCTTCCTCCGAGGGTGGAAGAAGTTGCCAGCATTGCAAAAACAAACAAAACCTCAAAGACATTTTTAATCAGTTATTTTTTTAATAAGGTTGTTCAGTTATACATAATGTCTTCTTGGTTATATATAAGGTAACAAAAAAACTTTTTTATTATAACATATCAACATGCTGGACAGCAGTCACATTGCTGTACAACATAACTTAAACACATTAGCATAGCTAATAGCTCTGGCTAAAAACATAAGGGTCCAAAAGCGAGACCTATTGGCTATCCCAATGCTTGTTTCGTTTGCTTCCTAATTGCATGCTTACCTCCAAGTTCTCAACTACCTTGCAGAGCAAGAGGAAAAACATTTTAGGTGCAGTTTGAAATGCTTGAAAAGTGCCTAAAAATAACCAGCGATTGAAGGGCTTACATCATTCCTCATGGCACATAGTGCGAACATAATGGAGTGATAAGTATAAACATATGTCAGTTTGAACCCCGACATCTGCCATAGAGCATGTCTAGAGAATGCCTCCCTAGAAGTATATAAGGGATTTTAAAGGTGACTTTTATCGATTTAGTTTGTGGGTGGTGTAGGCTTTCATGATGTGAGTGGTATCAGTGTAGACTGAAGGCATTGAGTATTTGTGGAATTTATATTGTTGTAGTCCTACTATCTTGCCTGGTGAGGTCTGCAGATTTTGTCTCATCAGACTAATCTTTTCCTGCTTTGCTAACACATAGCAGGAATTTGTGTATTTGATTGAATGGCTCCTCTCATGGCTCCATAGCCTCATAGCGATTATCTGGAGCGTATATAACCCTCAGTGCAAATAGGCCACATATCTACTATCTCCAGGTAGTCTACCTCAGTTGGAAATTATCCTCTCAAACTTAGTTTCAGGATAAAGTTACCCTCTGCCAACAGACATTCGGAATACATTTTGTTTTTTGGGTAGCGGAGCTGTTTTACTGAGTTTTTGAAGTCTGTGCATTTTGTGATCCACAACATATAGACAGACAACAGGCGTATCAAGCAAAGTTTTACTTTTTTCTTAATATGGGAGTGGTGTGGCTCACTGGTTAGAGGCGGCAGACCCAGAAGCAGAGAACGGCCCGGGACCAGGGTTCAATTCCCGACGCGGCAGGGTCGTGGACCAGGGTCAGCGGACTCGATAATTCTCGCCTCGGTGCCTACTCTAACCAGTGATCACACTCTGCAACTCTGGGCATTAGCTTGCCTCATCTCTACAACGGCCCCCCACATTCGCCGGGGATGCCTGGTTTCACCTTGGAGATACCCAGTAGGGACTATCTCACAGGGATAGCCAGGACGGGTTCCCCAGCGGTCTACAGCGCCACGACGCCTCAGGGCAGCAGTGCGCTTTACAAGACACATACATTACATTACACATACATTACATTAATATGCACACATAGGGTATATAAAAGAGAAAATCTATTTTCAGAGAAATATTAGTAGAAAAAAAGCTAGTCTCCTTGGAAATGATCATCTCTGAATCTGATTTGTATATCGAATAGAAACTAAGAATATTCAAAAAAGTTGCAGCCGCAGAAATAAATGTTCTTTAATATGACCGTCCTTACTATTTATACGTTAGGCAGAGTGAGCACGTTTTTCTGAGGTAATGAAGCTTTATGCAGCTGTTTTTTGTGTCTCCTCTTTACAAGATGTTAGCTGTATGTTGACAAAGACCTATTTTGAATCCAATACTTTGAGCCCGACCGTTGCGTACCATTGATTTGCTTTCTTCTCATTCATTTGCGTGCTTCTTATTGGATGGCTTTCCTTAATCTTGTGACTGTCCCTTCTTTGGAATATAGCTTTGTTCTCATCCTTATTATTGAATGACTTGTCTCCTCCTTCAGCTCACATTCATGGAAGTGTTTTTTAGCCGGAGTGCAATATTTTCTTGCTCTCGCATGTGTGCTCTCTGCATGACAAAATCATTGCCCACCTGTACTCTGCGTTTCTCACTCTCAGACCACCCAGCTTGTCTGTTGCTTCCTTAAACCTGTTTGGGTTTCATTTTTAAATTTTTTATCAATTCAGCCACCTACTGCCCACCCTCAAGCTCCTCCATTTCTTACCCTCTTTGTCTGGCTTTTCTCCCCCTGCGTCTATTCCCACCTCACCTCAACCACTCTGTTCCTCCATGGTTCCCACCTTTCTGCTCCTCTGGGGCGTTTCCACTGTCCGCTGCATATTTGCAGCTACAGCTCCTAAATTTGCCTGCCAAAAGTTGTAATTTGCTTCCGGGCCGCATCTTTCCTAAAATTTGCCTATGCAATCTTTTCGTTACATTTCTTGTTTAGATATCACTGCAAGATAGGCACCCACCATCTTGGAATACTACATTCAAAAGAAATAAAAAATGACCGCTGCTTCATCGTATGCTTGTGGGCACCTATGTTATCACCCTGTGCTGCTGTATCCTCATGCCACGTCTACATACATGTGTTATGATGCAGCTGCACGCTTCTGTGAGGATGACCCCCTTATAAACGTCATTGCACTTTTATTTGGTTTTTTTCTAATTGCTTTGGCAACCAAGAGACAAGAACCTATTGGCTTTCTGTTGCAAGTTTCTTGTGTTTTGTGATATGTGCATTTGTTGTTACTTCTTGGGATTGTCCTGCCATTCTTATTTTAATTGCTTTGTAGTAGGTGGTGATTTTTGGCAAGTGAGTAGCTTCTTTGCTAGGAGCCCTCTGTTTAGTTTTGGAGATAAGTGCCTTTTATTATTTGAACTGGACCACTCTTCTCTAAGCAGGCTCCATAATTCCCTTTTAATTCTCAAACAAATGCTCTGCCTTTACTTATGTTAGACTTGTGTCAAGCTGTTTTTATTTCCCCTGTATACACTACATTTTGATCCTAGGTGGGGTACCTCCCCCTGGTTTTAGTATCTTCCCACTGGTCATCATCTAACTTGATAACAAACTGTCTTTCACATGTATCTTGGGAAGTAGTCTCTCGCCTGGGTGAAGTTTATTTGGTAACCAGTATAACGTAGCGATCACTCCTCTCAATCATGGTGGAGAAGATAAGTTTCAAATGGAGTGAGGCCTGTCGTCTTTATTTATCTGTGGCTGAATGACCCAGTGTTGCACCTGGAAATAGTGAAATCAGGCAGTTTTTTTAAGCTCATTCTTGTCTAAATGTTTGTTTTTGCCCTCCTTCAAACATATCCTTTCATTTTCTATATCCCCTTTCCCACCAGTTAAGGAAGCCTCTTCTATCGGGATCCTGGGAGAAATCAGTAGTTTTCTTTAAGGGGGTCGGCTGGGAAGGGAATATGGATAGGCCCCTCCATACAGCCGCTGTATCCCAGATCTTCAGTGTAGATGCTGTGAATGGGGAAACATACAAGATATCCTCCCTGTTTGGTTTAGGTTTCCACAGGACCTCTTATAGATAACTTCCACTTAAGATATAGTCAGATGTGTGCCAACTTTTGTCCAGATCTCTTTGTCCAGTCATGGTAGACACAGAGGTGCGCAGCATAATATTAGTTGAGGAAATTAGGTATTCCTTTGCTCCCTGTTGGAAAACCAGGATGCATTGCTGTCGACTGAGTCTCCCTTTTCTATTTTGTCCCACAAAAATCATACCTTTGAGCTGAAGTTCTTCTATATGTTTGTTTATAATGTGGAATGGGAGTGTTTCAAAGATCTGTAATACCTTAGCAAGCAGGAAAATTTTGAAAACTGCTACGTGTCCTAGCCCAGAGAGATTTTTGTTTCTTTAACTATTAAGTTCAGCTTGTATGGTATTCCTCAGTTTACCTAGATTTCTCTCGTCAGTGGTATGGTTTTTCCGAAATCTAGACCAAGGTATCAAATAGTTGAAATAGACTATCTTTGGAAGTGCTGGAATCAGCCCAGATGAGAGGACATCATAAGGCCCTCAGATTTGGCCGAATTTACTTGGAATCCCAATGCATCTTGGAACTGCAATCTTTCATGAGGGATGAGGAGCTACTCAGTGGAATCCGTCCATAAGACCAATATATCCCCTGCAAACATTGTTAGTTTGAACTTCTTTTTTTAAACAGATTTTCAGTTTCAAAGCTGCATCAAACATCAGGCCAGAATGTGACATCATACAAAATACTATCAATACATACCCAACAACGTCATCCCACAATTATCACCCAAATACCCCCCGTCGCACCCACAATTCAATACATCAAGTTCATTTTGTCCATTGGCATTCATCACGCTCAGCAAGGTAAGAGTAGGGGTCATCGATACAGTGCCGGGAGGCCAGCACATTGTGGCATACATCCGTGAGAAGGGTTGCAAGCCTAACAGTAGCTCTAATCAGGGGTCGGAACCATTAGTTTGAATTTCTTGCTGTCAAGACCTACCCCTTGGATTGGGCAAGAAACTCCTGGGTGCTAGCAAAAAAGAGGTAGGAGATTGGGAAACCCTGCCTTGTCCTCTTGGAGTCCGCTGTGACATTCTTCTGTTTGCTCCAAGTCCTGACTTAGTGGCATAATATTCTGCCATCTGCCATCCTCTAAAGGTCTCCTCTGGTATGTTATGTTATTTGGTACTTAATATAGCACACAATTTGGCCCGATGGACATCTTTGCGCTGTGACAGGTATATAGATGAAACAAACAGAAGCAATATTAGAACAACCAGGTTTTGAGGTGTTGGCCAGACTGGTACATGCATCGATGAACTGGGTGAGTCTGTTCCGATTGGTGCGCCCGGAAGTAAGAAAAGGCTCAGCCACCATGTTTAGCTTTGGGGATGTGATGTGGACGAAGAATACGTTGATTCATAGATCGTAGATTCCTGTTCGGGAGGTACATAGTGAGTCTGTTTTGTAAATAGTTTGGATCTGAGCCTGACCGAGATTTGTAAGTCAAGCAGAGCAGTTTGAACAGAGCTCTCTTTTGTATGGGCAGCCAATGTATAATTGTAAGCATAGAGGTATGATGGTGTCCGTGGTGGCAAGTTGTTGATCATTCGGATTCGGCATCTCTATCACTGAGGCACTCCGAGTTCCGCCCTCAACTGGCTCAAGGATTTCCTCATGAACAGGACCCAAAGAGTTTCCATAGGCATCTACCCCGCCAACACCATCCTCTTGCAAAAGTGGGTCCCGCAGGGTTCCTCCTTCAGCCTCACTCTTTTCAACATATGCGTAGATCTCCTAGCTCAACTAGTTAAGTCCTATGCATAAGTGACAAAGCCCTGCCTTTTATCACTGCGCCAAAAGCCCATCAGAGCACAGATGGTGATGAAACCGGCCCCACATTTTCATCGAAATAGTATTCGGCGTTCTTAAGTAATGCTTCCCTGATGTGAGGCACCTTAAGTGCCCAAGGCTGTATTGTGAGGGTAGAGTGGTGCCTAGGTTGCCCCAATGGTTAGTGTCGTAAGGATCGGGGAGTGATCAGAGATTCCATGGGCTAGGCATCTGGAGGCCACAAAGAACTGGACATCCTGCTCGAGCGTGAACACATGGACGATACGTGACTGGCTGTTGTGGGCACCCGAATAATAAGTGAATTCTGTGGTAGTAGGATTGAGCCAGCGGCACACATCCACCAGGCCCAGCGCAGACGCAAACCCGGATAGCTGGGATCCCCTTCGGGGTCACACCAGGGAGGGAGGCGATCCCTAGAACCATCCATTGCCAAGTTACAGTCACTGCCCAACACCAGTAATCCTATTGAAAGATCCAGCAGGAGCACTCCGATGTCCTGCGAGACAGGACGCTGAAGTCCAGGGGGCATAAACGGACACAATATTGACTACCTGCCCTTCCCAAGAGCACGAAATATCTACCTTTGTCATCCGCCCAAGTCTTCTCCACAGTGTACGGACATTCCCTACGGATGAGCCCCCCTCTCCACGTGAACTCGAGGTGACCCTGAGTGCCTGACCATACGGTAACCCCATCTATTCAACGCCCTGCATGAATTGCCAATTAAGTGCGTCTCCTGAATCAGAAATACGTCCGGTGCCTGGCGCTTAATGTACTGCAGAACTACCCCCTGTTTGATCTTGTCCCCCAGGCTGTTAACTTTCCACGTGAGTAAATTTAGCTCTAGGTGTGGACCCATGAGTGTACTAGAGCTCGGGCAATGCTGTGTAGAAGATCTGGTGAAGGGCTCAGAAAGAAGCCGCTGCAGCCCTTTGGCGAGGAAGGTGTGTAATATATGAGAGTGTAAAAACGCCTTGCGCTGGGAACCACCCGCAGAGGAGCAGATGCTATCTCAGGATCGGAAATTGTTGCCCCTGGCGGTGAGGACTGAAGCCGAAAATGAGTGGTGAGCGATTGTGAAGTGGTGATGCAGTATAAAAACAGTGGACTCCACAGCAAGGGATATAGCAAGAGGCAAAATTGCACAAGTACCGCAAACAAAACCTAGAAAACACCCCCCACCCATCCCAACACCCTCCCCCCCCACCCGGCCTACCTGCGTGACGGGCAAACAACCACCCGCCACCCCCAACTTGCAGAGTCCCTGTCGCCCAACCTTAACAGTTTGGGGAACGTGATACAACCCCACTCCCTAGAGCATCTATGAATAAGAACAATGACCACCCGGGCCAACCAACCCCCGAATAAGTGTTTTAAACAATCTCGCTGAGCCTGCTGCGATCACGTGGCAACGGAACCGGCACTCCTGCAGCAAGGTAGCAGTCAATGGAAAACCTGTGTAAGCACAATATAAAACAAAGAAAGACAGAATAAGGAAGAATGCGTTCAAGGACAGTCTGTCTGTAAGTGATATGCTGAAGGGGTCCTCTACCTACATCGGTAGACACTTTCACTTGCAGTTCCGTGTTAGTCACCCTTCGGGACTCCGATTCGTCCAATGGCTGTGACCCCTACCAATGTCCTCGTTCGCCAGGGCCCCCAGCAGACCTGTGGGATCGCTTGCCAACAGTTCTCCAGCCCTCAAGCCAGTCCCACGCGTCCTCCGGCCTAGTGAAGAACCAAAGTTTACCTTCCAACTCAGATCTGTAGCTTGGCCGGAAACATTTTGATGTCTTGATCTCTCAGAGCGCTCTTACTTCCAGGAAGCTACGCCGCTGTTTCTGGACCCGCAGGGTGAAATCGGGAAAGAAGGTGACCTTGCTGTTGTCGATGACTATTGGTGGGGCCGCCCTTGCCGTCTGTAAAATAGCATCCCTGTTGCTGTAGTTAAACACCCTTGCCAGGAGGGGCCGGGGAGGTGCCCCAGGCCTAGGTCTGCCTCCGGGAACACGATGTGCCAGCTTGATTGAGAAACACTTGGATAGGCCCCGTGGCTGAAGGTGCTTGAGAATCCATTCTTCCACGAAGAGGTCACCCGCTTGCCCCTCATGCACACCCAGGATTCGGACGTTATTGCGTCTCATGCGGCCTTCGTAGTCATCAAGCTGCAAGGTTAGTGTCTCTAGCGCACTCTGGAGCTCAGACACTTGACGCTCATTGGGGTCCGAATCGGTTTTCAGTTCTTTAGTAGTTTCCTTGACAGCCCCAACGCGGTCCGAAATTTTCTTAATGTCTGCTCTAATCAGGGCTAGCTCTGTGGCTACTGTGGCGATACAGGCTTCCAGGGCGGTATGCACCATCGTTATAGCAGATAAAATGTCCTGTAGTGTAGGCTCCAGTTGCTCCCCGGGGGGCTTTGGGTTTGACTGTTCCCAAGCTTGGCTTGGACAGCGTTGCGACTGCTGCGGCGGTCGCCAACTTGTTGGTGAGGGGCCCTAATCAGTAGAGGAACAAGCATTTGCAATGCAATAGGTCTCGCATTAGGAAATTTTGAGCTATTGGTATTGTAAATGGCAAATATTTTATTTATGTGTTGGTTTTGAAAATGGCGAAATTAATAGTTTTGTCAGTTTACAATGAAAACGTGACACCTATAGCATTTGTAATGCAATATGTGTTGTATTTACATGACTTAGATGTATTAATATTACAAATAACAATGGCTTTTCTTTTTTTTGGATAATTAATACTTAAATAAAAGTTATTGTAGTTTATAATGGCAATAGCTTAACCTTTTGTAAATAACTTTTGGGAAGATTATGTTCAGTGTATTTTATTGTGATAAAAATCCAAGAACAGCAGTGAAATATTAACATCTTTTTGTGAAAATTGTAATAAAGCTTGAAACATTGAGAGAACATATTAGAACCAGTTGTTGTTGAATGGTTGCACAGAGTGATGATGTGGCATTCAGTGGTGCCGAGTGATGCTGTGGCCTACAGTGGTGCTGAGTGATGCTGTGGCGTTCAGTAGTGCTGAGTGATGCTGTGGCGTTCAGTGGTGCTGAGTGATGCTGTGGCGTTCAGTGGTGCTGAGTGATGCTGTGGCGTTCAGTGGTGCTGAGTGATGCTGTGGCGTTCAGTGGTGCTGAGTGATGCTGTGGCGTTCAGTGGTGCTGAGTGATGCTGTGGCGTTCAGCGGTGCTGAGTGATGCTGTGGCGTTCAGCGGTGCTGAGTGATGCTGTGGCGTTCAGCGGTGCTGAGTGATGCTGTGGCGTTCAGCGGTGCTGAGTGATGCTGTGGCGTTCAGCGGTGCTGAGTGATGCTGTGGCGTTCAGCGGTGCTGAGTGATGCTGTGGCGTTCAGCGGTGCTGAGTGATGCTGTGGAGTGGTGGAGTGGTGCTGTGGAGTGGTGGAGTGGTGCTGTGGAGTGGTGGAGTGGTGCTGTGGAGTGGTGGAGTGGTGCTGTGGAGTGGTGGAGTGGTGCTGTGGAGTGGTGGAGTGGTGCTGTGGCGTGGTGGAGTGGTGCTGTGGCGTGGTGGAGTGGTGCTGTGGTGCTGTGGCGTGGAGTGGTGCTGTGGAGTGGTGCTGTGGCGTGGAGCAGGGCGGTGCTGTGGGAAGGTAATATTGAGGATAGATAGAGGGTAGGGGAGAGAAGAGGGGTGAAAGAAGTGTTGGCGTGGAGATGCAGAATGAGGATGTGAAAGATCACTAAAGGGGTGTTGGACAGCACACATACCATCTGATGTACATATACATTGCTCTAAAACGTTGTACCGATTGCTTTACTAGGATGGCTTAGCATATGGGCACTTAACCCAAGAGAGGGGGCTCATTAAAATCACCTATTATAAGTTATTGGGTAGACCAGCATGCCATTCACTATACATAAGTTATTTTGAATATTTGGCTTCTACGATACTGCCAAGGTCACAGGTTAACGTAGCCAAAAATATGTTTGTTGTGACAGCACGACTTTGCTATGCACTGTCAGCATTGTTTAGCACTGGGCAGCTGCCCATGAAGAAAGTGAAATTACATCAAGTCAAGGTAAACTATAGTGCGTGCTCAGAGTGATTAAAAAAGTGTTGTCAAATCTCATATTCGTGCCATGAGTGAGATCAAGCGTGACTCTGTGAGCAAACAAGCATTTTGAAGCATAACTCAATGTGTGTCTAAGTCTGCAGCTCCCAAATATTACGAGCTACATTAACTGTCCAAATGTTGTGCGCAGTGTGTGAGTGAGAGAGTGTGAGAGAGAAAGAGTGTGTGTGTGTGTGTGTGTGAGAGAGATAGTGAGCGAGTGTGAGGGCGAGCGAGTGTGAGGGCGAGCGAGTGTGAGGGCGAGCGAGTGTGAGGGCGAGCGAGTGTGAGGGCGAGCGAGTGTGAGGGCGAGCGAGTGTGAGGGCGAGCGAGTGTGAGGGCGAGCGAGTGTGAGGGCGAGCGAGTGTGAGGGCGAGCGAGTGTGAGGGCGAGCGAGTGTGAGGGCGAGCGAGTGTGAGGGCGAGCGAGTGTGAGGGCGAGCGAGTGTGAGGGCGAGTGAGCGAGCGAGCGTGAGGGCGAGCGAGCGTGAGGGTGAGCGAGCGTGAGGGCGAGCGAGCGTGAGGGCGAGCGAGCGTGAGGGCGAGCGAGCGTGAGGGCGAGCGAGCGTGAGGGCGAGCGAGCGTGAGGGCGAGCGAGCGTGAGGGCGAGAGGGCGAGCGTGAGGGCGAGCGAGCGAGCGAGCGTGAGGGCGAGAGGGCGAGCGTGAGGGCGAGAGGGCGAGCGTGAGGGCGAGAGGGCGAGCGTGAGGGCGAGCGTGAGGGCGAGAGGGCGAGCGTGAGGGCGAGAGGGCGAGCGTGAGGGCGAGAGGGCGAGAGGGCGAGAGGGCGAGAGGGCGTGAGAGCGAGAGGGCGAGAGGGCGTGAGAGCGAGAGGGCGAGAGGGCGTGAGAGCGAGAGGGCGAGAGGGCGTGAGAGCGAGAGGGCGAGAGGGCGTGAGAGCGAGAGGGCGAGAGGGCGTGAGAGCGAGAGGGCGTGAGAGCGAGAGGGCGTGAGAGCGAGAGGGCGAGAGGGCGTGAGAGCGAGAGGGCGAGAGGGCGTGAGAGCGAGAGGGCGAGAGAGCGTGAGAGCGAGAGGGCGAGAGAGCGTGAGAGCGAGAGGGCGAGAGAGCGTGAGAGCGAGCGAGCGTGGGAGCGCGAGGGGGAGCGCGAGGGGGAGCGCGAGCGCGAGCGAGTGTGAGGGGGAGCGAGAGTGCGAGCGAGTGTGAGGGGGAGCAAGAGAGCGAGTGTGAGGGGGAGCGAGTATGAGGGGGAGCGAGCAAGAGACAGCGTGTGAGAGTGAGCGTGTGAGAGTGTGGTAGCAGTGAACAGAAAGTCCCCTTGCAAGTAGACTCGGTGAATACATTCCGGTGAGTAATGGGGTGAACACGAGCTGTGAAAATTTTAATCAAAAAAGTACAATAAAACCAGTAGAGTGGATCAAAGGATTGAGTGAAGTTCCCTCAAAAGTAAAAATAAAAACGTCACGACGTTCCCGAGAGTCGAAGATTCAACAGGTGATATGGTGGACATGCATCAATAAAGTTTAATTGAAAAGTGCAGTCGAGTCAGATGAAAAAAGAGGAGAGTTATGAAGTTACATCTGTGCAATTCACGACGATAGTTGGGGAAATACAAGTGAGGAACCCTAAAAGGTGAAACCCAGAGCGAGAGCGGTAAAGTCAAATGAGCTGAAATCATGCTGGCTTGAACGGCCAATCCCAGTGTGAGCGTGGGTGAAAGATGGAAGCCGCGTAAGCTTTACAAGGGTGAAACCCGGAAGGAAAAATGTGAAGAAGTGAATGCTGGTAGCGGTGAACTGCAGTGGTGGAAAAAAATAAAGATCGGGCACCAAAAAATAATACTTGGCGAGTTTTGCCTGACAAGTGTCAATGAAATGTAAAATAAAACAGGAGAAAATGTACCCAGAGCGAGAGCGGTAAAGTCAAATGCCTGCGGTGAAACATGAAATCTTACAAACGCTGTGCTTTCACAGGTATTATTCTGATCGATGGTATATCAAACACTTTGGGAACAGCTGGACAGAAATAAAAATTTGCAATGCAATAGTCTCGCATTTGAAAGAGTTTGAGGTATTGGCATTGTAAATGATAATGCCTTTTATTTATCTGTTTTGAAAACCAAATAAGAGCCATTGTCATTTACAATGCCAATACTTCAAACTCTGGCAAATGCGAGACATTTGTGCCATTCGCACTTTAGCTGTTTACATCGGAAGCTAAAGCGCAGATGCCGCATTTGCTTAAAAAGTAAAGTAATAGAAAAAAATATCTATTTGGTTACTTTTTAAGCAATCGCTGCACCCGCACTTTAGCTTACTAAGTTTACAGCTTAAGCGCGACATTGCTGATTAATTCCCAGGAGAGAGGGGGTGCCTGGTCGTTTTATGAGCACTCATGATGGAACTTTAAGTTCTGTCTTCTTTGCAACAACGTCAAACAAAAATAAGTTTAAAATGATGGTTCGCACCAACCTTGGACCGCAAGAGATGTATTCACGGCGCCTGGGAGACCAATAATAAACCGGCTTTCGTCAACTGTTTAAGGGAGGAGGCGCGGCGCCAGGGCCCCTGCTTGGATGCCTGGAGCTGTGGGGGGAGCACACTTGCAGTTTTCGGAGTCCTTGGCCGGGGGTGGGAAGGTAAGGGGGACAGCAGGATCTGAGGGCTGGGTTTCCAGAACGCAGAGGTCAAAATCCTAGTTTGTGGCTAGAAACACGGTGCATAGCCATAGAAGACTGGAAAGCACCCTGTGGATGGGGGGGGGAGGCTAAAAATGCACACAGGGGCGGTGTGTTTTTAGTGCTGCCTGGAAGTGCAGGAAAAGGGAGGGGGGAGCAGTTGTCGCTTCAAGGTCGAACCTGAGGAGGTGAAGCATGGGAGAGGCGAGGGGAAGAGGGACTGGCTATAGAGAAGGGAAGACAAGCAGGGGCAGACTCCCCCAACCCCTTCCTCGTTTCACCTTGGGAGGCAAATTCATGGGGCTGAAGGGGGTTTAACACTGAAGCTGCCTCTGGCTCTCCGTCAGCAAAGGGATCACGTTCAGACTCCTCACCCACGCACACAAGGCTCTCCACAACCTGGGTTCCAAGTACCTCAAGAACCGCCTCACTTTCTACGCGCCCACCCGCCAGCTGCGATAGACCAGCCTCGCCCTCGCCACAGTACCACGCATACGCAGAGTCACCGCCGGAGGAAGATCCTTCTCCTACCAGGCGGCCACGACATGGAACTCCCTCCCCATCCACCTACAGATGACCCACGACCATCTCTCCTTCAGGAAGCAACTCAAGACCTGGCTTTTCGAGCAGTAACGGACCCCTCCCTCCCAGCGCCTTCAGACCCTCCCGGGTGAGTAGCGCGCTATACAAATTGCTTGATTGACTGATTGCGTCGAAGGCTGACTGCCTCTTAAGCTAATAAATAAACAAGGGTGAGCTACACCAGGGAAGTGCACTGAATATGGAGGGTAGGGGCAAACTATCACTGTGACGAGTGACTTAACGATGGCATGCACAATGCTGGTGTCATCTGCAAGGTGCAAAGCGGCATGAACTTGGAGTCTGACAGCAAGAGGCCAAGATTTGACTCCACCCCATCTCTAGGTTGGTCTAGGTCCACCAGTGGATGACACCTCATCATGTACACTGACTGGTGCAGCACTTGTGAGACGTCACTGGCCGCGCCATGGCTGCTGCCAGGAAGCAGGGAGTCAGAGACGGACACTGAGCTTCGGGCCTGTGATGAGCAAGGCTGCAGCTTACGGCTCAAGTGGCCCCGTGAATGGAGTGAGGGGAGAGATACGATTTTGGATGTTGTGTGAACTGTGGATAAAACTGTCGCCCGCCCACGGTTTGCTTGTTGTCCATGTGTGAACTGGTTTGGGCAGTGCGACTGAGGAAGGAGGATACGAGGTGGGAGCGGAAGAGAGGAGCGAAGGTGTTCGAGGGAAGTGGGGGAAGGCAGACAGATTGGTGAGAGAGAAATAAAGAGCAAACCAGTGAAATTGTTTAATATGTACATCGGAGGAGCGCTGTGCAGGCAGGCTGTGACAAAGGTGAAATAATCTAGATTTTAAAAGAAGCCAGAGAAAAAGCCTGCGCCCTCCCAGCAGCACCAGAAGCAGAATCCCGTGAATGGAGGCGACGCTCTCCAGGTGCCCTCGGACGATAAAGTTTACCAAAGGTGGGCAGGGGCAGTAGCTACATGCTGTGGCAGGAGCGCGTGAACAAAGGTCTTAGGGCAACAATCCAGGGAGTTGTGTATGCACGCGTGCTAACAGTGAGTCAGAGTGTGGGTGGCGTGCGACGTACTTTGAGCCTGAGGCTGCTCTGTGGTGGGGGAGAGGGAGGGGCAGGTGTGAGAGGCAGGAAAAGCAGATGGCCACAAAGGAATGCAGGAAAGAGTGAGGCCAAGTGGGATGTCTGGTGGAGTTCAAAGGGATGGGCTGAAAGGGTGGGGAGAATGCACTGAGCGCATACCAATGAAGTCTGATGCGAGGCGTGGGGTGCGGGGAGGGGAAGCAGGCATATGGGGTATGAGTGAGGCCAAGCGCGCGCCTGGGGAAGCTTCATGCTCCAGTACACAACATGCATTGTGAGAAATCCGCTTGGTCAAGAGAGTTTGTTCTAACACAATAGGTTTCGAGTAATAAATTACTCTACCTAAAAAAGGAGGGCGGGGGAGGCCAAGTCCCACAGGCTACTCGCCGCTGCCTGCCGTGGGTGTCAACGCACACCGGCCTGTCGGTGTCTGCCGGTTTGGTGCCCCCCCCCCCCACACCAGTCTATAGGGATCCGGACACAGACTGTACTGTGACGACGTAGGGTTACAACTTGAAAGTGGGGGGGTACCCCACTGTTGAGTCCCGAGGTATGGCCAACCCCGTCCCTTACGGCAGAGACAGGGCACAAGTGGAGCTTCTTAGTTTTGCCCCATCCCCCGAGCGTCCCGGGGAAAACGGGCCCAAGTCCACAGGGGTCGGTGCTATGGAGCTATCTTCAACTCCCGCCGAAGGCCCAATCGTGGAGCGTCGCAGTTTTATGGGGCTCAGGTATATTGTGGTAAGTCCAGACTCACCGCTGATCGGTTAGCCTCACTGCTTCCTTAGGAGGCGCCTCTTTGTGGAAAGGACGGGCGTGCCAGAGTTCAGGCCGCAGGGCTCCGCCAGCCGTGTCTTTCAGGCGAACCTTAAACTTGTGGCCTCCAGGAGATTGCCGTCATGAAGAGCGGGAGACCAGGGCCGCGATGTGTGGGGGCAGGAGCGAAGGCGGCACCAGCACAGCCGAGCAAAGAATTTCTGACCGGCCCCAACCGGCACAACCTTAGGCCTACATGCCACGCCGCGACCCCGGCGTCTATTTCCGTGCGCGCCCAGGGAGGAGTCGGCCACGCACCATGTCACAGGAGCCTCCGCAACAGATTAAGACTCTCCTCCCCTCGCAGGCGCCCCCGATGGTGGCGAAACTTGGCCCAGGCGTGGGGCCGGTGATTGTTTGCAGCCAGGCTCAGAATCAGGCGATGATTGCCGGGGCTCACTGTATTTTATCGGATAATACGGGAGTGGCGCGACGGAGCTCGGCTACCTTGCAGCCATTTCCCTCGGCAGTTGGCCACTTCCCCCATCAACTAGACTTTTGCTGTCCAGTGTATGGCAGCCGTCGTAGAGTAGTCGCGTCACCACAATCAGCCCAGTCTGTCCTGAGCTCCATCTGTTTAATCGGCAAAGACGTGTCGGACCAAGGAGGTCAGGTGAAGGTAAATAGAAGCAGGAGGTAAGTGTGCGAGCGCACCCTAGCTCAAGCTGCCAGCAGTACTTTAACAAATACAGTATATAAAAACTAAACTGGAAATGTCAGAGAATGTGATTCATAGCACAGCACATACCACAATCAAGATTAAAAGGTGAGAGTAAGAGCAGAGTTTTACAATGGTGCACAATTTCAAAAAGGTGGCGAGCAGTATCGAATAATGCTGCTTACTTGACCTGCCTGACTTCTAGGCTATTTTCTCCTGCTGGGTATCATCCATGAAGCTCCCATCTTCCATGTGAAAGGGTTGCTCAGGATTCAGTGAGAACAGGGTCACATTTCTTCCTCCTTTGTTGCTGATGTCAAGAAAGTGGAACACTTTTTTGGTAGTGCCATTATCTTGCCTTACAGTGACAAAACCAAATTTGTCAGGACTTAATGAAGTCTTATCGTCTCAATTTGAATATTTTAACATCCATATTGAGGAGAGAAATGGGCCTTTAGGAGCCACAGCTATTGACCGGCGTTGCCTGGTTTTAAAGTCTTGGATATCTTTGATACTGCCATCTTGGGCGTTACTTTTTTCTCCTTGGTTATTTCAAGACCTACTTTTGTTAAGAAGGGATGCTTGAGCACTGAAGGTTTTGTAAAAATAAAAAGGCTCTACACTCATCTGGACCTGGGGGTCTAGTTGGCTGTAGCTCTGATGTTGCTCTCAAAATCTCTGCTTTGGAGATGTGTTGCTCAGGTTTCTGTCCATCAGCTGCTAAGGCAGTCGGTGGCCTATCACTCACAAAGTATGGTTTACGGCACACTGGGTTTGTGAGATTTTTTATATAGACTTCTATAGAAGTCATGAACACATTTGCTTTACCTACCTCTCGCGAGCGCATCAAGCCATTTCTGTGTCTAACTTCTGCTATGAGTCTACAGCCTGTCGCGCTTTGAGATGGTTAGCCAGGTGTTTACTCCGTTTGATGCTGAATTTGTAGATGTTCCAGTCAAGTTTTGGCAATATATTATTTGCCATGTCAGTTTCTATAATTTGGATCTGTCCCTACAAGCCTGCTTCCCGGTCCCATTACTTCTGAGGCAGTGTTATTTGTGCGCTTCCTTAGCATCTTGTAACTCTGATCTTTGTTGAAGAGAGAATGCTGCTTTTATTTTCCAAAGTCTAGCGGCCTTGTCTATAAACTCGACCCTAATAACCTTTTTCAGAGCTTCCCAGAGTATGCCTGCACTTACTTCCCCGTGGTATTTTTCTTTGGGTGTATTCTGCAGTGTGTTTGATAGTATTATTAATGACAACCAGGTCTCATGGTAGAGCTTCACTGAGGTGCTGAACACTTCTTTCATTGTCTAGGACTGAGAATAAAACTTGGGTACATGACAATGGACCATAAGTGGAAATATTTAGTGGTCGCTGGAAGACATCTTGGACTTTAGGGACTAGCCTCTTGTTGAGGAGTGTGAGAAGTTGGCTTGATATATGATGTTTCGAATTCTGGAACCACCTTGTATCAGTCCAAACAACCCTTATGGTGTCTGGTTGTAAGTCAACCTTATTAGACAAACTATCCTAGGGGTAGCATGGACTAAGCAGCCTTAAAGGCTTAACTTAAGAGGTCGTGTTAAGCGAGCTGTTTTACCACATACAATCCTGTAATATCAAATGAAAGGACCCCACACAAGTATATATTATAAAAATATATGTATTTATTACTAAAAACAATCCCCAGTATTCTTTATGAATAAAGGGGCACCAGCGTTAAATCAAAAGCACAGTATAACATACAAAGTTGCACAATTTTGGGTGAGGCCAAGGGGCCACTCAAACCATATACTAAAAAAATGGTATAAGAGAGACCATTCGATCAGTGGTTAGGCATAGGGCCTAGGGAATCGCTGGGAGCAGTCGGGACAAGCAATGCTGAAGTCGGGAAAAGCCCGCGGGATTCGGTGCAGTGCTGAAAGCACAAGCATGCACCAATGTTAAGTCAATGGTGCGTAAAAGTTACACAAATAGAGTTTAAGGACACTTCCGCTGAACCTAGAGGAACAAAACTTAAGACACAGACCCTAGAGGTGTGTACCAGTGTGGGAACACCGGCGTTGCAATGTTACCTCACCCACAGGAAGTGGGTGCATAGGGTCGAAGTTGAGTCGGTTTTCGTCATGCAGGTTCTTGGTGCTTGAAGCTGAAAGGGCTGCAGGCGAGGTGAAGGAGAAGTGTCCGGTGGAGTCCAAGGGTGGACTCAAGTCGAAAAGTACCTGACAGCAGAGGGGACAGAGTCTGGGTCACTCCGCAGTGACCAGGGTGGAACCAGGACGGAACCAGGCAATGTCGGGCGCAATCAGGTGGTTGTCGAGGAGCTTCTCTCCGCTGTCACCTGGGCTCTGGGGCATCTACGACGTCCAGGAGCGGGTCACGATCTGTCCCACGCAGGCTCTCGCCGTCGGCTTCAAGATTGGAGCAAACAACACTTGGCAAAAGCAATCCACGCGAAACCGGGAGATTGCTTCTCACTCGAACCAGGAGGGTCAGAGTGGGGGCTCCTTTTCAGGGGAGCGGGTGCAAATCTGGAGCAACCAGAATCGCAAGTCGAATTTCAAGTTTCGTCGGCACAGGGGCCACAAGCCAGCTGGCAAGTGACCGGACCAACGCGTTAAGCCAAAAGAAGCAGAAGGGCCCCACGCAGCACTCGTCGAGTGTGGAGGGCTGAACTTCGGTGCAAGAGTGGCTCAGGGTTGGGGCTTCTCAGACCCCGTTGTACAGCTTCGAGGGTCACTCGTGGGCTGCACGGTCAGCATCTCGTGGTCTTTCCAAGATGGCGTGCCCCACGCTTCCGGTCGCCTCCACGGGTCTCAGCTCTGCAGGGACTGTGGATCGGGCTGTTAGAAGGCAGGCAAGCTTGATCTCGTCGATCTGTCGCTCGAGTTCCGGCGGGAACTGCAACAAATCAGACGTCGAGGGCTGGATGGTGCCTGTTTGCACAGGGTGGTCACTCTTTGACCACAAGGGAGATTCTTCAGTCTTCTACGTTGAGTAGGATGTCAAAGGGTCCAGAGTTTTGTTTCTTATGTTTCATCAGGATAATCTGAAGTGCATTGGCACTGCTCCCACTCTTATTCGAATCTGGGGGGCTGGATTACCTGCTAGGTCCCCTCCTATGGGTGGGACCCAGGAAGGGGGTGGTTACACCCCTTTCCTTTGATCCAGGCCGCGCTGGGACTGGGGCTGGTGTGCCCCAGAACCGGTTTGACCGGATTATGCAAGGGGCAGCCTTGTGCTCCCCATGCAGTGTCTGGTTTCTTTCAAACCTCCCTGCTACAATCCACTATCTCCTGTCTGGGGGTGTGTGACACCTCTCTGCGACAGGAAACCCTTTGTCCAGGCCCCTTTGGCTGAGTTTCGGTCAGCTTCAGGGGGTCAGACTTGTGTCTGTGGCAGAAGCATCCATTTTGTGGATCTGAGTCCCTTTTAGAAATTAACCGCATTTAAGTAAAGCAACATGTCTTACCCCTCTAGAGGGGTGGAATGCTATCCCCGTCGCCAGAACTGGCGAGGGGATAGTATTCCAAATCGTATGACACCTTACACGACATGTTTTGATAAAGCCAAACCAAAGTTGCTATATAACCGCGAGGATTATAATGCACTTAATAGTATATGGTATGGCATTATCCTGAAACAGCTCAGGGATTTGTTCCCGACGGCTGCAGACAGGCTCAGCTCATGCTAGAGCTCCATCTCACATTAAACCACACACTCTGCCTCCAGGATTGATAAGGCCTTCCATAGGAGTGGCTCACAGGTTTATATGTGTCCAGATATAGGTTTAGATATAGGTATACTATATCTAAGCAAGGGGTGATTACACCACCTTACCCCAGCTGAGTGATCAGCCAGTTGTGTCAATTTAAGAACCAGCCAGGGGTGGCAAAATATATGCTGCAGCCCCTGGTAGGCCTTGGTGGCACCTATGCCCTGGGCACCTATAGTGCATTATACAGGGGCTGACAAGGAGTTCATTTCCAATTGTGGTATGTACCTAGGGTACATGGAATCCATTTTACAGAGAGAGCAGATGGTCTGGGGCCCTGATTAGCAGGGAACCAGGCCAACTAAGTCGAAAACCAGCTAAACACAAGGCAAAAAATCTGGGGTAACCATAGTCAGGTAGCCACCTTCCTACAAGGGGGTTGTGGTTAGGTTGTGTGTTTTTGTGGGCAGCTGAAAAATCTGAATAGCCCCTACCTAAAGGGTGTGTATACAGCCATCAGTCTATCAGGCGTAGTTCCTCTAGGTGGGTTTTCCCTGGCCCAGAGAGCACCACGGTTCCCCCACATGTACGTTGTGTTTTGTCTAGTTTACTGTCCATAACCAAGTTCAGCTTTTCCCCAGCACAATGGTGCCATTCTAAGAGCGGCCTCCTGCTTGAAGCAAGAAAGGTTTCTGGTCCTGGTTTGAGCAGGTGAATAAATGTTAGAGGTTTGCCCATTAGAATGCCCTATATTGTCTCCCATCAACATTCTTTTCTTAAAACTATACCCATCCCACCCCAGCTGACTTCCTTCTGGAGGAGAAGATCTGAAAGTAGAAGGTGTTAGATCAGAGGAAAGGTTGATCTCTGGAAGTAATAGGTATCTAGTAATAGGGTCACATCTGTGTTCAGCAGTGTAAGTTCATGAAGGAGGCGCTTCCTCTTTGCAGGGTCTTTTAAGTCGCTACCCTTATGTGGTATCTGTTAGTTGCATCATATAGGTATGTGCATGAGGTGAAGGTAACTATTTCTTTTTCTCCCCTTCTCCCTCTTTCCCCACCCTCTCTCCCCCAGTACAGGGGTCCCAAGCAATAACAACATATCTGCCTCCTATCTAGGAACTGGAATGTAAGAGTTCTTGGATTGAAAGGTAGTTCCAGATGTTTAGGTGTATCATAATAAACATCTTGATGCATACACCTATTTTTCTGCCCCCCACAACAAAATGGTCCGGCTAGAGTATTGTTTTATGTCTGAACAACTTGTAGCTTCCACATCCATTTCAGTCCTCCGTAGGATCCTATCAGATCACAATCCTTTGGTCATGGAATGTATTTTCACTCATACAATTAGAGTCCCAAGAATTTGGACTTTTGAGAGGAAGCTTTTGTTGGAGCAAGCATATATAGACCATATGAGGAACTGGATTGTGGAATTCTTAAATATTAACAGAGGGACAGCCTTGTGTATTACAGTTTGGGACATGCTAAAAGCGGCAGTTCGGGGGGAAACTAAGAGCTTTTCGTACTCCCGGCAGAGGTCTATACAGGATGAGATCAATAGTAGAATTGTTCATTTGGGCTTGGCAGAGGCTCAACTTATGTGTGCGATCAAGGAGGGGCGAGATACAACTCTGGGACAGCTGCAGGTGGTTAGGGTCTGGGCCTCTCTGCTGGAGTTTTTTTGGTCAAGACCTTGCTGCTAAGTACCTGCAATTTCGTTCTATGATGTTTGAGTTTGGGGAAAAATCAGGTAGGGTCTTGGCGAAGCGACTTCAGCAGAGAGGACTGGCTAACCGTGTCATTAGAATTCAGGACTCCCAGGGGCATATTCGAGATACAACGGAGGGAGTCATGGAGGTATTTCGGCAGTTTTACTGTACTCTATATACAGAGGAAAATGGAGATTCCAACTTAGAAAGCTTAGCTGAGACCTTTTTACAGGACCTGAACACGCTCCTGGTCACTGCTCAGCAGAACGAAGTTCTCTCTGCCCCTACAGAGTGGAATGAGGTCGAGTTGGCAATTAATTCATTAGCCAATGGGAAAGCTGCTGGCCCTGATTCCATGCCTCTGGAATTTTATGGTTTGTTTCGTTCGGAACTCCGGGATGATATGCTCGAAACTTTCAGGGGGGCACAGCGTGGCCATACATCTGCTTCATGGCATCAAACTACTATTATTTTAATTTAAAAAAAGGGGAAGCCGGAGTTAGATCCGTCGTCTTTCTGCCCTATATCTCTGATTAATTCAGATAATAAAATATAGTCCAAAATTTTAGCCACTAGACTGTCATTAGTGATCTCTCCAATAGTGTCTCTGCGTCAGCATGGTTTCATTCCAGGCAGAGATACTGCTGACCATGTCCGCCGTGTAATCGCACTCTTCGACTAGGCCCAGGCAACGCAATCCCCCCTCGCTGCAATCCTGTTGGACGCCGAAAAGGCGTTCGACAGGGTAGCCTGGAAGGTGTTATGGGTGGTCTTGCAGTGGAAGGGGCTTAGCCCTGAGTTTATTCAGGCAATCCAGGCACTCTATATCACTCCAGAGGTCACTCTTTCGGTTTCAGGGTTGCTATCAAGATCATTTAGTATCAGCAGGGGCACTAGGCAGGGGTGCCCCTGCTGTTTGCCTTGTATATTGACCCTTTTGTAAGCAGAATTGAGAATTCATTGGATATACTATCAGTTAGGGTCAATACGTCAGAATATAAGATCTTGGCTTACGCTGACGACATTATAGTTCTGACCAGCAGTGTGCCATTAGCTTTCTTAGCTATCAAGAACCTAGCAGAGCAATATGTCCAGTTCTCTGGATACAAACTTAACGTTGCTAAGACGCAGGTCATCCAATCCGCAGCTATGTGTCCCTCTGAAGTACCAGTTGTTCAAAGCACAGTGTATCTTGGGGTTAAAATCACATCTATAGTTGAAAAGATTCCTGATTTGAATATCTTACCCTTTATCGAGTCTGTTAACTCCACCTTGGTCAGCTTAGATCATTTGCATTTGTCTTTATATGGCAGGGGGAACGTTTTGAAGATGCTGATTTTGCCTACGTTTTTGTATCTTTTTAGAACCATACCATTGGAATTCTCCCAGCTAGTCTTGCTCATGCTGAAAGACGCTGCAACAGATTTCTTTGGGGGTATCATCAACCGCGGAGAGCGGCCAAGTGGATGCACTTATTCCGCAATCGTGGAGGGTGGTCTGTGCCGAATTTAGTATTGTACTGGTGGTCAACTTTTCTTCAGCATTTTGCCACACCTTTATTTGGGGATAGAGCATTGCTGCCGTCTTTTTGTAGTCCCTCCATTTTTGAAATAGGGCTTGGGGAAGATGCCAAGGGGATCTTGCTATGGGTTTTGGAACCCAGTTACTACAAGAAAACAGTTTAAGGTTGCTATAGCAATGTTTACAGTCTGGCGTAAGGTTCGGCTTAATGGTCTATCCCCAATCTTAATTACTATACACCGTTTGTTGCTGCTAGACTTTTACCCCATATCTTTCAAGATCACATTACGTTCAGGTGGATGTCGAAGGGAATAACGTCTCTGGGGACCTTAGGGAGCGAAGGATCCATGGCCAGTTTTTTATTTTTAAAGGAGAAGTTTTCTTTAAATACTCACAATTTTTTTAAATATTTACAAATTCAATTATTCAGCAAGAATTTACTTATGGAACTGATTCTGAGGCCAGTAAGAATCGGTACATTGTATAAGCATTTACTTGCAGGCCTCCCGGATGACCTTCTCTCTCAAAATGCTAAATGGGAGTTAAAGTTGGGTAAGGTAGGGCTTGACATTTCACAGGCTCTGGAGTTGTCAAATAGTGGTCTAATATCAGGAAGTCTACGCTCCCAATGCTACATGGCATTATTTGATCTTTATTATACACCAGCCAAAATTTCTAAGTGGGGAGGGAGTGGAGGTCATTGCTGCCCGAGGTGTGGTTTGTCAGCTGCTAATGATGTTCACATGTTTTTGATTGCCCTAGCCTTACCGCATTTCTTCAGGAGGTAGAATTGTTTATCAATTCTAGACTTAGTATTCCGGTTATACTCTCCTCAGAGCTTGTTATCTTTGGTTGTGAGAATAATGGTGTATTGGTAAGATCAAGATATGCATCCGCCCTTCTCTTCATTTCTATGTCTCTAGTGAGACTTTGCATAACATCAGAGTGGATTAGCCCCGATGCTCCCACCTTCGTAAACTGGAGGGCAAGGATTCTTGCTCTTTACAATTTAGAGTCCGCAGTTTTTCAGAGGTGGGGCAGAAGAAGGCGGGAACAGGGCCAGAGAATCTGGGCCCCGTTGAAGGAGTGGCTTGGAGCATAGTGTAAAGGGTTTTCGATGCTTGATTTAATGCTAGTTCAAATATGGTTTCTATGCCTTTTTTTTCTTTTGTCTTTCCGAAAAGTTCTGTGTATGCACAATGTGAAGCCATGGTTTATAATTTGTTATTTGTTGCTATGTTAATGTCTGCTCTTTCAAGCTTTAAATAATAAAAATAAAAAAAATGAAAGGTAGTTCCAGCCTTAGTACAAACAAATGTTTTTAAAGAGAATAAAGGGGCAATCCTACTTTTTGACTAGCAACTGCCCCCCCCCGAGATGGTTGTCCGCAATGCACAATGTTAAACAATACACAGTCCTCAAAATTCCCTGCTCTCCCTGACAATCAATCGTTTCTAAAGCGCACTACATACCTGCGAGGTATGTAGTCAGCAGGTCTTGGGTCTGTCGTAGCTCAGTGGGAGGGTGTTCCATGTCTTGGAAGATCTTGAGTTCTCTTGGGTCTGCCTTAGGTTTTTTGAGTAGGGCGTTGATCTCGGCGTGTTTCCAGATCTCTGGGAAGGTCGCGGTCTCAAGGGAGAGATTGATGATGTTGCGCAGGTGTGGTGCGATGGAGCTGCTTGCTCTGTTGAAAACGTGGTGCGGGAATGGGTCTGGTGGAGAGCCGGAGTGGATTGTGCGCATGGTCTTGATGGTGTGTTCTATGCTCACGATTGCCCAGGCTAGCAGGGAGTCGTGGTCGATGGTGTGCGGAGGGTCTGTTGTGTTGCTGTCTGTTGTGTTGCTGTCTGTTGTGTTGCTGTCTGTTGTGTTGCTGTCTGTTGGGGCTGACTGGGTGTTGAAGCTGTCGTGGATGTCTGCTATCTTGTGGTGGAAGAAGGTGGCAAGGGAGTCACACAGGGCTTGCGACGGCGGGATGTCGTTCGTGTTGGAGCTGGGGTTGGAGAGTTCCTTCACGATGTTGAAGAGCTCCTTGCTATTGTGTTTGTTGTTGTCGTGGTGCTCTTTGAAGGAGGTCCTCTTGGCCGCCCTGATGAGGTGGTGGTGGTTTCAGATGGCTTCCTTAAGTGCTGCGTGGCTGTCCGGAGTTTGTTCACTGTGCCATTTCTTCTCGAGTTTCTGACAGACTTGCTTGGAGGCTAGGAGTTCTGGGGTGAACCAGCTGGCCCTCTTGCTGGTGTCTCTGTGGGGGGGTTCTTCAGCGGGGCGAGGGTGTTGGTGCAGTCCTCGATCCAGCGTCTGAGGCTGTGGGCAGCATCGTCGGTGTTGGAGGGTTCGGTGGGTGGGCTGAGAGCGAGGTTTGCGTGTAGGTGGTCTTTCGTGATTTTGCTCCAGCAGCGGTGTGGGATCTGTTGGGTGCGGTGGTGTGTGGTGGGCTTCTGAAAGGCGAAGTGGATGCAGCGGTGGTCGGTCCAGAGGAGTTCGGTGGTGTGGCTGATGGAGACGTGCTGGCTTAAGGAGAAGACTGGGTCGAGCGTGTGGCCGGCGGAGTGGGTGGGCGTTGTGACGAGTTGCTTCAGTCTGAGGTTGGTGAGGTTATCGATAAGGGTTGTGGAGTCGTTGTTCTCAAGGTGAAAGTTCAGGTCTCCGAGGAGGATGTAGTCTGTGGAGGTCAGGGCGTGCATGCTGATCAAGTCGGCGATGGAGTCGCTGAACTGGGGGTGGGGTCCGGGGGGTAGGTAAACTAGGGTGCCTCTGAGGGTGGAGTTAGGGTATGTGTGGATCTGGAAATGCATGTGTTCGGCGGTGCTGAGCGCGTCGTCAGTGCTAGTCGAGACCCTAATGCTGTTCTTGTGGACCATGGCGATTCCTCCTCCTCTGACTCAGTTTGTGCGGTCTCTGCGGGTGATCTTGTAGCCGTCTGGGATGGCTATGGCGATGTCTGGTGCGGAGGAGTCGTTAAACCAGGTCTCTGTCAGGAAGGCGACGTCCGGGGATGTTGTGTCGAGCAGGTCCCAGAGCTCGACTGCATGCTTGCGTGCGGAGCGGGTGTTCAGTAGTATGCATCGGAGGTGGTTGGGGTCTTTCTTGGTGGGTGGTTCGTCGGCTCTGAGGCTGGTGTAGCTACAGTTCTGGCAGGTGAAGGGGCCGTGTGTGCGTTTCGGGGCGGCCTCGAAGCAGGTGTGGCTCTGTCCGGAGTTAAGAGCGTGCAGAGTGCTGGCGTCATAGTGGCGGCGGTCGTCGTGGCGGGGGCCAGGGGTTCTGGCGAGGGGCGCGGTCCAGGCGCGGACGGGCGCAGACGGGCTTGTCTTAGGCGCGCCATCGGCGCGGACGGCATATATGGGGAGGTGGGAGAGAAAAGCAGCTGGGAGGCGGGAGGCAGGGGCAGCGGCCGTCAGGGGGGCGGGCCACAGAGAACGCAGCGGCGAGGGCGGTGAGGGACAACGAAGGTAACAGAAGGAAAAAGGGGCACAAAATCGAGGGAAAAACGAGTGGCACAGAAGGCAAAAGGGCACAAAAAACGAGTGGAACAGAAGGCAAAAGGGGCACAGTAACGAGGGAAAAACGAGTGGCACAGAGGGCAGAAGGGCACACAAAAACGAGTGGAGCAGAAGGGCACAAAAAACGAGTGGAACAGAAGGCAAACGGGCACAAAAACAAGGGAAAAACGAGTGGCACAGAAGGGCACAAAAAACGAGTGGAACAGCAGGCAAAAGGGGCACAAAAACGAGGGAAAAACGAGTGGCACAGAAATATTGGAAAAACAAGTGGCACAGAGGCAAAATACAGAACACAGAAATACAGGGGCATCTAAGAACAGAAGCATGACAACCCAGTATACTAGATGACCATATAAGTCTGGGTACCATGTCGGTTGCTTTATAGTCTTTTTGATGTCCGGTCATCTAGCGCGAACAGTGTTAGAATTTTGGAGATGGGCAATCGCTGCTCTTTGACCCATCCATATATTTTCTCAAGTTTCAGAGATCATTTTGGGTCTAGGAACCGCTGTTCCTTGGTAGTCTTCTCATGGTGGTCTTAGGCTTATGTTCATACAGGTCTCCTTACGGTATTTAGATGAACTGATCCAACTCACATTGGACAAATTATACTGAAGGGGTGACCCCACTTGTAAGGAATGCCTTTGCTCTGTGGAAAGGATCCGACTATCATGAATGCTCTCCTCTTTTGAAGGCTCTCCTTGCCATTTGTATGGCAAATTCTACTTGTCTCCTGGGCTGCTCAAGAATGTTGTGTTCGAACTGGCAAGATCCAGTCTTCAGCCATCCAGACCAAATGAACAATACTATTTTCTGTTCAGGTCAGTAAAAGTTTGCGTGCCTTTAAACAGATCTTGAAGAGCACCCTGTATTCTGTAGACGCTGGCTCTGTACATGGGCACGGCTTTTATGCTGCACTGCGTCACATGCATGCATTCCAGTGACTTCTGAGGGGATGTCTAGATGACCCTTCTGGACATGCTGTATGCGGCAGTGGAAAGGTATTTAAGATGTGTGCACAGTGTTCAAGTACTAACAAGAGCTTTTAGGTGCTAAGACCACCACTTTGTTCAGTGCAGTCAGGTCCTTGGGAATTCCTGGCTGTTGATGTTTCAGGTCGGATTTTTGGATTTGTATGGTACACTGAAGTTAAAATTGTCCTTGTTGATTAGTTCTCCAAGTGGCTAGAAGTAGAAGCGTTGCCTATACTTGATTCTAGGGCCTTCATTTCCTTTATGGAGAGAGTTTTTCTCCAGGAGGGAATAACTAATGTATTGTCGAGTGATAATGGTCCTCCGTTCATCATCATCAACACCACTTTATTCGGTTAATAAAAACCATAAAAATAGAATACATATATCGACGTACACTACATCATAAAAACATCTGAAATACTAAACATCAATGAATGTGGGCAACCTGGTAAAAAAGGAATTATTACAAGGACAAATTTAATTACATCACCTAAAGCCCTAGCATCCAATAGTTCATATATAGCTGTAAATCACCCCTTAAAAAAAGAACACAAGTCGCAGTTAGAAATACCAGCATAAAAACTCTAAAAACGATAAACATGTAAGCACAAAGTCCTCTTTAAATATTTATCATGGGTTGCCGTTTTTGCCTGAGTCTAACAGCTGTGATTAAGAAGCTTGCGATATTAAAAATCTCCCATGGGTCATTCAGCAGCTGAAGATATAACAAGGTGGGTTTTACCTGTATAAAGCCTTTTCCCCTCAAAATAGGAATTAAAAACCTTCTACTGATATCATTGTAGTGCTCACAGAACATTATAAAGTGCATAGTGTATTAATTCGAGAAATTTTCACAAGTTCAAGGACCTAAATCACACATCCTACTCCAGCCTTGTTGATTACCTAAAAAGAAGTGAATTCAATTAAAACGAAATTAAAACGAAACCTAGTTAAAAACCGGCGGTGGAAGGGCTTTGTGACAATTCTCAGATACGGTTCAATATGAGGCGAGGTTTTCAACAAAAAATTGGCTTTTACTGAGGGTTTTATTACCTTGGTCTCCTCTCTCTATGCCATCACTAGGTTCAGAAATTGTGTTTTTACCCAGATCAAATCCTCTTTTTTTATTTTGTCCAGGAAATCTTATAGATCTGGCCACCCTAGTTCATTTAGATTATGCTTGATATAATATAACCACTGGATATGGTTGGCTCATTCCAGGGCGACACAATCCCTAATGATCGTGTGATTCAGGGTTAACTCCGGATTAAACCATGTCTTAATCCAACATACCACCGGGGTCAACCTCAACAGGTCTGACACATATCTAACGCCTGTCTCCTGATGTATTTGAAAAGTTGAGGTAGCTTGAGGGACTGCCAAGAGGGTGCGTAAAAACGTTTTTTCCACTGTCTGAACACCCTCTGATGGTTTGTAACCCCCAAATGGATGATCCATACAAGGCAATGGTTATACATTTGGCCCTATACATGTTGATCATGGCTTCAATCGGCCTGGCACCTAAGCGCTGTGCAAAACCATGTCCTGCGGCCGTAGACCTTGCCATTGCGTTTATTTTTACTCTCTTTTGGGGAACACAGGAGTCCCTCATCAAATAATACCCCTAAATAGGTACAGTCACCTTGGTCAGCTCTACTCCTTTGCTGTAAAAAATGTGGATCCTTTGTGTTCCTGGGACATAGTCATAGTATGTGATTTAGCTATGTTGACCACTAGGTCCAATGATTTCATATGGGCCCCAAAGGAATCCAAAAGCGTCTGGAGCCCTACAGCAGAAAAGGCTAAAAAAAAACAGCGTTATCCGCGTATAGGAGCACAGGGATAACCCTGTCCTATACACACGGTATGTCTAGGCTGGCCGAGTCTAAAAACGTTCCTAAATTATTTATATACAAAGTTAAAAGCAGTGGGGCTAAAATACATCCTTGACGTGCCCCTCTACCAGATTTAAAGTGCTGTGTGCAATTACCTTCTTGGTTGACCCTCACCCTTGCGGAGAGATCCCTATAAGTCAGCCAAGAAGTAAACTAAACTAGAATCTATGCCCATGTCAAGTAAAATACGCCTAAGTTTGGATCCGTTCACCAAGTTGAATGCAAAGGAGAGATCCATAAAAGCCAGCTGTAATGTCCCTGCTTTAGCTAAGGTATATTTTCCAGTTATTAAAAAAATTGTAGGCACTGATCCAGCGTGCCCCTCCCATGTCTGAACCCATATTGGAGGTCCGTTAAAAACTCATTCAGCCAGTCCATTAATGTGGTTAAAATCACTCTTCCTAGGACTTTTACTGCTGAATCGAATAACGATATTGGCCTGTAGCATCATGGGTCTCCGCTCTGCCCCTTTTTAAAAACTGGGATATAATGGATAGCGACCATGATGACGTAAAGCTCTGCTGACTGGACACATTATAGACATTTGTCAGAATTTTGGCCCAGAGGTTGAATTTTGTTTATATAAATCAGCGGGGACGCCATCAGGACCTGAGGCCTTATTACTGGACATTTGGTTTATTGCTAATTCTACTTCAGCCTCATTAAACACCGTATTAGGTGATTCCCTTCTAAATTCTAGACTCACCAGTGAATCCAAGGTGGCATTGGCCTTGTATATGGATTCAAAATGAGAGACCCATTGATCTTCTGTGATGTTACTCTCTAGGGGGTCATTCTCAGTTCCAGAGAAAAAGGGTTTATTCACAATAGCCTAAAATCTCGAACTATCTTTTAGGTCCTCCACCGCGAATACTTCATCCCATGCGTCCTCCTTTATTTCCTTGTTTGGCATGGTTAAGGCGAGCTTATACTATTTTCTTAATGCTGCTCTCTGAGCCTTTTGTCGAGGGACCTGTTTCAGAGCTGCTATCAGATTACGGTGAACTTTTGAGCAATTATTATTGAACCAACTCTCCCCATTATTATGCTTGGGTATGGAGAGGTCAGGCTCTACCTGTGCACAGATAGCTTCAAGGCAATAATTACCTTCTCCCCCTTTGTAGAGAGTATCAAGACAACTTACAATCTTGTCATCAACCTTCACACAGAGGTCCTGGAAGAAAAGATTTGGGATTACTTTGGACCATTTCAGCCTCTGCCCCTGGGCCGAAGTTTTCAAGCCTATGTCACCACCCAACTTTTCTGCCTTCCCTTTTAGGCCACACCCCTTGTCCAACACTGTGATTACTGGATTGTGATTGCAAAAGTGAGACCACCTGGCATTATAAAAAATTACTAGAGATTGTGAAATAGGGGGAATCAATATATAATCTATGATGGTGTCACGCCCTTGTGTTTTAAAAGTAGGAATCCTCTCTTCTGGAACGATAAAACTTAGCTCAAAAAGGTCAACTGTGGCCAAAAGCTCCTCCAGGCATTCCCCTTGCCGAGTATGCTCAAAGTGAGGAGTGGCGATGTTATCTGGCCCTAAAAAAATCATCAACCTTGCAGTTCAATTCAGATATGTACATTAAAATAACCCATAATTATAATTGAATAAAAAGTGGTTTGCTTCGTACTGTAATCCTCTAAAAAGTATTTTGATTTACATAAATGTTCATTTAAAAAGCTGCTCTCTCCAGAGTTATAAAAATTAACAAACAAAAAATTGCTTCTGTATGAGTGGTGAATCCAATTGCCAAACAATTATGGGACCCCACATTTTATTTCTTTTTTTATTTATTTATTTTTAAAGTTTTCTACGGTGCGAACCAGACCCAAGGTAGGGTAACAGAGTGCTTTACAAGGTGAGCAAGGAATGAATAGCACATTTGGTACCAACAAAGCAAACAAATATAATACATACAAGTAACAACAAAAACCTAATAGAGTTCGGGGATAAAGGCAGAGTAGAGAACTGTTCTGAGAGAGAGGAGTCAATTCGAGATTGTGCAAGTCTCAGCTTCGAGATATCAAAGGATCCACCCACGTGTATGTTCCTCAGTTTGTTTCTGACTGTATTATGGTTTTGGAAAGGAATGGTATAAAGGCAAGACATAGTTGTTTCATTCCATTGGGAATGGCATTGTTGAGTGCTTCAACAGAGTGATCTGGTTATACTTTACATTTAGGGGAAGAGAACCTTTTTACTGAAGACAATTTGGCTTGATTTTCGAATGATAGGAAAAAGGAGTGGCCACATGAGGGGGTGAGAGAATGTTGAAAGTACACAATGTAGTAGAAGTAGTATTTCTTCGGTTTTAAAATAGAAAACCATGACAGTACTTTAAAAAAAATATGACATCAGTAAAATCTGAGAAACTTAAAATAACTAGGATTCTGGAAATCTCCACCTTTTAATGCATCATTAAAGCCCAAAAATCTAGCAGTTAGCTCCACTACAGGGTTATAGTCTTACTACTGAGCATTTGTATGGTCCCAGTATCTCTTGTTTGCACATTTGAATTTTTTTTACTTCGGGTTGGACCATGAATTGGTCATCCCTAGCGTAGTTGACCATTGTTTGTTTGACTGTAGCCAAGGTATAGTTCCTTTAAAATCAAGCATAATAATCTCTCATAATCCTGACGCAGCATGAAAGGTGAAACATTAGTCCATAGTCTGAACCAGAAAGCCATGGATTGTAATGCAGCCACGTGTTGGATTTTTCAAGCTAGATATAGTTGCATAGGGGTGAGAGGTGTTTTACGGGGAAGAGCTAGCAAAAGTGTTTAAAAACAGTATTATGATCAAAAACATGGGAGTGGCAGAAGCTTGATTTTAATTGGGAGATTGGGTTGGTGTTAAGAAACCCATGAGGACCATGCAAAGGATGAGCAAGTATGGTCAACCCCTAAAAATGACTAGCTGTTTCTAAATACTGCAAAGTTGAGTGACAATAAGGGGTGGCACTATAGCAAGCTAGCTAAGTGTAGTAAAACCCTTGTATGAAAGGAGGAGATTGAGAATTAACACTTGTTTGATAATTAATGGTTGTGGGATGAGTATGATGGAGTGCAGGGCAGATTCCGCTCTGCTTCTGAGGAGCATGTAATTATGTGTAATGTGTTAATCTGTTTTATTTCCATAAACGTGTTTTGACATGTGCTGCAACTGGTACTGAAATCATCTTTAAGGAACACGTTGGTGTTAGATTCCTTACCTTAGAATATCCCCAGGCGTCAGACTGGATCCGGAAAGTTTTCGTCAGCAGTACCCCTGCGCGACGCTAGCTCCGCGACCGTCGTAGGCATCGTGATCGCCGGGATGACGTCGTCTGAGTACTTAGACGCCGCCTCGCGCGCTAACGTCAGTTCTTCTTTTTTACGCGCCAGCAAGCGCAGATCCAGGAAGAGCAGTACTCTTAATCATTTTTTGACTATCTTTTTTGATCATTTTTGATCACTTCTCGAGTCGACCTTCGACTCATGGTGCCGGTAGGGATGCCTGGTTTTAACCTTGCAAGGACTGTCACCGCTTGATGTCGGTGACCGACCCCCACCTTCGGTGCCTTTACTGTCTCGGGGCCGACCACAATGACAAGTCGTGCCCAGACTGCCGGGCCTTGACCTCGAAGGCTAGACGGGAGCGGTCCCGTAAGCGGCTCGAGCTCCGGCAGTTGGCTCCGCGCCGCTCGAGGTCCCGGTCGATGAGGAAGTCGAAGGACCGGTCGCGGAACCGCAGTCATCGCCGCTCGACGAGTCACCACCACTCGTCGGGCTCCAAGTGCTCGGGTAAGTCGAGGCACTCAAAAAAGAAGTCAAAGAGGCGTCATCGCTCTTCCGATTCCCCCCCCCCCCTGACGCTCGCGCGATGCGTCCGGGGGTTCGGGCGGCACCGCCCACGCGGCTCCGCCTGAGCCGCAAGCACTGCGTCCAGCTCCACACCCGCCGGTCCCTGGGCTGCACACGACGCCGGAGGAGATACGTGACTTCCTCGTGGCCATGAGGACTCACGTCCCTCCGAAGGACCCTGCCGAGGCGCCTTCGGGCCCCGCTGGTCCGTCTGGAAGCCCTAGTGGGCCGGCAGCTCCGAACCCGGTGCCGTCGGGTGCTTCGGCACCGTCGTCGACTTCGGTCCCGATGCCACAGGGCCCCGTAGGATCCAGGCCTGGATCCGGGTCGTCGCCAGTCAACCTTACGGCTCCTCCGCTGGGTCCTACCCCGAGGTTGTTGTCCACGATGTCGTCCCCAGTCCCAGTCCCGTTCCGGGTCCGGTGTCTGACTGGTGCCGTCTGGTGAGCAATTCACCTACGACCCGGCTCCATAATTTTTCCCTGACTATCAGGAGATGGATGACCAGGAGGTTTGGGAGGGGCCTGAGGACCCTCTGGCACTGCAGTGCCAGTTGAGCCAGGACTGGGCAGACGAGCTAGGGGAGGCCAGTCGGCTGGACACTTTGCCTGACACTGGATTTGTCTCTCCTCCTTCTGTGGCTACGGAGGAGGGGGCTGCTTACAGCGTGGTGTTGAACAGGGTGGCCAAGGCCATGGCCCTTGAGCTCCCTGTTGCGGCCGTGAGGACTAAACTCCTCACTGAGGTGCTCAAACCGCAGGCAAGCTCCTTGGAGCCTCTACTGCCGTTCAACGAAGCCCTCACCGACGTTCTGTTGGGCACCTGGTCCAAGCCCTCCACAGGCCTTCCTGTGGATCGGAACGTGGATCAACGCCACCGCCCGGCTCCGGGCGACCCTAGCTTCCTGTCCATTCACCCCACTCCTGAAAGCCTGGTGATCCAGGCCTCTACATCCCAGACCGCATTCCCGACCGCTCCTCTGGATCGGGAATCCAAAAAGTACGATCAGTTTGAGAAGAAACTGTTCTCCTCCTTGAGTTTGGGGCTGTGGTCTGTCAACACCGCCTGCCTTTTGGGCCGTTACACCCACTCTCTGTGGGATACGGTTGTGGAGGTGCTGCCACAGTGCCCGGAGGAGGCCCCAGCCCTTGCGGAAGGGTGGGATGCAGCACGCCATTCAATACAGTGTGGACTCGACACAACAAGCTCGCTGGGTAGGGCGATTGCAACGACGGTGGCGGTACACCGCCACGCCTGGCTGAGGTCCGCCAACTTTTCGGGGGATGTCCAGGACACCCTAATGGACATGCCCTTTGATGGCCGTCGCCTCTTTGGCGACAGGCGGATAGTGCGCTGGAGCGTTTCAAGGACTCCAGGGCTTGGGCCTAGGCCAACGCCAGCAAACTTTCGCTTTTCGCTCCTTTCGTGGCCGAGAAAGGGGTGCCCCCACACGTCCAGCCAGCCACAGACCGCAGACCCAGGCTCGTCGTGGACGTGGTTACCACCGCGGTGGTACCGGGTGACACCGACAAGGTCAGTCCACACCCGCCCCTGCAGCATCTGCCTCTAAGCCTTCCTAGTCCGGCATTTCAGGCCCATTCGTCGCTTGTGGGGGGGCAGGGTCCGCCATCACCTATCCTACTGGCGTTCCATCACGTCTGACAGGTGGGTGCTGCAAATCGTCCGAAGGGGCTACTCCCTCCCCTTCAAGGCGACCCCTCCAGCCATGCCACCGCAGTACCACCGCATGTCGGGGGATCACTTGCAACTTCTGCAGGAGGAAGTTACGGCCCTCTTGGTCAAGGAGGCCATCGAGCGCGTTCCTGGGCCAGAAGTAGGACGTGGTTGTTATTCTCACTACTTTCTGGTACCCAAGAAGGGCAAAGGAGGCCTACGCCCTATCTTGGACCTACGGTGTGTCAACGGCTACCTCCGGAAGGAGAAGTTCAAGATGCTGACTTTGGCTCAGGTCCTAGCTGCCCTGGACCCAGCGGATTGAATGGTAGCGTTGGACTTGCAGGATGCATATTTCCCATCCCCGTCCTGCCGGCCCACCGGCGTTACCTACGGTTCACGGTAGGCCACGAGCACTTTCATTTTACCATGCCCCCCTTCGGCCTTACCAGCGCCCCACGGGTGTTTACGAAAGTGATGGCGGTGGTTGCAGCTCATCTGCGCAGATTAGGGGTCTCAGTCTTCCCCTATTTTGACAATTGGTTGTTGAAGGCAGCTCGCCCCAGACAGTCGTCTCCCACCTCCAGACTACGGCCCACCTCCTGCACTCGCTGGGGTTCTTCATCAACATGCCAAAGGTTCGGGACTCAGGCAGTTTCGGGTTTATCCCCCCCGAACAGCGGGTTCGGGATAGTCGGGCTCTGATTCCGATCTTTCAGCCTTTATCCCAAGTCTCATCAGATTGACGCTGCCGCTCCTGGGGCTGATGGCCTCCTGCATCCTTCTAGTGCATCACGCCAGGTGGCGGATGCGGGCTCTGCAGTGGGACCTGAAGTTTCAGTGGGCACAGCATCAGGGCAACCTGTTCGACCACGTCCTGATCTCGGAGGGCACTGCGAGCCAGTTGCAGTGGTGGCTCACGAACCGCAATTGGGTCAGCGGCAGATCTCTCTCCCATCCCCAACCGGAGCACATAGTCGTGACAGATGCGTACCTCCTGGGATGGGGGGCCACATGGGAGAGAGGGAGATCAGAGGCCTCTGGTCTCTGGCAGAGTTCCGGCTCCATATCAACCTTCTGGAGCTGTGGGCGATCCTTCTTGCACTGAAGGCATTCCTTCCCTCTGTCCGGGGAAGTGTAGTGCAGGGTGGCGTGGGGTCGTGGATCCTCTGACAGGAGGCTCTGCGCCTCTGGACATGGCTGGAACACCAGGGCGTCACCCTGGTGGTTCAACACCTGGCAGGTTCCCTGAACGCCAGGGCGGACGAACTCAGCCGCAAGTGCATGATAGATCATGAATGGCGTCTGAACTCGGAAGTGGCCAAAGCTGCGCGTTGGAATTTCCAATGCGGCACTCGCTCGGAGATGCTTTTCGTCGCGAGTGGAGCTGCGGTCTGTTGTACGCCTTTCCGCCTATACCACTTCTGCCCAGAGTGCTGAAGATCAGGCGAGACCGGGCCCAAGTCATCCTTGTTGCTCCAGACTGGGCACGAAGATACTGGTATCCCGAGCTACTCAGCATGTCAGTCGATCCCCGATTCGTCTGCCTCTTCAGGAGGACCTTCTGTCGCAGCAGCAGGGGACGGTCCTCCACCCGAACCTGTCCAGTCTCCACCTCCATGCGTGGAGATTGGGCGGCGACAGTTGAGGCCATTTGACTTGCCTCCTGAAGTCTGTGATGTGTTTCTGGCAGCCAGGCGTCCCTCCACAAAAACGGTATACGCCTGCAGGTGGAACAAATGTGCGGCATGGTGCACAACAAAGGCTGTGGATCCACTCTCTGCACCCTTTCAGAGGTTCTCCTCTTCCTTTTGTCTCTTGCCCAGCAGGGCTCTGCTCTGGGCACTCTCAAGGGCTACCTCTCGGCCATTTCAGCCTTCTTAAGGCTTCCTGATCAGCCTTTTCTTTTCAAGTCCCCTGTTGTAAATAGATTCTTGAAAGGCGTCACACACATGTTTCCTACTGTTCCCTTCGTGATGCCTTAGTGGGACTTGAATCTTGTTCTGACATATCTGATGTGCGCTCCCTTTGAGCCACTTCATAACTGTCCCCATCGTCTTCTAACACTTAAAACTGCATTCCTGGTTGTCATCACCTCTGCCAGGAGAGTGAGTGAGCTCCAGGCTCTATCTTCAAAACCTCCTTTCTGTCCATCCGGACAAAGTTGTTGTGAGGACTCGTCCTTCTTTCCTGCCCAAGGTAGTCACAGCCTTTCACATCGGGCAGTCCATCACCTTGCCCACCTTCTTTCCGCCTCCGGATCCTTCGAAGGAGGAAGAGAGGCTCCACCGTCTGGACCCAAAACGTGCGCTCTCCTTCTATATAGATCGCACACTCCAGTTCCGGGTGGACGACCAGCTCTTTGTTGGTTACGTGGGTGCTAAGAAGGGACGGGCGGTGCACAAGCGGACCATCTCTCGGTGGGTCGTCTTGTCCATCAAGGTTTGCTACTCCTTGGCGAAAAAGGAGCCTCCTGTTGGGCTGCGCGCCCATTCCACTCTGGCTACGGCGGCTACTACTGCCCTGGGACGGGGAGTCCCCTTGCAGGACATCTGTCCGGCAGCTACGTGGGCCTCGCTGCACACGTTTGCTAGGCACTACTGCCTGGACAGCCAAGTACGGAGAGATGGCTTTTTCGGCCGTTCTGTTCTCCAGGACTTTCTGGTGTGATCTTGGTTCACAGACCCACCACCGGGGTTGGTATTGCTGGGGTATCTATTCTAAGGTGAGCAATCTAACACTAACGTGTTTCTTTCAGATGCACAAGTTACTTACCTTCGGAAACGATATATCTGTAAGAAACATTAGTTAGTGTTAGATTCCTTACCGCCCCACACATCCTCCCCGTTCTGCGAACCGATATCTAGGGGTAATCAATCAATCAATCAAGGCACTTATAAAGCGCACTACATACCTGTTAGGGTCTCAAGGCGCTGAGGGGGGGGGGGGGGGGGAGGTGCTGCTACTGATCAAAGAACCAGGTCTTGAGGAGTCTTCTGAAGGCCAGTAGGTCTTGGGTCTGCCGTAGTTTTGTGGGGAGGGTGTTCCAGGTCTTGGCGGCGAGGTGGGAGAAGGATCTGCTGCCGGCGGTCGTTTTCGGATGCCAGGCACAGTGGCGAGGGCGAGGCCTGCGGAGCGGAGCTGGCGGGTGGGGGTGTAGAAGCTGAGTCGTCTGTTGAGGTATGCTGGGCCGGTGTTGTGGAGAACTTTGACCGCGTGGAGGAGGAGCTTGAAGGTGACCCTCTTGTTGACGGGGAGCCAGTGCAGGTCTCTCAGGTGGGGTGTGATGTGGCTGCGGCGGGGGATGTCGAGGATCAGGCGTTCTGGATGCTTTGCAGCCGTCTTAGGAGCTTGGCCGACGTTCCTGCCTAGAGGGCGTTTCCGTAGTCCAGCCTGCTGGTGACGAGGGCCTGGGTGACTTTTTCTCGTTTATGTGGGGATCCACTTGAAGATCCTGCGGAGCATTCGGAGGGTGTTGAGGGTTAAGGACATCCCTTTCAGGGCCCTAGTTTCATGGCACCAGTGTAGATTTCTATCATGGCTCTGCGTTACTGGCGCGGAAAGCTATGTACAGAACTGAGGTCAGCGCGCGAGGGCGGCGGCTAAGTACTCCGACTACGTCATCCCGGCGATCACGATGCCGACGACGGACGCAGAGCCGCAGCCGACGCCTAGCGACGCGCAGGGGTACTGCTGACGAAAACTTTCCGGATCCAGTCTGACGCCTGGGGATATTCTAAGGTAAGGAATCTAACACTAACTAATGTTTCTTACAGATATATCGTTACCGAAGGTAAGTAACTTGTGCATTAGGTATGAACGTATCTTGCCCATCGCCCCGCCTACTTGCCACACCTCTTTTAATGAGTACCTGCACTTAATTTTTTTCCATCTAAAGCACTGCATCGGATAGATTATTGTACGAGGATTTGAGTATTCCCTCGATCTCCAAAGTAGTAGTCCATTAAAGAAAGTTTATTTGGTTCCCCCTCACCGCCCCCCCCCACCCTCTTTTCAATTGTAATTCCTGTAACAGTTTTGCATGTATTATCAAGTTGCGTTTGTTTGACTCTAATAAACTTGTTTTCAACTTACAAAAAAATGTTTCTTTTGTAAAAAGTAGTTACTCCTTTTTGCAACGGTGCCTCCTATTGAAATCAGGAACGGGTAAGGGAGTCTTGGCCTCCAGAGTTGCCGCAGTCCACACTTTTCACTGTCAGTGGGCATTTGCGGTTTTACTCTAAATCAATTAGTTTACAGGAGCCAGGAGATAGAAGTGAAACCAAAATTGAGTCCAGATACTGAAGTATTGGGTGATAGACTGTAGCATGAATGTTAAAATCTCGTCTACTCTGACTGGCTCAATTGAGTTTCGGTCTGCACGGCCTGAGGGGGGGTCCTGGTGCAGAAGAGGCGCTTCCGTGCTTGAAACAAAGTAATCTATACGAGAGTTAACATTTCTGTTAATCGCCGATAATAGTGAGCGTGATTTAGGGCTCGACGACTCTTTATTTTAGGATCTGCACAAGAGCAGCAGCACCCTTGGGGTCTGTGTACGATGGCCTCCAGGTGGTTAGCTACAGTGTGTGCCTTGGGTCAACCCAGGTGCATAGTTCTGATGGGGCTCAATACTGAGAGCACGTGAATGAATGCTCGCCTCCGTCAGCGAACACTGTGAATGTCTTGGGCTGATTTGGCTCTCCGTGGGCAAGTTTGGCCGTGTCCGAGCTAACGGGTCCTTCTGATTTCCAGGCTGTCGCCGAGGGTCTCACGGGCAGAGCTCTTCCCTTGTTCGCGTTTCAGATCTTTCGAGGGTGCTGTCTTGAGCACGGTGATCGCGCTAGTGGCACCCTCCAGTACTTATAGACAGACATCGCTTCCTTACACCCATACTCTCCTCCGAACCAATGGTAGCGCTGTAACTATGGCGCCTGGCGACGTCGGGAGGCAGCTGCACCTCCTTTCCACCCGGAGACCTCCCACCCCACCGTCCCCGAGACACCAGCTCAGTGACTGCTGCCTACATCTCTGGGCCATCGGATAATCCCGACGGCACCCGCCCCACTACTGAGGCACTGTCGGCTCTGGAGACAAGCCAAGAGCTACCTGTCTCTCTGAGAGACTTCGTCCAATTCCGGAACCGCCTCTTCTGAGGGACCACGATTTATCTCGTGGCAAGCGGCTTTGGGGGCGGGCGCTTTTCCTTCCTGAACAGCATTCTCCCCGGTCCCATTGCTGTGCTGCCTGCATCCTTTTCCGCGCCCTCCTCCATCTCGTTGGCGCCATGGAAACCAGGCTATTTGACAGTTTCCATGGTTTCTGCTGCGGTTGGTGACAGCCGCCCCCACCTCTTCCTCCTCGCCTCCCCCACCGCCTTCCTGCTTTTGTCTGAGAAGCTGGCATCCTTGCACGGGCCGCGGGAGGGGGGACGCACGGCCATCTCTGGACCAGAAGGGAGATGGAACTTACAGTAGGTTCTCATTTTTGGGGTCGGGATTTGAGTCGATCTCAGATGCGATCGAGGAGAGAGGGATTTATTCCAGCTGTTGCATTTATTATAAGAAATATATATATATATATATTGGACGCCTTTGTTTATTCTGTCGTGCCTCCCCTTCTTTATTTTTTAACCTTGACCTAATGCATAGTTGTGCCAGGTCACATCAGTCATGACCCGAAGCTCTCTTGGTGTTCCACATCTCGGAACCAGACGCTGCTCTGCAGGCCCCCCTTGTGCTTCAAATCCGGCAAGGGGATCACCCCCATGCTTGTTCTGTAAGGTTATCCACAACACAACTCAGTTGATCGTGTCTTGCTTTGTACCCACTGCTGGTTTAGCAATGAGACTCTCAAAGTTCTGCAAATCCATTTAGGCTGGACCTGCCTGTACACCCAGTAGTTTAGTAACCGAGATGAGCGGAAAGCCTCTCAGACCTGATCTGAAGCCCCTCTGTTAATTCACATACACAGCAGCTCTAGTTCCCTGCTGCAGGGGCAAGCCCACCCCTCCCTAATCCAGCTTTGGGACCGACTCACACACCTCTGCAAGGCACCGCTACCTTGCCTGTTAGCGCTGACTCCCACCCGCTCTGCCGAGGCTCCCAGCTTAGCTGCCTATAGTCAAGAGCCCCTTTTGTACAGTTGCCGTAACTGCTGTACAGGGAGTGTTTTCGAGGAAGGACAAAACATGCACTGATTTTCTGTAAGCTTTAAAGTTTCCGTCCTACTTACTCCAAAAAGTCGAATGATGATTGCACGGTGATTTAAATGTTTATATTTTTGTATTCCTGCATAAAGTTTAATCTACGAGCACACTAGCCTTAATAGTGAAATCTTATTGACTTGTTTACTCTTTTAGCCCTGCTGGCACAGTCGTGTGCCTTTATATTAATTTAAATTACAGGCGTGATTACGAGGCTCGGGTGTCTTAATTTTATCTACCATGGCACGGTAATAGCCTGTTCCGGAATTCAGACTTGTGCCGGAATTCAGACTTGTGCCCCTCACGTCACGCTTCATATTTATGCAGCGGATGAATAAACCACCAATCTGTGCTGCTGGAGTGAGTGCGCGCGGGGTTTCTGAAGGGTATGTGAAATGGGTGAGTGAATTTTACTTGAGGACTGATGCAAGTTCAGCTCGGCATAGAGAGTGCAGGTATCTCAATGCTGGTTTAGGGGAGTGTTACTTTAGCAGCATTAAAATGGAGAACATTGCAAGGAGCCCCCAGATAAATGTGCGATGTACGAAATTTGTGTAACCTGCTTTTGTGAAGTTCTGCAAAGCTTGCTCAAACTTATGCAAATCCCGCATTTAGCACTATGTTTAAGCATGAAATGCAGAAATGAACACGAGTACACATTTTTTGCTTCAAAAGCTCAAAAAACAAAAGTGCTGTGTGCAACAGCCACCTGTGTTCTGGTCATTCGCATTCTATTGCCACGTGTGTGGTATAACAAGGAATGTTACCGAACAATCTCAATCTGAAATTAACAAATTATGCGAGTTGACGCTGGTGTAATAGGTATGTTCTCCGGGCCTACTCTATAATAACATTCTGTAACAAAAATGGCTGCTGATCGAGAAGCGATACTTATTCTCAACTGTGGACTAGCAGAAAATGCATAATCCTGAAGTTGCTCTGCTTAACCCTCCTTAACATAAGTTCTAATTTTCAAAGAGAACCCTGCTTTGTTCTACTTTATCTTGTTGGAGCCGGCAATCCTACTTCATTGTCAAGTACTGCTTCAGTCCATGCTATGGGTGGCTTCCATTGCTTTGGGGGCCCTCTCTTCTTAAAGTAAAGATGTATAGATAGTCTTATTTTTTGGGACATGTAAATTCCCTGGCTCTTATGCACCTTCTCTTTGGTTGCACTTGTGTTAGAGGATCACGCATTCGTTGGGCTATGACTTTTGGAGAGCAGCATCTTCTGCTTTATGCTAAGTATCCTAGGTTTTCTTTAATTGTCTCTTGAAGGTGCTCCCACATTCACTTGTGAGTGTGCGGTGAATAATTACTTCTTAGAGCTGTCCTTTGTAGCAAGTACCATCCAACACCTCTTGCATTTGTGTTGGAAGTGAACCCATTCTGCCAGTCTCTTTTGTGTTGCTAACAGATAGCAGTGTAGTTTAACCGTCTCTCAGGGCATTAACCTCCATAATATTAATATGCACATCACATATGTGTTTTAGTTTCCATTGTACTATGTGGTCTTGTTTGCCCACTCTGTTAACTACTTTCTACGGCATTTAATAATTTTTGCTCTTTATAAGTTACTACATTGTAAGTGCCCTTACATAGTAATATGTCATTTGTACAGCATTTCGTGCCAGAATGTGTTGTCCTACTGAAAATAAATACAAAAGTCAAATTCACATCTTAAGGCTGTGCGAACGATACAGCCAACCCTTCAGGCTGTTTTGTGGAGAGCTGTTGCCCCTATGTAGTAGGGCATTCTGCTTCTCTGGAGCGAATGGAATGCAAGGTCATACTGGCTGTTTAAACCAGTGAGGTGCGCACCCTCACATTGGAGTTGCCTTCCCTCTTTTGGATTTGTTGCCCCTCACATTGGAGTTGCCTTCCCTCTATTGGATTTGTTGCTTAAGATATTGACCCATTTTTATGACTGTGTATTATATGGAAATGGCTGGAACAAAGTATTTTGTAGGGCTTGGGAAAGATGGCCCACCTGCCCTGTTTCATGAGTTTACAAGAGTAAAGCACAGTGTACTGGAAATACACTATCTGCAAGTCTACTGATGGGGCTGCAAAGTTTAACATTGCATTTGTCAGCAGAGCTAGACTTTCTTGTTAGGCTACACCCAAAGTGTCCCTCAAACTCAGTGAAGGTGACCAATTGCTACCTCCACTGTTGGATAGTAATTGAGTTTGGTGGAGTAAGATACATTTCAGATAATGGGACTCTTTACCTGCACCCCAGGTGTGAAAATTGCATTCAGCTCTGCCCTGTAAAAGCCTGTTCCACCATTCACCACTGGGTCCCTTGCCTATCATAATGGGTAATGTTCTGTCTGTGTAGATACAGGTGAGTATATGAGTGTGTGATTTTTGTGTGCGCATGCGTTCTTTACTGTAATATTGAATGTAAGGTGTCAATTGTTGATACGTGCATGCTTGCACACGTTTGGTAGTCTCCTTGTAGACTGCATGTGAATATGGCAGCCTTCTTGTATCTAGCTATGTTCATGTCTCTATACTTGAAACTGTCTTTTGTGTGAGTACGGGTTAGGTTGTCACTTTTTCTTTGTTCACAGTAGTATTCCCCTGCCTCAGTGAAAATCCTTCCTTGGTGTATGGGCATTTCCTCTTCGTAAAAGTGACCTCCTGTATGATTTGCTTTTGTACAATTTTACGTATACACCTTGATTAGTTCAGTTTGATCTGACCTCAGGAACTAAACAGGGAGTCTCATGACATCTTATGCTTTCTTCATTAATGTAACTTGGGTTGCCTTCCTATGTGGGTGGTGTGTTTTTCGGGTGAAGCAAATGTCAGTTTTTTAAAAAAAGTTTTAAATTGAATCTTTTAAAGTTTTGAGCTAGACGAGAGGAAAATAATTCATAATACTTGCTCTAATATTGTACAATCTCTTCCCCACCTTCATTGTGATACAAGCAGGTATCCCGGACATGTAGGGCCATTTTGTTCAGCAAGGTGTTAGCTTTCTTCCAATGCTTAGAGAGTAAGGCTCCCTTGGTGTAATACCTTGTAGCTTATGCTGCTCTTAAATAATCTAATATCTGTGTACAGTGCCGCTTAAATAATACCAATAACACGAGAAAAACTGGAAAGAATATGTAGCAAAGATGGAATTTACGAGATGCAGCAGAATGCACAAGAGAGAAAGTGACGTGTAACGTATTAGAACTAGAGAGGGGCTTAGTGCACCTAGTCAGTGTCCGCAATCAGGCCTCTCCACCCTCTAGTGCTTCGCATACTTATCTAATGTTGCCTGCAAAGCTTAGAACACTCGTTATGTCTGTCAGTTCTGGCTACTCCGTTAGGTTGTTTCTCTGCATACTATCGATTCTGCCCTGTATCCCAGGTCACGTTCCCCCTCAACCACTATTAATAGACACAGAAACAAATTAGCATAGCGGCAGGTTTGTGCAATGATTTGAGAGCGCTGTTCTGTTGGTCCAAGGGCAGTTGACGGAGAGAATTGTTTTTTCGTAGTACGTTAAAATTGAATTTTCTCTCAAGTGTTGTGCTCTTACATTAAGGTGCCAATTGGCACAAGCATCAACATTTTTTGTGAATTTATGAATCTATATTTCTGTTGATGGGAACTCGAATTAACTGAATCTCATCAAGGGGAACATGAGCAACAACAGTGTATCTGCTTCCATCCCAGGACATCCCTACACTAATTCTATATTATATTCTATTATACACAGAGCTCCACATCCTACAGTAATGTTTCCTTCAGACCTCCACCTCTAGGGCAGGATCCAGGGACCCATCAAACTTCTTTGATCTACACCAGATAAGCATAGTTCACTTAGAGACGTAAGTACCATGCTAATTGCCTGGGTAAGCAGCCCTCAAAGGAATACCATCTAATAGATTCAGAACCAGAGCACATCTAAAAGTGTCTTTGCCATCTCCTACTAGTCAACTCTGAATTTTGAGTAGTATATCCTTATTCCCCGTGATAATTCATTTAAGTAGCTTTGAAATCTCAATTTTGTTTTCTTTGGAAACCTTCAATGTTGCTCAAACAGTTAACATCCTTTTTAATTTCTCTAGCTAGCTGGCCCCTTGCAGTACACTCTTCTTTGTCAGAAGGGCAAATCCCTAGTTGCTCAATGCCTAGTCCCCTCCTCAAGGTCGCCACATTGATCGTTTGCCTATTCGAATACAAATGCACTATCTTTTACTAACCTGTCTAAACTTTTTTTATAACCTTTTGCTGACCGTATGGAGAAGGCAATGGGAGGTTTCACGAAGAAAAGTTTTACATTTAAAGGTCATCCACACACAACATTGCTCCTATACTAAGATAGCCTCTCACTCCCTTCGGTACGTCTTGCTTGGTGTCCTAGGTAGGCCGCTCACATTAAAAAGAAAGTAACACACTCCTACATGTGTGCCACTGTCTCCCATTGTTCTGTCGTAAATGGTTAGTCAGGAACCTGAGCTGAATGGCTTTGTTATTTGCTTCTAAACTAGGATGGAGAATCTCCTTTCCTCAAAGTGTAGGTGCAGGGCTTTTGTATATCTCCCTCGCCCTTAATGCGGTGCCCACATGAACAGTTCAGTAACCTCAAAATGAAGGTAGGCTTGTTCGAAATGCATGCATTCGTTGGAGAAACTGAATCGCAGGACTTCAGGTCTTTGCTGTTGCATCAGGTTCCTGATCAGGTGTGATGTGTCAGGAGATTCTCATCACCAGTTTATCTTGTAGGCAAAGAGGAGTACAACAGGAACATTGAAGAAATACATCTTTATTACACTCCTGACCCTTACGCACTCTAACAACTTCTCGTGACCTTATTCTGCCAACCACTTAACCGTCCACACAAGGCAGTAATTGTCGTAAAGTAGAAAGGCCCTCGAGCCGATGGAACAAAGGGTTAGGGTGAAATATAACAAGGTTTTCCCCAGAAATACTCTTTGTTCTTCCCACAGACAAATTGTCGCATTTTCTTTTATTCGCCTCCGTGAAAAATTGGAGGAAGGTACTATACAGCATTGTAAGATAACCTTTAGAAAGATGTTCTTCCCACCAGATGGTATTCTACCTGTGCATGAAGTGGTGCATGGCTGCACCTCTCCAAAGTGCCTCTGAATAAAAGGAGGTAGTTTAACTTTTCTCTCATTTCAATTACCTGTAACACTGACCTGGTTCGGTCAATTGGGTTAAACAGTGTGATTTGTAAAGCAGTATTTTTTGAAGCAGCTGCTTTCGTGTTCTGTATGATTTTTCATTCTCTTTCTTTTCTGGAGCAGTGAGAGGGGACACCCCAGGCTCTGTAACCATGCCATCAGAAAAATATACAGTGCCTACCCCTGCCCATTGTATGCGCCAAGTCCCATCCCATACTTCAAGTCTGCAGCAGAAAAAAGGCCATAGCCTATTGAATGTCTTTTTGGCATCGGTAGCTTCACTACTGATTCTACTCTCATACTTTTGCGTCAGGTTCTTTGAGTTCATCGTTTTCCATATATTATTCGTCCCCTGTCTGTTACTGTGGACACATCCTTCCTTATCTAATATTGTGAATTGTTCTCTCCTGTGTTTGGACTTTAAACTTAGCGGTTACTTTTGAATCCGCTTTTGCTCCTTTTTCTTAGTAATTTTGTTTCAGTAAATACACTCTCCTTTCTGAATCGTCCTTTAAGAGTGCCTTGGGTTCAAATCTCATCTAAGGGAGGTCTTTGTAGACTCCTCACTGATCCTGTGCCTCGCCTAATTGCTTATTCATAATTTATTTTTGACTTTAATGTCCTCTCCTCCATTGTCCTTAGTCTGTCAGTGCAACTCCTTGTTTCCTTGGCATAATCTTTAATGTCACCTAAAGCATTCCCAACAAATTCATTGTATCGCGTCCTCTTCATTTCCCCAAAATTGTTCTGGATGGCATCTCAGACCTTTCCCTGCATTACCTTTGTAGGAGGAGGCGCTGTTACAGATCTTAGTTTTTAATTTGCATTTCTCATTCAGGCCCGCCATGCCCCCTGGTTGTTATGGTTGTAACATGATCTGTCCAGGGAACAAACAAAAGTTCGGATCCTCAAAAGAGTAAATAAAAAGTTACTTCCCAGAAGGAAGATAAAATCAAGCTTCGAATGGAAATCAAAGGGAGTAGAAGGTGATATACTTTTCTCTATTGGGACTTTACTGCCATACATCTACACAAGTACACTTCTCAATGATGTGCTTAAACCCCAAAATCATTTTGTGATGCATCTCCATCCTCTCCCCCCCCCTTTTTGTGTAGTCTATCTTTAGTGACCGGACCATGGTTGAGGCACCACCTTGAATCAGTTCTGTTTTGAAGTTTTTTTTATTCTCTTTGGTACTTCTAACCATAGACTCCCTATTTTGTGAGCCTCCCCAGACATCAAACGAGATCTGAAAATCCTTGCAATAGATATCATCGGTCTCCATCCCATCTTTTAATATAACCACACGGAGTGATTTATAAATGCTACTCTTAAACACTGATGTTGGTTTCTTTTTTCACTCCTTTCAACATGGATCTGGAGCGCATAACTTACCATTTTGGTACTTTTACTGAAGCCTTTTGCTTTAATACATTATTTTGACTGTATTTAAGGAAGTCGCTTTTGAAGATGACATGGCTCAAATGGTGTCATTGGTGCAGTAAACAGATAAAAATAAAAACTCACAAATGCCGGTCTCTGGATCCTCAGCACCAGTCATGACTCCAAGTGCTGTGACAAATGCATCTAGATGCATCCTAGATTTATCACAAAGTGAAAAGCCAAGGTCTATATTGAGGTGCACAAGAAGGGTGGTCATGCCCTTGTCGGATAGATGGAAAATGGAGTACAAGGACAATTCAAAGAAGAAACGGAGGAACAGCAAGAATGACTCTTTGACGTCCAGGCCCCCTTAATCTAGGGAGAGATCGCAGTCTCTCTTTTGTAACAACCTAACTCTGGCTTTACCTTCCTCCTCTGACCAGATAACGGTTACTGGAAAAGATGTTCCCAGAGCAGATATTCTAACTCATACCAGCTGCCTCTGCATGCGTTCTGGCCCCACGAGCCTTTCGGGCCCCAAGTCAGAGATTTGTGTATGGATCCTTCTCTAGCTCAACTGACCTTTGATTAAGTCTGCTCGTTACGCTGGTGCAATGCTGTGGCACTAATCTTCTGAAAATGCCATTCCACGTACTCCCATTGGCGCTTCCTCCGGTTCAAGTTGTACCAGGTCAGAATCTGTATTCTAAACTGGATTTGGAAATGTCTTCAGCTAGAGTTTGCCCTCTGTCATGTCATATCATAACCATAGCACAACAATATGGACAGCAAGACTTCTCTTGTTCCTCTCGCTGGGCAGCAGTTCTTCTGAAAATAATCTCCATCCTTCAGATCAGACTATGTTGGTATACAGGTCCTTGAATGAGTTCAACATGATTATGATGGAGACGATTTAACCCCACACACATTAGACCTATGCTGGTGTGTTCCTTGACTTATACAATGCCAGTGGCTTAGATACTTTTGCAGAATGTCCCACAAATCTGCATTTAGGTCTTCCAATTGAAGTATGCAAATAATTTACAGGAGTGGTCTAGTGTGCTGCAGAAGGTTTGATGCTGCCACTTCCCACTGAGAAGGCTAAGGCTATTCTGATGTAGATTTTGCAACCAAGCTCTATTTCGAAGCATCTGTTGCCATTTAATGATGCTTTGGTCAATACCAATACAATACAAGGTCGCTTGGTCAAAACCATTTGTTCCTCTGGTAGAGAGTGTGAGAAGTTGGCCTGGCATATGATGTCCACTATTCTAGTGGGCACCTTGCACCAGTCCAAACTACCCCTATTGATGGTAGGTTTAAAGTCAACCTTTATAGAAAGCTATCCTAGTGGTAGCTGTGGAGAGCAGCCTTCAGGCTAAGACTTAGAGGTGAGTTAAGCAAGTTGTTTTACCAGTTATAATCTCTTGAATGATCAAATGAACGCACACCACACAAGGTATATATCAAATATATATGTATTTAATTTAAACACAACCCCTCTGGACTCTTTGAGGTAAAAGCACACAACACAGAAAAACTTAATTAGCATATGATAAGTTGCACGGTATACGTTATGCCCTAGGGGCCTCACAAACCATATACTAAAATAGTGGTATAAGAACCACGTGAGGGTTAGAAAGCAGGCCTAGGGCCTGTAGAACCGCTGGTGCTACCAGGAACCACCCAAGGTAGGGACGCAGGAGGCCCATGGGGGACGCGTGCAGTGTCTAAACACAGCCGCGGATAACCATTGATTTTCTATGGAGAACGAACAAGTTACAATTTTAAAGATTAAGGGCACTTAGAGGTGAACTACAATGGAAACCTTTTAGACTAGGACACTTCGTGAGTCAAGACTCACGGAAGCACAGGAGTACTCGTGTTACCTCACCCAGGGAAGGCGGGTGCATAGGTGTCTTTTGGTGTCTGGTTTCGTCGCCGATTCTAATGGAGAGTTGCGAAGAAATGCTGCAGGCTACCAGAGGAAAAGTGTCCGGGTTGATCCAAGGGTGGATCGGAGATGTGTAGAACCTGAAAGCAGAGGGGACAGAGTCTGGGTCACTAGCCAGTGACCAGGATGGCGATAGGACGATGCCAACCAATGTCGGGTGTTTTCAGGTGAAAGAGATGAAGCTTGACTCTTCAGCCACGAGGACCAGGAGGCGTCGACGACGACCAGGAGCTGGATTCGAGCTGTCCCACGAAGGATATAGAGTGCTGCAGCGTCAGAATCCGGATTGGACCCAACAAGAAAGGGGACTCTTGGGTCACTTGTGGAGTGCTGGCCTCTGTACGGTGCAAAAGGTGCTCGGGGCAGGGGCTTCAAATACCCCAATGCACAACTTCGGGATACCTCGGGTAGTAGGTGCAGTTGCAAAAATGCAGGATGTCCAGAGTTCCGGTCCCACGTCTCCCGTGTCAGCTACGTGTCTCAGCTTTGCTGGGATCTCGGATCAGCTTCAGAGATGTCTGGAAGTCCGTGTCCTGTGTCGCAGATTATTCTCGATCCGGCAGGAGCCTCGAAAATGCAGACCGGCAAACATGCTTTTGGTGCCTGTTTGAACAGGGTGGTCACTCCTTGACCACAAGGGAGATTTCTTCCGTCTTCCAGTCGAAATGGAATGTCGAAGGTCCAAGATATATGTTGCAGAGTTTCATACAGGGTAATCTAAAGTCCTAGGGACTGGGTCCATATTCTTATAGTAAGTTTAGGGGTTGGACTAACTCTAGGGTCCCACCTATGGGTGGACCTGGGGAGGGGGTGGTTACACCCCTTCCCCTTTGTCCAGTATCGCGCCAGAGCCGGGGCTGAGTGCCCAGCAACCGGTTTGAACAGGGAAATGCATGGAGCACCTTGTGTGCCCCAGGCAGTGTCTGAAAAGCATTTACTGAATGCAAACCACCCTGCCCCAATACACTAAAGCCTGTCTGGGGAGGTGCCGGCACCTCCCTGGACAGAAAACCTATTGTTCAGGCCTCCCCTGCAGAGTTTCGTCCAGCAGCAGGAGGGCAGACTCGTGTCTGTGGCAGCAGCATCCATTTTGTGATGCTGGAGCTCTGTTTAACTTTAACCGGGTATACCAGTGTGTACATGTCTTCTCCCTCTAGAACGGTGGAATGCTACCCCCACCACCAGAACTGGTGGGGGGCGGGGGTAGTATTTCAAAGTGTTTGACACCAAACACTACATGTTTTGATCAAGCCAAACCAAAGTTAGCATTAACCGCGAGGATTATAATGCACTTAAGAGTATATGGTATGGCTATATCATAGACCAGCTATAAGGACATATTTCCGAAAGCGGCAGAGGGGCTCAGCTCATGCTAGGTAGGGCACCCTCTCACACAAAACCAAGCACTCTGCTTTCATGATTCTGAAGGCCAACCATAGGATTGACTTATAGGTTACTATGTGTCTATATGTAAAGGTAGATATAGGTATACTATAACTAAGTAAGTGGTGCTTACACCACCTTACCCAGGCTTTAAGTGCAGACCTGTGGTGTCTGTTTGGAAGGCTAACCATGGGTGGCACAATACATGCTTCAGCCCCTGGTAGGCCTCTGGGGTACCTATGCCCTGGGTATCTATGGTACCATATACAAGGACTCACAAAGGTGACCCAGTAGCCAATCTGGTATGTACCTAAAGTACATGGAATCAATTTAGAGAGAACAGCTAGGCTGTGGTCCTGATTAGCAGGGCCAAAGCCAGACTAAAGCCGAAAAACCAGTGAAACACAGCAAAAAGTGGGGGTAACCATGGGAAGCAGACCCTACTCTCCTACAGTGAGTCACCCCTTTGCTAGATGCCATTGGCTTGTACCTGGAGATCATAAGTTCCTAATGCAGCATCCTGGTCAAGAGAACCTTGTGGTTAAAGCCTCCACTTGTAATGTCTTTCCTATTTCTTTTCCCTCCACTACAAAGAATAGGGAATCCAAAAAGAATTGTTGACGTAGGCAATATGATTTTTTCTTGGGTAGTCTTGTATTGTGCACCTTGAATGCAGTGTCTTTTGGGTTGCTTTGGACACACTTGCTGGGAAATGTCATATAAAGTCTTGCCTGCATTGTATCGAGACTTGTGTAACGCTTTCACACAGATGGTTCGGGATGAACAGAATGCAGCCAAATGGATTTAGTTTTGGCCTGGACACCATTGACATCGTAGCTTGTACAGTGAGCACCAGTGACGTCATTAGATGGCACTCCTGGATGCGCTCCGTATGATTTTTCAGAGATATCTAGGCATCATTGGTGGATTTGCCCTTTGATGGGCCCTGGTGTCTTCGAGAAAAAAAATGAAGCAGCTTAGGAACACTAAAAAAAAAAAGCAAGATTTAAGGCATGGTCCTTGGGGCTGCTGTTCTTGGCCCCCAGTTACATTAACAGTTTAGAGGTTACTTTAGAGGCCTTACCATTCGCCATTGGCAGTCTTAGCCCACCCATAAGCCTTTACACAGTTTTAGTGCCACTAGGGAATGAAGTGGTGCCAAAGAGAGATGACATCAGCAGCCTATATCCTCTTTTGCCTCTTTCCCAGGCAGTATTTCCAAACCCCTTTAGTTTGGCCTATATTGGGCATCTGGGTCTAAATTGAAATCTTGTTTCTAAATTAAAATCTTGATTCTAAATTATGTTGGATAATTCAAAACCTAACTGCTCAAAGAACTACTGTGTGTAAGATTCCAACATGTTTCACATCTGAGAAAATAAACCAGTGTCATACAACTTTATGATCAGACTGTTCTTAATGGGGTGCAATACTACTCTGCACACTTCTGCTGATGTTTATCTGCTACAGTAATGGATATACTTAAGGTTTAAATCCAGTGTTTTTCTTTTACCACTACAAAATATCATTAGAACCCATGCCCAAATGATTATATAAAAATCCATCTTATGGTTATATGTAGATATGAAGTGTTTAAAGGACCTTTGTCTTTGTCCCAAGACATCTATGAGTATCACACCGATCAATTAAGAAAAAAGGTTGTGCAATAGATTTGAATATGGCACCTTTAACTCCCATAAGTATCTGCTAAGAAAATGGTTCTCTTTACTATTTAGCAGTGAGACACTATCTTCATTCAGAATTTGATTCCTTTAAGATCTTTCCAAGAATAAGAATAATCAGATCTACTTTTAAAAGTGTGTTCTGTAACTGATTCACATAATTGTGTAAAACAAAGTTCTTAATATGCATGAAGGTTCTTCAAACTTTTTTTTAAACTTTGAGAATATATAGTTGGAGATTTATTATTTTTGTTATAAAAGGGTAAGGAGGGTCGTCACGCTGGGACTAGATAATTGCAAGTGAACGTATTTCTATACAGGTCACGTTTTTATTAATGTACATAACTTGCTCAATAATAATTCTAGGCGGACGACTTACAGAAGGTTATGACAAATCTTTGCTCCTTGCGCTCTGAATGCTTGCGATCCTCACTTCATATATTTTACTGATGAAGTTACAGTTAGCTTTGTTTTGCGACCTTGGATTCCTGTTGGTTACTTATTTAGGACATTTCCACACTAGGAACTCTTTAATAGTACATTTTGTTAAAGATTCAAGCAGACTTGAATTAATTTTTGAGTCTCGATGTGACAGCGCATGCGCTCCCGCTTCCAAGAGATATTGTGTACAACAAGAGGCTTGCAGCCCGCCTAATGCTTAACATTCGTTGGGTTCATTGCCACTTTTATTTGTTGCCTTCTTATTGGCCAGCACCTGCTGGCTTCACTTCCTCTTCTTTCGGCTAGAGCATGAACCGAGTACTGATTGCTTCAACTTGATTGTCCTTCCGCTCATTACACTGATTGACGTACTGTTTATTCATCTTCCATGTTAACTTTGTTGAACCTCTTGCCATTTGTAGATATCTTTTACTATGCCACACACACTTCAGTGAAGCCCTTTTCTCCCTTGAAATGGACGTTTATTGTAGCAAAAGATGTTATCTGATTTTATTGAAACAGTTATCTGCTTCCAATTTTATTTTCACAACAACATGGGTACAATTGCTTTCTATGTGATAGGATTTTTTCCCAAATGTCATTTTGTTTCTTTTTCACACATGGGGAGAAAAACTGATTTGCTCAGAATCACAGGGGTGTTTACGATCTACAGATGTATAATTCTTCCTGACTGTTTAATTTAGTTTGAAAGCACTACGAATTTGTTTGAGATTTTCCTTCTGCCTTACCCGCTTACTGATTTGCTTACTTTATTTTGGTTTTGACTTAGGATAACTAATTCTTTCAAGCAGGAATACTTTCAAGTTTCCTATGAAGGTATCGTAAGATTCAAGAATGTTTGCTGAGTTTATTTTCCACAAACTGTTTATAAACCTATTTATTTTATCTTCACAGATGAGTTTATTACGATTATTATATATTATTCTATTCTTATTCCAAAGGTCAAGATGTTCTTTCTTTACCCATTTTTTTTAATAGTTTGTAGAGTTAGTTCTAAGATCACCAACTGGGGCCTGGGATCAGTACCCAAGTCATCTAATAACCTGAAATTGTTGATCAGTCCTCTAGTTTCAAACGATATGATGGTGTAGCCTATTCAGGACATGGCATTTCCATTGACCTATGTATCTGAAGCAGGTTGATCATTTGGGTAGCATCCGTTCCAATGTAAGAGGATATAGGTGTTGCAAAGATCCTAGAGCCATTCATCTATTAGCTTTCTTATTCACCAGTATTTGCTCATGTATCCCCATTGGCTCGTCTTCACTCATATAATTTTTATTGGCCCATCCACATTAGGTAGTTTTAGCATTACAATTTACTGTATGCACTATTGTAATTATTGGGTACTTTTCTTCAATGTCTTCCAGAACTTGACTGAATTAAGATAAATAATTAAGTTATTTCTCTGTGGAAATATGTATGTGTTAATTATATCTGGTGTCTGGCAAGATATTTTCCTTTATGCAGACCCTCCAGCATTTTCGATTCACAAAAAACTTTTGAAATCAGCTGAGTAGCGCGATGGCTGCGATATTTATTATTTTGGCCGCAAAAAAAAGTCTCTCGGGAGACAGCCTTCTTATTGGCTATACACGCACATGTTGCTATGTGCTGCAGTACAGCCGTAAAATAGCTACTCCCTCCTGTCACAAGATCCAAGCTATTTCCCCTTGAGGCTCTGATATGCAAGTGCACGCCTTTCCTTTGGTGCCTGGCACCTGAGTGGGGGCGCTGGCACCCCTCTCAGATCGGCCCCACCTGGATAGGACTTTCACTATCATGATGCCAGAGAGGGTGTTGGTCGGCTCGTGCTGCAGCAGGATGTTGTCAATTTCCTGCCGGCCCGGCCTCCCAGGAATTGCACTAAAACCCGTCACTGGGATTAAATTCTAGGAGGAAGGGCAAGACGTGTCTGTCCTCCCTGACCTGGACACCTGCTGGTGCCCTGCTGTGTTTGTGTGTGGGGATGGACACCGGGCTTTGTCTGGTCATGGTGAGTCGGAGAGCAGGTGTGGGGTGGAGTGTCTTTAAAAGGCACAGAGCACGGCTCTCAAGACAGCGGTGCCACCATGATGAGCTCCTATCACTGGGACACACTCCAATCAGATCCTCAGAAGCTGTCCGCAGCCAATGAGTGTGCCTCCAGACACTTCAGCTGCTGAAACAGCAGCAGCCCGAGGCAGCAGGCTTTATTTTCCCAGCTGCAGCACTGTTGTGACTCAGAGACTTTTGGTAAGTTGGTCAAAAATTAACGCTGGTGATTCTAATTCTCCAGCTCAGGTCAGAGTTTTGTCTTCAATCATTTTGACTTGTCTCGTAGGTATAACACGTAGCACGTATATTCGGAAAACCATATCAGGATAGATGTGAGTTATTGCTTTTCTCATAGAGATCCTTTTGTTTACTTGTAGATCATCTGTGCCACGGGGCAGAAATCCTTTTGTGTCCAGGAGTTTTCATGCAATAATAAAAATGCCAAGTTAACTCTGCTGAATAATGTTCCTGCTTTTGCGAGATCAGCGTTTTGTGTAGTGGCAGTTTTCTTTTCACTCATTATAAAATAGTACAGATAATTATGCCTGCTGCAAAAAATGTGAATCTGGTTCCAAAGGCACTAGGCCCTTCCATATCTGGTACTTTGCTGCAGTTTCAAGATATTCTCAGAGTTTCGAATTGCCCAAATGGGGGGTAATTTCTGATATTTATCTGTTTCCCTGCACTTCATTCCTAGATTTTGTTTGGTAGAAAGTGTCATTTCTAGTTGTTGTATGTCACTCATATTTACACTTAAATTATGAAAATGTCACACAATAGCAATCTGAAACCTTGGCAGCTATATACTTAGTATAAGTGTTTCAGAACTGCTGGAGTTATTTTAAGGCCCCTTTAGACCTTTAGGTTTCAGAAAAGAGGATAGTTTTTTAAAATACATTTCTTCGCCTATTTCCACTCTCAATAAAATGTCACTTAAATTGCCACGCTTAAATCTCTGGATTACTTTTTAGGTCTCGTCTAGCATTGCAGCGCGCATGCGCTGCTTGCTTTGCAAGACATATGGTGGTAGAGGAGATATCAGAAGGGGACTTAAATCTCCACCCATCATTTTCATTGTCTGGCGTCGTCATTTATGCTAAACGGTGGTCTCCGATTGAAAATGAGGCTTCTTTGTTACGGCCCTGTCTCCTTTTGGGACGGCCCATCTGGACTTGATCGTTTGCTTAACGGCTGTCATGAGGGTATTTCTTATCTAAATGGATCATGTTTCCGAAGTCTGGTTTTTTTCTAAATCTGATTGTCTGCCAGTGACGATATTACAAAACAGCACCACACACAGTCTACACCGAAAAAAACGTTCACGCTACTGTAATTTCCTCACCCTAAATCTAATGTTTAGTTTAAACAGATTTCTGTGCTGATAACATACACCATCTCCCCCCACTGCCTCCAGAGCACACATGTGCACCACATCCCCCCTCTGCCAGCCACCGAGGCTCCCTTCAACTCTTCAACCAGTCACTGCTCAACACCAGAGTCCAGCCTTCCTTTGTTGTTTATTGAGGTCTCAAGACGCCCCTTCATGCCAAAGGGCTCCTTTCGCTTGGCCTTGCTGTAGTGATGTGCTAACAGTAAAAAGGTGTGAGATCAACATCAGTGCAGATATAGGAGTGAGATCACCATCACTGCAGATATAGGTGTGAGATCACCATCACTGCAGATATAGGTGTGAGATCACCATCACTGCAGATATATATAATACATACGTGTTCGGTATACAAGAGTTTAAGCTGTCGGCATTGTAAATGACAATGCCTTTTATTTATGTTTTAAAAACGAAAACAATAATTAAAGGCATTCTCATTTACAATGTCAATAGCTCAAACTGGTGTAAATGCGAGACCTATTGCATTGCAAATGCTTGTTAGTAAAGCGCTCTAGCATGGGTCAAGGCCCCTACTGTCTTTTTGTCATCCTCTGTCAACTCCCATGGCATTGAATCTTAGCCCTGTTGTACTTCATGATGTCTGCACATTTCTACTTCAGTCCTTTGTCACGTGCACAGGCGCACAAGGCCACGTGTGCAAGCATAGGGACATAGATTTACTAGGGGTGGTGAAAAACTTATTATATGGAGAGTCAAGAGACAGTGAGCCCAGACGCATAGAAGTCTGAAGAAAGAGGTGCAGTTGATTGGAAAGGCAACCTAGCAAAACAACCAAAGGTGCAGCAGTTGTATCAAGTAAAGCAAGCAGACCTGTCACGCGTAAAATTGGATGAATTGAGACTGGGATATGGTATTGTTTGTGAGTTGGTTTTTCTTACAAAACACTTGCACAAAAGTTTCAGAAAAATCTTTTTCACAACTGGTTGTTGGGTAAAAGTAACGCTACATGTATTATCAATATATTTTCAAAGTTAAAAAGGGTGATGGAAATGACTCTTAAAATTGACAGGTCCCGGAGGTAGCGGTGCCCCAGCAGGGGTGTACAGATGGGCACTAAAACATCCCAGGGAGAATAGGGCCCCCTATCATAAGGTTCGGATTGGAGCTGTGCTTCCCTAGAGCTGCAGACACTTTAAACATGCTTATTTCAAAGTGTAATACTCTGCTAAAACAGTTTCCATTGATTTAAGGATGTAGATGAATGATTAAGAGTAATATAAAGTGCTGAAATAATGTTGCAGAGTTCCATTTTTGTGCAGCAAAATTAGCAAATCTATGCCGCAGTATCATGTGCGATCTGTTTAGTTTTGTCACTCTATATCAATAATTTTATGATTAGAAACCTTTTTGTTCTCAATGTAATTGGTTCACCATAGATTTTAGTATCACCAGAATCCTTACTATCAGCCCTACAAGTGGCCAACAATATTTTTCTTTCGCTCCAATACTTGCTGTTCAAAGTTGTTAACTTCATATCTTGTTGTGAACCAGGTTTCCTGTAAAGCTATTATCATTGAGTTAACTCTGAGTACAAGCGAACCATGAATTTTACTGTACTTTTACGGACTTATATATATATATATGAAATCTGTTAATAATTATCATAAGGACTCTATGACTTTTTCACTCTTTTAATATTGTATTTATTGCATGTGATTTATATGTGTACTTTTATGATTTTAATTAATCGAATAAAGTGATTTTACTTGACTTGATTTGACTTGACTTGACTTGACTGATTTCATCAATCAGAACAAACAAACCCTTTAAGTTTAGTCTTAGAACAGCAATATTCCTCTACGCCATCCCTCATGTTTTTTGCTAGGTGTTATAGGGTTTTTGAGAAAGTATCCTTGGATTCATAGTTTTCACTATCCATTTCTAGTCCTTGACTTCTTTTAAGTCCAATTTATTTTTCCATCCTGTACCAAGTTTTGTGATTTCTCATCCACTTTGAATTTTTCAACTTCCTTCTTTTATTTGATGTATTCTGCTTGAGATTTGTCTTGTTCTTTTTATTCTACAACTTATGTAATTTCCATGTATCAAAATCTAGTTGGCTGATCTTAGTTTCTTTTCAAATCGTTATTGCAATTTTCTGATAATAGAAATTATCTTTGTAAAAATCACTACTCAACACCCACCTGTCTGAAAACGAATTCACTTAATGGGAGGATTGAGTGTAGTATTGTGAATATTGAACAATTTCAATAAGTAAGTCACCCACAATGATTTCCTCCAGAAATAGTATTTTTTACAAGATGTATATCTTACTTATTCTGAATTGGCAATTTTTGATTGTTAATTAGTTCTTTGGTGGCCCAGTCATTATTTAATTTTCTCCAAGTTTGTTTATTTCACTGTCTAGGATATCCTGGACTCTTTCTATGATTATGAGCACTCTTATTTTATTTTTAAAACATTTTTTATTGAGAGTTCATAGACATGAATATTACGCACATAAGAATCTCATGTAAAATTACACATTCCAAAATAATTGAGGACAAAACGTTTGGCATAATTATAAAGTGCTAAAGTTATCAGAACACATTTTAAATACTCATTTAAAAGTGTTCAACAGTGCAATCACAATTCCTTTAATACAAAAGGAAGATCATATTCATTTAAAGATCAAAGTGCTGAATCAAAATATATACATAAATATTCTTTTTTTTTCTAAATCCCAGACACTCCAAGAATTTTGATAAAGATCATATTAAAGTAAAGTGCAAAGTGATACCTAAGGATAAGTACATACGACTGTGTTCTATTTTTTTTTTTTATCCCCGGTAGAGGATGTTATCCTATGATTCAAACACGCTCCTGATCTTAGTGCATATTTCTTTTCCAACTCTTGTATTTTAGACAATTTTACTCTCCATGCATTGAACGTAGGTACTTTCTCTGTTCTCCAGAGTTGCAGAATTGAAGATCTTGCTATTAAAGCTGCAATAAATAAACTTTCCTCATGTGAAGAGATGGCAGAAGAGCTGCCGGAACTGTGCTAGATTCATTAAGTGAGATTTGGGGATCTATTGTAAATCTGAGGTATTTCTCAATCTCATCCCACAGCTTCTGAATTTTTGGGCATTCCCACATAATATGCGTCCAAGTGCCTTTCTCTGCACAACGAAAACGTTTGTCTTCTATTTGCGGGTATATTTTATGGAGGAAAGAGTGTGTTCTATAAATCAACCATTTCGAATAATATTGCATACGTTTAAAATTTGCAGCTCGGAATATAACTGCATTGAATTTATTTAACTTATTCCAGGTTGATTTACTAATCTATATGTCTTCCCTTTTCCTCCCATCTATCCCTAATCTTTTCGTATAATAAAAGAGATTTGTTCTCATCAAAGATTTTAATCCAGTTACTGACCTTCCGTTGTAGGGGGCAATTAAGGGCTTCACTAATGCTAGTTTTATAATGCAGTTTTTCCATATCTAGCATTTCCAGTATATTGAATCTAATAAAAGACCACTTTAAAATTATATTAGAATGTTGAAGCCCTGTTTCAATCTCTTCCCATGTTTTCCAGTAATTTCCCTTAATAAAATCCTGGATCTTATACCCATTTTCTTCCCACGATCTCGATATATTGCTCTCCAGGATACCTATTTCTCCTGTATATATATTCACAAGCCTGGTTGAGTTATTAATTCTTAAAATATTGTAGTATGCCAGATGCGGGAATTTTTGTTTAAGTAGTCATTGTAAGGTCTTATAGCGTACTTTCTTAGGGTACTTGGTCACTCTTGTAGGGTCGATGTTTTGGTGTTCCCTTAAAATCTTTTTCCTAAAAAAATTATCTACTTCTTGAGTGTATAAAAAAACAACCTAAAACTGTGATGTGCAAATGTCGCGTAATAATAATCTCTAATATTCGGAAGAGATAATCCTCCTTCTGTGATCGGATAATTTAAAGTGCTGAGTGCCAATCTTGGTACCTTATTTGCCCATAGGAAAGAAGAGAACATACTGTCTATCTGCTTAAAAAAGGAAGTCTGTATTACACGGGGAGCGGCACTAAAAAGAAAATTAAAAAGTGGAAGGATAGACATTCGAATTAACGCAACCGGTCCCATTATTGATTACGGGAGCTGATTCCATCGTGCTAACTGGGAGCTCACCTTTTTCAGCAATGGAATATAATTTAGGGAATAAAGATCTACTTTCTCTGTTACATAAATCCCTAAATATCTCTTTGGGCGGGTGTTATGTATCTGTCTGAATTCTGATAGAAGAGTGTTCACACTACAGTTGCATAATAGGATTTCTGTTTTGGTCTTATTCATTTTATTTTATACCCTCCCTATTTTTTGAAAATCCGCAAACACTCTCATAACTTCTGACTGAGTGGCTATCTTTGAGTCCAGAAAGAGAACAATATTGTCTGCATAGAGTTTTATATTAGTCATTCCTCTAACCGGAACCGTATGAGCTCTTTTTTCCCTAATTGCGATTGCCAATGGTTCAATAAATATAGCAAATAAAATCTGGGAGAGGGGACAGCCTTGCCGAGTGCCTCTGTTTAATTGGCATGTCCCCACATTTAGTAAATTGATTAAAAATTGCACCTGGGAATTCCTATAAAGTTGCCTTAATAAAAATACAAATTCATTCAGGAAACCGAACCTTTCCAAAATTGCAAAGAGGCAATTCCATGATACAAGATCAAATGCCTTTTCGGGGTCTAAAAACCAGATCTGTGCCTCAACCTTATTAACATTAAAAAAAATCCAAAACTTCCAATAAAAAAATTGTATTAGTATAGAGCTGTCTCCCTGCTACAAAACCGCATTGATCTGTCCCAATAAGTGATCCTAACATCTTATTTAATCTATTTGTAAGCAGTTTAGTAAAAAATTTATAGTCGGTATTTAAGAGGTTTATTGGCCTATCGGAATTCACGTTTTCACTATCTTTATCTTTTTTCAAAATACTGACCACCACTGCAGTACTAAAGGATGCTGGCGGGTCCCCCCTTGTAGTAAGTAATTGGCAAGTGTTAAAAATTCAGGGCAAAGTGTTGTAGAAAATGCTTCAAAAAATTCTGCTGGAATACCATCCTCCCCAGTGGCTTTACAGTTAGGCAGGGAGCTGATAACCACATCTAGTTCTTCTTTCGTACATTCGGCTAGCAACAGCTCTCTATAATTACTTCCTAACGTTGGAATTTGCAATTCCTGTAAAAAGTAATCGATTGTTTCTAATGCGACTTGGTGAGATGTCTCATAAATATCTTTATAATGTTTAAGGAACACCTCGCCTATTGATGATGTAGTCTTCATACAAGCTTTAGTTACCTTATCTTGTATGCAATCAACTCCATTATGGACTTGGTTCTCTTTTGCTTGCCAGACTAGCAATCTCCTCGTATACTCGCCTTTCTTCATAACTTTTCCGAAGGTACAACCTACTTGCCATATCGCCTAATTCATAGTAAAATTCCCTAGGGGTGGGGTCCTATTTCTATAATAATCTTGAATTGCATGGGCCAGCTTGGTTTCTAATGCCATTCTCTCCTACCTTTTGGCCTTCTGTTTTGGTATCTCTTTGAAGGTGATTGATTATGCCTCTAAATGTAGCCTTAAAAGCATCACATACTATGTTAGTTGGGGCAGAACCCTTGTTTATATTAAAAAAGACCCTTATCTCCTTCTCGATTTCTGCACACCATTGCTTCTCTGCTAGATTGAGTTTGTTGAAGTACTATCTTCTTGATACTTCTTCATCTATCTTTCCTAGGATTATTTCCGTCTTAATGAGTACATGATCTGAGAATGCATTTTCTAAATGCTCGTATTTACTAATTTCGAGATTATGTGAAGTTAAAAAGAAGTCCAGCCTAGATGATGAATCCTATTTCGCGGAGTGACAAGAGTATTCACGTTTAAGCGGGTTTTTAAAATGCCATTTGTCAAATATATCTAGATCTGTCTTACAACACCGCAAAGCGATAGCGACTTGTGGTTTATTTTGTCTTGGATCTTTTTTGGTTGAATCAATCGTGAGATTTTGTAAGAAATTAAAATCACCTCCCCATATTATTTGACCAGGTATGCCTGACAATGCTTGCTTTAATTGTAAAATAGGGAGCAGGTCCTCTATGGCTGGTGCATAAATTGTAGCAAGTATTATATTTGTCGGATTTATTTTCCCATGCAAGAATGTCCATCTATCACTCACATCTGAATGTGATGCTTCAACATGAAATTGAACGTGCTTGCCTATAAAGAAACTCACATCCCTCTGCGCTGTCCCTGATACAGATGAACAATAAAAACCCGTCCAATTTTTAAACATTTTACTAGAATCTGATAGGGCTCGATGGTATCTCTCTTGTATAAAGATCACATCTGGGTGGTGACCTTTTAACCAGCTCTCTATTTCACACCTTTTACGTCTGTTATTCAACCCATTAGCATTCAGAGACCGGAATGTCAACTTACTCCTATTCATAGTGTATTAAACAACAGGAGGTCATTGCTTGTTTTTGTCCACAGGTTACAGCTGATACCAGCTAAAGTGCAGTTTTGTGCTCTATGTGCAAAAAAATGCGTTTCTAAAGTGACTTGTGCAAAATATGCAAAGTATTTTTCCTACTAATATTACAATACTAAAACTACAATAGATCGATAATATATGTTGTACAAAACAAGTCATTTCAATTGTGCATATCGCGCAAGTATTGAACCAATACACTGCCATAAATATTGTAGCAATTGTGAAAAATAACATTAATGTGCAAATAGCGCAGTTGTTATATCAGTTGTGCAAGGAATATTTAAAGTGCAAGTCGCGCAAACATTAGGGCAGCATACTAACTGTTTTTGCAAAAACAATTTTTATTGGCATATTAGGTCAAATCAGTGCAATACAATGAGTAATTTATGCAGTAATATCCGATGATACAGGAGAACAGTACCTTTCTTGACCAGATGCCGTTAATGATAACAGTCCCACCCCCCTGGTCAGTGCACCAGCTTCGACTCTCTTAGTAGTTAATAAACAACAGTCAGTCACCTCCCCAACCCAGTCGAGGGGAGGAGGTAGGTAGTGCATTTCAACGGGGGACCCGAACCCCCAGGATCTCCGTCGTTACATATTACAGTGGTGTATTGCACCGGGAACGGGGAACCTCTCAGCAAAGCCACCCTATGGTGTCGCTATCTCGCCATCCTCACTCTGGTCATTCTCTGGCAATTGGAGTGCGGTCACCAGGGCCTCCAATGCTCTTGCCGACTCTAACGCCCTGTCGCTATCTAGCCGCCTGGCCTGTCGCAGCCGCAATGCGCTCTCTGCCTTCGCCCACCGCTCCAGAGCGGACCACCATCGCGAGTAACTGGGGCCCCGGCTAGACTTCCAATGCATGGTGATCTCCCGTTTGGCTAGTATCAGGCCCAAGTCATAGAATTTGCTGGTAATGCGTTTGCGGGGGGTATGAGGGAACCACAACAGTAAGCAGACGCCCATATCCGCTTCAATGTGCGATCCGTGACAGCATTCAGGCAGGCCACCACTGCTTCCCAGTAATCAGTGAGCTTCACACAAGACCATAACATGTGGGCAAAATCCGCGTCCTGTACACCACATCTAGGGCAGAGCGAGGATGCGCCCTCAAAATATCGCGAGATCTTAGCTGGCGTCAAGTATGCACGGTGAAGGGAGAAAAACTGGACCAGCTGGAACCTGGCATTCCTAGTGCCCTTCCATGCCCGCCGCAAAAGCTGCGGCCACGCCGTCTCAGGGATCGGTCGCCCGATATCCCCCTCCCACTTGGCTCTCAGCCCATCCAGGGGTTGCAACGGTTCAGTCGACAGTCTCCGGTAGAGGCAGGTGATGGCCTTGTGAGTGCCAGCCGCCATGACCACATACTGACAGCACGCAGATGTCGGCGGTTCAGGAAGGCCCTTCTTCCAATGACTCCGGATACCGGCCACCAGCGAGGCGTGCAACAGATAGTCCCCCCTCGGGAGGCCGTAAGCGTCGTGCAGCTCTTGAAACGAGAGCAGCGATCCCTCTTTGTACAAATCACCGAGCATTTGCAGGCCAAGTTCCTCCCAGGTCGCCAGCGCAGACCAATCTCCCCCATGCGGGAAGGCGGTGCACATCCCTAGTGGCGAGCGATGCCGGACCGCCTATGGCACCGCAGCCAGCAGTTTCTAATCGTCCGCTCCTCCCCTGTAAGCTGGGAAAGGTCCAACTTCTGGCCCAGAATTATAAAAGAAATAACGTATCTCGGGAGGATGCCGCCTGCGGCCCCCTCTGGGCCTCGGAATTCCAAAGCCACTGCTTGGGTAAGCCACTGCAGCTGTGCCGCCAGATAGTACCATTCAAAATCGGGGGCTGCTAGTCCCCCGTCTGATCTGGGGCGCATCAACGTGGTCAGCGCCACACGCCTCCTGCCCGCCCCCCAAATGAACTCGGTAATTAAAGAGCGAACTCTGGTGAAAACCGATGTCGGAATCCAGATCGGCAACGTGCGGAACAAATATAATAGACGGGGTAGTGCCACCATCTTTAATAATGCCACTCGCCCCGTGACCGACAACGGAAGCGTCCGCCAGAATCCCATGCAGCCACGCAGGCTCCGGATCGCTCTTTCAATGTTGCCCTCCAGGAGGTCCAACCGTGATCGGTATATGTGCGTGCCTAGATAAGGGAGGCAATGGAATTCCCATCGCAGCTCACCCTCCGGCTGGGAGTCGTCCGCTCCCGGCACCAACGGAAAGAGGCAGGATTTCCCCCAATTGACCTTCAGCCCCGACAATCGGCCAAAATCCGCCAGCAGACGCCTAGCTCCACACAAGGCAACATCCGTGTCAGCCAAAAACAGTAGGCAGTCGTCGACATAGAGGGATATGTAGTGGGTGTCGCCTCTCAGCTGAAGGCCCTCATATGCTTGGCCCATACGGGCATGAGCAGCTAGGGGCTCTATGGCGAGCGCGAACAGGAGGGGGGACAGGGAACATCCCTGCCGGGTCCCCCGCCCCACCCCGTACGGAGCAGAGATGGTAGCCCCTGTCCTGACCCAAGCTGTGGCCGCAGCATAAAGCAGGGCGGTCCACTTCACAAACCGCTCGCCCAACCCGAAGGCCTCCAGCACTCGAAGTAGATACGGCCACTCAACGCTGTCGAACGCTTTCTCAATGTCGGTCGACAAGACAGCGGTACCCGGCAAACCAGCAGCGTTGCCCCCCATAACCCGAAGCAGCCGGCGCACACAGGTGGCGGTAGTGCATTGGGGAATAAAGCCTGCTTGGTCTGAATGCACCAAAGCACGCATGTGGGCCAGTAGCCGCGTCGCAAGAACCTTACTCAGGATCTTATAGTCCGTCGTAAGCATGGACAGTGGACAATAGGCCGAGCGTGAACTAGCTTCGCCGCCCCGCTTCAGTAAGGGGATTACCAAGGCCTCTCGAGCAGTCGCAGGTAGGACCCCGGTTTCCCAGGCCTCCCGATAAACCGTCAGTAAGCGCGGTATCAATATATCTGCGTAGGCTGCATAAAACTCTATCGGTAGCCCATCTGTGCCAGGGGTCTTACGACGAGCCATGTGTTTAATGGCGACTCGAATTTCTCCCTCAGATATGTCCCCGCCCAAGCGATCCGCATGCGCGGGGTCGAGCTGGGGAAGCCGCGCCACCTGGAGAAACCCATCCAGCTTCTCCGGCACACACGGCATCTCGCTCCTATAGAGGCGCGCAAAGTATGTCAAAAATTGGCCATTGATCTCCGACTGAGTGTAAACCTCGTTCCCTGCCGCAGGGGTCAGAGCCACAATCGGGGTACCGCGGGTCCCCGGCTCGGCCAGCCAGGCCAGGAGGGAGCCCACCTTGTCGCGCTCGGCATGAGCCCGAGTCAGGAACTCTTTATAATCGAAGCAGCGCAGCTTCTCCGTCTCCGTCGCCACTTCCTCCCGCGCAGCCGAAACCGCCGCACGAGCGTCAGGGGGGCAGCATACTAACTATACGTTAAAGTGCGATGTTCAATGTGCAATATAACATGCATGAGTCAAGCAAACACAGTGCGTCAAAAAACAACTTTCCATAGCAGCATTATGCGTCCTCATAGAAAAAAAAAAAACTTTTTCCTTCGTCTATAAACTCTCTTTTTCTAACTGCTTCACCCCCACCACCACTAACCCCCCTTTCTCCCCTGGAAGAAGGGAAAACCCGAATTGTCCCACTGTCCTTCCCTCCTTCTCTTTACTAGATGCCATCTTATTGCATCCTGTTGCGTCCCCTGGTTCGCCTCCCCTCCACCCTTTCATAGGAACTCTTTTCAACTGTTTCTCATAATCCTAACAAATGGTTTTTTCTTTTTTTTCTTTCAAGATATACGTATAACCACAGATACTCCTTTCCCTTATATAACAGTAAGGCCTTCTAAGAGATTTTGGGCTTCTGATGTGTCCGTAAAGATAAAAAAATGTCCTTCAGATAGAACTTTTAGCTTTGATTGTTGCACAATCATTGCCTGCACCCCTTTGGCCTTAAAAGAGTCAATCATTTTAACAAAGTCCTTTCGTCTGTGGGCAGAAGCTGCTGACATATCAGAAAGGATTTTAAAGTTTTTTATTTTGTCGACGGTAAATGATCTCTTTGGTATGGCTGTACTTAAGATTTGCTCTTTTACTCTGTAATCTGAGAAATGTATTAAAATTGTTCGTGGGTACTTGAGATTGGCAGGTCTGTGTGCAGGTACCCTATGGGCTTTGGTGATTGTAAGATCCCCTTGCAATTCAGGTATTGCCTTTTTCAACAATGTTTCAGTCCATTTTACCATTTCCGCACTTTCCAGGCCCTCCGATATGCCCACCAGGCGGAGGTTAGATCTCCTGTTGTAGCTTTGATTCCATCTGCCACTTGTTTTTATTCAACACCTGGAGATCTTTTAGAATGGAGATGATGTTATCCTCCATAGCTGAAACACGTGCCTCTACCTCTGTAACCCTTCTAGGTAGATTGCCTAAATTTTTCTCCATCTTTGTGAGTCCGTCATGTAGCTGTGATATTTCATGTGCGACACCTTCATATCTTAGTTCTTGCACGATAGTTACAGGCATTTCTTGTACTGAGATAACATATTCGTCTCCTTTTTTTTTACCAAGATTGCCATCAGCTCCCACCGCAGTAGGGCCTACTTTCTTTTCTTTTTCTGAGTCTGAGATTCACACCGATTGAGATATAGAGTCCAGCTTATCTACCAGTGCCCCATTTCCGTCTTCTTTTGCGGCATTTGGTGGAGTATTTGGGCCTCTGGGGTTGGAGGCTGACTAGCCGAGGGACCCATATATGTCTCTTGCGGCTGTGCTAGCAGACCTGATGGGGCATGGACAGAAGTGGGTGATGTTCTCTGGCCTCCCGTATCTTGTAGGTATGCCTGTTTGTTCTCTTGCTTTCTCCTGCTCCCTGTTTACCTGCGGAGTGCTAGTAGATTTACCCCGTATCGCAAGGGGCCTACTGAAAAGGGGATACTGTTTAGATTTCAATAAGTTTTAATCTCCCCTAATCGGGTTTGATCCATCCTTTACTCAGTCACCCTCTCCTTCTTCTTCACCACCCACATCCGACACATTCAAATCAGCTGAAAGATCGGATAGTCTCTTCTTCCTCCTCCAGGGACTTATCTGAGACATTTTGACCAGCCTGTTTATTTTTCTCAGCCAGTGCTAGAGCTTTTGCTTTTAAATCCATTCTCTGCTGGGCATTTCTTTTTCCTCTTCTTTTTCCTACCTTGGACCCTAGTACTGGCGTTGGAGGTGATTAGCCAGATTTGAGGAACTCTTTTCCTGCCCCAACTTTGGACTGTTTACTGTGCATCTTTGCTGTATTCGAGACCGACATACTTTATTATTCTCTCACCAACAGATGGGCACTTAAGATGTGCAGGGAGCCTGCTGTGAGCCTGCTGTAGTGACCTTAGTGCCTTCCAGACAGTACCTTACAAAAGTATATGGGTGTTGTGCAGACACTGCACCTCATGCCACTTACTATAAATCCTTGAAAGATTCCAATTCAATTCAGATTCAGGCTATTTTCAACCCCCGCTGCCCCGAGCTTACCGCCGGGTCCCTCGCTTAGTCCTGGCTGGCAGCCACAGCATCTCGCAGCCTCCCCAGCAAGGCCGCGCCACACCGCCCGTCAAGCAGAGCCAAGGCGGCATCGACAGTGGCCATGTCAGCGGCGCACAGACAGCGGTGAGCGGCCAAAAGTGGGGGGGGGGCAACGCAGGTCAATGCAGGCCTCGTGTGGTTTAGCGGCCAAAAGTGGGGGGCAATGCAGGCCTCGTGTGGTTTAGCGGCTGATGGAAACGGAGGCGGCGGCCATCAGCAAGCAGCTCCTCTCATGGTTGGGCGGGGCAACCACGGAACGCTACGGTAGCGGGGGTGGGTCACGTCTGCCCACTCTTATTTGTTTTTGATTTCTCCTTAGGTCTACAATTAATTATTTGTTTTCATTCTTTCAGTTCATTCCAGCTACGTATACATTCTCCTTTAAATGAAAAGGTGTTGCTAGTGTATTCAGTACATATTCTTCTTGATTTCTATTTTGTGAAACTTTTGCTTTTATCTCCGGAAACCTTGTTTTACTAGGTCTTGTTTTAGTTTTTCTTTTTCTAAACATACTCTTTTTTTGTTGTTGTTGTACTGTTTCATTATTAATGTGCATATATCCCCATTTGTTTTACACAAGGGAAACTGAGCAAGTTTAGGTATTAATTCCTGAAGTATCATTGGCATTACCTCCTTGATTTTCCTAAATGTAATTCTTACAGTCAATGCCTACTAGACACTTATTTTCAGGTTTAATGATTTTAGACTCCATTTATTTCCTTGAATTCTCATCCATGGTGTCTGTTTTGTTTCCACCTTTAATTGTTTCGGACCACATATTACTTTGTGTTACTAACTTGTATTATCTTATCCTCTTTCGCTTTCTTGCTCTATACCAAATGTTCCAACAATATTGTCTGGAGTTCCAAAAGTATGGTTTTGCTTATTTGCAAACTTCTCCATTCATTTAACATAGTCTAGCTCACATTATATGGACATTAACATTGATCCTAAGACTGGGCCTATTACTGTTTGTGCTTCTTGTATGGGCTAAGCCGTCTTTTTTATCAGCAAAAAGTATAAATTTCCATCAATCTCTCCCCTTTCTCCTGAGAAAATGGGACATTTAGCTTTCTAGAGATCCTGAGTTACTGGTGATTTACTCTGTAGGAAAAGCAGGTAAGGCAATACAAAATAAGCTGTCTAAACAGGCAATAAGCCGAAAGTGATTGAAAGAATAGATCATGCAGACAGTCTGCCTGGAGAAACACAAGCACATTCGGCAGGCCTGTAGCTACCTCTCATAGCTTCCTTTATGGGTTCCGTATAGCTTCTGCAGGCCCTCCACAAATCTCTAGTTAGCCATTGGGCATGGAGTAGCACTAAATGACATTGGTAGTTCAACAACTAGCTGGAATTCACAATGATCAAGCAAACTCCTTAAGTATGTTCTTCAATTGCGAGACGTGGGAATTGGGAGTAGCTTTTTGAAGTAGTAGAATCAATCAGATTTGTGGAGTGCTTCTAGTCGCTTATGAGGGTATCAAGGGGCTGGCAGGGTCCAGTTAATTAGCCAGGTCTTCATGGGCTTACAGAACACTAGAAGAGTTATGGAGATCCAGAGATGAAAGGGTAGCTGGTTCCATGTCTTCGCTGCTAGGTAGGAGAAAGAGCGCCCGCTGCATCTGCTAAGGGAGTGAGGGTTTTAGAAAGTGGAGCGGAGGTGTCTTTTCGACTGATTGAAGTGCACATGGTGGTTCAAGTAGGCGGTTCTGCAGTTGTGTAGGGCTTTGCATGTGTGGGTCAGGAGCTTGAACTGGGATCTTTTCTGTACAGGGAGCCAGTGGAGTTCCCTGAGGTGGGAGTGATGTGAGTATATCTACGGAGATCCCGTATGAATCTGGCTGCTACGTTCAGTATGGTCTGTCATCGGAGGAGGTGATCTGTGATCCCTGCGTAGAGGGCATTAACATAGTCTAGTCAGCTGGAGATGAGGGCCTGGATGATGGTGCATCTTAAGCTTTGGGGTAGCCATTTGAATATTTTATAGAGCAGTCAGAGGAAAAAGAAGCAAGAGGAGAAGATGGAGTTGACCTGAGTCGTCATAGTTGCTTGTCAATATTGATGCCTAGGTTCCTAGCGTGGTCGGTGGGGTACGAATAGGTGTGAGTTCTGAGGGCCACCAGGATGCATTCTATAAAGAGCTTTTATTTCCGAAGACCAGTACCTCTATCTAGCCCAAATTGAGCTTCAGGCAGTTGCCCTTCATCCAGTTGGTGACGTCCATCATGCAGTTGTGAAAGTTGATCTTGGTGTTTTCGGAGATGGAGAGTAGGAGTTGTCTGTCATTGGTGTTATAGAAGTGTTGATGAGGGTCGGGCTGAGCGATGATCATTGGGGTACTCCACAGATGATTTCCCTGGGTTTGAAGGTGAAGAGGGGAAGGCTGACTTTTTTAATCTTTCTGGTGAGGAAGGAGGTGATCCATCCAAGAGCGGCTCCTTGGATTCCTATCTTGTGCAGCCTTGATATGAGTGTGTGGTGATAGACTGTATCAAAGACAGCCAGGAAGTCTAGGAGGATCAGAGACACAGCCTCCCTGATTGAGTAGGGCTCGGATGTTATTGGCGGTTGATATGAGGGCTGTCTCGGTGCTGTGGTTGCTGCCGAATCCAGTTATGGGGTAGTTGAGTAGGAGATTCTATTACAGACGTGAAGAAAGTTGTTGTTTGATGGCTATTTCTAATAATTTGGCTGGGAGTGGAAGTAGTGAGATCAGTTTGTAGTAGTTATTGCTGCAGTCTGCGATGCTTTCTTCAGTAGGATGTTAACTTCTGTGTGTTTCCAGTCCTCGGGGAATGTGGTTGTGGTAATTGAGGTGTTGAACAAGGTGGTCAGTACATGGCAGATTCTGGCTTTGCCTAGGTTCAAGATCTGGTGAGGGTATGGGTCAGTTGGGGCCCCTGAGTAGACTGACTTCATGATGGAGGTGGTGTCCTGTGGGCCTTGCTGGCTTATTTCCATTAGTCAGAGGTATGTGGTGGTAGCGGGTCCGTTATGTTTGAAGAAGTTCGTGGTCTTGGGCTGGGGTTTTAAGTTTCTGTAGATGTTGGCGATTTTGTTGTGGAAGAAGTTTGCAAGGTTGTCACAGAGTTCTAGTGAGGGAGTAATGTTTGTTGCAGCTGAGTGATTGGATAATTATTTGACATAGTTGCAGAGTTCTTTGCTGTTCTGGACACTAAGATTTTTTTCTTCAATTCTCTCAGCTGTCTATGGTAGAGAACAGGGGATGTTTTGAAGGCGGTCTGGTCGGTCATGTCCTTGCTTGTGCGCCATCTCCTTTCCAGTTATATACAGTATTGTTTAGTGGTTTGGAGGTCTTCAGTGCACCGTTAGCCTGCTTGGTGGAGCTTCTGTGGGTGTTGTTGCTGATGGGAGCAACAATGTCGTCGCAGTTGGTGATACAATTGTTGATGTTTCTGATGTTCTGGTCTTAGTTGTTGGAGCAGATTCGGTGGGTGGTGTTGAGGGCGTTGATCTGTGTGTCCTATGAGACATTGCTCCGGCTGCAGTGTGGGACATTGGGTAGACTGGGGGCGGAGGTCCATGAGCTTGTGATGTTGAAGTGGATCAGAGAGGGGTCGGCCCAGGTGAGTAATATGGTGTGGCTGTGGATGATGCGGTCTCGGGAGGTGAAGATGGGGTCTAGCATGTGACCTGCGGTGTGCATGGGGTTGCGAACAAGTTGATCTGATGTTCATGATGGCAAGGAGGTAGGTAGTGTTGATGTCATAGTGGTTGTCTAGATGGAAGTTGAGGTCGCTAAGGAAAATTTAGTTGTTGGAGTTTACGGTAAGGGGAGCAATGAAGCTGCAGAAGGCTGGACGTGGTCCTGGGATATGGTATGCAAGGGTTCCCCTGATGGAGGTTTTCCCCTCTGTTTAGAGTCGGAAGTTGAGGTTTTCCATGGTTGGGGTGATAGTCATGTGTGGTGGTGCATTGGATGAATTCCTTGTGTATGATGGCGATCCCTCCACCAGGCTTGTTGATGTGATCTTTATGGGTGATCTTGTTTAGTTAAGGAATTGCCGCCGCAATGTCTGGCGCCAAAGTGGGGTAGAACAGGTATTAAGCTTTTGAAAAGAGTCCCTGATAGAATGGTCTGTCACAGAGGAAACAATAAATGGAATGTTGATATGAAAAAAACCTACTCTTAAACTTTTGTACCTTGAATTACATTCGCAGTGAGGAAATTCAGGAAGCCTGGGTTAGCAGTGATCTTGCAAGCTCACATCTGATCAAGAGAGTTGGGGCAGCTGGCTCTTTTGAAGCCTTTTGTAGCATCTGTTATCAGTCTGTCTTCAGGCTGGACTGTTTTTCCAGACGCAAAGGGAGAATCCTTCATCTTAAATTTTGTTACCTCTTTTAACTTGACATTTTGTCACTTGAAATCATGCAGAATTGGTTGTTTTAAATCTCCAATGAGGCTATATATCTTTTAAAGTTGAGCATTCTATGACAAAGACCTCTTCTATTTGCAGTGCCAGGAAGAGCCTTTACCAACTTATCGGCCTAGTCTCGGCAAAGTGCGTCTCCAATACAGATTAAAACACAGGTGCATCTATGGGGAGATAGCGAATTCCCACATTGATATGGTTCTTCATGAGTCAGACCTATCACAAACTGTGGTATTCTGTTCCTCTGCAGCACTAAACTCTGCTCTTATAGGATCACCCAAAGTGAACACAGCATGTGTGTGGCTGTTTGCCCCCTCATCAGAAGCTATGAGGAGTGTGACTGCAGCATGATTCTAGCCTAGTGGTACTAGCTTTTTTACCTAAAAGCCAGAGCAGTGATTGCCAGACTTGTGGATAGGTTATGTGTGTGTCACAAGGTAAAAGTGGTTTGTTGTATGCATTTGGGTCACCTGGTGTATTCCTGCACAAGGTGTGGTGGTCTCACTGCATACTGTCTTTTTCCAGAGTGGACAAAGATACCCTACATGGCCTTATACTTGCAGGATCCCTTCTTCCACCGACCGATCTTATATGTTGGGAGACTTCATCACTTGAATGTCAGTAGGACTTTTCCCCTGGTCTGGTGGAGCTTTCAGCTTTCTCTCCACCCCACCTGTATTGCTTTTGGCACCTAGCCATGTTGGATTCTTTTGGACTTAATCTGCTGATAGTCCGCATTCACACCAGTTCAACCTTGGATGGCGTCGTCTTTCCTACTGGTAGAGCCCTAACAGTGATGATCAACTATTGATTTTCACCTTCTGTTGCCACCAGAGTGGTAGTCCCACAAGACTCCTGTCTCTCCCACGCCGTTTCAAAACTCATGTGTTTTATTGTCTTTTCTAATTCGGAAATGGTGGTGTTCCTTTTCAGGGGCGGCTCCTTCGCCATAGCCCCCCCCCCTGCCAGCACCCTCCAAAAAACAAAACAATAATTAAACTGGTTTAAAACCTGTTTTATTATAGTTTTATTTTTCTTGCTCCGACTCTTGGTTGGCGGGGCCACAGTAACAACAGGCACTAAAGAGAGTGGTATATGCACTCCCTTCACTGCACATGACAGTTTGACTTGCCGTCTCAGCTGGCCAAACAATCTTGCGCAGTAAAAGTTCTCTCGAATCCGGTAACTATGCTGGGTTGGAGAGTGCAGGCACAGACTCCCAGTCTGTACTGGAGCGCGAATTGCAGACTCTCTGGCCAATCCTGAAACTGCTTTCATGGTTGGGAGCAGCTGCAGGATTGACCGCAGGACATGCTGGGAGCATGTGCCTTCGGAAAAGAAGAGGAGCAGACGAGTGCGACATGATGATGGAGAGCATCGGGTAAGTTTTTTTTTAGTTTTTTAAAAATATTTATCTCCCTTCCCTCATCCCTCTTTCCTCCCCCCTGACCATTCCTGCTCACGCCTTTTTTCTTTCTGACATGAGCCGCAACTGTTCCTTTTATATTTATGCAGATAACATCAAACATAATATTTTTTCGGCTCAGTAAATCTGGTTTTCAACTCTTTTCCACAGCGGGGTAGAAGAAGCAAATGGTTTGGCATCCTTCCATCTGGCATCAGTCCCTGATCCTTTTCCTGCCCAAAGACAGTGGTTAAATAACTTGGAGTGAAAATGTGATGCTCCTCTTAAATTTAATTCTCAAATTTCTACTGTTATATGTGGTTGCGCCCTATATTTCTATAAGCTCAGACCCATTCTCCCATTCCTCTTACAAGAAATAAGTGGTTGGCTATTTTAATTATTATTGGCAGAAGGCTTCATTATTGTAGCCCACTCCATCTTGTTATATCCAAGTTCCAAATCCAACAGCTTCAGGTTATCCAGTATCTAGCTGCACCATTAATTTCTCTCTAGTTGGTCTATTCCCCACCAGTAGACATGTCCCATATGAGCTCAACTGACTTACAATTCAGCAGAGAATGTACTTCGAGGCTCTCTGTATTCTGGTCTAATGCCTTAAACGGTCTGCTTCGCATTTCCTTAAGTCTAGACAGTAGCAGATGGTAAACTTTAGAAATGATGCCTGACTCTCATACCCTAACTTGCAGTATGCTAGCAAGCCTATGCCTCATATATTGTGCAAGTGGAGGGAGATAGGAGTGGTTCCTCCTTGAGATTTTTTTTAATGTGAAGATAGTGCATTTTTTGCACAATTTCGTGCTCATGTCCACCATGGTTTTTAGCTGTGTAGGTGAGGGAAATACAGCAATTTATGGAGAGCAGAGCCAGAACTGAATCAAGGGTCTGTCTTTGCTCAAAAAGCCTGTGCATGAACCAGGACTTGAAAATGTTTTCCATGTAAATGGTGCAACAAACATGTACAAGTATGAGAACATCTCCTCAAAACTATTTTTTTAACATGGGGAATAGTTTCAAATTGGTACATCAAGTTATATTACAGCTTTGACGCATTTATTAAAAATCTTTTTAACCAGAACTCGGAAACATTCATGCCCCCACACATCCCCCCTGCCCTGGTGAAAGTATTATAACTCAACTAAGAGGAAAGTCAGTTCTCATGTGTACCCTGTATGTGAGCTAGCTTCCTATAAATGTAAATGTAAATGTGGGATACTTGTAAAGCGCACTGTTACTCTACCCGAGTGTCCTGGCGCTGTAGACCGCTGGGGAACCCGTCCTGGTTTTCCCTGTGAGATGGTCCCTTTCTGGGTATCTCCAGGGTGAAACCAGGCATCCCTGGCGTCTGTGGGGGGCCGTTGTAGAGATGAGGCAAGCTTAATGCCCAGAGTTACCAAGTGTGTTCCCTGGTTAGAGTAGGCACTGAGGCGAGAATTATCTAGTCCGTTGACCCTGGTCCAAGACCCTGCCGCGTCGGGAATTGAACCCTGGTCCCGGTCCGTTCTGTGCTTACAGGTCTGCCGCCTCTAACCATGGCTCAACACTGTATATTCTTTTAAACACGAGGCGTGTTTGTACATCACACGCCCTTAATTCACGTATTTCATGGTGCTTTTGTAGGCAATTATGCATGGTGTCTTTGACTGCTACCTTTGGTCGTTAGTGTTGTTGGAGCGGGAGGCTTAATGCACAAATAATTCCAGCAGCAGGAATGAGTCTGGGCTTTGCTTTGTCAATGAAGAGGCACCAGATCATCCTGTTCTGTGATCACGGACATCTGAAACTTACACTTGCAAGATCAATTTTGTTGATACAGTGCACACCGACCCTATTAAAAGAGAAATCACCATTTCACAATAAACGTTAATTTGCAGAATATGTGGAGAGGGAAGCATGAGAACGGTGGACACTAAATGATACAATATAATAGTCAAGCAGCAATCAACCACACCTTGCTAGCAGTCTTGGGGTTAACTTGGCTGAATCTGTCAACATAGTATAACTTTTTATCAAGTAAAAAACAGTGAGCATTGCATTTTATTTTATGGACCTGACATACTCTGGGCTTTGCGTGGTTGGCTGGCAGCTGAGATAGCTCTGGGCTGTCCCAATACAATTGCGACTGTCCTGTTAATCTCACAGCTATGGGGCTCTTTTCGAATAGTGCAGTGCTCTCTAAATGTTGCCATGCAAAAGGAGTATCTTCTTTGCTCATCTGTACGTGTGTTGTCGTTGTCTGCAAAGTCTCACGTATGCTGCCTGCTGTATACCTGACCCCTCCTCACCGCTCAATTACACCATCTACTGAAGTGAAGATGAAGGGCTGTACAATAGTAAGCCATGTTTCATGACGTCATTCTTGTCACCTGCCCACTGGACCTTCAGGAATTGACCGATTGCCTGACTCTCACTGTACACTGCATCGTTAAGTGTATTGTATATTCTTTGAAGCTGTAACAATTTTCAGAGTGGGTGTGCTGGCCATTGGCTTGGGCTCCTTGAAGTCATAAGAATTTTGAAAATATCTCTACTGCCTAAAAAAGTAAGTGTAGAGAATGAGTCTGCCGTATCCCTTCTGTAGCATGGCATGTCATTTAAAAAAATAGACTGTGCTGGTTATAGACTAGATCCAGATCAGTGCTTCCAGATGTCTTTAGGTGGCACCATGCAGCTCTGCTCCGATTGCAGATCACCCTGGAAGTGACAGCTGAGATGTATATAAGCCCCACCTTTGTATGCTGACATCAATGCATTACTTTTCTTGCCTTTGGATGCGTATCCGGCACTCCTCTTCCATCTTGGTCTGTTTTTCCGACTACTTCTAACATTATTTCCTCAGTTTGAAAGGGAACAATATTCACAGCTAAATTGACAGGTATCAAGCCATGATGTGATTGCAGGAAGCAGATGTCAGACACAAACCCACGTAAAGTGAAAGGTGTCTCTTTGGTATTTAGGGTCTGGCCATGACTCGTAACTCGTGACATAAGTGTGCACCCGAAGGTGATCCGAGGCTGGGAGGCAAAGCTGCAGTTCACAGAACCAAAGAGGTAGTCACTGCCTATTTGTTAGTCCAGCTCCCAATTTAAGTAGTGAGTGCATACTTGGTCTTGATCTGAATGTACTTCTTGTGACTCTCAATTTGACGCTCAAAGTCCTCTGGTAAGTCAGGCAGCCAGCATAATGAAGCAAAACAGAACTTGACCCCATCCTGACACAGAGAAGACAAGCAGGCTTTACAATGTCATTTTCACCCCTTCTTGGTCTTTGCTCATGGAACAGATTCCTCACCTAGTCCAGACTTACACCTAATGTCCCGGGCAATCGTGACCCTGTAGCAGATAAAGTCCTTTCGGTGCGCTACTGGCTGCTGCTTGTGTGCCTTTGTCCCCCCTTGTACTGCGGGGGATCAATTCAGGTTACCTCTGGCGGATCAAACCTTGTTGGCGTCTCTCCCCTTGATACCCTTTACTTTACCTGTGCTGACAGCAGTATAGGCACTCCAGCTCCGAGATCCATTATGCTCCCTGTCATTCCGATGCCGGTACCAATGCCAACTGTGCGGCAAGAGGATCCTGTGCTTAGGTAGTTGTTGGACCCAATGCTGAATGTGGCTCAGACTTTACCCGTGTTGCCCTTCTATATCACAAAGGTGCCGTTGCTGGCCATGCTGCCTGACTCTAACCCCCAGTGCCTCTGTAATGTCTCACCTACCTGCAGAAGCTCCATTACCTTTTTTGTTTTTGACTGTGCTCCTATGCCATTGCAGGGGGGTGCCCCAGGATGCTGGTGTGGGCTGCTTGTCTCCCCCCCCCCCCTCACTTTATGGATGATACATTCTTCATTGAATTAGAGAATGCAACTGGTCTTGACACCTTCCATGAGATGGAGCTTGACTCACCACTTGGGCCCCAATAGAAAAGTAAATCTTTTGCAGGGGTGGTCCGGAGTGCAGCTGAGGCACTAGAAATGCTGCTACCCTCTGTTGAGACAAAAACAAATGTTCTATCAAATTTTAAAACCTGGCCAGGCTTTTGAATCATTACTTCCTTTTAACAATGCCCTCATTAACACTGCCAGCGGTCCCTTAATACCTTAGAGCAGCATTGGCCCAGACAATTTAGCATTGACATGATATGGCCGACTAGGTTATTATTCTCACAGGTCTGTGTACTATGATTTGCCTGAGGCGGACAATCTGTACTAGTATTGTATTTTGTTGACATATGTGGATCTGTTTCACATGATTCTTTTGCGATGTACACGCATCCCTCATGGGTATGCGCTATGATGAGGGCCGCAAACTTATTGATAAGGCAGCGTCTGTCTTTGAAGTTTCAAGAGCGGCAGTGCTGCTTTGTGCCGCTTGGGACTGCTGACCCCTGCCAAACCGTTTCCATGTCAATCCATAATGTTTAAAGGTAGCCAGGTCAGGTGGCTAAGTTGACTAATGTGTCCACTGTATGGGCCTGTGTTTGACTTCATGGTCAAAGGTTCAAATCTTGGCTGGTCCACTCAGTCTTTCATCCTTCTGAGGTCGATGAAATGAGTACCATTGAGTTGGGTTGCAATGAACATCTGTTACTGAGTGCCACTAGGGCTTCAGGATAAATGTGCACTTTACAAATACATGTTATGTTTATTTCAGAGGGCTGGTATATAGACAAACCGCTTTTTCAACCAGTGCAGCAGGCACCTCATTCCTTTTGATGCTGTGAGTCCGGCAGTGTGTGGTCCAAAACGGTATCAGTCTTCCAGTTCCTCTTCCTTTGTAACAGTGGCCATTTAATTACAGATCCTTCAAAATAGGTATTCCCTATCTTTTTATTCTGCCCGCCCATTGTTCCACATACACCAGAGTACATTTCAGATAAACTCCTGTCCATTCTGTTACAGGAGGTGCAGTTGTTGCTTTCCATGGGTACTATTTTCTTTTTTGTAAAACATTTTTTATTAAGAAAAGAAAACAAACATCAGCAATAGCATGACAATACAGAAGGAGCAGATCGATAGGCATCAGTGGTACAGCAGGCAATATCACAAAATACAATCATGCATTGTAGAATGGTCTAGGGCGATGGGGGTCGTCCCATGCAGGGGTCAGAGGGGGCTGACAAATATCTCCACAATAGGAGTTCCACAGGCCCCACACACGGCCATTTTTTGGGACATCCACGTGACACATATACAGTTAGTTCATACTACCCATCACTCAAATAGCTGTTGCTTCTGCAGAGCACCTTCAGAGTGTTGATTTGATCATCAGAATCCTGTTTGTATTAATACCTAGAATTCCGTGAACCTTCTTTTGAGAACAATCACACAAAACACTACTATTCTTAAAAATGGTTCAATTGGACCCCCGTCGAGGAAACGGATATGCTTTACAGACCGTCCGGCCTCCGATCGAGAAGAGGATCTTCAGTTCCATGTTTTCACGCCGATCGTGAGTGTGTAAGGAAGGCACGAGGGAAACGCCGGCTGATCCCAGCTCCTAGCTTGCGGCCGCCCCGTAATTTTTACATAGTGTGCGCTTTATCGACCTACCGATTCACGGAAGGCAGTTGGCAGAGTGGTTTGAGGCCAGGGCCAGGGGTGAGCGAGCCAGGCCCCTACACAGAAACCCCACACAGTGTACAGTGCACAGATTCGATTTCACCATACTGAGGAAGCCGCAACGCGCCTAAACAACAACAGCGGGCTCAGAATCGCTCCAGGGCCATTTGGGAGACCACCGACCGGAACGAGTCCTTGCAACAGGCAGGCACCACCGGGGCAGCAATCCTGTGGCAAGGCAAGCGGTAAGTGGCAAACGGCAGCGAATGTGAACGGCCTGATTCAGACCAGGTGACCGTCTTGCCCGCTGTGTGCCCCGCTTTCCCTGCCTGGCCCCCCCATACCTGCTCTTCAGCTGCTCTCTAACTACGCTGCTGAAAAGTAAAAACTAACTCCATGGCAGATTATATAAACTGGTTGAATGTGGACAAGGTCAAATATTGTCTCTTGGAATGTATTCAAAGAATTCTAGTTCCCTATGAATAGTTCTACTTTAGGCAGATTACTTTGTACCAAAAAATGAAAAAATACAAATTTGGAAAAACAAAATGTTTGATCATAGAGAGAAAAAAATAGAGCTCCAAAGTTAGAAACTTGTTTTGAAGAAATGAAGGTCGAATTCAGTGTCTCTCAGAACACTGCATGCCAAATCAAAAGTCAGTGTTAATGTTTGGAGAAAACATCAAGTCTTATAAGTCTGAAAAGAATTTGTCTACCACTGTAGGTGAAAGTTGGATTACCTCGTTAAGAAGATTAATTGCACATAGATTTGAAGCATCGCCGTCCTCTTTGGTCGCATAAGCAATGTTCGAATTGGATGGTACCTGTTTGCCGCTTTCCTCTCGTACCTCACCGTCAGCATTTTGCGTCTGTGAGATCTCAATGAATGCGGTCATCAGAATTGGTAGCCGCTGGGGACAAAACTGCGCATGGGCCTTTACCGGGTCCAGCAAAGTATCAACATCCGTTGGCATGACTGATGGGAGCAGGGATGTGGAATTCCTATGGCCCGACGCCCGGGACATATTGTTTGGGGTCAAGGGCAACAAGTTTTCATGTGTTATTTGTCCTTGGGACAAGTAGGCCCAACCCCCTACATCACACACCCTTTAACTGCCAGTTTACAGTACCACATTATTAATAAGGGAAAGGCTTTGTCTGCAGTTAAGGTTATATTTGTGACCATGTGTTAATGCTGTTCAAACTTGTATTTATGGTGACTTAATGCCAAATTTTTATTATTAGGGTGAGCGATCTAAGTACATGTTGTGAGCTCAGACTGTACTACTGACAGTGGTTTCAGTATAAAAATGTGTAAACACGTTATCAATGTTTAGCAATATGAAGCTATGTATACTGCTCCCAGAATGCTTTCTGATTAGATGCAAACATATGCATAAGCTTGAAAGCAAGATCGGTTATTCTTTGCTTTCAAAATAAAATGTTCACAAAAAAATGCAAAAACATTTTGCTACACTCTGTAACATATTAGGTACTGTTTTTTTTGCAACATCATTTGGTAAAATCTGTTAATGTATGCTAGTAGTTCCCAAAAATATTCCTAATAGAAAATCAGTGTAACCAGCTTTAGTAAGATTATGGGAAACATAAAAATAAACAAGCATTGGTAAAGCAGATAGATCTGAAATTGTTGGTCAGCCTTGGTTTTGTTAATGCGGGAGATGTTTTGGCATGGTTTTTGTAAAACCTTATTGGTGTGGGAGCTGCAGGGCCCTAATCAATAAAACAAGCATTGGCAAACGTAAAAATAGTTTTGGCCTCAAAAAGAACACATTGCCACAGAAGTTCTTGCCATTGAACAAAATCACTGTGTTGATTATGCTCCTTTTGAAAGACAGAATGCTGTCACTCACAGGGAAACTAGCCGATAGACAGAGAGAGACAGAATGTTAATAAACACAAAAGGTCATGTTTAACACCAGACCTAATTAGGGGCCCAATTATTAAATAAAGGCTCAAAAGTGCTCTCATCTCCCTGCATTAAGTGCAGATTTGCAACTTTCGTGAATTCACAAAACTTTATAGAAGTAGGCCAAGAAATAGCACTCCTAGAAAATATTTGTTAACAGCATTTTAGCATGAGCAAATATGCAGGTATAGATTTACTCATGCGAAAATCTGAGTGTTAGCAAATTCACTTTCCCTCTAACCACTTTTTTCCCAACCCTGGAAGAAGTTTTATGTCTGCCATTGTCAGGAGTAAATTCCCAACCTTTTTCATTATGGGAAAAGATTAGAGAAGAGTTGGTGAAAACCCATAGAACATGCAAGTTAGTAGGTTTGCACAGAGCATTCCAACCCTGGAACTGTTAACCATTACCTTCAGCGCCAGTATGTAGATCTGCAGAAAGGTGGCAACATAAGTGAATTGCTGGTATTCAAAGCCTACTATGGAAGGAGCCTTGGCATAATCGGAGAGGGGTATTTAGGAGCTCTTATATAAAGAGATTGCTGCTAAAATTTGTCACCGCATTACATGGCACACAACGGACAAGTGGATTCTGTTACAGGACAAGTAGATTTATGAAGCAACCTGCCCAATGAAAAGTAGATATTTTATTAAATTCAACACCCCTGGGGAGTGTGAGACCGATGTCTAGCACGCATTCTTCTCCACATAGTAGGCATCGTAGAACAGGTAAGATGCAATCTTGCCAGATTGGTCTGAATGACATAAACCATGTGGTATTTAATTCCCTCAAACGAGTTAATCCCAAAATTTGGACTATGCGCTCACGACACTTCATCGCCAGAAGAGTGTTATCCACGGTGAACTGGGTATTGCTGGTGATTTGGCTTGCAATATCGGAGCAGAAGGAGCAAAAATAGTATCCCCACTGCGAGTCCCAAAACGAGAGGCAGTCCGCCAAAAACAGAGTGCACGAAGTTTGGAAATATTCCTAGGACTGCTTCAAAGTGTGCTACAAGTCCTGAAAAAATCGTCTTAAATACATGTACAATACCACTCGTATCAAACAGGTTTAAGATACAACCTAACATTTCTGAGAAATGTACAGGGCAGTTTGTAGTTAATAGGGTGTGTATCTCTGCAGAAGTCTTTGCAACTTGCAGATCATAGGTTTCTTTGGCCAAACTCAATGGCACAGATTTTTGTAAAAGAATGACTTTCATTCTGCTTAAAGTATCAATTCGTATAGAGGAGATGTTCAATGAAGGCCATAATGGCGACTCCCGGTCTGTCTTGGATTTTGGAAACAATACTTGCATACAGCAAGTGACCCTGGCTGACACAGTTACGAGATAGGCTAAACCTGGCAACATGCCACAGCAGCTGTGATCATTCAACATGATGTAACTTACATTGGAAATCTGCCTAAAAATTGGATCAATCACTGCAGATGGTGAACCTTGCAGGTGGAAGGATAAATTGTTAGAGGAACCATCGCAGGCCCCGCGCAAGTTTATACCCTGACATAGGAGAGAACCGCTTAGTGCGTTTTCACAATTATTACCACCAAGAAACACTTCTTTCCCCCCACTCCAACATCTGTGTGTGAAAGGTAATTCCCAGGATGTCTTGATGTATTCTTTACCCAACCTTTCATATAGGCCTGCTGGTATATGTTTTAAGCAATACTGAAAGTGGAAAATTGTAACAGGCAGACTGATTGTACCGTGTATTATCCATTCAATAGCTGGTTTTTCATAGACTGTAAATGGCAATCTTCCCAGTTTTTCAATGCTCAGCACCATATAGTCTGCTCCCCTCTGTGCCAATTTGGTTTGTTTATCTGTGAGATTAAATTCAGAAAACAGTGACGTTGTGTTGATTAAACGCCAAGGCACATAGCCTGAACGAAGGTTTTGTAACGTCCAGCCTAATAGCATTATAGAACGTAATTGCGACTGACCATGTACAACATGACCAAGACCTGTTCCATTATGTCTATGGCAGAGGATACTTGCTGTCCAAAGAATATATCCTGGATGACAGTCGTTAACCCATTGTCAACTACAGAGAGAGATTTCTCTAAATTAATACGATCAATTTCTCGTATTCATTCTGCAGTCTCTGCTTGCGTTATCTTCCACGCTTCATTATATAGAGCATAGATACCGGCGTATATAAAACGTTTATGACGCGGTTTAGTAGGCCCTTGTAGGAAGTCCCTCAGGTCAGCGGCATCTTTAAGTAAAGAGAAGTGTTGTTTTACTTCCTTCAGTGTAGACTTGTGTAGCCACTCAAGGCACAGTTTCCCTACACTGTACGATGTTACTATCCCTGGATGCTGTCTCTGAACATATCTTGGATCTGGCCTAGTGAATGTGAACCCTTGTGTCTTATTCAGGAATCTCTCTTGACAGGTGTTTGTGTCTGTGGGCCAGATTAAAAATTTTTTCCAATCAGGATCTGTTCTGTTGTGAAGCAAAATAGTATGTACGTCGACCTACGCCTCTGAAGTGTTACTGCTATCAGGTGTAGGTATTGACGGTTTGTTTAAATCTTTAATCTTGGCTAACCCAAGACCAGATGTCTGTTGGACAGTGTCATTCAAAAACATTATTTGCTCTGGGATGATGCAGGCTCTAAATAAAGCTTCTAATCCCTGTACCTGCCAGTCTTTTGTGCCCCTGATAGTTTTTGTCTCAATGGTGTCTTTCCAAAAGTCAAAACCTAATGTAGACTGCTGAGCATAAAAGGCCGCAGAATAAATTTGCTTTGTATTTGTCAACATACGTTTCATTCCTGTCCTATTAACATTTTTAAAGTAAAATGATTATGGATTTGAAACATACCCTAAAAAAGATGGAAATTTGCCAAAATTTGCTTTTGAGCTACCCTTTGGTGGCGTAGAACAATGTTCCTATTGGTTATAAGTTAATACATTTCTAGGATTTGCAGATTTATGCAAGAAATGATGACTATAGTGATTATAACAGTACATTTGTTCATAATCTGATGAACCTTCGAAGTATTCATGATTTGTACATTTTGCAGACATTTCTAAGTCTGACATCATATTATTAACAGTCTCGAAGTCCCAATCATCAGAAAAGGTACTAGATGAAACAGTCACTCAAGGAAATCTCGAATTGGTGTGGTATTTTCAACAGCTCCGCCGGACCAAGAATGACATATTCAGTTCTGTCCAAAGCTATACCACTAGGTATAGGAACGGCTGTGATGTTCACTGATGACAAGTCTCTTTGAACACGATGAGCTGATTTGTGTGGTTTGAGGAGTAAGTTCATGTTCTTACTTGCTGTGTCCTTTTTTAGCATATCTTCCATTTATCAGCATTCCCAAAGTAAATACAAGAGTCAACCAAAGTATAAGAAAAAGTACACCAAACACAATCCAACGTTCAATCCATGATGAAACCAGATAAGTCTTTTCCAGTTGATGAAAAAGTTATGTTGCTTGCTCTTTAAAAGTTTTTTCAGCTGGCGTCATTTCAGGTTCGCTGGGATCCTCGGAAAACTTATCAATGTTAATGAAATTGCCAGAGGCAGTTCTTGCAATTTTAGGTATTGCATCAGGATTCGTTGAAATCGCTGGAACCACTCTATCACTTGTTACATTTGTATATTCAGATGCTATTTCATTGTAGACATGCGTTTCTTGACAAACTGTTATTTGCGTCTCAAGAGTTACAAGTTCAATGGCTTTGTTGCATAGTCCTTCTTTACGCACTGCAGATTCTTCAAAGGTGATGAGTCTCTCAGTTTGAACCTCTTGGATAGTAGCCAGATTCGGGCGTCTGCTACATCTTTGGAGTCCACTTGGCCTACTGCTTATGATCGGCCACATGATGTGGTTTTACCAGGTCAATGGACACAAACCTGTTCTCCTTTTTACCAGCAAGGGGCGTCAGCAATACTGCTCTTGATCCGTGGATGCTAGGACAGGTACTGGTTGTCTGTAAGAAGGCCCAAATTCCTTCTTGTCCGCGATCTTTTCTCTGACTAGATCCCCAATCTTTGGAATCCAGACAGGTCTTGCTGGGACGGAAGGTTTTTTCTTTAGTGGTTGTTAGCTTCAGGAGTACATTACTGTTGTATCTTTATCCCCATTTGGTATGCTGCATCCACCCCTTCCCCTATGACCCCGTTGGTATTCCCTGCCCTGAAGCTTGCCTTGGAATGTTGGGACACTCTCCAGTGAGGAGAGCGGATGGTTAATAAACGGACTTGCTTTTACTGATGTCCTTGTCATTGAGCATTTTGTGCTTCTAACACTGGCGACTGAACTGCGCAGGGGGCAGTAGTTAACCATCTCCCCTTTAAGTGCTCTCTCTACACACACACACAAGAAGAGAAAGAAGTACTTGTGTGGGAAAGAAGATATTTCTGGATAAGGTCAGTCACCGATGGAAATATTGCTTATATGGAAAGGAGCATAATAGTTTAAGAAAAGAAGCGGTTGGAAGGACTACCAAATAATGTCAGGCGTGTGAGAGCCAACCTGCTGTCTGTGGGTGTACTGCGAGACTCTGTTTACGATTAGAACTCTAACCAAACCCGTCTCTGAGGAAATTGAATTGGTGGCAGAGGCTTATTGCGGTACCGGGCAAGACGCGCATTTTGAACAACGAGACTGTGTGAGTTCTGGCCACGCTGTGTGAGGGAATTTAGCGTGCACTCCACCACCTGGTCGCGTCTCGCATTTAATTATTGAAAGGCATTTATGTAGAAACCTCACCTTACCTTTTGGAGAGCCTTGCTTCTGTCCGGGAGAGCGTGTGTGGTGCCAGGCGTGTCGGTGGAGCCCAAGTTGCATTGGTGAGAAGCTGTGCTGTGTCCAGTTCACTCCGTGTGCCTGCGATCGTTGGTGCGAACGTGTGAGGCACTGGTGAGGCCACACGTTGTCGTTTAGGTGAGGAGAAGCTGTCGGACTCTGCAGTAGTCTGCCGGTTAAGAGGAGCTTGGTTAGCCGGTTTCACCCGCGGATCGGCGTTCGTCTGGAGCCTGGTGTGGAAGACTTAATTTCCTGTCAGGAAGGCAAAGGATTTCCTGACTAGCCGGATATCCAGGACGCTCCCCGGCGCACCAACAGCTAAGGGCCGTATTTGGAGGAAAAAATAAATAAAATAAAATTAACCCCTTCCAGTCAGCGACTGCTGAGCCTGCTGCCCTGTGAGGCTGCTTTGCGGGCTTTTTGCGTAGTATCTTCTCTCATCCCATCGAAGGCTAGCAAAGAGTTCAGGAGTTCGGGGACAACATTTTCAGGTCGTGGTGGCGAGTGTGACATCCTCCGGGCTGCGTGGAACTGGTGGAGCAATCAGTAGTCATCTACCATTAACTGAACTGAGACCTTATTTTCGTTTTGTTGTGATATATTGACTCTATATAAGAGAATTGCTCGGGGAAGTGTTACTCTCTCAGGTGTTCACTCCTGTATCTAAAGCCCTATGTGGGTGGTATAATAGCAAGGTTATATTTCCTTTATCTGTGTAAGTGGTGTAACCATGGCAGCAGCAAGCATGAGCCAACCCCCACCCTTTTTGAATGAGATTGGCGAACCAGAAATCAGTTGGAAGGAGTGGGTGAAACTATTTGAATCATATTTAATAGCTGTTGGGGGCGAAAAGTACAAACCAGAAAGGAAAAAACACATATTACACAATTTGGGTAGGCAAGGACGCAAGGTCTATGAGTCTCTACCTATGCTAGAACAGGAGGGAGAGGATGAAACAGGTGTTGATGTGTATGAGCAAACTATGGAAAAGCTAGAGAAACATTTTGGAGACCGGATAAATGTAGTGTTGGAACGCCATAAGTTTTTCAAAAGATGTCAAGGTAAGCAAGAGTCTGTGCAAAATTTTATTGCTTCATTGTGGGGATTAACACAGCTATGTGAGTTTGGTAACTTAACTGATTCCCTTATAAGGGACCAACTTGTGAGATGCACAAATAACCCACGCATCCAGGAGAAGTTGTTAGCGAAAAACCCAGGGTTAAGAGAAGCAATCGAAATAGCAAAGTCTGTAGAACACACGGCAAGATGCATTAAAGAAATGAAAACCAATGGGGAGGAAGTAGCTTCTGTAAAAGATGAAGAAGATTGTAATGAGGTGTGTAAGATTAGGGCTAAAGAAAATTACGGGGTGAGAGGAGAACCAAAGGAGAAGGGTCCTAAATGCTACAGGTGCGGCAGCAATAACCATTTTGCAACCTTTTGCCAGTGCCCTGCCAGGTTTATCACGTGTAAAAAATGTAATAGGAGGGGGCATTTTGCGAGAGTATGTAGAGATGGTGAACAACACACTAGAAAGGAGGGTAGGAATATGGAGAGGAGTGCAGCCAGGGAAGTTAAGTGTATAGAACAAAGAAGCGAGAAGATAATTTTGCAAGTAAAAGACATAGATAGTACCGTAAATTCTATTTACCCCAAATGTGATGTTTTCCTCGATGACCAATGTGTAGAAATGTACGCAGACTCATGCTCTCCATACACTTTACTGAACAAAGAAGATTTTGTGTCTATGGAAAATTGTAATGTGAAACAGTTGAAAATGCCTGACAGTTCTCCCACAGGGTATAACAAGGGGAAAATTCCATTGGTAGGCATGAAAAATGTACAACTACGTTTTAAGGACAGGGAAACGTATGGAACAGTGTATGTTGTGGAATCAGGATCCAATTTACTGGGATGGGTTCACCAAAAAGAGCTGGGTATCATCCTAGATCCTAATAGTACTGAACAAGTTTTGCTCACTAACAGGTCCCAGAGAAGAGAAAACATTTGTGAAGAATTTGGGCAACTATTCAAGGATGAGCTTGGTTGTCTACACAAGTATCAACACAGAATCAAGTTGAAATATAACGCTAGACCTGTCGTACATAAACTACGCCCTGTGCCACACAAGTTGAAAATAACCCTAGAAGAGGAATTGCGCAAGCTTTGTGAGTTAGATATAATACAACCTATAACCTGCTCAGAGTGGTAGGCTCCGATTGTCATCGCAGCCAAAGCCAATGGGGAAGGTATTCATCTTTGTGTGGACTTGCGCAGTCTCAACGACAATATATGGGTGGAAAGACATCCCTTGCCCATAATTAATGAAATGCTGAGCACCGTGGGCCCGGCAAAATACTTCAGCGTGATTGACCTGTCCATGGCATATCACCAAATCGAACTCCATCCAGAATCGAGGCCCCTCATGGCGTTCATCACCCCATTCGGAGCATACATGTTCAAACGGATGCCTTTTAGCTTGGCGTCTGCCGCAGCCATATTCCAGAAAGCTTTGCAGAAGATTTTAGAAGGAGTGGAACACACCGTGTTTCCAGGACAACATCCTGGTCTATGGCCAAACCTAGGAAGAACATGATGGGATCATGAGACAGGTGTTCAGCATACTCATGGAGGCCGGTCTGACTGTGAAGAAAGAAAAATGCAAAATAAAAGTGAGGGAAGTTGAGTATTTAGGCCACAAGATTACAGAAGATGGATTCAGACCAAAGGGCAGCTTAATCCAAGCAGTGAAGGAAGCACCCAGCCCCAAGAACAAAGAAGAACTAAAGTCCTTCTTAGGACTTCTAGAGTATATGTCAAAGTACGTGGACAATTTTGCTGCCAAGTGTGAGCCCATGACGGAATTAATGAAGAAAAACAAGGATTTCCAATGGAACAAGGAGCATGATGCTGTGGTTAAGTCATTAAAAGAGGAATTAATAACCTCCCCAGCATTAGGAACATTTGATGCATCAAAGAAAACCATCTTGGCCACAGATGCCTTCAACAAAGGCCTGGGAGCGACCCTGATACAGAAGGATGGTAAAGAGGAGAGGATCATTGCGTTTGCATCCCGGAGTCTCACAAACGCCGAACGGAACTATTCCGTAATTGAAAGGGAGGCCTTGGCGTGTTTCTGGGCTGTTAGACATTTCAAGTTCTTCTTGTGGGGTTTAAGGTTCTCCATCCGGACCGATCATAAACCCCTCACCTTCATATTTTCCGTGAAGGGTCTAGAGAATTGTACACCTCGCATCAGCAGATGGATCCTGGGGTTGGAGCACTATAATTTCAGTGTGGAGTATGTGCCAGGAAAGGAGAATAAAATTGCGGATTTCTTGTCAAGGTCCCCGTTACCAGATGTGGGGGAGAGAGAAGAAGCCCTCAACAGTCCCATACTAATGACGGAGATGCCTGCTATCACGGAAAAGGAATGGGAGGAAGAGACGAAAGAGGACAGGGAGTTAACCGTGCTGAAAGAATACATGGAAAAAGGATGGCCGATCAAGAAGTGTGGACTCGAGGCTGGCATAGAAGAGTATTGGGAAGTGAGAAATGAATTAAGTTTCATAAAAGGCAGAATATATCGCAATCATAGAGTTGTTCCACCCAAAAGCCTCAGGAAGAAGGTCATTGACTTAGCACATGAAGGCCACCTAGGGCGCAGCCTTACTAAAGCCAGTGTCAGATCCAGTTTCTGGTTCCCAAGGATGCATGCCATGACAGAACAAGCCGTTAAGGACTGTGAGGCATGCGCCAAAAGCGACAAATCTAAGGCTGTGCAGAAGGCACCATTATCTCCAGTAAAAGTGCCAACTAAACCATGGAGCAAGCTGGCCATGGACATTATCGGACCCATGCAGGAACTAGGTGAAAGGAGGAGGTTCATGCTGGTTTTAATTGATTACACAACTCATTGGATCAAGCAGAAGTTTGTCCACACTGTCACCACAAGGGTGGTGATCGAGTTTTTGAATGGAGTATTTGTCGAAGAAGGCATTCCAGTGACTTTGGTGACAGATAACGGAGTGCAGTTTTGCTCGGAGGAGATGCGTGCATTCCTCAAGGGTTTGGACATCAAACATGAGACCACAGCTTTATACTGCCCTAAAGCCAATGGTCTAGTCGAGCGAGCAAACAGATTCATAAAAGAACATATCCAATTAGCTGCAACTAACGGACACGATATAGATGGGTCCCTTAGAAGGTGTCTGTGGGCATACCACACCTCCCCAAGTAAGGTCACAGGCATTTCACCCTTTGTAGCGTTGCGTGGGAGAGAACCCTGCACCAAGTTGAATCCTAGTTGGCTGAGTGGGGGTGAGCCCAGAGTAGTGGATCATGAAGCAATGGCAGAGAAAGTCCAACTCCACCAAGACAATTACAAGCGGTGGTATGATACTAAACATGGGGTGAAGGATTCCCAGTGGGCGGTAGGTGACAAGGTACAAGCCAGGAAGAACATCAAGGTGGGAGCCACCCAAAGCAAATACTACATGCCCTGTAAAATTGTTAAAGTGCTTAAGAATGTGGTTCAACGTGAGAATGGTCAATGGTGGAGCTTTGACAAAATTGTAACTGCGCATGAGTAAAGTTCTGTGTTCAGTTTTCCTTCAAATGGAGACGCAGTACAGTTCTGTCCCACCTCGGTGGGTCCCTTTCCTTGTTCTGTGTCACCCCTATGGAAAGGAGATGTGTTGTATCTTTATCCCCATTTGGTATGCTCCATCCACCCCTTCCCTTATGACCCAGTTGGTATTCCCTGCCCTGAAGCATTGTATGGTTTCTAAGCCATATAAAAATACATACATAAATATACAGGCTAAAATACTCAACTGGTGTTTCTAAAATATGCCTACCCCAATGTACCTAACCTAAGTCTAGTACGAAGGAAGAAGTAAGTATTTGTGTAGCATTGGCTTTGTTGTTTTTGCCAAGAATCTACCAAAGGTTTCTCTAGGTTCTAATCCGCTCCATACCTTAGTCAGAATGAAGGAGGTCTGGTATCTCAGTCTCGGGACTCGATTTCCCAACACCCCGCAAGGGGAGCTTTTAAACACTGGAGCTGGTTTCTCGGCAGGAGAAGGGCAGCCTCTTGATCAGTGCGTCAGCTGGAGAGTCGGCTTCCTTCGGCACTTGCTGTAGTGAGCTGCGTCGGGCAAGTAGATAGTCAAACCGCTCAAAACCACGTTTCTTGCTAGAGCAAGTGAAGGGATATTTGTACCTTGAAGTTGTTTAGGAATGCCATAATTTGACGTAAAGTCGGGCATATGAATGTCAGGAAAGAACCCCTAGGGAATAGTTATTTGCAGAGTACATGAGTTCTTGGACAAATCAATATTCAAGCAAGGGGAAGTTCCCTAACTGCTTAAGCCGATTTTCTAGGGAATCGTTGCGACGTTTGGTACAGGTGGAAGTAGCCATGACTGTATTTGGGTAGCATGGGCGATGCCTAAATAAGGGATTGATTTCTATGCCTATATAAGGGCAATGTGAATTGTACCTATATAATGGCATGAATCGGGAAAATTCACTCTGAGCTCTAAACGCCACACAACACATCAAAAAACAAGTTATGTGTTTCTCTAAACATAATAAAATACTGAAAAGGCACACTTTTCCCTGGAAATTGGGCGAGCAACCACTGGCCTGGGTAGCTTCCTACAAATTGGTTGCAAGCTCACCTTTAAGCAACACATGGAACAAGGATGCACGAAAGCCAAACAACTGTTATTCGCCTTCAAAATCTTGAGGAAAAAGGTCATAGGTTGCTCTTCCGGTCACCTGTTAAAAGTGATCGTGGCACAATTTCACCTTCCATCTCATATGGCTCGGAAATACTGAACACTAAAGATGCTACAACATTAAACACAGCACAATTAACATTTTTTAAAAGTCTGTTCTTAATACTGTTACACACCTCACAGGAACAAATTTGTGTAGAATTCGGACTAAAAAATCAGATCATGGCCAGACAAGGTGCCCTAGTAAAGTATTATTGGAGGATGAGGGAGGCAGAAGACAACACCCGAGCCCACCACAGTTGGGTTCAGATTGAAAATCAAGCAACACTAGCTAACTCAACCACAACAATCCTGAAGGAATCTTTGTCGGCATTACAGCTAGAGGAGGCCTTGTTGACCCCAGCAACATATTTTGGATTCAAAATAGTGGTAAATAATGCAATCAAGCGGGTCTCTTTTCTAACAGATAAAATGATCTTCGCAAAAACATCACGTCTGGGCTGTGATACCAGCCTACCAGAGGCTGAAGCTGCAACAGTACCTGATTGAACACTTCTCCCACTATAATAAAAGCACTACTTGATGTTGATACGAATGGGATCATGCCCCACAAAGGATTTGACCCCGAAATGGAGAATCCAAGGAATGCCGCCTCTCTGGTCAAGGGGAGGAGTCACTACTACATCTACTAGGTATTTGCCCTTTTCTACTGAAAACTCATTCTTCGGGAGATTTTAAAGAAGGTGCAGATAAGAACATGTAGAGCTGCAGTCATCAGGTGTCTTGGAGGGTTTTCAATTCCCCTGTCCTTTTTTTTAAACGTTTACATAAAAAAAAAAAAATTCACAGCAACTCAATGAAACGGATACATAAATTAACAAAAGACCTCAAATAGACACATACTCGGAGAACTTCCCTCATATTCCTAAACCAATATTTTGTTTCTTGATCCCTTTAACAGAATACAAACTGAACTCTTAATTAAATCAATTATACATCTTTGCCCTCCATCGTTCGAAGGGGGGAGGTTCAGCCTGTAACCAATCCATCGCAATACATAATCGAGCAACCGCCATTGCTATAAACTACAAATGTCTATGTATGTATATATATAGGGGAGTGCCCTTGCCCACTTCGGGTCCCATCCCAAAAAGCATATTTGTGGATGTTATGCCAATGTTTACTCCTATAACTCTGGTCAAATATTGCTCAATGTGTTGAATATAATTTATCAAACAACTACATGAAAAAAAGATGTGCAATATATCTGCATTGCCCCCCCGCACCAAAAACATTTCCCATCTTGCCCCGTCCCCCATTTACACATACGTGCCGGAGTGTAGTATAAATTAAAAAAAGTTTTAAAGCATTAAGCTTTCAAATTCGTAGACAGCAAGGTCTCCCTAGATCTAATTATGGCATCCTTTAAACTTACATTATCGATGCCCGGAATTGCAGCCCATTTGGCATTGTTTATCCAGGTCATCCTTTCTATATGACAGCATTAATTGATATATCATCCCAATTTTAACCTGGCGTTGGACAGCAGTTACTACTGGACTGGAATCTGATCTAACTTTTTTTCCGAAAAATAAAATCTCTAAGCTGAAGAAACTTGAAAAATTGATTTTTAGGCAAATTATACTGATGGTGTAATTCTTCATAAGACTTCAAAAAACCATAGTTACAGAAAAAATCCCCCAATTGAACTACACCCTTAGCCCTCCAGCCCAGAGCAATAGTATCCCAAAAAATAGGGGGAAGAAGCGTTACAGCATTTGTTGGGCTATAGCGAGACAGTTTCTCAGGTAGACAGATTTTCTGAATTTGTTTCCACACATTAAAGGTTGATATCAACACCTTAAACCTTGTACGCTTGTAGTAGCTGTCGTCAGTTTGTTTAAAAAAGCATTGATGTGCCTCCGGACCCAACAAAATCTGAAAAATGGACGGCGACTCTGCAATTTTGCCAATATCTTCTCCCGTTAATAAAATACGCATTTTTAACAAGAAACAAGCATAGAAAAAAGCAAAATCAAGAATAGCGAGCCCCCCTCCCCTGGTCAATTGGTAAGGTCAAAAATCTCATGGCTCGTCTAGGTTTACCCGGAGCCCAAAGAAATTTAGAACAAATAGACTGTAAACGCTGCAATTGTGCCACAGAAATTTCCAACGGTATGGCTCGAAAAACATACAACACCTTAGGTAGGACATTCATTTTAATAATATTTGCTCTACCTATCAGAGTGAGTTGTAGTCTGGACCACTTATCCAATGAGTCCTGAATGCTACGTAATAGTGAGGTCCTGTTAACATTAACCAAATCATACATAGATGATCTAATTCTGATACCCAGATACATCACTTCTTTTACCACGCGGGTATCATGCATAACCACCTGATAAGTAATTAAGACCCGTGTCTTGATAACGTTTAATTTATAGCCAGATACCTGACCAAATGATAATGCCAGTCGCTCAATCTCTTGGAGCGCTAACACAGGATCAGAGGTAGTTACTGCGATATCGTCTGCATATGCAAACACTGAGTAAGATGCATTATGAACCTTAAAAGGCTTAATGAAAGAGTTGTTGCTTAATTGTTCTGTGAACAGATTTATGTAGAGTGCAAACAGTAATGGGGAGCAGGGACATCGCTGCCTTGTGCCTCGAGTAATGTTAACTGTTTCGGAATGTAGACCCATTGATGTAATCCGGGCGACCGGTGATGTGTACAAAACTTGTATGGCATTCATAAACCGTGTACCAAAACCCATCCGTGACATCAGCTCCCACAAGTAAGCCCACTTCACACGTTCGAACGACTTTTCTGCGTCCAATAATATAAGGCCTAGTTCCCTCTTTTCCGTCTGAGGAACATCAAACAGCGTCACCACTTTGTTGACGTGATACCATACTGCGCTCAGGAATAAAGCCATGTTGGTTATGAGAGACTAAGGGGGTAATGACTTGAGACAATTGGGTGGCTAAAATCTTTGAATATATTTTGCTGTTGCAATTCATTAAAGAAATTGGCCTATAGGACCCCACCAGTTCAGGGCCTTTGCCTTTTTTGCCAAAAACCACAATGGTGGCTTCTGGCCATGATTTGTGGGCAGATCCATTCTGTGCTACCCTAAATGTGCGTAGCATATCATCTTTTAAGACACTAAAAAAGAGCTTATAGATTTCTGCTGGAAGTTTCAGGTCCAGCAGCTTTCCCTAAGGCTAATCCATTGACAGCTGCTTCCAGCTCTTCCATAGTGATCGGCCCATCTACAATCTCCCTTTCACTAATCTCAAGTTGAGCTATAGCCCCATCCATACTATATGGGATAGATATATTATAAGGTAACTGTCCCGCATACAATTCGGAATAAAACTGATGGAAAATAGCTAAAATCCCTTTGGGATCCTGACAAACCACTCCGGCATTATCCTTTAACCCAGCAATGAGTCACCCTGATTCTTTCATACGTAGACGCAGCGCTAGGCACCGACCAACAGTTTCACCAAATTTGTGAACTTGTTTTTTATGGACCAGATATTTCCTAGCAATGTCCGCATTCCAAACTCCCTTGATTTTGGACCTCGGTACCTCCGCAACGTCCTCTAGTGCTTCTAAGTTTCCTGCCTGTACAGTGGCCCCCTGTATTAATTTATTTTCTGCTTCTCTTAATCTCATATATAGCTCCTGTATCTCCCGCTTTCTTTTCCTGTTCTGATAACTAACAAAGCTTAATACCTCACCTCTGAAGCATGCCTTGAATGTGTCCCATACTATGGCTTGTTGCGTAGTATACCCATTGATGGAGAAAAATTATTTACTCCACTTGGACATCTTTCTCTGGAAATCTTCATTCAAACATAATTTGCGATCAAAAGAAAATGTTTTGACCGGCAGAGCCAAAGCCGGAGCAGGAAACCCATGCACAATTGGGGAATGATCAGATGTGATTCTAGGCAACGTTTGAATAATTAGTGAGGTTGACAGAAAAAAATAATCTAAGCGCGCAAACATTTTGTGGGGGAAGGAATAATAAGTATACCCTGGATCTGCTAGGTTTAGATAGCCCCAGGCATCTACTAACCCATGCTCTATTACCAAGTTATGCAATGCTTCAAATACTTTTTGTTTGCGTCCCTTATAATCCCGGGGTTCCTTCTTCAATTCTCCTGGAGATAAAGAGATATTAATGTCCCCACATATTATTGGAGGTGTCCCCCACGTTGCTAGCTCTGCATTAAGCTCTATAAGGACTAAATGGTCATCGAAGCTAGAGCCATATATTGTACATCTGAAAGAAACAGGTTAGTATTAGATGTTAGGCTTCACCTTAGCGACGGGGAGCTCAAGGCTCAAGGCCTTGGCAGCCCTCATCAGTACCACCGAATAGGCAGCCCCAGCCTCCGACGCCACAGTGGGAGGCGAGACAAACCCAGGGTTAGGCGATTCGTCCAGACCACTGGCATCACCTAAATCACCAACCCAGTCCACATCGTACTGGCATGCTCGTGACAAAGGGTCCTCAGACCCCTCCCAACCCTCTCCATAATCGTCCTCATCGCCATAGTTCGAGTCAACGATATAGACCGGCTCCTCGGAGCCAAGGGGCCCCAACGGCGCCGGACTCTGCGTCGGACGACGCCGGTCCGACTCCGCGTCAGGAGTCAGAGAGGGAATGGGGGTGGCACCGCGCGGCGCCGGCGCCCCGACGCCGGCCGGAACCGACGGCGGAGTCACGGCGCCGCGCGGAGGCAGTACCACGGGCTGCCCCGATGGAATCGGTGCCGGAGAGGCCGGTTGACCAGCCGGCGACGACCCTGAAGGGCCCAGCGGTGCCGGGGCCGGAGCACCCGGCGGCGTCGGGGCAGGTGCACCCGAACCGCTCGGGCCCCCAGACGGGACCGACGGGCCCGCAGGCGCCGGAGGAGACATCGCCCTCATAGCCATGAGGAACTCCTCAATCTCCTCGCGCGACGCGCCTTCCCCAGGGACCGACGGGTATGGGGCGGACGGCGTCGGCGACCCACGCGGGGGTGGGGCCACCCGAACCCCCAGCCGCATCACGCGGGCGTCGGGGGGAGTCGGGGGTACGGTGACGACGCCCCGACTTCTTGTGTCGCTTACCTGAGGAACCGGAGGAATGGTGACGACTCCCGGAGCGCTCATGGCGGCTCCGCGATCGCTCTCTCGACCGCTCCCTCGACCTCCGGCCGGACCGGGACCGCTCTCGACGCGGGGCCGACACCCGGAGCTCGAGCAGCTTGCGGGACCGCTCCCGCCTAGCCTTACTCGTCAAGGCCCGGCAGTCGTTGCAGGACTCCACGTCGTGGTCCGCGCCCAGACACCGGAGGCAGAGTCGATGGTGGTCGGTGACCGACATCATGCGGTCGCACCCGTCGCAACTTTTAAAACCGGGCATCCTACCGGCACCTGAAAGAGTTAGATGTAACAAAAACTTGGTCAAAAGACCGGAGTACTGCTCTTCGGATCTGCGCTAACTGGCGCGGAAAAAAGAAGAACTGACGTCAGCGCGCGGAGGCGGCGTCTATATACTCCAGCGACGTCATCACGGCGCACGACGCCGACGACGCGGAGCCGCAGGGGACGCCTGCAGACGACGCCTACCGACGCGCAGGGGTACTGCTACGCAAAAGTTTCCGGATCCAGACTGACGCCTGGGGATATTCTAAGGTAAGGAATCTAATACTAACTACTGTTTCTTACAGATATATCGTTACCGAAGGTAAGTAACTTGTTCAAAGGGTATATTTAATATCCCCTATTAGGCACTCCACAATGGCCCAGCTCCCTGCTATATCAGCCAGGCTGCGGCCCACAGTAACTAAATTTGATTTTGCTAAAATCGCTACCCCCTAATTCAATGATGATTGTTGAGAAGCAGCAATTAAAGAAAACCCCAACGTTTCTAAAGTCACCCGCTGTGACCAAGGGATGTGTGTCTCTTGGAGACACACCAGGTCTGGATAAATACTACGCAACTCTACTGAGATTCTATTTCTTTTATGCCAATTATTAAGACGACAGATATTAAATGAGCAGATCCTTACCCCCTAGATGTCATAGTAGTGGACTAGCACCGTCATACTGACACATTTTGCTCTATAGCCTAGACTTGTAGTGTAGTTCCTATATTCCCAATAGGCTCTGCGCATTGGAATAACATATACTATAGTTTAGATGTAGGACTGAGGTCGACTAGGGCTCTATCGTATATATTAGACTTAATTGTGAGTGCCAGCTAGCTCAGAGGTCACTAGAAACTTTCTCGAATTCACAAGAAGGGATTAGTTTCTGACAACCGCATAAACAGGACAACTTTGTTTCCCAAGAATAAGAAATCAATCTCTAGAGTCTTGGAAACAATAGATAACTATTTTACTCAAGTCAATCGTGCATGCTTCGTTTCACCAGAGTTGCTGAGAAAATAGAGAGATGGGCGTTTTCAATAAAAAGTATTTATTGAACAGTCTTCTTTCTCAAGCATAAGAAATGTACTGCTACAATCGTAATACTGGTTATAAAGTACAAGGCATATAATACGAAAAGTATTATAAAGTAGTTCTGTAAAAGCATGATATGGTTTCTAAGCCATAAATTGCCTAAAACATATAAAATACATACAGTGATAAAATAATGACTAAGAGTACTCAACTGGTGCTTCGAAAATACGCCTACCCCGGTGAACCTAACCTAAGTCTAGTGCAAGGGAAGAAGTAAGTAAGGAGTAGCTTAAGTTTAGTATTTCTCTGCCAAGAGTCTGTTCAAGAATTCTCTAAGGTCTAATCGGCTCCATACCTTGGTTTAGAATGAAGGAGGTCTTGTATCTCTATCTCAGGACTCGATTTCCCAGCAACCTGCAAGGGTAGCCTGGAAACACTGGAGCTGGATTTCCCGGCAGGAGAAAAGACAGCGTCTCTCAGTGCGTCAGCTGGAGGGTCGGCTTCCTTCGGCACTTGCTGCTGCAGGGCGTCGGGCAAGTAGTAAGTCGATCTACTCCAAACCACCGTGTGTTTGTCTGGGCAAATCTAGGCATATTTATACTTTGAAGGTGCCGAGTTTGACGTGTGATTGGACTTAATAACGTCATCAAAGACTCAGTTCTTCGAAAAGTCCATGATTTCCTAGATAAATTAGTATTCAGGCAAGGGGGAGTTCCTAACTGCTGATGGCGTATTTCTCTAAGAAATCGTTGTTGATTCTTGGAATTTAATGGAAGTAGCCATGCCGTATTTGGGCTGCATAGGCTCAGTCTAAATATGGTAATGATTTCTATGCCTATATAAGGATCGCACAATCTACACCTATATACGGGCATGAATCGGGAAAAATTACACTAGAGTCCTAGATTTGTTTACAACAGACTAACATCTCTAACTTTATTACTTCCTTGAGTTACTGTTATTTTTTTTGTCCCTTCTCCCCCCCCCCCCCCCCCCCTCAGTGCCCTACCCCAACCCTAACCCTTTCCCCATCCCTGTCCCAGCTCACCAACCCTCCCCCCCCTCCCCCCCTGAGCAAGGCTTTAGGACACACGGTCCTGTAGATGCAGGTGATCGTACTCCCTCTTGCCCCTAATCATGATTATATCCAAACACAGTAATTACACAAATGAGAATAATAACATTAATCGATTAACCACAATTGACCTAGCGCTACATTGTGCTATAACGAAGATAAACTAGCTCCTTAGATTGATTTAAAAAACTCCTTAGCCGAACTTTCGTTAGAAAAGAAATGTGTGCGATCTTTAAAGATCACTTTCAGTTTTGCTGGGTTCAGCAAGTATGCTTGCGCACTTTTAGCCTGAAATCCAGCAATCCACTTGCGCAGCTGCCATCTAAGCTCTACCCAGATCTTTTTTTGTTAGGCCGTGCAGAACGATACACATCCTCCCGTGCCAAACAACTATTAAATGCAATCAGAAAAGGGTAGGGCGCTCCTCCTGCTGAATATTGCTAGAACCAACCACAACACGCCTATTAAATGGAAAGTGATGTGCTCTTTCAATTTCACGGTCCCAGTCCCATTTAGACAGTTCCGGGAAGGATTTAGTAAAAAGTTCAACGATATAGCGCTGTGGATCTTGTCCTTCCTTCCCCTCAGGGATCTTAATCACTCTCAGATTGTTCCGGCGCGCACGGTTTTCCATATCCACCATCTTCCATTGTAGATCATCCTTGACCGATTGGATAGCAGCAGTTTGGGATTTTTTGGATTTTTGCTGAGCAAGCTCATCCTCTAAATTGGAAATCTGTGCTTCGGTTTCGCTGACTCTAGAGACAAAATCCACCTGTGACTTTGCCATCCTTCGTACAGAGTTTTGTAGCTTCTTACATATGTCCTGGACTCTTTGACTCTCTTCACGTGTTTCAACCCGAAGAGACATAATTATTTGATAAATAAGAGACAGAGAAATCTCTTCCTCCCCCGGCTGTAAATGTTCCAGAGAATCCTGTGCACCTTTAAGCTCATTTAGTTATAAATTTGTACACACAGTGTGAGATTGCCCTTCGTTAAGACCCACAGCGTCCTCGAGGAATGAGCTACTGTGCTCACTACCCTCATTAACGCTCATCTGTGTTGCATACTGCAGTTCTAAATCATCACCTGATGTATTAGAATGGTCGGACATAGAAACAAAAATCTCCAGATTCTGTATCAAGCATCTGCATTTTTTCATCAGATGAGGCACATAGAAGACCACTTGGACACTCCTATGTCTCTAGTGCTATGGCTGTGGTACCCGAACCCAGCGCCTCTGTCCTGGTGCAGTCCCCCCATATATTGTCTCCCCCGGGGTTTATTTCACCATCTCCACGTCCAAACCCAGGCATCACCTGCCCAGGGAGATCAGTACACTGAATACCAGGTGCACAAGACTCATTTATAGAGCTCACATTTGAATTCAATTGCACTAGGTCCTTAACGGTAGGAGGAGGCGCTTTCCCTTTACGCTTCTCTTTATTTGCAGAAAAGATCGCTGGTATTTTCTTCTCACCCCATTCTTTAGGTTTGTTTGTACCAGACTCCATAGCTGCGCCAATATTGTTCCCGGTTTTCCCAGAACCTTCTCCTATATTGTCTCTCACCACCAAGTTGGCACTGTTACCATCTATATTCACCATATCAGTATCAGGTGCGCGAGGTCTGCCGCATGCTCCTTTAGGGGGCATCGTAGAAATCTTTCTGCCACATTACCACACCTTGCGTCAGAGTTCCAAGTCTCCCAAGAAATACCACAAACTGCCAGAGAGCAACTGAAGCCCAGTACACTGTCACAAGAAAAAAAACTGGCTAGCAACCTCCTACCTTTCACTCCTGCTACTGTAGAAAGCTCTGGAGAGTTGAAGTCTGAGTCAGAGAGTCGGCCAGTATCCACACTGTAGCTCAGCCCAGCGTCCACACAGGCAGAGCGGAGCGGAGCGACGGCTCTAGAAAGTTGGAATCCGAGTCGGAGAGACACCCAGTATCCACACTATAGCCCAGCGTCCACACAGGCAAAGCGGAGCGAAATCCAGTGATGAGCGTTAAAGCGTTAGAGTTCCGGTCACAGAGCAGCGGCTGCTGAGCTCGGTCAGCTCTCCTCGCAGGTAATAGAGTCCAGTTTCCTGCCGCCAAGCCACTCAACAAAGCAGGGAAGCCGAGAAGCCGCTGTGAGCCGCCACTGGCTGCCGTAGGTAAAGAAGCAACAATGTAGCGATGTAGCAAGCTGTTACAAGCGTCCACAACGGGTGCCATCTTGCCTTTTTTCTCGATTCCCCTATCCGTAGTGCCATAAAATTCTGGGCAATAGCAGCAAAGGAGCTGTAAAACATCGATTCAAGCAAAGCAGCCAATAAATAATCTGCTGGCTCACTTTTTTTAAATGCATTGTTATACCTGTTCTTGAATTGTGGTCGTGATTCTAAGGCCTTTTATGTTTTTAAAATGTTCATTTAAAGTACAATGTTTTATGATGGTTTGCCATCCTTTTATGATTTTTAAAAAATCAATAAAAGTATATTTGTCCGACTGGTTCAATTTCTCTAATATTTAGGTGTGATTTATTCTTTTAGTATTTCTGGCTTATTCATTCATTTCAGGAGTACTGAAAGAGTAAGTCACACCTACTTGCTGGAAAATAATTGTGAATCAAGCCAGCTGAATCACAAGAAGCCGGATTTGATTTTGTTGCTAGGTTCCCTTTGTTGGTAGACATAGATTTGGATCACCTGAGACTTTGTACCGTATACTATATCACGCTCTCAAACAAATTCAAATGTAGACAAAGTTTTCATCTGGAAAAGTCTTTGTAGAGTAGAGCCCTCATCATGCACCGTTGACAGGCTGCATTATAGTCAATGCTTGCCTGCAAATGGAAGTGTTATTCTATATACCATTGGTAAGTCACTAGCTTTCAGAAACAAAGTGGAACATCATGCTAATTATCAAATCAAAGGGCCCTCAAATTTTCCACACATACTCTACCCGATGTAATCTAAATGGGTTATGATAAATGTACACTAATTCGTTTTTGCAATTGAGTAACAGGTGCCTACTTTCGAGCTTGTACATCATCATTGTAATACAGTTTGTAACTAGTGGTCAGTCAATGTTTGGTTTCTTAACTAATATGAAATCACATCTACTAATTTATTTTTTCCCTGTATCAACTGGTGAGTGTGATGTCTTCTGTAATCTTAGTATTCTCCTTATATTAATTCAGGATATCCAAAAATATATTTTATTGGTAGTAAGTAGAATATGTCTATTTAGTGAGCGGTTGATGAGTATACTACTGACCAACAGCTGAGCCTACTAGGGCTTTAAATGTTTAGTTAGTTTGAGCGCCTGCTGCACAAATACAGCAAGAACTCGGAGGGAAAATCCAAAACAAATGGTGAAGGCCAACTGCACCATCATAACTACTTGTTTTTAGATAGCACTTCATACCACAATTCGGCTGTTTTTAAGACCTGCAAATAACAATTTACGATGCTTTGTTTACCGACCTCACTAGATAGAAGGTGGAGTTAGTCTTGCCCAGGATTTGAAGTAGTGGCATACATATCACATCATATTTACAAACTACTAATCCATCCTAATGTCTGAATGGCATGGCATGAAAAGGAAAAACGAAGGCAGGAGGTTTTGCCTCGAGACATAATTGATGTTTTTGGGCAAATCGGCATATGCCCATCTACCTCAAACTATAAATGTGTAAATATATAACATCGATGTATACGGTCATTGTTCCCATGGTCCCCCGGATCCCATGCTGGTTTTGTAATCTAACAAATCTAGACACATGCACGGTATTTACGTCTGATTATTGGTAACCTGGAATAATCCTGGGTATTTTCCTGTCTGGAATTACAATTACTGGGGATTTCAATAATTATGTGGATGGGGGAAATAACAGGATTACAGGGTTTTGGGGAATATCATGCTGAAATGGTATTTGTGTGCTAGTTCCTGATTACTTTCCCCTGGTATTTTACACAGATTTTGGCTATTTGCAGAAACAAAAATGAATAATTCCGATGAGCCTGGTAACTGTTGCTAATGGAACAGTCCGTATTCATGGGCCATTTATGAGGTCCTTTGTTTTTTAGATGTTCCTACTTCTATCAGAAATATTCTCTAGAAAGTACTCTACTGATCTTTTAATAATATTTCTCAGTGCACTTAGCTGTGTGTTTCAGCACACATTTTTTCGTGTAGCCTTTTTATTTTCAGACCCTACGTAATGGCTGTTCCAGCTACACATAATCGTTTATAGGTTATGTTGCTAATAGATTAATAACTAAAACAATATTTGCTGTCTAGATGCATGCAATATGAACCAATATGACAAAAATATGTCCTATATTAAAATACCTTCAATTCACTGGAATGCAAAAAGAACAATTGATGGACAGAATGCAGAACAATGTCATGCATTCACCCCAGTACAAAGATCTGGGCCTAAATCCATTGTTTTTTTTGCTCACAATACCATTCCAGTTTGAACCCAGTCATATGCAAATCAGTCTTGACCCTGTGCCTCATGGTAACAGTCCAGCCCGGACTGCCAGGCCAAGTCCTTCATGGACTGGAAACAAGCATTCTAGGACTGGTTTCGGGGTTTCACCCCTCATCAGCCAGAATAGCTTGACTCCAGTGCCATGGAGAGCCAAGACATACATTTGGGCATACCCTTCCCACTTGGGGTGACAAATGCAAAAAGAACAATTGATGGACAGAATGCAGAACAATGTCATACATTCACCCCAATACAAAGATCAGGACTTAAATCCATTGTTTTTTTGCTCACCATGCCATTCCGGTTTTACCCCGGCAATATGCAAATCAGTCTTGACCCTGTGCCTCATGGGAACAGTCCACCCGAACTGCCAGGTCAAGTCCTCCCTGGATTGGACACAAGCATCCTAGGACCAGTTTCAGGGTTTCTCCCCTCATCAGCCAGAATAGGTTGACTCGAGTGGCAGTGACAATTCAAAACCTAGATCTGCATTCTATAGGAATTAACAATATCTTTTGAATAGTAGTTGCTACCTCCCTCATTAAGAGGGGGGAAGGCGGAACACCCAGCGCCCTATTTGACTAACTGCCACTGGGTCCAGGTTCAGTAATATTGACCCACAAGACCTCTGAGGTCTTCTATTGCAAATCTTATTTTATTTCATGCTATATGAAGTCTTTCTGTGACAGCAAGTCCGTTGATGTGTTAGCTGCACATCTCTGGATTAATCTTCCTGCTCTTATAAAAGATTTGTATCTCATTGAGGGGTGTGGAATTTAATAAAATATCTACTTGTCCATGGGGCAGGTTCCTGTAACAAAATCCACTTGTCCCTTTTGTGCCATGTAGTGCAGCAACAACTTATGGCAGCAATCCCATTATGTATATATGAGCTCTGATCTGTCCTCTCTGATTATGCCAGGGCTCATACCATAGTAGTGTTTAAATACTTGCAATCCCCTTATGTTGCCACATTTCTGCAGGTCTTCATACTGGGGCTGAAGGTAGTGGTGAGCAGTAGTTCCAGGGTTAGAATGCCCTTTTGAGTCTGTGTAAACCTACTAACTTGCATGTTTTAAGGGTTTTCAACAACTCTTCTTTAATCTTTTCTCTTACTGAGAAATGTTGGAAATTTACTCCGGACAATGGCAGGCATAAACCTTCTTCCAGAGTTGGTAAAAAAGTGGTTGGAGGGAAAGTGAACTTGCAAACACTGAAATATCGCGTGAGCAAATCTACACATGCATATTTGCAATTGCTATAATGCAGCTAACAAATATTTTCTAGGAGTACTATTACTTGTCCTTCTTATGTAAATTCTCTCTCTCTCTCTCTCTCTCTCTCTCTCTCTCTCTCTCTCTCTCTCTCTCTCTCTCTCTCTCTCTCTCTCTCTCTCTCTCTCTCTCTCTCTCTCTTTTTTTTCTCTCTCTCTCTTTTTTTTTTTCTCTCTCTTTTTTTTCTCTCTCTCTCTCTTTTTCTCTCTCTCTCTCTCTTTTTCTCTCTTTTTCTCTCTCTCTCTCTCATTTACGTAGAGCACTCACCCTAATAATAAAGGCTTTCAGTTAATGAACCATAAGTACTAGTTTGAACTGCATCGACATCTGGACAAAAATATTACTTTAACTGCAGACAGTGCCCTTCCCTGATCCATAATGTGGTACAATAAACTGGCAGCCAAAGGGTTTGTGCTGGAGGGGGTTGGGCCTACATGTTCCAAGGACAAAATACACATGAAAACTTGTTGCCCTTGATCCCAAACATGTCCTGGGCATCAAGCTATAGGAATTCCACATCCCTGCTCATTGTCAGGAAAAGGCTCAAAACCCACCTCTTCAGTTGATATTATCATTCTCACTTTTTACCTGTAGTGCCACACGACCTGCTGATGTTTGTCAAGCTTTATTCTTTCAGGGTAACATAACATACACCAAAGGACAGAGAAGGAGATGCCTTTCTGAAGGATGGCTTAAGAGCTTCAATTTTAAACTATTCGTCACTTTGTTTGGCTTGGGCTTCACTCTTTGGCCACCAAGTAGGATAATGTGTGGGTCTCTTCACCTGCTATATTGAATGTTGTAGTAGGACTACTGATGTAGTGGGACAAAACCTGGAACTTTGGAGCAAGCCTTGTTGCTATAGTGAGAACAAATACTTATTGGTGTAGAGAGGAGGAACACACTTGTTGTACAGTAGAGGAGTTGGATATCCTCTGTAAAAATAGAAGGTGTACACCAAGCCCTACTGGCTGGAGAAGTACACCTCTATGGAATCAAGACCTATCCGGGAGCCTTGTGACCCCGGCAGCTCAGCTGTCCTGATGTACAAAAGCTGCTCAGATTACAGGGTTTCACAGACACCTGTTCCTCAAGTCAGCTTTCACGGTATCTGGTCAACCAGCTGTTACAGTGCTTGTGTTACCACTCCCCCATTCCCAAAGGATCAGGAGATCTTGTGTCTGGCTAAGGGAGGTAAGCATGGTTCTAGAATGTTAAATCCTCTCTCTAGTCTTTAGATATTGATATTGACCCAAAAGTGGCGAATTTCAAGTGGGTATTTTGTACGGCTCTGGTGCCAGTGGGCTTTCAGTTTTGTAGGTTCCCCAACCATCTGAACATTTTGACTACAAATGGTATTATCCATGATACGGAGCCTTTAACCACAAGGATGCTGCAAATATTTCTCTGCTGTGCTGTAGATTCTGCTTTCCCATTGTTCATGACGAGCTCAGCTCGTCATGAGTGTACAAGAGGTGTACTGCATGACGAGCTGAGCTCGTCATGAGCATGGAAGGGGTTAAAAATCTGTACCCCTTCCAACTTTATATTGAGGACTGATCCACTACTACACCTGCCACCCTCACCAGTTGGGTTCTTAACTGGTTCTGAAAGTCGTTTTATTTAGTGACTGGAATGAGATGCGGAGCGTCAGCCTAGTGATTTGTGCAATGTTGCACCAAAATCAGGAGCCTTTGAAAGGTCTACTTAAGACAAGTCTAGATTGATACATTGTAAGATTTTGAGAGCTATAGATGTTCTGTAGACTGAAGCATCAAAATACTTTGTAAATGCTATAGTGTAGTCTGAAAGCTGATCTAAGCACAGATCTGTTAGTTTTCATTGGCCATATAGTGATTTGTCTAGAAAAGCTAAGACCTTATGCAGAAGTTCCATACAACATTTGTTCTATCTCTACCTTACAATGTATCATTTTCTTTTTTTTTTTTTTTTTTGGTTAAAAACTTTTATTGAGTAATCGAATAAGGGTCACAAGGATGGGCCTACAACCACACGGGCCGGCCGCTAAAATCAAGGCACAATGTAAAAAACATACGATCACTCCCGTGGTCAGGCATAAATCAGATACCAAATGTTACTCGAAAGATAGAACAGGACACAACCATTTTCTGTTATATACATACAAAAACCAACGAACTACAAAAAGCAGAATGCATACTAATCAAAGTCAGCCCAGAAGGCGGAGGGGAAACTCACTAATCAGAGAAACGAAATCACAATCAATGGGACTCGACAAGGTGGGAAGGGGGGACAGCGGGGAGGATAGGCAAATCATAGAACAGCATGAGAAATTTCGGGAACACCAGCCTAGGGAGACAGGGTAACATCGGGTGCGTCAACCAGGGGAGGAGTACAAATATTCCCACGATATTCGTTCCACTGACCCCAAATCTTCGTCCACGCCCTGGGTCTGCCCCTAGCTACATAGACTGTCTTCTCGCGGAACATGGACCAGTCCATGTTGTCCTCCCATGCCGAGACATCAGGAGGTCTAGATGCGCCCCAGAGTTGCGCAATGTCCCGCTTTGCAACCATGTATCCCAAGGTCGCCCATCTGGTCTGGGCCACAGAATAGTCGGTGGGTTCCCACACATTCAACAGGCATCGTCGGACCTCAGGCAGTAGGGCAATCCCAGTCACAACAGTCATCACCGCAAGCACATCAGTCCAGTAGGCCGCCACCCCCGGGCGCTCCCAAATAATATGCAGAAATGTAGCACTCATCCCACATCCGCGTTTGCATAGACCGTCCGGGGAAAAACCCATCACAACCAGACGCGGACCCGTAACATACACCCGGTGGAGGATCTTAAGCTGAACCAAACGTAGACGGGCAGGGATGGCGACCTCTTTCGGAGAAGAGAGTGCCGACTGCCAATCCTCGTCATCTAACTCCAGCCCGTCGCCGACCCAAACCTCCCTAAGTCGGACAAGTAAGTCGGCGCGATTATTAATCAGCTTCTTGTAAATCAGGGAGATAGTGCTATCAGGAAGGTGGCCATCCAGAATGCGATCCTCGAGAGGGGAGGACTCGGGGAGGGCCACACCAGGAGTCAGAACAGAGGCCAGGGCATGGCGAACCTGCAGATACCGAAAAAATTCCCTATCACTCAAGTCATATTCGGTCCGAAGGGCCTCGAAGGACTTCACTCTACCGTTCACACAGACATCTCCCACTCTACATATTCCAATCATATCCCAGCGGTCAAAGCCCTTAGTAGACCAGAGACATCCCAAACGCTCAGAAGCATAAAGCGGAGTCGCCAGTGTCAGCCGATTCTCCCATCCCAGACTCACATTCGCGGCGCGCCACACACTGACTGCAATCCTGGACGGGCCCGTAAGATGGCGCCCAGCCGACTTGGAATAAAGCGCTCTATTAAAATCCCCTCCCGGTAGCTGGAGTCTATCCATTTCAAAGGCCGGATCCCGACCCGGGGAATACATTGCGTGGTTAATGGCAGACAGTTGGGTAGCCCAATAATATCTTTTGATATCAGGGAGCGCCATGCCCCCGTCATACCAAGGGATGGTAAGTTTCGCAAGGGCGATACGTGGACGCCCGTCCCAAATCAATTGCCTTTGGAGACTCTCAATCTCTCGGAAATAGGTAGCGGGAACGTCATCATAGGAATTCTGAAGTGCGTATAGGAATCGTGGCAAAGACATCATTTTGAAAAGGGCAGCCCTGCCCAGAGGAGACAGGGGTAACTTACGCCAGTGGGCCACATCCAGTCGCAGTCTAAGAAGCGGGGGGAGGAGATTACATTCAAACCGGAGTGAGGAGTCCAGCGTAATAAAGATCCCCAAATATTTGAAGCCGGACTGGACAACCTGGATAGGAAATCTATCCGGCAACGGGGGCAGAACACCCGAAAGAACATACACACAGGACTTAGCCCAATTAATAACCAGACCAGAGTTAGCGCCAAACGAAGTGAGAACGTCAAATAGGACATTTAAAGATTTGCGCGGGGAAGTAAGGTAAAGAAGAATGTCATCCGCGTAAAGCGAGACGCGATCCTCAAAATCTGGTGACCAACGGATCCCTTTGAGTGAAGGCTCCCATCGAAGCCACGCAGCTAACGGCTCCAAAGCAAGAGCAAAAAGTAGAGGAGACAAGGGGCACCCCTGTCTGGTCCCCCTACCAAGGCCAAAGGGAACAGAAACTCGACCGTTAACCACAACCTGCGCCAAGGGTTCGGCGTATAACAACTTCACCCAACCAATAAACCCAGGACCGAAACCAAATTTCTCAAGAGCCGCCCAAAGATAGGGCCACTCTATCGTATCAAAGGCCATCGAGGCATCTAGCGAAGCCAAAATGGCCGGCTCCGTCAGAAGCCCCGCCCTCGCAATGGCTCCGTGGAGACGACGCAGATTAAGAGCCGTGTTACGATGCGGGATAAATCCGGCTTGGTCTGGATGAATCAAACTGCTAATAACCGTCAGGAGGCGGGTAGCCAGGAGCTTAGCCAGAACCTTGGGCTCAACATTCAACAGGGAAATGGGCCTATAAGACGAACAAAGGTCCCGGGGTTTACCTTCTTTAGGAATAACAACGATCGTAGCCAGACGCTGATCATATGGGAGAATACCCCGCTCCCGGGACTCCAAAAACATGGTACGAAGAAAGGGCGCTACCCTATCAGGACTTAGCTTGTACAACTCAATCGGCAATCCATTCGGGCCCAAAGCTTTGCCCGAACGGAGTGAGCGAATGGCAGTCGCTATCTCGTCCGTGGAAAAAGGGGAGTCCAAAGAGACTCGGTCTAAATCGGAGACACAGGGCAGAGCTATATCACGCAACAAGAGGCGAGAGTCATCCACATCCCGGTCAGACACAGGGGAATAAACCACACGTAAATAGTCCGCAAAACAGTCCACTATTCCCACCGGGTCAGTCACTCTCACACCATTCAGGGTCTGAATCACCGGCACCACACGATTCGCCCTCTCCTTCTTGTCCAACCACGCCAGCAATTTACCCGCTTTGTCCCCCACATCATACAAACGACCCTGTTGCTCCCGAAACATCATTTTAGCCGCATCCGTAACCAGAGACCTATACGCAAATTGTTTCAGACCCAAGGCGAGGAGTTTATCAGGAGTTACAGCCGATTCCAAGTCAGCCTCTATCCCAACAATTTCCCTCTCGAGTTCCACCACCTCCCGATTTCTCGCCTTTTTGGATTCAGCAATAAGGGAAAGGGCCTGCCCGCGGATCACCGTCTTAAAGGCCTCCCATAGGGACACCGCAGAGGAGACGGACCCCTCGTTGTCTAAAAAATAATTGTCCAACGACTTGATCAAGAGACCACGGGTCTCGGGGGAGGTCAGATACCATGGGTTGATGGGAGCCACCCGGCCCGCCGCCTCCACCCCCACCTCAAAACAAAGCCAAAGCGGAGAATGGTCGGAGATGCCCCGGGGGAGGTGTCTAATCTCCCGAACAGCAGACGACTGCGCCGCAGGCATCAGGAAATAATCCAGTCTAGACAGACTCCCATGGGCCCCGGAATGGAAAGTGTATTGAAGCTGAGTAGGGTGCATAAGTCTCCAACAATCCACTAAACCAAAAGTATCCAGGAACCCACCCAGCCATTGTTGGGCCGAAGGAGTGTCCCTAGGGGGGTGACGATTATGTAGACCGGAGAACACAGAGTTAAAGTCACCTGCAATGAAAAGAGTACTATCTGGGAGGCTCAACAACACTCGGCCCAAATCGGAAAAGGTAGAGGTCTGTAGACCGGGGGGCACAAACGGTAAACAGGGAAAGGGTCCGACCCTCATAGCGTCCCACGAGGACGGCGTAACGCCCCCGATCATCAAGAATCACATCATCAATTGCCAGGGGGAGGGAAGCCCGGACAAGGATACCCACCCCCCTGGAACCCGTGGTAAACCCTGAATGTGCGACGAGGCGATAGCCCCACCTGTTCATTGCACGACAAGTATTGCCCACTAGATGAGTCTCCTGCAGAAAGACAATATCAGGAGACAAACGTCGTAGACATCGCAACACCACACCCCGTTTTATACGATCCCCCAGACCATTGACATTCCACGAAATAAACCTCAACCCGCTACCCCCCATCCCACACAGTGATGCCGGAACCCTCCCCCAATGAGCATGACATCGAAAACACCATTAGCAAGATAGAATCGCCTTGAAAAAACAAAACACAAACATCAAACTTCCCATCAACCCACCCCCCAACTACCAAGAAAACACCCCCCACCCTGCACCCCTGCAAGAAGCTAAAAAGCCACCCCAACATGCAGTGTGCCTGTCGCCCAAGAACCCCCATTCTACAAAAAGACCCCGGAGGAGGAAAGGCCCTGTCCCACCCGCCACCCCGATCAAGATAAAGAAGGAGGAAAACACACAGAAAATAGAGGCACTTAGGCATAAAATCCCTGAAGAAGTTACGTAGCACGGAGACCGGGGCATAGACAATAAGTTCAGCTCTCTATACCACCCTCGGCACCACCCAGGTGTTCGGCGGGCTCAGTCTCAGGAGGTCGGTCCGGCAGAGAGTCCAGCCAGTCATTCACGGAATCAGGCCGATCTAAGAAAAGGGTCCGTTCATTGTATTCAACTCGCAGCCTGGTTGGAAAAAGCATAGCGTAGCGCAGTCCCAAGTCCCGGAGACGCTTCTTGACTCCACGGAAGCCCATACGCTGTTTCTGCACCAATTGAGAAAAGTCCGGGTAGAAGTTCACCGTGGCATTCTCAAAAGCCACCGGGCCCTTCACTCGCGATGCCTGCAGGATAGCGTCCCGGTCTCTATAGTGAAAGAGTTTCGCAACAATAGGCCTCGACGGGGCGCCCGGCTTGCCCTGGCCTCCCGGAACACGATGGGCACGTTCCACTGCGAAGAATTTACTCAACCCAGACGGAGAGAGGTAGTTCTGTATCAGGTCCTCGACCAGGAGATCGACAGAATGCGGGTCCGGATTTTCCGGAACGCCAACCACACGCACGTTACAACGACGTGCTCTGTTTTCAAAGTCCTCCAAGCGCCGGGTCATGAAATCGTTCACCCTTCGGAGATTGCCAATCTCCGTCTGAATCTCCGAGACGTCGGTCGTGAGGCTGGATGACTTGAGATCCAATGACTTCACCTTCTCATTGGTTTTAGATAGGTCGGCCCGAATCAAGTTCACATCAATGGCCACGGTGTCGATTTTGTGGGCCAAAGCTTCATACTGTTGGCCTATTGTTTCCTTCATGCCAGAAATGGGGCCCATGATGTCCTGCAAGGACGGCTCCGTCAACGCTTCCACAGTGTGGTCAACTGCACTCGGGCCAGGCAAGGCGGTTCCAGGGGACCCCTTCGAATGGGTGTACCAGTCCATGACGTTAGACTGGACCGGGCCCCCGCGAAAGGGCGTTTTGGTCTTCCGAGTCTCTCGGTCCCCTCTGCCCGCCATGTTGGAGACCGCGTCCCAGGGGACTCACTCGAGCAGGTGAAAATGGCCACAGGAGAGGAAGGCGTTGTAGCCAAAAAGCAGCGGCGAGGGTACCTCTAGGCGTGAGCCAGCCCGGAAGGACAATAAGCAAGCCAAAGGCACAACAGCAGTCTCGTGCCGCTGGACCCAGCAAGGGCCAGACTCCTCTGCCAGAAGTCGCAGTCCGAGGCAGAATCGAAACCGAAACTTAAGAGGGGGACCCACAAGTCGAATCCCCCAGCCGCTGTTGTTCAACTCAGACACGGCCACAGTGCCTCACACAGACCCGGGCGCACCTCCAGGGCGGACCCCGAAAGTTCGAGTCGTCGTATCTTCGGTGCCCCCGGTCCGAATCAAAATCCAAAAACCATAGGAAGATCAGCCTAGTGTCCTCTACACAAATCCTCGTGAAGAATCAGGATATGTTCAGGATATTATGCTGGGAGTGGCGGGGGTCCGGAGAGCGCTGTGCTCACGCGGCCATCACGGATGCCCGCCAAGCTCCTCCAATGTATCATTTTCGATTGTATTTCTCTAAAATTTCTTACAGTTTCTCTTTTTAATTGCATGTAAATACATCCCCCCCCAAATACCCTCAAGATATATATTCAAAGTTGAGAATTCTTTCCATTATGTCCTTTAATGGAAGATATAGTTGTATTCAGCATTCTGGGGCTTGATATTGAAAACTCATTATGGAAGTAAACCCCTCTGTACACCTTGACTGTTCAACTAAGCTACCCCTGAAAGGCATGTGATTAAAGAGAATACTTGCTTGATGGCCTGTGGCATTAGTCGTAAACAAAAATACCCAAACAGTATGCTGCTCAGTAAAGCCTTAGAGGTAAAGAACCTCCAACCTATACTTCACAATTCCTACTGTACACAGCAACTACTTGAGTGCACAAATGTGACCTTCAATTCTTAACTGGAAAGTTGCCTTCCTCATTCCATTTTTTTTCATAGACAAGGTATGGCGTATAACATGCCCTTTTGTTTTTGCTTAAAGTATTTTTGGATGATAATGCAAACCAGTCCATCAGTATTCTAGCGCATTTATGAAATCATATGGCTCCAGCAGAAAGAGTTCTATACATGCTAAACCTGGTTTATTTGTAAGGGGCGAAGAATTTGAGGCAGTTCTAACTTCTACTAGTATCTGTCTTGCATGGTAAGCCAGCCATCATTCAGTTTATGTACCAAGAATATAAAATGTAATCAAGAAGTAAAATGGGACTTTTCTGGGGTACCTAAAGGTTTTTGACCAGGGTCAAGGCCATTGAAGCAGAACTAATGTGTGACCTTCCTCTGGCAAGTATTTGTGGAGTGGTAACCAAGTGCAAGTTCTATCATCATTATTTGTATTCAGGCACTAGTGTGCCATGCACCCCACCCCAAAAAAAAAACCTTGGTTATGCAACCTCTCTTTTTCTGGGAAGAACTTGTGATTCTGAGGAGGATGCCTTACTGGAGATAGGACGCTGTCCTACCTGTAATAATTCTTACAGCAACAATCCTGTTTTATTAGAGATTGTTTTCACATCTGATGCAGGAAAAAGATTTCTGGTGAAACAGCTTGAGACTAAGCTTTGTGAATGAAAGGTGAGTCGGACTCACCGTAGGAACAACATTTAAAGAGACACCCTTCTATTTGTGGATACTGCAAGGTAGCCTGTTTTCTTAGTTTTGTCATTAGTATTTTTTTATTTTAACTATATGTAATAAAATATTTTACATATGAATATCTTTAAAAAATGAACATTTCGGGCCTTTCCAATGTCCAGCTTGGCAGGTTAGGAATTGTTTTAAAGAATAAATGTTACGAACCCAGAGAGGTTTCCTTTACAGGAAAATAATTATTGCATGTAAGTCACATTTTCATCTCACTGGAAAAAGCAACAAGACAGCCCCCTTGCACACCTCTTTACCTTTTAATGCCTGCTGGAACTCTTTACTTCCATTATATTAATGAAAACCATTTCAAAGCTGAGCTGGTGTCAGTGGTACGGGTCTCCCTAGGGGTGTTCTTAGTAGGAAGGCTTTGAATTCGACGTACAAAAATTACAGCCAGCTGCAGATTCTGAAAGATAAAATAATTGAGAATGAAAATGTGCCTAGCCTTGGTGCTGCTAAGTTTCAATTCTATTAAGGACACAGGCGAGGATTATGCCTTCTTCCTTTATTTTTTACAGTTTCAAGTGTTTAGTAACACAACATACTACATTTCCTATGGACACTTGGGAAATCCAAAAACGAGAGTCAACGGGAGTCCTTCCTCTCTGTCCGCACTCCAACCAGTCCTTATAGTCCTTCTATGCTGTCTCCTCTTCCTTCTCCCAAGGCGAAATCTTTAGAGGCCATTGCACCTCTTGCTGAATGAGCACCAAACTGCTTAGTATCGATCCCCGCCTCCTGCATTACCCATTGCACCCATCTAGCGATGGTCGGGGATGAGACTGCTCTGTAAGGCTTTTGTAGCGCGATGAGCAGTTGTCTCTCACCTGGAGGGCGAGTTTCATCAGTCATCACTTCGTAAGCACGGAGGCACTTCACGACGCATAGTCGAGGGGAGTCTGGGGAAGTATGGTATGAAATTACCCTGGTGTTGCTCTTTGTTCTCCTACTCACCGTGAAAGTCACCCCTTCTGGGGAAAGTACTCTGGCAGAAATGTCCAAGGCTCTTACGTCCGAGATGCACCTGCATGACACTAGACACAACAGCATTGCCAATTTGGCCGTTACCTCCTTACGAGACAGAAACCTATTTGGCTGCTAAGAAAGGAAAAAGTACACAACCTATTCACGTCCCAGAGGACCGAATGTCTTGGCTCTGGAGGAAGCGAAAGACTAATTCCTCTAAGGAGCCTGCAAACCGAAAGATGTTCGCCTATAGGGGAGCCTTGCACCACAACATGGCCGGCCGAGATTGCCGAACGGAAGGTGTTGATTGACCGATAGGCCAGGCCATCCTCCGCCAAACTCGCAAAAAAATTAAGTACATGGACTACATCCGCCCCCACTGGATCGCCACCCCGCCGCATACACCAATGACGCCATCTGTGCCAGGCTGATCGATATCTCTTGGTCGTGCTGTCTGCCCACACCTTGGAGAGCAAGTCCTCAGCCTTTCCCGAAAGGCCTGGGAGCGTCAAGCGACGCCGGAGTTCCTCCGGGCCATCAACCTTCATGTTCCTTCCTCCACTAGACGATGCGGAATGAGGTCGGGTTTGAGAAGAATGCAAGGAAAGTGGAGGAGCCGGATTGGAGAATCCCAAGAAAGTTCCAGTAGAACCGTAAACAAGACTTGAGACCTCCAGCAGGGTGTAATCAAAACCACCTCTACCTGCTGGCGGCGAAGCAACACTGACACTCGTGTGGTCATGGAAAACGGAGGGAAGGCATATCCCTGCTCACTCTGCCAGTCTTGGAGGAAAGCATCCGTTGCCTCGGCAAGAGGGTCTGGCCGCCAACTGGAAAATCTCGGTAACTGATGATCTAGTATGGACGCAAAGAGGTCCACCGAGTGGGGGCCCAATTTCTAAAACAGACTGGAGAAAACCTGAGGGTCCAGCTTCCAGACGCTGGCGTTCAATAGGTGACGGGAGTGCCCATCGGCCACCTAGTTATGCTACCTCGGCAGGTACTCTGCTGTCACAGAAATCTGGTTGTCCAGACATAAGTGCCAGAAGTCCTTGGCGAGGTTCGCCAACAACTTGGACCTGGTGCCTCCAAGGTGATTGATGTAACGGACTGCTGAGATTTTGTCCATCCTGAGGAGGACACACGACTGCACCCGGTCCTTCTTCCAGCACCACACCACATCGCACCGCGAACGACCCCGCCAGCAACTCCAAGCAGTTGATGTGCAAAGACTGCTCGTCAGTGGACCAGGCTCCACCGGTGGAATGCTCGCCACACCTGGCCCCCCATCCTGAGCGACAGGCATCGGATTGGATAACAATATCCGGAGCGGATCCGAATATCGCTAGACTGTTCCAGGCCTCCATGTGCGTAAGCCACCACTTAATTTCATCCCGTACCTCGTCCGAGAGGGCAATCAACTGAGAGTACGTCCGACCCTGTCTGAGGTGGTACGCTTTCAAGCGCTGCATGGTTCGATAGTGCAAGGGTCCGGGAAAAAATTCCTGAATCAAGGAGGCGAGAAGCCATACACGGCGCGCCAACTGGCATAAAGAGGTGTGAGACTTCGGCAAAGTCCGGCGCAACTCGTGTCTGATCTTCGCCATCTTCCTGGTGGGAAGACTCAGGGTAGACGACACGGAGTCTATGGTGAAACCTAAGAGGGTTGCGCATTGGACTGGGACGAAAAGAGACTTCTCCTTGTTAATAACGAAGCCCAAACCCTGAAGGAGGTTTACCGCGGTCTGTAACTGGGTAGACAGCCTCCCGGGACATTGGTCCATGAACAACATGTCGTCTAAGCAGGCGATCTTCCGCGCTCCCCGCGCTCACAGGAATTTCACCACCGGTCTGAGGACCTTGGTGAAGCACCACAGAGAGAAGTATAGCCCGAAAGGGAGTGTGATGAACTCGAAAACCTGACCTTCCCACTCGAATTGCAGAAAACGCCGATGAGGGGGAAAGATGGACACTGTGAGGTACGCATACTTCAGGTCGAGCCGGACCATCCAATCGGAAGTCCTCAACACATCTCTGAGGAGATGGATGCCTTTCATCTTGAAGTGGCGGTAATCTAGCCACTCGTTGAAATGTTTCAGGTTGATGACCGGGCGCCGACCGCCGTCGACCTAGTAGACTAAAAAGAGATTGCTGATTAACCCCCCCGGGTGCTCCACTGAGCGGCAGATCACCCCTTTTTTGAGGAGGGCGGAAACCTCGCCATGCACCATATCTGTATCGCGCTGCAGAAAGGAGATGGGGCAGGGGTGGTAGCGCCAACGGGGACGGCCGTGAAACTCCATCTGGAAGCCCTGGACTGTCTGCAGCACCCAAGCGTCGCTTGTCAGGGAATAGCATGCCGGAAGGAATTGTGCCCGGCCCCCCCCCCACCCACCTCCCACCTCCCACCTGCAAGCTCGCTGATGGCTGCACACTCACCTCTTCCAGAACCCTGTTGCTGGCCTTTCTGGCCTCTGCTGCCACGTAACTTCAGCCCTCTGGTGGGGTAGAAATTATTGAAGCAGGAGTTATCCTGGTACTGCTTACGACCGGAGCCTTGCCCCCGATCGGAGCTGCCAAAGCGGCTGGACAAGCGGCCCCTGCCACGTCCGGCCCTGTCGAAAACCAGAGGGGCAAACTCCTTTCGAATATTGGACTGCGCCTTGTCAAGGGAGGTGAAAGTAGCAACAAACATCCCCTACTCCTTGACGAAAGGGTCGCCAAACAACCCCCCCAGGGCCATGGCACCAGCCTCCAAGGAGGCTAAGTCATCCAATTTGGGGTCCACCTTGATCAGGAAGGACCCTCACCTCTCTGTGGAGAGCGCGAAGTTGGCATTGCCAATTAATATTATATCGCGTTGCGCCCAACTGGAGAGAACCTCAGGAGAAATGAGGGCATATAGTGATTTGTCTAGAAAAGCTAAGACCTTATGCAGAAGTTCCATACAACATTTGTTCTATCTCTACCTTACAATGTATCATTTTTTTTTTTTTTTTTTGGTTAAAAACTTTTATTGAGTAATCGAATAAGGGTCACAAGGATGGGCCTACAACCACACGGGCCGGCCGCTAAAATCAAGGCACAATGTAAAAAACATACGATCACTCCCGTGGTCAGGCATAAATCAGATACCAAATGTTACTCGAAAGATAGAACAGGACACAACCATTTTCTGTTATATACATACAAAAACCAACGAACTACAAAAAGCAGAATGCATACTAATCAAAGTCAGCCCAGAAGGCGGAGGGGAAACTCACTAATCAGAGAAACGAAATCACAATCAATGGGACTCGACAAGGTGGGAAGGGGGGACAGCGGGGAGGATAGGCAAATCATAGAACAGCATGAGAAATTTCGGGAACACCAGCCTAGGGAGACAGGGTAACATCGGGTGCGTCAACCAGGGGAGGAGTACAAATATTCCCACGATATTCGTTCCACTGACCCCAAATCTTCGTCCACGCCCTGGGTCTGCCCCTAGCTACATAGACTGTCTTCTCGCGGAACATGGACCAGTCCATGTTGTCCTCCCATGCCGAGACATCAGGAGGTCTAGATGCGCCCCAGAGTTGCGCAATGTCCCGCTTTGCAACCATGTATCCCAAGGTCGCCCATCTGGTCTGGGCCACAGAATAGTCGGTGGGTTCCCACACATTCAACAGGCATCGTCGGACCTCAGGCAGTAGGGCAATCCCAGTCACAACAGTCATCACCGCAAGCACATCAGTCCAGTAGGCCGCCACCCCCGGGCGCTCCCAAATAATATGCAGAAATGTAGCACTCATCCCACATCCGCGTTTGCATAGACCGTCCGGGGAAAAACCCATCACAACCAGACGCGGACCCGTAACATACACCCGGTGGAGGATCTTAAGCTGAACCAAACGTAGACGGGCAGGGATGGCGACCTCTTTCGGAGAAGAGAGTGCCGACTGCCAATCCTCGTCATCTAACTCCAGCCCGTCGCCGACCCAAACCTCCCTAAGTCGGACAAGTAAGTCGGCGCGATTATTAATCAGCTTCTTGTAAATCAGGGAGATAGTGCTATCAGGAAGGTGGCCATCCAGAATGCGATCCTCGAGAGGGGAGGACTCGGGGAGGGCCACACCAGGAGTCAGAACAGAGGCCAGGGCATGGCGAACCTGCAGATACCGAAAAAATTCCCTATCACTCAAGTCATATTCGGTCCGAAGGGCCTCGAAGGACTTCACTCTACCGTTCACACAGACATCTCCCACTCTACATATTCCAATCATATCCCAGCGGTCAAAGCCCTTAGTAGACCAGAGACATCCCAAACGCTCAGAAGCATAAAGCGGAGTCGCCAGTGTCAGCCGATTCTCCCATCCCAGACTCACATTCGCGGCGCGCCACACACTGACTGCAATCCTGGACGGGCCCGTAAGATGGCGCCCAGCCGACTTGGAATAAAGCGCTCTATTAAAATCCCCTCCCGGTAGCTGGAGTCTATCCATTTCAAAGGCCGGATCCCGACCCGGGGAATACATTGCGTGGTTAATGGCAGACAGTTGGGTAGCCCAATAATATCTTTTGATATCAGGGAGCGCCATGCCCCCGTCATACCAAGGGATGGTAAGTTTCGCAAGGGCGATACGTGGACGCCCGTCCCAAATCAATTGCCTTTGGAGACTCTCAATCTCTCGGAAATAGGTAGCGGGAACGTCATCATAGGAATTCTGAAGTGCGTATAGGAATCGTGGCAAAGACATCATTTTGAAAAGGGCAGCCCTGCCCAGAGGAGACAGGGGTAACTTACGCCAGTGGGCCACATCCAGTCGCAGTCTAAGAAGCGGGGGGAGGAGATTACATTCAAACCGGAGTGAGGAGTCCAGCGTAATAAAGATCCCCAAATATTTGAAGCCGGACTGGACAACCTGGATAGGAAATCTATCCGGCAACGGGGGCAGAACACCCGAAAGAACATACACACAGGACTTAGCCCAATTAATAACCAGACCAGAGTTAGCGCCAAACGAAGTGAGAACGTCAAATAGGACATTTAAAGATTTGCGCGGGGAAGTAAGGTAAAGAAGAATGTCATCCGCGTAAAGCGAGACGCGATCCTCAAAATCTGGTGACCAACGGATCCCTTTGAGTGAAGGCTCCCATCGAAGCCACGCAGCTAACGGCTCCAAAGCAAGAGCAAAAAGTAGAGGAGACAAGGGGCACCCCTGTCTGGTCCCCCTACCAAGGCCAAAGGGAACAGAAACTCGACCGTTAACCACAACCTGCGCCAAGGGTTCGGCGTATAACAACTTCACCCAACCAATAAACCCAGGACCGAAACCAAATTTCTCAAGAGCCGCCCAAAGATAGGGCCACTCTATCGTATCAAAGGCCATCGAGGCATCTAGCGAAGCCAAAATGGCCGGCTCCGTCAGAAGCCCCGCCCTCGCAATGGCTCCGTGGAGACGACGCAGATTAAGAGCCGTGTTACGATGCGGGATAAATCCGGCTTGGTCTGGATGAATCAAACTGCTAATAACCGTCAGGAGGCGGGTAGCCAGGAGCTTAGCCAGAACCTTGGGCTCAACATTCAACAGGGAAATGGGCCTATAAGACGAACAAAGGTCCCGGGGTTTACCTTCTTTAGGAATAACAACGATCGTAGCCAGACGCTGATCATATGGGAGAATACCCCGCTCCCGGGACTCCAAAAACATGGTACGAAGAAAGGGCGCTACCCTATCAGGACTTAGCTTGTACAACTCAATCGGCAATCCATTCGGGCCCAAAGCTTTGCCCGAACGGAGTGAGCGAATGGCAGTCGCTATCTCGTCCGTGGAAAAAGGGGAGTCCAAAGAGACTCGGTCTAAATCGGAGACACAGGGCAGAGCTATATCACGCAACAAGAGGCGAGAGTCATCCACATCCCGGTCAGACACAGGGGAATAAACCACACGTAAATAGTCCGCAAAACAGTCCACTATTCCCACCGGGTCAGTCACTCTCACACCATTCAGGGTCTGAATCACCGGCACCACACGATTCGCCCTCTCCTTCTTGTCCAACCACGCCAGCAATTTACCCGCTTTGTCCCCCACATCATACAAACGACCCTGTTGCTCCCGAAACATCATTTTAGCCGCATCCGTAACCAGAGACCTATACGCAAATTGTTTCAGACCCAAGGCGAGGAGTTTATCAGGAGTTACAGCCGATTCCAAGTCAGCCTCTATCCCAACAATTTCCCTCTCGAGTTCCACCACCTCCCGATTTCTCGCCTTTTTGGATTCAGCAATAAGGGAAAGGGCCTGCCCGCGGATCACCGTCTTAAAGGCCTCCCATAGGGACACCGCAGAGGAGACGGACCCCTCGTTGTCTAAAAAATAATTGTCCAACGACTTGATCAAGAGACCACGGGTCTCGGGGGAGGTCAGATACCATGGGTTGATGGGAGCCACCCGGCCCGCCGCCTCCACCCCCACCTCAAAACAAAGCCAAAGCGGAGAATGGTCGGAGATGCCCCGGGGGAGGTGTCTAATCTCCCGAACAGCAGACGACTGCGCCGCAGGCATCAGGAAATAATCCAGTCTAGACAGACTCCCATGGGCCCCGGAATGGAAAGTGTATTGAAGCTGAGTAGGGTGCATAAGTCTCCAACAATCCACTAAACCAAAAGTATCCAGGAACCCACCCAGCCATTGTTGGGCCGAAGGAGTGTCCCTAGGGGGGTGACGATTATGTAGACCGGAGAACACAGAGTTAAAGTCACCTGCAATGAAAAGAGTACTATCTGGGAGGCTCAACAACACTCGGCCCAAATCGGAAAAGGTAGAGGTCTGTAGACCGGGGGGCACAAACGGTAAACAGGGAAAGGGTCCGACCCTCATAGCGTCCCACGAGGACGGCGTAACGCCCCCGATCATCAAGAATCACATCATCAATTGCCAGGGGGAGGGAAGCCCGGACAAGGATACCCACCCCCCTGGAACCCGTGGTAAACCCTGAATGTGCGACGAGGCGATAGCCCCACCTGTTCATTGCACGACAAGTATTGCCCACTAGATGAGTCTCCTGCAGAAAGACAATATCAGGAGACAAACGTCGTAGACATCGCAACACCACACCCCGTTTTATACGATCCCCCAGACCATTGACATTCCACGAAATAAACCTCAACCCGCTACCCCCCATCCCACACAGTGATGCCGGAACCCTCCCCCAATGAGCATGACATCGAAAACACCATTAGCAAGATAGAATCGCCTTGAAAAAACAAAACACAAACATCAAACTTCCCATCAACCCACCCCCCAACTACCAAGAAAACACCCCCCACCCTGCACCCCTGCAAGAAGCTAAAAAGCCACCCCAACATGCAGTGTGCCTGTCGCCCAAGAACCCCCATTCTACAAAAAGACCCCGGAGGAGGAAAGGCCCTGTCCCACCCGCCACCCCGATCAAGATAAAGAAGGAGGAAAACACACAGAAAATAGAGGCACTTAGGCATAAAATCCCTGAAGAAGTTACGTAGCACGGAGACCGGGGCATAGACAATAAGTTCAGCTCTCTATACCACCCTCGGCACCACCCAGGTGTTCGGCGGGCTCAGTCTCAGGAGGTCGGTCCGGCAGAGAGTCCAGCCAGTCATTCACGGAATCAGGCCGATCTAAGAAAAGGGTCCGTTCATTGTATTCAACTCGCAGCCTGGTTGGAAAAAGCATAGCGTAGCGCAGTCCCAAGTCCCGGAGACGCTTCTTGACTCCACAGAAGCCCATACGCTGTTTCTGCACCAATTGAGAAAAGTCCGGGTAGAAGTTCACCGTGGCATTCTCAAAAGCCACCGGGCCCTTCACTCGCGATGCCTGCAGGATAGCGTCCCGGTCTCTATAGTGAAAGAGTTTCGCAACAATAGGCCTCGACGGGGCGCCCGGCTTGCCCTGGCCTCCCGGAACACGATGGGCACGTTCCACTGCGAAGAATTTACTCAACCCAGACGGAGAGAGGTAGTTCTGTATCAGGTCCTCGACCAGGAGATCGACAGAATGCGGGTCCGGATTTTCCGGAACGCCAACCACACGCACGTTACAACGACGTGCTCTGTTTTCAAAGTCCTCCAAGCGCCGGGTCATGAAATCGTTCACCCTTCGGAGATTGCCAATCTCCGTCTGAATCTCCGAGACGTCGGTCGTGAGGCTGGATGACTTGAGATCCAATGACTTCACCTTCTCATTGGTTTTAGATAGGTCGGCCCGAATCAAGTTCACATCAATGGCCACGGTGTCGATTTTGTGGGCCAAAGCTTCATACTGTTGGCCTATTGTTTCCTTCATGCCAGAAATGGGGCCCATGATGTCCTGCAAGGACGGCTCCGTCAACGCTTCCACAGTGTGGTCAACTGCACTCGGGCCAGGCAAGGCGGTTCCAGGGGACCCCTTCGAATGGGTGTACCAGTCCATGACGTTAGACTGGACCGGGCCCCCGCGAAAGGGCGTTTTGGTCTTCCGAGTCTCTCGGTCCCCTCTGCCCGCCATGTTGGAGACCGCGTCCCAGGGGACTCACTCGAGCAGGTGAAAATGGCCACAGGAGAGGAAGGCGTTGTAGCCAAAAAGCAGCGGCGAGGGTACCTCTAGGCGTGAGCCAGCCCGGAAGGACAATAAGCAAGCCAAAGGCACAACAGCAGTCTCGTGCCGCTGGACCCAGCAAGGGCCAGACTCCTCTGCCAGAAGTCGCAGTCCGAGGCAGAATCGAAACCGAAACTTAAGAGGGGGACCCACAAGTCGAATCCCCCAGCCGCTGTTGTTCAACTCAGACACGGCCACAGTGCCTCACACAGACCCGGGCGCACCTCCAGGGCGGACCCCGAAAGTTCGAGTCGTCGTATCTTCGGTGCCCCCGGTCCGAATCAAAATCCAAAAACCATAGGAAGATCAGCCTAGTGTCCTCTACACAAATCCTCGTGAAGAATCAGGATATGTTCAGGATATTATGCTGGGAGTGGCGGGGGTCCGGAGAGCGCTGTGCTCACGCGGCCATCACGGATGCCCGCCAAGCTCCTCCAATGTATCATTTTCGATTGTATTTCTCTAAAATTTCTTACAGTTTCTCTTTTTAATTGCATGTAAATACATCCCCCCCCAAATACCCTCAAGATATATATTCAAAGTTGAGAATTCTTTCCATTATGTCCTTTAATGGAAGATATAGTTGTATTCAGCATTCTGGGGCTTGATATTGAAAACTCATTATGGAAGTAAACCCCTCTGTACACCTTGACTGTTCAACTAAGCTACCCCTGAAAGGCATGTGATTAAAGAGAATACTTGCTTGATGGCCTGTGGCATTAGTCGTAAACAAAAATACCCAAACAGTATGCTGCTCAGTAAAGCCTTAGAGGTAAAGAACCTCCAACCTATACTTCACAATTCCTACTGTACACAGCAACTACTTGAGTGCACAAATGTGACCTTCAATTCTTAACTGGAAAGTTGCCTTCCTCATTCCATTTTTTTTCATAGACAAGGTATGGCGTATAACATGCCCTTTTGTTTTTGCTTAAAGTATTTTTGGATGATAATGCAAACCAGTCCATCAGTATTCTAGCGCATTTATGAAATCATATGGCTCCAGCAGAAAGAGTTCTATACATGCTAAACCTGGTTTATTTGTAAGGGGCGAAGAATTTGAGGCAGTTCTAACTTCTACTAGTATCTGTCTTGCATGGTAAGCCAGCCATCATTCAGTTTATGTACCAAGAATATAAAATGTAATCAAGAAGTAAAATGGGACTTTTCTGGGGTACCTAAAGGTTTTTGACCAGGGTCAAGGCCATTGAAGCAGAACTAATGTGTGACCTTCCTCTGGCAAGTATTTGTGGAGTGGTAACCAAGTGCAAGTTCTATCATCATTATTTGTATTCAGGCACTAGTGTGCCATGCACCCCACCCCAAAAAAAAAACCTTGGTTATGCAACCTCTCTTTTTCTGGGAAGAACTTGTGATTCTGAGGAGGATGCCTTACTGGAGATAGGACGCTGTCCTACCTGTAATAATTCTTACAGCAACAATCCTGTTTTATTAGAGATTGTTTTCACATCTGATGCAGGAAAAAGATTTCTGGTGAAACAGCTTGAGACTAAGCTTTGTGAATGAAAGGTGAGTCGGACTCACCGTAGGAACAACATTTAAAGAGACACCCTTCTATTTGTGGATACTGCAAGGTAGCCTGTTTTCTTAGTTTTGTCATTAGTATTTTTTTATTTTAACTATATGTAATAAAATATTTTACATATGAATATCTTTAAAAAATGAACATTTCGGGCCTTTCCAATGTCCAGCTTGGCAGGTTAGGAATTGTTTTAAAGAATAAATGTTACGAACCCAGAGAGGTTTCCTTTACAGGAAAATAATTATTGCATGTAAGTCACATTTTCATCTCACTGGAAAAAGCAACAAGACAGCCCCCTTGCACACCTCTTTACCTTTTAATGCCTGCTGGAACTCTTTACTTCCATTATATTAATGAAAACCATTTCAAAGCTGAGCTGGTGTCAGTGGTACGGGTCTCCCTAGGGGTGTTCTTAGTAGGAAGGCTTTGAATTCGACGTACAAAAATTACAGCCAGCTGCAGATTCTGAAAGATAAAATAATTGAGAATGAAAATGTGCCTAGCCTTGGTGCTGCTAAGTTTCAATTCTATTAAGGACACAGGCGAGGATTATGCCTTCTTCCTTTATTTTTTACAGTTTCAAGTGTTTAGTAACACAACATACTACATTTCCTATGGACACTTGGGAAATCCAAAAACGAGAGTCAACGGGAGTCCTTCCTCTCTGTCCGCACTCCAACCAGTCCTTATAGTCCTTCTATGCTGTCTCCTCTTCCTTCTCCCAAGGCGAAATCTTTAGAGGCCATTGCACCTCTTGCTGAATGAGCACCAAACTGCTTAGTATCGATCCCCGCCTCCTGCATTACCCATTGCACCCATCTAGCGATGGTCGGGGATGAGACTGCTCTGTAAGGCTTTTGTAGCGCGATGAGCAGTTGTCTCTCACCTGGAGGGCGAGTTTCATCAGTCATCACTTCGTAAGCACGGAGGCACTTCACGACGCATAGTCGAGGGGAGTCTGGGGAAGTATGGTATGAAATTACCCTGGTGTTGCTCTTTGTTCTCCTACTCACCGTGAAAGTCACCCCTTCTGGGGAAAGTACTCTGGCAGAAATGTCCAAGGCTCTTACGTCCGAGATGCACCTGCATGACACTAGACACAACAGCATTGCCAATTTGGCCGTTACCTCCTTACGAGACAGAAACCTATTTGGCTGCTAAGAAAGGAAAAAGTACACAACCTATTCACGTCCCAGAGGACCGAATGTCTTGGCTCTGGAGGAAGCGAAAGACTAATTCCTCTAAGGAGCCTGCAAACCGAAAGATGTTCGCCTATAGGGGAGCCTTGCACCACAACATGGCCGGCCGAGATTGCCGAACGGAAGGTGTTGATTGACCGATAGGCCAGGCCATCCTCCGCCAAACTCGCAAAAAAATTAAGTACATGGACTACATCCGCCCCCACTGGATCGCCACCCCGCCGCATACACCAATGACGCCATCTGTGCCAGGCTGATCGATATCTCTTGGTCGTGCTGTCTGCCCACACCTTGGAGAGCAAGTCCTCAGCCTTTCCCGAAAGGCCTGGGAGCGTCAAGCGACGCCGGAGTTCCTCCGGGCCATCAACCTTCATGTTCCTTCCTCCACTAGACGATGCGGAATGAGGTCGGGTTTGAGAAGAATGCAAGGAAAGTGGAGGAGCCGGATTGGAGAATCCCAAGAAAGTTCCAGTAGAACCGTAAACAAGACTTGAGACCTCCAGCAGGGTGTAATCAAAACCACCTCTACCTGCTGGCGGCGAAGCAACACTGACACTCGTGTGGTCATGGAAAACGGAGGGAAGGCATATCCCTGCTCACTCTGCCAGTCTTGGAGGAAAGCATCCGTTGCCTCGGCAAGAGGGTCTGGCCGCCAACTGGAAAATCTCGGTAACTGATGATCTAGTATGGACGCAAAGAGGTCCACCGAGTGGGGGCCCAATTTCTAAAACAGACTGGAGAAAACCTGAGGGTCCAGCTTCCAGACGCTGGCGTTCAATAGGTGACGGGAGTGCCCATCGGCCACCTAGTTATGCTACCTCGGCAGGTACTCTGCTGTCACAGAAATCTGGTTGTCCAGACATAAGTGCCAGAAGTCCTTGGCGAGGTTCGCCAACAACTTGGACCTGGTGCCTCCAAGGTGATTGATGTAACGGACTGCTGAGATTTTGTCCATCCTGAGGAGGACACACGACTGCACCCGGTCCTTCTTCCAGCACCACACCACATCGCACCGCGAACGACCCCGCCAGCAACTCCAAGCAGTTGATGTGCAAAGACTGCTCGTCAGTGGACCAGGCTCCACCGGTGGAATGCTCGCCACACCTGGCCCCCCATCCTGAGCGACAGGCATCGGATTGGATAACAATATCCGGAGCGGATCCGAATATCGCTAGACTGTTCCAGGCCTCCATGTGCGTAAGCCACCACTTAATTTCATCCCGTACCTCGTCCGAGAGGGCAATCAACTGAGAGTACGTCCGACCCTGTCTGAGGTGGTACGCTTTCAAGCGCTGCATGGTTCGATAGTGCAAGGGTCCGGGAAAAAATTCCTGAATCAAGGAGGCGAGAAGCCATACACGGCGCGCCAACTGGCATAAAGAGGTGTGAGACTTCGGCAAAGTCCGGCGCAACTCGTGTCTGATCTTCGCCATCTTCCTGGTGGGAAGACTCAGGGTAGACGACACGGAGTCTATGGTGAAACCTAAGAGGGTTGCGCATTGGACTGGGACGAAAAGAGACTTCTCCTTGTTAATAACGAAGCCCAAACCCTGAAGGAGGTTTACCGCGGTCTGTAACTGGGTAGACAGCCTCCCGGGACATTGGTCCATGAACAACATGTCGTCTAAGCAGGCGATCTTCCGCGCTCCCCGCGCTCACAGGAATTTCACCACCGGTCTGAGGACCTTGGTGAAGCACCACAGAGAGAAGTATAGCCCGAAAGGGAGTGTGATGAACTCGAAAACCTGACCTTCCCACTCGAATTGCAGAAAACGCCGATGAGGGGGAAAGATGGACACTGTGAGGTACGCATACTTCAGGTCGAGCCGGACCATCCAATCGGAAGTCCTCAACACATCTCTGAGGAGATGGATGCCTTTCATCTTGAAGTGGCGGTAATCTAGCCACTCGTTGAAATGTTTCAGGTTGATGACCGGGCGCCGACCGCCGTCGACCTAGTAGACTAAAAAGAGATTGCTGATTAACCCCCCCGGGTGCTCCACTGAGCGGCAGATCACCCCTTTTTTGAGGAGGGCGGAAACCTCGCCATGCACCATATCTGTATCGCGCTGCAGAAAGGAGATGGGGCAGGGGTGGTAGCGCCAACGGGGACGGCCGTGAAACTCCATCTGGAAGCCCTGGACTGTCTGCAGCACCCAAGCGTCGCTTGTCAGGGAATAGCATGCCGGAAGGAATTGTGCCCGGCCCCCCCCCCACCCACCTCCCACCTCCCACCTGCAAGCTCGCTGATGGCTGCACACTCACCTCTTCCAGAACCCTGTTGCTGGCCTTTCTGGCCTCTGCTGCCACGTAACTTCAGCCCTCTGGTGGGGTAGAAATTATTGAAGCAGGAGTTATCCTGGTACTGCTTACGACCGGAGCCTTGCCCCCGATCGGAGCTGCCAAAGCGGCTGGACAAGCGGCCCCTGCCACGTCCGGCCCTGTCGAAAACCAGAGGGGCAAACTCCTTTCGAATATTGGACTGCGCCTTGTCAAGGGAGGTGAAAGTAGCAACAAACATCCCCTACTCCTTGACGAAAGGGTCGCCAAACAACCCCCCCAGGGCCATGGCACCAGCCTCCAAGGAGGCTAAGTCATCCAATTTGGGGTCCACCTTGATCAGGAAGGACCCTCACCTCTCTGTGGAGAGCGCGAAGTTGGCATTGCCAATTAATATTATATCGCGTTGCGCCCAACTGGAGAGAACCTCAGGAGAAATGAGGGCACCGACACCTTGGCTTCCTCGGTCATGTCCAAGATTTTAGTGACCAGCCCCAAGTCATCTGGCAGGTGCGCCAGGACCGGTCTATACCCTTCTTAGGGTCTCTAACAAGCTTCGCTAGGAAAGTTGCCATCTACGGGTTTATTTCTGGGGTCAAGGCCGCCTTCCCCCTCCAAACCAGCGACTGCGAGCGTCTTTATCCATGGGCTTACGCAGACGGCTCACCACATACTGGGCTACCTTGTCACCAAGGATCCAGTCCAAAGACCTAGGGTGGACCAAATCGTCCGGATCCAGCATGCCGGCTGACTCTTTTGGGCCTGGGGTAGGAGTGGGGATCCAATGCGTAGAGGAACCCGCTTCCTCATCCGTGTCGGGTGAGTCCCCATTGTCAAATGGCTCGGGGGAAGCAGTGCGCAGGGTATCTGGTGTGCAATCCGCGGGGGGCAAGGAGTCAGTGTGAGGGGGTACCTGTGCCAAAAATGCGCTTTTCGAGCCCGCAAAAGAATTTGCGTCAACTCCCTGGGTGTGAGGTTTCTTGCTAGGGGGTGAGGAGGGTGGAGGAACAGGGACAGGCGTAGGAGTAGCTGAGATAAGAGCCGCCAACTTCACGCTAGTATCGTCTAGGCGCGCCAATAGTCGCTGCTTAAGGGTCCCTGTAGCCTGGTCTACAGCCATGTAGATAGAATCATCTACTGCCTGGTAGAAATCATCGTCCCAGGGTAGATAGTTGAGGGGTTCCTCCTGGTATTGGTCTTGCTCTCCCTGCATATTAAGGTAGAATTAAGCTCAGCAGGTATTGAAGGAGCGCCAGGCAGCGTCGTGCAGTAGCACACAATTAAAGCCTTGACAGGCACAAGAGTTTGGAGCTGGGAGGAAGCCCAGGCGAATGTGGGTGGCCAGAGGTGCACGATAAACGGGCAAAGTCCTTGGAACACAGTAGCCCTTGCTATTGCAGGACAAGCCACCCGGAACAGTGTCCAACAGCACCCCAGCACTTGGTGCGAATTATGACCCCTCAGGGTGTTCAGGGGAAAAATATACACCCACAGCAGGTGTTCAAGAGAAAGGTGGCAATACAGTCCCCAAACCGGGCATCACACCGGGTGGCTGAGAGGCAGGTAACGCTCTGAGGGCAGTGCTCGTCGCAAACCCCGTTATGAGGTGTTTGGAATTCATGCTACCCAACGAGCGTACCGTGCCCCCCTGGTGGCGGGAGAACCACACTGCAACTGGCCGGTGTCGCCCCAGGTACGCTAAGGCGTCCCGCGACCCATGGGGAATCTGTGAAAAGAAAATCCCCACAAGCGTTACAGTAAACAATGCCTATATCACAAACTAAATCCAACATCAGGAGAAGTGGAAAAAAAACAACTTAACTTGCTGCTGAGCTGCGAAGGAAGAGGAGACAGCGTAGAAGGACTATAAGGACTGGTTGGAGTGTGGAAAGAGGAAGGACTCTCGTTGACTCTTCCCCATGTTTTTTTTTTGAGTTCATACAAATCACAAAGCTACAGAATTGTCAAGTAAAGTGCACATGGCGAAAATCTCAGAATATTCAATATACTTTGCCAATAGACAATGTATAAAGAAAAGGTACAGCATTACATATCCGGAATAAATACCATATAAAGTGCAGAGTGCTAGACATTCAGAGGTAAACCTATCTCATCAATCTTTCACATCTCCCTGTTACAGAGAATAGATACCGTATAAAGTGCTAAACATTTAGGTATAACCATAACCTAACAATTTTTCCCATCGCCTTATTGCAGAGAAGAGATGTGGCAGTCATAAACTACAATTACAAATCACAGTTGGATAAAGTGCAAAGTGCTAAATACAGAATATTAGGCATGGACATATTTCAATGTTCTTTCAATAACCCTATTGCAACCAACAAAGAAGGGGGTAGGCATGTAGTATAAAATTAAAGGATATATAAAGTGCCTGTAAACGTATGGTAGGGTAAGAGTAGGTTGGGGAGAAGACATTGCTGACTGAACTGATCAGAGCAGTCAGTCGAGCAGTCAGTCGAGCAACACGAGCAGTGCGAGGCAGTCGAGCTGAGCTGCAGCTGAAACGGGTGCCGGGAGCTGCGAGCCGGAAGCGGCGAGCTAGAGCCCGTGAGCCCGTGAGTTGGAGGCATCCAACCATCCAAACCAGCAGAAGTTTGCCTGAGCACACCCCGCATCCTGAGGCATCCTGAGGCTCCGCACCACATTGTGAGGAGAGACGCGGCAAGAAGCGGTGAGCCGGGTGCCGGGTGCGGGTGCGGATCGAGTACGAGCACGGGCGGGAGCAGGCCGAGAGCTCCCGAAGCGCCCCTACGCCGCGAGCCCTGAAGCCCCCCCGAATCACCACAAGGCTAGACAGAGGCCGAGTTGAACGCCAGCCGCCAGCTGCTGTCCCGCTATACTGCTATACCCTGCTGGCCAAGCTGCGTCCTCGGGAGCCTGTTACGGACTACAGCAGGCGGAGAGGCGGAGAGGCAGGAGGCACGAGGGTGAGGGCAGCAGCAGCCCTTTCTGGTGAGAGGAGTCAGCCTCAGCAGCGCTAGCGGCGCTATAGGCATTAAAGTACTGTTTAAGCACCAGCAGTAATGTATGCAATAGCATAACTACGGAGGAGTGGAGCTCCTGGCAAAACTGCCAAACAGCAGACTAACAGTCTAACAGTATGTCAACAGCTGTGCTAGTCTACACAGGTGCTACGAAGTGATGGTGCACGCTAGAGGGCACCAGTGATTAGAGAGCAGCTACAGAGAGTGTGTGTGAGCCGTACAGAGCGGAGGGGAGCGGAGCAGGGAGGCTTGGCGTCTTGGCGGCTAGGAGTATTGACCGGAGCAGAAGCCGAAGCCGAAGCTATCCTGACGACCGGGCCGCCGCCTACTCTGGACACCGATCCGGCAGCCCGCTGCCCGCAGCCCTGCAGCCAGCAGCACGCCTACAGCAGCCCGTCTGGTGCGGGCGCCTACCGTGAGCCCGCAGACCGCAGCCCGCCTACCGAGAGCCCGCAGTGAGCGGGACCCGCACACAGTACAGTGTGGAGCGAAGCAGGAGCGGAGCAGGAGCGGGCACTGGGAGGCTCGGCGGCAGCTCCCGCTCGCCGTGAGCCTGCCGTGTGCGGGAGCTGCACAGCGCACTGAGCGGAGCAGGAGCAGACTAAGAGGAGGAACAGGGTGGCTCGGCGGCAGACCGCAGCCTGCAGCCCACAGTCTGCATCCTGCTTCCCTCCAAAAGATAAAAACAGAAAAAATTGAAGCACCACCACCACCACCACCACCACCAGCATGGAGTAAGGCAGAAGCCAATAAAGGACATTTAAAAGAATCTCGCGCAGCAAGGCGTAGCAAGGCGCACACAGCGAGGCACTATCCTGGCAGGCTAACCATCTAGCCGTACCCACAAGCAACTGCCCGAGGTGCCTAAGGAACCAGAGGAATCAAAGAAACCCAGAGGCAAGAAGCGTGCACCGAAGCTTGGACCACCAGCAGCAGTACAACGGTGAGAGCGGCACTGGGGGTTACGGGGAAGGGGGCAGCAGCGAATAACAGCCAGCAATATCGCCACTCCCCGAACTCCCCCTGAACTACCTCCTGTGGCCCCACTAAATGGACTAAAGTATTCCTATATCACAGAAGAGAGACACACCAATACTGCAGTCCTTATCAACTTCGGCAACACCCGTGGCATCGAAACCCCGAGGCTATCCTCGCTCTCTCCCTGACGGCAGCTGCCCCCTTGTGAGGGGTAGACGGGCCTGGGAAAGTGAGGTGGCGGAGTCGTAGAGGATGCGCGGGCCCCTGAGGCTGAAACCTCGAGGAGGGTCTGTCTGAGAGTGACAGGCAAGGACCAGTAACATAAAACAGGAGTGCAATAGAACTAAGCGGAGTGCAGGAGTGCCCGCCAAGTTTGGCGCTTAAGAATAACATCGTTGGAACGCCAACCATAAACGGCCCAGCTGAAAATCATCTCAATCTGAAAGAGCTGGTGCTACCACAGAGTAGTAAGCACCAGCCAAAACCCAGAGTTTAAAGGCCGGAGGAAGGAAGCCACCAAAATCCCCTGTCCTGTGTAAAACTAAATTAATATTCCACAGTCTTAACCAAATTGATAACCTACAATCGGAAAAATACTATCAATAGCCCTGGTGCAGGGAAATGGCCTTTAAAAAACTGAGATCACGAACAATTTTTATGAAAAGAATGGGGACAGAAGAGGCAATTAGGAAGACCACTAACAAAGCGGTGAAAAGTGGAAGGATAACAGGAACCCCCGGAATACGAAAGTACTTTACATCATTAACCACTGAGGGGCTAGTAGCAATAAATCAGTCAAACCCAGCTATAACGGCTGAAATAATGGAGGATGGAAAAGACAAAGAGGGAAGTGCACATGCCCCCCCAAAGAACACACCTTAATTACATCTGAGGCTGTCCAAATAACCCCCTCAACAGATTTTGAGGACTCATCCCCAGAAAGAGTCAACCGGCCAAAGATCACTGGACTTATCTCATACTCAACATAGCCCCGATCATATCTCGATGCGTCCTGAACCAACTAGTAAGAAAGGAGAATCAGATCTGGGACCTCAAGAAGAGCCCGATGTTATACACAATAGCACATTACAAAAACCCTCTGACCGAGAGAGTTTCCTGGAATATTCCCCGGACTTGTTTCTGTTCAAGTCCACCAGCTTAACGAACAACAATACTCCAGTATCGAACTCTCTTTTCACACTGCAAAAAATCCTGGATTCGGTCCTCGCCCATTTAGGTAATATCCTGGAGAACTCGGATCAAACACTTGATGTGCAAATAGGAATTTTAAAATTCCTAGTGGAAGAAAAAAGGAAAAAAGAACAAACCGAGTTAACCAAAGTAAAGGGAATATCTGACAACCGTCAAGAGGTAACAAGTCGCAACAAAAGCACCGGCCACTTACCGACGGCGAAAAGAGAAATGGGAACACAAACCGGCAATAAACCATGTAAGGGACCAATAAGTAATCAATGTAAAACTACGGTATATTCCCTAAAGAAACTCTTTAAAGAAGACAATAGCGAGTCTAATCAATATCCTATATTTAGGAAACCCAAAGACCAACTTGTTATGGCCAGTTCCGTCATGGACCAAGAAAAAAAGGATAGCATTGGCCTAAATGGCGAGGATGCGCAGGATTTACAAAATATAAAAAAGAAGCAAGGGGAAAGAAAGAAAAAAGGGGAAAGCCGCTTAGAAGATTCAAAAAGAAAAAAGCGCAGAAACTCAAATTTCAGAAGACCACCACCACTCCTGACGCCCACTGTGTTCACGAAGAAAGTATAAAATCGTCCATATCTCTAAAGCGAATAAATCAAAACCTGATGGAAAAATCTAACAATAAAATTCTCCAACAAAATCCGTTAAACCCAAGGGCAAAAGACTTCCACTATGACCCAGTAAGCCCTGCACTAAGAGCTCACTTTAAAGGACCCGAAGACTACCGGAAAAAAGATCCACCACAAGAAGAATTAATATCGACAAGGCTGCAAATAACAGAGCTGTTTCCAACAGACGAAGCCCCTCTCAACCGAGGCCGTATTATTAACCTCCTTCAATGTATTTTGCCCCTACAAACTTTAACACGAAAAGACATCGACTTAGTATCCTTCCCGGATAAAGAAAAAATGAAAACCGCCGTGGTAGAATTTTGGTCACCAGTGCTCCCGGGAATTATTCTGAAAGAAAAAGAGACGCTCCATAAATGTAGCTACGACTTGATCTCAATACAGAAATCTACAGACGGAAAACCGAGAAATCTGTTTGAGATCTTCACAAAAATCCTTTAACCAGCAAAATAAAAAAACTAATTATATAGGCGACTCTGCAGAACATCTAATTATCTCAGTAAAAGACGGGGAGAGAGACATCTGGAGCCAAAGTTCCAAAGATAAGGATACAGTAAATATAGATCAGTCTTGGTTATGGATTGCAGAGACTTTAAACAATAAAAAACAAGCACGGAACAAGAATCACTCAGTTTAGCAGTGGTCTACTGATATCATCTTGGAACATAGCAGGGAGAACACCAGAAAAGATGATGGAACTGACGAAAAACCAACCAGCTATAATGGCAATACAAGAAACTTGGTCCACAAAAAGTTTTTACCAGGAGGGGTATTTCACCTATGATATCCCAGCGCAGGAAGTTAGCCGAGGGCATGCGAAGGGAGGTATAGCAATCCTTTTAAGCGAAGAGTACAACTGGGCCCAAGAAATTATCTCTACAAAATCTAACCACTTTCAATGTATTAAGATCAGGTTGGGGTTAGACACTCCAGAGCTGCAAAAAAAGTATTGCTTTTCAACGTATACATCCCCCCTGGACAAAAAAACGACGGGCTATTTGTTGAAATCTTGGAGGGTATCCAGCTAATAACAGAAACTCAAGCTTATCTCCCTTTTATAATCATGGGTGACCTCAGCGGAAAACTATCTAACACAGAAATATCGAAATGGGCTAGCTGGTACAAGGGGGAAGCTCTTGAAATCTCAGTACCATTGTTCCCGACCAGAAGCAAGGCTGACAAAAGGGGGAAAATATTATTACAATCACTACCTTTACTAAATGGAACTATCCTAAATGGAAATGTGGAAGGTGACATCCCCGCGTCTTATACGAGACGAGGAACGAATTCCATATCAATTTTGGATTATATGATCTGCAGCTTGGATATGTACGGGTCTGTTACACAGCTTCAGATTTACTTTGTCCAAGGAAGCGACCACGCCATCCAGGCCCTACATACCCAATGGACAACGACCACATGCCCAACCAGCCACATCATGTTTAAATCCAGTACAGTTACGGTAAAGACAAACCAAAGGCAGATATATTGGAATTCGGCTACACTGAATAAAGTCGCCACTCTAATAAATACAAAGCAGCTCCTTCAAGCAATCTATTCCTCCAACCCAATAACAAACTTTGAGACGATAATCGAGATATTAAAACAAACGCTCCAACACAAAGTGCAACAAGCTGTACCAGCTAGATTCAAAAATAAAACTAGTAGGCCATCTGCAAGCGCAAAAAGGTTAAATAAATTAATAAGATCGCAGTTCTTGGAGCCCTCTATATCTAGACAAGCAGAAATTAATAAATTAAAGAACCAACGCAAGAGGGAGAAACAACGGCAAAAAAATATAACGCAAGACAAAAATTGGGTTGACCTGCGAATAGCAGCAAAACAGTACAATCAACGTACCTACTGGTCACTAATCGCCAAAGAAACAGGCACAAAAAAGGCCTTGCAAGCCACCCCAGTCCCCTCTAAAGAATGGGAGAAGTATTTGACCAATTTGTATAAATTAAACATTACCCATGAAAGGCCTATAACTCCCACAAACAACTGCGAAGGAATTACCTTATCCATTGGAACTGTGTCCCCCTTCTCTGCAGAAATGCATATAAGGAAGGCAAGAACAACAGGAGCCACCGGCCCAGACCAAATACCTATTAAGGTCCTTCAGACTGACCCTAAGGGTTGGAGCACGATACTATCTCCCCTCTTCAATTTCATCCTAAACACAGGGAAATTGCCGAAATCCTGGAAGGGTTGTATTGTCATACCGATACATAAAAAGGGACCGAGACAACAGCCTGGCAACTATCGTCAGATAGCACTACTGGATGCTACGGGAAAGATCTTTGCTGCCGAGGTACTTGATCAACTAAAAAAATGGGCTTTCACACAGGGACTGATTCCGCTCTACCAGGCAGGCTTTAGGCCAAAGCACTCAGTCTTGGACAATATCGCGATGTTACAAACTATTCTTGATAAATATGTGGTAGTTAAATCCCAGCCTGTGTATGCAGCATTCATCGACTTTACCACAGCGTTCGACCGAGTGGATAGAGTGACCCTATGGAAAAAACTGAAGAAATTAGGAGTTCGAGGCATGTGGGCTGCTAAATTCATATCTTTTGCATAGATCGCCGCCTAGTGTTGGGTCCGGATGATCGCACATTGTTGTCCTGGAAGAGTCTTCGAAGTATCCTGAGATAGGTGGCTCCTCCCCTGGACTACAGTGCGCATGGGCATCGACTCCATCCCCAGATTGTTTTTTTCCGCCATTGGGTTCGGATGCGGTCTCGACGTCTCTCTGTCGGACCCGAGAAAAAACTTACTCTTTAAGGCCAAAAGGCCTTCGTTACGTCGGTATTTTGCGTACGGTCTCGAGTTTCTCCCGTCTCTGAGTCGGAATCGGCGGAGTCGAATTTACTCTCCGGAAATCGAGGCCTCCTCATCGCAGCAAGACCACGACTTTTCAACATGGACCGGAGCCCCTTTAAATACTGTCCCGTCTGTGGGTCCAAGTACCCACATATCGACGTACACCCGGTCTGTAATAAGTGCCTCTCGCCAGACCATAACGAGGAGAACTGCATGGCCTGCTCCAGGTTCAGGTCAAAGAAGACGCTCAAGCTTCGGCGCGCAGTGCGCCTTGAGGCCCAGCGAGTGGCCCCAGCCCCCGACAACATCTTCGACGACCAGGAAGAGGAGAGCCTACGCCATCCTCTTCAGATCTCACCGCCCGCGTCGGAGGTCGGAGCGGATCATCCCGAAGAGGGCGACGGGGTCTTGGACCTAGACCTGCAATACGTCGACGAGGTAGGGGACGACGAAGAAGTTTATGGGGCCGCGGAAGATAGCTCAGGGGATGAGCTATGCCCCGAAAGTTACACAGATCAGTCTCAGGTCACGGGTTCGCCACTCGGCCTTACCCAAGACCCTGCACCGCAAGCCACGGCCCCGCCTTCAGGCCCGGCCACGGACATATCTGCGGCGGCTACGAAGACCATATCGAAACCGAAACCTTCGGTATCCACGGCACCTAAAATGGCCGACGCAAAATCGAAACCGAAACTGCCAGATTAGAGTGCACCTAAGATGGCGGACGTTCCATCCGAAGCGCAAAAGTCTACTAAATCATCGGCTCCGTTGACCTCCGGGCCACAGAAGTCGAAGAAGACTGTCGACTCGACAGTACCGAAGTCATCGGTGGGGGACGCCACCTCTAAGAAGGTCATCCGTCAGGGGTCGACCGGGTCGGCACCAACAAAGTCCGCTAAAGTCGTCGACAAACATCCGGTGCCGACAGGGGCACCGTTGAAGGAGTCTGCGAAGTCCCTCGCATCCAAGAGCGGAGGTTCTACTCATAAGTCCAAGGACTCCGTGTCTAAGGCGGCATCGACGTCCAAGCCTCCTAAGGAACCACAGAACGTCGGAGGACATGGACCATTGGCGACCTCGTCGGCGCCAGGTGCCTTAGTGAGTGGCGTATCTCACATCGCAGGTTCACTGCAGAGAATTCGTGAGAAGGCCTTGGCGCCGTCGGCTCCCGCGCCGGCGCCACCGAAGCCGATGGACGTACCTACGAAGCCTGCTGCCAAGCTTCTATACATTCTGCCCCCAAAGGAGACTCCCAAAGCCTTCGCGCCAAGGCCGGCGCCGAAGACATCAGAATCTTCAACGTCAGGTGTGATTTCGGGTCGACAAAACGACTCAGGGGACGAATCTGAGCGTTACATCGACGCGGACACGGGCAAGTTGACCCTTTATAAGCGGAAAATCACTTCCCAACCAGTGGATTCCTATGTTATTCCACTTAAGAAGAAGAGGCTTGCACAGGACATTCCTAGCCTAGTTGACCCTCTCCTGCCTCCGCCTAGGAGGAGTCCAACACCTTCCCCTGACCACTCTGGGGGAGAGGAAGGGGAACAAGATGACCAGTACAATTTCCCCATCAATGACCCTGATGCACAACAGGATTCATATGATGACACAGGTGACCAGGGACACCAGCAGTTGGGGCAGGACCCACAGTTTTTCAGTGCACGTGCATCACCAACAGAGGATGCTGCAGGATTTCATGCACTTATTGAACGGGCAGCTGCTAATCATGACGTCGACATGCATGCTGACCCAGTGGAGGAGGATTTTCTATTTGACACTTTTTCTGTCTCTGAACGAACAGTAAAAACACTTCCTATGCTCAAGGGTGTCCTTAAACATGCTGCGGAGATCTTTAAGGAGCCAACTAGAGCGAGAGTGGTCAACCCACGCATCGAGAAGAAATACAGACCAGCACCTGCAGACCAGCATATATTCGGGGACAGTTGCCTCTTGACTCTCTTGTGGTCGCCAATGCCCGCAAACGTGCAAACTCACAGACGACGGGTGAAGCTCCTCCCCCAGACAAGGAGTCTAAAGTGCTTGAGACAGGGGGCAAAAGAGTAGCTGCGCAAGCTGCAAATTTCTGGCGCATAGCCAACACACAGGCGCTATTGGCACATTACGACAGGGCGCATTACGACACCCTAGAGCAACTTGTTCAACACCTGCCTACGCAGTTTCAGGAGGGTGCTAAACTGCTCATAGAAGAGGGAAAACTCATCTCCAACGCAGCGATAAAGTGTGCACTTGATGCAGCGGACACAGCAGCTAGGGCAGTTAACACTAGCGTTATGCTAAGGCGACAAGCGTGGCTACGCATATCAGGGTTTAAACCAGACATTCAAACGACCATACTAAACCAGCCCGTCAATCCTGATAGATTGTTTGGTCCTGATGTTGACACCACCCTCGAAAAAATTAAAAAAGACAACGAAATAGCGAAGTCTATGGGGGCCCTTCAGTCACAACAGTTCCGGGGGAACACTTTTCGTCGCTCAGGTGCACGTGGTGTTACCCGAGGACAGATGGGTCAACAATCACAGTTCACTAAGGGTGGAGCACAGTCCTCGTACCCCAAGCAGAATAAGGGGGGTTATCGAGGAAACAGCACCAGGGGACGTGGCAGAGGCAACAACAACTCCCGTTCCTCTGCCCCAAACAAACAGTGACTCTCTGTCACTGCCCCCCGATCTTTTAACACCTGTTGGGGGGAGACTCCAGCAGTTCCTGCCAGTCTGGACAAACATCACCACAGACAGGTGGGTGCGGCAACTTATTCAGTACGGTTATTGTCTAGAGTTAACGTCCACTCCACCCAACATTCCACCAAGGCAACGGCCTATGTCCGCAGAGCACTTGCACTTATTGCAGCAAGAAGTAGTGGTGATGCTGCAGAAAGGCGCAATCGAGCTCGTGCCTGTGGAAGAGGAAGGCACAGGAGTCTATTCCCTGTACTTCCTTATTCCAAAGAAGGACGGATCCCTCAGACCCATTCTGTATCTGCGCCCCCTCAACCTGTATATTCTGTCAGAACATTTCCATATGCTTACACTGCAACAGATTCTTCCCTTGCTGAACCAAGGGGACTTCCTAGCAACCTTAGACCTCAAGGATGCTTATTTCCACATACCACTACACCCGTCCCACAGAAAGTATCTCAGGTTCACCATCCAAGGCAGGCATTATCAGTTCAAAGTCCTACCCTTCGGAGTGACCACCGCCCCCAGAGTGTTTACCAAGTGTCTGGCGACGGTAGCGGCGCATCTCAGTAGGCAGAACATACATGTCTACCCCTACCTGGACGACTGGCTCGTTCAAGCGAAGTCGGAACACCAGTGCGCCGCGGACATGTCGACCACCATTCACCTCCTTCACAGCCTGGGCTTCTCGCTGAACTACCCAAAATCGCACCTTCAACCAGCACATGTGCGGCAGTTTCTGGGTGCAACAATCAATACCCTCACTGCTATGGCTCAGCCAAACAAGGTCAGGATAGACAGCATCCAGTCTCTGATCCAAAAGTTCAGACCGCAACACTCCCTTCCAGCGAGAGTGTTCATGCAGTTGGTAGGCATGATGGCCTCCTGCATCTTCATAGTCCCTCACGCAAGGTTGCACATGCGCCCGCTCCAAGAATGTTTAGCAAATCAGTGGACACGGGCTCGGGGACAACTGACAGACCTAGTGTTGGTTACCGGTCGGGCATACAACTCTCTGCATTGGTGGAATCCACACAACCTTTGCAAGGGCCGACCGTTCCATGAGCCAGTGCCACAGATTATCTTGACAACGGACCCATCTCTCCACGGCTGGGGAGCTCATGTGCTCAATTACACTGTGCAGGGACTATGGACGACGCAGCAACAGAAGATGCACATCAACTATCTAGAACTGATGGCAATCTTCATGGCGCTCAAGTCCTTCAATGTACATCTGTGCAACAAGGTAGTGTTAGTCCGGACGGACAACATGACAGCGATGTACTACATTCAAAAGCAGGGAGGCACCCACTCGCCACAGCTGTCTCATCTGGCTCAGAGCATGTGGAAGTGGGCCATTCAGAGGAACATTTTCCTCATGGCAGAACACCTCCCGGGCAAGGACAATCAGATGGCGGATCTGCTCAGCAGATACAGCCATCAAATGCACGAGTGGGAGTTACATCCATCAGTACTCCACCCATACCTCCAGCAGTGGGGGCAACCAGAGATCGACCTGTTTGCCACAAGGGAAAACGCAAAATGCCAACACTTTGCCGCCAGGTTCCCTCACCCACAGTCGCAGGGGAATGCGATATGGATGAACTGGTCAGGCAAATTTGCGTACGCTTTTCCCCCAGCACCTCTCATACCGCTGGTGGCAAGAAAGCTACGGCAGCACTCGCTGACACTCATCCTAGTTGCTCCAACGTGGGCACGCCAACCATGGTACACCACGTTTCTGGAACTCTCAGTGGTGCCGCATCAAAGGCTGCGGCTAACACCCAGGCTCTTGACGCAGAACCATGGCGACATTCAGCATCCAGATCCGCAACAGCTCAACCTGGCGATCTGGCTCCTGAAGTCCTAGAGTTTGGCTACCTTCACTTACCTCCAGAATGCATGGACATCATCAAAGAGGCAAGAAAGCCCACTACCAGAGCGTGCTATGCCGCAAAATGGAAGCGTTTCGTCATTCACTGTACAGCCAATAACATAAACCCGCTAGATGCATCTATACCTAACATCATCTGCTATCTGTTACATCTTTACAAGTGCAATCTAGCATACACTTCCATTCGGATACATCTATCCGCCATAGCGGCTTATCTTCAGAACAGGCAGCATCTCTCTGTCTTCAGGGTGCCTGCCATTAAAGCCTTCCTAGAGGGTCTGAAACGAGTCATTCCCCCAAGGACACCACCAGCTCCGGTGTGGAACCTCAATGTGGTCCTCACCAGGCTGATGGGCCCACCTTTTGAGCCACTGCACTCGTGTGAACTACAATTCCTCACATGGAAAGTGGCTTTTCTGATTGCTATTACGTCACTGAGACGTGTCAGTGAGCTGCAAGCGCTCACAATCCAAGAGCCATTCATACAGATTCATCCAAATAGGGTAGTACTACGCACTAACCCCAAATTCCTTCCGAAGGTGGTGTCACAGTTTCATCTCAACCAAACTATTGACCTGCCCGCATTCTTTCAAAACCCACAAACAGTAGCGGAAAGAATGCTCCATACATTGGATGTTAGGAGAGCGTTGATGTACTACATTGACAGAACACAACACTTTAGGAAAACAAAACAACTTTTTGTTGCCTTCTCACCACAGCACAAAGGCAACCCTATTTCCAAAGCAGGAATAGCCAGGTGGATTGTTAAGTGCATTCAAATCTGTTATCAAAAAGCAAAGCGTACTTTAACAATACCCCCAAGAGCGCACTCCACACGCAAATTGGGGGCATCCATGGCTTTCCTGGGGAACATTCCTTTAGAAGACATTTGCAGAGCAGCCACGTGGGTTACACCACATACCTTTACCAAACACTACTGTGTTGATGTGCATTCCAAGCAGCAAGCTGCTGTAGGACAGGCTGTTCTCAAGACACTCTTTCAGGTTTCTGCAGCTGGCACGGGCAACCGCCGCTAATGGAGGGACTGCTATGTATTCTATGCAAAAGATATGAATTTAGCAGCCCACATGCCTCGAACTGAATATGCTACTTACCAGTATGCATCTGTTCTTGGCATGTAGGGCTGCTAACATTCATATCGCCCACCCTCCTCCCCCGTGCCTGTCGCAGCTGCAGATATACTCTTGTATTCAATCATTAGCATGGACATCCTTTACACTTTTCACTCCATCTTCTGCCACAATGGCTAAAAACAATCTGGGGATGGAGCCGATGCCCATGCGCACTGTAGTCCAGGGGAGGAGCCACCTATCTCAGGATACTTCGAAGACTCTTCCAGGACAACAATGTGCGATCATCCGGACCCAACACTAGGCGGCGATCTATGCAAAAGATATGAATGTTAGCAGCCCTACATGCCAAGAACAGATGCATACTGGTAAGTAGCATATTCAATCCCTGAGCAGTTGTTACGAATTATAGTTGTACTGCATACAGACACCTGGTGCCAAGTACAAATGGGGAGGGAAAAGGGCCTCACTAACCCGATCCCAACCCCCAACGGACTTAAGCAAGGGTGCCTCCTTGCCCCGTTGTTGTTCTCCTTATATCTCAGTGATTTGCCTCCGCATCTACAGCAAGAACTAAACTTTCCACCAAAGGTCGCTGCCCAAAAAGTTCACACCCTACTTTACGCGGACGATATTATAGTGATGGACGAAACCCCCTTTGGTCTACAAAACAATCTGGATGCCCTGTATAAGTATACTAAGGAAAATTTTCTAATACCTAATTTAGCCAAAACAAAAATAGTCTCTTTCTCAGGCAAGAAAAAAAGCAGTACATTTTGTTGGAGACTTGGTGACGAAAAAATCGAAGAAGTTGAGGAGTATACCTATCTGGGTAGGATCTTCACTAAGTCACTAAAAAACAACCGTCAGTTCTTAAACTTGTCGAGAAAATCAGAGGTGCACCCAGGAGCACTTCTAAGGTTATATGCTGCCTCGGGAAATAGACATTTCTCCTCCCTGCTTAAAGTCTATAGTGTGAAGATCCCTGCAGTTTTATCGTATGCCCTGGAATACATACCTATAAAGCAGTGGACATTCCTGGACCTAAAAGAAGGAAAAATATTGAGGAAAATGCTAAAAGTAGCGCAGTCTATCCCAGTACAAGCACTCCGCCTTGAACTATCGCTCACGAGCTCTTATTCTCGAGGTATCGCAAACCTCATTAGGTGGGCATACAACCTGCTCCATGCAAAGGATGGTACACTTCGCTCCCTGCTTAAAACAGAGACTTTTGATAATGAATCTACGAAGCACGTATTTTATAAAAACATGTCTTTCGCCTTCAAACTGGCGAACATTAGTACTGATTTGTTGCTGACTTGGACACCGCCTCAATTGAAACTCTTCTTAAAATGCTATACCCCAAGACTAAGCTTTGACCTTGACTCGTCGCATTGCACCAAACTAATTTTATATAAAAACTTTGCTGAATCAATGGTATTTAAGAAAACCCAGAACTATATAGATTTTAATCTCACTCACGGCGCTAGGAGATTAATTATCCTGCTCCGGTTGGGCATTCTACCCACCCAAACTTTAACATCAAAATGGCATCAAAACGAGTCATCAATATGTAGCCTATGTAACGGCGGGGAGCAGGACTTAGAGCATCTACTGTTAATATGCCCCAATCTCAAAGTAGTAGCGGCGAGAGCAAAACATCTGTCTCCTATATATCTTAGATGCCGTATCACCACCGTCAAGGAACTGATGATCGCTTGCAAAACTCCCCCTAATGAACTAGTTTGTTATAAACTTTATACATTTTTAAAACCTTTTTTATCTTTGTATTAACATGAGAACTTTTAAAAACTGTAAGAATTGCATTTTATATATATATTATTTGTGGTCCTCAGTGGAGTACCAAACCAAATAAAAACTTTGACTTGATTGACTGAACTGAGCTATTCGAATTGCCACTTCTTCTCTATATTGATAATATAAACTCAAAAATGTGTTTTCCCTATTTCTAACATATAACTGTTGAGACTCTTGTTTTTGGATTTCCCAAGTGTCCATGGGAAATGTAGTTTGTTGTGTTACTAAAAAGTTACTTATGTAAAAAATAAAGCGAAGGAAGAAGGCATAATCGGAAGCCTCTGGTCCTGCCATAGAATTGATGATGGCTCTGCATTTGTTGAAAAGTTTACAAGACAGACCAAGAATAACCATATTCAGTTGAATCGATGTTGAATAGGCCTATATTCCTTTCTGCCTACTCCATCATCAACTACGTATCTTACAGATGTGTCTTTCCTTCTGTTCTGTTTATTCTTTCAACTCCCTCTTAAAATCAGTGTTGTCGTAGGTGTAAAAAAATCTCTTGGTAGGCTGGTTAACAAGAAATCTGCTCCCATGTCTCCTGTGTTACACACTCATCTTTAACAATTATTTGTATGTATATAATTATTTTATGCACTATATAATCTTACACAAAAGGTGCTTTAATGCACCACATAATCATTGTTTTTGCTTAGAACTCAAAGCTAAATATAGGTTGACCTGCGCTTGTTTGAAATGCATTGATGTTAATGTTGTTCATTCTTATGATTGGGACTGTTTATCTCCAAGGAACTGGACGGAATAATCGCCTGCATCCTGTTGGGACCCCAGACTGGGCCCGAAACTTGGCTGCCGCTGCTCCTGCCTCTGCTGTTGCTTCCATCACTCCCCACGGTGACTCCCCTGTGCAGGGCGGGCACGCACGCTGGCGGTGACCATGCCGTCCAACGCGCGGGCCGGCAGCCTAAAGGACCCGGAGGTGGCGGATCTCTTCTTCAAGGAGGATCCGGAGAAACTCTTTGTCGACCTCCGAGAGATTGGCCACGGCAGCTTCGGCGCAGTTTACTTTGTGAGTTTTTGAGGGTTTGCTTGCTCAATTTTCCTCTCCTTTTCCCGTGCTTCATTTTTTGGTCTACGCCAGGATACTCTAGGGTCAAAGGAGCAGACGTTTTGTTGACTCTTGTCATCAGCAGGAGGAACACAAAAAGCAACCAGACCTGATCAATGCGGGCACTGCCTCTCAATCTCTATCCGAGAGGGTATGGGAATTAATTTCATATATCCCACCAACACCAACAACCCTTCATTTTATCACAAGTATTGTTTAAACTCATTAAAGCCCAACTTTTTTCCATTTAAAACAACCTTCAAATTATAAGTCACTGTGTCTACCCTCCATTTAAACAGGTGCATAAGAAACAAAAATTTGTGAAAAAACGAGATAGTACCTCACCCCAGAAAAGTGGAATAAGACCCCTTGCCCTGACGAAATTGCCACTATATTAAATAGGCAATGAAACATGTTGGCCCATCATTAATTGGTCTGCAAGCATGCAGTTTGTTTTTACTTTGAATAGGCCCATACAATATGAATAAAGTCAGTACCTAGCGCTTGGGCTTATCTCAATTTTAGACTTCACGGGGTTGATTGGTGTTTGTGGTACACACGAACCACATTTTTTTCTCCGTTCTTTTCTGGACACTCATATTTTCTCATGCAAGATAGTTACCGATGATGAGAAATGTGGGCACAACTGGTGAGAACTAACCAACAAGCTCCTATGGTGTAGCGCCTGTGAGGTACTATCTTGTATTTTCACAAATATTTGTTTCTTATACACCTTTAAGTGGAGGGTATTTGTATAGACACAGTGACTTATAATTTGAAGGTTGTTTTAAATTGAAAAAAGTCGGGTTTTAATGAGTTTAAACAATACCTGTGATAAAATGAAGGGTTGTTGGTGGGATATATTAAATTAATTCCCATACCCTCTCGGATAGAGATTGAAAGGCAGTGCCACATTGATCAGGTCTGGTTGCTTTTTGTGTACACATTGAGTGGAGGGCGACCTGATCAATTCTTTTCCCTCTGTAGCTCCCTATTGTGAGAGATCAGCAGGATGAAGACAAAACTATACTTTTGCCAGTGTCGATTAGTAATAGAGCAATCAGCACTTGTTATTTTAGATTGATGAATCTGTATGCATTTGATGACATATAAGTGGATGCCTCTCCTCTGCCTTTGTTTATTTTCAGGCTGAATTGTGACCGAAGTATTGCAGGCCCTCTTTCATGGGAACTAAAACTGCCTCTATAACTCTCCTGTCCTTTCTTTGCTTTGACCTCTGCTTTCTGGTTTCTCTATAGGCCCGTGATGTACGGAACAACGAGGTTGTAGCCATCAAGAAAATGTCTTACAGTGGAAAGCAATCCAATGAAGTAAGTTCCCTGGGATATCTGAGCTACTGATATTTTCTGGACAGAGGACCCTTCACCACTACATTGGGAACCCAAGCATCTGATACTTAAGCCGTGAGAGTTAAGCTCCTTTGCCATTTTAACCTTCAGAGTAAGCTCCTCTGTGCACCTTCATGGATATTCAACCCACACCTTATCATTCCTTCATCTTGATTCTTCAACACCTATACACTTACTGTATATTATCAAGCAGTACCTAATTTCCCCTGAAGTCTGGAATCTAGTGATTTACCCCTTAGCCACTAATGTGCAGTCTTTTCTCCAGGTTCTGTCGAACGAAGTGTTTATTTGGTAGTATTCTGTGTGGTTACTCACAGCTTAGTCCCAGGATCAATACAGCACCAAACTCCACTTAGATGACCATGTTACTTCCGTTGGAGTCTTTGACTTGCTCTAGGTATTAAGGGCAAGCAGCAAAGGGTTACCCAGCAATGTGGTGAGGGTTAGAAACTTGTATACCTTCAAATTTCAGTGCTATAATTGAAATTATTGATTAGGACTTCTATTTACAGATAAGTTAATAGAACCTTTAAATGTTCAATCTACAGATAAAACCAGAAGGGGGTAGTCTCCTCCATGGACAAAGTGCTTTGGACCCCTCTTGGCCAGGACATGAACTGGCACTCAGTGAGTCTGCTTGTACTTGCCTTATGGAACTATACACCATAGAAAAATTTGTTTTTGTGTATTTGCAGTATGAGTGAAAAGAACCCAGGTCCAATTTTCCTTCCATGGGCAGAACCTAGTTTGAAGTTAAAGAACGGTGTGAGTAGTGCCTTCAAGTGTAAGTCTGAAAGCGATGTGGAAGCAGAAGACCGATTGCTGTCCATTATCGCTTTTTGCCAGAGCTCTGGTAGCCAAATGACAAGCGCGTTGGCACATTCAGATCATCAGTACTATGGTTTACAAAGGGCTCTTATGCAGTTACTAGAAAGCACAGCTTAATAAAGCATAAGAAGTTCTGAGATGCTTCTGTTGGAACAGGTAGTTAACAGTAAGAGTAATAAAGTCCCGTATATATGGAGCTCCTACAACCTCAGCCTGTTGTTTTCTCTCACAAGTCAACTGCTGCAGTTCCTTCTGAACTTTTGTGTACTTTCTTTTCTCCAGCGCTCCCTCTACATTTTTAAGGCTTCTGGAAACGCTTAAGGTGGTGAGAGATGCCACTTAGGGACCTGGGAAATTAATAATTTAGTATTGTATATCTACATGCGCCCATCCTCATACCCCCTGGGATGTTGCAGTTCTACATTCCTTATCCTTGATCAGTCCTCTTTACTGTATACCTGTGCTTTGTCTACATGCTCTCCTTCTGGCCGGGAAAAACAATCTAACAATGGAGCCAATGCCCATCTGCATTTCCAGTCATGGGTGGAGTCACTATACCTACTGATTTGCACACATACAAGCCGAACACTAGATGGCTGGAGTATGCACAGCATGTGAATCTACGGCACTACATGTCACAAACAGATGCTTACAGGGTATAAGTAACATTTTCCTTCTGGACTGTTCGAACTTTTCTGACACATTATTTTATTTTACTTTTTGCCAAACCTGGATCACAAATAAGCCAGTTCTCCATTTAACAACATCTGTGAATAAGATCATTAGGAATTATCATGCTTTCTTTTACTTCACGAACTTGAATGTTATTATCTGTGCTTGTTGTTTTTGTTTTTATTGTAAAATATTTGTAGACTAATCAAAAATCTATATATTTTTAGGCTGCAGGGCTATTTGAGGAACATTCACGTATGTGATATATTTATGTAGCATATGATTGGGAATGGTCATTCCAAATTGGAGCACTTATTCTTTGTAGTAGCCTAGACTAAGGACAGCAGTCGGTGTTTAAAAGCTTATCGGTGTGCCCAGATTGGTTACAAAAGGGAGTTGTCTCATCCCACTCTTCCCAAGTAACCTTCCTATTAGTACCTAGATCTGCCTCCTATTGAAGACTTGTGCAAGTGTACTTCATATTTGTCATATTTGTCATTTTTTTCCCTGTACAGAAATGGCAAGACATCATAAAAGAGGTGAAGTTTCTGCAAAAGCTCCGACATCCCAACACCATAGAGTACAAAGGTTGCTACTTGCGGGAACATACTGCTTGGGTATGTAGAGATACATTTGTATAGACAGCTGTGTAGGCTCAGGCGGTTAGCGTATTGCTTGATGGGCCTATGATGCATTTATGTGCTTGTTAGTTGCAAAAGATGTTCTGATCCCATTGTCCGTGTCATGTGCCAGGTACTGAGCAGCATAAATAACTGTATGTTGAGACTGAAAGGTGCTGTAGATAACTCGGGTGGAGCGTCCTGTCACCTACTGTAGGGTCAGGAGGAGAACCGCTCTTTCACCTTTGGATATACTTTGTTAGATGCATCCAATGTTAACAATCTAGTATCCTTTGTCAAATGTTTCTACAGGTGTTTGATGTAGACATCCAAACCTTCTCCCTGCACCTGATATTACTGAGGCTAAATGACCAGTTCATTCAGACGTCTCATGAATCCCTGACTTTTTAGACTCATGTAGTATAAGCATTTCACCTTTCTCCACAGCCCCAGTCTTTCAAGGCTAGTTGTCTATGGAAAACTCCACATCTACCAACCTCCACAATACCTGACTGACACCTGTCTCAAAGTTTCTGCTCTTATCACCCCCTCTATTTTAGGATTGTTATGTGGCATGGACAAATATGTTACAGAATAACTCCTCCCTTCAGTCTTTTCTTGTGTAAGGTAAATTAAAAATAAAAATTGACACTGCCCCTGCTTTCCATGTTTGATATGCAGATAACCCAACATCAAATGTAACTTGCAACATGCCTTTCAATGGCTCTTCCTTCAAACAGGAAGAAGCTTATGCTTCTAATGCAGGGGCTCTGACTTCCTGGTGAATTAATTGTTTATTGATAGGGTATCATAGTATCATCAAATGATCTATGCTTCACAACCTCTCAAGCATTTTCATTTTCCATGGATTAACATGCTGCAATGAAATGTTAGCTATGCTCTTGAAAATCTGTCTTCTCGTAATGTGAATCTGTTAAATATAGATTGCTGGACCACTGTTATACTTCTGTAACATTTTCCTACAAGGAGCTAAGGTGTGATGAGAACTTGACTGAGGGTTCCAAGTTCCAGGTACAAGGCTGGAGGTGCAGCACGCCTCCATGTGAAAACTGATTCAGTGGAGGTAGTGATACTTTTAGAATATCATCAGGTATATACTGATATTTCAAATACATGCACACTTTCGGGAGCACAAATGACCTCTTTGAAATTGAGGTCATCCTGCACACAATCTGTTTTATTTAGTATAAGAACAGAATTGGAACTGTTGGTGCAAGATCTCATTGTGATTGGACCCACAGTCTGCAGTTTACTTGGTATGGGCCATTATTGGCTCAAAGCCTATCTACTACCATTGCTGCCATGCTAAGAAGCGGCTTAAAGTGGAAACACTTGAACTTGGGGTCTGATGACCAATCTGATGTGTTCATCATGCCCTCCAAGCGTGCCCGCAAAGAGAATGCTCAGAAGCCTTGCTCTTCTGGTAGAATGTTTCCCAAACATCTTTGTATCAATGCCTGCTTCTTTCATGCCCATCTAACCCATCTAGCGATGGTAGGAAAAGACCACCTCTGTTTTTTCCTGAGAGCAATAAGGAGTTGGCGTTCCCCTGAGTAATGAGGATCTTCTGTCATGACTTTGTAAGCCTTAATGCATCTCAACACCGCACAGTTTCAGAGAATCAGGAAAAGCCGGATATTAGATCACACAAGAGTCTGCTTTTGTTCTTCTTGAAATGTGGAATGTAATTACTTCTGGAGTGAACACTTGTCCAGTGATGTCTAATGCCCGGACATCAGATACTCTTCTACAGAAGATCAAACATAGGAGAGAAACTAGTTTAGCTGATGTTAGGAATGGGGATTCTGGTTGGCTGGGGTATGCACCTAAGCCAGGCAGAACCCACCACTCTAGTCAGGGCAAGGGAGTTCCACACTGAAGAGGACCCCTGCTCATCCCCTTGGTAGATTGGCAGAGCAGTCAGGCTTATCCCAGAGTAAACGTGTAAGCGTTTGGGCAGCACACACACACACCAGTGCGACTTTAGACACACCACAAAAAGAGACTCCACATAAGGTAATATAAAAAATATCCTTTGTATTAGATGGATATAAAACACTTTAGACCACAATCACATAAATGACTGTGCCACTCGGCACTTGTCATGACGTCATATGCATCATAATCTCCATTTCATAGGTAGTGCACCTACGGTGTTACAAATAAGTAATTTTGTTCACCATGAGGCCCCAGGTACATATTAGACCCTGTGAGAAGTTGGCCTGATATGCAGTGCTCACTATTCTAGTGATCACTATGTATCAGTCCAAACAACCCTTATTGATGATTGGTTGTAAGTCAACCTTATAGACCAGCTATCGTAGTAGCATGGATACGAGCAGTCTAAGGCTAAGACTCTAGAGGGCGTGTTAAGCCAGCTGTTTTACCATCACATTACCCCTTGAACACCAAGTGAAAGGACACCACACAAGTTGTTATGAAAATAAACAGATATTTATTTATAACAAGACTACGCTGAACTCTTTATGAGTCAGGGAGCTAAGCACACAACAAAACTCTTAAGAAAATACTTTAAGTCGCACAATTTACACAAATGCCCGAGGGGCACGAAAAACCATATATTACAAAAGTGGAATGCGAATTCCTAGAAGGTAAGTAACTATTCTCATAGACTTTAGAAACGCTAGGCCTACAATACTAAACCCTTAGATTAGTAGCAGGAGGCCTGTGGTCGTCGTGTGCAGAGTGGGAACTCTCACGCGTAAGGCGGGAAAAAGTCTATGGAGGCTAGCAAAGACAAAGTTACTGTTCTCGGGCGAACCCGACTAGGTGGGTCGAAAACAAGAGTGGATCCGAACACTTAGGGTGTTGGACTATGCTGAAGCACCGGAGTACTTGGTTTACCTAGCCCAGGGGCTGCGGCTGCAAAGGGTTCAAGTTGCGTCGGAAACCCTCGTTGAAGATCCAGGAGCCTGAAGAAAGAAGTTGCTGGCAGGCGACCAGTGAAGAAGTTCGTGGTGATCCAAGCCTGTATCAGGGAAGAAGAAACCTGTAAGCAGAGGGGACCAAGTTCTGAATCACTAGCCAGTGATTTAGGTGGGCACCAGGATGGCACCGGACGAAGTCACCTCAGCCAGGTGAGTGGGCGCTGCTGGGCTCTGCAGTCTCTCGGACCAGGAGGCGTTGTCGGCGACCAGGATGGAGGTGCGAGCTGTCCCACAAAGGTACTTGCTGTCGACGTCGCTGGACCCAGGATTGGGCAACAAGTCTTGGCAAATGCAAGGCCCACGCGGTGGACCTAAAATGGCGTCTTCAGTGCACCAGGAGGGTCCAGGGTGCTTCTCTGAAGGAGGGAAGCAAGGGCCAGTCTGGAGCAACCAGACCAGCGGTGTTTGTCATCGTGGAGCGTCGTGAGGGGGCCACTAGCCAACGGGCAAGTGACCTGGACAACGCGGTGGGCAGCAAAGAGCAGAAGGGCCCCACGCAGATCTCGTGGATGCAGGAGGGCTGAACTTCGGTGCTGGAGCTGCTCAGGGTCGGGGCTTCTCTTACCCCAAAGCACTCAGTCGAGGGTCACTCGGTGGTCGTGCTGGACAAGCGTCGTGCAGTTCTGAAGATGGCCGGTCCCTCGAGGTCTCGTCGCACCCACGGATCATAGCTGGGCTGATGATGTAGGTTGAGGTCAGAGGTGCCAGGGAAGCCGGTTCTCGTCGTGCTGGAGCAGTCTTGATCCGGAGGAGAGACTGGCAACAAACCGCGATGCTCGGTTGGTGCCTGCTGCTGCAGGGTGCCTACTCCTTAGTCACAAGGGAGAAATCTTGGGAAGAGTCTTGAGTTCTTCGTGTAGAAGGTCGGTTCAGGATTCAAAGATTGATCTAATTTGGAAGGGGGCCAGTTCCTACCTTTATCCTGCAAAAAGGGGCTGGCACGCGACTAAGTCCTGCCCTAAGGGTGGGACTAGGAGGGGGGTGGTTACACCCCTCTCCTTTGGCGGGTTTTCCCCAGATCAGGGGCTGGAGTGCCCCTGGAACTGGTTCAAACCGGCCTATGCACAGTGAGCACTGGGGTGCCACTTGCAGTCACCTTCCTCTAAAGCCCTGCCTACCTAGGATACACAAAATCCTGTCTGGGACGGTGCTGGCACCGCCCCTGGCAGGAAACCCTTTGTCCTTGCCTCCTGGGCTGGGAGGACTCCCAGCAGCAGGAGGGCAGACTTGTGTCTCGGTGGCAGCATCCATTTTGTGGAGCTAAGGCTCTGTCTAACTTTAACCGGGGTTACAGGTTACATACATGTCGTGTCCCTCTAGAAGGGTGGAATGCTAACCCCGTCGCCAGAATTGGCGAGGGGTTAGTATTCCAATTCGTATGACACCTTACTCGACATGTTTTGATAAAGCGATACCAGAGTTGGCATATAACGGCGAGGATTATAATGCACTTAAGAGTATATGGTATGCGATATCATGGAAACGGCTAAGGGATAGATCCCGAAAGCCGCAGACAGGCTCAGCTCATGCCAGAGCACCATCTCACACGATTCCAAGCACTCTGCCTTCAGGATTGTCAAGGCCTGCCATAGGAGTGACTGATAGGAGATCTGTGTGTCCATTTAGGTTTAGATATAGGAATACTATATCTACAGCAGAGGGTGAGTACACCACTTTGCCCCAGCTGTCAAGCAGCCAGTTGTGTCTGATTTAGTTAGTCAGCCCAGGGGTGGCATAATACATGCTGCAGCCCCTGGGAGACTTCTGGGTGCACCTCAGCCCTGGGTACAGGGACTTGGAGAGGGCCCAGTGCCAATTCAGTACCTGGGTACAATTTGGAGTAGAGAGAACAGCTAGGCTGTGGGTCTGATTAGCAGGCCCACAGCCAGGGAAAGTCGTAAACCAGTGAAGCAAAAAGCAAAAATCTGGGTGATCATAGGATTGCAGACCCTACTCTCCTACATGACCCCCCCCCCAAACTTTGGGACAATAAGCTAACCTTGAACAGGTGAGTCTTCTTGCTCTAAGTGGAAATACCTGGAGAGCCCATCAGCATTGCCATGATCAGTACCAGGTCAATGCTCCACTGTAAAATCCATCCCCTGTAGGGAAATGGACCACCTAAGTAGTTTGGGGTTTTCACCCTTCATCTGATTTAGCCATAAGAGGGGCTTGTGGTCGGTCTGAATCTTAAAGTGAGTGCCAAACAAGTATGACCTCAACTTTTTCAGGGCCCACACCACAGCAAAGGCCTCCCTCTCAATAGCTGACCAATTTTTCTCTCTGGGGGTCAACCTTCTGCTAATAAAAGCAATAGGCTGGTCGTTACCATCAAAATTCAGCTGAGATAGAACAGCTCCCACACCCAACTCAGAAGCATCTGTTTGGACAATGAAGGTCTTGGAGTAATCTGGACTCTTTAGGATAGGTGCTGTGCACATGGCCTGTTTTAGGTCATTGAATGCTTTCTGACAGCTTGCTGTCCACTGAACTTTCTTTGGCATCTTTTTACTTGTCAGGTCATTAAGTGGAGTCACAATGGACCCATAATTCTTGACAAATTTCCTATAGTACCCAGTCAGGCCCAAGAAAGCTCGAACCTGAGTCTGGGTGGTTGGAGGAGCCCAGTCCTTGATGGCCTGTATCTTGCTCTCCAAGGGTTGAACCTGGCCTCCACCTACAAGGTGGCCCAGGTATACAACCTGTGTCTGCCCTATCTGGCACTTAGTGGCCTTGATAGTGAGACCTGCCTTTTGCAGTGCCTCTAACACTTTCCTCAGGTGGACCAGGTGATCCTCCCAGGTGGAGCTAAAGACAGCTATATCATCAAGATATGCTGCACAGAAGTCATCCAACCCAGTGAGAACTTGATTCACCAGCCTTTGGAAGGTGGCAGGTGCATTTTTCAAACCAAAGGGCATTACCACAAATTGATAATGCCCACCAGGGGTAGAAAATGCTGTCTTGGGCTTGGCCTCCTCAGCTAACCTGATTTGCCAATACCCAGCTGTCAGGTCAAATGTACTTAAGTAGTTGGCAGAAGCCAATCTATCTATAAGTTCATCTGCTCTTGGTATTGGGTGGGCATCAGTCTTAGTGACTGCATTGAGTCCTCTGTAGTCTACGCAAAACCTCATCTCTTTCTTACCACCCTGGGTGTGAGGCTTTGGCACTAGAACTACTGGGCTAGCCCAAGGGCTATCTGAGGGCTCAATGACTCCCAGCTCCAACATTTTCTGCACTTCTGTCTTGATGCAGTCTCTGACATGATCAGGCTGTCTGTAGATTTTACTCTTGACAGGCAGACTGTCTCCAGTGTCCACTTCATGGGTACACCAAAACTTTGACTGGGTGTCAGAGAGAACATATGTCTAAAGGATTGCAGAACTTGTCTACAATCCTGTTGCTGATGTTCAGAGAGGCTGCCACAAAAGACAACACCATCTACTGATCCATCATCAGGATTCTGAGTGAGCAGGTCTGGGAGAGGGTCACTCTCTTCCTCCTGTCCCTCATCTGTGGCCATGAGCAAGCTCATGTCCTTCCTGTCGACATATGCCTTGAGCCTGTTCACATGGAGCACCCTGAGGGGGCTCCTGGGAGTTCCAAAGTCCACCAGGTAGGTGACCTCTCCCTTTTGCTCAATGATGGTGTGGGGCCCAGACCATTTGTCTTTGAGGGCTGCTGGGGCCACTGGCTCCAGCACCCACACCTTCTGTCCAGGCTGGTATACAGTCAGGACAGCCTTCTGGTCATGCCAAGCTTTTTGGAGTTCTTGGCTGGCCTCAAGGTTTTTAGTTGCCTTCTCCATGTATTCAGCCATCCTGGATCGGAGACCAAGTACATAGTCCACTATGTTGGTTGCAGGCTTTTTGAGAGGTCTCTCCCATCCTTCCTTCACCAAACACAGGGGTCCTCTTACAGGATGCCCATACAGAAGTTCAAAAGGGCTGTAGCCAACCCCCTTCTGTGGGACCTCTCTGTAAGCAAACCAAAGGCAGGGTATCAGGACATCCCATCAACGCCTGAGCTTTTCAGGTAGTCCATGAATCATCCCTTTTAGGGTCCTGTTGAATCTCTCAACAAGCCCATTGCACTGTGGATGATAGGGAGTGGTGAACTTGTAGTTAACACCACATTCCTTCCACATTGCAGTCAGATATCCTGACATGAAGTTTGCACCTCTGTCAGAAACAACCTCCTTAGGGAAGCCCACTCTGGAGAACACTCCAACTAGGGCCCTTGCCACTACAGGTGCTGTAGTGGTCCTAAGTGGAATAGCTTCAGGATACCTGGTGGCATGGTCCACCACCACCAGTATAAACTTGTGCCCTGATGCTGTCTGGGGTTCCATTGGACCAACAATGTCAATCCCCACTCTTTCAAAGGGAACCCCCACCACAGGTAGTGGTATGAGGGGGGCCTTTGTGGTGCCACCTGCCTTACCACTGGCTTGGCAAGTGACACAGGAGCGACAAATCTCCTTGGTATTCTCACTCATGTGAGGCCAGTGAAAGTGGGAGACAAGCCTGTCCCAAGTCTTTGTCTGGCCTAAGTGACCTGCAAGGGGAATCTCATGGGCCAAGGTGAGAAGGAAACCCCTCTGAGACAAGGGGGTGACCAGCCTCCTGGTTGCACCAGGCTTGGGGTCTCTTGACTCAGAGTACAGGAGTCCATCTTCCCAGTATACCCTGTGGGCACCTGTGGCATTCCCTGCAGCCTCAGCAGCAGCCTGCTGTCTGAGGGGTTCAAGGGAAGGGCAGTCTAACTGTGCCTTCCCCAGGTCTTCTCTGGAGGGTCCCCCTGAGCCCAGAAACTCAACTTGATCAAGTTCAAGCTCTTTAGGCTCAGTTTCCCTCAGCTCTCTCAGATCAGCCTCCTCAGAGACTTGATCCTCAACCTGGGGCAAGGGGGAAGGCAAAGCCTTAACCCTACTGCTCTTCTTCTTGGAAGGTGTCTGGTCCATTCTTCCAGGATCCAGCACCTGTTCAGTGGGGCATCTTCTGGCCTGTGACCTAGTCACAGCAAGCACATGTGCTGGCAAGCATAACATTTCCATGTGAGTCCTCTGCTCCACTTCTGACCATAGTGATGACTCCAAATCATTGCCCAACAAACAATCCGCTGGGAGGTCTGAACTAACCACAACTTTCTTTTGGCCACTTACCCCTCCCCAGGAGAAAGCAACAATCGCCATACTATGACTGGTAGTGACGTTGCTGGCATTGGTCACCAGGAAATCTGTACCTGGCATGATTTGTCCAGGGTCCACAAAGTTAGGTGTCACCATTGTGACACTGGCACAAGTGTCCCTATAGGCCTGAGCCCTTTTGCCATTTATCAAAGGTGTCTGCCTGTATTTGCCCAAAGTATTGGGACTTACATCAGGGGACATATCCATATCCCCTGTACAGACAAGGACAGCCTGAGTGAGTGTGCCAACTAAGTTGTCAGACTCCTCAGTTCCCAAGGTTAACCCAACTAATCCCTTGGGAGGTGCACTACCACTACTGACTGTACTAGGGGGTGCAGTTGCCTTAGGGGCTGTAGTGGTAGAAGTTTGCCCTCCTCTTTTGGTGCACTCACTAAACCAGTGAGATTTACTTTCACAGTACTGGCACCACCTTTTTGACTGGCCTTCTGAAGTCCTCTTTTTCTGCTGTGAAGCCTGACCCCCACCCTCTTTGGTTTGTTGGGGACCTGTTGAAGACTTCTGGTCATTTTGTTCACTCTTAGTATTACCCTTCTGGTCTGCTTTCTTCTGACCACCCTGGTTCTGGTTCTGGTTCTGCTTGATCCTTGTTCTGACCCATTTGTCTGCCTTCTTTCCCAATTCTTGGGGAGAGGTCAGATCTGAATCAACAAGGTGCTGGTGCAACAACTGGTTCTGACAGTTATTTAAAATTTGTTCTCTCATCATTAGATTATACAATCCTGTGTAATCAGTAACCTTGCTACCCAGCAACCAGCCCTCCAAAGCCTTAGTGGCACAATCCACAAAGTCAGACCAGTCCTGAGACTGAGTTTTCTGGGTGTCTCTGAACAGCAACCTGTACTGCTCAGTGGTTAAACCAAACCCATCAACCAGTGTATTTTTCAGGACCTGGTAATTGTTAGCATCCTCCACTCTTGTAGTGAGGAGCTTATCTCTACCTTTGCCATCAAAGGAGAGCCACAGTATAGCTGCCCACTGACTCTGGGGAATGCCCTGCACAGTGCAGGCCCTCTCCAAAGTAGCCATCCATTTCTGGATGTCATCCCCTTGTTTAAAGGGGGGAACTATCTTTGTCAGGTGTTTAGTATCTAAACCCTTCTCTTTTTCTCTTGGGAGATTGCTGCCACCAGTGGGAACTAACCCACTCATCTGCTGCTCTCTAGCAAAGGCAAGCTTTTCTTTGGCCAGGGCAAGTTCTTCCCTTTCAATCCTCAGAGCAGCCTGTCTCATTCTGGCTTCATGCTCTATTCTCTGAGGGGAAGTCAATCTCCTCTGGGGAGAGTTCCTTCTCCTCTGAGAAGAGGCATTAGAGTGCAGAGATCTATTGGAGTCCCTAGAAAGAGATCTATCTCTCCTAACTCCAAGGTTAGGCCTACTTAGGGTCAGTACTGGGGGTCCCCCAGATCCTAGCCCAAGCAAGTCTAAGTTGGCCCTAGTTAGCCTTCTGACTACCTCAAGACCCTTGTCTGCCTCATCCCCAGAGAGTTCCTCAGGATCCCCCTCCTCAACTGCATTTACAGTGTTGTGGAGGTCTGGATCCCCAGTGGTACCCTCTAAGGCTGGCATATTCCCATCTAGCTGAGAAATCTTTCTCGCATCATATGTCTCTAAGAGACCTATCAGAAAGGGAATGGTGGGGTTAGACCCCTGTTTCAGTTTCCTGGAGGTACACACTTGTCTCATCTCCTGGAAACTGAGAGCTGCATATCTTGAAGTGACCTGTGGAGGGTCAATAACCACAAGGGGAGTCTCAGTAGACTCTCCATGGGTAGACATGCTTTTCTAGTGAGGTGTAAGTGGTGCACTTACCTACACTATATGTTTACCTACTGATCCCTTGCTAGAGTTGTAGTTTAGGGTGTGCTAGGCCCTAGGAGCTACAACAGCTGGTTCAGCTTAGTTATATGTACCTTAGTACTTATGTGATCTTTCAAATGATATTCTTAGGATATGTGTGGTAAAACAACAGCAAGCTCAAATCCCAACCGCTGCTCACCAATGTGAGAAGTTGGCCTGATATGCAGTGCTCACTATTCTAGTGATCACTATGTATCAGTCCAAACAACCCTTATTGATGATTGGTTGTAAGTCAACCTTATAGACCAGCTATCCTAGTAGCATGGATACGAGCAGTCTAAGGCTAAGACTCTAGAGGGCGTGTTAAGCCAGCTGTTTTACCATCACATTACCCCTTGAACACCAAGTGAAAGGACACCACACAAGTTGTTATGAAAATAAACAGATATTTATTTATAACAAGACTACCCTGAACTCTTTATGAGTCAGGGAGCTAAGCACACAACAAAACTCTTAAGAAAATACTTTAAGTTGCACAATTTACACAAATGCCCGAGGGGCACGAAAAACCATATATTACAAAAGTGGAATGCGAATTCCTAGCAGGTAAGTAACTATTCTCATAGACTTTAGAAACGCTAGGCCTACAATACTAAACCCTTAGATTAGTAGCAGGAGGCCTGTGGTCGTCGTGTGCAGAGTGGGAACTCTCACGCGTAAGGCGGGAAAAAGTCTATGGAGGCTAGCAAAGACAAAGTTACTGTTCTCGGGCGAACCAGACTAGGTGGGTCGAAAACAAGAGTGGATCCGAACACTTAGGGTGTTGGACTATGCTGAAGCACCGGAGTACTTGGTTTACCTAGCCCAGGGGCTGCGGCTGCATAGGGTTCAAGTTGCGTCGGAAACCCTCGTTGAAGATCCAGGAGCCTGAAGAAAGAAGTTGCTGGCAGGCGACCAGTGAAGAAGTTCGTGGTGATCCAAGCCTGGATCAGGGAAGAAGAAACCTGTAAGCAGAGGGGACCAACTTCTGAATCACTAGCCAGTGATTTAGGTGGGCACCAGGATGGCACCGGACGAAGTCACCTCAGCCAGGTGAGTGGGCGCTGCTGGGCTCTGCAGTCTCTCGGACCAGGAGGCGTTGTCGGCGACCAGGATGGAGGTGCGAGCTGTCCCACGAAGGTACTTGCTGTCGACGTCGCTGGACCCAGGATTGGGCAACAAGTCTTGGCAAATGCAAGGCCCACGCGGTGGACCTAAAATGGCGTCTTGAGTGGACCAGGAGGGTCCAGGGTGCTTCTCTGAAGGAGGGAAGCAAGGGCCAGTCTGGAGCAACCAGACCAGCGGTGTTTGTCGTCGTGGAGCGTCGTGAGGGGGCCACTAGCCAACTGGCAAGTGACCTGGACAACGCGGTGGGCAGCAAAGAGCAGAAGGGCCCCACGCAGATCTCGTGGATGCAGTGGGGCTGAACTTCGGTGCTGGAGCTGCTCAGGGTCGGGGCTTCTCTTACCCCAAAGCACTCAGTCGAGGGTCACTCGGTGGTCGTGCTGGACAAGCGTCGTGCAGTTCTGAAGATGGCCGGTCCCTCGAGGTCTCGTCGCACCCACGGATCACAGCTGGGCTGATGATGTAGGTTGAGGTCAGAGGTGCCAGGGAAGCCGGTTCTCGTCGTGCTGGAGCAGTCTTGATCCGGAGGAGAGACTGGCAACAAACCGCGATGCTTGGTTGGTGCCTGCTGCTGCAGGGTGACTACTCCTTAGTCACAAGGGAGAAATCTTGGGAAGAGTCTTGAGTTCTTCGTGTAGAAGGTTGGTTCAGGATTCAAAGATTGATCTAATTCGGAAGGGGGCCAGTTCCTACCTTTATCCTGCAAAAAGGGGCTGGCACGCGACTAAGTCCTGCCCTATGGGTGGGACTAGGAGGGGGGTGGTTACACCCCTCTCCTTTGGCGGGCTTTCCCCAGATCAGGGGCTGGAGTGCCCCTGGAACTGGTTCAAGCCGGCCTATGCACAGTGAGCACCGGAGTGCCACTTGCAGTCACCTTCCTCTAAAGCCCTGCCTACCTAGGATACACAAAATCCTGTCTGGGACGGTGCTGGCACCGCCCCTGGCAGGAAACCCTTTGTCCTTGCCTCCTGGGCTGGGAGGACTCCCAGCAGCAGGAGGGCAGACTTGTGTCTCAGTGGCAGCATCCATTTTGTGGAGCTAAGGCTCTGTCTAACTTTAACCGGGGTTACAGGTTACATACATGTCGTGTCCCTCTAGAAGGGTGGAATGCTAACCCCGTCGCCAGAATTGGCGAGGGGTTAGTATTCCAATTCGTATGACACCTTACTCGACATGTTTTGATAAAGCGATACCAGAGTTGGCATATAACGGCGAGGATTATAATGCACTTAAGAGTATATGGTATGCGATATCATGGAAACGGCTAAGGGATAGATCCCGAAAGCCGCAGACAGGCTCAGCTCATGCCAGAGCACCATCTCACACGATTCCAAGCACTCTGCCTTCAGGATTGTCAAGGCCTGCCATAGGAGTGACTGATAGGAGATCTGTGTGTCCATTTAGGTTTAGATATAGGAATACTATATCTACAGCAGAGGGTGAGTACACCACTTTGCCCCAGCTGTCAAGCAGCCAGTTGTGTCTGATTTAGTTAGTCAGCCCAGGTGTGGCATAATACATGCTGCAGCCCCTGGGAGACTTCTGGGTGCACCTCAGCCCTGGGTACAGGGACTTGGAGAGGGCCCAGTGCCAATTCAGTACCTGGGTACAATTTGGAGTAGAGAGAACAGCTAGGCTGTGGGTCTGATTAGCAGGCCCACAGCCAGGGAAAGTCGTAAACCAGTGAAGCAAAAAGCAAAAATCTGGGTGATCATAGGATTGCAGACCCTACTCTCCTACAGACCCCAATATCGTTTTGCCTGCCAAAATCTACTCTGTGCCCCCTCCACCTCACTCCGTAGTGGGACAGCTGCTGCTCTGTATTGGTAATCTGCGGGACGGAAATCGGGGCTGGGTGCACACAGTACCTGTAAATACTCTCAAATCCTTTTAATATAATTTATGATGCCTTACTGAACGCAGTGCAGCTCAAACTCTTGTTACATCTTGCTGAGCACCCCAGACCATTTACTTTCACCTTGAACGTGGGCACTTCTGTGAGTATCACTTATGCTACACCAGAGTGTACAATACTGGACATGTATCTCGGATGGTTGGAACAAGTGCATGTCGTGGGCTAATCCTCAGTCAGTAGTGGATGGATCTAGCTGCCTGTTGTTAGTCTCTAGATTGCTCCTTTGTCACTCATGGATAGCGGCAGGACAGCACATTACTATTACTTCACTCCTCCTGTGCATTCCTGATGGATAATTCTGTATCAGCGGTGCACAGTTCATGCTTGATGGTCGCTTATCAGTCCTTACGGGGAATATGTAGGTAATTTGCCATTCATTATTTCCTGTATCCAGTGCATGCCTTGGGCTGAACCTCTGTCACACACTTGTCTTTTGATTACAGAGAAACATTCTTTATCAAGTACAATAATAATAATAAAAATGGTGTTCCGCTTACTACTTTTCCCATCAAAACATGCTTTGGCGCAGCGACTTAAAACAAGATATGAACACCACTCTGGTCACTTGCAAACAACACAGGAACCTTTACTGCCTAGCCCACACTGTGTTGCAACACACTTTCGGCCAAGAACTCTGCCCATTGTTTAGCTTGTTACCCGTTCTGTAGTGTGCCTAATCGCCTCATCAGTGGTATTAAAGGCTGTGTAAATGCATTTACAGTACAATGGTCTTGTGGTAGTTATCTGCCTGCAAAGTATCATTAGATACATTATCCCCTCCTAATATATTTTTCTCTTGTTCTGTGAATCTTAGCTGGCCATGGAGTACTGTCTGGGATCTGCCTCCGACCTCCTGGAGGGTAAGTATAAGCTCTGCCAGTCATTTCAGGGTTAGGGTTACTGTAGCTCAGCTAGACACTTGCAAGGTTCTATGACCCCTCATTTATTTGGAGATGCCCTGCCTGGCAACAGTTAACTAGTTTATTGGTGTTTAGTATAACACAGGGTTTCAGGTGGGTGGTGCTAGCCATTTTGTTTTGGTTGGAGAATGCCTTCCACGTTTGAATGCTGTTTTACTAGGTGATTCCCGTGTGCGGAGCTTTTTGCCTGAACCCGGTGTATGCTGATTTCCCTCAGTGGATTGGAAAATGCACTTTGAAAAGTGGCTTAGTAATCTGTAAACTGTAAAATGTACTTTACTCTGTTTGACACCTGCGTTTACACTACGTTAGGACCAGAGTCTTTACTTCTTCAGTGTAAGAGGTGAGCGAGCAATGGATGCATGGTTCTAATTGACAGCTTAAGGCTCTTGCAGGATTTAATTTTTATTGCCATTTTTCTGCCTTCTTTACCTTTTGGAGTTTGTGAAACATTTGCACCTAGTAATCATGCACTGGAATAGGTGTCCTTATGTAGAGTTTGCAAGGACCATTGAGGGAAATGTATATAACCACAGTAAAGGTGACCCTAGTTCTGAAACTGAGCTTTTGAGTCTGATAAATCTCCTCTGATAAACACTGAACTTTCGGATTTTTGTCATGGACTTCACCTGGGCCTTTTAGGTGTTAACATACATCTTTGCATTTTTATTTTGCAACTTTTGATCCCTTACATTTTAGTCAATGTTTGCAAATGTTGCTGATGAGACATCTAATGCTTAGCTAGTAACTCGGCATTTATGTTGCCACGTTGGCAAATTCTATGTTACTTATGCATTTTACTGCGCGTGACTTAGAACATCGCTTTTGTTCGGCGCATCACAAGCGTAATGAGGTAGAGACCCTTTGACTGTTTGTTTCAGAACCATGCATTGATTTTTTGCAGAGAATGCGAATATTGGAATGTGCTGAAATATCTGCAGGGACTTTTTCTGTGTGCTGATATAGACTATTTTTAAAGCTATTATGCAACATTTATTTTCAGAGCCTTGCTCTTAGGCAATGGTAATTTGTGGACTTGATTGTTTCTGAGCTATGCTCATACCCTCCTAACGCGTTCTTCAGTTAACCATAAACTGTTTTCATTTGTTAGTAGATTAGTTCATTGCCCGTCACTTGCCTCTAAGATGTGATTTTTCTACAGACTGTTCAGTATGCGAAGCCAACCATTTGGAGAGCTCTTACCAAAAGAAGTATTTCTTCAGATTTTCATCTTTTTCTCTCCGAACATCTCGATTTCAGCAAGGCAGGAGTGGCGCAGAAGAAATAGGTTTGAAATCCGAAGCCTGTGGGAAAGCGATTTATATGGATGACTCGCATCAAAGTGCTTGTATTTCCTACATCTATGTCACAAGCCTAAGAATTGCGATGTTTCTAAAGCTTTTAAAGCCAAAACTCCAAAAGACCTTTAGAGAAGACTGGTGTTGGCTATTTTAGAAGGTAAGATAGAGGCTACCTCTTCTAAATAAGAAAATTAAACCTATCAAGTCCCCATCAGAGATGCCTGGGCACAAGACAAGCAGGCGCCGGGCCGTCTGATCCTACCATCAGGGGTTAGACCCTTGGTCGGCCTCTGTCCTCTGATTTGTGAGCAGAATAAGAAGTACTAACAGAAGGTAGGAAGTGTAGTCCCTATTGAGGATGAAGTGCCTATGAAGAGGTCTTATCTCAGAATCAGGCCACGGTTTGTTGACAAGGTGATCCTTCAGTGATGATGAATACCTGGAAGAGGAAAGAAGAAAAAGTCATTGGGACATATTAAATATCCAGTACATAGACTCTCAGGAAGAGTATGAGGAAGTACTGGGTGCAGTCACCTAGATTGGTGCAGGTGAAGTTCAGAAAAGAACGCTTAGTACTCTCTTCACAGCACTTGGTACAAGTTTCTATGGAGATGTTTAACTCTGTAGGACATAGAGACATCTACCAAAGGATACTGCCTTATTTTTATCTGTAGTCACAACTTGAAGCGGTGTCCACTTCATAGCTCCCACTCTTGCTTCCAATACCATTGGAAGCAAAGTCCAAGCAAGCACATGAACCAGAACGATCTGCGCAAACCCAGACTTATACAAAGAAGGTGTAGAGCAGTTTAGGAGATGATGGCACCAAGGAGAATCATGGAGACGACAGGCCTTATGGTGATGATGACTGATATCGGAGACAGGGGAACACCACCTTTTACTGACTTCGATGATGTAGATACATCTGCCGGAGACCAGCCTAGTTCGCTGAGTAATGACTCAGAATGGAATCAATTCATAGTTCCTCATGATGCGAGTCCAGAGTGGCCGAAATAGGGATTTTTCTCCGGCTGAAATCTGGAAATGCATTCTCTAATAGAGAATACTTCTGAGCCCTGCAGCCCACCTACATATTTGCTTGAAGTCTTTTTTTTCCCTTCTTTTTATAGAAAAATTGCACAGGGGCTCAAGAGCAATTCTCATCTTGGCCATCTTGGATAAGTGGTCCTTCTCATAATGTAAATCCCTGCCAGGGCTGTTGTGAGCCTCTCAAGAATAGAAAAGCAATAGAATGCCACAGCTTTAGCCCTGGCATGTATCTTGAATCCGGACAAGACTGATCAGGGTAAAACAGATTAACTGTGTTCGAGGCATGTGGGCTGCTAAATTCATATCTTAGCATTAGATCGCCGCCTAGTGTTGGGTCCGGATGATCGCACATTGTTGTCCTGGAAGAGTCTTCGAAGTATCCTGAGATAGGTGGCTCCTCCCCTGGACTACAGTGCGCATGGGCATCGGCTCCATCCCCAGATTGTTTTTTTCCGCCATTGGGTTCGGATGCGGTCTCGACTTCTCTCTGTCGGAACCGAGTAAACCTAACTTTTTAAGGCCAAAAGGCCTTGTATTTATAGCGTCGGTATTGTTTGCGCACGGTCTCGAGTTCTTCCGACTCTTGGAGTCGGATTCAGCGGAGTTTTTTCACTCTTCGGACATCGAGGCCTTCTCATCGCGACGCGACCACGACTTTCCAGCATGCAGCGGAGTCCGTTTAAGTACTGTCCGCTCTGTGGGTCCAAGTACCCACATATAGACCTGCACCCGGTCTGTAACAAATGCCTTTCACCGGACCATGACGACGGCAAGTGCAAGGCTTGTGCACAATTCAGGTCGAAAAAGACTCTCAAGCTTCGGCGCGCGGTGCGCCTGGAGGCCAGACAAGCGGCCCCGGATCCAGAAAACATCTTCGGCGACCAAGAAGAAGATGAACAGGGTCATCATCTCCAAATATCCCCACCCGAAACGGAGGTCGAGGCGGATCCGGTAGACGACGACGGAGTCGTGGATCAAGGCATTGAATACGTCGACGAGGTAGGGGACGTCGAAGAGATTTATGGGGCCGCGGCAGATAGCTCGGGGGACGAGCTATGCCCCGAAGGTTTCGAAGATCACGATCGGGTCACGGGATCGCCAGTTGGCCTTACCCAAGACCCCGTACCGCAAGCCACGGCCCCGCCTTCAGGCCCGGCCACGGACATACTTGCTGGGCAGGCCGGATCGAAACCGAAACCGAAACCTACGGTGTCGACTACACCTAAAATGGCCGACCCGAAAACGAAACCGAAACTTATGGACTCGAGCGTCCCTAAAATGGCGGCCGGCCCACAGAAAACTACTGCACCCGCCGCCGCATCGGCTCCGTCGACCTCCGGTCCACAGAAGTCGAAGAAGTCTGTCGATTCCACAGGGTCAAAATCGGCGCCAGAGGAGGGATCCTCTAAGAAGGGTGGTCGGCACGGATCAACCTCTGCGACACCGTCTAAGCACGCCAAGGCCAGCGGCACGGCTCCGGTTCCGGCTGGGACTCCGTTCGTCGGTCGCGTAGTGGAGTCGGAGGCGACACAAGCACACGGATCGACGGCTGGCACATCTGCGCATCGATCCAAGGACTCTGGGTCGGCGGCAACTGCATCGGCGTCCAAGACTCAGAAAGGCCACCATGACGTCGGATCCGAGGGGAAGGTCAAGACATCCTCGTCGGCGCCAAAAGCCACTGTAAGTGAAGTGTCCCCCATCGCCGCTTCGCTACAGAGAATCAGGGACAAGGCCGCTGCTACGTCGGCTCCGTTGCCGTCGCCTCACACGCCGAAGGACACTCCGGCAAAGCCTAAGAGTAAGCTTCTCTTCCTTCTGCCGCCGAAAGAGGCTCCGAAGGCCTTTTCTACGAAATCGACGCCAAAGAAGTCGGATTCTTCTACGGCAGGGGTACCTTCAGGTCGAGAAGTCGAATCAGAGGACGATTCTGAGCACTTCATCGACGCCAACACAGGCAAATTAACACTATACAAAAGGAGGATCACTTCGGAGCCTCTGGACTCCTATGTCATCCCACTAAAGAAGAAGAGGGTTCCTCAGGACGCTTCTAGCCTCATAGAACCTATCCAGCCTCCTCCAAGAAAAAGCCCTACTCCCTCACCAGAACACTCTGAGGGTGAGGGATATGATGAAGATGACCAATACACCTTCCCCATCAATGAACCAGATGCACATCCACATGCATATGATGACATTGGTGACCAAGGCACCCAAAGTGTGGGGCAAGACCCACAGGCTTTCAGTGCACGTGCATCCCCAACAGAGGATTCTGCAGGTTTTCATGCACTAATTGAGAGGGCAGCTGCTAATCATGATGTGGACATGCATGCTGACCCAGTGGAAGAGGACTTTCTCTTTGACACTTTTTCAGTCTCTGAAAGAACTGTGAAAACGCTGCCTATGCTCAAGGGAGTCCTCAAGCATGCAGCTGACATCTTTAAAGAACCTACCAGAGCGAGAGTGGTCAATCCACGTATCGAGAAAAAGTACAGACCAGCACCTGCAGACCCTGCATACATTCGGGGACAGTTGCCACTAGACTCTCTTGTGGTCGCAAATGCCAGAAAACGGGCCAACTCCCAGACGACGGGTGAAGCTCCTCCCCCAGACAAGGAGTCCAAGGTGCTAGAGGCAGGGGGCAAAAGAGTGGCGGCACAAGCTGCCAACTTTTGGCGTATTGCAAATACACAAGCACTCTTAGCACGTTACGATAGGGCGCATTACGACACCCTAGAGCAGATTGTACAACACCTGCCTCCAAAGTTTCAAGAGGGCACCAAACTGCTTATAGAGGAAGGGAAACTGATCTCCAACGCAGCCATCAAGTGTGCACTTGACGCCGCAGACACGGCAGCTAGGGCGATCAACACTAGCGTCATGCTAAGACGACAAGCTTGGCTCCGCATATCAGGGTTTAAACCTGATATTCAGACAACCATACTTAATCAGCCAGTCAATCCTGATAGACTGTTTGGTCCAGATGTTGACACCACCCTCAAAGATAAAAAAGGACACAGAAACTGCTACGTCCATGGGGGCCCTACAATCGCAACAGTTTCGTGGCAATAATTTTCGTCGCTCAGGTGTACGTGGAGTCACCAGAGGACAAATGGGTCAACAATCGCAATTCTCAAGAGGTGGAGCACAATCCTCGTTCACAAAACAGAACAAGGGAGGTTACAGAAATAACAGCAACAGAGGTCGCGGCAGAGGAAACAACAGCTCCCGCTCCTCTACCCCAAGCAAACAGTGACTCTCTGTCACTGCCCCCCGACCACTTAACACCTGTCGGGGGGAGACTGCAGCAGTTCCTGCCCGTCTGGAGAAACATCACCACAGACAGGTGGGTGCGACAACTAGTCCAGTATGGTTATTGCCTAGAGTTGAAATCCACTCCACCCAACATTCCGCCAAGGCAAAGGCCTATGTCCGCAGAGCACTTGCACTTATTGCAGCAGGAAGTAGTGGCGATGCTGCACAAAGGCGCAATCGAGCTCGTGCCGGTGGGAGAGGAAGGCACAGGGGTATATTCCCTGTACTTCCTTATTCCAAAAAAGGACGGATCTCTCAGACCCATTCTAGATCTACGTCCCCTCAACCTGTACATACTATCAGAACATTTCCATATGCTTACACTGCAGCAGATTCTTCCCTTGTTAAACCAAGGGGACTTCTTAGCAACCTTAGATCTCAAGGATGCTTATTTCCATATTCCACTACACCAGTCCCACAGGAAATACCTCAGGTTCACTATTCAAGGCAAGCATTACCAGTTCAAGGTCCTACCCTTCGGAGTCACCACAGCCCCAAGGGTGTTTACCAAGTGTCTGGCGACAGTAGCAGCGTTACTTTATTATTTATTTATTATTTATTACTCAGGAGGCAGAACATCCATGTCTACCCCTACCTGGACGACTGGCTCGTTCAAGCCAAGTCGGAACGACAGTGCGCCGCGGACATGTCGACCACCATTCACCTCCTTCACAATCTAGGTTTCTCGTTGAACTACCCAAAGTCGCATCTTCAGCCGGCACAGGTCCGGCAGTTTCTAGGTGCGACGATCAATACCCTGACGGCCATGGCTCAACCAAACCAAGTCAGGATAGACAGCATGCAGTCTCTACTCCAGAAGTTCAGACCACAACACTCGCTTCCAGCGAGAGTGTTCATGCAGTTGATAGGCATGATGGCCTCCTGCATCTTCATAGTCCCTCACGCACGGTTACATATGCGCCCGCTCCAGGAGTGCTTAGCAAATCAGTGGACACAGGCTCAGGGACAATTGACAGACCTAGTGTTGGATACCAGTCGGGCATACGACTCTCTGCATTGGTGGACTCCACACAACCTTTGCAAGGGCCGACTGTTCCAAGAGCCAGTGCCACAGATTATCCTGACAACGGACGCATCTCTCCAGGGATGGGGCGCTCATCTGCTCACTTACACAGTGCAGGGACTATGGACGACGCAACAACAGAGGATGCACATCAATTATCTAGAACTGATGGCAATCTTCATGGCGATCAAGTCCTTCATTGTACATCTGTGCAACAAGGTAGTGTTAGTCCGGACGGACAACATGACCGCGATGTACTACATTCAAAAGCAGGGAGGCACCCACTCGCCACAGCTGTCTCATCTGGCTCAGAGCATGTGGAAGTGGGCCATTCAGAGGAACATTTTCCTCATGGCAGAACACCTCCCGGGAAAGGACAATCAGATGGCGGATCTGCTCAGCAGGTACAGCCATCAAATGCACGAGTGGGAGATACACCCATCTGTCCTCCACCCGTACTTCCAGCAGTGGGGTCATCCGGAGATAGACCTGTTTGCCACAAAAGAAAACGCAAAATGCCAACACTTTGCCGCCAGGTTCCCTCACCCACAGTCGCAGGGGAATGCGATATGGATGAACTGGTCAGGCAAATTTGCGTACGCTTTTCCGCCAACCCCTCTGATACCGCTGGTGGCAAGAAAGCTAAGGCAGCACGCGATGACTCTCATCCTAGTTGCTCCAACGTGGGCGCGCCAAGCATGGTACACCACGTTCCTCGAACTCTCAGTGGTGCCGCATGAAAGACTGCGCCTCACGCCCAGACTTCTGACGCAGAACCGTGGAGAAATTCAGCATCCAGATCCGCAACAGCTCAACCTGGCGATCTGGCTCCTGAAGTCCTAGAGTTTGGATACCTTAACCTACCTCCGGAATGCATGGACATCATCAAGGAGGCAAGGAAGCCAACTACCAGAGCATGCTATGCTGCGAAATGGAAGCGTTTTGTCATTTACTGTACAGCCAATAACATCAACCCGCTAGATGCTTCTATCCCTAACATCATTTGCTATCTGTTGCATCTTTACAAGTGCAATCTAGCGTACACTTCGGATACATCTATCCGCCATAGCGGCTTATCTTCAGAACAGGCAGCATCTCTCTGTCTTCAGAGTGCCTGCCATTAAAGCTTTCCTTGAAGGTCTGAAACGAGTCATTCCCCCAAGAACACCACCAGCTCCGGTGTGGAACCTCAATGTGGTCCTTACCAGACTGATGGGACCACCTTTTGAGCCACTGCACTCGTGTGAACTCCAGTTCCTAACGTGGAAAGTAGCTTTCCTAATAGCTATTACGTCACTGAGGCGGGTTAGTGAGCTACAAGCGCTCACAATCCAAGAGCCTTTCATTCAGATTCATCCAAATAGGGTAGTGCTACGCACTAACCCCAAATTCCTTCCGAAGGTGGTGTCACAGTTTCATCTCAACCAAACTATTGACTTGCCGGCATTCTTTCAAAACCCACAAACGGTAGCGGAAAGAATGCTCCATACCTTAGATGTACGGAGGGCGTTGATGTAATACATAGACAGGACACAACCCTTTAGAAAGACAAAACAACTTTTTGTTGCCTTCGCACCACAACACAAAGGCAACCCTATTTCCAAAGCAGGAATAGCCAGGTGGATTGTTAAGTGCATCCAAATATGTTATCAAAAGGCTAAGCGCACTCTTAACGATACCCCCAAGAGCGCACTCCACACGCAAATTGGGGGCATCCATGGCTTTCCTAGGGAACATTCCTTTAGAGGACATTTGCAGAGCAGCCACGTGGGTTACACCACATACCTTTACAAAACACTACTGTGTTGATGTGCATTCCAAGCAGCAAGCTGCTGTAGGACAGGCTGTTCTCAAGACACTCTTTCAGGTTTCTGCAGCTGGCACGGGCAACCGCCGCTGATGGAGGGACTGCTATGTATTCTATGCTAAGATATGAATTTAGCAGCCCACATGCCTCGAACTGAATATGCTACTTACCAGTATGCATCTGTTCTTGGCATGTAGGGCTGCTAACATTCATATCGCCCACCCTCCTCCCCGGTGCCTGTTGCAGCTGCAGATATACTATTGTATTCAGTCATTAGCATGGACATCCTTTACACGTTTCACTCCATCTTCTGCCACAATGGCGAAAAACAATCTGGGGATGGAGCCGATGCCCATGCGCACTGTAGTCCAGGGGAGGAGCCACCTATCTCAGGATACTTCGAAGACTCTTCCAGGACAACAATGTGCGATCATCTGGACCCAACACTAGGCGGCGATCTAATGCTAAGATATGAATGTTAGCAGCCCTACATGCCAAGAACAGATGCATACTGGTAAGTAGCATATTCATTTTGGTGGCAGCTGAATGAAGGTTGAGGAACCTGCCAGCTCCCACGAAAAAGGAAGGTAGAAAGTGGGAGTCGGTGTGTAAGATGGTAACCGTCCTTGTAGCAGATGCGGTTAAAATAGCTAACACATCGACTGTAGTTGCTAGTTTTTATCTACTGCTTTGGAGTGACTTCACGTCTTTGCTGGAGATAGCTGACGAGGACAAGGCAACTGTAGGGCTTTACTAAAAGATGGAGATTAAGTTTCAGATTCTCTGATAGATGCTGCAGTGAATGCCTTGTGCTGTGTATGTAGACAGATTGGAAATGCTACCGCCATGAGGAGATATGTGGGTAGTTTAAAAAAAAATAGGTCTTTAAGGCATGAGTTTCAATTGCAATCTATGCACATTCCCTTTGATGGGAAAATGTATTTAGTAAGAAGGTGGATAATTTCCTACTGCCAGCTGATACAGAAACACCACAATCGTCAGGAATGCTTAAAATCAGGGAACTATTTACAGGAAACAGACAACCGTATCAGGTCAAATCAACAGGGATCCTTTTTTCACAAACCATATAGATCATATTGCCAATTTGAGGAAATGGTGTGTATTGTATGGTGTAGTTGTGTGACCTCACCGTGTAAAGCACGTACTGGTTCCATAAGGACTATTTGATTTAGTTTGTTAAACCCCCTAGCTCAACCCTGGGTAGCTGTGGCTCTGAGCAAAAAGGCCTGCACAAAGGAACAATTATGAAGCATTTAAACGGCACAAAAACAATTGAAGAATAAATACACAAGACACCCAAGAAATCCGACACCAATTTACAAAAACAGTCTGTATTGTCGAACACCACAATGAAAAAGATCTACAAAAGGGATCCGGAAAGATATATTTTACAAGGTGCAGTAAACATGCCCTTTTTGCTAGTTGTATTGTCGTCGACTAGGGTTAGTTTAGGACACCAATGCTGGCAGGGAGCCAGTCAGTGGGACCAGCAATGTCCACAGAAAGAATTCCCTCAAAGATAGGAGCAGTCTTAAGTGAATTCAAGGCACTGTAGGTTTCTATGGAAATGGTCCTGTGAAAGGGATACAGGATGTTGAAGATGCTCAAGGATGCTGTAGATGTGATGCGGTCGATAGGGGGCTTCCTGTGGCTACTCCTCAGTCCATGGGCTAGCTGAGGTGATCCTGGACAAAAAAATCGACCTCTCGAGGAGTCCTCTTGATCCTGTCAGAAGTCGAATCGCCACTCGACCACCAATCGACTTGTATCACAGTAACCGGGAAATCCTCGCCTTCTGGGTGACCAAGCTGCATGCTGACTCTCCTGGGCTTAACAAATTGGAGCGTTGGGTCCTAGTCTTTAGTGCCGCTTGGCGATGAGCAGTGGCGGCTTGAAAATTTGGGCAACCAACTGACCCCAGCAGGCCTCTTCATCTGTTGTTGCACCGGGCTGCATACTGGATTTCAGCCAACTGACCCTAGGATTCTGTCTTTGGCCGGTCTCCGGAGACGACTTCTCACGAGCAGGACCTAGCAGGTACAGTCCATCTCGTTTGCTAGCCACCAGGTTCATCAGATGCCGCCCACCCGGGTGCAACCTCTTTTCTGGTTCCATGGTGCAGGAGGGCAGTCCTTCATTGGCCCTTCTTTCAGTCCAGACAAAATCTGAGTTCTCGGTGCCAGCAGTGCCCTATTTATGATTTTAAAAAATGCCCTTAGGGTAGGATGTGATTGGTATCAATGGGCTACCTGGTTCTCTCCCTCCTGATGGCCACTTCCTGTGAAGTGTGGCATCTGGCTATCCCAAGATGCACCTTATGGCCCACGACCAACATGGTAGAACCATTGTCTCGGCGTCCAGAGCTCTCTAGCCCAACCAAAATATGGGGGTACATGTCCCTGGAAAACCAGTTTGACAACTGTTTTTTCCCTTCCCCGTCCCTAGTGCCAGCCTGTCTACCTAGACAGTGGAGCAGCCCCTCTCCCAAGTGTTACCCATTTGCCTTTCAAAGGTGACTTTTCCTTTTAAAGCTTGCCTTTTGGGTCAACACCCTTTTGGGTTCCTGCAGGAGAGAGGTAATGCCTCTCTCCGTGCAGGCCTCTGTTGGATCGGTAGGCTTGCGATAGGGGTGACCTACACATATTGCAGAGGGAGCTGTGGTTTTGCTATTGCTTTAAATGGATAATTTGGCTATACATTTAAATTTTGGAGTCTGGGGCTAGTTTTACTTGTTTCACACCCAGGGTTGCACAACCAGTGCTGCAGTCCGTGGGGTGACCTAACTTAAAGGTCATGGTACCATATGTTAGGTTCTTATGTGACATATGAATAATCAGATATTTTATGTAAAGAGTCCAGAGGTTCCCTTTTGCGTGGATCGGGGCTTGCAATGCAATCCCAAAATGCTCTTTTAGGGGGTAGTGTGGTTGACCAGAATTAGGCTTAACACAGAGGAGTGCAAGACATCTGAAAATACACACAATGGTCAATAAATGAGACGCACGATTCAAAGGAAATCCACACCAATTTATAAAAATAGCAAGTATCTTTATATATTTTTAGGCATCAGAAGAAAATCGTTCAGGTACTTTTTTTTTTAATAGGAATGTTTTTCAGTTCAAAAAGTCGACGGTGCAATTTCTGAGTTCTGCAATGTTAACCTGAGGGAGGAAAATCATATGCGGTTTATCTGTTCTTGGCAGCGACTTACTGGACCCTTCTCCAGGAGTTAAGGTGAGTGTTGTGCAAGGCCCAAGGCAGCACCAGCAGAACACCACCAGTGGCACTAGGGTGGCCGAGTGTGTTGGTGCAAAACAGCATCAGCTACCCAATGTTATACTATGGAGAACAGTCGCAGTGAAAAGAGGCTGCAGGCTTTGACTGGGGGACCAGTCAGGCTCAACCAACAGGGGGCTCAGGCCTGGTGATGCTAGAGGACGTAGGGGCACCTTTGCTCCTCTTCTCCACAGCCCAGGGGCGACCAGTGCAAAGGTGTCTTTAGGTGTCTGGTTTTCTCACCAGGAGCAGTTGTAGCAGAGGGGCCCTGCGTGCAGAAGTGGTATCGGAGGGTCCATGAGGAGTGAAACAATGATGTTTCTGGCTCTGGAGGGCTGGGGGACCTCAATGGTACGGTTGGCCCACTTCAACTCTGGCTTGGGGCAATGGGCGCAGTGGTGGCTTCAAGTGTCTGGTTTTGGCACTTCAGGAGTCCTCAGTCCTCTCTTTGGAGTTTCAGGATGCAGGTAACAGTTCTGCTGTTCCACAGGAGGTCTTTGTTCTTTTATGAAGGCAGGCAGTCCTCCCAGGTTTTGGAGGCACAACTGCAGGATGAGACGTCTTTGGCGTAGTTATGATGGGGAACAGCAGACAGACCGGCAGGGCTGAGGCTAAGTCAGTTGATCTCTTCAATCTTCTGCTTTTGTGGCTCTTCACTGTCATTCTTCTTAGTAGGTCATCAGGATCTTATTCTTCTGCTAGGGACTCCCCTAAATACTGAATTTTTGGGCGTTGGTGGGAGTGTAGTGTAGTGTAGTAGCCAATGGGCTACTACACCTTAGGGATAACCCTGTCCCAGAATTCCTAAGTACGCCATCACAAAGATAGCTACTTCTAAAAAATCGTGTCCACTTCAGTTTAGCCCACCTTAGGAGTGGTACTAGCCTGGGGCTAGGCACACCTACATGACTAGCTAATTTCCCCACCTGTCCTGGTGCCAAAGGGGGTCTGGACAAGGGGGTCAGCTTCCTCTCCTATGAGGGGAGTCCGATTCGCATTTTGAAGGCAGCAGCTCTTTGAAGCTTGCCGGCCTAGGAAAGCTAATCAGCAGGTCATCTTGTGGGGAGGGGTTTTACACCCTCTTCCCGGACAGGCTTTTGTCCTGGGTGTCCTGAGAATAGAGACTCTCATCCTAGGAGGTCAGAACAGTGTCCTGGATGGCAGGCTGGCAGAAACCAGTCAGGTAGCACCACAGAGGCTGGTAGGTTTTCAGGAGGTACCTCTAAGGTGCCCCCTGGGTGCATATATTGGTAAATCCATCAGTGGGTTTATCAATAGCGAGATGTTTGATCCCCTACGTCTCTATCTTCAGTGAAACCATCTTGTAGCTGGCGAACTCATTTTCACCAGTGTGCAGCACATGTTATAAGATGGCTTCCCTGGTCACTTGCACTGGCAGTAATAAGACTGGCCAGCACAGGAGCATATCTGCTAATGCCGGTATGCCCGCACATGTAATATTCAGCGCCCTGCCAGGCCTGATGTAGGTGTGGCTTACAAATATTACATGCAGTGTTAAGGGGTATTGCGCACAGTGATGTGTGGCATTTCATGTTTTCACTTTTGTCTGCACCACGACATGCAGCCTGCAATAGAAGCCTTGCATGTACTTGGTGTGGGGCACAATTCGTGCTGCTGCCCCTAGGGCCCCTCTTTAGTACTTCAGGCTTTGGTACCAGGGTACCGTGTACTAGGAACTTACAGAGGGTCCTAAAAGTTTTGCCAGTTGGGGAAAACAGTTGAACATTTCAGTGGCATGTACTGATGTTGAGGTCGATGCCACCTGGGCATCTTGTTCTATCTTGGCTGTAGGAAGCCATTTGGGGTGCATGGCCTGTATGTGATTACGCATACCAGAAGTACTGTGCGAATATTGCTTTAAAGTACCTTGTGAGAGCTTCTTTTTGCAGATATCGTGAATTGGGACTTTCCTCTTTTCAGCAGGTAGGCTAAACAATTGCACTACCGAAGACTCCTTTTTTTCCCTTTTATTACTATATTTGAAAGTCTCTGAGTATTCCTGCTGGATCCGGAACAGGAAATAAAACCCATATGGAACTCCTGCAAGGGCTGTTCATTGGTTGTATCGGTACCTCAGGAGTACGAATTACAAATTTGTTGCATGCTTAATTAAAATCTTTACAATTTGATGAAACGTACCAGAGTCTGTTATCAAATCGTTATAAAAAATACGTTCGACAGCATACATCGGTATACTTTAACAGGAATGCAGTAGTCATAAAAAATTATTCATTTAATAAATTCCTACTATGGACATAAAGTGCTGGTGGTACTGCCAAATGCCTATGAAAATATCCATGCAAAGAGTGCCTTGAAGGGCATGCGTACCTTGCTGCACAACTGATTTTCCTGACTTTTTAAAAACTGAGCTTCCCTTTAAGTCTGGGAAGGAGTTTGTCCTGATCAATGGATGCTATCAAAGAGTTATGGAAGTTTTTGAAACTGCCTGTGACATACTACATGACGATCAGGTGTTTGTAGGAATGTCCTTCCGAACGTCTGTCAAAAATAAAGTGCAACCGTGCTGTATAGCTGGGTAGGCAAATGAACTGACCTATTCATAACGGTTCGTTGTGGGTGCTGTAACCCAACTCAACTTTTCATCTCTTGAGACGGAAGCATAGTCCTAAAAATGGACATGAATCTTACTAATTTAACATTCAGTAAGGTATATTGCGGGTTCAGAGCCCCGATAATGGCCTGCCTACATCTTCAAACATGTATGTTAAACTCTTGCCAAAGTAACCGCCTGCGTGCTTCTAGTAGCGTAGGGCACAGGCATGTTACCTGAACTGATGTTTCCTTGGCCTTCCGACATAACCTGCACATGGCATCAGATGGTAGGCTTTGCCACTTCAATAGTAATCCAGTGTTGGTTGGGCCCCCAGCAGAAGGCCAGTAGACGACTTAGTCTGTCGTGAATAATTCAGTTTCCTTGCTATCCTGGAGTTTTTTAGGATCCTATCACCATCCAAGCACGGGACCGCTGAGCCGGTGTTTTTCTTTGTCGAAAAGTCTACTGACAAGCCGGGTGTTAATATTGACCACTTTTTATTATTCATTTCGGCTGATTCACAAAGACCATGCCTCTTGTATATGTAGATCATCCAAACAATTTTCCATGTGCCGTGCATGGGGACCATTGCCACCACTTTTCTTTAGCTCATTCCATTGCACTCCACCAAGTGAATTAAAGTTTGCTGCCCCAAAACCTGTGGCACAACTTCATATATGCGGATTGCTTGGCCACAGATAGTTTAAGGTGGCCCAGCTTTCGACCCACCTGTGTTGGCGAAGCAGATTTCGGTAGCCAGATAATATATTTTGTAAATGCTTGTCATGATGTTTACCAGCTTCAGGTCTGTTCCCAGACAGATCTTCTTTCTGTAAGATAATCCGGAGTAATTGTGCCTGCATAACCTGGGACCTAATAGTATCTCATAGCCTTGTAGCCTGGCTCAAAAAAGCCACCTGGATGGCGTTAGCCACATTTTTAGTAGCAACCTTGTGTTTTTGGTAGGTTCCCCTTAGAGTTTAACCAGACACCAAGATATTTGTATTCTGCAACTTTCTCGCTATGAGTGCAGCCATGAACCCTGCTTATTCACTCTTAACTTAGTATTTTCTAAAATCACCACCAACCTATCTATCCTAGTGTTTTCGGAGAGAGTGGTAACAATCTCTGCAGACCCACTTTTGTTAGTCACTTTTGTTTGTCTCAACATCACCAGGTCGAATGCATAAAGAAGGTTGGAGATAGTTTTTTTTCACCATAGTCAGTGAATGGGATTGACTGGGTCATATCTTGTTGAATCGGAAATAAACAAGTTGAAGAGCAGGAGAGCCAGCACACAGCCTTGATTTAAATGTTTGATGGTCTCAATTTTCCTTGAGTGGACACTGCCATCACTCACTTTCACCGTAACCAGGTGCCTGAATGAGGCAGTTCTTTTACTCTCAGGAACCGTGATGGAATGTCCTAAGATGATGATTTTTGTCAGAGGAGCTTCCTTGAGACCCAATCAAATGCTGGCTTAAAATCTGCAAAGCACTTATCACACTAGTGAAGGCATTTGTGTGGTACGATCTATTAACAAGGAGATACACATCAGATTTGAACAGCCTGCCCTGCTTTTGGCGGAAGCCAGTCTGATTCATGGGAAGGGTTCATCTTGTGGTGGCCCACCCCTCCAGATCTTTTAGCAGTATTCTTGCTAAATATTTGGCCTCAGTATAGATTAGGGCGATCAGCAGATAATTGTTGGGCTTTGCAGGGTTCCTCCCTTGTGTATTGTATGGATTATAGAACCCCGCCAGGTCTCCGGAAAAACTTGCATCTGTAGGATGCAACTAGACAGTATTAAGACAAGCGGAATTCGATTCATTGCATTGTCACTCTGGACCAGAGGGTATAAGACTGGAGAGCATACCCTCTGGCAGCTTCTAGAAACTGAATGTGTGATGAGCTGTTTAGACCGCAGTCTGGGCGGGGGAGCAGCAACTCCTGAGCTCAAGAAGTGGACTGTTGAATAACTCACCCATGCCTGCTTGCTGATATTCACATTATTCGCTCTGCACGACCCAAACTCCTTTGTGTTAAGGATCTGCCAGAAATTTGTTACATCTTTACTTTTGCTGGCGTAAATGAGTCTAGCCCTAAATTCATTCTGAATTGTTCTATACACCCAGAGCTCCTTTTTAGGTCTCGCCTGGCGTTGCAGCGCACATGCGTTGCTCGTTCTGCAAGGGCTTCTTGAAATCAATCCAGTTTGAGAAGTTCTCTTTCGGCTCCGCTGCATCATTGGCATCACCAATTATGCTAAACGGGGTGTAATGATTGTCCAGGAGGCTTTTTAGTAATTCCTGGTTACCACATTGTCCACTTTTGGCCCCGCCCACGTGGATTGGATCTTTTACTGGGGGGCGTGACACAGTGGGCTTCATAATGAGTGTCAATACTTTTTTGTTATCATTCGTTCCATGTTGGCTGTGCGTTAGGTGCCATTGAAATGCTCCCTCTATCTCTTTTTTTTGTTTATTTAGTAATATTGGCACGTATCACGTTTATTAAAGGAGCCGCTACTCCTGCTAGCTGTTAAACACTCCCACAGCATGCAGGGGCCACAACACGTATACATTTTATGTACATGGGCGCCCGCTTTTAGGTTAGGAAACAAAAAACGAACCTTGTGTTCGAGGCATGTGGGCTGCTGAATTTATATCTATGCATAGATCGCCGCCTAGTGTTGGGTCCGGATGATTGTACATTGTTGTCCTGGAAGAGTCTTCGAAGTATCACGAGATAGGTGGCTCCTCCCCTGGACTACAGTGCGCATGGGCATCCCCTCCATGCTCAGATTGTTTTTTTCCGCCATTGGGTTCGGATGTACTTCTTGACTCAAGTTCGGAATTTATACTAGTTACTCTTTTTCGGGGCCAAAAGGCCTTGGGGGCGTCGGTATTGTCTTTCGTTCGGTGCTTTTCGACCTTCAAGTTCTTCGAACTAGACTTCGAGAGACTTTTTACCTTTCGACACCAAAGGCCCTCGACGATGGAACGGAGCCCGTTCAAGCGATGCCCCGTCTGCAACTCGAAATCACATCGACGTGCACCCGGTGTGCAACAAATGTCTCTCACCGGACCACGATGAGGCCAGCTGCATGGCCTGTTCAAAGTTCAGGTCGAAGAAAACTCTCCGTCTTCGACGCGCAGCCCGGCAGTCGGCGAGAGAATCCGCGCCTGACCCAGAAAACATCTTCGGCGGTGACGACGAAGAACATGTACGAGACGACGATCCGGATCACTCGGATCCCGCATCGGAGCCAGACTCCACCTACAACGAGGACGAGGAAGAACTCTACGTCCATGATGAAGACATCATCGAGGTAGGAGACGACGTACAACCTATCGGAGCCGTCGACGACGACTCAAGCGAGGAGCTAGGCCCAACCGCAGTAGCGGGGGCCCATAAAGACTCTTCCACGGCTCAGGTCAAGGCATCGCCGGAAGGCCTTAGCCAAGATCTTTAACACCGTTCTCTAGTCCCGCTTCAAGGCCCGACTAAGGACATTTCCAAAGAGCCATTGGTCGATCGCCCACTCTCAGTGGAGAAATCGAAACCGGAAGCGAAAGACACAAAATCGAAACAGACACTGGTTAAAACAGCCATTGGCTCGACGACTTCGGAACCTTCCAAGTCGAAACGTGCGGTCGACCCCTCGGGGTTGAAGGGGGGCGTCGAACCGAAGATCGGATCGACTACGCCAGTGTCTACGGTAAAGCACGTCACGCTCCCGTCGACGTCCGGCTCCAAAGATGGCGGCTCTTCCGAAGGACTCGAGGCCCAAAAGACCATTGATCCGAAGTTGAAGAAGCCACTGGGGGTCAAGGCCTTCGACCCGAAGCCAAAAGTAGGAACGAAAGACCCTCTCGCGTCGAAGCACAAGGGAGTTCCTGCGGCGCAACAACGGCTCGACGCAAGGCCTCCAACGCACTGAACCGTCTAAGTCGGTCGACTCGAAGTCAGCGCCTCCATCAAAGGTCAGTCCATCACCGATGCTCCCGGCGTCGATAAAGTTCAGACTACCTCCAACGGCTCGGTCTAAAACTGTTCCACATACACAGGCTACCGACTCTTCCAAGTCGACGTCGGTTGTCGCAACCACTCAGCCTCGAACAGACGATGTTGTGTTCCAGCCACCGTCCCATGACAACCAGTCGAAATTCTACATCGACTCCAACTCAGGCCGACTCACCGTTTACAAGCGTAAAATCAGGCCTGAAACGCCTATGGAACATTATAAGATACCACTAAAGAAGAAAAGAGACTCTACCACCTCTCCTATTCTTTTTGAGCCTATGCAATCCTATGATCAGGACTATGCCTATTCTCCCACAAATGTCACTGAGGATGTGGAAGGAGGGGACAATGAGGACCAGTTTAACTATCCCATTGACACCGATCAGGATGAGTCACAGCCGTGGGCTGACACTGTGGACCCTGCTGATCCACAAACCACCCGGATACTCTTTTATATGCTTTCAAGCCTTCGCCTACTGAAGATACTGCTGCGTTCAACGCACTAATTGAGAGAGCGGCACTTAACCATGACGTGGATATGCACGCTGACCCCGTAGAGGATGATTTTCTCTTTGATACATTCTCCACATCTGAGAGGTCTATAAAGACTTTGCCTATGCTTAAAGGTGTGCTCAAACATGCCAATGACACTAAAGCAAGGGTGGTGAACCCACGAATTGAAAAAAAGTAGCGGCCTGCGCCCGTGGACCCTACCTATATCAAGGGCCAACTCCCACTGGACTCCTTAGTTGTGGCTAATGCTCGCAAACGAGCGAACTCTCAAACAGCAGGTGATGCTCCTCCTCCGGACAAAGAATCCAGGATCTTGGAGGCCTCTGGAAAATGTGCGGCAGCTCAAGCTGCTAATATTTGGAGGATCTCCAATACCCAAGCCCTGTTAGCAAGATATGACAGGGCACACTACGACACGTTAGAGCAGCTAATGCAACACCTGCCAGTTGCTTATAAGGAGGGAGCAGAAATGCTTATACAGGAGGGGAAGTTAATATCCAACGCGTCCATTAAGTGCGCGTTGGATGCAGCTGACACAGCAGCAAGGGCCATAAACACTAGCGTTCTGCTCCGGAGACATGCCTGGCTCCGCATCTCTGGGTTTAAGTCGGAAATCCAAACTACACTTCTCAATCAGCCAGTAAACCCTGACTTCCTTTTTGGTCCAGAGGTAGACACCACTCTTGAAAAGATTAAGAAGGACACTGAAACTGCAAAATCCATGGGTGCTCTGCAGTCTCAGCAGTTCAGGGGCGGTTCCTTTCGTCGCTCCGGTAACAGGGGAGCTTCACGAGGACGAGCGTCGCAACAAGCGCAGTACACCAAGGGAGGCACACAAACCACCTATAACAAGAACAATAGGGGTGGATACTGTGGAAACAGCACCAAGGGCAGAGGACGTGGAAATAATAATGCCAGATCCTCCGCCACTAACAAACAGTGACGTCTTGTCACTGCCCCCCGACCATATAACACCGGTCGGGCGGAGACTCCAGCAGTTCCTGCCAGTCTGGGAAGGCATTACCACGGACAGGTGGTGAGACAACTTATACAACACGGTTATTGTCTAGAACTAAGCTCCACTCCACCCAACATTCCCCCAAGGCACCGTCCTATGTCCGCCGAGCACATGCACTTATTGCAGCAAGAAGTCATATCCATGCTGCAAAAAGGGGCCATAGAACTCGTGCCAACAGGGAACAGGGGTGTATTCGCTGTACTTCTTAATCCCAAAAAAGGACGGGTCTCTCAGACCCATTCTAGACCTCAGACCTCTAAACCAATACATCCTGTCAGAACACTTTCACATGCTCACGTTACAGCAAGTTCTCCCGTTGCTCAGTCAGGGAGACTTCCTAGCAACCCTAGATCTGAAGGATGCCTATTTCCACATTCCCATTCACCCCAGTCACAGAAAATATCTCAGGTTCACCATCAACAACCAGCATTACCAGTTCAAGGTCCTGCCTTTCGGGGTCACTACAGCCCCCAGAGTGTTTACAAAGTGCTTGGCGACAGTGGCCGCGCATCTTCGGAGGCAACACATCCATGTTTATCCATATCTAGACGACTGGCTTGTACAAGCAAAGTCAGCCCAGCAGTGTGCCAACCACATGTCACGCACAATCCACCTCCTACACAGTCTGGGATTTTCGCTCAGTTGCCAAAAGTCCCATCTCCAACCCGCACATGTACAGCAGTACCTAGGCGCGGAAATAAACATGCTCGATGCCGCAGCGCAACCAAGCTCAGCAAAGGGGCAACAACATGCGAGTGCTCATTCAAAAATTCAGACCACAACAGTCACTCCCAGCGCAAATGTTCATGCAACTAATAGGCATGATGGCCTCTTGCATCTTTATAGTCCCTCATGCAAGGCTGCACATGCGTCCGCTTCAGGAATGTTTAGCACACCAGTGGAACCAGGCTCAAGGACAGCTAAAAGACCTAGTGTTGGTGACCGGTCGTGCATACAACTCTCTGCATTGGTGGACCACACAAAACCTTTGCAAGGGACGACCGTTCCAGGAGCCTGTACCACAGATAGTGCTGACGACGGACGCATCTCTCCAGGGCTGGGGGCGCATGTCCTCCATTATACAGTGCAGGGTCTATGGACACCGCGATAGCAGAAGATGCACATCAACCTACTGGAACTGATGGCAATCTTCATGGCGATGAAGGCATTCAAGTTGCATCTCTGCAACAAAGTCGTGCTGATCCGGACGGACAACATGACCGCGATGTATTACATCCAGAAGCAGGGAGGGACACACTCTCCACAGTTGTCACACCTAGCACAGTGCATGTGGAAGTGGGCCATTCAAAGGAACATGTTCCTCATGGCAGAACAGCTCCCGGGCAGGGACAACCAAATGGCGGACCTGCTCAGCAGACACAGCCATCAGATGCATGAGTGGGAGATACACCCCTCGGTGCTCCAACCATATTTCCAGCGGTGGGGCCATCCAGAGATCGACCTGTTCGCCACACACGAAAACGCAAAATGCCGCACCTTGGCCGCCAGGTTCCCACACCCGCAGTCTCAGGGCAATGCGATATGGATGAACTGGTCGAACAGATTTGCGTACGCCTTTCCCCCAGCACCACTCATACCGCTAGTGGCACGCAAACTGAGGCAACACTCCATGACGCTCATCCTGGTTGCTCCAACGTGGGCAAGGCAGGCATGGTATACCATGTTCCTAGAACTTTCCGTGGTTCCCCACCAGCGCCTCACACTCACACCCAGTCTCCTCACTCAGAGCCATGGAGACATTCAGCACCCAGATCCGCAACAGTTGAGCCTTGCAATATGGCTCCTGAGGTCATAGAGTTTGGCTACCTAGACCTGCCTACTGACTGCATGGACATCATAAAGGAGGCTAGGCGACCTACCACCAGGGCCTGCTACGCGGCTAAATGGAAGCGTTTTGTTATCTATTGCTCCAATAATAACATAAATCCACTTGATGCTTCCACGCAAAACATCATATGTTACTTGCTGCACCTATACAAGTGTAATCTAGCGTATAGTTCCATCAGAATACATTTAGCTGCAATGGAGGCTTATCTACAAAATAGACAGCACCTATCCCTTTTCAGAGTGCCTGCCATTCAAGCTTTTATGGAGGGACTGAAAATGGTCATTCCTCCAAGACACCCGCCTTCGCCTGTCTGGAACCTCAACATAGTCCTCACCAGGCTCATGGGCCCACCATTTGAACCTCTTCACTCTTGTGAGATACAATTTCTCACATGGAAAGTGTCTTTTCTGGTGGCAATTACGTCACTACGAAGAGTTAGTGAGCTGCAAGCCCTCACTGTTCAAGAGCCTTTCATTCAAATACATGCTAATAGGGTTGTGCTGCGCACCAACCCTAAATTCATGCCCAAGGTAGTGTCACAGTTCCACATCAACCAAACTATTGAACTACCTGTATTCTTCCCAAATCCTGACTCAGTGGCAGACAGAGCACTGCACACACTAGATGTCAGGAGGGCTCTCCTGTATTACATAGACAGGACTAAAGATTTCAGGAAAACTAAACAATTGTTTGTTGCCTTCTCTCCACAGCACAAAGGCAGCCCAATTTCTTAATCCGGTATAGCCCGATGGATTGTTAAATGCATCCAAATCTGTTATCAAAAAGCTAAACGCATGCTAACAGTTCCCCCAAGAGCGCATTCCACACGCAAGTTGGGGGCATCCATGGCTTTCCTAGGTAACATTCCTCTAGAGGACATATGTAGAGCAGCCACATGGACCACCATACACACATTCACCAAACACTACTGCGTGGATGTACACTCAAAACAGCAAGCTGCTGTAGGTCAGGCTGTTCTCAGAACTCTTTTTCAGACTGCTGCAGCTGGCACGGGCAACCGCCGCTAAGGAGGGTACTACTATTTATTCTATGCATAGATATAAATTCAGCAGCCCACATGCCTCGAACGGAATATGCTACTTACCAGTATGCATCTGTTCTTGGCATGTAGGGCTGCTGACATTTATATCGCCCACCCTCCTCCCCGGTGCCTGTCGCAGCTGTAGCACTCAGAACTAATTAAATCATTCTCATGCATGGTCATCACTTACTGTATTACACTCCATCTCTGCCACAATGGCGAAAGCATGGAGGGGATGCCCATGCGCACTGTAGTCCAGGGGAGGAGCCACCTATCTCGTGATACTTCGAAGACTCTTCCAGGACAACAATGTGCAATCATCCGGACCCAACACTAGGCGGCGATCTATGCATAGATATAAATGTCAGCAGCCCTACATGCCAAGAACAGATGCATACTGGTAAGTAGCATATTCCTTATTTACATCGCCCCTCCTGCTGCAAGCTCATAAAAACTCCTGCGGCACGCAGAATCTGCCATACGCATACACTTTCTGTACAGGGCGCTTTCAGGTTAGGAAACAAAAAACAAGCATCATCTTTATTAAAGGCGCAGCTACTCCTGCAAGCTCATAAACACTCCTGTAATGGCTTAATGACTACAGTCCGCTAACATTCTTAACCTTCCCTTCTGCGGTAACAGTGTTGGGTGGCAGGAGAGGCACCAAAACAGAAGTTGTTGCTGAGAAACTGGAACTGCTTACTGCCCACAACGGTTCCTCCTGATCTCTCGTCGCTTGATTTTTTTGTTGTATATTTGATTTCTCCGAATTACTTTAACTTTATTTAAAGTTTGAAACTCTTGAAAGGAAGTATCCGTCCTGTGTGCACTACGGAATCTGCTCTGATTAATAAACGCCGATTTTTACAGATATTTACTTGTGTTTGCTCTTTGTATCACTTAGATTGTGAATGCACTGTGAACAGTATCGCCAGCTGCTTCCCATTCCATCCCCCATCCCCCATCCCCCCATTCCCCCGCCCTCTTACAGAGGAATATGACCCTTTACGTTCTGGAAACTAAACTTGATCGAAGATCAATAAGCACCTCCCTTTCATTTGCCGGCCAGTTAACCCCCATGCTTCCTCTTATAACGTGTTGTTAAAAAATGCTCATGGAATTGTGCAGTTATGTATATTCAACTCATGCTGTGCTGCCAGTGTCGAACTGGTGTTTATAATGTAATAAGAGTATATAATGCCTATGTACCTATGCATATATACATATGTGACTAGATTTGTATATATATACATATATATATTCACTGAAAAAACCATAGGTTATAGACCATATATAGTTAGGAATTAGCATTTACAAAACCTTGAAAATTCACTGAAAAAACCATAGGTTATACACCATATATAGTTAGGAATTAGCATTTAAAAAACCTTATTTTACTCACACAAAACCATTGAAATTCCATATATAGTTAGTTGCACTAACTATATATCGCGCACCCGCAATCCACTGCTGATCATGTCACATATTACATCATTCATGACATGGTCAGTGACATCACTGATGACATCACTGATGACATCTCAAATGACATCACTGATGACATCATCCAGTGATTGTATGTTTCTGTAAAGTTAAAATATGTCTTACATATTGAAGAATGAGTGGATGTATAAGTGTCTGGATGAAGGATTTATTAGGTGCATGATTGACTGTATGAGTGAGTGAATAAATGTGTGTCACTGAGTGCATGAGTTAGTGACTAAACTGTCTTAATTTGTGCATCATTATGTCTGTTGTTATGTAAACTGCTGCATGTGTTGATCAGTAGCTATATGAGTAAGTATATGGGTTATTTATTGGTTGCCCAAGTATTTGTATGGGAGACTGAGTGTGTGTGTGTGGGTGGCTGGGAGGTGTATGACTCTGTGCATAGATGTGTTAGCAGTTAATTCAAAAGATGTATGGGTTCAAAAGTGCATGTGGAAACAGCTGTATGGGCGGTTGACTGTGTGCATGAGTGTATTGGTGAGTGAATGGATATCTCAGTGCTACATGTCAAAGTAAGTACATATGTGGTGGCCATTTTGACACAGTCTCCCCCCTCGGACCACCATCGTGGCTAATCATTCTTTTGCACCTTATGTACTAAGATCTGGTCTCCTCAGGCTATTTCTAATCGTATTTGACACTGTCCCTGTAACCCCCTTTCCTTCACCTGTGACACAACGAACGCTACCTCACACCCAGCTTGGAACTGGGCTTGCTTCAAACGGAACCTGGAACCTCTCCACTCTGCTCACAGGCAATAACAACAAATAAAGGACTAGCGTCTCCAGGCGGCCATTTAAGACTGACCTCTCTCTCTACTCAGCGGCCATCACGGACTAGTCATTGCCTTTTACCGCAGGCTCCAATTTTATTTCAAGTATTTTATCTTACTGTCCTATTACTTACTGGATCATCCTTAGGCTTTAGGCATTGCTTTCACACTGCCATCGTATATTCTAGTGTTATATTGTTATTGCTGCTATATATATGCACTCTTATGGGACTTAGTAACTCATTAGTAGTTTAGCCCTATTACAGCCTGTATGTTATTGTATTTTTTATTGTAGTGCTATATTGTTATTACTGCAATAAGTATGCACATTTAGGGGACTTAGTAACTATTTAGTAGTCTAGCTCTATTCTAGCCTGTATTTTATATGCGACAAGCTGCACATATCTCACCTCTATCCCCATCATTCACTGTCCGCTTCCACATTTATTTATTTTCTTATTGGGTTTTCATTGTAAGCTACGTCATGATATTGCACTGATTATTACTACCTCATCCAACTCTCTCTGGTAGGCAAACCGCGCCCAGCCACTTTCTAAGCCCAGACTACATTGCTGCTACCATGTACACTCTGATATGTAACTAAGCCTCCACCTAATAGGCCTTACCTCGCATAGCTGGTCATACGGTGTAAGTTGACTGCTACCTTGTATATAGGATACATCTGATAAGATGCTCCCACGCACTGGCTGTTCGGGGATCACACTGACCTCCACCCCCTACATCTATGCTCACTCACAAGTGTCCTCCCTGGCCTTGTAACTAGCGGCTGACAGCGTGTACTATCGCCCTAGTTCAGACACCTAACACCACAGCCTCTCTAAAATGGAGCTCAACGGCAAGCACACTTTTAGAATTAACTACCCCTCCACCCCTCTCTCCAAAAATGCCACTAAACGTTTCAAACACAACTTCTTGAGGGCGCACCCGGAAACACCCTTTGCCGACACCTACTTCTCATCGGGCAATGGAGCCCTGAATACTGATTTCATCTTCCACACCTCACGCAGAGCCCAATGGAGAAAAACTTTCCTATCTCTACTCACAGTCTCCATCACCAAGAGAACAGCCCATGGCTCAACTCTCACCATCACACCTTCCCACCTCTTCCCTGGCAGGTCTACCATTACAATCTATAATACCGGGATTGTCCTGATCCAAGCCACGGACAAGAACCTGGAACTACTAGACAACCTGTTCCCCAAGTTCAAAGAGCACCTCTCCAAGCTGCGGACCCGAACCCAGAAGTCCGCCAGCGCTATCCCCCCCGACCTCGCAGCCACCACCTACTACACCTCTACCCCCAGCACCCCAGTAAATGGCCCACCTGCTGTTAACGCACGCCACTCCCCAAGGACAGTCACGGATATCCCCGCCGCACATACTAGTAGCCCCTCCAACACGACACTTCTTATCCCCACCCACACCCCCTCCATCCATCTCCCCTCGGACAGATCATCCCCCACCCACAACACTCCACCATTTGAACAAGCCATCGCCCAAAGTTTATCCACCCCCTCTCATCCCCCCCTCGACAGACACCTTTCCCTCCCCATCTCTCTCTCCACTCCCACCCACGTATCTCTCACACCCGACACAACAACTCCCACCCACAACACGCCTACATCTGCACACACCATCACGCGGAGTTTATCCACCCAACAACCCCATCCCCCCCACGGCAGACTCCTCTCCCTTCCCCGCTCCCTCCCCACTCCCACTCATAACGTCATCCCCCTCCCAACACAAGATACAGAACATACCTCCTCCCTTACCCTAGCACCCCCCTCTCTCCCACCTCCTATTCTTAGCCCTCACTACCCTCCTGTCTCCCCCACTGTCTTCAACCTTCACTCACTCTTCTACTCACCTGTATCGTCTCCCACTGAAGTCACTATCTATGCTTCCCACCCACCGCCTGCCTCACCTTCACCACTCACACCCCTCGCCCACAAACACGTCCACACCTTGAATACCATCCCACCCATTAGCACCGCGGAACGCCTCAACAACCCTCCTGACTTGACCTTATCCACACTCCAACAAGTCAAGGAAGAAATTTTACAAATCAAAAAGGACATCCACGCAATCAAAGACCTTCTCTCCTCACAGCCCAGTCTACCTCCCACCATCCCATTACCCTACAAACGACGCACCCTTCCTACATACACTCGCCCCCGACGACTCCAGCAATGGTCCACTATCCCCGTTCGCAATAACTCCCACCGCCCCCGTCGTGTTCTCAGCCCCTTGTCGGACCTCGACCTTTGCTCTCTCCTACACTCTTATGGCCCAGGTCCGGTAAAAGGTCTTTCCAATTCCCACATCCCCATACCCACAATTCCCACAAACGCTCTGAGGCTCCCAACACTCAACAACAGAGGCTCCGTCCCTAACAACCTCAGGAAAGTTCCCATCACACTAGAAAGCTCGTCCACCCTTCTCTGTCCCAAACTCAAATGCATCCTACTAAACTGCAGATCGGCCCAGAGACATTCCTCCGACATCGCGGATCTTGTCTCAAATAGGGAGCTAGACCTAGCCTTTCTAACGGAAACATGGCTCACTGAAGCCTCCACCCCGATTATGGACATACTAGTCCCCCCCAATTATCACATCATTAGGTTGGACAGGTCTCCTGGCAAGACGGGCGGGGGAATCGCATGCATTGTTAAGAGCAACATCTCCGTTACTCAAGTCACCTCCCCCTCCCTTTCCTCCTGTGAACTTCTCTGCCTTGACATCATCAGTGAGGGCAAACAAGTATGTACTTTACATCTCATTTATCACCCGCCTGGTGACAATCTCGTATTCACCCAACAAGTCATGGACCTGATCTCTTCCAACGCCGGTCGGCAGACCACTCAAGTCTACCTGGGTGACTTCAATCTCCACTGGAACGATCAGAAAGACACTGCAGTGAATAGTCTAAAAACTTTCCTCAACGCGCTTGACCTCACCCAATTATGCGATAAACCAACACACGACAAAGGCGCGATACTCGATCTCATCATTGCCAAAGAGAACGCTATTCTATTGGAAGCGATTCTACCCTGCGACTGGTCAGATCACCACATTATCACCTTCTTTATCAACGAAAAAGTTAAACCTAACTCTACTCAACCAATCAAATCCAAAACATTGAAAAGGGATCTGAAGAATCTTAACCCCTCCACCCTACCTCCCCACATCGGCAACCTCCTCCTTCCCCCTTCAGGTGCCTCAGATGTTCAATCACTGACTGACCACTACCTTGACTCGATGAATACAATAGTCAATGAAGTCGCCCCTCTGCAACTGAAGAGAGTCTCCACCAAAACCTCTAACCCATGGTATGATGACAGTCTCAATGACGAAAGGCGTAATATGCGAATGGCAGAGCGCACCTGGAGATCGGTCCCTTCAGCACTGCATCTCAAAAAGCTCAAGAACAAGAGAAATGCCTACTTTAGGAAAATAAAGCGCACAAAGTCGGACTTCTTCAGCCGCCAGTTGGACCAAGCGAAGAATAGGCCAAGAAAACTGTTCGAGTTAATCAAGACCCAAACAAAGGCACAACCCACACAAGCAAATAGCACAACAAACGACACTCCACACTGTGAAGCCTTCTCTGCTTTCTTTAAACATAAGACTGACAACATAAGAAATGGCCTCATAATGGATGTAAATAGATACTCCAACTACACCAGAATGGCTGACACTCAACCTAAAAACAAGGCATCTTGGCAGTACTTCGATACCTACTCGGAAGAAGCTATACACAAACTGCTCTGCACTTTGAAGCCCTCTAATCACCTCACAGACCCTCTACCTGCTAATGCGGTAAAAGACTTTATCCCCTTGCTCCTCCCTCTCTGGACCAAGATCATTAACAGCTCGTTGCGACAAGGACACATTCCAGACTCCCTTAAGGTGGGGCAAGTCACGCCTATACTCAAAAAACCTACAGCTGATCCGTCTGACCTAAACAATTATCGACCCATCACCAATATCCCCACCCTGGCCAAACTGTTGGAGAAATGTGTCCAACTCCAACTAACAAAACACATTGATAAATTTGACCTCCTCAACCCTCATCAATCAGGTTTCAGAGCGAAACATAGCACGGAAACAGCTATGACACACATAATTGATGACGCCCTCCAAATTCTGGATCGTAATGAGTCCTGCCTCCTCATCCTTCTTGATCTCTCGTCAGCATTTGACACGGTCAAACATGAGAACTTGTTGGAGCTGCTAAGTACTAGGATGGGGCTATCGGGAACTGTTCTCAAATGGTTTTCGTCTTTCCTTCACAACCGGTCTCAGAGGTTCAAGATCGACAATGTACTATCTACACCGGTGCCTGCAGATCTTGGGGTTCCACAAGGATCCACCCTCTCTCCTACACTGTTCAACCTCGTTATGGAACCCCTCGCCACCTTGCTTCAAGCATCCAATGTTCAATTCCATATGTATGCTGATGACACGCAACTCTACCTAAAGTTACAGTCCCCGGAAGATATCAAACAGCTGAATTCCACGCTTATTAACGCCCAATCCTGGCTGGCCGATAATCACCTCAAACTAAATGCTCTAAAAACTGAGTTCCTACTCATCTCACCTCCGGCGAAAATCTCCACCACCCAAACCTGGCTCAACAACCTAACAGCACTCAATGTCCAACCTACCATCGTGGACTCGGCGAAATCCCTAGGCATCACACTCGACGCCAAGCTCGACATGCAGCAACACGTCAGCAAAGCCACAAAAGCAGCTAATTTCCAAATTAACACGCTGAGGAAAATTAAACCCTTCCTCCCTGCCAAAGACTTCCAAACTGCTGTACAAGCTCTAGTCATCCCTCGAATAGACTACGGAATTGCGACCCTCAGCGGTCTCCCGCTATCCACAACAGCACCCTTAAGAGCCTCCCTGAACGCTGCCGCGAGACTCATTACTGGCTCAAGAAAGCACTCGCACATATCCCCAGACCTAAAGTCTCTAAAATGGCTGCCTTTTGAAGCCAGAATACACCTAAAAATTGCAACTATGACACACGCGGCCGTGCACCACAAGGCACCCTACTACCTCGCTCAAAAGCTGTCTATATCAGGAGGGTCGAGATCCAATAGGAGTACTAAAAATCTACTCCTGAAACCTCGTAGATTTCGGAAAGCGAAAACTTACAAACGCTCCTTCTCAGGAATGGCACCCAGGATCTGGAATGCGCTCCCTCCTGAAACAAGGCTAATCACCTCCACTGCACTCTTCAAGAAAGAGGTGAAAACAATGCTTCTGGCCAATATTTCCTGATCGCTACAGATGTTGGGTCAGAGACTCTGCATTGCTTGTATCGCTGCTCTGCCTATCCTCGACTTGTTGGGGGCACTATTACGCTACTCTATTACTACCGACCAAGATATGATACACGTTGGTTTACTGATCCACCTGTACGCCATGGTAGTGGGATCAATGACCTGTGCTGCTATATAATACTCCCTTACCTGATCATATATGGAGTGGTTTTATGTTTGTTTTTTCATCCATGTTATTACCATGTTACTTACCATGTTATTACCATGTTATTACCATGTTACCATGTTACCTACCTGATCATATATGGATTGGTTTTATGTTTGTTTTTATCACCCATGTTATTACCTTGTCACTGATTATTATACTGTTCCCATTATCTCTGTTTACTCTGTTGCCCCTTCCCTGTCTTTGTGAAGCGCTCTGATATCTGTAAGGATCTTGTTCGCGCTATATAAAACTTTGAATAAATAAAATAAATAAATAAATATGTAAAATACAGTACATGTGAGAGTTGACATATATAAATAACTGTGCATAAGAGCCAGTGAAGGTGTGAGTGGCTGTATGGATCATTGTGAACTTGTATCCAGGATTGTATAAGTGAGTAAATATGTTTTAGTATATGTTTGAATAAGTAAGGTGTGTATAACTGTATAGTTGAGGAAATAGAGGTGTGATTGATTCTTTGCATGACTGACTAGGTGTGTGAGTAACTCCATGGATGAGTGACAGTCTGTGAGTGTATGTTTATACTGAGTGTATCTAAGGTCATATAAGAGTCTGAAGAGGTTCATCATAATATCACATGAATGATGTCATCAGTGATGTGATCAGTAATGTCAAATGAGATGTCATCAGTGATGTCATTTGAGATGTCATTTGAGATGTCATTTGAGATGTCATCACTGATGACATCACTGATGACATCAGTGATGTCATTAGTGATGTCATTTGAGATGTCATCAGTGATGTCATTTGAGATGTCATCAGTGATGTCATCAGTGATGTCACTGACCATGTCATGAATGATGTAATATGTGACATGATCAGCAGTGGATTGCGGGTGCGCGATATATAGTTAGTGCAACTAACTATATATGGAATTTCAATGGTTTTGTGTGAGTAAAATAAGGTTTTTTAAATGCTAATTCCTAACTATATATGGTGTATAACCTATGGTTTTTTCAGTGAATTTTCAAGGTTTTGTAAATGCTAATTCCTAACTATATATGGTCTATAACCTATGGTTTTTTCAGTGAATTTCAATGGTTTTTTAATAGCAAATATCATAAGCTGTCGAATGTCAAGTACGTATTAAGTAAAAACATTTTCGTGTTTATGCACACTGATCTGCTTTGAATGCTGCCCCCCACCCCTCATTTCTATTAGGAGTACTCTCTCTTTGCAGATAGTGAAGGGTAGTTAACGCAGCCCTTTGCCCCCTTTGTAATCCGTCGTGCCTGCTTCTCTCTCCATTTGATTGATTGTTCTCTTTGGTTCATTCTCTATTTACAAACAAGCACAGAGTCGCAATACTCTGTTTAGTCTTTGCAGATAGCGAAAAATCGTGTAAAAAAACAAAAGGAATCGAGCAAAATCAGTAGGCCACTAATGGGATCTCTTTTTGACCTCGCTAAAATAGAAACATTAGGAACAACCTGTTGAAAATAGCAATGCGTATGTACATAAGCGGCGTTCATTTGTGTTCACAGTACCCCTTGTTGATTGTTTCAATCGAGCATTGAATTGTTCGAAGTTAATTCTCTTAAGGATCTTCTCTACCTGCAAACGAGGAAGAATAGGAATATTCTCTCTCCCTTTGCAGATAGTGAAGGGTAGGTAACGCAAGCCTTTAACACGTCGTACCTATTTCATTCCTCATTGATTGATTGATTGTCCGAACATTGACTGTTTGGGAATTAGTTCTTTTTGGAGGTATTCCCTGTTTGCAAATAAACGTAGGAAAATCTTTGCAAGTAGTGAAAGGGTACGTAATGCGGACCTTTCTCCCCCGTTGTAATCTGTCATGCCTATCTACTCCCCACTGATTGATGCACCTTTTTCACCCGGACTATTTACTAGAGATACGTCATCTGGCCCGACCAGAGAGCACCCCTAGTGAAAAGGACATATGCAATAATAACGAAGTGATCACTGTATCCTGTTAACAGCAACTTTACCATGAAACAACCTGGAAAGAAAAAAATAGGAAAACGAAAATCAGTAGGCCACTGATGAACATGAACTTTTATTAAACAACGAACAAAGAAACGATAACATAACGTAATGATAAAACCTATTAATGTCCTAGAAACAAGAAAACGTTAAAATATGCCAGTGGTGAGAGACCAGAAAAACAGTAAGAGAAACCAAATCACCCCTCGCTGTCCCACCGCCTGCCACGCCAAAAAAATCGATAGACTAGGGAAAATGCAAGTCAGTAGAACATCCGCCCCCACTCTGGAAACTTCCAAGGTGGGGCAGGGTTCCGGCTACGCCCAGCCGGGAGCAGCCCATATAAGGCAGGTCCTGCTGCCACGCCTCGGCCAGGAGATCCTAACGTAGGGTGTAGCCGGAGGAGAGGCCGAGGCCAGCGGGACCCGGCCAGGGGATTGCCTTTACAACGCTGAACAGTTGCAGGGGGGGGGAATGTCTCCTCGACCCTCCCCTCTCTCTCCCAGTCCGGCCGCGGTGGCCCTTGAGAGTTGCAGGTAGTCCCGCCACATGCTCTTCCGGTCCGGCCACCAACGGTCGGGGGGCCGAGGCCGACGGGATCCGGCTGCAGCCGATAAACCAAGAAACCCGTTCATGGGGCCAGAGCCAGGGGCGTCCGGCCGACATCCACCGGAAGCCCGGCCCGAAGACGGACGGGACACTTCTTTCTTTTATAATGGCTGCGACAACACTGGGGGGGAATGTCTTGCACATGCCTCCGACCCCCCCCCCCTCGTCCTCATCGCCTGGTCCGGCCATAACAAATCTCAAGCGAGACGCCGTGGGGTGCACTGGGAGGGAGAGACGGTGCGAACAGGCCTCTCCCGCCTCCCCAGGTGGAGGCTTCCCAGCTGCACCCTCAGCGCTCCAGGCGCCCGGAAAAGGGTTCTTCCACTGTGGCCATGCTGCAACGTCTCGCCCGGCAGGGTGGAGCCCGTCCGCTCATGTGACCCCGCGATCGCCGGTAGCTGCCGAACTCTCAAAATGGCGGTCGACCTGGCAAGAGCGGGCCCAGCATAAAGAAATGGCCCGGTCACTGGTTGACTCCACCACCGTAGTCCTCCACGACCTTGAAGATTCTAGAGGAGCCGCGGGAGTCTCCGACCCCCGATGGGGAATGACTGCCATGATCGCCCGTGGAGTGACGAAACTGTATCCGCGGGACGTCGGCGCTCCCATGCTGGCGCCAGCCTCACTTTGAATTACTAGAATCCTGCAGACCTCACTTCCGGTGAAAGCACAGTGTGACCCGGTAGGAAAAATTATTGCACCCCCCTCCCCTTTTTGACTGATAGTTCAAACCACCGATCCTTTCCTTTGCCCTTATAACGGAACTTTGGACTGCCTCCCCCTCTTTTACATTTTCTAGAGAAAACAAAACATTAACCACTACATTAGCATAGCAGTTGACACCAGAACTGTTTTCAAATTGAAAACCAACAACATCTTCAACAGAATCCTTTTTGTTTCTGCTGTGACCCTGCTACAGCACAGGCATTGTCCCCAGCAGTAATTCTGCAATGCCGGTAAGAATAGCTGTGGTGCCTACTGGACTCACTCACCCCCGCGGCGCCCCACGCCGTTTTTTGCTGGGCGGCAACTTACTAGACATCACTTTCGTGCCATCTAGATTTCAGCGCGTTCTGCTGCCTTGGAACTATTCGCACAACAGACCGCTACTGACAAGAATATTTCATTATTGGTGCTGTCAATTTCAATAAATCTATTGGATAATTCAAAAGAAATTGCCACGGTCTCTTCGTTGTTTAAATGTTTTTACTGTTTTTGTTTTCTTGTATATATTTATATGTTAATAAAGTTTTATATTCCTACTACTTTGTTGGGGTGCTATATATTTTTAATGTGACACATAATTGTAAAAACTTTGATGTACAAAGAGTCATTCCTGGAATCTTCCGCTTCAGGCTCGGTCCCCTCCCCAATCACAATACAGGATGGTTTTCAGATAGTAGGAACACGTGTGGTGTGACGGATCTCATCGGGTGTGGGCCTTGATCTACTATAACTCCTTTGAAGAGGGGTGATTCTTTACAGCTGGGGCCATAAACTACATCTGCAGGGCTAGCTGATAGCCTGGACAATCGGACACAGAGGAAGAGGAGTGTCAGAGGGTGCGGTAGTGAATAGGGCGAAAGGGAGGTGTCGGGCGGGCACAGAGTGTGATTCTCAGGGAAGAGCAGCGCAGATGGGGGGAGGTTTATTGCCCATGCATAAGACAGAGAGCGGTGGTGACCAGTGCCTAGGGAAGATGCTTGCGTGGGTGAGGAGCCATGCTACGAATCGACAGCGTGCAGAGAGTGGGTCTGGTCAAGACATCTAAAATGGCTGCCGTGCACGACAAAAGTGTGGCATTTCAAAAAAGGCAAGATGGCGCAGACAATGTTTTTCAACACTTCCTCATTTCCTTCGAATCGAACGTTAACAGACGTTGGGGCATATTACCAAAGTTAAGCGATATTTATCGCTAACGATGCTTACCAACCAATTTTTTACCACTAAGCATCGTCAGAAATTATCGAAGATAAACCTTGCTATTATCAAGGTTTATCGCAAATGCGATAGTAAACGGCCGCAATGCATGAATATCGCTAAAAACTCAGCGATATTCATGCATTACCGAGCTAATGCTCTTAGCCATGTTATCCACCTCCCATTGGATAACATGGCTAAGAACTGCTCAGGGCAGGTGTTACTTTTTGGAGATATTCGCGCTTAGCGCGAATATCTCCAAAAGTTGGTAATAGGAGATAGATATCTTGCATGTTGTAATACAAGGTATTGTGGTATATGGAACTCATACCATAATCTCTCAGGAAAGCAGAAACTGATCCTTTTGGGACCGCCTAAAAAGGCCTAGGGGGTGAGGAGTACTCTACTTTGCCCCCTTTTCACGTTCCGAACTGTTTTATTTTACTCTCTTCTGTAATTACACAAAATAGCAGCGATAAGATGCATCGGAGACACACAGTGAGAGAAAGGAGGCCGGAGATGAAGAAGAGATGTCAAATACACATTGGAGATAATATAGTGGCAGAAGGGAAGTAAATATGAGTAAACTTGCCATGTAACATAAAAATGTTGCACTCTATACTATAAGTCTCATTTTATACTACAATCACTTCGCTACAACCTCATAAATTAAAAATAAAAATGAATAATGTCTCAAACAATTTTTGATTTCTAAATATAAATTTATTCTTCAGAATTTTCTAAATTTGAAAGAACTAGTAACATGTCCTCATCAGCAATGTCCTCATTAAAAGTCTCCAATGATGATTCTTGTAACTCTATGGTCTCCAAACACTCGATAAATTCGCCATCAAGAGATTGATCAAAAAAATCATTCAAGTCATCTCCTCCTTGTGACAATATTTCATTATTGGTGCTGTCAATTTCAATCAATGTAGTGGAATCATTCAAGTCATCTCCTCGTGACAATATTTCATTATTGGTGCTCTCAATTTCAATCAATGTAGTGGAATCATTCAAGTCATCTCCTCCTTGTGACAATATTTCATTATTGGTGCTGTCCATGTCAATCAATCTAATGGAATCATACAAGTCATCTCTTCCTTGTGACAATATTTCATTATTGGTGCTCTCAATTTCAATCAATGTAGTGGACAATTCAAAAGAAATTGCCACGGTCTCTTCATTGTGAGCCATTTTATTTTGAAATTGCTTGCTGTAAATTGCAGAAAAAAATAATCACTTTCATTTATCGTTTTTAGTAATACATAATATAAAACTAACTTTATCAAGTATTTAGTATAACAGAAGGACTGCAAATAAATAACAGAAAACATTTTTCAAATTATCTTCAAGTGTACAACATAGTTCCCCTTACAAATTAACAACTCACCTTTTTAAAAGTAGCAGAAGTGTTAGTACTGTGTAAATCAAACACCAGAAATTCACCACCAAAAATTCCTCACAAATGTACCTCAGACAGTAGTATCACAAAATGGCTGTGGTTTCCTCTCATTTGACATATATACATAACCAATTAACTTTCATCACACACAAATACAAAACCAAAGTAACATTTTAATTGGTTCTAAATTTCAACACTTTCAAATGTGTTTTCCCCATGCAATTTTCCATAGGACATTTACATACGTCTACAGCCTGAATGGCTGAACGGAATTACACCAAACTTGACAAAATGGTACATCAAACCTAAGAGGTCAGGAAGGATCTACTATGCCCCCTTATGGTCATTTCCCCCTTCGCTTTGGCCTCCTCTTGTCTCTCAATCCTACCGAGAGACAAGATGGCGGCCGCTACGGACTGTTTGGAATGTTGACAGACGCCGGAGAACCAATCAGCTTCGCAAAGCTCCGTAACGCGAAAAGTACGCGAAGCGGAGCGCTGTTACAGATATATATCTTTTTTTGAACGTTAATTTCTCAAAATCCACTGGAGCACATATATTGAGACCTAGCAAAGGCACATCGGGCTACCAGTCCCTAATATTTTGCCAAGTTTCGTGCAAATCCATTCAGCCGTTCGATTATTATTATTTTGTTTTTTTTTTGCCCCGCGGAGCCCTTTTAAAACCTCCACATCAAACGTAGGGGGTCAGCGAGGATCTACTATTCCCCCTTATGGTCATTTGCCCCTTCGCTTTGGCCTCCTCTTGTCTCTCGATCCTACCGAGAGACAAGATGGCGGCCGCTACGGACTGTTTGGAATGTTGACAGACGCCGGAGAACCAATCAGCTTCGCTTCACAAAGCTCCGTTGCGCGAAAAGTACGCGTCCTGGAGCGCTGCCCGGTCCGCTGTTAGATATATATATCTTTTTTTAAACGTTAATTTCTCAAAATCCACTGTAGCACATATATTGAGACCTACAAAAGGCACATCGGGCTACCAGTCCCTACAATTTTGCCAAGTTTCGTGCAAATCCATTCAGCCGTTCGGGCTAAAAGTGAGGCCAACCGCCCTATGGAAAACTCAATGTTAAAAACACGTTTTGGGACCCCCCTTTTTTCTCGGCCCCCCCTTGACGAACCCCCCCCAAATTTTCAGGGCCTGCTCAGAAACAAAATGTTCCATTTTCCTGAAAATTTCAGCCAATTCCGTCCACAAACGCCAAAGTTATTAGACATAGAATTTTCAAAAATCCCATAGAGAAAAAATCCTAACTATATATACCTACTGGCGACCGCCAGTAGGTAATATATATATATATATATATATATATATATATATAAACACCAAATCTTCCAATCTTGCGTAAAAGAAGACACGGACCCCAGGCTGCAGTAAGGGAGATTTTATTCACCTCTCAGGCGACGCGTTTCGAGCAACTCGTGCTCTTGATCACCTTTTTTTTTTTGCAGTAAGGGAGATTTTATTCACCTCTCAGGCGACGCGTTTCGAGCAACTCGTGCTCTTGATCACACACCATGCACCTGGTCAGCATTCGTTTAAATACATTTTTTTGATTTGCAGTGCTCCACCCCCTGAGTGAATCACATGGTGCATAGACATGGAAAACACATTTTTCTATGCCTTTTACTATGACACCCACCATCACTGCACTTAATTCACATACGGCCGGGAAAATGTTATATCTGCATAAATGCAAAGAAACCTATGATCATTTGAAGCATTCATCACTCTAATTCATATATGTCAAAAATCGTACATGTCCTGTCATATCCAAAACATAAACGTAATAATAATCGTGCTTACCCAAACAATGTATATACACATATCAATATATATATATATCAATATAAAAATATATACGTGTTCTCTCCTATTCACATAATTACATCACTGTACAATTATATACATCTTTATACTTAGGACAATCTACATCCCTGACATGAATGCCTAAATAGTCATAACCCTAATTGGAACGGGTCATGAAAATAAATATACATAAGATCAAAGGTTCAAAGTTACTAACATATTCCTCTATGCCCATCTTCATACCCTTAGTGACAACAAACAACTAAGTGATAATAAAACAATTCATAATCCAACTTAGTGCCACTAGGCACCCATTGTGATTACAAATAACTAAAAAAGTGAATATATTATATACAGTGAATATCATTTATTACATGATTTTTGGGAGAGAGTTTCGACAGTCACTTAGCTCGTTGTCAAATTCATTTTTATAACAGATGTGATGTCACACCCAATCCCCCCACGGTGCTTTTTGATGCAACGGATCCAATTTATGATTATCAAACCACGATATATAGATTTTCTTAGAGCCCTAAGAAACTGAGACACAAATAAGATACACAAATTCACTTCAAAATATATATGTGTATATGATTCCAGTTTGTTCAAAATAGTAAATCAACTTGTGCCCTCATAACTAATCGGGAAAGTTATTATGATAACATATGGTGTAAATCTTCAGTCGTGTTCAAACCATTCGGGTATTTACTATCCAGTTCTATTATGAATTCCGTTTCTCTTTTTCTGAGACGTCCCTCTCTGTCACCTCCCCGTGCTGACGGAGCCACCACATCTATGACGAAATACGTCAACTGAGATAAATCATTGTTGTGGGTTGATTTAAAGTGGCGTGCTACCGGGTAGGTGTTATCGTTGTTAACAATTGCCCGTAAGTGTTGCAGTATTCTGACATGCACCTGCAACTTGGTGCTGCCAACATACCTTAGCCCGCAGGTGCAGGTCAGAACATATACTGCAAACTCGCTGTGGCAGTTGTAATTACCACGGATAATCTTTTTAGTAGGGCAAAAGGGTGTGCTATAGTGAGTGGTGTTTACACCAAACTTGCACGCCCTACATGAGGAACATTTATGGAATCCTTTGTATTTGAGCCAAGTACTGCCACTACTTGACTCAGGACTAGTTTTGACCAGACTGTTATGCATGCTGAACGATTTCTTATATGTAATCGTAGGAGAGCCCTGCAAAATCTCACCGTAGAAGCCATCTGTCATCAAGACAGACCAATGCCTTCTTACAATTGACCTGATCTGCTTTTCCTGTTTACTATAAGTCAGGATCAGGCGGGGAGTATTATTTTCTGCAGTCACCACTGAAGTGTCAGACCTAAACAGTGATTCCCTGGGTTTTTCACGGCAACGTTTTAATGCACCGTTCAAGATATTATCGTTATACCCTCGGGCCTTAAGTCTGCACATTGTGTTCTTAGCTTCTTGTTCAAATAGTTCAGGGGTACTACTAATTCGTTTTACCCGCACCAGCTCTCCGTAAGGAATATTGTTAATGACATGCTGTGGATGGCTGCTACCGGCATGGAGAATGCTATTACCGGCAGTCGGTTTACGAAAAAGTGATGTATTTATACTGTTGTCTTCGATGTTAATGTGGACATCTAAAAAGTCCGCATATGTTTTACTGATATGGGAGGTGAAAAAAAGATTCTCACTGTTAGTATTAAGTGCATCAACAAATAACTGCGCACTCACCTCATCACCCTCCCAAATACAAAAGACATCATCTATAAACCGTTTCCAGTGTCTCACATGCCTAAAACCTGGTGTGGCTACTAGAACACGCTCCTCCCACCAGCCCACGTGAAGACACGCGTAGCTGGGGGAGAAGCATGATCCCATCGCCACACCACGGACTTGTCTCCAAATGTTTTTAGCAAACATAAAATAATTGTTGTGTAAACACCAATGTATCAATTCACACAACATTTTGTTGTGGGCATAATATTCACAGGTTCGTAGGTCCAAGTAATGTTTGACAGCCTCTAAGCCCTTCATGTGGTCTATAGATGTATATAGTGACTCTATATCTAGAGTAATTAAACACCAGTTCTCTTGCCACGTGATAGTCGATAATTTACTCAAAAAATCGCCAGTGTCCTTTATGTAGCTCGGCAAATTTTGCACAATGTCTTGTAGGAAAAAATCAATATAACTTGAAATATTTTCCCCTACACTCTTGATGGCTGCAATGATCGGTCGACCAGGCGTAGGGACTCTCTGCTTGTGTATTTTTGGAATCAGATATAAGATGGGTATAACCGGATGCTCAACATGTAAAAAGTCAAACTCAACTTGTGAGATCAGATTGTTCCTTTTATATGACATAAGAAGCTTCTTTAAGCCCTCCTTTGCTCGTTTATATGTCATCCCATTAGATCTCTCATAGCAGGTAGTATCATTTAATTGTCTCATGGCTTCTGCCACGTAATCAGTTTTTCTCCACAACACGATATTACCCCCTTTGTCTGATTTGTTGATCACCACATCTTGGTTCTGATTCAGTTTTTTCATTAATACATTATAATCACGCACCAAAGCACTGTCCCTGTGTAACTGTGCCTGTGTCTTGCGGTTTAATTTTTTAAGATCTTCAATTACACATTCATGATAAATGTCTACCGCATCCTTCGACATTACAGGCAAAAATGTGCTTACCGGTTTAAATGGACTTTCGCCAGCTCCTTTCTGTTGAATACCCACATTTTGTAATTCACATTGCGTGGATGGAGTGGCATCATCATTCGTGGTAGAGCTATCTTGGTTTCCCAGATCACAAAGGGTAAGAAGCAGTCGTGCATCCCGTGCTGCTGGCGCTGTTGCAAAATTAACCGGCTGTTTATTATTTTTGGAAGTCTTATCCTTTTTCTCTACTACCGGTTTGGTGGCAAAGAACTTTCTGAGTTTTAATTTACGAATGAACTTAAAAACATCCACTCTGGTGTTGGTGTAATTGAACGCACTCTCGGGACAAAAATTTAGTCCTAATGCTAAAAGTTGTTCTTCAGCAGCTGATAGGACTACATCGGTTAGATTCGTAATGGTACAATCCTTGCCTACTTCCTTTTGCTGTACCATTGCCTCTTCTTCTTTTGTTGCTTTTGCTGATGAGGCTTTTCGTTTTTGTCTTCTTGCGTGGCGTTTGGCATTACGCCTCTTGCGTTTTGATTCTTTCGCGTTCTCGGACGCAGGGTTTGCAACCGGTCCTCTACTAAAAAATCAATTTCCTCAGCAAGATTCAAAACTCTACCGGTTTGACCTCCTTCTGCCCCACTCAACTCAGAGAGCGATGTGCTCGATGTACTGGCCAGTGAAACTGCATCGGAATTTTCGCTGCGCTCTTCATCCACATTCACTCTTGCCGCTTCTCCGCCTGTGACTGTTTGTTTAGTCAGTTTCGACTGTCTGGCTTTGTCAAATTTGCGCGAGAAGGTATATATTTGACCCGTTGTGTAGTCGTTCAGGTCTCTGGCAAACTTGTGGATTTTTCTTGTTTTAATGCGCTCCTCGTGCTTGTTTAGGCGTTCGCTTATCTCTTTGCGAGTTGTTATAATTAACGCCTGAGTATCAGTGTCAGTCACCGCATCCAGTTGTTCATTCAAATTTTTGATCTCATTGAGTAAGACCTCCCGGTCTATTACTGCATATTCGACAAGGAGTTTCACCAAGTTCATAGATGCATCAAGGTTCAACTCGCCCCATTTTTTTAACATTGCCGGATTAGGGTCTTCAAAGCTCGGCGCCAGCATGATCCGTAGACCCCGTGGAATCCTGCCTGCCTCCACGTATTTGGTGAGCGATTTATGCTCCCACCATTTCGTGATTTCTCCCTTAGTCTTCTTTTCAAGGGCTTTTAATAATTGTTTTGCATTCAATTGCACACTGTTGGGTTGGTTGACAACGGCAGCGGCTTTGGTAGCGTTCTTATGTACATTGCTGAACAACGCTTCCGCCGCGTCTTCACGTTCTCTCTCCAAACTAGCTGACATTGTGATTAAGAGAGGATTTAAGCAATGGCACACCGATGGCAAACGCCAAATCCGGTCTTCTTACTGCAATATGCCTTGTACTCGTTACCTGGATTATCCAAAAAATATATCACCGCCGTTGTGATTGGATGACACCCGCTTCAGGCTCGCCTAACAGACCAACCGTCAGCGCGTCTTCATCCAGTGCTCCACGTGGTTTCCTTCTTAATGGTCCAGGGGGTCTAGCCAAATTTCCTTCGTGGAAGAAAGCGCGTTCAGCTGTAGAAGCACGACCCATTAACAACGAGTGGGTACCGTAAACGGGGACAGCTCACCTCCGTATTATATAAACACCAAATCTTCCAATCTTGCGTAAAAGAAGACACGGACCCCAGGCTGCAGTAAGGGAGATTTTATTCACCTCTCAGGCGACGCGTTTCGAGCAACTCGTGCTCTTGATATATATATATGCAATGTATCTACATATATATACATATGCATACATGTGTATATATATATATATATATATATATATATATATATATATATATATATATATATATATACCCATATCTATGCATATGTATATATGCAAATATAGATAAAAGTATGTTCGAGGCATGTGGGCTGCTGAATTCATATCTTAGCATAGATCGCCGCATAGGGTTGGGTCCGGATGATTGCACCTTGTTGTCCTTGAAGAGTCTTCGAAGTATCACGAGATAGGTGACTCCTCCCCTGGACTACAGTGCACATGGGCATCTTCTCCATCCTTAGACTGTTTTTTCCCGCTATTGGGTTCGGATGTTATTCCTCTACTCCAACTTCGGAACTGAAACTAAACTACTTTCTAAGGCCAAAAGGCCTTCTACTTCGACGGTATTGTTCTCGTTCGGTACTTCTTGACTCGACCAAACTTTCCATCTCGATCCGGTCGTCAATGCGGGCCGTTGGGCCTTTCCACACCACACGGGCCTGCTGTCGATAGAAAGAAGCCCGTTCAAAAGGTGCCCACAATGCCACTCCAAATTCCCGCACACTAACAAACATACAGTATGCAACAAGTGCTTATCACCGGAGCACAACGAAGACAATTGCCCAGCGTGTGCCCAATTCCGTTCGAAGAAGACCATCCGGAATCGACGGGCTGCTAGGCAAGAGATGCAGTGGCCGGCACCGGAAGTGGAGAACATCTCCCAGAAGCGGCGGACTCGGATCTAGCAATCGTCACCGTTGAGGACCAGTCAGACTCCGATGACCAGATCACACTGGGGCAAAAAGTGAGTACCCAGCCCCCAACACCGCTTATCCCAAAAGATAAGGCTCCGGTCGAAGAATTGCCTAAAGGCCTTAGCCGAGATCGACAAGCTCCTTCAGAAGCCCCGCCTTCCGGCTCAGCTCCGAAGCCCAAAACCAGGACCGAGTACCACTCTCCCCAAGAAGGTTGTCCGACCCCAAGAGGGTCGGCGAACCAAAGAAGGTCGGCGAACCAAAGAAGGTCGTCGAACCAAAGGTCGTCGAACCAAAGGTCGTCGAACCAAAGGTCGTCGAACCGAAGAAGGTCGTTGAACCAAAGGTCGTCGAACCGAGGAAGGTTGTCGAACCAAAGGCCGTCGAACCGAAGAAGGTGGTCGAACCAAAGAAAGTGGTCCAACCCAAAAAGGTTCTCGAGCCGAAAGCTATCGAGCCAAAGAAGAGCCTCAAACCAAAACGTGTCGTCGATCCAAAAAAAACACCCAACCCAAAAAAAGGCCGCCGATCCTAAAAGGAGTGTCGATCAACAAAAACAGGATCACACTACAAAGCCCGTCGAGGCAAAAAGAGCCAGTGACTCGACCAAAAACATTGAGCCGAAAAAGGCCGTCGAGCATAAGACGCATACTTTCATATACCAATACACCCTGCTCACAGAAAGTACCTATGGTTCACCATTGAAGGACAACACTACCAGTTCAAAGTCCTACCATTTGGTGTCACAACAGCTTCATGAGGGTTCACCAAATGTCTAGCTACAGTGGCGGCACATCTCAGGAGGCAACACATCCATGTGTACCCTTATCTGGACGATTGGCTAATACACGCACCATCAGCCCAGCAATGTGCCAACCACATGTCAAAGACCATTCATCTACTGCACAGTTTAGGATTTTCACTAAACTACCCAAAATCACATCTGCAGCCCTCCCACGTCTAACAATACCTGGGAGCAACAATAGATACACTGGCAGCAAAAGCATATCCCAACGCAGCACGGATCAAGGGAATGCAAGCGTTAATCCAAACGTTCAGACCCCAACACTCGTTACCAGCTCGAGTGTTTATGCAACTAATAGGCATGATGGCCTCGTTCATATTCATAGTCCCTCATGCCAGGCTACATATGCGTCCACTCCAAGAGTGCCTAGCAAGGCAGTGAAACCAGGCTCACGGGCAATTAAAGGACCTAGTGTTGGTGACCAGTCGAGCATACAACTCTCTGCATTGGTGGAATCCACAAAACCTTTGCAAGGGACGACTGTTCCAAGAGCCTGTCCCACAAATAGTGTTAACCGCGGACGCATCCCTACTAGGATGGGGAGCCCATGTCCTACACTACACAGTACAGGGACTCTGGACTGCACAGCAAAAGAAACTGCACATCAACCTCCTAGAGTTGATGGCAATCTTTCTAGCCCTAAAAGCTTTCAAAACACACTTGTGCAACAAAGCTGTGTTGATCCGGACGGACAACATGACGGCTATGTATTACATTAAAAAACGAGGAGGAACACACTCACCACAGCCGTCGCACCTAGCTCAAGCAATGTGGAAATGGGCCATTCAGAGAAACCTGTTTCTCATGGCGGAACACCTCCCAGGCAAGGACAATCAAGTAGCCGACCTGCTCAGCAGACACAGCCAACAGATGCACGAATGGGAAATACACCCCAGAGTGCTCCAACCATTCTTCCGGAGGTGGGGACACCCGGAAATAGATCTGTTGGCCACAAGCGAAAACGCAAAATGCCAGTACTTTGCCACCAGATTCCCACATCCGCAGTCGCAAGGGAATGCAATATGGATGAACTGGTCAGGCAAATTTGCGTACGCTTTTCCCCCAGCTCCATTGATACCACTGGTGGCACGCAAAATGCACCAACATTCGCTAACACTGATCCTAGTTTCACCCACAATGGCAAGGCAACCGTGGTACACGACGTTCCTGGGACTGTCAGTAGTACCTCATCAAAGACTGCGACTCACACCCAATCTTCTAACTCAGAGCCATGGAGAAATCCAACACCCAGACCCGCAACAGCAACCTGGCAATCTGGCTCCTGAAGTCCTAGAATTTGGATACCGAAACCTGCCCCCAGACTGCATGAATATTATCAAGGAGGCAAGAAAACCCACTACCAGAGCATGTTATGCAGCAAAGTGGAAACGTTTCGTCATTTACTGTAGCAACAATGACATTAACCCACTTGATGCTTCTACTCAAGACATCATTTGCTATCTCTTGCACCTACAATGTTGCAATTTAGCCTATTCCTCCATCAGGATACATCTAGGACTTAAACGCGTAATTCCTCCAAGACACCCACCTTCACCTTCGCTTCAAAGAGTTAGCGAGCCTCAAGCCCTAACTATTCAAGAGCCATTCATTCAAGTACATGCAAATAGAGTAGTTCTCAGAACAAACCCTAAATTCATCCAAAGGTGGTATCCCATTTCCATATAAATCAAACCATAGAACTGCCAGTGTTCTTCCAAAATCCGCAGACAATAGCTGAAAGGGCCTTACATACTCTAGATGTCAAGAGAGCTCTGTTATACTACATAGACAGAACTAAGGCATTTCGTAAGACAAAACAGTTGTTTGTTGCTTTCTCACCGCAACACAAAGGCAACCACATTTCTAAATCCGGTATAGCCAGATGGATCGTTAAGTGCATCCAAATATGTTATTTAAAGGCAAAACGCACCTTAACAGTTCCCACTAGGGCACATTCCACACGCAAGCTAGGGGCATCCATGGCTTTCCTGGGTAATATTCCATTACACGAAATTTGTAGAGCAGCCACATGGTCAACCACACATACATTTACCAAACACTATTGTGTAGATGTACATTCAAAACAGCAAGCTGCTGTAGGACAGGCTGTTCTCAAAACTCTTTTCCAGACTGCTGCAGCTGACACAGGTAGCCACCGCTAAGGGAGATACTGCTATACATTCTATGCACAGATATGAATTCAGCAGCCCACATGCCTCGAACGGAATATGCTACTTACCAGTATGCATCTGTTCTTGGCATGTAGGGCTGCTGACATTCATATCGCCCACCCACCTCCCCGGTGCCTGTCGCAGCTGCAGCATTCATTCTTTGCATGGACATCTCTTTCTGTACTATACTCCATCTCTGCCACAATGGCGAAAAACAATCTGAGGATGGAGAGGATGCCCATGCGCACTGTAGTCCGAGGGAGGGGCCACCTATCTTGTGATACTTCAAAGACTTCCAGGACAACAATGTGCAATCATCCGGACCCAACACTAGGCGGTGATCTATGCACAGATATGAATGTCAGCAGCCCTACAGGCCAAGAACAGATGCATACTGGTAAGTAGCATATTCCATCGTTCTACCCAGACTTTATCCTGGCTGTTCAAGCGACGAGACGTGAATTCCTACAGGCCAAGCGGATACTTCTTCAGGTGCAGATTCCCTATTCCCTGATCTACCCTGCTAAATTAAAAGTTTCATATGATGGTACTGCGCACTATTTCACTGATACGAAATCTACCCTAAAATTCGCCAAGCATGTCGGGGGTTAAAAAGGCAAAGCCTCTTGTAGAGCAGCGGCGTTGACAACTGAACAACTCAGCAATAATGATTGACTGGGTAACACTGTATTTGCTGTTCTTGGTGCCTCCTTAACGCGACGCTGAAATGTGTGGTAATTTTTTACAGATGTGATTGTGGGTCTTAATGTTCTATTTTTTTTTCTGTTAGTGGATTTGCCTTATGGTGTCGGGGAGGGCTTGTACCATACCCTGCAGAAGTCCTAGCCACCCTGTTCACTCAGGGGTGATGGCTAGTGCCACTACACCCCAAGGGAGAATTCCCCTCGTCGCATAGCAACGGCACGCGTCGGCCTGAAAGTATTAACCGCTTCTGCGAATTCCCGCTGTACGCTGGAATTTGAAAAATGCGCGGTTTATGACAAAGTCTGCTCGTCATCCGCGTAGCGCAGGTAACGCCCATGACGAGCTGGCTTTGTCATTAGCGCAGAAGGGGTTAACTAAGCACAATATCCGATGGAACACATCCGGTTCCTGATAACAAAGCACCGTCTTTGCTCCGCTGCACCTTATAGAACGATTCATTCTGGTGCACGCCTCCTTGCTGCAACATAGGCTCCAACATATCTCGAGCCTCACCCATCAGCGCCAGCCCCTCCTTTACCTCTCCCCGCTTGCCTCACACTGAGTACCCGGCTGGGTCCAGTGTGAGAATCTTTCTCTTCTTTCTCACTCAACCGGTATTTGCACATCACGTGGCTGCGCATATCAATTGACTTTGTTCCAGATGTCCCTATATTACTAGGTCCTGAAGAGACCCTGCATTCTTGAACGGTCGAAACACTGTCGACTTTAAAAAGAACTAATCATTTTATCAGCACTGACCATTGCTTACAGTGTTGTAAACTATTGAAAAAATGAATGATCGTTTGTTGTAAATAATGGAAACCAGATTATAATCGTCACAATTGTCATTATACTCTCTTTGTTTGGTTCCTACCTTACACTGGGGACACTGAGCACTAAATCCTTTTTTAGGGCTCGGGCCTACGCCACCACGAAGTGGGGGGCGGAGCTTCCGAGCTCTTATGCGTTAAAAAAAAAAAAGATTTCAGAAAGGGGTCCGGCTGGCACATTCCTTAGTTTTTTTATGGCATCTGCCTAGTGATTCGTCTTCGCTGTGCTGTCTATTTAGTAGCGTTGACGTGATAGGCTATATGTAATTTACGCGTGCCCGATTTGGCATATTTTCGGCGGTTTCGCGCACGGCAGACTTATTAATCTTAATTAGGAGCTGTCAGAGTGCCCGTGTAATGCAATCCAGATGGTGCGAGCGCGTTCACCATTGCATTGCATGTATCATGCGCGCGTTTAACATTTACCTTTCGCGCACGGCAGTCCATTCATTTGGCGGTCTGTTCTGTGTGTTTGTATTTGCACGTGAGTCTGTGTCTACCTGTGAGTGTATTAAGACGCGTGTGTGTGTTTGCGGGTTTATGGAATCCGCCCCCGCCCCTTCCGGCATTGATTGCAGCGGAGAGCGCAGAGCCCCGGTGCCCGGGCGGGGCAGCTGGGCCTGGACAGACCCCCGTCCCCGAACGCCCCACGCCCGCCGCGGATGATGAATCGGCCCCGCTGAAGGATCAATGGCTGGTCAGCGCTGGCTCCACTCGCTCCCACACACCACAGGGCAATTAATTGCGGCCTGTTCCCTCATCCGCTGCTGGCACATATCGATGCAGTTTACTGCTTAGGGCCGCTTTATCACCTCAAATAAACAGCGTGCACCCCTGCTCACCTCCGGCTAGTATAGGCCGGGCCTGTGCACACCGGCAGGGGCGGCCGAGGGACCGGCACCCGCCACGAGCCGCAGGGCGCCCACAAACCCGTGGAGGGGAAAAGATGGAGAGAGGGAGGCGTGTGTGGGGAGTATCACTCTTTCCCACTCTCTTCCTTCGGTTCGCTGTATGTTAGTAACAAAGACGAGAGAGTTGAAAGAGGCCAGGAGCACTAAGCACAGCAGACAGAGTACTTGAGAGATGCTGCGTCTTTGCCTGACCCAATCACAGCTTCCACCTGTAGAGCGCGCACCATAAGTCCCAGCGACTCTAGGCGCTTCTACAACCGCTTCGGAATGATGAAAGGCAGGGTCAGTACGAGCCTCGCAGACTGCGGGACTCTCAGCAGACGCTCAGCCCATTGCGCTACATTATCCAGTCTGTACCTAGTTACTTTAGAGCACGCTATTTTACATTAACACACGCGAGAACTGAATCACGTGAACCCACCTGGTGTGATGCATTTGATGTTACCAACACAAAACGTATTTATATCACAAACACGTTAATTAAAAGGGAGTAAAGGGACGCTACGTTTACCCCCAAAATGTTTCCACCACAAAAAGAATGTTTACACCAAAAAACGAAGCATACGTTTAAAAAGAGAAGGCCTACTGCAAACTTTTCAAAAGCAGGAAATATATTGGTATGTTTATTTTACATGACGTGGGTAGTATTTCTAACGTTAAATGAAATCAACTTATGAATTATATAAAGGGCTGTGTGTCTTGTGTTCTGTGTCTCTGTGCATTGTGTTGAGTCTGTGTATAGTTTTGTGTCTGCTTCTGAGGGTATAGTTGTGTTTTCACAGGTGCATGTATATTATTTCTCTCTTGTTTTTAGGGCTCGGGCCTACGCCACCACACAGTAGAGTAGTGAGTAGTGAGTAGAGTAGTGAGTAAAGTAGTGAGTGCAGAGTAGTGAGTAGAGTAGTGAGTAGAGTAGTGAGTAGAGTAGTGAGTAGAAAGTAGTGAGTAGAGAGTAGAGTAGTGAGTAGTGAGTAGTGAGTAGTGAGTAGTGAGTAGTGAGTGCAGAGTAGTGAGTGCAGAGTAGTGAGTGCAGAGTAGTGAGTGCAGAGTAGTGAGTGCAGAGTAGTGAGTGCAGAGTAGTGAGTGCAGAGTAGTGAGTGCAGAGTAGTGAGTGCAGAGTAGTGAGTGCAGAGTAGTGAGTGCAGAGTAGTGAGTGCGGAGTAGTGAGTGCGGAGTAGTGAGTGCGGAGTAGTGAGTGCGGAGTAGTGAGTGCGGAGTAGTGAGTGCGGAGTAGTGAGTGCGGAGTAGTGAGTGCGGAGTAGTGAGTGCGGAGTAGTGAGTGCGGAGTAGTGAGTGCGGAGTAGTGAGTGCGGAGTAGTGAGTGCAGAGTAGTGAGTGCAGAGTAGTGAGTGCAGAGTAGTGAGTGCAGAGTAGTGAGTGCAGAGTAGTGAGTGCAGAGTAGTGAGTGCGTGCAGAGTAGTGAGTGCGTGCAGAGTAGTGAGTGCAGAGTAGTGAGTGCAGAGTAGTGAGTGCGTGCAGTGAGTGCGTGCAGAGTAGTGAGTGCGTGCAGAGTAGTGAGTGCGTGCAGAGTAGTGAGTGCGTGCAGAGTAGTGAGTGCAGAGTAGTGAGTGCAGAGTAGTGAGTGCGTGCAGAGTAGTGAGTGTGTGCAGAGTAGTGAGTGCGTGCAGAGTAGTGAGTGTGTGCAGAGTAGTGAGTGAGTGCAGAGTAGTGAGTGCAGAGTAGTGAGAGCAGAGTAGTGAGTGCAGAGTAGTGAGTGCGTGCAGAGTAGTGAGTGCAGAGTAGTGAGTGCAGAGTAGTGAGTGCAGAGTAGTGAGTGCAGAGTAGTGAGTGCAGAGTAGTGAGTGCAGAGTAGTGAGTGCAGAGTAGTGAGTGCAGAGTAGTGAGTGCAGAGTAGTGAGTGCAGAGTAGTGAGTGCAGAGTAGTGAGTGCAGAGTAGTGAGTGCAGAGTAGTGAGTGCAGAGTAGTGAGTAGAGTAGTGAGTAGAGTAGTGAGTAGAGTAGTGAGTAGTGAGTAGAGTAGTGAGTAGAGTAGTGAGTAGAGTAGTGAGTAGAGTAGTGAGTAGTGAGTAGAGTAGTGAGTAGTGAGTAGAGTAGTGAGTAGTGAGTAGAGTAGTGAGTAGTGAGTAGAGTAGTGAGTAGTGAGTGCAGGGTAGTGAGTGCAGGGTAGTGAGTGCAGGGTAGTGAGTGAGTGCAGAGTAGTGAGTAGTGAGTAGAGTAGTGAGTAGTGAGTAGAGTAGTGAGTAGTGAGTAGAGTAGTGAGTAGAGTAGTGAGTAGTGAGTAGAGTAGTGAGTAGAGTAGTGAGTGAGTGCAGAGTAGTGAGTAGTGAGTAGAGTAGTGAGTAGAGTAGTGAGTGAGTGCAGAGTAGTGAGTAGTGAGTAGAGTAGTGAGTAGTGAGTAGAGTAGTGAGTAGAGTAGTGAGTAGTGAGTAGAGTAGTGAGTAGTGAGTAGAGTAGTGAGTAGTGAGTGCTGAGTGCAGGGTAGTGAGTGCAGAGTAGTGAGTGCAGAGTAGTGAGTGCAGTAGTGAGTGCAGTAGTGAGTAGGACATCACAGGCAGCAGCTGTGCAAGCTTCTTACACTCACAAGGAGACCACAGGCAGCTGAGGTGCAATCTTCTCCCACTCACAAGAACGACATCACAGGCAGCAGCAGTGCAAGCTTCTTACACTCACAAGGAGACCACAGGCAGCAGAGGTGCAAGCTTCTCACTCACAAGAAGGACATCACAGGCAGTAACGGTGCAATATTCTCACACTCACAAGGAGATCACTGGCAGTACACACCACATGAACACACTCCATAACACATAGCAACAATACATTGGCATTTACAATGCAATTAGCTCAAACTCAAATAAATCCGAGCCCGATTGCATTTCTAATGCTTGTTTTTAATTTGACTTCAATATTTGCTATAAACTGAAGATCTTGCAACTACAGTGTACTCGATTGCCTCTTTGTCTGAACTACGTATAATCCATTTTTTATTGCCATTGCGCATTCAGATTACCCAACTTAACCCTGATATCTTTTCCATGGATAGGAGGGGAGCGGCTCGGGCCTTGCATCCGGCTGCGAGCGCCGCTTTGCAGTCCATAGTTGCAGATGGGAACCTAGTAGACATTTGGCGCAACAGACACCCACTGGTGAAGGAAGGCACATGTATATCTGATCATCACAGTGCATGGTCCCGTTTGGACTTTTGGCAGATCACCAGTGATGCTGCGGCCTGGACCGTGGACGTTTCACACTTACAACGCACATTGTCAGACCACGCCCCATGTTTATTGTAGCTGTCCCTCCCGGGATCACTACCCCGCGTGTTCATTTGGCGACTCCCACCACACGCACTGTTAGATGAGGCCTTTAAGGAGGAGATACGGGGAGATATAATTGATTACTTTGCCAACAATGAGGGCTCTGTGGACACTCTGGGAGGCCTTTAGAGCGGTGATTAGAGGCTAGTGCATTGGGAGACAGGCGGGGTGCTACAGGCAATTTGTGGTACGCTCGCCTCCCTGGAGGCCAAGATTAAGGCACTGGAGGGCACTTTTTACTCCACTAATGATCCTCATACTGTGCAGAAACAAAAATCGCTGTTATTAGAATACACGGAGGATACGGCTAGGGAGATAGGCCGGGTCGCACTCTAGCAGGCATGATTAGACCATCTAAATCGGCATCATTTGTCCATGAGATACGTAATGCGCAGGGTGACATGGTTAGAGGTCAAGAGGGGGTGTCTGGTGAGTTCTTTACATTTTATTCCTGGTTGTACACAACTACTCAGGGGGCCTGTACCGAAGAACTGAAGTCATTTCTTGACACACTGGCATTGGTCTGGTTCAACGATACTCATAGAGTGTAGATGGACCTCCCGTTTACAGTGGAGGATGTGGCTCAGGTCATTAAAAGCCTGCCCCCGATGAGAATCTGGACCCGTTGCTGAGGGAGTTCATACGTTTTGGTGGGCTGTCGGGTGTTTTTATAAACTGGGCCATATCTGTGGTATTACCGCTGACAGAATTCCCCTTACGCTGGGAGGCTGGTGAAGTCAAGTATTTGGGAAACTGGATAAGCGGAGATATGCAGGAGGTATGGCGACTAAATTACGGGAGTACGATGAGGTGGCTGGAGGACAAAGTAATGGTGTGGGCTAAACTGCCGCTATCATTGGCTGGCTGGATATCACTAGCCAAAATGGTTGTCCTGCCAAAAGTTTTATATCTGTTTGTTAACATCCCGGTCCCACTCACCAGACTCTTTTTCAATACCCTCAAATCCCATTTGATCACTCTGGTAAGGGCCGGAAAACAGGTCAGAGCCTCTTGGGATTTACTTACTCTCCCTCTGCGGCAGGGGGGGTTGGGAGCCCCAGATAAGCGACTGTATGCACTATGTGCACAAGCACAATTTTTACATTACTGGGTGCATCCGACCCCCTTCCAACCCCACGTAGCGGTCGAGACCGATGTTATGGCCCCCATCCCGCTCAAGGTCGCGCTGTTTCAAAAGCCATGCCGCCCTCGAGGCGACCTAGTCTCTGCTGGGACCCTATGCTGGTCATATGATGAGTTGCGCAGGAGGGCTGGGATTCCGTTGCTATATGCCCCCTCCATCCCCCTCCCACAAAACCCAATGATGACTTGCATACGAGACAGTATGAGTAAGTCTTTTGCTCAGAAAAATAATCTCCAGACTTTTGAGAACCTATACGTTGGAGATGAATTCAGCCCCCCCCCTCCGCCCGAGGGACAGATGGTGCCATTTACTGAAATTATTTTATATGATAGAATACGCACGGCGTGCCGTTCGCTCTGGAAGGAGTTCCCGAAAGCGCTGCATGCACTAGACAACGTGCTGAAATTTCCATCCCCACGCAAGCTTGTCATGCGCCTATACACCCGCATGCAAGTTACTGCCCCGATAGTAATGCCACCCTCTCTCACACATTGAAATGACGAGCTAGATTCACCATTGACAGACGCCCAATGGGAATACTGTTGTGGGCAGCTCTCGGAGCTCTCCCCAAACTATGTGAAGATTGATTCACTTTAAGTATTTACATAGATACTACAGAACTCCGGTGAGTCTTCATCGTATGGGTCTTCGAGCTGAGAGTGATTCCTGGAGATGTGGTTATGCCCCAGCCACATTCCCGCATGTGGCGTGGCACTGCCCCGGATTGCCGACTTTTGGGTGACTATCTTTGAGTCGGTAAACAGCATGCTGGGAATGTCGCTGGCCCGTCCCCATACTTGGTCTCTTGGGATATGTAAAGGACACTCCGCTACGTAAGCTACATGTGCTTCTCCTTCTGTTTGCGAGGCGCCAGGTCGCTGTTCACTGGGGCAGAAGGCGAGTGCCCTCCTTTAAAGAGTGGATTAGAGATATTACCTAGGGGCACACACAATTAAGTACCTTCTGGGAATTGCTGCCACCCTCCTCCAGACCCCGTAATATATGGGAGCTGTTCCTAACTTGGAATACCGGGTTCCAAACAACAGTTGAAGGGCTGGAGGAGGGGAGTTCGCAGAATTCACTGCATGCGTGATGTATACACACCTCCCACCCACTCCCAATTATAATGAGTAGGAAATGCTGCATTTGGAATGATGATTAGATGTGCAAATATACTACTGGTCCTCTCAGGGACACGTGTGTAGCATTGTTATCTTTGTGATAGCATTGATAAAATGTGTGTACACTATACTGTAAAATTAACGTCTTGCGAGAGATCTGGGGAGGGGGTTACGGAGAAATTTGTCAAGATAAGTGTGTACTGAAGTGTAACTACATGCAAGTGCATGTTTATTGCTTCATATCGGACTGGCTTGTTGAAATGTAATGACATTTTTTGTTTGAAATGTCAATAAAGAAAATTTCCCCCCAAAGAAATAAAAAAGTTTGTTGCGTGTTTCGTCCAGACACCACCAATGCCAACACCGACCTACCAATGAGGGACATTGGGATTCACAAGGCCAGCACCACAGTGACCCTGCTGCCCTATTTGATATATTGGTTGTTGTGTACCAACTGTGGCAAAAGCACCAGCATTCGAGATGCCAATATTTTACATCCCATCGATGGGGGCGATGGGATTTCACCCCCGAAACATCCATATCAGGTTTGGGCAGCATAATAAGCGCCTCCCTCTTAGAGACCCGAAGCAGCCCCGTCCTGTATGCTTCATTGTACACCTCCTGCAAGGGGTCTGCCATTCCCCCAGCCCTGTATTGGTAAAATTCAGCTTGCATTATTTCTTCTCTTGTTATGAGAATCTCTGAACTGTCCCTCTGTTAAGGAGGTAATCTGCGGGCCATCCAGGTATACATCCCTTGCCAGGAGAGTGGCGTTGGGCGCGGCTTTGTAAACCCTCTGCAGGTGCACAGCAGAAACTTGTGTTGTGCCCTGTTGTGTGTACACCCTCCGTCCCCAGGTGTCCTGTATACCCACAATTGGAGGGCAGTGGGTTTTGTTACAGAGGAGAGTGGCAAACGTTCTACTAGCATTATCTCCCTCCATATGGAGTCACTGTCCGTAGCCTGAGCTGACAAATTTATCTAATTGGTCTCACATATCTAGCAACTGTTGCTTACACTCCTTCCATTCAGATATTGGCAACCGCTGCTCAACCTCGCAGTCCTCCAGGATGTTAAGTTTCTAATCCAGGACATCTAAGGACCTGGATAGTTGTTGCTTCACACCCTAGGATACCTTTGAACACTCTCCACGCTGCACTATCTTCATGGCATCTGATTCCACGGCTCTCACCCTACCCCAGTTGTTAGTAAAATAATGATCTAGTACCTCCACCACCGCATTTGCAAACACTGGCTCTGATGATGCATCAGTTTGCATCCTCAACAGAGGCCTTATGGGGCCTCCATAATCACCTGGAAAGAGATCAGCATGGGCGAATGGTCTGAAAGGGAATGCCCCAGATAGGAGACAAATTGATTCAATGCTCCAGACAGTAAGCAATAGTCAAGCCGACTAGACGTCCCGGTTGCAGGCACAAAACAGGAATATATTCTGCCTTGGGAAAATCGCACCCTCCATATATTTTGTAGTCCTAATCCCATCGTAATGTCCCAGAAAACGCTAGTCATTGCAGGCTTGGTGTCCATTCCATTCTTGGGGGTAGACTGTCCAAACCACCATCCTGTATACAATTCAGATTTCCAGCCAGCTGTACATCTGGGCCAACATGATCAGCAGCCGCACTCGTCTCAAAGAATTTACATTTGTCCACATCAAGGGCATACACATTTATTGAACTCCAGTTTCTAGCATCTAGTGTTCCAGAGACAATCTGATATCTCCCTTCAAGGTGCAGTTTAACTCCCTTGACAACAAATGTAATGCCAGGCGGTACCCAGATCAGAGCCCCCTCATATAGCTGAAGTAGGAGGTTGCAAAAATATGTCCCCACCACCTTCGCCTCAGTGGTTTAATGTAGTCCCTCCAAGTGTGTCTCCTGCAAAAATGCCATGGAAACACAATAGCGTCTGAGATAGGAGTAAGCTTTTCATGGGTTGACCCAGTACCCAAACTTTCCATGTTAAAAAATTTCTGGCAGTTGCCATAGTTCCCATAAAACTCACGCTCCCCTGTTGCACAATACACCTCACACGTCGCCCCCCAACCTATACTGTGCCATGTATCCGATTTGAGCATTATATGACCAATTCCTACCAACTACCCATTTAACCTCTTGTAACATAAACAATTTGTTATTCCCGCCACCCATAGGCAGTGAGTCCGAACAACAACTGCCCCAAACAGCTAGGCCAGGGCGGCAAGGCTAGAGGCACTCAAACCATCCCCAACAGGACTGCAGACCTTCTTGGCCTCCTGCCAGCAAATCACTTACTACCCACCTCCATTAGTCGAAGATACAGTATTAAAATACAATAACATCATTACCCCCATCATCCGATTTCATATACAAGTCTGAGCTATTGTTCCTGGCACAGAGTCCACCAATGCATGAAACATAGCTGCAAAGAATAAAATATGTATGCGACATGTTCAACCAAGTTAGTGGTATCGCTGGTCCCTCCTCCACTCGAGGTCACTCAAGTCTCTGATTCGTGCAGTTACTCTGATAGCCTTGGACCCTCATGTGGGCCTGCAATGACTCGCTGGTCTGGCACATAGTTGGAAACCTCCGAAGTTCCTTTGGGGCATACCATTATTTTCCCAGTTTGGTGGACAATAGAATGTGTCACAGAATCTGCTTAGTGTCTGCACAACCTCGTTGTCTGTCTGCTGGCACCACTCCTGACTGCCCTGCAGTTCATTGATATTTCTTGTAGGGAGCAATTTCATCTAGCCTAGGATTAAGATAGAATTTTTATTTTGGCGGCGGGAGCTCTAGGAAATGTGACTAGGCGGCAATCTTGCCATGCAATGCCCATCTTTCCATCTTAAGTAAGAATTGGCACTGCCCCTTTGAAGACTGAGCTACAGATAGGGCATGGATGCTACTTCTTTACTTCTTTAGTTGAAGACTGAGCTACAGGTAGGGCATGGATGCTACTTCTTTTTTCCAAAAATAATGTGAGTCTGCTTGATTCTGGGCTTCAGGGTTCTGAATTTCTACCTCCGGTAGGAGAAGTACACAATGCTGACTCTAGCTTAGGTCGTGTTGGCATTGAAAGGAGGAGACTGGATGGTGTCACTTGTCTTGCAGTATGTGTACTTCCACATTCCGGTCCTGCGGTCCTACCGGACGTACGTGTGTTTTGTGATGGCCCCCCATATTAACGAGCTGCAGTACTTCCTTTTGGTTTGAATTTGGCACCGTTACTCTTCACCAAGGCGATGGCAGTTGGTTGCTGCTCATTTTAGAGGTCGGATATTCCAATATTCCGGTACTGAGACATCTGGTTGCCCAAAGCTGAGTTGCCAAAGTTGTGATGCACCTTCTGCAGTCTACGGTAACTCTGCTGTTTGACCTGTGCTTCTCAGTCTTCGGGCCATTTTCTCTTCTGGAGCCGTCCCAATGTCTCCTGTTCATAGGGTCATTTCTGGACGTCCCCCTAAGTGTCTTTCATCCTCCTTAGTGGAGCCACGTCATCCAGAAGATGATTCCATCTTTTTTGGGAGGCACAAGAGTTCCAGTCCTGATGGTCTTACCTCTGCTGTGTCTGCTGGATTCCTGCTTCCTCCTGGTCATGCAAGCGCATTTGGCATATGTGGGCTCTAGAGCGATGCCTTCCATGACTGTGGTTTGAACATGGGGAAGACATGTCTGGACACCATTGAAGTCTCCCGGGACACTGTGGTGGATGTGGTATGTAGAGGAGTGAAGTGAACCTTCACCGAGGGATTCACTTCAGTCCCCCACTATCCATTGCCCTTTGTAGTGGCTGATATCTCCACCCTAGGGTGGCAAGCACATCTGGAGGTTAGGGGTGTCGGGAAGAGCAGGGTCTTCATAGAAACCTTCAAGAATTGCATGTGATCTGGGCGCTCAAGAACTTCCTCCCATTCATTCAGGGTTGGGGTGTCCCTACCTTGAAGACGATACAAATGCAATGTGGTACATGAATAATCAAGGTTAAGTAGAGTCGCAACTCCTGTGTCTGGAGGCATTGAGGCTGTAGTCTTTGACATACTGTCAAAGGTTTTAATCAACAGCTAATCACCTGGGAGGATTCTCTGAATGCCAGAACTGAAAACTTAAGCCAGTATTATCTTACTATTCACAAGTGATGGCTTTTGCCGAAGTTAGTCCTGGATATCTTTGCAAAGTGAGACATTACTCCGAGGGACTTGTTTGCCTTTCGGAAAATGCTGTGTGTCAGCAGTTATTTGCCTTCAGTTATCTGTTGACAGGAGACGTGAGGGGGCGGGGCGTGCCTTGAGGTTCGAATGGGGATTAGGGAAGTGCTTTTCAGTTGAGATGGGACTTTCCGCTGCACTACGTTCCAGTGGGACTTCAATCCTTTTCTTAACATTCTTAGTGGGGTCTCCTTCACATTTGCCATGTGGGGTTGTTAAGTATAAAGATGTTTTATTTTGGCCTCCATCACATTGGTAAGGCTGGTCAATGACGTGTGCGCCCTCAGTGCCCACCTGCATTTTGCAACTCTTTTTCCTGAAAAGCTGGTATTGCGAACAAGGGCTGCTTTTCTCCCAAAAGTGGTTGCTTCCTTCAACCTGGGTCATTCCATTCCCTTCATGTCCTTCTATCACATGCCCTGTCTCCCACAAGAGGAGGAACAGTGCATCATCTGAACCCTAGACCGTCGGACAGTTTTTATCACAACAGCACTAATAACATCAGATTGGATGACCAACGGGAATGGTGGTACAGAAGTGGATGTTTTGATGCTGGATCATCTTTTGTATCAGTAGGTGCTACGCACTTGCCAAAAGGGAGCCGCCTGAAGATATCAGAGGTCATTTCACCAGAGCCAAGTCCTCATCTTGTGCCCTAGTGGGGATTGCTCCTATTGCAAAAATCTGCAATGCGTCGATATGGGCATCTCTGCACACCTTCACCAAACTTTACTGATTGGACTCAAATATGTAAGGATTGGCACTTTGCCAGATCTGTGGTGCATTATTTCCTTATCTAACCGCCCGTCAGTCCTCTTCTTGGAAAGTTACTGCTTGAGAAATTGTTTAGTAGGTAACAAACCTGCAGATAGAATTATCCATCAGAAGAAAAAGGTGCTTACCTTTGATCTTTATGGTGGATACCCTGTCTACCTGATAATTTGATAGTGTCCTCATGCCTGAGCTATACTCTATCTGAAGATGAACGTTTTATCCCTTGTCCTTTTTCTTCTGCCCCTTCTGTATTCCTCTGCCCCTGCAGTGTAAAATGGTACAAATTGGTAGTGCTACAAGAAGGGCCTAATCTAATGTATGTAGGAGCCTGTTTGCCTTTGTCTTCACTTCACTGTCTAGGTCTCCGCCCTGCTGGATTCTGATACACGTCATAGTCTGAAACAAATTCACACAGAACTAGTGCACAGGAACAGGCCCGGGACGTCCAAAATGGAACCCACAGGTCTTCATTATTTTGCTTCGCTTATACACACAATGTATATACTACAATATTCACATACATAAACACACAACATACACTTAGATAGGATTAGGTGACACAGCAGGGTAAAATATGATTTCGTATTGGCGAGGCACCATGGGCGGCTCTTCCATTGGATGGACGCCCACGTAAATCACTCCCAAAGTTCCAGAAATTAAAAATAAAACGTTCATTACCATTTTATTTTTCTTTCCCTTTCCCTAACAAAGCAGCAGGATGTGGCAGAGGCCGCTGCTGAGTGACACCAGCAGGGAGGTGGGTGGGCTGTTAAATGCACTGTTTAAAGTGGGCATGTGTTTTTCCCTGGCCGGCTTGCGACGATCAGCCACACATGCACACTTTAAGCCTTTCAACACATCTGTCTTAAGACAGCTGTGTTTGAGAGTAAGTGCAGGCATCCAGAGGGCCGTGGAGTGCCGAGTGAGGCTGCTCAATCCAATCCGGGTGCTTGCTCTCATGGTATGTGAGCAGCGCCAGGATTGCTCAAGAAAGTTTCTTGGTGGCCAGGCTGCAGAGGAACGAAGGGGTCCGAATCATCTCAGGTAAGTGTTTGTTTTAATTGTAAATTTGTATTTGTGTTGACTGCCTGATGTGGAGCACTGATAGTACCCATGTCTTACTGCACAGTGAAACAAGCACCCATGCTGTGTAAGTCACTGCAGTAAAATGTGTAACCCAAAAAAAACATGCTCAACTACTCGTAGTGTTAGTCGCATTTACAGGTACGCAGAAAAAGTTAATTTCAGGTGTTCCTAGTATGGATGGTAGCACGCGCTATTCCTCACGGTCTTTCTACAATTTGTAGAAGTTGTGTGTGGTGTTATTTGAAATCCAGTTGATTTGAATATGAGAAGGTTGGTTCAGTGAGAATTAGTTTCTGTAAATAACGCACATGGCACTGATCAGCATCTTTAAGTGTGTTTGAGCCCAGTGGGATTTATTTCGCCAGTTTATATACTTCGTTTTGCACAGCATTCATGCAGTTTGTTTCAAATTAGGAAACTGTTCTCCTTTCCCAGAAAACATTTCTCTACCAAAACCTTTTCAGATTTCTTCTTTTCAAAAATATTTTGACACAGAGTAGTTGAGCATGTTTTTGATTGAATCGCAAATGTGTAGCGACATGATCCTCCTTGTTCTATTTTATTTTTGTACAGTGGCCCATGTGGAAGGTATTTCGGTCCCAAAATGCTTTGAGCATCAGAAACTGAACTGGGGAAGACCGATTAGATTGTTATATAGAGCTAAAACAATTGTTATGAGGATATGTAATAACAAACACTTAATGTGTATATCTAATATAGTGAATAAATAAGAAAGAATTGAAGACTGCAACATAGATGACAAATTTCAAGTTATGTTGGTTATAATGAGAAGTTCTGAATCTGTATGTAAGAATTGATGATCGATTCATCAGCTGTGTGCTTAGGTTCCAAGTGATTCATGACACTTGCATTTTCAGAGTTAGCTACACCCATCCACCCCCATCAATAAACACTAGTGTGTACACTCCAGGTCAGTTTATAAAGCTGTTCACTAGCATAGAGACCAGAGAAAGCCACTCCTGCTTGACCTGGTCTAAAGAAAACCGATGTTGGCTAATGCCTGTGGCTGCGGCACATGATAGAAGATATGTATTTTTTTAAACCAATGCTAAGAAATAAGACTTGCGGGCTGGCCTAATTTGTGCAGCAGTACTCCATGTTGATGGATTTTAAAATCTCTTTGATTAATTGACAGGAACCCTATCTGTTATGTCCTAATATATGTGTGTATAGTTCTGTAATAAACCCTCGTTATTATAATCTCACTCAAACATATGAAACTGGTTATTGCATTTTTGTTCAAATTATAATTGATGCTTACTTATTCAGATAGACCAAGAAGGTACGCTTTGCAGGCACCCCTGTTAAACTGGTCCCTAGTAGGATGGGGTGTTGAGGGCATGTTTGACCAGTGGTCTGAAAGGCAAGCCGTTTGTTCTCATGTTTCCAGGGAGCCATAGCTTGGATTCTTTCCAACTTCATTCAAGTATCTGTCACCTTTATTAATTTGGAGAGGGATCATTAACAAATGACAATATCTAAGATTGTTAGACGAGACTGATGGTCACAGTTCTACATTTGATCCTAGTGTTCCTTTTTTTTTTAATGATGTTGTGAAGAACCAGAGGTTTGCACATGGAGGTTCTAGTCAATCTCTGTGGATTCAGATACAGAAGTGGATCATATTTTCTAGGTTGTTTTCCATCAAGCACTTGGCTGCCGTTGTTGGGGGTGCTCGCGGTCCAAATGCTTTTATAAATGCTGCATCATCTACTGGACTAGAACTTGATTTTGAGTAGTTGATCCTCCAAGCAAACTATTAATGTCCTTCTTTTGATCTTTGCTTCTTTCTTCTTCCATTTTCTCCTTTTCCAGTGCACAAGAAACCCCTTCAGGAAGTTGAAATTGCTGCTATTACCCACGGTGCCCTGCAAGGCTTGGCCTACCTCCACTCCCACAACATGATTCATAGGTAGGCTTAGCTAATGTTACATTTTATTTCTAATTATTAAAAGCCTACCTTGGATAGCTTACATGAATCTTATATCCAGATGCCAGACAAGGTCTGTAAATTTCTCAAAAGCTGTTAGCTTGCACAAGACGATATTGCCCGCAACTACACATGAGCATCCAGTTTGAAGTCATCACCGCTTTACCTGGATTTTCTTGCTCTGTTGTATTGTATTGCAACATTTATATAGTGCTTACTACCCCTATATGGGGTGTTGAAGCGCTTGCATACATGGGTAGCATGCTATGCCATATAGGGTGTGTGGTTGAAAGTGTTTTTATCTTTGTATTGATCCTATGTGGGAAGTAGTTACATGTTGTGTGTGGTGACCATCAACGTGCAGTTATCACATTATGGAATGCATTGCTTGGCAGTGTGATGAATGAACAAGTGTCTCTTTATGGTTTTTCTTATTTTCATAGCCCACTTAGCTGGTTACTGCACAGCTTGATCATTCTGAGCTATCTTGTTTAACGTTCATGGTCCTGAGCAGACTTTGGTTGAAGGGTGATGAGAGATCTGCGGAGATAGACCTTGTTGCTATTATGCCATATCTGATTACCATTCTGAGGTGTCAGATGTGATCATACGGTTTAGCTAGTTGGGACCCACAGTGGTGGACTAAGTTAAAGTCCTCCCTTGGCCAGCAGCACATGGCTTATCTCTTCAGTTACTCCATGCCTTTTCAGTTGGTGATGGGTTGTTTATTGCTGTGGACTGGTACAGTACTGGGTGATGTATTTGACTCATAGCAGTTTTGTCTTGTGTGAGAGTGTCAAGTAGTATAAGAAAATTATTATGCAGCCTGTATGAAAAACAATCGACTGCTCAATCGGTGATTGTTATGGAATTAGTATGACCCAGAAGGGTTTTTATATTGAATTATAATTGCATTTGTATAGCACTTACTACAGCTGAAGAGGTATTGTAGCGCTTTGTCAGGCAGCATCCTAACCTGGAATTCAGGATTAGCAGTCTCTTGGGTTATTTTTGGTTAGCGTGATTAGTTTTACATTCTTAAGGAAACCATACCATGCATTTCCTCCTGTTTATAAGTGGCAGGTTCAATTATTAGCAGTTAAAAGTTTTCTCTAGTGTCAGTAGATATGTGAATTCATGTATTGGTTGGCAGTATTAATAGATGAGCTGCAGGAGGTTAGGTATTGATAGGTTGCAAGGGTATGACTTTTAAAGGAGAAGTTGTGATCTTTGAAATGTGTTGGCAGTTTGTTGAAATGCAGTAATAGGGATTTAGACGAACATGCATGTGACAGAGTAGGCAGTGTACAGAAAGAGGAAGCATGCAATGGAAAGGAAGGAGAGAGTCATTCAAAAGAAAAAGAAGAGTCTGAAATTAGAAGTTTTAAGTGAAAGTCAATATGTATGCAGGATTTTTAGGAATATTGTGGAGGCTTTTTGACACAGCATGTGAAACTCATAGAAGAAATACAATTATTTGCAATATCATTGTAGTCCATGAGAACACCAGTGCACACGCACAACCCTCACCATTGCCTTAATTTCCTTTTTAGGTCTCGCGCCTGCGATGCATATGGCGAAGCCATATGCGCATCGCGCAGGCGCGATACTATTGTTGCCGGGTCTGCTTCCCAGGAGACTGGCACGCGCACGCTCAGGAAAGCGATCGGAGCCGGCCGTGCGCGCGCGTTCCCAATCTCCTGTCTCTCTGGTTAGGGCTCGCTGCGAAAAGCGTGTCGGAGATGGCGATGTGCATGCTCACGGCGACGTCTCCGCCGCGCGCCACAGCCCCATGATGATGGTGACGTCAGTGGACGCTCGCCGCCTCCGGCGGCTGCTGGGTGCAGGGCTGGCCGGCGGTCGCTGCACCTGGACTCCCGGCCCTCGCTGGACTTCCTGTGCTCCAGCGCCGTGTTGCACTTCTTCTCCCCCGGCCCGCAATCCGCTGTCCGTAAGTTTTTACCACTTACACAAAAGCACTTTTCAAGCCGTCTCCTCACACAGAAGCTTGGACCACTTCCAGGCTCGGCCAGAGCGCAGGCAGCTGACGCCTCTGCGGGGACTACCCCCGGCGTCCTCAAGTTATGGAGTCACACTGGACAGGGCGGTACTCGGAGAACTTTTCACCTGCATGTGCGCTGCCCTCACAATCTGCCACGGAAGGCTCCGTCTGCACAGCTCGCCACACCCTGCAAAAAGCCTCGGAGTGCTTTACATGAAATGCCACCACACTTTCTGCTAGGGTGCCCCTGCTCTGCGGCATGAAGTAGCTCACGATAAAATCGTTTCATTCCTGAACATGACTAAGTGTTTTAAAAAAACAACGTCTTGTGGTTGTGAGAAGTTGGCCTGATGTGCAGTATTCTAGTGATCACTATATATCAGTCCAAACAACCCTTATTGATGATTGGTTGTAAGTCAACCTTATAGACCAGCTATCCTAGTAGCATGGATACGAGCAGTCTAAGGCTAAGACTCTAGAGGGCGTGTTAAGCCAGCTGTTTTACCATCACATTACCCCTTGAACACCCAGTGAAAGGACACCACACAAGTGTTATGAAAATAAACAGTGTATTTATTAGAATCACAACAACCCTGTACTCTTTATGAGGACAGGGTGCTAGGCACACAACAAAACTCTTACGAAAATACTTAAGTTAGCACGTTATACACAAATGCCCGAGGGGCACGAAAAACCATACACTCTAAAAGTGGAATGCGAAATTACTAGCAGGTAAGTACAGTACTAATAGGCTTTGGAATCGCTAGGACTTGACTAGGGAACCGTTAGATTACTTCTAGGAGACCTAGGGGACTCGGGTGCAGAGTGTGCACTCTCACGCGGGATGCGGGACAAAGTCTATGGAAGCTAGTAAAGGCAAAGTTAGTGTTCACGGCCGAACCCGACCTGGTAGGGAGAAAACGACAGTGGATCCTGACCCTAGGATAGTGAGGCTATGCTGGGACACCGAAGTGCCGAAGTTACCTAGCCCAGGGGCTGCAGCTGCATAGGTCTGAAAAGACGTCGGGAATCTCGTTGCCGGACCAGGAGCCTGGAAGAAGGAAGTTGCTGGCAGGCGACCAGTGAGGGAAAGTTCGATGGATCCAAGCCTGGATCAAGGAAGAAGAAAATCTGAAAGCGGAGGGGACCAAGTTCTTGAATCACTAGCCAGTGATTAAGTGGGCACCAGAATGGCACCGGGCGAAGTCACCGCAGTCAGGTGAGTGGGCGCTGCTGGGCTCTGCAGTCTCTCGGACCAGGAGGCGTTGTCGGCGACCAGGATGGAGGTGCGAGCTGTCCCACGAAGGTTCTTGCTGTCGACGTCGCTGGACCCAGGATTGGGCAACAAGTCTTGGCAAATGCAAGGCCCACGCGGTGGACCTAAAATGGCGTCTTAGCCGGACCAGGAGGGTCCAGGGTACTTCTCCGATGGAGGGAAGCAAGGGCCAGTCTGGAGCAACCAGACTAGCAGCAGTGATGTCGTCGGGCGTCGTTCAGAAGGCCACAAGCCAGCGGGCTAGTAGCCAAACAACGCGGTGAGCAGCAAAAAGCAGAAGGGCCCCACGCAGATCGTGGAGATGCTGGGAGGCTGCACTTCGGTGCTGGAGCTGCTCAGGGTCGGGGCTTCTCGGACCCCAAAGCACTCACCAGGAAATTACTCGGCGGGCTTGCTGTGCAGAAGTCGTGCAGTCTTGAAGATGGCCGGTCCCTCGAGGTCTCGTCACACCCACGAATCTCAGCGTGACTGATGATGTAGGTAGAGGTCGGAGGTGCCAGGGAAGCCGGTTCTCGTCGAGCTGGGCAGTCTTGATCCGTAGGAGAGACTTGCAGCAGACCGCAGTGTTCTTAAGATGGTGCCTGCGGATGCAGGGTGACTACTCCTTAGTCACAAGGGAGAAATCTTAGGAAGAAGTCTTGAGTTCCTTTCGTGGAAAGTAGTTTCAGGATTCAAAGATGATCTGATTTGGAAGGGGGCCAGTTCCTACCTTTATCCTGTAAAAAGGGGCTGGCACGCGACTAAGTCCTGCCCTAGGGGTGGGACTAGGAGGGGGGTGGTTACACCCACTTCCTTGGCGGGCTTTTCCCCAGCACAGGGTCTGGAGTGACCCTGGAACTGGTTCCAGCCAGCCTATGCACAGTGAGCACCGGGGTGCCACGTGCAGTCACCTTCCTCTGAAGCCCTGCCTACCTACAATACACAAACCCTGTCTGGGACGGTGCTGGCACCGCCCCTGGCAGGAAACCCTTTGTCCTTATCTCCTGCTCTGGGAGGACTCCCAGCAGCAGGAGGGCAGACTTGTGTCTCGGTGGCAGCATCCATTTTGTGGATGCTAAGGCTCTGTCTGATTTTAACCGGGGTTAGGGGTTACATACATGTCGTGTCCCTCTAGAAGGGTGGAATGCTAACCCCGTCGCCAGAATTGGCGAGGGGTTAGTATTCCAATTCGTATGACACCTTACTCGACATGTTTTGATAAAGCGATACCAGAGTTGGCATATAACCGCGAGGATTATAATGCACTTAAGAGTATATGGTATGCGATATCATGGAAACGGCTAAGGGATGGATCCCGAAAGCCGCAGACAGGCTCGGCTCATGCCAGAGCACCATCTCACACGATTCCAAGCACTCTGCCTTCAGGATTGTTAAGGCCTGCCATAGGAGTGACTGATAGGAGATCTGTGTGTCCATTTTAGGGTTAGATATAGGTATACTATATCTAAAGCAAGGGGTGAGTACACCACCTTGCCCCAGCTGTCGTGCAGCCAGTTGTGTCAGTTTAGATAGTCAGCCCAGGGGTGGCATAATACATGCTTCAGCCCCTGGGAGACTTCTGGGTACCTCAGCCCTGGGTACAGGGACTTAGAGAGGGCCCAGTGCCAATTCAGTACCTGAGTACAATTTGGATAGAGAGAACAGCTAGGCTGTGGGTCTGATTAGCAGGCCCACAGCCAGGGAAAGTCGTAAACCAGTGCAGCAAAAAGCAAAAATCTGGGTGATCATAGGATTGCAGACCCTACTCTCCTACATGACCCCCCCCCCAAACTTTGGGACAATAAACTAACCTTGACCAGGTGAGTCTTCTTGCTCTAAGTGGAAATACCTGGAGAGCCCATCAGCATTGCTGTGATCAGTACCAGGTCTATGCTCCACTGTAAAATCCATCCCCTGTAGGGAAATGGACCACCTAAGCAGTTTGGGGTTTTCACCCTTCATCTGATTTAGCCACAAGAGGGGCTTATGGTCTGTCTGAATGGTGAAGTGAGTGCCAAACAAGTAGGCCCTCAGCTTCTTCAGGGCCCAGACCACAGCAAAGGCCTCCCTCTCAATAGCTGACCAATTTTTCTCTCTGGGTGTCAACCTCCTACTAATGAAAGCAATAGGCTGATCATTACCATCAAAATTCAGTTGAGACAGAACAGCCCACACACCCAACTCAGAAGCATCTGTTTGGACAATGAATGGCTTGGAGTAATCTGGACTCTTTAGGATAGGTGCTGTGCACATGGCCTGCTTTAGGTCATTGAATGCTTTCTGACAGCTTGCTGTCCACTGAACTTTCTTTGGCATCTTTTTGCTTGTCAGGTCATTAAGAGGGGTCACTATGGACCCATAATTTCTGACAAACTTCCTATAGTACCCAGTCAGGCCAAGAAAGCTCGAACCTGAGTCTGGGTGATTGGAGGAGTCCAGTCCTTGATGGCTTGTATCTTACTCTCCAGTGGCTGAACCTGGCCTCCACCTACAAGGTGGCCCAGGTATACAACCTGTGTCTGCCCTATCTGGCACTTTGTGGCCTTGATAGTGAGGCCTGCCTTTTGCAGGGCCTCTAACACTTTCCTCAGGTGGACCAGGTGATCCTCCCAGGTGGAGCTAAAGACAGCAATATCGTCTAGATATGCTGCACAGAAGTCATCCAGCCCAGTGAGGACTTGATTCACCAACCTTTGGAAGGTGGCAGGTGCATTTTTCAGTCCAAAGGGCATTACCACAAATTGATAATGCCCTCCAGGGGTAGAAAATGCTGTCTTGGGTTTGGCCTCCTCAGCTAACCTGATTTGCCAATACCCAGCTGTCAAATCAAATGTACTTAAGAAGTTGGCAGAAGCCAGTTTATCTATAAGTTCATCTGCTCTTGGTATTGGGTGGGCATCAGTCTTAGTGACTGCATTGAGGCCTCTGTAGTCTACGCAAAACCTCATCTCTTTCTTACCACCCTGGGTGTGAGGCTTTGGCACTAGAACTACTGGGCTAGCCCAAGGGCTATCTGAGGGCTCAATGACTCCCAGCTCCAACATTTTCTGCACTTCAGTTTTGATGCAGTCTCTAACATGATCAGACTGTCTGTAGATTTTACTCTTGACAGGCAGACTGTCTCCAGTGTCAACATCATGGGTACACCAATCAGTTTGGCTGGGTGTCAGAGAGAACATATGTCTGTAGGATTGCAGAACTTGCCTGCAATCCTGTTGCTGATGTTCAGTGAGGCTGCCACAAAAGACAACACCATCAACTGATCCATCATCAGGATTCTGAGTGAGCAGGTCTGGGAGAGGGTCACTCTCTTCCTCCTGTCCCTCATCTGTGGCCATGAGCAAGCTCATGTCCTTCCTGTCAACATATGCCTTGAGCCTGTTAACATGGAGCACTCTGAGAGGGCTCCTGGGAGTTCCAAGGTCCACCAAGTAGGTAACCTCTCCCTTTTGCTCAATGATGGTGTGGGGCCCAGACCATGTGTCCTTCAGAGCTGCTGGGGCCACTGGCTCCAGCACCCACACCTTCTGTCCTGGCTGGTACACAGTCAGAACAGCCTTTTGGTCATGCCAAGCTTTTTGAAGTTCTTGGCTGGCCTCAAGGTTTTTGGATGCCTTTTCCATATACTCAGCCATCCTGGAGCGGAGACCAAGTACATAGTCCACTATGTTGGTTGCAGGCTTTTTGAGAGGTCTCTCCCATCCTTCCTTCACCAAACACAGGGGTCCTCTCACAGGATGTCCATACAGAAGCTCAAAAGGGCTGTAGCCAACCCCCTTCTGTGGGACCTCTCTGTAAGCAAACAAGAGGCAGGGGATCAGGACATCCCATCTTCTCCTAAGAGTTTCAGGTAGCCCATGAATCATCCCTTTGAGGGTCCTGTTGAATCTCTCAACAAGCCCATTGCATTGTGGGTGGTAGGGTGTGGTGAACTTGTAGTTCACACCACACTCCTTCCACATTGCAGTCAGATATCCTGACATGAAGTTTGTACCTCTGTCAGAAACGACCTCCTTAGGGAAACCCACTCTGGAGAACACTCCAACTAGGGCTCTTGCCACTACAGGTGCTGTAGTGGTCCTAAGGGGAATAGCTTCAGGATACCTGGTGGCATGATCCACTACCACCAGTATAAACTTGTGCCCTGATGCTGTCTGGGGTTCCATTGGACCAACAATGTCAATCCCCACTCTTTCAAAGGGAACCCCCACCACAGGTAGTGGTATTAGGGGGGCCTTTGTTGTGCCACCTGACTTACCACTGGCTTGGCAAGTGACACAGGAGCGACAAAACTCCTTGGTATTCTCATTCATATGGGGCCAGTGAAAGTGTGAGACAAGCCTGTCCCAAGTCTTTGTCTGACCTAAGTGACCTGCAAGGGGAATCTCATGGGCCAAGGTGAGAAGGAAACCTCTCAGAGACAAGGGGATGACCAGCCTCCTGGTTGCACCAGGCTTGGGGTCTCTTGACTCAGAGTACAGGAGTCCATCTTCCCAGTATACCCTGTGGGCACCTGTGGCATTCCCTGCAGCCTCAGCAGCAGCCTGCTGTCTGAGGGGTTCAAGGGAAGGGCAGCTCAACTGTTCCTTCCCCAGGTCTGCTCTGGAGGGTCCCCCTGAGCCCAGAAACTCAACTTGAGCAAGTTCAAGCTCTTTAGGCTCAGTTTCCCTCAGCTCTTCCAGATCAGCCTCCTCAGAGACTTGATCCTCAACCTGGGGCAAGGGGGAAGGCAAAGCCTTACCCTTACTGCTCTTCTTCTTGGAAGGTGTCTGGTCCATAATTTCAGGATCCAGCACCTGTTCAGTGGGGCATCTTCTGGCCTGTGACCTAGTCACAGCAAGCACATGTGCTGGCAAGCCTAACATTTCCATGTGAGTCCTCTGCTCCACTTCTGACCATTGTGATGACTCCAAATCATTGCCCAACAAACAATCAACTGGGAGGTCTGAACTGACTACAACTTTCTTTTGTCCCTTCACTCCACCCCAGGAGAAAGCCACAATTGCCACACTATGACTAGTAGTGACATTGCTGGCATTGGTCACCAGGAAATCAGTACCTGGCATGATCTGTCCAGGGTCCACAAAGTTAGGTGTCACCATGGTGACACTGGCACAAGTGTCCCTATAGGCCTGAGCCATTTTGCCATTTATCAAAGGTGTCTGCCTGTATTTGCCCAAAGTATTGGGACTTATTTCAGGGGACATATCCATATCCCCTGTACAGACAAGGACAGCCTGAGTGAGTGTGCCAACTAAGTTGTCAGACCCCTCAGTACCCAAGGTTAACCCAACTAATGCCTTGGGAGGTACACTACCACTACTGACTGTACTAGGGGGTGCAGTTGCCTTAGGGGCTGTAGTGGCAGGAGTTTGTCCTCCTCTTTTGGTGCACTCACTAAACCAGTGAGATTTACTTTTACAGTACTGGCACCACCTTTTTGACTGGCCTTCTTGAGTCTTCTTCTTCTGGGAAGCCTGACCCCCACCCTCTTTGGTTTGTTGGGGACCTGGTGAAGACTTCTGGTCATTTTGCTCATTCTTAACATTACCCTTCTGGTCTGCTTTCTTCTGACCACCCTGGTTCTGGTTCTGCTTGATCCTTGTCCTGACCCATTTGTCTGCCTTCTTTCCCAATTCTTGGGGAGAGGTCAGATCTGAATCAACAAGGTGCTGGTGCAACAACTGGTTCTGACAATTGTTTAAAATTTGTTCTCTCATCATTAGATTATACAATCCTGTGTAATCTGTAACCTTGCTACCCAGCAACCAGCCCTCCAAAGCCTTAGTGGCACAATCCACAAAGTCAGACCAGTCCTGAGACTGAGTTTTCTGGGTGTCTCTGAACAGCAACCTGTACTGCTCAGTGGTTAATCCAAACCCATCAACCAGTGTATTCTTCAGGACCTGGTAATTGTTAGCATCCTCTACTCTTGTAGTGAGGAGCTTATCTCTACCTTTACCATCAAAGGAGAGCCACAGTATAGCTGCCCACTGACTCTGGGGAATGCCCTGCACAGTGCAGGCCCTCTCCAGAGCAGCCATCCATTTCTGGATATCATCCCCTTGCTTAAAGGGGGGCACTATCTTAGTCAGGTGTTTAGTATCTAAACCCTTCTCTCTATCTCTTGAGAGATTGCTGCCACCAGTGGGAGCTAACCCACTCATCTGCTGCTCTCTTGCCAGGGCAAGCTTCTCTTTGGCCAGGGCAATTTCTTCCCTTTCAATCCTTAGTTCAGCTTGTCTCATCCTAGCTTCATGCTCCCTTCTCTGAGGGGAAGTAAATCTCCTCTGTGGAGGATTCCTTCTCCCCTGAGAAGAGGCATTAGAGTGCAGAGATCTATTGGAGTCCCTAGAAAGAGATCTATCTCTCCTAACTCCAAGGTTAGGCCCACTTCGGGTTAGTACTGGGGGTCCCCCAGATCCTAGCCCAAGTAAGTCTAAGTTGGCCCTGGTTAATCTTCTGACTACTTCAAGACCTTTGTCTACCTCATCCCCAGAGAGTTCCTCCTGATCCTCCTCCTCCTCAACTGCAGTAGCAGTGTTGGGGAGGTCTGGATCCCCAGAGGTTCCCTCTAAGGCTGGCATGTTCTCATGTAACTGAGAAAGCTTTCTGGCATCATATGTCTCTAAGAGACCTATCAGAAAGGGAATGGTGGGGTTAGACCCCTGCTTCAGTTTTCTGGAGACACAGATCTGTCTCATCTCCTGGAAACTGAGAGCTGCATATCTTGAAGTGACCTGTGGAGGGTCAACACTGACCAGGGGAGTCTCAGTAGAATCTCCCTGGGTAGACATGCTTTTCTAGTGAGGTGTAAGTGGTGCACTTACCTACACTATATGTTTTCCTACTGATCCCTTGCTAGAGTTGTAGTTTAGGGTGTGCTAGGCCCTAGGAGCTACAACAGCTGGTTCAGTAGAACTCAGAGTATTCTAAGCTAAGTTATATGTACCTTTAGTACTTATGTGATCTTTCACAAGATATTCTTAGGGCATGTGTGGTAAAACAACAGCAAGCTCAAATCCCAACCGCTGCTCACCAATGTGAGAAGTTGGCCTGATGTGCAGTATTCTAGTGATCACTATATATCAGTCCAAACAACCCTTATTGATGATTGGTTGTAAGTCAACCTTATAGACCAGCTATCCTAGTAGCATGGATACGAGCAGTCTAAGGCTAAGACTCTAGAGGGCGTGTTAAGCCAGCTGTTTTACCATCACATTACCCCTTGAACACCCAGTGAAAGGACACCACACAAGTGTTATGAAAATAAACAGTGTATTTATTAGAATCACAACAACCCTGTACTCTTTATGAGGACAGGGTGCTAGGCACACAACAAAACTCTTACGAAAATACTTAAGTTAGCACGTTATACACAAATGCCCGAGGGGCACGAAAAACCATACACTCTAAAAGTGGAATGCGAAATTACTAGCAGGTAAGTACAGTACTAATAGGCTTTGGAATCGCTAGGACTTGACTAGTGAACCGTTAGATTACTTCTAGGAGACCTAGGGGACTCGGGTGCAGAGTGTGCACTCTCACGCGGGATGCGGGACAAAGTCTATGGAAGCTAGTAAAGGCAAAGTTAGTGTTCACGGGCGAACCCGACCTGGTAGGGAGAAAACGACAGTGGATCCTGACCCTAGGATAGTGAGGCTATGCTGGGACACCGAAGTGCCGAAGTTACCTAGCCCAGGGGCTGCAGCTGCATAGGTCTGAAAAGACGTCGGGAATCTCGTTGCCGGACCAGGAGCCTGGAAGAAGGAAGTTGCTGGCAGGCGACCAGTGAGGGAAAGTTCGATGGATCCAAGCCTGGATCAAGGAAGAAGAAAACCTGAAAGCAGAGGGGACCAAGTTCTTGAATCACTAGCCAGTGATTAAGTGGGCACCAGGATGGCACCGGGCGAAGTCACCGCAGTCAGGTGAGTGGGCGCTGCTGGGCTCTGCAGTCTCTCGGACCAGGAGGCGTTGTCGGCGACCAGGATGGAGGTGCGAGCTGTCCCACGAAGGTTCTTGCTGTCGACGTCGCTGGACCCAGGATTGGGCAACAAGTCTTGGCAAATGCAAGGCCCACGCGGTGGACCTAAAATGGCGTCTTAGCCGGACCAGGAGGGTCCAGGGTACTTCTCCGATGGAGGGAAGCAAGGGCCAGTCTGGAGCAACCAGACTAGCAGCAGTGATGTCGTCGGGCGTCGTTCAGAAGGCCACAAGCCAGCGGGCTAGTAGCCAAACAACGCGGTGAGCAGCAAAAAGCAGAAGGGCCCCACGCAGATCGTGGAGATGCTGGGAGGCTGCACTTCGGTGCTGGAGCTGCTCAGGGTCGGGGCTTCTCGGACCCCAAAGCACTCACCAGGAAATTACTCGGCGGGCTTGCTGTGCAGAAGTCGTGCAGTCTTGAAGATGGCCGGTCCCTCGAGGTCTCGTCACACCCACGAATCTCAGCGTGACTGATGATGTAGGTAGAGGTCGGAGGTGCCAGGGAAGCCGGTTCTCGTCGAGCTGGGCAGTCTTGATCCGGAGGAGAGACTTGCAGCAGACCGCAGTGTTCTTAAGATGGTGCCTGCGGATGCAGGGTGACTACTCCTTAGTCACAAGGGAGAAATCTTAGGAAGAAGTCTTGAGTTCCTTTCGTGGAAAGTAGTTTCAGGATTCAAAGATGATCTGATTTGGAAGGGGGCCAGTTCCTACCTTTATCCTGTAAAAAGGGGCTGGCACGCGACTAAGTCCTGCCCTAGGGGTGGGACTAGGAGGGGGGTGGTTACACTCACTTCCTTGGCGGGCTTTTCCCCAGCACAGGGTCTGGAGTGACCCTGGAACTGGTTTCAGCCAGCCTATGCACAGTGAGCACCGGGGTGCCACGTGCAGTCACCTTCCTCTGAAGCCCTGCCTACCTACAATACACAAACCCTGTCTGGGACGGTGCTGGCACCGCCCCTGGCAGGAAACCCTTTGTCCTTATCTCCTGCTCTGGGAGGACTCCCAGCAGCAGGAGGGCAGACTTGTGTCTCGGTGGCAGCATCCATTTTGTGGATGCTAAGGCTCTGTCTGATTTTAACCGGGGTTAGGGGTTACATACATGTCGTGTCCCTCTAGAAGGGTGGAATGCTAACCCCGTCGCCAGAATTGGCGAGGGGTTAGTATTCCAATTCGTATGACACCTTACTCGACATGTTTTGATAAAGCGATACCAGAGTTGGCATATAACCGCGAGGATTATAATGCACTTAAGAGTATATGGTATGCGATATCATGGAAACGGCTAAGGGATGGATCCCGAAAGCCGCAGACAGGCTCGGCTCATGCCAGAGCACCATCTCACACGATTCCAAGCACTCTGCCTTCAGGATTGTTAAGGCCTGCCATAGGAGTGACTGATAGGAGATCTGTGTGTCCATTTTAGGGTTAGATATAGGTATACTATATCTAAAGCAAGGGGTGAGTACACCACCTTGCCCCAGCTGTCGTGCAGCCAGTTGTGTCAGTTTAGATAGTCAGCCCAGGGGTGGCATAATACATGCTTCAGCCCCTGGGAGACTTCTGGGTACCTCAGCCCTGGGTACAGGGACTTAGAGAGGGCCCAGTGCCAATTCAGTACCTGAGTACAATTTGGATAGAGAGAACAGCTAGGCTGTGGGTCTGATTAGCAGGCCCACAGCCAGGGAAAGTCGTAAACTAGTGCAGCAAAAAGCAAAAATCTGGGTGATCATAGGATTGCAGACCCTACTCTCCTACAGTGGTTTAGCAGTAAAAGAGCCGTACGTCACAGTGTAGGTTGCAGGCAAATATTATTTGGGATCCCAGCAAACAGCACAGTTATTTATTGGAGGGAAATATTTCTTTGGGCAGACATGTTTGCTTTCACCACGCTGTGTTTATGTACACAGTGCATCTGATAGCAGCCAGCAAGAGCAGGGGACAGAAATGTCGCACCCCACAGCACACACATGGAGCTGCCTCTCCTCTGTTCAGACAGTGCTCTTGCAGCTATATAACACCGCCTTCATTTTGGTCTTTGAGCACTATTTACTTTATTGACTTTCTATTACTGCAGTCACGACGTGTTTGAATGTAAGCAAAGCACGCTGTCTGCAGTAAGCAGCGGGGACAATGGCGGCAGGCATTCCAGTGCCAAAGGTCTCGATTTTTATTTTTACAAAGCCTTTCCTACCACGCTTTTGTGGTCTCTCAACTACATAAATAACAGGTAGTACTATTGTCGAACGTGATGGCATTCAATTTACCAACCTAAGGAAGATGGAAGGCTGAAGCTGTCTTTAGTAGAATTCGACTTTGGTTTGCATGTCAGTGGCAGCAGCAGCAGCTTCTTCATAGAATCTACAAATTGTGATAGAGTTGTTTTTGTTTTAAGGAGACACATTTATTTTTCACCAGACCCCTTAACTTTGTTAACACAGCCGTCTATTTTAGTTACTTGAAATTCTTTGCACTTTAAGGAAGTGAGCGTGTGCCCTTATCTGTGTGTCATGCAACATGTGGCAAACTGAATCTTTTTGAAATAGCTGAGGTGTCTACATTTAAATCAGTATTTAATTGTCACGTCGCCAATGAATGCAATAGGAAACAACCATTTACAATGCAGTAGGTCTCGCATTTACGCGAGTTTAAGCTATTGCCATTGGAAATGACAATGCCTTTCATTTATGTTTTAAAAACTAAAACATAAATAAAAGGCAGCTTGTGCCTGACTCCTGGAGAGGTGCGGAGGTGGTGCCCATTTTCAAAAAGGGCAGTCGGGACTCACCAGGGAACTATAGGCCTATAAGCCTAATAGACTCCAGCCAGAAATTGGCCGGGAAAACCATCTTGGGGAGAATTACTCAATGGGTGGACGACAATCACATTCTGTCCGACATGCAGGCTGGGTTCCGTTCGGGTACAGGAACTATTGAACAGGCCTTTAGGCTCTTGTTGTTACACTGGAAGGTGGTGGTGCTGGGCAAAGGCAGTCTCTATCTGGCCTTTATTGACCTTAAGACTGCCTTTGACCTGGTACCTAGGGAGGAACTTTGGAGGGTGCTTGATGGTTTAGGGATGCCCCCGTACCTACTGAACCTCCTCATTAACCTGCACACTAACACCTATGCCCAGGTTAGATGGGGGTTGAATGGGGAAAAGACCGATAAAATCAGGGTCGAGAGGGGAGTAAGGCAGGGCTGTGTCTTGGCCCCCACCTTATTCTCCCTCTATATTAACGGGGTGGTAGATCATCTATTGGGCGAACCATCAGACGCTCCTAGCCTGGGTGGAGTAAAAATTCCAACTCTGTTGTTCGCCGACGACACCCTCCTCATCTCCAAAACCCCCCAAGGTCTACAGTCTTTACTGAACCGCTTCCAGGATTTCTGTACCACTAAAGGCCTCGTCATAAACATAGATAAGACCAAGTACCTAGTCATGCACCCACCCCGCAAACTTGGTCGCCCTCCAATTCTGAACTCTACACCCCTAGAAAGAGTGGCGGAATTTGATTATCTGGGGATCCGTCTGAATGATGCAATGAGCTGGACTGCCCATATTGATAAAATGACTCTGGCTCACAAAAGGGTGGGGGGCGCCCTTCTTAAGGAGTACAACAACTCCTCAAAACATTGTGTTGCACCCATACTGGAGATTTATAAAGCCCGTGCAGTCCCTGCTTCTCTCTATGGATCGGAACTGTGGGGCTTGGGCAAGGTCGATGCACTGAGTAAGGCCGAAAATAAATTCATCAAGGACCTTCTTGCTATCCCATCGAGCAGCCCGACCATCCCAATGCTCTTGGACACTGGCTGTAAAGCCATAAGGGACCAGGCTCGGCTTCGTCCGCTTCTGCTCTGGGCACGCTTGTGGAGGGTCCCGGAGCTACAATCTTACGCCAATGGGCTGGCAGAAGTGATGCATGCTGATGGTTGGAGTAGCATCAAATGGCTGAAGGACATAAAACATCTTTTAGGGGAACTGGGTCTGGCCTCTTGCTGGCATAGTCACTCCGCTCCACCAAAGAAGATTTTAAAAAAACTCTTCTGGGAGTGGGTTGACGTGAAGCGCTCTAGTAGCCAGCAGCATTGTAAAACCACCGCAGCTTTCCTGTTGTTCAAAGACGTTGCCCTGTATGAGCCATATATGGATATTATAACAGTTGCCATGGATAGGTCCTTGTATATAAAATTTCGGCTAGGAACCTTGCCCTTGGCGGACCTCTGTTCAAGGTGGAATAAAGCCCAGCATACATCACGCTTTTGTGCTTTTTGTCCGGACAAATCAGAGACGGTGCCACACTTCCTTTTCGAATGCCCGGACTATGGTCGCCCCAGATCACGTTGGCTTGCCCCCATTTGCAGAGAACTGGGGACTCGTCAGCACTCTGTTGCCCTTCGGATTCTTTTAACGAACACAGCCCCTCCTATTGTCTGTGCTGTTGCAAAATTTTTAAAATGGGCTTGGTTGATAAGACTTAGAAGACTGTCCATATCAATTTAATTCTTTTTTAGCTAATTTATTCTGACATATTGTGTTTTAATTACTATTTTATTTGTACAGTCCTACTTATTTCGACATGCTGTTTTTATCTTTTTGTACTGCTTTTATGATATGTGCATATCGAAATAAAGCATCAATCAATCAATCAATCAATCAAATAAAAGGCATTGTCATTTACGATGCCAATAGCTCAAAGCCACGTAAATGCGAGACCTATTGCATTGCAAATGCTTGTTTTCTCATGCACATTGATTCTAGATTTCAAGTCGGGCAGTTTTGGTCTTTTCTTCTCTGGTTTATCTAAGTTTTTTTTTACTTTTTAAAGTTCGATGTGTAATGGCTCTTGCAGTACAAATGGCAGGCATATTGTAATAAATTCATACTCTGCATGCAGGTCAGTGCTTTGTGTTGGCTTCTTTTGCTCAATGCACTTCAGCTATCGGATTGAGGCACTGTCAGTCACATCTTGGATCAGCCCACAGAAGTGTTTTAGTCTCACCATCTTTATATTGACGGTTGGAGTGTTTATTTCTGTCTCATTGGGATGCATCTGGGTCTGTTACTTCTGAAAAGAACTCTGTAATCACACATTCAGGGCTTTTTCTCAGTCACTGCATTGCACTGATAACTGGCATGCATGCTTTTAACTTGGCACTATAATTATTCTTTCCTTCTTTACCTTGTGGCTTGTTTGGGGGATATGTTTGTTCTGTACTTATATTGAAGGGGTGGTGTGCTCTTTATAAAAAAACATTTTCAACCTGGATAGTCACGATGATAGAGCAGTCCCTCTAGACTGAATCTGTGTATAGACTCGCTGTCAGGTTTTTGATAATGTAATTGCATGAACGCTGAGATTTTTTAGGTCTAATGGTCAAAGACTAACTGTAAATATGATTCTCTTTTTGTAGTATCAACTTACACATACAGAATTCCTGAGGAAGGCTAACCGCCGAAACGCGTTGAAGGGGAATTAATTCTGTATTATTTGGAACAATTTATCTTATGGTTTATGTTTTGAATTGTAAAGCACTTATTTGTATTATACACATGTAAAAAATAGATAGTTATTTATCAATTGCTTCAAATATCCTATAAAAGTCTATAAATAAAATAAAATAAAAGAAAAATCATTTCATAAAAAATCTATCCAGGCATTGACCTTATTATTTTTAGCGTTCATTAGTGCCATGTAAATACATGCACATAACCCGGTGCTCTTTTCCTTCTTTCTAAATAAGTTTAGTTTCCTTGCTAGGGTTCATCCTTTTAGGCAGGGGCCCCATTTCTTTTCACAAATATCAACCTGGATAGTATACATCCTGCCATTCCACCAGTGGATGTATTTGTTGAAATAAGCTCTTACAAAACAGCACCTCTTCTGGAGCGCTTTACCCCTGTACTGATCCGCCATCATTGTCCTATTCTTTCCTTTGCAGTAACACTCTTTTCACGATGCAGCGACTTTCTCTTGGCTCTGCAAAATACAGTGGCTATGCCTCTACCAAGATGCAAAAACCACATTAAGAGCAGGCACAAAACTTGTTGACTTGACTGTAGGAGTTTCCCTTAGCTGGTAGCAATATCTGATAGAGACTTCTAACCGCAGATTCCTTAACTTAGAGTTATCCCTAGGCGTCAGAGTGGTTCCAGAAATGTTTCGTGAGCAGTAATCCTGTGCACTGCTAGGTGGCATCATTCAGCTCCTCATGGTGGTGGAGCCATTGTCTGCACCGGCGGTGATGTGCACATTGCCTGTATAGGCACCACCACATGCTGCTGATGTCAGTTCTTGTCTTCATGTGCCAGTCAGCACAGATTTAGAGACAACTACCCCAGCCACTTTTTGACTGACCTTTTGTTGACTTTTTTATTTTTTTTAATTAGCTTTCCTTCCTAGTGTGGAACGGATGTCCCAGAGGAAGGCTGGATTCAAGTCTTGTGGCGCCTGTCACCGGCACATGTCGGTAAAGGACCCACAGCTGGAACGACCCCCGCCCAGCTCAGAGATTTCTTCAAACCCATGTGCCTCATATTTGCACAGCCACGTGGGTTCTGGAGCGGCCCCTCCTTGTTAACTGCCAGTGAGGTCCACCTTCAGCGCCAGTCAGGTCCCTTGGATCCATAGATGGATCTGGACCAGCGCTGGTTGTACCATCAAGACCTTCCCTGACGCCGGTCCCACAGTTTACACTGCTGGCGCTGTCTGGCAGTGCCGCCCCCATTCTTATCCCTCACTCTAACATGGAGATACTGGGGCATTGTCCGACGCGGATTCCTGCGCCAACTGGAGCCATTCCCTCCAAGTCAGAGCCTGAGCCCTATTCTTATGGTCTAGGACTTGGGGAAGATTGTGAGGGGCCACTGGATCCTGAAGAATATCTGCCCCTAGACCTAAATATGGACTGGTGTGTGGAATTGGCAGAGGCCAGTGGACTAGACTCCTTCCCAGATACTGGCTTGGTCTCCTTTACTGCTGCAGAGGAGGGTGCCACATTTGCTGTTGTGGTGGGGAGGACAAGCAATGTACTCTACCTTCAGTTGCCATCTGTGGCTGTCAAAACTGAAATCCTGGCGGAGGTGCTTCAACCGGGATCCCCCCTTCAGAACCCCTTCTCGAATTTAAAGCACCACCTACGGATGTCCTGATTGGGGCCTGGTCGAAACCCTACACGTGGGCTCCTGTGGACACCTTCGCCTCACTTCAAGGTATCCCTTGTTCCTCACCCAACACCCTTCTCCAGAGAGCTTGGTGGTCCAAGCCTACATTTCCTTAGTAAATCCTGGTGCATTCCCTACTGCCCGTCCAGATAAGGAGTCCAAAAGGCTGGACACCTTGGGAAAGATAATGTTTTTCTTCTGCCAGCCTTATTACGGTCTGTGAACACCGCATACCTTTTGGGCCATTGCGCCCATTCCGTTTGAGATTCGGTTGGGCAGGTGCTGCCTATGGTCCCAGAGAAGGCCCAGGCCATAACTCTCCCAGGCTATGTCTGATGGGAGAAACACAGCGAAGTTCATAATCTGAGGTGGGCTGGAGCGGTTTCTCTGTCGGTGGCCTAACTGCGCCACGCCTGGCTGAGGACAACTGCCTTTTCTGGCGATGTTTAAGCTTCACTTATGGACATGTCCTTTAATGGCTCCTATCTCTTCTGAGACAAGGCGTACTCAGCGCTGGAGCTCGTCAAGGTCGTCAGTGCTGTGGCCAGGTACTTTCCATTGCCCTCATCAACCTCAGTCTGCTTTTCACTCCTTTTGTGTTCATGGAAGGGACTTTAAGCTGCATCTCTACCTGCCCAACCACCATGGCCCGCAAGTTTTATAGCCCCTGCGTGTCCGAGGATGTGGCACCCACATACCGTGTGGGGCAGACAGCCAGGGGTCAGCCCACCAGCCTCCAAGCCTCTTTAGTTTGCTAGTTTGCCCTCTGACTATCATGAACAACCAGTGGGCGACAGGATACGCCATCACCTGCACCACTGCAGATTAATAAAATCAGACTGCTGGGCTCTCCAGATTGTCCGAAGGGCAACCAGTGCAGGTGTTCGCAGACAACACCATTGCTATTTGGTACTGCAAGGTGTGGTTGTGGACCATTTGTCAAAATGCCCTGCACCTCTGGACATGGTTGGAACGTCCGGGCATATACCTGGTGTTTCAACACCTGGTGGGTTCTCTGAACACCAGGGCGGATGAACTCAGCCAAAGATGCCTAGCGGATCACAAATGGCGTCTCCATCTGGAGGTGGGGCATTGTCTCCTTCAGCAGTGGAGAGTGCCTTGGTGAGATCTGTTTGCCACTGCTGAGAACGAGCAATTGCAGCAGGTTTTCACACTGGAGTTTCCAAGGTGGCTTTTGTTCAGAGGCACTTTTCATCTTGAATGGAGCTCTGGTCTCCTGTACGCCTTTCCGTCCATATCACTCCTGCTCACAGTTCGCAAAAAGGTCCGGAACGACTGTGCTCAAGTCCTCCTTGTGGCTCTGAAGTGGGCTCAGAGAGTTTGGTAACTGGAGCTGTTGAGCATGACCAACAGTTCTCTGGGAAGGCACACCTTCGGTGGGGATCTTCTGTTTCAGCAGCGGGGCTCAACACCCGAACCGTTTTACGCGCTGCCTTCATGCGTGGAGTTTGAGCGGTGACAATTTTACAGCATTTGACCTTCCGCCCAAAGTCTGCAATGTTATCTCGGCAGCTGGGCTTTCCTTCCACCACGACCATATATGCAGTCTGTTTGAATACATTTGTTGCATATTGTGAGGAGAAACAGATTGATCCCGTATCTTCTCTCCTTTTCCAAGTTCTTTTGTTTATCCTTACCCTAGCCCAGCAGGGCTCTACAATGGACACCTTGAAGGGTTATTTATTCGCCATTTCTGAGGTTGTCAGATAAGCCCTCTCTCTTCAGGCCCCCAGTTGTAAATAGGTTACTTAAAGGTCTACAACACGTTTCCCCCAGCTCCCTTTGTGATGCCTCGAGGGACCTTAATTTGTTTTTTTACGTTCTTAATGTGCACTCCCTTTGAGCCGCTTCATTCTTGTCCTCTTAGGGTTCTCAAAATATGACAAAGAGCCAGGGCCCCTGTATGCAGGATAAATAAGCCCTGATAGGGAATAAACAATAACTGGTAAGAAAACACCTGGGCAGGGTGAACAACAATACGCGCGGGCATGACCATTTCAATTCAGTGAAAACATTAACAATGAGTCTAGAAAATGATATTCCAAATAGATGTTTATTTGATAAAGTTTTATGTAAAGAAAAAATAGGATTTTTTTAATTACATATTTATAGTCAATCCAGTTGATCTATTCAGATTTTTCTATAGCAAAATTAATAATACACGATGTACTGTGGTCCAAAGGACCTAGTTGTTTACAACAAACAATTCAGTGATGGAATCCATGATCACAATACAACCCCCACTCAGTCTGTTTACGGTGCTTAGGGTCAGACTATGATTAAAAGTCTTGCTCCTTGTGCCTTAGTATGCACCCCAAAGTCATCAAGGAGGCCAGACTGTTCATGGCCAGAGCGAAGGACAAGAATTGATGGCAGAAGTGCTCCTTCACCATTCCTGCTTTCCCACTTTGACTAAGGAGAGGAAACATAGGAAAAGGGAAAAGAAATGTTTCAAAGATAAGTCTCGCCACCCCTCTTTGCCCCCCACAGGACCATCCTCCTCTCAACCGGAACTTGTTGATCTGACACCAGTAGGTCGTATGCACAGTCCTGTTTTTCTTTTGGACCTGGCTCCTGACAGACCGTCATCACCTTTGGCGCCAGCATCTTAGACACTCAAGGCTCCAACGCTGGCTTTCCCTGAGTTTCTGACTCTGGGATCAGATCCAGCGGCAATCTTGAATTCATGTATTCTATCTTCGCAAAGGTCTCAGTGCCGTCCGGCATATCTTTTAGAACAGTGGCCCCACTACGCCTGGCGTTGTTTCTGTCTGTTCAATCAACGCCCTTCAACACCGCACCATCAGAGCTGGTGCCTGTGTCGCATTGCTTAGATCCAACATTCTGCTTCTCTGCGCCACAACCGGTGCCCTGGACAGAGCACCCTCCTCGCCTCCACCCTAACTGCTGGCTCAGGATACATTGAGCCCCAGATTTAATCTTGCAGAGAGGTCCGGAGACGGTTGAAAAAGGAGGCTTATGGAGCCGACTTATTCTTCAATATCACTTAGAGGTCACCTTCAAATATGTGAGTTCAGCATGTCTGCAGTACAAAAAAAGCCTCTTTTGTTCGATTAAATAGACTAAACGTTTGCCTCTTGTATAATAAGAATCTAGGTACACATGATCCCTTACTTTTCTCTTAGTTTACTAATAGCATTTCCATGAGAGCAGGGGCGGGAGTGTTTCTCGGTTAATATATATATATATATATATATATATATATTCTAAGAGAGGCTCATTAGGAATTGCAGCCATCATTTAAAAGTAGGCAGCTGTCCATGGGACCACTGCCTGCTCTTAAAAAATATTTGTATCAGCATTCACAAAGGGGCATTGGCCCCCGTGGAGGCTGCATCCCGTTTGCAAATGGTACCCACCACCCTTGAAGTGTCGGTAAAAAAATGTTTCGCGACTGTAATTTGGTAGCAAAACATTTTTACATACTACTGCAAATCAGTATTAGGATGGAACGCTGTAAGCACGCCCCTTTCAATTACCGATCTGCAAACCCAAATTCCAATTCGATAACCCGTTACTGAATCTTAGTCTGACATTTGTACATTTTAAAACCTTTCTTGCGGTTGCAAATGAACTGATTCTGTGAATTGATCCATTTGTGACCTCAAAGTTATTATTTTGTTTTACAAATGTAGGATAGTAGGATCTTTCTGGAATGGATACCATCACATTTTGCTTGGTGTCATCATGTTTTGGCTATAGTTCACTGGGATCCTGATAACCAGGACCCCAGTTGGCAGTTCTCTCTCCTTTAAATTCTCTAGTAAGTACTTTGTACACCCCTCAATTGTCTTACTTGGGTACAATTGTAAGCCTCTGGTATATAGTACTGAGTTACCCATGGCTTTGGTATATCAAGGCTCTCCAAAAGGTTTCAGCATGTAATGTGCCACCCATAGGAGCTCATGCAAACTGTGCCTGCAGAACTGACATTGTAGTCTGTGTGACAGGGCACATGAACTTAAGACCTGAAGTTTTCCTTGTATACCGGTTGCTGCACTTGAAATCTATAAGTCGCCCCTAAGGTGTAGGCCCTTCAGTCCAAGGGCAGGGTTGCGGGATCCAAGTGTGTGGGTGCCCCTGCACGAACAGAGGTATCCCTGCAAACTCCATGTTCGAGGCATATGAGCTGCAGATTGTACACTATGCACAGATTGCCATCTGGTGTTGGGCTCGGATGCTTGCACTTTTTTGTTGTCTTGGAAGAGTCTTTTGTAGTCACGAGATAGGTGACTCCTCCCTAGGACGATAGTGCGTATGGGCTTCGACTTCATCCTCAGATTGGTTTTTAACCGCCATCGGGTTCGGATGTAAATTTTGTGTTCCGGTTCGGTGCCATTTTTCCAAACCTTATCGATGACAAAAACTATCTATAACTCAACCTTATTGTTTTCAACTGCGTGATCTTCGACGCACATCTCAACTTCTCGCTTCCGGTCGACTACGCGGGCCGCTGGGCCTATCGACGCCAGTCGGGCCTACAGCTCATGGAAAGGACTCCATTAAAAAAATGCCCCCAGTGTGGAGCGAAATTCCCACACAGTGACTATCTCAAGGTCTGTAATCTTATGGGCTGGGAGTGGCAACAATGACCCTTTCACTGACCCTGATGATGACACAGACACACCACAGGACGATTGGGATGATTGATGACCCAATACATCCCCCAGACCTCCCTGATCCCCAGCTATATCCAACAAAGCCATTTCCCCAAGATGACCATATTGCTTTTGATCAGCTTGTAAATAGAGCTGCTGTCTACCATGGGGTTCACATGCATTCAGACCCTCCAGATGAGGACTTCCTTCTAGACCCCTTCGAACAGTCACAAAAAACTGTCCAAACTCTGCCAATGCTAAAAGGGGTCATTAAACATGCCCCCTACATATTCAAAGACCCGGTGAGAGCTAGAATTCTCAATCCCAGGATTGAGGAAAAATATAAACCTGTCCCAGATGATCCCACCTACATCAAAGGGCAGCTACCCCTTAGACTCACTAGTGGTAACTAACGCTAGGAAGCGCGCCAACTCTCAAACCTCCGGTGACGCACCACTTCCGAATAAGGAATCTAAGTTGGTAGGTGCCTCTGGCAGGAGAGTTGCTGTCCAAGCAGCTAATCACTGGCACATAGCCAACACCCAAGGATTACGTGCTAGGTATGATAGGGCTCACTATGATCGACTAGAAACCCTTTTACAACATTTACCTGATCAATACAAAACCCAAGCAAATAATTTAATTCAAGAGGGCAAATTAATAACCAAAGCAGCAATCAAGTGTGCCCTTGATCCAGCAGACACAGTCTCTAGGTCCATTAACACTAGTTTGCTACTCAGACGACATGCCTGGTTACATATTTCAGGTTTTTAACAGGAGGTACAAACAACTATCCACAACAAGCTGTTCAATCAGGAACAACTTTTTGGACCGGCTGTAGACACCTATTATGGAGAAGTTGAAAAAGGACACCAAGACTGCTAAATCCATGAGAGCATTACAGTCTCCATCCACACGTGGGTCCTTTCGTCGCTCCTTCTATAGAGGAGCATCTAAAAACCTTGCAACAGACACCCCCTCCTCTTCTTACAAAAACACTGCACAAACATCCCCCATCAGAGGATATTTTAGAGGCGGATATATGGAACATAACAGCAAACGGAGAGGCCGAGGCAACAACACTCGCGCCCCCCCCCCCTCGCTCCACTCCCCCCCCTCACTCCACTCCCCCCAGACCATTACACTCCGGTCTGGGGAACACTCACAGTTCCTACCTGTCTGGAATTCTATCACAACAGACAAGTGGGTAAGACAAATTATCCAGTATGGTTACTGCCTGGAATTTACAGCAACCCCACCCACCATGCCGCCCAAACAGCGTTCAATGTCCACAGAACACCTCACGCTCTTAAAACAAGAAGTTCTCTCACTGATTCAAAAGCATGCAATAGAACCAGTTCCCTTACAGCATCAAGGAACAGGGGTTTATGTGCTGTATTTCCTAATACCCAAAAAGGACGGCACCCTAAAGCCAATACTCGACCTCAGACCCCTCAATCTCCATATACAGTCAGATCATTTTCATATGATCACTCTCCAACAGGTCCTCCCACTCCTGCAACAAGGCGACTTCCTTGCCACACTCGATCTCAAGGACGCCTACTTCCACATACCCATACACCCTGCTCACAGGAAGTGTCTAAGGTTCATAGTGGACGGACAACGCTATCAGTTCAAAGTCCTTCCATTCGGGGTGACCACCGGACCCAGAGTGTTCACAAAGTGCCTTGCGGTGGTAGCAGCACACTTAAGAAGACAACAAATCCATGTCTTTCCATATCTCGATGACTGGCTAATAAAAGCCAAGTCACTCACCCAGTGTGTTCATCACACTAATCAAACCATCCAGCTGCTACACAACTTGGGATTCACACGGAACTGCCCCAATTAAAATCTTTAGCCCCCTACGTACATCATTATCCAAAGGCCACAGTAGACGCCTCCAGAGCTCTGGCATATCCCAATCCACCCAGGATAGCCAGTATGCAAACCCTAATCAGCAGATTTCAACCGCAGCATTCCCTCCCAGCAAGGGTATTCATGCAGCTCATAGGAATGATGGCCTCTTGCATCTTTATCATACATCATGCAAGACTTCAGATGTGCCCCTTACAGGAATGCCTAGCATGTCCGTGGAACCAAGCTCAAGGACAACTTACAGATCTGGTGTTGGTGGACAGCTGCACACATCGCTCTCTGCAGTGGTAAAACACACAAAACCTGTCCAAAGGGCGGTCGTTCCTAGAGCTGGTTCCACAAATAGTGCTAATAGCAGACGCATTACTCACCGGCTGGGGAGCCAATCTCCTAAACCACACAATTCAAGACAAATGGACCACTCAACAGAAAGTGCTCCGCATCAATTACCTAGAATTACTAGCAATATTTCTAGCATTAAAGTCATTCCAAGTACATCTACAGCACAAGACTGTCCTAGTCCGGACGGACAACATGACAGCCATGTATTACATTCAAAAACAAGGAGGCGCACATTCTTTGCAGCTGTCCCAGCTCGCACAAAACATTTGGAGATGGGCCATCCCACAAAACATTTACCTTCTGGCAGAACATCTTCCAGGAGTTCACAATCAAATTGCGGATCTTCTAAGACGACAGACACAGCAGATACCAAATGGGAACTTCATCCCCAAGTTCTTCAACCATTTTTAGGTTTCGCCTCGCCGAAAGCTGCGCAGCAGACTTTCGCGCAGGGCGAAATCTTTAGTTCTAGAGTAGTGTGTGTAGTCCCGCCCCTCTGTTCCATTGGCTAGCTCCATAAATGGAGGCTTGCCATTGGAACAGACATCTGTCAGTCATTGCCGGAGCAGATTCGTGGGCGTTCCCGCGATTTTTACTCATCCCACCCCTTTTCCTACGTCATGCGGCGGTGGGCAGTGCTTTTTTTTTTTCTCGTATCGGCATGTTGGTTTCATTACCAACGTGTGCCTTGCAGGGGTGGGCTGCGTGATTTCGAGTTGCTAGCAGGTAAGCTTTCCCCCTCCCGCTGTCCGTGAGTGCTTTGTGTGGTCAGGAGATACTCTGTTTGTATCTGTAAATGTTTTGTAGTGTGCCCGTCCCCCCTCCCGCTGTCCGTGTGCTCGCCCCCCTCCCGCTGTCCGTGTGTCCATGGGCATCTGGCTTCACTTTCACATGAGTGCACTGTGTGATTCAGGACTGCTCTGTAAGATTATCACGGAAGGCACTGGGTGTATTCTGTGAACATTTGAATCACTTAGAAATGGCACTTCCTTATAACGTATGTAAATTGATGACAACCATTGTCAAAGTTAACACTAGTCCGGACTGTTGTAAAGTCGGAACTCGGAAGATTTTATCACACGTCACCAGCGCTCAAAGAACAGGTACAGCGAAGAGGTGCAAGCTTCCCACCCTTGGAAAAGGTTAGGCAGAAGGAGCTTGCTTTACGTGCAGATAGGCCCACCTATTGCAAACATCAAGCAAGCTTCCCTCAGGCACACTGAACAGGCGCAGGCTCAGCTGTCCACGGTACAAGCTTCTCTCAGGACACATACGAGTGGACAAGACAGAAAGTGTCCGTGTGCCCGCCCCCCTCCCGCTGTCCGTGAGTGCTTTGTGTGGTCAGGCGATCCTCTGTTTGTATCTGTGAATGTTTTGTAGTGTGGTCGTCCCGCCTCCCGCTGTCAGTGTGCCCGCCCCCGTCCCGCTGTCCGTGAGTGCTTTGTGTGGTCAGGCGATCCTCTGTTTGTATCTGTGAATGTTTTGTAGTGTGCCCGTCCCCCCCTCCTGCTGTCCGTGTGCCCGCCCCCCTCCCGCTGTCTGTGTGTCCATGGGCACCTGGCTTCACTTTCACATGAGTGCACTGTGTGATTCAGGACTGCTCTGTAAGATTATCACGGAAGGCACTGGGTGTATTCTGTGAACATTTGAATCACTTAGAAATGGCACTTCCTTATAACGTATGTAAATTGATGACAACCATTGTCAAAGTTAACACTAGTCCGGACTGTTGTAAAGTCGGAACTCGGAAGATTTTATCAAACGTCACCAGCGCTCAAAGAACAGGTACAGCGAAGAGGTGCAAGCTTCCCACCCTTGGAAAAGGTTAGGCAGTAGGAGCTTGCTTTACGTGCAGATAGGCCCACCTATTCCAAACATCAAGCAAGCTTCCCTCAGGCACACTGAACAGGCGCAGGCTCAGCTGTCCACGGTACAAGCTTCTCTCAGGACACATACGAGTGGACAAGTCAGAAAGTTCACAAAGAGAGTAGAGGCAGAGCCAGGGGGCTGGCTTGACTCTATAAGCCAAAACACGAGCCGAGTCATAAAAGGTTATGCATGTAAAATACACAGCAAAAGTCTTGTAAAAACGAGAGAAAGACTTTCAGGTTAACATTTTAATTCTACGAGCGAACCGAGGTGTCAATTTATCATGTGCACTGTATACATGGCCACCGCTGTTATATGTCGAACATTATCTATCAAACCACATGCGTGTGTTTTTTATATAGCATGCACCCAAGTTTCAAGTTTAAGTTTATTGTTTAGTTATTTAAAACCATAAAATTTGTGGCAAAGAAAACCGATCTCAACTACATTTATCAGATAGAACAGATTACTTTGAATGCACATGAACCTGACTGGCCTTAACACAATATATTCAGACCTTTCATTCTTGATTTCGCATTCCTACATAACTAAAGTGCCATGTTGCATTATAAAAATAGTTAGTTCCTAATCCTTAGCAACACCTAATACTTCACAATCAATTGTACGACCTGTTAAACCTTATTTAAATCTGAAAACAATAGGAAGCTTTCTTCTGCAAAGGAGACCAAAGAATGTGCAATAGGAGACATTTCGACCGCCTGAATATATTGCATGGGAGTAAAGGCTGGGCATACAATTAAAATCTGACATTTTGCTAAAGTGCCTATGTGCATTAAATAACTCATCCTGCTGTTTCAATGTTCTTTGGCCGACTACTTTCTTGCCCTTACAGAACGTTTTAAAATACACAGTCCGCATTAAAGCCTTAGTTACGGGAGCGGGTGTGGCATAACGGCTAGAGCGGTGGACCACGAAGCTGGGGAACCCGGTTCGAGGCTCAGCAGGGAGGATCAACATTTTGTCTGCCTCTCTCTGCATGCTACAGAATATCGTTGTGTACATTTACACGCCTGGGGTATTAGGGGTGGTTGACGAGAGTCTCTCACTACTTCAAGCATTAAATATTGGAGCGAACGGGACGCTCTGCAGCCCTCTTCTTTGGCAGCAGTTTACATTTTCTAGAAAAACCTTCTTTGGAGACTTGCATGTGCCGACAATCATTACGTTTTATATTTGAAATTCTTTGAGGTCAGATGTCATTCGGTGCTGTAAAGATATAAGATACGGTTTCTCCACAGTACTGTAATCACCAGTACAAGCGCAATGCTTAATAGTGCCTAATAATTCCGTCTGCCCGTTTGTCTATAATGCTTGCATTTGATTATGGGGCTTCACGTTTCTCACTTCCTGCGAGAATCCTTTAACTTAAGGTCCGAGAGAGCTTCTAAAAGACAGGAGCACTTTGGCATATTAAGCGTCTGCTGCTTGTTTATTTTTCATGTGTGCTTATTTGCATAGTGCATAAACCTCCAAGTGCACATCTTAACGTTTTTGAGTTATGTTGCTAGCTGGTGAAGGCTTCTTCCGCGGTAACTCCTTGTAGATCATGGAAATATGTGCTGTGGTCTCTAAAACTACGCAGGTTCTAATCCCTGTAGCAATTGAGGTGATCAGTGAAATTTGCCTGCAGGTTGCATGTTTACATCTGCGAGTTAATGCGCCTGCTGCAAAGATCTGCTTGGTACCCTGAGGTAGCTGATTCAGGCTTTCATCCTTCAGCAGTGGATAACTTGTATCATAAGTTAGGTAATGATAACAAACTATCTGTAAAGGAATTAAGTTTCTGCGTTCGCTTTAAAAATTAATTTTATTCGTTTTTGTGTAACACTTTTAAATAACTCCATGTGTTTCATCTAGAAAGGGAGGCACCTTTCCAAAAGGCTAGGAGGGTCGAAATATGCGATTGGCTAAGTAGTCGATAGTTTGCCATTAAAATTTCAAACATTGCACAGCTCTACAAATCATTACGTTTTATATTTGAAATTCTTTGAGGTCGGATGTCATTCGGTGTGTGGCTCAGGGTGTGTGTATGTGGCTATGGGTGTGTGTGTGTGTGTGTGTGTGTGGCTCTTAGTGTATGTGTGTGTGTGACTGACTCTGGGTGTGTGTGGCTGTATTGCTGTCTGCTGAGCTCATTTATAGGATACAATAGGTCTCACATTTGCAAGAGATTAAGCTAATGGCAATGTAAAAAACAATGCCATTTATTTATATGTTTTCAAAACCAACACATAAATAATAATTTTGTCATTTACAATGTCAATAGATCAAACTTTTCAAAAGGCGAAACCATTGCATTGCAAATGCTTGTTCCAAAGGTGGGGTCAACCAGACATAGATCTGTTCGCCACACATACAAATGCAAAATGCCCAACCTTCGCCGCCAGGTTTCCACACCCGTTGTCCAAAGGCAATGCGATATGGATGAACTAGTCAGGCAGATTTGCGTACGCTTCTCCGCCACTCCCACTGATTCCCCTAGTAGTACACCAGCTCAGACAACAGTCTCTCAAGATTATCTTGGTGGCTCCCACATGGGCACGCCAACCGTGGTTCACAACACTGCTGGAACTCTCAATAGTTCCACATCAAAAACTATGCCTCTCCCCAACATTTCTCACGCAGAACCATGGAGAGATATGCACCCCGATCCAGGTCAACTGAATCTAGCGATCTGGTTCCTGAAGTCCTAGAGTTAGGTTATCTTAACCTTCTGCTAAACTGTATGAACATCATTAAAGAAGCCAGATGACCTACTACTAGAGCTTGCTATGCAGCAAAATGGAAACGATTTGTCATCTACTGCAATAACATTGATCCGCTGGATGCTTCAATCCAGGACATCATTTGCTATTTACTACACTTACAAAGATGTAACCTAGCATATGCATCCATACTATTACATCTAGCTGCACTTGCTGCTTATTTACAAAACAGACAACACTTGTCATTATTTAAAGTACCTGTAATTAAAGCCTTTATGGAGTGCCTTAAAAGAATAGTTCCTCCCAGACAGCCACCCTCTCCTGTGTGGAATTTAAACATTGTTCTTAAAAGACTCCTGGGTCCCCCTTTTGAACCTTTACATAAATGTGAACTTCAATTCCTCACATGGAAAGTAGCTTTCCTTGTCGCAATTACCTCTCTCAGAAGGGTGAGTGAAATCCAGGCTTTAACCATACAAGAACCATTCTTACAAATACATCGTAACAAAGTGGTTCTCAGAACAAATCCAAAATTCCATCCCAAAGTAATCTCTCCTTTTCATCTCAACCAATCAGTTGAGTTTCCGGTGTTTTTCCAAAACCCAGACTCTGTGGCAGAAAGAGCTCTTCACACACTTGATGTCAAAAGAGCCCTACTTTATTACATTGGTAGGACTAAGCCTTTTCGAAAGACAAAACAACTGTTTGTAGCCTTCTCTCAACCTCATAAGGGTTACCCCATCTCCAAAGCTGGGATCACTAGGTGGATAGTAAAATGTATTCAAATATGCTGCCAAAAGGCTAAACGCACATTAACAATTCCCCCTAGGGTGCATTCAACAAGCAAACTGGGGGCTTCCATAGCATTCTTGGGAAACATTCCCTTAGATTACATATGTAAAGCAGCAACATGGTCTACACCACACACCTTCACCAAACACTATTGTGTTGATGTGCAGGCTAAGCAACAAGCTTCAGTAGGCCAGGCTGTTCTTAAAACTCTTTTTCAAAGTACTGCAACAGATACAGGTGACCACCGCTCGGGGAGACACTGCGGTACAGTCTATGCATAGTGTACAATCTGCAGCTCATATGCCTCGAACGGAAAATGCTACTTACCAGTATGCATCTGTTCTTGTCATGTAGAGCTGCAGAGTTGTACACGCCCACCCGCCTCCCCAGAACCTGTACCTGTTCCAGTATTATCTTAATTAGATACATTCACATGGACATCTCTTACTTCTTACTGCCTCCATCATTTCCCATCATGGCAAAAAACAATCTGAGAAGGAAGTCGATGCCCATGCGCACTATCGTCCAAGGGAGGAGTCACCTATTTCGTGACTACAAAAGACTTTTCCAAGACAACAAAGTGCAAGCATCCAAGCCCAACACCATATGGCGATTCATGCATAGTGTACAACTCTGCAGCTCTACATGCCAAGAACAGATGCATACTGGTAAGTAGCATTTTCCTTTCCGGGCTTTGTAACTGCGGGAAAGCCATTTTAAGGTATGTAGTGGACACTGACTCTGGTAAGTCGAGATGTCTAACTAAATAATGGCTGCCCCAAAACTGGCCATGTTTGGTATCAACCATGTTGGAATCGGTGCAGCTACACTGAATCCAGTGTTAGTTGCATGATGCCATGTGCTAGGGGCTCCTTAGAGGTCCTCCTGATACCTACCTGTGTAGCCTTACAGGGTCTTACTGCCAGCCTGTGCTGCTGCCAACCCTAGACTGTGTTCTGCCCCCCCCCCCCTGCTGATGAGCCTCACTCTGGCAAGGGAAGCTGAACAAAAGGATTTACTGCAAAGGAGAGGTGTGACCACCTCTCCTTTAGAATTGGGTAGGGTGGGGGTGCTTCTGAGCGCCACCAGACTGCATTTAAGGGCACATTTGTTGCCCTCCAGGCATAAACCAGGTTTGCCCAGTTCAGGAGCCCTTTGCTCCCTCTCTGGCACAAAACCACACAAAGAACATGGAAGTGACCACCCCCCTGTCCAGCTTCTCCCTAGGGAGGTGCCCAGAGCTCCTACAGATGGCCACCTGATTCTGCTATGTTGAATATTGGCCCCTGGAAGCATCTGACTGGCTAGGACAGCTGGGTAGTCGCCCTGACCCCCTCTGATAGGTTGGTCACTAGAGAAGAGGTCCTTCCCCTTTTTTAGGGTTAATTATGAGCTCCCCTGACTGTGGGTCCTTAGATTTGTCTCGACCAAAACTTCTGGATCTGACTGCGGTCGTCTGAAGATTGTTGAAAGACTCTTCTGCAGGTGGACACTGGAACTCTGCTGCTCTTCAAGCCAGAACTCACAACAAGACTGCTCCCGGTGGAAAGAATCCTGCAGCATCTTCATCTCTGTGCTTTTCCAAAGATCTACAACTCTGAGGCTGTGCATCCTCCGAGACTTCAGGGACTCAGCCTGCATCCTAGCCTGAAGGAATCTCCCTTGAAGTGAAGGAGCCACTTCCCTGCATCTCCAGGCACCTTGACACGGATGACTGTTTGCTGATCCTGTTGTCCCACGGACAATGCCTGGCTCTGCAACACAGGTGGTGGGTTGTTGGTTCTCCAAACCCTGACCAGTCTTCCTTGCAAGTTGGGACACAGTAATCCCTCTAGGCAACGTACACCACCTCCCTGTGCAGCACGTCTGTCATTACCAAGGCTTCTTGGCTTTATTCCCAAAGGATCTTCAAGTAGCCCCTGCCTGCAGCACTGTCCAGCTCCAAGCATATTGTTCTGCGTGCATCGTCTGCATCTTGTGCCATCGTCCCTAGTTTGTTTCTGGGGCTTCCTGGCAACTTCCTTTACCGCTGCCAGAGGGTCCTTGAAGGGGCTCGGTCGATTCCTGCTGGCTCTCCTGCGTGCCGAGGGACGGATCTGATATACCCCTGCTGGGTTAGTCCACCAGACCGTGCTGGTCTGCAGCCCAGTATCTTTTCCTGTTAACCATTGTTTCCGTTTGGCAAGGCTAGTTGGTTGTCCTGCTGGCCACTGACCTTCCTGCACTTGTGGACCGGCGTGGGACAGCTCGTGAAGGGCTCCTACAACATCGCCTTTTCTCCACAGCTGTTGTCTCTTCTGCTCCTTGCTACACCAAGGACCTTCAACCAGGGCTTTCATTGCACTCCTGTGCCTCCTGGTCACCTCTGGGTGGTTTGAACTCCGTCCCCTTGCTTCCAGGTTCTTCTTGTCTGTCTTCTTCCTGGTTCCACTGGACTCGTCTTCGAGACGTTGTAGCTTCTGTACTTCAATTGGCGTCTATGGATGTTTCCGACACCACTTCCCCCCCCCTACACACCCGGGCTCCCTGGTGCAAGTATCTATCTTCTGGGTATCCACAGGTGGGGTGACTCTACAGCCTTCCTTGACCAAAGTGGTTCCTTCGGGGTCCCTTGGGAAGGGTATTAGAGCTCTAATTTTCCAACTGTGACTTACCCCGTGTTGTCCTATGGACGCCTGACCCGGTGTAACCACTCTCCACTGGCCCTCCCTTGTTGTCCCTGGCTTCTCAACTGGCTGGTTTCTGGCTTCCCATGGGGTCCTCCAATCTTGAATACTAGTTCTATTTTGGTACTCACCTCACATCCCACTTTTTTAGTATATAGTGTGGCCTCCTTGGTTGGGCCCTATGCGTATTTCTATGCTACTTACCTCTTTTCTAAGTATTCTAGACAGGCTGCACTAAAATCTTCCAGACCGGGCAGAACTTTATTCACTAACCTCTTAAATGTGGCTGGCGCATTTATCAAACCTAAGGGCATTACAGTAAACTGGAAGTGCCCTCCAGGAGTTGAAAATGCTGTCTTAGGTTTTTCAGCATCTTTGAACCTAGTCTCCCAATAGCCTGCAGTCAGGTCAAAGGTGCTGAGATACTTGGCAGAAGCCAGAGTACCTAACATTTCATATGCCCTAGGGATAGGATGGGCATCACTCTTAGTGACTGCATTGAGGCCTCCGTAGTCTTCACAAAGCCTAAATTATCTTGTTTCGCCCTGGGCATAAGGTTTTGGCACAAGGACTACTGGACTAGCCCATGAGCTATCTGAAAGCTCAATGACACCTAACACCAGCATTTTCTGGACCTCTGTTCTGATGCAATCCCCAAAATAGTCTGCCTGCCTGTAGATTTTATTCTTCATAGGCAGACTGTCACCTGTGTCCACCTTATGCGCACACCAGGTAGTCTGACTGGGTGTAAGGGAATATAGTTCAGGGACCTGACTTAGAAACTTTCTGCAGTCAGCTTGTTGCTGGTCAGTGAGGCTTTCTGCAAAGGCCACTCAATCAACCAACCTATCAACAGGGTTGTGTGAGAGGAGATCAGGGAGAGGGTCACTCTCCTATTCTGGTCCCTCATCAGTATCCATGAGCAAGATCATGTCAGTCCTGTCATAGTAAGATTTTAGGCGGTACACATGAAGCTCCCTGCGGGGGTTTCTAGGAGAACCCAATCCACCAGATAGGTGACCTCACCTTTCTTCTCCAGGATCGAATGAGGGCCACTCTATTTGTCTTGGTTTGCTCTTGGGGCCACAGGCTCCAGGACCCATAATTTCTGCCCTGGCTGGTAAACAATCTGAACGGCCTTTTCGTCATGCCATAACTTCTTAAGTTGTTGGCTGGCCTCCAAGGTTTTGCTAGCCTTCTTCATGCACTCAGCGATGCGTGAAAATAAGCCGAACACATAATCCACAATGTCCTGCTTGTGAGGTTTGAGAGGCTGCTCCCATCCCTCCTTCACTAGAGCAAGTGGACCCCTAACTGGATGTCCAAACAGAAGTTCAAAGGAACTGTACCCTATACCCTTCTGTGGAACTTCTCTGTAGACAAAAGGAAGGCAGGTAATAGGACATCCCATCTCCCCCTGAGCTTGTCAGATACTCCCGTAATCATAACTTTCAGAGTTTTGTTGAGCCTTTCAACCAACCCATTGCAGTGTGGATGGTAAGGTGTGGTAAATTTGTAATTTACTCCACACTTTCCACATGACTATCAAGTAGTCAGACATAAAGTTTGCATCTCTGTCTGACACCTATACACCGTAGGATAAACAAGCTTGGTTAAGGGATCTTGGTATGGAAGTGCTGGTGTGTACTCTGCAAGGGACTACAATTAGGGGTGTGGCTATTCTAGCTCAGCAAGGGGTGAGTTTATGTAAACAAGCCAAAGCAGATAATTTAGGCAGGTGGGCCATTGTTGAAATTATTATAGAAAAAATATCTGACACTTTGCTCAATTTAGGGATCTAATTTAGATGACCCAGACACCTTAAACGTTTTAAGTGTTGAACTCGCTTTATGGTCACATAGTTGGTTAAAGTACCAAGAGTGATATATGTATCCCTTTGCCATCCCTAAATTTCATTTTTTGGGGGTAGACTTATATATATATATATATATATATATATATATATATATATATTCATGCTCCTTCCTTGTCCTGTTTGCGAGAAGCACTCAGACACCAAGGTCGGTGTCTGCATACCTGATTAAAGAGCTGATGCTTGCAGTTCATGTTGGTGTCTGAGTGCTTCTCGCAAACAGGACAAGGAAGGAGCATGAATATATATATATATATATATATATATATATATATATACATATATCACAACCAGGATGCTCCTACGGAACAAAGTTGAACTGCACACAGGGAGGTGGGTGAAAGCTTAGTTTATTTCGGCGTTTCCTGTCCTAATATATTTCGGTCTCACACAGACCTTCCTCAGAGGACCGCCGTGACATCATTGGTACCTCCCGTGCACTCACATCAGCTTGCGGTGTCAGTCTCTTTAATGCTGCCCCCTGGTGGGCTCCGCGTTGGTAGGCAAAGGGCATGCTGGTTACTGTGGTGCCTGGGGGTTATTGTAGTCCTTCCCTTCAATGGGTGATGTGGGCGCTTTCACTCTGCCTTCTTCCCCAGTCAACAGCCTTTCATGTTGCGTGGGGGCCGACCCAAGGTCCGGTCCTTGGTGGCAGCCCTCTGCCCTTTGCTACTTGCGCAGTCTCACCTCTTGGTCCGATTTCGGGCAGGTTCGAGGCGCTCTTATCGGCGGTGCAGTTCTAGGCGGGACCACGCCTATACATCACAACCAGGATGCTCCTACGGAACAAAGTTGAACTGCACACAGGGAGGTGGGTGAAAGCTTGGATTATTTCGGCGTTTCCTGTCCTAATATATATATATATATATTTCTCGTACTTCACCCAAAAAAACTTTTCCAGCAAGCAGATGAACACGCGGACCCAAACGTTCTTTGTGCCAGTTTTATTTTCAAACACCGTGCATCAAAGCCGCCATATATATATAACAGGCTTCCTTCTTTCCAAAGTAGACCAGGGGGCACGGCGGATAAAAGCAAGTATTCTTTATTTGAAAGGTTTTTGCATGACGCGTTTCAGTTTTCGCCTTCATCAGATGCTGGTCCTTTCATGTCGCCACTGACACTGCAATCCTGAGTGTGTTTGTGTGTTTGGCCCATCTAAAGTAGCAGTTGGCACACCTGAGCTTCATTAGGGAGGAGTCACTTGAGTAGTTCACCTTGTGGAGACTGCAACTCCCAGAATGCAGTTGTTTCGTGTCACTGTGTTGCGGTCAGTGATCCTCCTAGCCAGATTTTTTTCACTTCTCTGATTGAGGCTGGCTTGAAGTGTAGTCAGGTTTTTAGGATTGCGGTGTGTTTTCTCAGCAAAAGAGAGGATTTTGGATCCGCACCTCCATCCTTGCCATCACCGTGGGTTGCAGGTCCGGGACATCACTAAAGTAACGATGTCACTCCATGTGATCATGGACTTTCCGTGAAAGCAGAGTCTGTTACCACTGGGAAGCAAGGCGGACTGGGTATGTGCCATTGTACTCGAGACATTTGAGGAGGGGCCACCCTTGCGCTTTATGGCTCCGTGCTAAATACGAAAAACAGGCTTCCTTCTTTCCAATGTAGACCAGGGGGCACGGCGGATAAAAGCAAGTATTCTTTATTTGAAAGGTTTTTGCATGACGCGTTTCAGCTTTCGCCTTCATCAGATGCTGGTCCTTTCAAGTCGCCACTGACACTGCAATCCTGAGTGTGTTTATGTGTTTGGCCCATCTAAAGTAGCAGTTGGCACACCTGAGCTTCATTAGGGAGGAGTCACTTGAGTAGTTCAGCTTGTGGAGACTGCAACTCCCAGAATGCAGTTGTTTCGTGTCACTGTGTTGCGGTCAGTGATCCTCCTAGCCAGATTTTTTTTCACTTCTCTGATTGAGGCTGGCTTGAAGCGTAGACAGGTTTTTAGGATTGCGGTGTGTTTTCTCGGCAAAAGAGAGGCTTTTGGATCCGCACCTCCATCCTAGCCATCACCGTGGGTTGCAGGACTGTCAACATTTTACGTTTTTGGTGTTTTAGCAGCAACATTTAGGGATGCCTAGCAGTATGTTAAGAAACAAACAAAGATAAAATCAATAAAAACAATTTAAAAAAAAAGCAAGGGGTATGTCCTGTTCCAGGGTCCTGAAAAACAGCAAACTGCCTGGTGGCACCAGGCTTGGGGCCCTTAGCCCCTGAATAAATGAGTCCATGCTCCCAATCGACCTTGTGAGTTCCTCTGACATCCCCTGCCTCTGCAGCATCTTGGTACCTAAGGCTCTCAAGGGAAGGGTGGGATTTAGACTCCAGGCTCAATTCCTTTCCGGAGGGTCCCCCTGCTCCCAGCATCCCTGTCAGGTCAGGCCCAAGCTCCTCTGGGGCAGTTCCCTCACAAGCGGCAAGATCATCTTCCTTAAGAGGTGGATCCTCACATGAATCCTGGGGGAAGGATGCATTTTTACCCTTCCTACATATTGTTTGTAGGAGTCTGGGCCATTATTCCTGGCTCCACTCCTTCTTGATCTCCCTGCTTTTTGTCCTGTGCTCTAGTCATTACAAACACATTCTCAGGGATTCCAAATATATGGCTGCTTGAATCATTAACTCTGCTTCAGCCTACGCTGATGTGTTTTGATGATTTGCAGATAATTGCCCATGAGACACTCTACAGAAATGTTAGAAGATACCACAACCTTTTTATGGCCAGTAAAGCCCCCTCCCCCAGCTGTGATTTATCACTGGCATGGGGCGGCTATTAGTGGTATTGTCTGTGTTGGTTACTTGGTAAGTGTGCCAAAGTAAGTATTGCTCAGGTGATGCCAGTTTTCCAGTCACCATTGTGAAACTGGCACCTGTCCCTGTAAGCTATTGCTTCATACCATTTATGAGGGGAAACTGCCAGTATTTCCTAATATTAGAAGGCCAGGCAGCTTAAGTGTCAAGATCAGTGCCACCCTCTGATGCCAGAACAGCCTCAGTGACTTCCCAGACTAGGCCAGAGCTCACTGTTGGACCAAAGGTGGAACCAGCTACACCCTGCAGAGGTTTACTGCTACTAGTTCTATTGCTGGGGGTTCTAGGGGAGTAGTAGCACTTTTGGTGACTTTCTTAGGACAAATTGGGTAATTTGTCCTATGGCCTTTTTGCTTACAAACAAGGCACCAAGGAGGTTTACTAGTGGAAGAGAAGGATTGTGACTCACCCCCAGAGGAAGATTTTTGTGGACCTGTAGACTCTGTTGTTTTGTTTTTCCTCTCCCCTGCTTTCTCTTGGGTGTTTAATGTATCTTTCTTTTTCTGGTCATCCCCACCATGCGACTTATTGTTCACCCTGGTGCGAACCCATTTGTTTGCCTTCTTTCCCAGTTCATTTGGAGAGGTCAGATCAGAGTCCACCAGGTATTGGTGCAGTTTATCAGAGACCGAGTTATTAGGTATGTGCTCTCTCATGACCAGATTATACAGTCCTGTATAGTCATGAACATTGCTGCCATGTAACCAGCCTTCCGGAGCCTTAAATGCACAGCCTGTGAAATCAACCCAGTCTTATGATAAGATCTTCTGAGCATCACTGAACTTGATGGCGTCTTCCTCACAATTAAGTCCTAACCCTTCAATAAGGCACTCTTTCAAAACCTTATCGTTTTCTGCCTTCTCTTCCCTTACTGTCAGGAGTTTGTCTCTACCTTTGTCTGCAAAGGAGAGACACAGGATAGCTGCTCGCTGCTTCTACTGCACCTTTTGGATTTTACAGGCTCTCTCCATAGCAGTAATCCACTTGTGGATATCATCTCAAGTTTTAAAAAGGGGCACTATACTGCTAAGATTACTAGAATCCAAGTGATCCTCCCTGATTCTAGTCTATTTATTGTTGCCACCATTTGGGGTCTAAACCCAAATTCTTCCTATCCTTCTCCCCTTCTAGGGCTTCCCTTTCAAGGACCAACTTCTCCCTCTTCAGCTTGAGTTTAGCTTTCTCAAGCTTGAACAAATTGTACCTACTATCTAGGATGGCCTCATCTAAATTAGAGTGAGTGGAGCAACTGATGCCTAGGAAAGGGAGGGCGAGGAAGAGGAATACCTCTTCCTCCTCCTAGGAACCCTGTGAACCAACCAAGGGGGTGTGAAAGTGGGCCTACTGACATGACCTCCCCCAGGACCATTAGTACCCCCCATTACAGGTATAGGTCATCCAGGGGGATGTCTTCAGCTTCCTCATGGCCATGTCCATTGACCGAGCCAGTGGTACTGCATACCTCCTGCTCTTCAAGGTCACGCCTCAGTCCTAAGTTCCTGGAACCTAAGGGCACTGTACCTAGACTCCTGAGTCTGACTGTGATTCCGCAGTAGTGGACATGGTGCTAGTGAATTGTACCCTTCTTTAGAAATCTAAACTTCCAAAGTTTTGGAGAAAGGGCTATGCTAGACCCTTGACACCTACCTACAAGTTTAGCAAAATAATCTTACCTATAGGTATTGTCTAGTTACCAAAGGCAATAGCGTTTTTTTTATGGAAACCTTACTTATGACAAAATGGTAAAGCAGTGCAAGTCTTTATCTCAACTGCTGCATCACCAATATTGGAGGCTGATTCAGTATATAGTGCCTACCTATGGTGAGGCATTGTGCACTGAGTCCAGGCAACCCTTAATGATAGTGTTTTGGTCCCTTAAAACCAAAGGTCTCAAGGGGTAGCCATGAAGAGCAGCTGATGGCTTAGCCAGGAGGGTGTAAAGAAGTTGAATATAACACTGTCGGTCAGTAAGCTTTTCACACAAGAAAGTACCACCACAGGTGAGTAGAAAAATACTTTGTGTATTACTACAAACCACTCACTAACTTGGTACATCTACTATCCGGAGATATCAATTACACACAAAAAATTACTTTGAAAGAAGCGACATCATCCCGTACAGGGTTTCCCCCCATCTGCAGTAGACCATGTCCCTGCTGTTTTACTTGAGCTTTTTGTTCATGGAGTCCAAATCTCACCCTTGTCCTGCCTAAAGCTTCCAGTTCAAAGGCTTGGTACAAGACACAACCCTTCTCTGCCTTCTCTGCCTTCTTTCAACTTTAGAGTTATGGAGGAGAAGGTTCCATCTTTGAAACAAGGCATGAGAGTTCCAGTCCTGTGGTTTGTAGCTCTGCCGGTATTCCGCATTCTCCTAGTCATGCACACATGGCATCTGACAGCCCTGCAGTGGTTCCAGTACAGGAGAAAGCTGTCTGACTCCATCATGATCTCCAGTGGTGTGGTGGAAGTGACGGTGGGGGGGAATAGCCTTCACTCTCCCTTGTACCATGACTGTGGTAGTGACTGATGCCTCCATCCTAGAGTGAGGAGCCCACGTAGCGGATCTGGTGATCAGGGGTCTCTGATCTCTGGAAGAGTAGGTGCATCATATCAACCTGGTGGAACTTCAGACAATTTGACTAGTGCTTAAGACCTTCCACCCCTCCATCGTCGGTTAGTCTGTCCAGATTTTGACTGACAGCACCACTGCAATGTGGTATGTGAACACGCAAAGGGAGTACGGTCTCCCCTCTTTTCTGGAGACATTGAGAATGTGGTCTTGGGCATAAGGGATCTGGCTCCCCACAAATCACCTAGCGGGAATCTCTGAATGTCAGTGCTGACGGCCTGAGCTCGCGTAATCTTGATGATCACGGGTGGCATCTTCAGCCGGAGGGTGTCCCGGCCACCTTTGTCCTGCGGGGCACTCCTTAGGTGGACTTAACTTGCCTCCTCTGGAAATGCTCGGTGCCAGGAGTTCTGCACCCTTCAGTATCCATTGAGGGAAGCCATTAGGGATGCATTTCAATTGAGTTGGACCTTTCAGCTGCGTTACCCTTGTAGAAAAATAGGGTTCTGTTGCTGTACCCCTCCACTTTTTGCCTGGTATCTGATGCAACTTTGAGTGTGCACCTGGTTCCTGCTAATCAGGTTTCCAGTGCCAGTGTTTTTCCCCCGAAACAAATTCATGATTGGACCAAATTTATACACTCCTGTAAGTCCCTAGTAAATGGTACCCCTGGCTCTTGGGGCATTGGTACTGAAGAGGGTGCACAAAGACTGCGGCACTAGTTGTGCCACCCTAGAAATCCCTCACCAAGGCCATGCAAACTGCCACTGCAGCCTGCGTGCCTCTGTGCAGAGAAAAATAAAAAGTCGACATGGCACAACCATCTGTGTGCCATGCCAAAACTGCACTGCCTTGGTTTATGTAAGCCACCCCTCTTGAAGGCCTCTCAGCCCTAAGGTAGGGTGCAATATATCTATGGTGAGGACATATCTACAAGAGCAGATATTACCCTGCAGTATTAAGTCTATTCTTAATATTTTAATTGACAGTGAAGCCATAGAGTCATGGGCTGTAAAATCCACAATCTTGAGTTTCACAGTACCATGATGTCGTTACTGAACCTTCGAGTGTTTGATATCAATCTACTCCTAATAATAAACCCACCCTGATGCCAAGGTTGGATTTATTTAAAAAATCTACTCAGGGGGTCCCCTTAGAAGGGTCCCCTGAAATACCAACAGCTCTAGTGTGTTTTTTGACTTGTCTGAGCCACCCTGCTGCCCTGAGACGCTGTTCTGGACACCTGGGGTGAGAGTCAGAGCTCTCCATGCCCAGAACAAAGCCTGTGCTGGGCTAAGGACTTAACACCCTCTCCTAGCCAGGATGGGTAATCCGAGGTGGTGAGCCTCAAAGGTCTTAGCGCCCTGTGGTCACCTCCTCCAGCCTCTCCTGTAGCAGGAGAAGGTCCCCTTTCCTATCACAGCTCCTTTTTGTGTGAAGAAAGGCGGGAAACCCGCAATAGCCAGGATGTGTGCCCTCCTCTGCCAACCTCCACCCCTCTGGTGGGAGAAGTGAGATAAAGCACAAAATTCACTTTCCACCATCTTGAAGATAGGGAAAGATAGACAGTAAGGTTTAGGGGATGCCCGCTCCCACTGGGGGCTGGCATTTAGGAGGTGTAGTCACCCCAAGGTAAGGGGCCCAATGGTATTTGCCCTCTTCTCCCCTATAGCCCCCCCTAAAGGTGGTATTTAAGGGCCTCCCTGAACCAGGAAGGCAGACATGACGGACCAAAGAAGATTACAGGGAAAGACCGCTGCCCGACCAGGAACTGACCCCCTGAAGACAGAACTCTGCAAGAACCTAGCCACCTGTAATCGGTTCGACAACTGGACCTGCTGTCCTTTCAGAAACCCTGCAAGGCCTCCAAGAAACCCCTGAGATCTTTCATCCTTCACCAAATTGCCAAGAACCTCCCTTTGGGCTAGAGGCTCTAGTCCCTGGCATCTGCCGGTACAAGACCGCAAGCCGTTGAGGTCCGATACTTGAGTCTATGCGACTCACTGCTACAAAAGAACCCTAAGACTGCCGTGGTAGAGGACTGACACTTGTGTTGTCGCGACTGTGCCCTGCCAGAAGAAAGCACTGCAGCTGGATGGCCTTCACGATCTAGAACGATATGCTCGGTCCAACAACCCAACCTGTGCACAGCTCCATTCCTGAGAGCCGGTACCCTCCTGCAAATGGCCCTGTGTGCCTCCTGCCCCGCCTGCCCGACCGTGGCCTATGCGTCAGGGTCCACCGTCGGTGAAACTCCTCCATCCCCTGCGCATTACCCTTCCCACGTCTGCTGGGTTGGCGGTGCATCCCTTCGATTTATAGTGACTCTCTGACAACGACCGTGAAGGTAATTATGTCTGTGGTCTACTGAATCCCATCCATCTCCATTGTTCTCTGTGAGTGTAAATATCATTGCCGGTATAGAAGGCCGCAGTCTAGATACGGAATCCTGCACATCTTTGAGTCCTCCCTTGACTAACCTTTGGCTCTGTGACACCTGCACCCGGCCACCCTGTGCCACTGGTGGTGCATTACCTTTCTTATTCTGAACCTTGCCCAGTGTTATTCTAAAGCTCCAAAGATTGGAAAGGGAAGTTGTGTACGTATTTGTTAACGCATAACACTCTTTTCCTTCCCTAGGATTGCATTGCATTCCTGCTATTATGTACAACTGTTGATCTTTTTTAAGTACCCAGTGTTACTGTTTCTGATTGACAGTACTGAAGTATCGCTAGACTGTAAAGCATTTCCACTGCCTTGCAAAACTATTCCTACTGCATTTTTACAAGTATTACTCAGTGGTGGCTCCTCCGCTAAGAAAGAACAAATAAAATGATAATAACTCAAGGTTATTATTGTATTTGTTCCTGTTGCGCAGCTTTGCGGTGCGGGCGGGGCTGCTCTGCTCTCAGAGGAGTGCTTTGCCCACTCCAAGTGTGCAGTGACGGTTTTAGTTGGCCCTTCGGGCCGTCCAAAACGGTCATGCACCCTTCACATGTTCTCCATGCTGGCTGCATTACAGCCTGCTTGGAGAACATGCTCAGCCCCCATTCCCTAGCTGAGCGCCGATCCACGGCAGTCAGACCTATTGCAGTGTTGGGATTGGTTTAGTGGAGGGAGCCTGGCTGCTTTCAGGTCCAGCCCTGTAGAGGGAGAGACTGAGACGATGTGCGGGAGAGCGGCGAGGACGTAAGTATTTTTTTCCTTTTTTATTTTTCTCATCACCGAGATCTCTTATCTATACCCTCTGTATTGGAATAGGTTACCTCTGCATATTCAAATGTGTACTAAACCTCTCCAAATTAGAAAACTGCTCAAAACGGAGCTCTTCTAACATAGCAATCTCCGCTTCATCTGTTTTTGCTCGGGCGCCATGAAACCCCTCCTGGGGTGATCCATGCGGGTTATAAATTATACAAACATAACATAACGTGGAGCAGCGTTGTTGCATGGTGTGCAGACAATTGTATAGATCCTTTGCAAGCGCGGCTCTCTCAAATTCTTCAATTTGTGCTTTCCCTTGCTCAGACGGGATGTGCCATTGGCACCGTAAAGGATTATCTAGCCGTCTTAATCGGCTAAATCAGCCATCCTTATTGAAATTGGTGGTTGTCATGCATTTTCTTAGGAGCCTGAGTAACCTTTTTCCTCCAACTCCCTTTCTGGCTAGTCAGTAGGACTTAAACCATTGACTTGAACCTGGTTCTTACTTTTTTAATGGACACTCTGTTTGAGCCCCGTCACAGTTGTACCCTTCGTATGGTGACCTTCAAAACTTTTTTTTGGTTGCTATTACTTCTCTTAAAGGGTCAGTAAGTTGCAAGCCCTTAACTGTTGTTCTCCTTTCACTACCTTCTTTCCAGCTAAGTTTCTGTTGCTAACCAGGGCTGTTTTCTTACCAAAGGGTGGTCACTCCTTTCCTTCTAGTCTAATCCATCGCTCTTCTGAACATATAACCTCCACCGCATTCTATGAAAGAGAAAGAATGGTTACATCGATTTGATCCTAGGCGGGGGGGTTAACTACTACCTGCACCGTACCAAGGAATTCAGGGAGAATTACCAGCTTTTTGTCGGCTATTGTGGTGCCAATAATGATAAGGCAGGGCAGAAGAGGATTCTATCTCGTTTGATTATCTTCTGCATCAAGACCTGCTACGCCTTGGCCAAGAAAGGGCCTTCTGAAGGGATCAGAGCCCATTCCACCAGTAGTAAGTCAACCACATCTGCACTCCACTTGTGGTATCCCAATTGGAAAAATCTGTAAGGTGGCAATGTGGGCTTACTTTAAACACTTGTCTAAGCATTACCGTCTGGATGCAGAAGTGCGCAGAACTGGAAAATGGGCCAGGCCCATGGTCTAACCCTCCAACTCCTCCTATGCAGGGTATTGCTGTAAAATCTGTTCTACTGGTGAGGAATCTGCAGTTATAAGTATCCATCAGAAAAGAAATTACTTACCAGAGGTAACAATCATTTTTTTTTTTTTTTACTTTGTTTATTGAAGAATTTTGGTCAATATACAGACAAACAGTTGCAAAACAATAAAAATAAAATAAACCATGGGGGAGACATAGCATACATAACACGAATCACATGTCAGGGACATATCTGGACATATACAAGTACTTGGTCACATGAAATATACTGATACCGTACACACCACAGATGAGTTAAGAGCAATCAAAAAGCAAAGCAAGATATTATACATTTGTTGTTGCCATTTGCACTTAAATGGGGACGACAGGGCTAGAGAAAAACAGTAGGGCACAATTATGGATGGGTAGGAAGAGTTGAGGTAGTAGTTAATTTGCATATGGAGGAGCAGGTGCTAACACGATTTAAGGAGCAGCATCGTCCACAGAGGGATGGAGAAGTGTGGAGAAGCGTGGCTCAATGGTTAGAGAGGCAGACCCTGATGCAGAGGTCTGGCCCGGGACCCGGGTTCAATTCCCGCCTCGGCGGCTCTTGGACGCAATTTCCCCGGACCTGATAATTCTTGCCTCTGTGCCTAGTCTAATCATGGTTCCCACTCTGTGACTCTGGGCAATAGCTTGCTTAATCTCCACAACGTCCCCAGCAGCGCTTGGATGCCTGGCTTCACCTTGGGGGTGCCCAGGAGTGGACATTTCACACGAAAGCCAGGAAAGGTTCCACAGCGGTTGAATACAGCGCTACGAGACCTCTGGGTAGAAGGCGCTATATAAATAAAAACACATTTACATTTATGTTCTAACAAATATATCTGCAGCGGGCACCTGATGTCTCGGGGCGGGAGCAGCATGGGAGGAGTTCAGCATACGTGTTGAGTTGGTTTTGCCAAAGTATCAAATCCGATAGCCAGTCCTTAAATTTGGGCACCCGTCCTCTGCCCCAACGACAGGCTATGCACCTCTTTGCAAGCAGCAGGTAGAAGGACACAAAGCGCCGATGTTTAGCAGGTAGTTGCTCAGTGTAGCCTAGAAGAGTTAACAATGGAGATCTCGGGAGAGATATAGAAGCCATGGAGTCAAGGGCCGTGAGGACATCATCTCAGTAAGCGTGTATCAGAGCAGTCCCAGGCAAGGTGCAGGAAGTCAGCATGTTCTATTTTACATCTAGCACATCTGTGTGTGTCACATAAGCCGAATCTATGAAGTGTCATTGAGGTATAATAGCTGCGATGTAGAAACCTAGAGTGTATGATGCAAAGTCTGCTATTGGCTGATATCTGTCCAGTCTGTCCGCAGCAGTACAGCCACTGCGCATCTGTGAAGTCTTGGCCCAACTCCGTCGACCACTTGGCGCGCGCCGGACATACGGGATATTCAATGTCACTATAGAGGCCATGATAGAGTGTGGACACTAAGTGGGAAGCAGTGGGTGCGCGCAGGACATTATGCAGCTAGGCGAATGTAGCGGGCTTGAATGGGTGTGTGTCAAAGCAAGCCTGTATACCATGGAGGAGGCGAGCATACAGGAATGTTTCCATAGTGGATGTTGGGGGGTCAGGACATAGTTGCTGGAGAGAGCGGATCTTGCCGTTACTATAAAGGTCTCCCTAACATCGAAGGTTTGGTTTGCGTGCTGTCTTCTTGAAAATCCCCTCCTGGAGGAGTGTTAGTTCAGGATGGTAAGTAAGGGTAAGAAGAGGGGAGTATAAACTAGGTGCATGCATTTGTTTCAATATACGGTACTAGGCCGAGTTTGTGCAATCCACAGAGGATGGGGCACTGTGGCGGGATTTAGTGGGGACCAAAATGACTCCATCTAGGGGGAGGGGGACTGCAAGCCAATGTTCCGTGGTAACATGAGCTGTGTATCGAGGTGGATGGAACCAGAAATGGGCATAATGGGCCTGTGCACAAAGGTAATAGAGCTCGAAGTTTGGAACGTCAAATCCCCCGAGAGAGTATGGCCGCATCATCACGTTCCACTGCATACGAGGTTGCTTCCCACCCCATACAAGGCGAATCAATTACGACCGGAGAGTGGCGAAGAAGTGTCGTAGGGAATGTTTAGAAAAAGGTATAAAAATTTTGGGCGGATTACCATTTTCATAAGGGAGATGCCCCCAGCCATGGTCAAGGGGAGGGCAATCCATCGGGTGATGCAACCTGTGACATGCTCCATTGCACGTCCGTAATTGGTGCGCATCAATTCATCCCTGTCTGAGGTTTCTCGGATCCCTAGATATTTAACCTCGTCAGCACACCACTTGAGTGGGTAGTCAGTCGTAAATGAAGTGACCGAGTTGGTCAAGGGGAATATTTGCGATTTGGACCAGTTTGTGTATCCTGGATAAGCCACCGAATCTGACAAATTCACGTATTAGTGTATTTGAGGTTATGTTGGGGATCTTTAATATAGAGGGTCACGTCATCTGCGTAGAGGGAGATTAGTATCGGGCGAAGGAAACAGTGCAGGCCCATGTGGTTGTGATGTTGCCGGACTCTCGCTGCAAGGGACTCCATAATCAGGGCGAAGAGGAGAGGGGAGAGTGGACACCCCTGACGCGTACCACGGGAGAGGGGGATGGAAGGTGTGGTGTGTCCATTAATCAAAACTCTCGCAGTGGGAGAGGTATACAAAAGCCTTATCCAGGTGACGAATCCAACGGGGAGGCCCATGCACTGTAATACAGTAAAGAGGTAGTCCCACTCCACTGAATCAAAAGTCTTTGAGGCATCGAGAAACACAGCTACCAATTGTAATTGTGGGTCTACGGCTTGCAAAATGGAAAACAGGGTCCCGAGGTTGTGGGATGTGGCTCTCCCTGGTATAAACCCGGCCTGGTCGAGGAGGACTAGTTTTTCCATTAGTAGACTGAGCCGGTTGGCCAATAATTTAGCCAATATTTTCGCATCCGTGTTTATTAGTGAGAGAGGCGTGTAGGACTTGCAGCAATCTGCAGGTTTGCCAGGTTTTAATAAAGACGTGATGAGCGCCTCCCTCATGGTGCCAGGAAGGGTGAGTGTCTCATGGACCTCAAGAAAGACTTCCTTCAGCGCTGGGACCAGCTTATCCATGTACATTTTGTAAAAGTCAATAGGTAGCCCATCCGAGCCGGGCGCCTTCCCAGATGCCATTTGCATAATGGCTTCGCGATACTCGTCTTCTTCAAACGGGGCCGCTAGGAACTCTTGTTGGGAATCTCCCAGCCAACCCAGGGTTATGTCACAAAAATAAGAAGGGAATTCAGGGGGGGTTGTGCGGTGTGAGCCGTAAAGTTCTGAGTAATATGCAGTAAAGACTTTGAGAATGTCTAAACTGTCTCTGTAACGTGCGCCACTATCGTCCACCACGTCCAAGGTGTGGTTTGAGAAGCAAGGCATTCTTATAGTGCTAGCAAGTGCCCGACCCGGTCTCTCACCCTCGCCGTAGCGGTGGGCAGTATAATATTTACCTCTGAATTTCACCTCTCGGTTCGCAGTGTCGGTGTACTCCGTTAAAAGTTCGCGGAGAGCAGCACGCTTATCTCCGGAGCTAGTAGCCCACATATCCACCTCAAGCCGTTTAATTTCGAGTTCAAGGCGTTTCAAATCCCTCCTAAGGTCGCGGAGCACTCCAAAACTTTTGGACATACAGACACCTCCAATTGTAACTTTAAAGGCTTCCCATAGCAAGCCAACGCTGTCAACAGAGCCCTTGTTCCTGAAAAAGAAGTCTTCTATCTCCTCCCCCAATTCAGTTTGGAATACAGTGTCAATGAGAGATTCTGGGGCAAGCCGCAACCAGTGGGGAACAGCCACAGTGTCAGGCGGTAGTATTTCGAGGCGCACTGTAGCGTGATGCTAGTAGGTGCGCGCCATATGAGTGGCCATTTGGATCCAAGGGAAAACACCCCGAGAGCACAACCAATAATTTAGTCTCGACCAGGCAGAATGCCTAGCCGTATAAAAAGTACCTTCCGTGATGGTTGGATGTATATGTCGCCAAGCATCGACAAGGCCGTTTTCCACGAGCAACTCTTGAGAGGACTACACGCGCTTTTGTGTAGTGATGCGGGAGGGGGTTAGAACGATCCATGGAAGGACAGAGAACCGTATTGAAGTCTCCGCCCCCATGTAACATGTGATGAACCTATCTTTAGTACCTGCCCCAAGAGCGTTGTGAAGTAGTCCGGATAATCTGTATTAGGGCCATAACTACAGATTAGTGTGACAGATTGTGTGGCTAAAGTGCCCCAGATTAAACAGCTACAGCCGGAAGAGTTGGTGTACGTCCCTCCCAGTTTGAACGGTGTGTTTTTCTTTATTAAAATAAGCGTGCCACGTGAGTATGAAGAGTAGGAAGAAAAGGCTCGCACAGAGGCCCAACGGTAGCCAAAACATGAAGGTCGCGCAGGGTCAAGGTGTGTCTCCTGGAGCATAGCAATTTGTATGTGGTGTCTGTCCAGATAAGATAATACCTGCCAGCTTTTGCGTGGGTCACGGAGACCCCTAACATTCCACGTGAGTAGATTAATGCAGGGAGGGACTACCTGTGTTGCAGGCGCGGGGAAAATGTCGTTTTACAATAATATTGCCGACACAATACATTAGAGGACATAAACGTGTAACGGCATAGTTGAGAGGCATTGTATCTCCAGTGTATACGTAAGTAGGGTAGCCAGCATCTGTCCCTGTCGGACTCTATGGATAAACATAACATAGGTGCATTGTCTCCAATAGGAATTAACAGTCCCAAACCCACCCCCACCAACATTGGCACCCCAATCGTGCCGGGATACTTCTTCCCACCCAATTCCCAAATTAGAAAAACAGGCCAGTCCTCTCTAACAGGACTAGGCTTCGCTAACAATACATGTATAATCCAATACAGTGTAGCAGGAATACTTTGCTTTGGGGGATTTCCCATGTATGGGGCACCAGATGGCAGTCCTCCCTTCCCGTCCCTAGCTTCCAAAGAGCTGTGACGCGGTCCCCAGGCTACAACCCATGCAGAGGAGGAAGCGGCCTAAGGGGGGGGAAGGGTGCTTGGCATAGTGTCAAGGTTCTACTCCATTGGAAACAACATAAGCCAGCAACAGGCGAGTAGAAAAAGGGGAGCAGTAAAAGGGAACACATTACAGGACACAATGAGCGTAGCCTATCTGGCACTTATCTGACTCTGAGTTCGATCTGGACCTGATGACAAGGTCATGGCAGCAAGTCAAAGGCATATGAGCCAATAAACGGCGCTGCGCCGCAGCCCGTAGGAGTAGGGTCTCGTAGTTCACCATCCCGTATTTGTGATCAACAGGAGGCTTCATTGTAGGCTGGACTAGTCGTTGGCCGAGGAGGATGGGCTGGAGCTGCGATCCGGATGGGGTGAGCACCGTGCAATGGTTTTCAGGAAGTCTTCCACTTGCTGCGGGCTGGTGCAGAATACATGCTTTCCATTACGCGTGATACGGAGCTTCGCTGGGTATAGAAGGGCATATTCCAATTGTGCTTTACGGAGCTTCTGTTTAACTCTGAGGAATTTCCGGCATGCCTCCAGGACCGCAAGCGTAAAGTCGGGGTAGATTGTGAAGGGGTTCCCCTCAAATTGCAGTGGCTTCAGTTCCCGGGCGTTCTGGAGTGCAACGTCGCGATCGCGGTAATTGAGGAGGTGCGCAATAATGGGCCGAGGGGGCGGCCTCTGGCCCAGGGAACGATGAGCGTGCTCCATCACCAGGTGCGGTGAGAATGATTCCGCACCAAAGGAGCTTTTGAGGAGATGCTCAAAATAGTCTTCCATCCGGCCGGTGTTCGTGCTCTCCGGTATGCCTAAAATATGGACATTGTTGCGGTGGCTCCTGGCTTCAATGTCCTCGTTCTTTGCTGCAATCACTTTCAGCAGTTTGTCCATCTGTGTGACCTGTGTTTGCATTCGGGTGGTGATGTCTTCAGTCTCGGAGATGCGGCGCTCTGCCTCCTTTAACTGTTCGTCGTGTTTATCGACTTTTTGCACAAGGAAGTCCAAGCGGTTATTCATGGTGTCCATTTTCCCCGATAGGTCTGATAGACTGTGCTGCATAGGAAGGAGAATGGATTTAACGTAATCTCCAGCGGCTTGCAGCAGAGATTGTGTCTGTTCCATGGTGGTAGGTGCAGGGTCTGCAGAATTTGATCTTGTCGCTGCCTTTTTTTGTGCGCCAAATGTGAGACGGGGTTGGCGAGCATCAGACTTACCCATTGCGTCCCAATGCCCGAGACAGGCCCCTCTGTAGCAGGAGAAAGTAAATGCCGCGCGTTTTGAATTCACAGCAGGAGAGGAATGCTTGTGGTGCTGTAGTGATGCAGGAGAGGTTCTAAGCGATATGGCGTCAGCAGATTGCACAGTGGGGGAAGGGGGAGAGCCGCACAGCAGGCCCAGCACAGAACGTAATGGTCGAGGAGCACGCGGAGCCAGCCGCACCAGGTTGTAGGTGCCTAAACCAGGACCCAGTCAATTTATATACAGCTGAAGGCAGTGTGTGTAGAGAGATGACGAAGCATGGAACATTCCGGGCACACAGCACTGATCGGCCTGGAAGGCCAAGGACAAAACCCCTCCGCATCACTCAGCAGCTCCCACACCAGCGCAGCCGCTCAATAGAACAATGGAGCGGTGCAGCCGAAGCGAGAAGCAGTCCCAAGACAGTTCCAGTAAGCAGCTCATGGGAGTCTAAGGAGGCACTTCAAGTAGGTATGAGACCAGCAGGTGCAGCGGTGTACTGCAAGAGAGTGAACATCAGGGGCATCACACAGCTGGGGGGCGCAACCAACATTCAAAGGCCCTCCGCTGGAAAATCACAAGGTGTTGCCCTGCGTCGGGTTCGGGCCCGCACTGCGTCACCGCGGCTCTTCACACGGGCAGGTCGAGTTGCGGGAGGGATGGCAGTGCACCCGCGGGAGGTTGGCCGGGTCCAAACGCCGCCAACGGGCCCCACAAAGTCCTCGCATACGCCCTAGGCAAGGACGAACACAGCGATGCGGCGGTGCTTCAAAGTCCGCAGCCCCGCCTAGTCACACTGTAAAGCGTAGCTCTCGATTAAATAGAATTCCGTTGAGAGGCAAGTTAGTAGAAATGAACCTTTGAAGTTTATTAGAATAAGTAAAGTAGCAAGATACAGGAGCACGTCCGCATCCAAGGAAGACCAACAGCTCAATGACCGTATGATATCAGTTAACAATAAATGCACAATACACATCTCGAGCGATGCACTTTTGAAGAGAAACATTCTCTTCAAAAGTGCGCGCCACAGAACATATGTACATCATTAAAGAAACAACATAAAAGAAATACTAACACTTACTGATACTCTACACACACGCGGTCAGGTTTCTTGCGGCCCAGACCGCAAGCTGCAGGATGGAGGATAATGGCCGCGGGGGCCAGCAGCAAAGTCCAGCATCCCTGGCAAGGTCCCACGGATCCCAAGCAAAGGTGAGGAGGCAGCTGGGGGGGGGGGGGGGGAGGGGGGGGGGTAGAGGTAGAGGTAGAGGAGATGGTGTTGACCAGCACCGGGTGTTAATGTCGTGGACGAGTAGGGGCCTGTTGTATCTGTATCTTTAATTCCTTGATTCTATTACACTCACTGTATTCCCTTAATGACATACCCTTTGTTCCATGTTCTATGTTTGAGTGCTGCTGTCGTGCCATTCTTATCTGTTACCTGGACACGACAGCATCGCTCATCTTTAGCTTGTTCTTGTGGGTTATTTTACTTTATTGATTTAATCTAAATAAATCATATATCAGAATTCCTGCCTTCATATGTTGTTATTCCAAAATACAACATAAATATGGCGACGATGGATTGGGATCAAATGAAGATATCTGGATTTGGAAAATAACATTTGGCAGTTTGAATTTCTTTTGACTTAACCCACCGAGAATATTCACAGGCTCAAAGGAACAATAACCGGGACTTTCATCACAGCTACTACATACTTATGATGAGATATATTTGCCAATTTGTAATGTATCGCTTGATGAGAAAGACTGTGTACTTTTAAATTTACCTGGTGTTCCATGAACTCCGTTAAAAGTCTTGCGCGAGTGAAGGTGAGCGAGAGAGCAGAACGAAGACCACGTCATCGGAGCTGAGCGCGAGAAGGAGAGCGAGCTAAGCGCGAGAAGGAGAGCGAGTGAGCAGTTGACAGAACACGTCATTGAGAGACCAGCGCGAGTTAAGAAGCGCGAGAAAGGTCAAAACACCGCGATTGCGTGTGAGATAACACGCTGTCATCGCGCATCGCGCAAGGTCAATTAACGTGACCTCACGCAGCGGCCATTTTATAAAATAAGTAAACTGAGGAAAACTTTGCCGGTTTGTGACACCTGGTAACGAGCAGTTTCTGTGTGGAAAACATTAAAAGTAAAAGGATCGATACCGGTAAAATTACTCTATTTTAAAATCGGAACTGTTTATTTATAAATTGAAGTTGAAACTTGAAAATTAAAATAAGAGTCACTTATAACTTACTAACTTTAAAAAAAAAAAAAAAAAAAAAAGGTTAAATAACAGCTATAAGGCGAATTTTGAGAATGGCTTATCAGATTCAACCTTATCAAATTAATCCTTTTCTTCAAAATGCTGGAAAACCGCCTGTCAGGTGGGAACAGTGGCATAAATCTTTTGAAAGCTATCTTATTGCAATAGATGGAAAAGATTATTCAAAGGAAAGAAAAAAGGCTGTTTTATATGGACTCTTGGGTGATGCAGGAAGAGAAATCTTTGACAACATGCCTGAGAGTGAACCACCACCTGGACAGTTCATTCCTTTGGATGAATACCATGAGGCTGTAAAAAGATTGGAAAAAAGATTTCATGAACAGCCTAATATAATGGTAGAGAGGCATGGTTTTAATAAGAGAAAACAATTGCAAGATGAGAGTATTGAAGACTATCTTTCAAGTTTGCGTATTTTAGCTTCTAAGTGTGATTTTGGAGACATGCTTGATACTTATTTGAGGGATCAATTGGTTTTTCATTGTTTTTCAAACAAAGTTCAAGAACGTCTTCTAGCCTGCAGAAACCCTACCTTAAATGAAGTCATCGACATCGCAATTGGAATTGAAAGGTCTTCTGTTTCAACTAAAGTAATTTCTGGAACAAACAATGCGGAACCTGTTTGTTCAATAACAAATAAGAGTAAAATACAAGACTTTAAAAAAGAAAAAGGTTCCATTTCAGTGAAAAAGAATTTAGTTTATCGTTGTGGTTCTAAAAATCACATCGGTAATAATCCTATTTGTCCTGCACATGGAAAGAAATGTGCAAAATGTAAAAAAAATTGGACATCTAGAGACTGCATGTAAAACTATTTTTAAAAATAGGAATGTTTCACATACCAGTGTTAATGCTTTAGATGACATGGAAGAAGAAATTAGTAACCTGGTAATTAATGTAAATTTAGTAGAATCTGAGATTACTTTCAAAGCACCTTTAGGCGAAGCATTTATTCATGGTGTAAAATTGGAAGTAATGGCAGATTCAGGTTCGCCAATAACCATTTTAGATGAATTGACTTATGCAAATTATCCTTTTCCAAGTAAACTGACTGTTGCAGATATAAATCCAAAAGCAATTGGTGGAAAATTTCTCAAAATGCTAGGATACTTTACTGGTTTAGTTGAACTGCTGGGAAGGGAAATTACGACAAAAGTTTATGTAGTTGAAAAAGGGAAAGATATTATTGGTTGGCGTGATTTAGGTAAGATGGGCATCATGCTAAAGCCTGGTAGTGACACTCCTATTATTCTTGGTGATATTCCTATAGCTTCTTTAGAAATCTGTAAAGAGAAAGTATTTTCAAATGACCTTGATTCTATTCTTTCTAAATACAAAGAAGTATTTGAGGACAGAATTGGTTGTGTGAAGGGTGTAGAGCATGACATTAAGCTTAAAGATAATGCCATACCTGTTATACATAAGGTCAGAAATGTACCTTTGAGTGTACGATCAGAGTTAAAAGAGCATTTGGATAGTCTATGTAAAGATGGAATAATTAAACCTACAGATTCATCTGAGTGGGTTTCGGCTGTCGTATTAGCCAAACGGAAAAATGGTAAGTTGCGCATGTGTGCAGATTTGCGCTCTCTGAATAAAAACATTTTGGTGGATTGCCATCCTTTGCCATTGATCCAAGAAATGCTTATAGCAATTGGAGATTCTACTCATTTTTCTTTAATAGACTTAAAGTCAGCCTACCATCAGGTTGTTTTGTCAGAGAGGTCACAAGATCTTACTACTTTTGTTACTCCCTTTGGTGCCTTCAAATATACGAGACTCCCTTTTGGATTAGCTTCTGCAGCAAGCGTATTTCAGAAGCTAATGGACTCGTTGTTTAGAGACATCAAAGGAGTACAAGCATTTCAGGATGACATACTCATTTTTGGAAAAGGAGTTGAGGATCATAATAATACTCTTGATAAAGTTTTAAACATCTTGAGTAAAAGAGGGATGACTGTATCTAAAGAGAAGTGCAGTTTCTTAGTTCAAGAATTAGAATATTTAGGGCACTCAATAACTAAAGAGGGCATTAAACCTAAACAGAACCTGATTGATTCCATTATGCTTGCACCTGCTCCAATTGATAAAGACTCCCTTAGATCCTTTTTAGGACTGAGCGAGTACTATGCACGTTTTGTGCATGGTTATGCATTTGTAGTGGAACCTCTCAGGTGTTTAACGAGAAAGAATGAAAAGTATGATTGGTCTTTAATCCATGATGAAGCATTCAACAAAGTCAAGGATATGATTAAGAATGCACCAGCTTTGAAACCATTTTCATGTGGTGTTAAGTGTGTTGTCACCGTAGATGCAAGTTGCATAGGTCTTGGTGGAGTTCTTACACAGTTTGTAAATGGAAAAGAAAATACCATTGCCTTTATTTCGAGAACCTTAACCACAGCTGAATCCAATTACAGTACCATAGAGCGTGAAGCTTTAGCTTGCTCATGGGCGGTCGAAAAGTTCAGGTGCTATTTATGGGGAACTCGTTTTGATCTTGTTACAGATCACAAACCTCTCATTTATTTGATGAATGGAAATGGTACAGGTCAAGCAACTTCAAGACTTGTTAGAATTATTTCCAAATTACAAGAGTATAATTTTGATGTTAAACACATCTCTGGAGGAGCAAATTTTAGGGCAGACTGTTTGTCCAGAATTCCTCTTGAGAATCAGATTGAATCTTCTGATGTCCTTGACGATGAGTGTGTCGTTGTTTCAGCCATTGATGCATGTGAAAATTCTTTAGGATGTTTCACCGAACAAGATTGGTTAGATGGTTATAAGAAAGATCAAATTTTGAATAAAATCAAAGAGTACATTAGAAAGGGATGGCCTCCAGTTAGAAGTCTTGATAAAGATCTTGTGCCTTTTCAACAAATATCCTCTGAGTTGAGTTTGGAAAATCAGTTCATCACAAGATGTAGACTTTTTATTCCTCCCTCTATTTTGAGAAAGGGTCTCGTTGAGAGAGCTCATTCTGGGCATCCTGGAATGTCCGGCACCAAGAAAATTTTAAGAATTTTATTGGTGGCCCAGTATGGATTCTTTTGTTGATAATTTTATTAACCAATGTCCTGAATGTCTCCTATCCGACAAGCATTGGAAAAGTAAAAAAAATTATACATCTACAGATTTGTTGCCTGAACAAGCATGGGAAAAATTAGCAATTTATTTTTCTGGGCCTTATAATATTTTGTCGGAAGATATGAGATATTTAATTGTCTTAACTGACTATTATTCAAAATGGATTTCATATGATTTTGTTAAATTTCCCTCTACGGACACTGTTATTGATTTTCTAGAGAAGATTTTTAACGTAGAAGGTTTTCCTAGGAAATTAGTATCTGATAATGGCACACATTTTGTATCTAAAAATATGATCGATTTTTTGAATAAACATGATATAAAGCATATTAAAAGTCCTTTGTATTTTCCAGCTGCTAATGGACTCGTTGAAAGAGCCAATAAATTTTTCAAAGAAGGCATTCAAACAGCTTTATCATCTGGAATGGATGTTAAAAAACACATAAAGGACAAAGTATGGAGTTATCTAAATACTCCGCATTCTATCACTGGTTTTACCCCTTTTTTCTTGTTAAAAGGTAGGGATGCAAATGATAACATCAAGCCCCTTTTTGATAAAAAATCATCTTCTCTGAATAAGTTAAATCTTTCAAGTGCCAATTCAGTTGATGAGTGTGTCAGGCAAAATTTTGAGAAAAGATATAAGTTAAAGAATACAATTTCCCTGAAAAACTGTGTTTTTAAAACTGGTGATTGGGTAATCATTAAAAAACCAAAAAAAGTTGTCAAAGGGGAATCTAAGTTTACTTTGCCTCAACAGGTTATTAGATCATCTAATTCATCTGTAATGATTAAGAATAAAGGGTGGTGGAATAAAAGTGCGGTTATCAAACTTGAACCTTATCAAAAAGACATTATCTTAAAAAAACTTGAAAAAAGAAATCATTCAAGCAATTCTTCATTTTTATGTTGTGAAGACTTCATTGATTTGGTGCAGTCTTCTCTTCCTTTGGATTTTGATGGTAAAAAATCATCTCATGTTGGTGAAACTAATTCTCAATCCTGTTTTGGTGAAGAAGTGGGTGAGAGTAATCTGCCAGATGTAGAAACAGATGCTGATTCTGTTAATAAGGAGGTTGAAACAGCTGTAGATTCTGATGCAAATTCTGTAACTGAGGAGGTTGAAACTGGTCAAAATTCTTTATCTAATTCTGACTCCAATTTGACCTCAGTGAAGAGAAACATTGTTATTCCTTCCAAATTTAAAGATTATTATTTGTATTGAAATTTATTCAGTTTATTGTTAATTGTTTAATTTTACTTTTGTCTTTTTCTTTTTCTTTATGGAAAGGAGATGTTGTATCTGTATCTTTAATTCCTTGATTCTATTACACTCACTGTATTCCCTTAATGACATACCCTTTGTTCCATGTTCTATGTTTGAGTGCTGCTGTCGTGCCATTCTTATCTGTTACCTGGACACGACAGCATCGCTCATCTTTAGCTTGTTCTTGTGGGTTATTTTACTTTATTGATTTAATCTAAATAAATCATATATCAGAATTCCTGCCTTCATATGTTGTTATTCCAAAATACAACAGGGCCCCCGCAGTCCTACCTCAGATGATGTGGCTCCTTACTGGAGTTGGGTGTCCGCACCGCTGATTCCTAGCCCCACAAGCGGTCGGATCTCCGCAGATACTTTCGCAAGGCTCCGGGCCGCAGTAGAGAGCAGCAGGAGGGCAGTGCGCCTCAGGCAGACCAAGTCTCCGGAAAGGGCCTAGCGAGGCCCGACACCACGTGTGCAGCTGCAGGTTCAAGCAGCTGCAGTCCCCGGGTCGGCTTCCACCAGGTCCGGCCAAATAAGCCCGCGTGGCAGTTCCCCCCCCCCCCCCCCCCCCCCCGGCAGCTGGATCCACAGAGGTGCTGAAGTGGCAATATTTTTACTGCCAAGAGCAGAGCTCCACAAAGAGCTGTAGCACAAAAGTTAACAACTATCTAGGGTAGAAATCAGGTTAATTGCCGGATATTGATGCCAAGCTGCCAGCGCCTCACAGGTGTGGGGTCATCTTGGATGTGCGCCACCTAGCGCCCCCTCAGAGGTAACAATCTTTGATACTCTTGTCTACCTGCAGATTCCTCACCAACCGCCTGCCTCCCCTTTTGATGGACAGGTTATAGGGAAAGTTAAGATTCCTTGTTACAATGTTTTGGTACTGCAATTCTTCATGGAGTTCAATCTATCCTCAGGCCTTGGATAAAAATGAAAACTGATGTGCATACGCTGGGCGTGTGCTTCATATCACTTCCAGCAACAACCAGGTCCTCCAGTGCCCTCTTCCGGTGAAAGTGGCACTTTGACATTTTCCGGATCCAGTCTGACACCTGGGATTTGTTCTACAGGTGAGGAAGCCACAGGTAGATAGAGTATCCATTAGAAAGATAGTTACCTCTGGTAAATAACCTTTTCATCAGGTGTTTCACATTTTCTATGTCCATCTTTTAGGAGACTTTTAAGCCTGTGGGTACTGGGATGTGCTGGGGATCTCTTTCTGCATAGATCGTAGATTTGCTGACCTTCTGAGAACAGTGGATGTGGTCCTGCACACCTCACCCTCGCAATGGAAAGGGAGTTGGGCGCGTGGGGTGTCTTTCCCTCCATGGTAGAACATTTTGGATAGTTTGAGGCTGTCATGATACCAGGGCTTGGCAGTTTTATTGCTCTACCTGTTAGGACTACCTTTGGTTTTGTTTCTTTATGGCCCTGTTGAAATCCAAGATAGTACACTTCCCTTTACAGATTGTCAAGGAATATTTTTCCTGTTTGGTAGATATAGAAAGGCTGAACTTACAATGATGAGTGCTGTGCATATGCTTTAAGGAGTATATGTGGATTTTCTCCTGGCTTCTTCAAAGCACTCTTCTACTACTTGGTTCCATATTGAGTGTTTGTTCCTGTTGTCTTATTAAGGACCTACCTTTTCTACCCTTTGGTAGTTACTGGTCTGCTTCCTGCCTACTAGATCTGTGCTGCTGTCATCTACAACTTCTGGTTGGTATTTTTCTTGTTTTTCCTTGCATTTGTCTTTTTTTGTCTGAGTGGCAGCTTCTTGAGGGGACAGTGTAGCTGTGTGTTTACCTCCAAGATCATCACGCTTTCTTCTAGTTTAGTTACCCTTATGTCCTCCACCTGAGACCCCTTTATTGGTATCTACATTCTCAGCAGAACCAATTGTACAGATGCATAAGAGATTATTTTTTTTCTTTTGACTCCGTAAACTGTTGATTCGGTCTATGAAAAGTTGGATAAATTCTATTCAGTCAACCTTGACATCAGGTGACTAGTGACAGATGCACCTAGGCAGTTCCAGATAGCTCACCTGACAACCTGGCATTAAGTATGTTGCTAATGCATCTGAGATCTATTTTCATATGGCCATCATGCTTGTTCTCTGTGTTTTCCTTTTGCATCTGCAGGATACTCAGTTGCAGATTGTCAACTGCTCAGATTTGTGGAAGAAAATACAATTGCAGACTTTCTACGAAGGATATTGTCAACAAATCACAACTAAATGTTAAATAAAGAACTAGTGGTTCATCTGTTTCACATTTGGTGAAAGCCAGAGATCTACCTGTTCATTACCAGTCAAAAAACAAAGTGCGGAATCTTCACTTCCTAGAACAGAGGAAAGTGCTTAGAAAATGCTTTGTCTCACCTATTTATTTACCCACAGAGGGATTCTGCTTTTCTGTCCTCGCCTTTCATTCGCAGCGCAGTTCAAAAGATTCAGGTCCACAAGGTTCATGTCTTTCTGATCAGCATGGTTTGGGTCTGAAGGCCATGGTGCTCTGACTAGCTTACAATTGCAAGCCCCCGAACTACCTTCCAACACAGGGGAATCTATCATCACAGGGAGGTGATAGCCTGTACAACCCTCAGTCCTCAGTGTCTAAAGTAGTTTAGTACATCAGATTGTCGGGTTTCATATAATTGATCAATCATTTGATTCAGTTCTGGCACACATAGTTCTTCTGATCCAATAATCTGTGATGTATCATAAAGAGAAAGGTGTAAATATTGATGCCATCAGATCGACGTCTATTTTTCACCTGTCCAAGGTTATTTGTTCTCTTTGTAGCTAGGGTTTTGAAAGGGTTGCATAACCACTTTCCTCGTACACCCTTACACATTTCATTATGGGGCCTTAACATGGGTCTTACGAGTATGATTGCACCTCCATTTGAACCATTGCATTACTATTATCTGAATTTTTATTAAGGAAGTTAGCATGTCTACTCATGATCACATGGCTTAGAATGTTGTAGCATTGTCAACCTCTCCTTCTTTCGCTACCTTTTTAAGACCGTGTAGTTCTCAACATGTCTTGAGAATTTCACATTAATTAGGTTATTCTCTTTCTGTCACTTCCTCAGATGGCCAAAGATGAGAAGATGCTGCCTAGGTTTTTTTTCAAATACCTTTGAGCCGTTCTATATTTGACTCAGTCTTATGGGGTTGGTAACCTCTTTCTTGGTTTTGAAGGCAATAAAATATGTAGACCGATCAAGAATTAAACAATTTCCAGGCGGATATCTGACTATTAAACACTGTTATGAAACTCCTCCAGAAAGTTTCAGAGTGCAATCTAGTAGGGGTTTAGCAGCAACATCTACTTTAAGAGGTGTACAGGTACTGAAGGTCTGCTAGGTAACTACTTATTGCTCTGTACATTTTTACCAACCATTATTGTTTAGACTTGGCTGATAGGGATCAAGTCCAATTCGGTAGTGCATTTCTCAAATCTTTTAGGTTCTGTATTGTGATTCATGCAAGGAATCTACAGAGCCATCATCCATCAAAAGAACATTTTAATTAAGTAACATTATTTTTGATGTGTAATTCAGCTCTTGTAGATTCCTTCCCAACTTGCCTCTTAAAGATGAATTCACATATTTGTATTATGTCTCTGTCCTCTGGGATGTATGACGTTACAACTCATACTTTTACAACGCATGCCATTACAACGAATTTTTTACAACGCAAAAACTTTTACAACGCATGTATTTACAACGCATGTACCTTTACAACGCATACCATTACAACGTAAGTATTGGTAAGTATATATTATTTTTTTTTAATTTAAAATAATTGAAAATAATATAATTTAATTTAATTTAATTTAATTTTATTTTATTTAATTGATTTAATTTAAATTTAATTTTATTTTTACCTTATACCCCTGTACCCCAAAAACCCAAAACTGACCCTGAACCCTAAAAATACCCCTTTACCCAAAAACCCAAAACTGACCCTGAACCCTAAAAATACCCCTGTACCCCAAAAACCCCAAACTGACCCTGAACCCTAAAAATACCCCTTTACCCAAAAACCCCAAACTGACCCTGAACCCTAAAAATACCCCTTTACCCAAAAACTGAAAACTGACCCTGAACCCTAAAAATACCCCTTTACCCAAAAACTGAAAACTGACCCTGAACCCTAAAAATACCCCTTTACCCCAAAACTGAAAACTGACCCTGAACCCTAAAAATACCCCTTTACCCAAAAACTGAAAACTGACCCTGAACCCTAAAAATACCCCTTTACCCAAAAACTGAAAACTGACCCTGAACCCTAAAAATACCCATTTACCCAAAAACTGAAAACTGACCCTGAACCCTAAAAATACCCCTTTACCCAAAAACTGACCCTGAACCCTAAAAATACCCCTTTACCCAAAAACTGAAAACTGACCCTGAACCCTAAAAATACCCCTTTACCCAAAAACTGAAAACTGACCCTGAACCCTAAAAATGCCCCTTTACCCAAAAACTGAAAACTGACCCTGAACCCTAAAAATACCCCTTTACCCAAAAACTGAAAACTGACCCTGAATCCTAAAAATGCCCCATTACCCAAAAACTGAAAACTGACCCTGAACCCTAAAAATACCCCTTAAAAAACCCAAACATATAAAATTTAAAATATAATTATATACTTACCAATACTTACGTTGTAATGGTATGCGTTGTAAAGGTACCTGCGTTGTAAAAACATGCGTTGTAAATACATGCTTTGTAATGGTTTTTGCGTTGTAAAAGTTTCGTTGTAATGGTAGTGCGTTGTAAAAGTTGCGTTGTAATGGTTGTTTCCCGTCCTCTGCGTCTATATCCCAGACATATTGTAGTGTTTCTGACTTTGCATCTTGTCTCACGGTGCTGCACTTACTAGCTATTGAAAGAATTCCAGTTCCTGCCTGAGATCAGGTTTCTGTAAGAAACGAGCGCTGTTATCCATTAGAAAGAACCTTAGAAAAGGTAAGTAGCTTGTTATTCAGTGTTCTTCTTACTCAGTGTTGTTTTTAAGCATATTAAAAATGTGCAAACAGAGGCCCAATACAGGGATACCAAATCTAATACAGGGATGGGCACAGGAGTTTGGTGTAGAAATACAGAGACTGTCACTTCCATGAAACACTGTTTCACGAAATTACCTGTATAGAGGTTGTCTTCTATCAGGATTAATGAGTTTAGAGAACTAGGCAAGGACTGCTCCCATTTAAGGCTGAATAGGCGTAGTGAATTGCATCACAGACGCAAACTTGGTTATTAGCTGAACTAATTTGCATAGTGCCGGTTGTCACCTCTAGGACTGGATGGGTTTGTCGGATTAGCATAAGTCAGTGCCTGTCTGCTCAAGATCTGGATGCCTTCGGAAAACCGAGCCGATACACTCAGATACATAGCTTGTCGGTTCCAGGGCTGAATCCTCTACACTAACTGTGGACATGATTCAAGCAATCAACTTTACTGTTGACTCTCGTTGATATGCACCCTTAGACCCTGCAAAGTCCAGAATGCATACGGATCATTTTTACATTATCTGTTGATTTTAAAAGCATGAATTTAATTACTACTGCCAATTCTCTAGTATACTGAAGTTGTTTTATAAATGTTGTGTTTATCAACTGGCCCTCCTTCAATTCTTTTGGGCTTACTCATTTAGATTCTTGCTTTCTAGAGTCATACTCCTTCTCTTCTTACAGGGACGTGAAAGCTGGCAACATCCTGCTGACAGAGCCCGGCCTGGTAAAGCTGGGCGATTTTGGATCTGCCTCCATCGTAGCACCTGCCAACTCCTTCGTTGGGACACCATATTGGTGAGGAACCGGCATTTCTGCTTCTCTTCTGTTAGTGGCTGTCTTCTTCCCTTTCATCTAAACAAATACAGATGGAAAGGCTGGATGGAAATGCTACATCTCGGGTGCACTTCATTTTTACTTGCCTCTTTTCTCGTTTTGTCTCCTCACAGGATGGCCCCTGAAGTGATCCTTGCCATGGATGAAGGCCAGTATGACGGGAAAGTAGATGTTTGGTCTCTGGGAATCACCTGCATTGAATTAGGTATTGTCTTCACCACATATTGTAATCCATCTTTATGCATTGTCGAATTAGATTTGTGATGAAGGCGGTTGTCTTTTTAAGTGATCTTAGCCATTCAAGGTACCTTTTGTGGTGGAACTAGCTTGTAAGGATTATTTGAAATCAAGTGTTGGTTTTTAGTCTTTGGCATACTGGTTTGTTTTTATCAAAAGCATTGCTTGACTCCTATGAGGTCATTTACGTGGGGCACAATAGTGAAGGTTTAACAGCATAAGTTGATGCTACAAAATTGGTACAAGTGGTGGAGTTTGTTGTTAGAGTATACTGAGCTGTAGATTTAACTGAAAGACCTCCTCATAATGACTCATTCGAGTCGAGGCTACGATTGTTTAAAATCAAGAGCACTGGTTGCACATTTTGACAGTGGTGTTGTTTTGATGACATAGGATAGGATAAACGAAGGATCTCAAACAGTGCTATCCTTAATAGGGCTTTTATGAAAAGGCATGACTTATAACTTTACTCAGAAAAGTAGAATTTCAGACAACAGTATAAAACTAGGATGGAAATATATAGACTTCTAGTGATTTTTTTTATTGAATCAACAGAAGTAATGAGAGAAAGTCAGAAGGGAAAAGATTGAGTTAAACTTGCGTGGTATCTTGGTTTCTTCACCATGAACTCTCCTGTTGCATATTTTTGCAGAGCACAGTTAAAACAATCCTTAGATCACATGCTTGATTTATGAATCAAGAGTTGATCGAGTGATTGGGACTGAAAACGCTGACACTGTTGTGGACAGAGTGATATAAGGGGAGAGTGGGCTTATACAGTAGTTTAAGGATGCTTGTTGTTCACAGACCATTCATATACAGAAATGGATGCAATTACTGTGGTTTGACCCTTTTCAAATACATATTAAATTTGCCCCCACATCAGTATAATAGTACTGACCAAGTCTAACAATTACACCAGCAAATATAGTAGGTCCTTTCTTACTAAGTATCAATCTAGAATCTGTTTGCCTATTTAAGTTCAATAGCCTAGGTTTGAGCTGGTAGTACATCTAAACCATAAACAAACACTCCAGCTGTGTTTAGAGTATTCAGGAGTAGCAAAACAACCCTGTCCTGGTGTGCCAATTTAATGAAGGTTTGAGGAGGGTCTAATTTTAGATGATTGACCAGAACTCCTTTCTGATAGATATATTTTTCCACCCACTGTCTTGTGTAGATTTCTTTCGATTTCTGTTTGCTGTGAATTCCATTGTATTTTGTTTGTGTTTTAAGTGTTTTGAAAATTGTAAAATTCAATAATTACCAATGCTAATATTTCTGTGTGCTGAAAAGAAATCCTAGGGATGTGGTTTATCCAAATCTTAAACAGATATTTACCTTTATAGTGCTTGATTTGGGCAACAGCATTGCATGAGATGTATGTGCAGGGTGGCATAAACATCCTTTTAGGAGAAAGTACAGAGTCAGTAAGGGTTTTTCTGAAGGTAGGCTGGACAAGGAATGCATCACTGTGAATAAATAGTTGGCTGCAACTCCAAAACTATTTAACCTTTTAATAGCCTGAAAGCTGTCTCAGGAGAATTTGGTGGATCACTCACTTAAGGGAAACAAAGGGCACAGACACGTTGTGTTTAGCTCCAGCCTAATCCAAAAATAAATCCCATAGTGATCTCCTGGTAAAATTAAACATCCTGGTTGTCTCTGAGAGCTAGTCCTCAGCGTTACGTCAAATCTAAAATGGGAAAATCAAAAAATAAGCACATATGGAGATGGATGAAAACTACTCGCAGCTTAGGACATTTTTCTTAAATACTTATACCATTTTAGGATTATCATAGGGAGTGACATAGATTTTATCAACAATACAGAAATGAAACATTGATTCAGTCTAGCCAGAGTTTGACTTTGCAGCTAGCTAGTTAAAAAACAAATGTCAGCATCATGTATCATGTGTATAAACCTGTTGAGCTAGCTTATTGGGTCTCTCGGATGTAGTGTTTTATTAGAAAGCAGTTATTCAATACCTTCGCTTTTCAACATGCTATGGGACCTAATCAAACAAGCATTTACAATGCAACGGTTTCGCCTTTGCAAAAGTTAGAGCTATTGGCATTGTAAATGACAACATTTTTATTCATGTGTTGGTTTTGAAAACAGATAAATAAATGGCATTGTCATATACAATGTCAATAGCTTAATCTCTCGCAAATGCCACACACACACACACACACACACCCCCACAGAACGCCAGGCGAAACCTAAAAAACATTCCTAATTGTGTGCATGCTTGCTTACCTCTACCGGGCATGTTGCAAGTTTGGAAACAAACGTTCACAAAAACAACAACTCTATGCCTCATCATATCAATCACTTAGGCAGTTTTGTGTATCAACTTTGATTAGTCCCGGACAGACTTGTCAAAAGGTCCCCCACGACAGTCTTGTCAAAAGGTCCCCCAAATTGCTTCAAGCCTCTTCCCTTGCTCACATCATCTCTTGAACAAACAAGGGAGACTACCAGTAAGAAGAACATCTTGTTATCCCAATAACGATAAAGAAACAGCCCCATGAACAGATATAAACCAGGAACGTCCTGAAATACTGCAGAGCGCAGCCTTTCACACATCCTTCTCTTTCTCTGTAATCTGCCTAACTCTGATGCAGCCAACTTCAGTTATGAAGGCATGTCAAATCCTATGAAGTCCTAATACTCAGGAATGTCACAAGTTGGGTTATGGAGGTAAAGACTAGTTTTACTAGGCGGCCCAATTCTGGGGTGGGGTTGCAGGATACCTCGGAGGAGCTGTGCCAAGGCAATCAGGAGTTTCAACTTACCCTGGGTGCAGAGAATGTGGCTGGTCATATTGAATTTGTACACATGACAAGCTATAGGTCGCAGTAAGGAGGGCTCAGCTTAACTGAATGACCTACTTACACAACCACCTGGTGAATTTTAGAGCTCTGGCAGTGTACCTTGGTATTAATGGTTGTGGTATATAGGGCTGCTGTTAATTTTCAGTAGCCTTAACGACAGTGTGTATCTGGTCTAAGACCATTTCTTCTGTATTAATCATGGTGGTTTTGTTGCCTATGCAAAACTGCCAACTTCTCAGTTTTGGGGACAAAAAAGTTCTCTGGCTGCTCCCAATGAGTTGGGCCTTATGTTTCCAAAACAATAGGGTTCTGGCTTGCCGCTGATGTTTGGAGCACTCATCTTTCTAAACAGTACATAATTAGGAGGCTGACAGAGCCTTCTGTTGGAATTACCATAGAGTTCTAGTCTTGCTCATAAAGGTTAAGGTCTTAAGTGTTTTTGAATGTAGGGTGGTAGCGGGGAGTGCATGGTGCCCTATAGAAAGGCTGTAAAGTTGAACAACAAAGATGACATTTAAGGCTGCAGTGACATGCTACCTTTGTGTGGACAAAGGCTCAGAAGACATGGTGTATGTAAAACGTTGAATGGGGATGGTGTGAGAATGTGATGCATGTAACATTGGGGCATGTGTGCTGGCTGAAGCCTGGCAGTTAATTACAGGTGGAGGGGGGGAGCCTTGATAGAGCCAATAGACTGTGGCTATTAACAAGGGACTATTAGAATAAACACGGTATTTTCTACTTAATAGCCTCATGACTCTTCAATACGAAAGACTCCCCCTTGCAGCTACAAAAGAGCCATTGTATCATAATTGGGGCCGGGCATGGTAAACCAATGGCTAAAAGGATTAACAACTGCAGGGGAATATCCGTCCGAACTGGTACAAAAAAAAATATATGAACGCAGTGAACAGAAAAGTACAGTATTGATATCAGCAAACAAACAATTTGAGCAGCTGCAGCGTTTACCTCCTTCGTGTAAAGAGATAATTCCAAAGACGTTGTCTAGCCTACACTTCAGTTTCCCCACACCACTGACAGCGTGAATGAAGAGGCGTTGACATAGGGGGCGGGGTTAGGGAGGGGCGAGAAGGAGGGAGGAAGGATGGGAGGCGTGCAGGAACAGGACCTCGCCACGTTTTTGGAACAAGCCTCAAAGAACCAGTGACAATCCTGCCCACACCCACCTCCGTGTTGTAACAAGTCTCACCGTCACGCACGCGAAAGAACAAAACACACTGCTACGATAAAACAGCCAGATAAACGACTCCAGAGCGTCGCATATCCCAACAAGAACCAACTGTTCTGTCAACGTAATAGCAATGAGTACCGCTCGATCCAATAAGAAGAAACATGCACCACACCAGCCTCAGTAAGAGACAACAGCATTTAATGGCAGCTCTCCTCAAACAAGCCAGGTCTACTTGGAGCGCGTTCCTTACCTCCCGCCAGACTTAAAACCAGAGTTCCTCTGCTTTTACCCGCGACTTAACCGGCTTCAATAAGTGAAGGCAACAAGTCAGGTCCCGGGCCGCGCTGTGATTGGCTGACGTCACGGGGGTGTCCCGGCCGGCAGCCAATCACAGCGCGGCCCGGGAATGACGTCACGGGGGTGTCCCGGGCCGGCAGCCAATCGCAGCGCGGCCCGGGACAAAGGGGCGGGGCTTAAAAAAAGCACCAGAAACGCCCCCGAATCGCGTTTTCGTGAGAAAGCGCGATTGACAGCCTCTGTCTCCCAATGGCTAGTCTCCATTTATGGAGCTAGCCAATTGGAAACAGAGGCTGTCCTAACCTCACTACTAAAAACAAAAGATTTCGACTGGGAGGGGCTTCGCCCCTCGCCAAAAGTCGAAACCTAAAAATCTCGATCCCTAAGAGTTTGCTTTATAGCTTTGAAGATAGTCCTCCTTCCCTAGTTATCTTAAATGTTTGTACTCTACCTTACAGACCCTTCACATAACCGTAGTGGTGTCCCAGTATATGCTAGTACCACTTTGTACTTGGGCAGGAATTGCCGGAGTTATGTTCTCTGGGCAGCAAACATCAGTGGTTTAAGCCTAAAACCGGATAAAAAAATGTTTTGTTTTGCATGGTTATACTTTTTGTTCCAGTTTCAACCAAAAAGCTTAATCCTGAGTATCAAATCTCTGAACATTTCCTACCAATGTCAGCATGGTTTTGACGGGAGTATGCCTAACCTATAGCTGTTTTGTGACATCCAGTGTATTTATTCTTTGTATGGTCGTGTAACCATTATTTGCCAGAATTCATTTTTATTGTTTTGTATTGATTATCTCGCCTCTCCCAAATAATTTGTAAAATGTAATCACACATATCTAAGTTTGGTGCCCACGTGCATGCATGCATGTAGAGAACTGGGCTTTTGTAGCAATTACCCCCATCCCCGCAAACACAAGATAAAGTCTAATTGTGCTACAATTGGCTATGGACTTTAGCACCCTTATAAGTCCCTATGCAATGGTATTTCAGGCACCTATGGCAGGGGTACTAATGAGGGTCCCTAAGGGCTGCAGCATGTCTTATGCCACCCTAAGGGACCCACATACAAATTCCACACACACTGCCAGTGCAGACAACATAACATGGTGCAACACATGAGTGAAAATACAACAAGACACTCCTGTGTCATGCCAAAGTCACTGTATCTAATATATGTAGGTTACTACTACAGCAGGCCTTTTGAGCAGGGTGCATTATATTTTATATGAGGATATATCTGCATTAGCAGATATGCCCTGTGATGTCTAGTTCTGTTACTAGATATTGCTTGTGAGCAGGGAAGCCATCTTAAGGCCTGTACGGGGCACTGGTCAAAGCGGGTCCCTCAGTTACATAATAGCTTCACTGAAACATATGGTGTTTGCAATAACACATCTCGTATTACTGAACCCACATTGATTACAGTGATGGATTTGTTAATATATACGCCCAGAGGGAACCTTAGAGATACCCCCTGAAACCTTCCAGCCGTCTAGTGTGCTAGCTAGCTAGCTGGCTGGCTGGCTCAGTCTGGCCTGCTGCCGCATACTAGTTTCTGACCCCAAGGGGATGGGGGCTTCAAAGAGCCTACCGTCTTTTAGTATGCAAGTCTGGCTTCTCTCACAAGAGAGGATGCTGACCCCTCTGTCCTGAAACCATCTGGCCCCAGGGAAGATTAGCTATGCAAGAAGCGTGTTGCACTTCCAGATTGGGCACACCTCTAGGGTGACCCAGTCTGATGTGAACACAACTTTTGAACTCCTACCCTATTGTGTGGTGGAATTAGGAATTCTGGGACAGGGTGATGCTCATTTCCCACAAGTAGTGGTCATCTAGGGGTTGTTGTGGCCCCAGGCGTAAATTTCCCATTGGTTACTACCCTCACTGCCCTTAATGCCTCTAAATTGAGTATTTAGGGGATCCCCCTAATATTAGGAGTTCAGATATCAACGGATCAAGAGAAGGACTGGACAAAGAAGAGTCCTGTCATGAGAACCGAGGATCAACTACAAACTTGGCATCAACCCTCCTAGCTTGACTGCTGCTCCCAACAATCGTGGAAGAAGCAGACTTTTCCTACCACTGTGCAGTTTTCAAGGATCCCGGAGATCTGCCAGTGCTTTGCTAAATGCCTGAAGAAACTCCATTGAAGTAGAGGAGCTACTCCCCTGCATCCACCAAGTTGCCGCTCCCCAGCCAGTCTGACGTAGCATCTTCCCTGGAAGAGGACCCTGTGCTCCTGAAAATCAGATCTTCCTCTCCCTCGAGTGGAAGGACACCTGGACCAACTGGCGCTAAACAAGACCAATACCTGGGCCCCGGACCCCTTGCAGCAGCCAAGGTTTGTTGTGCCCAGATACCAACACCAAAGAAGACCGAACTGCACATCAAGGGACTTCAGGGACAGTGTGACCGACTTAGTGAGTGGGCCAGCTGTCCTGGTTGCCCCTCTTCTGCAAAACAAAAACCGAGACATTAGTCTATGACCACTGACTACTCAAAGCACCTATGCACCGGAGCCTGAGTCCAATGGATGTGACTGTGCCAATGGAGTCCCCAGACACCCAAGAGCAAAGCCCACACATAGGTGTTTCCAGACTGGACTTCCAGTCGCCATCTTCAGCCTCTTTTCAGCAGGCCCCCTCCAACCGCGAGAGACTCCTGCACCGGAATCTGACCCCAAAAGACACCACTGCACCTGAGCCCCACAGTCTGAGGAGAAGTGGACCATGGGTGTCCCTGAGGATTTTAAGGTTCCAGCCCTCCTGTGAGTTCCCCCAGACGGGTGCCCCTGTCCCTGCTTGCAGCCTATTTTTAACTAAACTGTTCTCCCATTGAAGTGAATAGGACACCCAATGCCATAACACACCTCTGCACCCAGACGCCCAAGATCCTCGCGACATGACCTGTTGCTGTTGCCCTGGACCCCGCTCCATACTCACCTTAAGCGCAGAAGAACCATCCTGTAAGTCTTTGACAAGTATCCAAATACAATTCCTCCATAGGACAAAATCGCCGATTCAGAAAATGCACAGTGTATATTTCTGAAAAATGTAAAAATTCATAAGTCAAAGTACTTACCAGATTTCGATGATCTAGGTATCTAAATGTATATAAAATTACGTATTGTTTTTATAAATTGGTGTCAGATTTCTTTGTGTCGTGTGTCTCATTTACTGCGTGTGTGTGTGTGCGTGCGCGTGCGTGCGTGTGTGTGTGCGTGTGTGTGTGTGCGTGTGTGTGTGTCGTGTGTGTGTGGTGTGTGTGTGGTGTGTGTGGTGTGTGTGTGGTGTGTGTGTTGTGTGTGTGTGTGTGTGTGTGTGTGTGTGTGTGCGCGCGCGAGAGAGAGATATAGATGCTTAGCACTACCCTCTGATATGCCTCACTGCTCGCCCACACCACCACGAAAAAGAGATTTGAGGTGTCATTTGTGCCTCTGTAATTTCTTTGGTGTCTGCCTGGACTCTCTAAACATTGTACCTCATTTCTTTGCACTAAATAGAGAGACCGCTTCCTACTTTGCAGTATTATGATCTTAGCCTTTGGCATATAAAGCCTTAATAGAAGTTTCTTATCTGTTGTGAAGGAAAGTTTCAATTAAGGACATGCTTTCTTCCATTTATTTTCTCAGCAGCCAACCTGAAGAACATAATTTACAGTATCACAGGACTACATCTCCCATGAGTCATGTAAGAAACTTAACACGTGTTCCCTTCATCGTCAGAAGGTGCGATCTGCCATATTCATCATGAAGAATATCAGGACTTTAGGGGGGGGGGGGGTCCAGCCTCCAGCTGAAGTTGGGCGTTGAGTGCCCAGTCTTAAGGCAAAAGGTCCACAGTGCACTTCGCTTAGACCCCCTTGTGACATCAGATCTTTCAACACTGAGGCATCCAATTTCCATGTGCTGAAATCCTTTAGGTATCTGGAATTCCAATCTGCGATGCAGTTTAGCTTCTCCGTGAGATACTCTGCTGTGATTGCCCTCGTTTTCCAGTAAATATGCCAGAAATCCTAGGTCAATTCTGCCAATACTCCCGACCTCGTGCTGACAAGTGGTTTATGTATCAGGCTGCCAATATATTTCCTGTTTAGAGCAGAATCTCACAAGAGGCTTTATCTTTCGTGAGACGCTTCACTGTGAAGGAGCCTGCCAGAAGTTCTGTACAGTTGATAAATAAATGGCTTTCTTGGGTGGACCCCTGACCTCCAGTGTTTGTCTCCCCATCGATCTCCCCAGCCCACTCTGCTTACGAGGTCCGGCGCAGAACCAAAAATGGCCCTGCCATTCCATGCCTCAGTATACTCTGGTCACCATTGCAGCTCCTCTTTACCGTCTGAGAGTGGGTGATCTCCGCGGTATAAGTTAGAACTTTGCCTAAATAAACTGCATTTGATCGTTGAAAGGTGTAGTATTGGAGTAACCCATGAAAACTCTCCTGAATTGATGATGCTTACAGCCCCACTATCCTGGCCAAGTATCTCAGTGTGATTGTCTCCTTGTTCAATGACTTCCACAGTTCTTTGCGAATGATAGCAATCTTTCTCTGTGGCAGTCGCAATGTCTGCTGGACTGAATCTATGAGGAACCCTAGAAAACTAATGGCCCCTCTGAATTTGTAGAAAACGTATGTTGAGAGCAATTATGGGAGGTGAAGTAGCTGTCTTTTTAGATCTAGCCTTGCCTTCCAGTTGTTTTATAACCAAACTTCTCTTAGGAGGTGGACCGCCTCCATCCTGAAATGGTGATACTCAGCCATTCCTTTAAACCCCCATAGATGATTACTGGCTTGACCCCTGATCCTTTTTTCCGAACCAAAATAGGTTGAAGAGGAAACCTCGGGAATTAAAAGAAGTTTGAATGATCGCCCCTTTGTCTAACATAGCCTGTACCTCTTGATATATTAGTTAAGATTCTTCTTCTGAAAAGAAGCGTGGGCTGAGTTTCTGCATCTGTACTGGAGTCCCGTAAAACTCTGTATAAAAACCTGCCACTGTCTGTAGCACCCAAGCATCTCTAGTGATCTCCCTTCATTTGGGAAGAAGCTTTGCCAACCTGCTGCTCACCTTTGAAAGGGAAAAAGGATACTCTTTACTTAATGATCTGCCCACTGTATTGGAGATGAAACGAATCCTTCCTTCATTACCTGGCTTCTGCCAGCACATCTGGTGGGGAACATGGCAACATATTTTGGTGATCATGCCACTAGTACTGTTTCCATCCTCAGTACTTATGAGAGGCTGAAATTTGTGTTTGCAATGGAGTGCCCCCTGCCGGCCCCACCAAAAATCTTTAGGCCAAAGACTTTCATAATGGATTGCTGCACCTTTTCGAGCGAGGAATAAGTGATAACAAACGTGCTTATCTCCTTAATGAAGGGGTCCCCAAAGAGGCCCCCATCTGCCACTGCACCACCCTAAATAATAGCCAGTTTCCCTAGTTTGGGATCTATTTTAATTAGGGGAGAACTGCATCTCTCGATAGAGAAGATATACCTGGTGTTGCCTAAAAAACATATGGCATGCCGTGCACATTCCGACAGTATATCGGGAGGAATCCATTTACCAGTGTCCTTAGCCTCTTTTGTCTTGTCTAGGATGTTGGACATGGGGCCTAACTTGTCTGGGAATTTGTCTAGGGTTTCTTGCCATGAACAAATAATGCCATTCTTCGGGTCTTTGATCAATTTTGTCACAAAAGTGGCCTTTTCCCAACAATGTTTGGGCTACCTTCCCATCTAAAATCAGCCATGTATTAGGAACGAGTGGTGCTGTCAAATTCCTAGCGCTCCAACACTAGTCTGTGTAGCCGCTGCAGACACAAGCAGTGGTGATGTTGTGTGTTTCCTACATGGCCCATTGTAGTTTTGCCCTTGTTAGCCTAACTGCACATGGAAGCTTCATTTTCCTTTTCACTTTTTATTTAATAAACACCCTTGCTTTTGTGCCACATTGTACTTTCACACAGGATCTGCATAGGTTTTTGTGATCTGTTGTTTTCCTGGGATTTAGTCTGAACAGCACCGACTAGTTCAAGCAACATTGTCCCTTGTTGTTCTTTCTGGCAAGGCACTAGCATGTTTCTGTACATATGTCCTATCATATATATGAAGCAAACAAAAGGAGATAATGGACAGAGCGCTTAAACTTTTCAGACACTCACCCCGGGTCACAGATCCGGGTTGAACCCATTGTTGTTTATCTGCCTTCGCCACCACAGTTCAGACCCAGCTGTGTTTGCTATCATATAGCTGAGCACATGGGCCAGGGAGACGCATATTGAATGAGAATTCTGAGACAAGAGCACTGTTTCTGCTGAGACGAAGAGTGTCCATCTGTGTATACTAAGGTACACGGTCTGCCAGTAATCCCAGAGATCTTTTATTTATAATCTTCTAGCTGTAGTAGCATATGAGAGGCGTTCGGTCACTCGGCACGTATACTGCATTTCAGAGCACAATAGTTTAAATATTTCAAACTTCTTTTGTGTCTCCTAGTTATCTTATTGTGGACAAGTACGAGTGAGAGTAAAAGAGTGTCCTGTTTCCACAAACCCTGACAGGGCCGAGTGTGTTGTGTTCTGGAGTTCCAAGTCACTTGTTTTTCTGGTAAGATCAGGAAGTGTAAGTGAGACACTATAGCTTGTTGGACTCTGACTCATAGATACTGAGGTGGTATGGTGACTCAGTCTCTACTTACTGATGTTCTATGGTTTCAAGCATAGTTCTGTTCCAGAGCAGAATCCCTGCAACAGTGAAATATGGTGAGGGAAGCCCTGGGAGTGCATATAAGGCTCTGAGCCGTGGGTTCCTCCGGGTGGATGCGAAAGCGGCCGGCATTAGGCCGGTGCGGCTTGCTCCCACGGGAAACCGGCATACTCGCTCGACGCTCCTTCGTCAGCCTTAGACCTTTTTTTCTGCCGTCAACTGGGTTTCCAGACTGAATTTTACTAGCCATTACTAGCTATCTATAGCCATCAATGGGTGCATATTTGGTGCTCTCCATGTGGTTGACACAGAAGTGTGGATCGCTGACTGGTCCTGTCATGGCTGTCGTCTAAGGACAAATTTGTGCCCACTTCCCATTATTTGAGCTTATGCTTATAGCTAAGAGAGAGGCTTGGATCCTCTTGTCATATGACCTCATCGATTGTCCCTACTCCAGTAAGCACAGTGGTCTCCTCTTCCCGTTTGGTGATATAACATCCTGCCCCATCCTTCCTTTAGTCGTTATCCCGGAGGTGGAGGCTTCCGATCTATTTTGGATTAGGTAGAATGAGTAGGTGGCCAGCAGCACCCACGGGCAGGAAAAAGAAGAGAACAAAGGAGGTGTAGTGTGTCGCAGGCGTTGGACGAGTTGCCTGGAGGTCGAGGTGCTGCTAGTGGTGTTCTACGGTAATAATAGATTTTGTAGGCCTCCTGAAAGTAGCCCTTCAAGAGCGAGTCTTTTTGGATAGTGGACTATTGCTTCAAGTTATGACCCCCAAGAAGCTTCGCTATGGAACGCTGGTCTTCACAAGTAAAAAGACCAAAGCAGTCCCCTGAGAAATAAGACCTTGCAAGCGAATGCCCTGAAAGATTTCAACACAATCTCTACCTTTTTTACCAAAAGGGAAGTGGGCTTGAATACAGTGACATAGAGGGACACCTAGAATAATTCACAAAGTTGTTGGTAGAGGCCAAATCGTCCACCAGGCCTAATAAATCCTTAGTGGATAATAATTAAAAGGAGCATTCCGTTTAGCTAATCTCGCCAATTGGGAAATTAGCTTTTCCTTTTTAAGACTATATGCTCCCCGATATTGATGTTGCTATTGCTTCTAATATGGCTCGATTGCTTAGTGCATCCTCTGGCCCTTTGTCATCTCTGCTCCCTGTGGAAAATATGATCCATACGCCCTCTGGCCCCCTCCTAATTTGCAGCTTTCTAGGAGTATTCCCAGTGAAAATTCTTAAACTAACTTAAGGATGTCCAACTCTCCAGATTTATGCATGAGTCACATTTTTTGTAACCCCCATGGTTGTAAGGATTTATTGTCCGAATTACTTGGTAGCTTAGAAAGAGTCCTGTCTTCGATCTTGGCACTAATAGAAACATCGGTGAACAATTCTGATCATATCATGGCCTCGCTTTTATCTTTAACAAAGTTTATGATTTTGGACAAAAGGGCCTTAGCAGGAAAGGCATATCTCTTTCAGGCAAAGTGAGTGATTTGGCGAATAAAGGTCAGTCTGAGCTTGATCTTCTCAGCCCTTCTCTAAGTGAGTCTCGTAGAGTGGATGTTTTCCCCATACATTATTGTAAGGATTTAACCAGACAGGCTGGCCTGCACTAGTGTAGGTTAAAAGACAAAGAAAGCCAAGACTTATTTGAGATTGATCATTCTTACTCTATGAAGAAGTTCTTTGGCAAGGGATGGTCCAACGCTGCACTCTATTTCTCCCTCCTCAAATTAGAGAAATGGAAATAATCTCTTCCTTATATTTCGAAATAAGGAGGCCCCTTTAATAGTGCTATCCACAGAGGAGAAAAAGTAGGATATGAATAACAAAAAGTACAAAGGTCCGCAAGGAGAACAAAGCTTAGCAGAGTCAACAAATTATCAAGAAAGTTCCGTTTTGTTGTGAACTTTGTTCTGAATTTAGCCTTAAATTCCATACTGTCTATAAATATTGAAACAGCGGATAGAGTCTTTAAGGATAGAACAAGATTAATTCCATCCTCTCCATTTTCTGAGCCTTCCTTGGAGTTGCAGCTAAACCCTCAAGCCGAAAATGTTCAGAACTTATCTGTCATTTGTCCTGCAATGAAGACTCCCCCCTCTCATATTTTATTTTGAATCCTTTTGCCGAAATTTTACTTCCAGAGTGGGGGATAATGTGTTTTATCCTACTGTGAGGGGGGTATTGGGGATGTTCTGTTTTGGAATATGTTGTCTGTGTCTTTGACTTTAGAATTACAGACCATTTTTGATCAGGAGATTTAACTGAATAGATCCTTCTTACTCGGTTGTTTTTCATATATCTCAACCTTAATTTGGTGCAGAGTAACGATCTTATTTTGGCACAAATTTTCTATCGTGGAAAGAGTGGTGAGGCTAGAGTCCCTTTTAATTCCAAAGTGATATCTAATTTAGTGATCCTGAATAGCGAGAAGTTGAGTTACCGTGGTATTGATGTTCTACCATGACAGGAGGAGAAGAATGTTAAAATCTCCATACACAACTTCCACAGCCACGGTAATTATCTTGCAGACTCGCCCCTTGCATGCTCTCTCCCTGCTTGAGAGGGAAAGCAAATTGTGGGTCTCTTTTGGAAAATGAGGTAAGAGTCTTTCACTGGTCCCTGGGATAGTGGAACATTAGGACCAGTTAAAGAAATAGGCTGGGTGTCTGGTGTTAATTGTTATTTCCCTAGGGGGCTAAAATGTAAAAACCTCTCCTAGTAATGGTCTCAAATTATACTGTCCGTTAACAATAAAATACAGCGCCTGAAAGTATTGGAAGTTGATATAGTATTTATTTAAGAAACGTGGATGGTAAATACTTGGTCAACTGAATGCTATTTTGTGCTAAGCTGTCCAGCAGTTTCCAGTAAAGAGGTGGCATGCAAAAGGAGGTATAGCTTTGCTTCTTAACTCTAACATAAGTTGGGTGTATAAGTTTTTTTGCACATTTTGAATTTGATTCAGGCAGTAAAAATAAGCTCTAAAAGGAAGCAATAAAATATACACTGCCTGCAATCCACCTAACTCTTATACTCGTTTAAGGATATGTTTGACTTTATTTCCTCTATCATGATCAGAGAAGCCTGTACTTGTATTATGCTTGTAGGCGATCTGAATGCTAAAGTTTTTAACCATACCATAAGGCTCTTCGGAAAATACATTTAAGAGGAAGCGCTAAAGTCCCTCAGCATTTTTTCTATTGTCAGCAGAGTGGATAAGAGGATTAGTGTTAGTAGATGGCTTAAAGAATGTCGAACTCCTAATTGTAAATGGGAGACTAGAAAATGATACCACGCAAAGACTGCTCATAATTCCGTCTCTGGTGGTTCGATTATTGATTATGTAATTGCCTCATTTGATATTTTTAACAGATTATCACGCATTGAAGTTCTAGACAATGCCTATAGTGATCACAAGCTACTTTCCTCTGTGATCATGGTATGCGTATTGAAGGTAGGATCTTGTTCCCCGACAGCACCAACGCCTCTCTAGTATGCACATGACGGAATCTCCCCCTCCTTCATCACATTCCGCCTCCCCAGCCTTTCGCCCCGCGTCCCTCCCCCCCCTCCATCGTCCCCCCCATCGCCTTCTTAATAGATGTGCCCTGTAAAATCTATTTAATCCTGCTCCCCTGCCTCAGTCTTTGCCTCTCGATCCCCCCTCAGTTTTTCTCCCCTAATTGGGGTATTTTCTCCCCTCTCCCCTGCGGTCACATGACCTATGTTCTCAATCTCCTTCTTCCCACAAATGGTTCCTAGCTCCCCCCAAAGTGTCCCCCCCCGTTCTCACGCTGCATCAGTTTATTAGCGACCCCATGCCCCCAATCCGTGTATCCACAGATTATTGTATACATCCTATTGGCATGACTACACTGTTGTACCACCTCTAATAGCAAATGATGTATTGTGGCAGCTTTCCATTGACATAAAAGTTAATCAAAATAATTTGAAAAAAGAAGGTAGGATCTTGTAAACTGAGATTACTTGGTAGGGTTTTAAAAATCCAATGGCAGAATGTATTGGAATGTCAAAGCATCTGTAAAACTTAGAGTAACTGTCAACATTAGTAGGCGATCAGTTTTTTTTTTCTCCAGACCTGCTGCTAATGCATGAATGTTGTATAAGAAAAATCCCTGGTCTCTGCCTGTAAAACAAATAATTCCTCCCTTAGACAGACCATGCCCGCATCTGGTAATAGACCTAAACAGAAAAATAAATAAACTAGTGAGGGCACAATTCTTGTTTTTTCGGTAGAATAAAGTAAATTAATTAACCTCCTTAAGAGTAGAAAATGCAGGAAAAAACGTACCCTAGGAATAGAGAAGGAAGACCGCAAATGGGTTCAGTTAAAAGAGGCAGCTGCCTGTAAAGAGGCTACAAAGTACTGGGAATTGCTGACAGCTGTGGTTCTAGATCAAAGTCTGTTCCGGTTCTCATTAAAGAAGCTGTTTGGAGAACTTATCTGGAGGATCTTTATTCGGGAACCACTGGCTCTGTCTGGCTGCCTCCTTCCCCCACGGTAGCTCCTCCTTCTCCCTTAGTAGAATCTTAGCAAGATTGTGGGAATCATAAAGAGAATGAGATCTTCAGGAGCAATGGGGCCAAATAAAATTCCCATGACAGTCATTAAATAGGAGCCCTTAGTGTGGGCTTATGTATACCCCTTTTTGCTCATAGTTACCAGCATGGGGTTACTCCCCTACTCCCCCCAGATTTGGAGTTATTCCCGTACTCGAGCTACACGGAGAGCGACGTGTGGGACGAGACCGGCAGACTCACAAGCTCAAGATTTTAGGACAAAATAGGATCCCTCAGATGCATGGACTGCCTTATTGACTTCGCACAAGATACTGAATCCCTTTGTGGGTTGGAAATAGCACCACAAAAGAAAGGTCTTTATCAAAAAGGACATAGCCTTGATAAAGTCACGGGACGATTACCCTTCACATGTTTGCTGTTTGAAGCAAGACCAAAAGAATAAAGAAAGAAAATAAGAATTGAAATAACTTGTGTATAATTTGTGCTTACATCATGCACCAAACGAATTGTTGATACACCTATGACGTGTGCTGAGGATTTCTTTGTATTTTAATCCCCCTTCATAAAAAGGGACCTACGCTTCTCTCTGGTAACTTTCGACAGTTAGCACTATTAGATGTGGTAGGGAAAGTATTCCCTTGGAGTATTCTGGAGCACCTCACTTGAGTCGAAAATCCTCCCCATCGAACAAGCAGGCTTTTGGAAAAAACATTGCACATTAAACAGTATCTGTATGTTGACTTTAAGAGCTTAAAAGTACACCTTAATTTGAGGGGTTAATGTATATGTAGCATTCATAGATTTTTCAACAGCCTTCGACAGGGTACACTGCCCTTTACTTTGGGGGAAAACTAAAGAAGTTGGGTATCATTGACACCCTTATCTCAGTAATGATTGCCGTGCACTCCTCAACTTGGTGAATATTGTTACTAGGAGGAGATCAAGGTTTATACAGTGTAATTCCAACAAAAAATGGGTTGAAAGGAGGGTGTCTGTTGGCTCCACTGCTTTTCTCTCCATATGTCTCAGACCTCCATAGTTGTTTTGATGCTGAAAAGGGAGGCCGTCCTTTTCCCTGTCTCCTGTACACAGATGACATCGCAGTTTGGGATTTAACACCGAAAGTGCCTGAAAAATAGGTTGGGGTCTCTTCAGCAATGCACTGCTTCTCACTACTTGAAGAACAGTGTATTGGAGGGTAATATATTGATTCTAAAGAGCAGAAAGTTTGGGAAAAAAGTAACTATGCCTGAAGTAGTTGGTCTGAGAATGTGGAGGCCGTAAAAACATATCCTTATTTAGGGAAAGTCGTAACTAGTAAAGCCCATTTTGATTTTCGTTTTTCCAAGGCCGCCTCCAGTGCAAATGGGTTAAGTGCATTTTATTACACAGTGGGGCGAAGGCACTTTATGCAGTTACTATCAGTTTTTAAGGTGAAAGTCCCACTAACTTTGCTTTACGCTATAGAGTCTATTACTGTGACAAAGTGGGACTTTCGAGAGAAAACAAAAGGGCATATTTTTTGCAAACTATATCATTTTAATAATACATTTGTATCGACTCCAGGAATTAGGTTGGCATTTGGCCTGACAAGCTGTTTTGAGCAAAGATTAGCCAGTGTGATTTGGTGAGGCCATGTGTTGGAGAACAGTGAAAAGGATTCCATGAGGGACTTTATGAATTATGATATTTTTGGCTCGAACCTTGGCAAATATTCTTTTTCCTGTGACTTTGCTTTAGTGCTTTGTTATTTTGATTTTCAGGAGGTGGTCATGATCTCCCTTTCTGCCCTTGATCTCAGAATCCAGCTAAAAGGTGCAGGCACCATTTTCAGTTACCAAAGAGATCTTGCACACTGTATGATGAGAAGCATGGGGGTGATAACCTTATCTAGCCGCCTCAAGTTGGCCCAGAAATATATGGCATGGAATTTGGACAATGCGCTCACCGTATTATGACATTATTTCGTATGAATGTGCTTCCATTAAAAGGTCTAACAGCAAACTGGTCCTCTGAGAAAATTTGTAAAGATTGTAATTTGCTTGATCTGGGATTCAGGACCTTAACCATGTTTTTTCTATTTGTCCTGCACTATTGTCTATGCGATGCCGCCGTCTTTGTCCAATGTTTATGTGGAATAATAAGTCGATAGAGGCAGCACAAGAGCTCCTTTTCCATCCAAAGATTGAAGTTATTTTTCAATTATTTTTTAAAAGGTTTTATTAATTTATTCTAACTTGTTGCTCTGTCACTGCTAAGATGCGAGCTGGTGTTTCTCTGCTTATTATAGACTAATCTGCACATTTGGTTACTTAATGTTGGCTGCTATGTTAGGGGGAGATTGTCATCGGAACATTTTTTTGAAGAAACTAGTATATACATCTGCAATTCCTGCCTTCTTTGAATTGTTTTAGCCACACACTTTTAAATGTCTTAAAAGTTGTATGTACCTTTCGTAAGCTAGATTCAGGTCTGCTGCTACATCTAGGGGGGGATCTTCCTTAGCTGATTTTACAATGTAATTTGCACATAATTGTTCCAGCTTTGTTGTGTAGAGGATTTCTTTGGTTATTAATGTGGAGGAATTTGCCTTCAAGTTTCATATTCTTGTGTTCTGTTTCTATTCAGTCTATTTTTTTATGATCAGTTGGTATTGTATTTATGTTATTCATTGTATTTGTTTTAGATTTCTTGTGGTCCTCTTTTGAGTGCCAAAGCATGAATAATTTAATCAAATTGAATTGGGACCATCTTCCGGTTACTATGGTCTACTAGGATTGGGTTAATCTCACCAGTCATCGCTGTGACCAAGGTCCCCTGACTCAACGTAGTTATCACATGTTATTCCCTGTGGCAAGGTATCTTTTCCGGCTCTACTTCGCTGACCTTCTTAAGGGCCTGAGCCTGTCTCTTAAGAAAGGCCTTAACATCTCATGAGCATCTGATGGCAAGGGAGAGGATGGAATATCCGTGGTTTTGCCACTGATATTGGCCACCTCCAGGAGTTCAAAGGTCTTTTTTGGACGACAAAATTTTTCCACAGGGAGGAGGTTCATACTGCTTTGGGCAGCCAGCAACATAATTTGCCTGCACCCCATAGGTTCCAAGGCATTTGAGACAGCCATCTGTAGGGATGTGTCAATCCTATCTACAGACCCCTCATCCTGAGGGAAGAGATGCTGTTCGGCCTGTGAGGCCCTTTGGAATCCTGCCATACTGTTCAGGATCACATGGTCTTTACACTGGCAAATAAACTCTGATACAAGCATTTCGTGTCTATATTTGCTGTTGGAGGCCAATGCTAGGCAAAAGGCCTGGAAATGTAACGCTTGACTGTGAAAACTATGCTGGTGTGATATTTCGGGCAGGGACCCTGTTTTCTAAAAAGCAAACATGCCGACCCTAAACTATCCTTGACTTTGAGCCTGTGACGAAAGTGTATAGGAGAGCGCTACAATACGCTGCAAAGTTTTTAAAAAGACACGTTTTAAGGTGTTTCTTGAAGACTGAAATATCTGAAATGGCTCGTAGAGAGACCGGGAGTCTATTCCAAGCCTGTGCCCAAGGAAACCAAATGATCTGCCACCCATCCGGGCCAAGCGTACTTTGGGAGTATGGGCAAGGTCAGAGGAGGAGGATCTTGGAGACCGAGCCGGGATGTAGCTATTAGCTCATTTGCTAAGGTAGGCTGCTCCTTTTCCATGAAGGGCCTTAACAAAGACAACCAGGGCTTTAAATTTGATCCTTTCTTTCAATGGAGGGATTTAAGGAGGGGGGACATATGAGACCTTGGTTTCGGTTGGAGGATCGCCCTGGCTGCGGCGTTTTGTACTACTTGCAGGTGCTGTACAAGGCAGCTAGGAAGGCCAAAATACATGACATTCGCGTAGTCCAGTATTGACGTTGCTAAGGCCTGGATCACTATTTTCCTGGTCTCTGTTGTCAAGAGTGGAAGAATTTTTTTTAACATACTCAAGATGCCGAAGCAGATGCCAACCAGAGTTTGGACCCGAGACCTCATGGACCGGGCATTATCCAGAAAAACACTGAGATTTCTCACAGATGACTGCTCGGTGTGCAGTGGCGAGTATTGGTCAGGCCAACTTGCGTTCCAGTTACTGACTGCGGGTTGGCCAAAGAAGACAATCTTGGATTTATCCGAGTTGCATTTAAGCTGATACACCTCAAGCCACTGAAACACCTTTGAAAAACAGGCTCTGATATTAACATAATCGAAATCAGCTCTTTTTTCGCAGGTGAAAATCAGTTGCATGTCATCTGCGTAGGATATGATCTTTTCACCGCATGCTTCTGCTACGGATGCCAGAGGGGGATAACTACAGATTAAAAAGTCGGGCTAAGACTAGAGTCCTGAGGAACTCCAACCCTCATGGCGGGCATGGGGGCTGAAAAGTGGGGAAGCCATATGTCTTGGGCTCTGTCCTATAGGAAAGTATCCCACCAGTCCAATGCTGTCCCGCCGATTCCAAGATTTCTCAATCTGTCAATGAGTCTCTCTTGCGGGACAGTATCAAATGCTGCTGACAGATTGAGTAATATCAGGACAGCCCTTCCACACTGATCCTGTTTTCCTCTTATTTACTCAGTTACTTCCACTAGGGCAGTCTCAGTGCTAAAATTAGCCCTAAAACCAGATTGAGAGGGGTGCAACAGAGTCTGGCTTTCTGCATGGTTTGAAATTGCTTTATTTACATGTTTATCCAGAACTTTTGAGAGAGCCGGATGGAGAGATATCAGCCTATAGGCGGGATCATTATGGTCAGCCGAAGGTTTTTTAAAAGTGGAAGGATTTTGGCCTGATTCCAAATAAGTGTCAGTCTCCCAGCAGAGAGGGATTAATTCACTACCATATTTACTGTGGCATTAATCGTAGGGGCAATGGAAGCCAATAATTTTGCAGGGCAGGCATCACTTGGAGAGCCGGACCGAAGACATTTAAGATAAAGGAGCAAGTTGGCTAATAGTATTTTAGGGAACTATAATAACGTTGAGGATGACAGAGTAGTCAACCCTTTTGGACCAAGATTGCATAATCACTAGGTTCTCTTCAGTGATTTCCTCAAAAAATTGTTGAATTAAGACAATCTTGTGAAATGATAGAGCAACCTACTGAGTCCAGTTGGCTGAGTGAAGGTATTCTTGCCAAAGGGGAGGTGAAGGATTTCACTTTGTTAAAAATTACTTTTCCCTTATTTTGAGCCATGTCAATCTTCACCTGTAAATAATTCATTTTGGCCTCTTTTACCAAAAAGGTAATAGATTTCTGGGCAGTCTTATAGATTTTCCTATCATCCAGTTAATAATGTTTGTGCCATTTTCTTTCCAGACCCCTTTATGTCCTTTTATTTGCTATTGGTGGTCTTATACCAAGGAGCGGACGGGTGGGTCCTTCTTGAAGTTCGTGAGGACGGGGGACCGGCATTTTCCAAGTTGGACTTCAGCCAGCGTTCATGTGGTGGCGTCACGTTCTAGATTGCCAACCAGCATAGGAGTGGATGATTCCCAAGCCTCCCTCTACGAGGGAAGAGATATTTTATGGAAGGATCTGTATTTGTGTTCTGTCCTAATAGACCTGGGTGGGAATCCAGAGCCTAGGTTAAGGATCTTAAAGTTGATGCGAAGATGATCAGACCAAGTGATGGGGGTTGGAAGGTCTGTTTTTAGTTCTGTACTACAGAATATCTGGTCAAGAGTTTGGCCCGAATTATGGGTGGGAGCAGAGATGGACGGTGTCAAATTGCACACCGTCGTAATTTCAGTCGGGGAGATTATAGTGGGGTTATTAGGTTTATCCATATGTAAATTAAAATCACCCAGAAGGAGGAACTGGTCATATTTAATGGCGAGGGGAGTGATAACTTATTTCAGTGATGGCGAGAAGTTACCGAGAGATCCTGGGAGTCTATACGTTAATATCCCTGTTGGGGTATAGGAAACATCAGGAACCAAGACACTGCCCCCTCAGTCGGGTCTAAAGAGAGAGGGACACAGTCTAATCCTACTTTGAAAATGATGGCTATGCTGCCTCCCTTCCCATTCGGATGATCGTTCCTTATGATTTTATACCCCTCGGGGATGGCCGCAGCAATGGAGGGATTAGAGTAGTGGGATAGCCATGTTTCAGTAAGAAACAGGAGATGCGCTACTCATTTGCCAGCAGATCAAAAATGTGGGCTGCATGTTTGAGCCAGTGGAGTTTACGTAGGTGCTTGGTGATGTGTTCATGTCAAGAGATGCTGAGGACGAGTCTGGCTGCAGTGTTCTGTATTGTCTGGAGTTTGCGGAGCAGAGACTTGTTGATCCCTGCGTAGAGGGTATTCCTGAAGTCTAGTCTGCTGGTGCGTGGGTGACGATCTTCCTAGATTCAATTTGAAGGTCTTTCGGAGGATCCGGAGGGTGTTGAAGCAGGTGGAGGCGATGGCGTTGACCTGCCGTGTCATTGAGAGGGAGGAGTCTAGTATGATGAGGTTTCGGGCATAGTCCGTGGGAGTGCTACCGAGGGCGGTGGGCCACCATGAGTTGACCCAAGCAGAGGGGGAGGGTCCGAGGACTATGACCTCTGTCTTCTCTGAGTTGAGCTTCCGGTAGCTGTTGCTCATCCAGGATGCGACGTCTTTCATTCCCTTCCTGGAAGTTGAGTCAGGTGGTGATGAGGTCCTTTGTGAGGGAGAGGATGAGCTGGGTGTCGTCTGCATACAATACTATGTTGAGTCTGTGCTGTCTAACAATGGCTGCGATGGGGGCCATGTAGATGTTGAAGAGAGTGGGGCTGAGTGACATTCCTTGGGTACTCCGCAGTTGATTTTAGTGGGTTCCGAGAGGGAGGGTGGAAATCAGATTCTTTGGGTTCTGCCAGTAAGGAAGGATTGGAGTCAGTCCAGGGTCGTTCCATGTATGCCGGATTCCTGGAGCCTGGTGGTGAGTGTGCAGTGGGAGACGGTGTTGAAGGCTGCAGAGAGGTCGAGTGGGATCAGAGCTGCGATGTGTCCTTGGTCGAGGAGGGTGCGGATGTTGTCTGTGGTGGTGGTTAGGGCACTGTCAGTGCTGTGGTTGCTGCAGAATCCAGAATGAAGTTTTCTTCAATTAATTTCGTCAGTTGAGTGTTGACGGTCTTCTCTGTGACTTTTGCTGCGAAGGGGAGGAGGGAGATGGGTCTGTAGTTTTTTAGGTCCGTGGGATCTGCTGAGGGCTTCTTGAGCTAGGGGTCTAACTTCTGCGTGTTTTCAGTCTTTGTGGAAGATGCCGGTTTCGAAGGTGGGGATGGTGTGTTGTAGTTCAGGAGCGATGGCGGTACTGTGGAAAATGTGCAGGGGCTCCTGAGTGGATGCCTTTCATGGTTCATGCGGTGTCCTCGGTGGTAACTGGGATCAAGGAGGAGATGGTGGGCTGGCTGGCATTGCTGGAGGATGGAGTGGTTTGGGAGTCAGGTGTCTGGTTGTTGAAGTTGTCGTAGAGGCCCTTGCTCTTCAGGTGGAAGTAGGATCCGAGCTTGTTGCAGAGGTCCTGTGAGGGGGTGATGTCTGTAGTTTCGCTGGGGGGTTTGGTGAATTCCTGGATGTTGCTGAAGAGTTCCTTGGAGTTGCTGGCATTGGCGAGGATCTTGTTCTGGATGAAGGTCCTTTTGGTGGATTTGACGCGCTGGTGGCGTTCTTGTAGGTGGTGCGGTCTTCAGAGGATTTGCTGTTTCTCCAGTTCTTCTTGAGACGTCTGCAGGTGCGTCTGGATTCTTGGAGGTCGACAGTGAACCACGTGGCCTCCCTAGGACGTTGTCGGTGTTCCATAGGGGTGAGAGCTAGTATGCGCAGTTGGAAATAAATCTGTGTAGTTCCATGACTGCTAGGATGGTGTCGGCCAAGGTGGTGGGGGGTTTGCAGTTGAGGTTGGAGTTGAGCTGCTCTGCAGTAGTGGTCCGTCCATGGGGGTTGAGTGGTGTGGCTGAAGTGGATGTTGTTACCTCCTGCAAAGATGGGGTTGAGGGTGTGTCCTGCCTTGTGGGTGGGGTGGTGATGAGTTGTTTCAGTAAGAGGTTGGCAAGGTTGTCCAGGAGGGTGGCTGAGTTGGTGTCGCTGAGGTTGTTGAGGTGGACTTTGAGGTCTCCGATGAGCATGTAGTCCATGGAGGCTATAACGTGGGGTGCGATGAGTTTGGTGATGGTGGTGCTGAATGCAGTTCAAGGTCCGGGAGGTCTGTAGACGAGGGTGCCTCTTAGGGTCATTTTGGGGCTGGTCTGGGTCTGGAAATGGATGTGTTCCGTGGTGGGAGGGCAGTAACTCGAGCTGGAGGTATTGATTTGGAGGGAGCTCTTGTGTGCGATGGCGAGTCCTCCTCATGGACGGTTGAGGCGGTCCTTCTTCTGGATCTTGTATCCGTCCTGGATAGTGGTGGCGATGTCGGGGGCAGAGGGGGAGTTGGTCCCAGTTTCTGTGAAGAGGACGACTTCCGGCGAGTGTGTCGAAGTGGTCCCAGATCTCCACAGCGTGTCTGTGCAGGGAGTGCACATTGAGGAGGATGCACCTCAGGGCTTTGGAGGTGTTGGCGTTAACTGAGTGCTCGGTGGTGAAGGCCTGACGGCAGGATAACTGCCAATGGGTGGTGGTCGGCGTGGACATTTGGCAGTTGTTGTTTGTTCCCGGCTTGAGTGCGAGGAGGGCGGCTGAGCCGTAGCGGGGGTGATCAGAGAACATGTGTCCCTGGCGCTGATCGCAGTCGGGTCGCAGACAGGCTTGCCTCCAGCAGCACGGCTGCCATTAAATAGGGATGGGGGAGGGAAGTGCAGCTGGGAGGGGCCTCTGGGGGGTTAACGGCGGGAAAAAAAGGGTGGCAAAAATCTGGAAAACAAAACCAATGTCAACAGGCAGACAAACGACAAGAGGGCAAGCTAATGTACAATTATAGGCACAATTACGAGCACAGTAATGAAGGAAACAAGTAGGGATTACACGCAGGCAGGCCTCGAACACCTACCAGGAGGAGGTGTCTGAGGCAGCAGGAGGAGGTGTCTGGGGCAGCAGCAGGCGATGCACAGCGGAGCTGCTGGGACGGAGAGCGGGACTCTGGCCAAGAGGTCAGCGGTCCTGCTCAGTTGGCCAGACAGCGGCCACCATTAAATAGGGGAAGGGGGAGGGAAGCGCAGCTGGGAGGCGGGAGCATGAGTCGGCAGAGGGGAGGGGCTGCATGGGGTCAGCAGCTCGAAAAAAAAGGTGGCACAAATCTGGTAAACAATGTCAACAGGCAGACAAGAGGGCAAAATATTATACAATTATAGGCACAATGAGGCACAATAATGAAGGAAGCAAGCACGGGACACACGCAGGCTTTCCTCCCCCCTTCCGTATTTAAAGACGGCCGCTGTGGGGACGACTGAGCAGGACCTCGGAGAGCTGGACTCTGGCCATGAGGTCAGAGGTCCACTCTCACCTTGTTTAGATTTTAGTCCATATTGGTACCTCAACAGGATGGCTTGAAGGGAATGCCATCTTGAAGGCTTTCACAGCACCTATGGAAATAACTGCAGCAGTAATTTTTGCTTGTTCAAATATATGGCTTAAATGACTAGTCTACTGTCTTACCAAGAAAGCCTCTCTGATCAGGCTTAATAATCTTCTGAATGACCGTGTTTATTATAGAGATTAGAGGATTGTTATACATTTTGAAATAAATGTTTAGACTGATGGGATAGGCAGAGATTTTAAGAGAAAGCTGAAAATATTTCTGTGCTGAGAAATAACCTTGGTTGCGACCACTGAAACTCATACATTGGAAGGTCCCAGTCCCGCAAGTGACTGGAATAGCCATTGGAGCTTGATCAAGAGAGTGGCTAGACACAATGTAATACATTGAGCAGCCATGTGATTGGTTCCTGGGGATTTGTAGTTGGTGTTAAAGTGTATAGCTTCAATCACCTCAATAGGGTGGAGTTCTAAGTTATCTATGTCTTGGAAATTGCAGCATTTAAAAAAATTATAATAAGCATGGTTTTTGTTTTTCTCAAGGACTGTAACCAGTTGGGTACATAAGTACCTCGTCTGCACTACTTATTTATTTGTAGTCACTCATTTCATCTCAGAACGTGCAACTTTTTCAGGACATAAGTAATGGACAGATACAAAGATCAATGTAAATTTCACAGTGCATATAATGTCCTTATGTTCGTTGTGTATATATAGCTCAGTGAATCCGGGCTTGGAAACAAGAGGGTGGATAAAGATGTTCAAGATGGGCGCCTTGCACCAGATTTATCACCTGCTTCATAAGAGAATTAAGTGCTTGGTCGATATCTATCGGATATATGTCCATGGTAATGTTTCATTGGAAGTACCTATATTTTGTTGGAGACAGGATCGTTAGCAGAATAGAGCCATTCCATTTGCCCACGTGTTTGCTACTTTTGCTTTCTCCAAGTGCATGACTGCTGAAGAAGTACATCTGTGAAAGAAAAAAATATATGCGCACATGTAGACAATAGGCTAAGTCTTCTTCCTATCTATACTTAATTATAATTTTGTAATATCCATTGTTCAATTTCTGGGATTTTGGATAAACATCACAGGGCCACTAAGTTTCAAGTTTGGGTGTCCCAGGTGTGCCATTTGATATAAATGTATTCCTTTGTCCTTTACTATACCATTACTAAACACAGTCTGACATTTGTCGGTTTCAGTTTATTTTTATTTGGTTGATATATTGCCGACTTAGCAAAACAAATATTACAGTCAACACATACAATAAAAAAATTGCAAAAAGAAAATATAAAATGAATTAATAATACTATACATCTAAAATTAAGCGGTACGCTTAAGTCACAAAATTGCGAGTTGATCTAATTTCAAGCTTAGTTTAGTTATACAATACAGGGAATAAAACGAAAAACAAATTTAATTCATTTTATTAGTTCACATAGATACGATGCCTCAGGACGCCTGCCCACCCACTACACTCTATAATATTTCATCTGTTCATTAAAACTGAGTCCTCCAATATAAAATTCATACCAGACATCAAAAAATGGTTTCAACTAAGTTCCTTCTACAATCTACCTTCCACCCATCTTATCAGTTAAGCAAAAATAGAAGCACTGAAGTTACCCCAAGGTAATTTCAAATAAAATGGAAGCTGCATATACTAGTAACGTAGAGACCATATGGAAATAACTTCAGCAATAACCCAGAGAAAATGTCAGATATAGTGCACTGTGTAATCTCTGTATGATGTATGACATAATTATATTGTAGCTACTAGTAATATTGTAACTGCTCTTTCTTCTTAACAGTCCTCATCATCCAGACACATCAATTCCGGCACCCTTAAATCTACCCTCTTAAAGGAATAAAAATGTTACATTAGAAAATGAGGCTTTATAAAATTAAGTGCAAGGTGACATATGCTAACTCCCTATGTTTTTATTTTACAACTCTTTCACTCATTTGTCAAACACATCCTCTAGCTAGTTCAGTTTTAAAGTTAAAAAAACAAAAAACTTTTTACTGAGGAAACAAAATTTAAGAAAGAAAAAAAGTGCCTAGTTCAAAACGCCTTGTAAACACTAGCATTGTCCTCCATACAGCTTAATTTAGTATTTTAAAAAAATTATTCTGATAAAAAGCAGGACTATATGAGAAAATACAAAGTGCCTATACTGCAAACTCCTTGAATTGAACGTATGCCTCCAACTTGCTAACTTCATGATATGGAGGACTTTGGATGACAGCACACTATTTTAAATTGGCCAGTTTGTCCTTTTCGATATCATAAAAAGTGCCCGGGCGGTAACGTAACGGAGTAATATATTGTCACATGTCTAAACTAAAGTCATCAGTTCCTTCCCCCGACGAATCTATGGTGCTTTAAAAACGGGAAGAAATATTTTTTTGTTCCTTAGTTGATTAAGCATTGGGTAAAATATTATCAAGTGAAAAGGTATTCAATTGGCAAAAAAGGATATATACTTAGATTTCCAATTATAGACACAAGATTTTCAGCCAGCGACTTTCATGTTATAAAAACCTGATTTGACCCAGTCTGAGCTTCAGCATCCATCTAATCACCAAATATATTTTTATGTTTATTTAAGTGTGGTTGTAGAGCAAACATAGAATTTGTATCCAAATGGTGAGAAAGGTGAGGCTTGGCTTACAGTCCTTTAAGTCTTTTACTTTGGTTTTTAGTCTACACCATCACTGGGTGATTATATCAAAGCAATGACTGACCTCTAAGCACATATGTCGGCACCTCCCCATTAACATCTGATTCACTCACAGCTCAGCTCTATCACACTGTGGTGCCAGGTTGTTGATGGGGGAGATGGGGCTGAGTGGTGGCGGCGGCAGGGGTGAGAGGGTGATGGGAGAGGAAGCAGGCTAGTTAATGGGCTACTAAAAACGACACCAACTGCAAATAAAAAAATTATTAAAACTGTTTATTTTGAATCAGTGGAGCCAAGGACGAGGGACGCTGTTTCCATGACCCGAAGACAGCTTCCTACGCCCCTCTGAAGATTGGCAGCCTGGGCCCAGCTCACCCATGCCAAAAGCCAGCCCTAGTCTATCACCCTTAGGATGTTCTCGCACAGGCACAGACGTAATCGCCTGTAGGCGTGGCTTCAACATATTTGTATTACGGTGATATCCATCCCTCCATCTGCTGTACAGGATTGGCTCACAGGACTGACACTTGTTCACAGGATAGGAACAGGATGCACACAGGGTGTTGGCCTTCATAAGGACGCATAGTCACAGGAAATTCTTGATTCCCCTAATTTTTACAATCATTTTGAGTGCCTTATAACACCGTATTAAGTAAGAAAAAAGTTACTTAACTGCAACACATGCCATCCTAATTCCAAGGTGTTCCCTCGAGTCTCAGGAATGTGGTGTTCTCCTGATTAACAGAGGACTGCATGAAATCTTAGGCCTTTTGGGCCTTTACCCACACTTGAAACACTCTGCAGCCTCAAGTTTCACAAGGTGGATACGAAAGGAATGACAAGGAGAGGTTATAAAAGTGTTGTACTACTCCAACGTCTCTGAAGGTTAAATATTTCAAAAGAAACAGTGAATAAATGTGCTATACTTGGAAGGACAAAATAATGTTCTGCAAGATACACTGCCTTCCCATTGTTGAGGAGGGGCATGTGGGTGAAGCAACCCTTTGCTGTGCACAGAGGTAGTTCACTTTTCTACATGGGAAGAACTTATTGTTCGGCCAGTGGGGAAAGGAGACGTAGGATGGGTTTCAGAGTCTCTCACCCTACCTTTCAAACCTACTTACAACGGTATCCTTGTATGTTTTAGAAATTTACGCTGGGCATAAATTCACAATTAAGGGACCGATTCAGAAATATATTCGCGCATCTAATTCTAACTTACCCGTTCGCATGCTCGTGTGAAAACATGCAGGTATATTTTTGCCTGAGAAAAGGGAATTCACAAAAACTTTCAAAAGATTAGGCTTAGAGCAGAGTGACTGGTGCAGGTTTGTAAGTTTTGAAAATTTCCCACTAGCAAATCACCAGCCATCCAAGGCACTGACCCTCCGAATGTAGATTTATGACTGCCTTTGAGAATGAGGTGTGTAATGTTTAGGATCAATGCCATCTTGATTTTCTCAATGTTAAAATTGTGGACATTGAGTGTAAGTATGACTTGAATGACCTGCTATGACCATGACCAGAGGCACACAATGCAGCATGACCGCTTTTACAAAAAAAAATCTGTCAACTCGACAAACCAATGCTTTTTTTTGTCAAAGTGTTTCATGCCGCGGTTTTACTTTGATGTCAGCCACACCCCTTTCTGGAGACGCAGTTTGTCGAAAGAAAGGGGTGCGGCCTCCATGAATGTGAAAGCGCCGCATTTGCGCTAGTAATTGGCAATACAATAGGTCTCGCATTTGCAAGAGTTGAAGCTATTGCATCGCCAATAGCTTAAACTCTCGTACATGCGAGACCTATTGCATTGCAAATGCTTGTATTTTTTATACTTGCATTCTTTTAAATTATCTTGCATATTTTGTTGAGTTGTTTGTTTTATTGTGGTTGTGTCGGAGTGAATGCAAGAATGATTCAGTGGATGGATGGATGAATGAATGTTTGAGCGCAACAATGAGTGCCAGAGTTCATGTATGATGACTTACTGAGTGCCTAACCCCAATTGCAGGAAAGGCACTTTCATTCATAGCATTCCCAATGCTTGTTTGAGATAAGGGGGCGATCTGAGTCGCATGCTTAAAGCATGCATGCTTCAGGAGAACTTTGTTGTTGGCTTGAACTATTTTTAAAGGGACATGGACCAGTTTTTGACTGATGTGCACTGAACCTCAGGGATGGGGAGACTGTGGCCCTCATTCTTTTTTTTGCCATAATGTAGTCATTTTAATTGTCCAGTTGCACTGTGTAATGCTCTTCCTCCATTTTCTCCCTTGAGTGATTAATTGCTTCTGCCTGTTTTGTAAGAAGTATTTCAATTTTAGGTGTTGTTTTTTCCCTGTTTTGTTCCCAGCGGTATAACATTATTTACTTTTTTGGTGTATGTGCTACAAGTACAATCTTTGGCTTTGTTGGATACTTTCTCCAAGCTTTTTGCTGTGTGATTCGGTATTGGCAAGTCTTTTTAGGTCACGTCCACAATTTGAAAGCAGTAAAGTGGGGAGGTGGGCATGCTGGCAAAGAGGAGCATTTGGCATGGGTGACGGGCGGTTTGACACCATTGAGGATTTACTCTCCTTGTGGTGCTTGGCGTTGGGAGTTGGTGGGGTGGTTACAAAGTTAGTTTCTCAGTCGGCCCACGTTGAGGTCTTTCCTAAGGCTGTTTTTCCCTCCGTTATCCAAGAGGCTCGGGGAAGAGGAACTATGCTTTAGGGATGCCTTGGAGGTGGAGGGTTGAGGCCCCCTCAGTCTAGACCAGGGGTTTCCAACCATTTATGTAAAAAGAACTACTTACGTTCAATGAAAATCCTCCTGAGCTACTAATATTGTGCAGTAGTAACCACAGCAGACAATATCACATCAGTGGCCACCATATGCAAGATTACTAGCAGTGGCCACCCCGAGCATCAGGCATTGTTTCCAGCAGTAATGTGAACAAGCATTTGCAATTCAATAGGTCTCGCATTTTTTAAAGTTAGAGCTGTTGGCGTAGAGAATGACAATGTTTTGTACTTTTGTTTTTTTATATTTGCAGCAGAGTAATTATATTTGTATAGTGCCATTGCCATTGGTATCAAAAAAAGCGAAAGTAAAAAACATTGTCATTTTCAACACCAATAGCTCTAACTTTAACAAATGCGAGACCTACTGCATTGCAAATGCTTGTTATGTATTGGCACCCTTATTCTGCCCGTCCAAGATTCAGGAGTGTTGTGACCCTTTATTATGGCTGCAAAGACTGGTGTTAAAGTTTCCGCCCATTCCCTGGGTGCAGCCTTTAATATATCGGCATATAGCCCATCTGAACCTTGGGCTTGTGAACTTTGCAAGCTTTTAATGATTAGTTCAACTTGCTTTACAGATAGTATAAACGTTTCCAGGTCAGCTTGATTAATAAGGCACTGTAAGATTTGTGTTAATAACAATTTGTTACGATTTTCATGACTCTAATTATTTACTCCATATTTTTACTTACAATTTTCCAAAACAATTTGGTATTCATTTGTATGACATTTGCTATAGTTTGTCGATGTTCCCTCTTTTTTCCGTACAGGCAGTCGTTTTATATGTGTCCTTATCATCCTTTCTATGTTGTTTAATAAGATACTTTCACTTTTAAAAGCCGCCGTAATATTCCTGTTCTACAGCATGTTTGCTTTCTTTTTCAAAAGACCTCTTTCAATTTTTTTTTGCAGTATTCTTCTTTATTCAATGGGGACGCTATTTGTCTGATACCACATATTAACTTTCCATATTCCTCCAAGAGTATTTTTGTTCTTTTCTCAGAAAGAGATTAAATGATCAATATAACTGTTGCCTTTTCACTGCCGAGGACCATACAATTCTTGTAACTAATTCCTCCATTTTCCCCTCAATTCCAGGGTATGGGATCAAGTTAGATTCAAGTACTTATTACTTACAAACAAGTCTCCATATTGTATATAAGATAGAAATGTTCAGAAGAAAATACAGCATAATCATTTAACAATGTAGTTTTTCCCTTGTCAAATGTGCATCTCCCAGGTTGATCACTTAGTCCTTCCATTAATTATTGTGTTATTTTGTGTATCGACCACGGTATTAAGTCTTTCCCTCTACGATCACCCAGTAAATCTAATAACATCTGTCCTGAGATGAGCAGACCCCTCTCATTTGATTGCTTGAGTCCATTGGAAAATGGTACACTCAGTATTTTTGCATTGAAATCGCCCAGCAGTAAAATGGGGGTTTCGGATAACTTGCTCCAATTTTCTCTATTAGATCTCTAAATAACTTTTCTTGGGATTTGTTTGGGGAAAGTATGCATTCACGATTATCTCTGTTCTTCTATTTATCATACTACATCTATTAGAATTGTGTTCCTCCTATTATTAGGATAAGGAAGTAAACAAATTATTGCATTATTCTCACACTTCGCAATGATTTCCTAACATTAACTAAAATAATTAGCCCACCTAATGGTCTACTATACATGCATTTTACTGTTTTTGAAGAATAAATTAGATAATCGTTCATCAAAAACCCTTTTCTGTTTCCTATGTTTACTGCAATTCCACAATAGTAATGTTTTTCTGTGATAGCAGAGATATTGGGTATTTCCAATTGCTTTTCAGGCCTTCTATTTTCCATGAGATTAAGAGCATAAAAGTGTTAGGGCCTCACTAATAAAGGCTTTGAGACTGGATGGTCCAGATTTATGGCTGCAGCTACGCAGGACCAATATTCTTGATTAAGTTGGGCACTTACTTTCTCATTAGTGTAGATATGTCTTCCAGATGACAATTTCGTGATTATAATCCTTTTACCCGAAGGTATATTATTGACTGAAATGTTGTTACCTAATCTTTGATCAATAGTATGTTTCCAACTTTGAGAGTTACCCCATTTCACATCCATCACTACAGAAGGGCTTTGCCCTATCCATTTAAACTTTTCGTATACATCATAACCTGAACGTCTCAAATCCTCAGCTGGGGCCAATACTTCATTGACTACAGATCTTGAGTGAAAATAGACTAGGACATGTGACCAGGTCATACTTTGCTCACACTTTTGGTAATTTTTACAATCGCCATAATCTTGTGGATTTCCAGATTGTTCCTCCTATCCCTGGTTCTGTATTCTAGTAGGTGCTGTAATATAAATAGATTTGCATCTACATTGCAGCTGGAGTAATTCACTAATTTAGTCAGTTTCCAAAATGTTTTAAATGGGACTAACAGTGTACGCATATGTGCTATCTCACCAGTGCAGCCCTCATTACTATATTCAGTTTTCTCGCCTTCTTGGAGTAAATTGTGATTTGCTGGTATAGTGGTTTCACATTTAATGTCACTGATCTTACTCAACATTAAATAATCCTGCATATATTGTAGGGATATTAATCTGTTTCCTTCACTAGTCTGCCCCCTCTATTTGATTGTGGCTCATACCTCGTATGAAACTAGAACTTTGGTTAATTTCCATAACCTTATTTATTTAACACGTTTTTTATAGCATGAACTAGACCCTGGAAGGGTATCCGAGTGCTTTACAAATGTTACATCAAAGAGATAGCTTGATACACTAGGTACAATAATAAGAGTAGATACTAGGGATAGCATACATTATGTCAAATAGTAGTGGGTCTGCAGGTACTCTAGAGTGTGTTAGCCATTGGTTCTTAAAATCTGGTGTAATTCTTGTTTGGTGAGCTAAATCAAGTGTTGGGGCCTGGTAGGGATTTGTTCATTAAAAGCAGTTTGACTTCATTTTTGAAGGAATTTTTTGAAGAGTTCATTCTGATTTCCGGGGGCAGGACATTCCAGATGCTAGTCCGGAGAAAGTACGGTTGTATGTTTTATTTTTCCAAATCTCTTGCTGTTTCAATACCCAGGTGCAACCTTAGCTTCACCGAGAGCATAGGACATGATGGCATGTCTTCTAACACTTTTGAGGCTATGTCATCAGCATTTGCTATGTTCTCCTAACTTGATATATCACTTATAATATTACATTTAACCCATTGAATTTCCTGCACACTGGACTCCTTTGCTTCAGTTTTAATCATTACAGAACCTCCCTCCTGCCTAATAAGTGTTAGCTGCTCTATAGCATTTGGCTGAATGTCCTGGTTAACCCTAGTATTATCATCAAACATCATTGAAAAAGGTTAACTTTTGGGTGACAATAATGACAGCACAGGTATTCTACTGTTACCTATAACTTTGTGTGTACTCATTGGGTGGTGGATCTCAGCATTGATTGTACGTTTATTCGAGAAGAAAGAGGACAGAGAACTCCCCTATTGAGTTCTAGCCACATCCTAGTCCTCCATCAATCTACTTCCTTTATATTCTTGGTTGTACAAGCCATTTTTTTCCGATCTACTCTTTTTTTGTAGACAAAACCTGTAAGAGAGATGGTTTACCTAGATCTTGGAGTGAACCGGATATTGACTCTTAGGACTTATTTAGACCGTTTCTCTGAGCAGCCTCTTACAACGTATTTTGGGGCACATGAGATCTTTAATTGAACTTTATTTGCTCATATTTTGTGTCGCTTGATCCATTTCCACCTGCTGCTTGTACTGAATTTTACACTTTATTCCATTTCCCTAAGGCTCTTGCTTAGTATTAGGGAGAGAGTCTTGAGTAACTTGCGCACTCCTCATTGGTTGATTACCAAATATTAATTTTTTTATTATTGTCTTGAGCGTTGTATCAACTTTTTCTTGCCTTAGTTTTCTCTATCTTTAACTGGCTTATTTCCAAGACCACGTGAATAGAGACATTGTGTCAACAGTGTCTGCTTCTTTGCTAAAACCTCCTTCACTATCCTTGTTCTAGTTATCCTTATAGGACTTTTGCTATCTAGTGTGTGCTCCTCCTGGGGGTAATTATCGATGTGACTTTGTGATAGATTAATGTGGCACTTGGGCAGATCTTCCCTGCCGATGATTGTTTACACTTCACCATTACTTGAACTCAGATGTTGTTGAGGTGGTACACAATAATTTTTCCGTTTCCATAGGAGTTCTGTCAATGTTTTCTGTTAGCCTAGCACACACGGAAGGGAAGAAGACGTAATATTAAAAGGGTATAACCCTAATGGGAAACTAAAAAAAGTTTAAAATTGCCCTCACCCACAAATAGGGGCATGCTTAATCATTGGGCATGCTACAACACCCCTGCGCAGATCAATGCTAAGGGTGGATCAAAGTTTTTATTTTTGGGTAGTAAGGGTAAACAAACATTCAAAGGGATCCACCATGCAGACTATACAGTTAGAACTACCTTAGGGATGTCCCTATTCTATTTTATTATGGGCCCTCTAGGCAGGGTTAAAAGAGCATCTCCTGTGATGATTCAGAGAAATTAGTGCCCGGTCATCTCATCTACTGTATTCTGTTAGACACTAAGATAGAGGAATCTGAAAGAAACAGGTTAGTATTAGATTCCTTACCTTAGAATATCCCCAGGCTGGATCCGGAAATTTCTACCTAGCAGTACCCTTGCGCGTCGGTAGGGGTCGTCTGCGGCTCCGCGTCCGTCGTCGTCGTCGTTGGCGCCGGGATGATGTCGCCGGAGTACTTAGACGCCGCCCTCGCGCGCTGACGTCAGTTCTTCTTTTTTCCGCGCCAGCAAGTGCCGATCCGTAAAAAGTTGTACCCTAGTCAATTTTTGACTAACTTTTTCTTCGATCCTTTTTGATCATCTTTCGAGTCGCTCGACTCCGACGGTGCCGGTAGGGATGCCCGGGTTAAAACCCTGCGTCCATTGCAACTGGCTGGTGTCGGTTACCGAACCCCATCGCCGGTGTCTTCACTGTCTGGGCCCAGACCACGACGACAAGTCCTGCTCCGACTTCCGGGCCCTGACGTCTAAAGCTAGACGGGAGTGGTCCCGCAAGCGACTCGAGCTCCGGCAGTCAGCCCCGCGCCGCTCGAGGTCCCGGTCCGGAAGGAGGTCGAGGGACCGGTCGCGGGGCCGTAGTCACCACAGTTCCGGAAGTCGTCATCAGTCTTCGGGCTCGAAGTCCTCAGGTAAGAGGCACAAGAAGTCGAAGAGACGACATTGCTCTTCTGACTCCCCCCGACGCTCGCGCGACGTGGCTGGGGGTTCGGGCAACACCGCCCCCGTGGCTCCGCCGGAGCCGCAGGCGTCGCGGCCTGCTCCATACCCGCCGGTCCCTGGGCAGCACGCGACGCCGGAGGAGATCGAGGCCTTCCTCTCGGCCATGAGGTCGCTCACTCCTCCGTCGGGTTCCGCGGTGCCTTCGGCCCCGGCGCCATCGGGTGCTTCGGCTCCGACGCCGTCGGCGACTTCGGTCCCGACACCGCAGGCCCCCTCCGGATCCGGGTCGCTGCCGGTCGACCGCATGACCTCGCCGGCACTGGCCCCCAGGGTGTCTCCCCCGGCGCCTTCCCAGGATGACGTCGTCCCCGGTCCTACGATCGATTCGGATCCGGCGCCGGAACGGCGCCGCTCTTGACGCTGATGGGAGAATTTTACTTCTACGACCCGGTCCCGTCCTTTGAGCCTGAGTATCAGGCGATGGGTGACGAGGGGGATTGGGATGGGTCCGAGGACCCTCTGACACGTGAGTGTCAGTCTTTTCAGGACTGGACAGGTGAGCTTGGGGAGGCCAGTGGTCTGGACACTTCGCCCGACACTGGTTTTGTCTCCCCTCCTACCGTGGCTACGGAGGGGGCTGCCTATAGTGTGGTGCTGATGTGGGATGCCAAGGCCTTGGGCCTTGAGCTCCCCGTCGTGGCCGTGAGGACTAACCTCCTCACAGAGGTCCTTAAACCGCAGACAAGCTCGGCCGAGCCTCTGCTGCCTTTTAATGAGGCCTTGTCGGACGTTCTTCTGGGCACTTGGTCCAAGCCCGCTACAGGTTAGCCTGTAGATAGGACGCTTATTTTCACATCCCCGCTCTGCCGGCCCACCAGGTTACCTGAAGTTCACGGTAGGCCACAAGCACTTTCAGTTTACCGTGCTCCCCTTTGGCCTTACCAGCGCCCCACAGGTGTTCACGAAAGTGATGGCGGTGGTCGCAGCGCATCTGCGCAGGTTAGGGGTTTCAGTCTTCCCCTACCTCGACGACTGGTTGTTGAAGGCGGGCTCGCCCCAGACAGTCGTCAGCCACCTCCAGACTACGGCCGACCTCCTGCACCTGCTGGGGTTCTCCATCAATGTGCCAAAGTCACACCTGTGTCCCTCTCGGAAGTTCCTCTTCATCGGAGCGCTTCTAGACTCGGCGCAGTTTCGGGTTTATCCTCCCGAACAACGGGTTTGGGATATTCAGGCTCTGATTCCGATCTTTCAGCCTTTATCCTGAGTCTCGGTCAGGTTGACGCTGCGGCTTCTGGGGCTGATGGCCTCCTGCATCCTTTTGGTGCGTCACGCCAGGTGACGGATGCGGGCTCTGCAGTGGGACCTGAAGTTTCAGTGGGCCCAGCATCAGGGCAACTTGTCCCACCATGTCTTGATCTCGGAGGGCACTGCAAGACAGTTGCAGTGGTGGCTCACGGACCGCGATTGGGTCAGCGGCAGATCCCTCCCCCTACCCCACTCAGGGCACATAGTTGTGACGGACGCGTTCCTCCAGGGCTGGGGGGGGCACATGGGAGAGGCAGAGATCAGAGGCCTCTGGTCTCCGGCGGAGTCCCGGCTCCACATCAACCTTCTGGAGCTGCGGGCATTCCTCCCCTCTGTCCGGGGGAGTGTAGTGCAGGTGTTCATGGACAACACCACCGCCATGTGGTGCTGCAACAAACAGGGCGGGGTGAGGTCGTGGACCCTATGCCAGGAGGCTCTGCGCCTCTGGCAGTGGCTGGAACATCAGGGCGTGACCCTTGTTGTTCAACACCTGGCAGGTTCCCTGAACGCTAGGGCGGACGAACTCAGCCGTCGGTGCATGATGGATCACAGATGGCATCTGAACTCGGACGTGGCGCAAGGCCTCGTTCAGCAGCCTTGGTTAGATCTATTCGCCACAGAAGAGAACGTGCAATGTCATCAGTTCTGCGTGTTGGAATTTCCAAGGCGGCACTCGCTCGGAGACGCTTTTTGTCGCAAGTGGAGTTGCGGTCTGTTGTACGCCTTTCCGCCTATACCACTACTGCCCAGAGTGCTGAAGAAGATCAGGCGCGACCGGGCCCAAGTCATCCTTGTGGCTCCGGACTGGGCACGAAGATACTGGTATCCCGAGCTACTCAGCATGTCAGTCGATCCCCGGATTCTTTAGCCTCTTCAGGAGGACCTTCTGTCACAGCAGCAGGGGACGGTCCTCCACCCGAACCTGTCCAGTCTCCACTTACATGTGTGGAGATTGAGCGGCGGCACTTGAGGCCATTTGACTTGCCTCCTGAAGAGTGTGATGTGAATCTGGCAGCCAGGCGTCCCTCCACAAAACCGGTATACGCCAGCAGGTGGAACAAATTTGTGGCATGGTGCACAGCAAAGGCTGCGGATCCCCTTTCTGCCCCTCTGTCAGAGGTTCTCCTCTTTCTTCTTTCTCTTGCCCAGCAGGGCTCTGCTCTGGGCACTCTAAAGGGCTACCTCTCTGCCATTTCTGCCTTCTTAATGCTCCCTAATCAGCCCTCTTGGTTCAAGTCCCCGGTTTTAAATAGGTTTTTGAAGGGCATCACTCATATGTTTCCTCCTGTTCCTCTCGTGATGCCTCAGTGGGACTTGAACCTTGTTCTGACTTATCTGATGTGCGCTCCCTTCGAGCCACTTCTTAACTGTCCTCTTCGTCTTCTTACTCTTAAGACTGCATTCCTGGTTGCCATCACCTCTGCCAGGAGAGTGAGTGAGCTCCAGGCTCTTTCTTCTCAACCTCCCTTCCTTTCTGTCCATCCGGACAAAGTTGTGTTGCGGACGCGACCCTCTTTCCTGCCCACCATCTTTCCCCCTCTGCATCCCTCGAAAGAGGACAAGAGGCTCCACCGTCTGGACCCAAAACATGCGCTCTCATATTATCTGGATTGCACACGCCAGTTCTGGGTGGATGACCAACTCTTTGTTTGTTACGTGGGCACTAAGTAGGGACAGGCGGGGCACAAACGGACCATTTCTCGATGGGTCGTCTTGTGCATCAAGGCTTGTTACTCTCTGGCTAAAAAGGAGCCTCCTGTGGGGCTACGTGCCCATTCCACTCAGGCCACGGCGGATACTACTGCCCTGGGTCAGGGAGTCCCCTTGCAGGACATCTGTCAGGCAGCTACGTGGGCCTCGCTGCACACGTTCGCAAGACACTACCGCCTGGGCAGCCAAGTCCGGAGAGATGGCTTTTTTGGCATTTCCGATCTCCAGGACTTTCTGGTGTGATCATTGGTTCGCAAACCCTCCACCGGGGTTGGTATTGCTGGGGTATCTATTCTAAGGTAAGGACTCTAATACTAACCTGTTTCTTTCAGATGCACAAGTTGCTTACCTTCGGTAACGATATATCTGTAAGAAACAGTAGTTAGTGTTCGATTCCTTACCGCCCCATCCATCCTCCCCGTTCTGCGAACCGATATCTAGGGTTAAGGTCATCCCTTTCAGGGCCCTAGTTTCATGGCACCAGTGTTGGTTTTTATCATGGCTCTGCGTTTCTGGCGCGGAAAAGCTGTGTATAAGAACTGACGTCAGCGTGCGAGGGCGGCGTCTAAGTACTCCGAAGTCATCGCGGCACCAACGACGCCGACGACGGACGCGGAGCCGCAGACGACGCCTACCGACTCACAAGGGTACTGCTACGCAAAAGTTTCCGGATCCAGTCTGACGCCTGGGGATATTCTATGGTAAGGAATCGAATACTAACTACTGTTTCTTACAGATATATCGTTACCGAAGGTAAGTAACTTGTGCGTTATGTACATGACAGTTTGAAAAATACTAATAAAAGTAAAGCTAAAACACCACCTAATTACAAACAGAATTGATTTAACTTAAACGAGGGCGAGACCTTTTGGATATTCAATGCTTGTTTAAATAGCTTTAGAAAATAAGGTGGACAAAATAGAAAAGAGTGGAATAGGCTATGGACAGAACTAGAAGTGAAAAAGAACAAAACCAAATAAGTCACTGACTCACAGCCGCTGCTCATTACTACATCCCTGCTGATTTGGGCTAAATTTGGGCTCCGCAAAAACTAAATTGATGTTGTTTCCATGCAAGCATAAATCTTTCTTTGTGCAGGGAGGGGGCAAGATGGAACACGCTTGGTGGAGGAGAGCTGCTGCATAAGCCAATCCGGTCACTAAACCCGCTGCCTCCATGCTACTAGCCCTCCTCCCTTCCCCACAACGCCTACTGCACCGCAGCTTGCTTAACCCCTTCCATGCTGCCGTCGGCCATTGGCCGACGGCAACGCTACCTCGCTGGTGCTGCCGTCGGCCAATGCGGCCCGCCCTTCTGCAAAATCGCGGGCGCATGGGAGGGGTTAACCCCTTCGACGCTCATGACGAGCTGGGCTCGTCATGAGGTAGCCTCCTGCTACGCTCATGACGAGCCCAGCTCGTCATGAATAATGGGTTTTTGTAAAGAAGAGCACAGGAGGGGAATTTCGCTAGCGCTCATGTGGTTAAAGTCAACTGAAAAGCCTCCCTCCTTACCTGCTGCTCCCTTCTGCATCAGCTATCTGTCTCGTGTTTGCTGTAGTCTTTCTGTAGCACTGTCTGAAATAGACAGCCCAACCACCCAAGACACCAACACAAGGTGCACAAAGCATCAGCAGCATATGAAGCGTAGAGGTTATTGTGATACGGGATGACACGTGATAAAGGCTCGAGGTGGAGGCCGGTGGGAGCGTTCCTGATGTCAAAGGCTTCCTCCTTCACTTTTCTGCCTCATTACTCGCTGTTATTCCTTGCTCCTTGCTCTCCTCTTGTGATCTCTTGTCACCCCTCCCCTCATGTTCTGCTATGTCGTTAATGCCCCTGTGGAATCCAGAAATCGTCATCTCTGCTCATTTCTTGTCAGAATATTCATATATCTCAAAAGTTTTCTTCTAAAGGACTAAGCCGCCATCTTTGAAAAATAGTCTCGATTCTCACACACACTAACCCAGATGTTTGTGTAAAGCTCTATAATTGGCTAAGAAAACATAAGCCTTTAACTGGGTCAGTACATCACTGTCCCTATGTTGTTGTATTATAATCACATTTGTATAGTGACTACTACCTCTGAAATGTGGAATTTCTTAACATAGATTAGCATGCTAATCTGGCAGCCATGGTTAATGTTCTGGAGCAGAATTTTTGGGTACACAACTAGCACACAGAAGACTTTCTGACAGTTGGGCCCATGTGTCATTGCCGTTTCTCAAACAGCTTTGATGATTTTTTAGTTCTGGGATAATGATGGCAACATGGTCAACTATTTTCGTGGGTTCTAGTAGTGGAACGGTAGAAAGTTGGCTTTCCATGCCTCCACATTTGGAAAGCATTAATCTTCTAGGAATGTATGACGCATGCCTTAGGAACTCCGTCATTTGAATGAATACGTCTTTAGCACACATTTGTTCAGCACGCAAGTCGTTTTAAGGACTTGCTCTAGGTGGGCACTGCATATTGGAATAGTTTAGTTTAATTTACTGTTTCATCTCCAGTCTGCACAACAGTAGGTAATGTGTTGGACTTTAATTCCAACACCATTCCACCATTGCGTTTCCCCCTAAAGCAAGTCGTTGTAATTTCTTGAGTGCAGAACTATTGCGTACTAAAGACTAATTTGTTCTGTTGCCTGCGCTGTGAAGGCACAGCGTGATTCCGGCTTCGTCCTAAAGGACGTTTCCTATCTTGTGGTGCACATTGCTGCAAGTATGAAACTGATACTTTGGTTATTGGCTACTTGTGACTTGAGTCGTAGAGCTAAAACTCATATCTAAATATTGTCTGTTGTTGCTTGAGCGAAGTCATAGAGCCATCTCTACGTGGCTGTTTCGATTGCCCCTTAAGATATAACTCCACTGGCATTTATGTGCTCTCTCCACAATAATCCCCACCACCACTCCTTTTTTTGCACCAGTGGCAGGATAGAAACTTATGTGCAGCAGCTGTAATCATAGGAAAGAAGGTTCCACGTGCAGCTTACAGTTGTTTTGAGACAAAAAAACTTTGATGCGCTGCGCCAATACTGTTCAACATCCATACTACAGGCAGCATGTTGCTCATCTTATAAATTCAGAATGGGCCCACTCTAGGATCCCACTGACCTCCGAATAGGAAGGGGCTGTGCACTACAGCATCACTGAGTGGCGGGTGTGCATGTAGGAAAGGTGCAACCCTTGTGAATGTGGCTTGAAACTGTTGGACATTGTCCTTATCTGGGATGGGTTTAGGGTGTGTGCTATTTCTCTGTGGGAGATGCTGTCCCAGATGCCAAAGAGGAGAGGATAGCATGTTGAGTGTGGCTCTGCCTCCGAAGTTGGATTTGTTGTTTAGATGTACTGTATATCCATCCTTGATCTCATGCAAGTCTAGAGTAAACTAACTCCCAGCCTTTGCTGAGCAAACAAAGCCTGTGCGGCGGCTTAGGCAAGATTTCTTGCTGCCAATAAGGTGATGAATTATTATAAACTGGTTTTTCCAAGCACACTCATTGTCTTGTTTTTGGGTAAGAGCAGTATGTTTTTACAGGTCTCCTAAAATCATTCATTTTATTACAAATCCTACATGAGCAGCATTACGAATTAACACGTCTTCCTCAAAACTTGCTACTTGTTGGCCGTTCTTTTAATGTGGGATTTTAATCTTTCTTTATCGATAAGTAAGAAATGTACTCATTAATACCGTAACAAAGTTGCAAAAAAAAAAAAAAGCTGTGAGTAAGATTTTTAAAACACATCCATTTTTGCCCATTCTTTTGCTTCTCCCTCAAACCTTTCTAGATTATGAAAGTTTTAATAATGATCCCATTGTCTGAATCCAGTATCTTATAGTAGTAGGTCAGAAGAGGTTCTCGCTTTGAAGACTTTTTTTCTTGTGCCTGCCTTGGGATAAAGCGATAGGTGTGCTGAGATGAAGAGAAAACGTGCTGCAGCTGAATGTCGTACTGATCCTTATTTCTCTTCTTTATTGCAGCTGAGCGGAAGCCACCTCTTTTCAACATGAATGCAATGAGTGCCTTATACCATATAGCCCAAAATGAATCCCCTGTACTGCAGTCCAACCACTGGTGAGTTTAGTGGCATACCTACTACTGCAACTGCTTTGCAGTACTGAAGCTCATGCACACAGACTACCTATGAACATCATTCCAGTCCTCCAACATCCTGTGGTATTCCTCTTGTCAACTGTTTTTCCTAATCTTTTTAATGAATGTTTTTATGTAATCATGTACACCAATGTATTGCAATAAATTGTGCTCTTTTTTTAATTATGATTTGTTATTGTTAAAAAATTGTTTGATTCATACATTTCTGACATTGTAGCAACATTTGTTCCTATTGTGTTCCGTAACTTTATTGACCACCAGCATACGCATTCTTTGTTTTTTAATTTCCCTAGGAAATGGGATTGTGTTAGGGACATCCTTTTGCTTCATGTATTTCCCCTGTCCCAGATTGGCTTAATAGGGGACCTCCCTTGTCTTTTCTACTGTATTCCTCTACTTGATCTTACACACCGCTACTAGTGCGACTCATTGTGTACTTTAGACCTCAAACACATCTTACAATCAGCATTGTCGTCTCTCCTATAGGTCTGAATATTTCCGAAACTTTGTTGATTCCTGTCTACAGAAAATTCCTCAAGATAGACCTACTTCTGACGTTTTGTCAAAGGTAATGACTGGTTGCTGCATCTGCTTAGCTCCACATGTCTACCTAGCTTCATCCTTCTTATATTGTAACCAGTCTCATGTCATTACTACACCTCCTTTTCATTCCAGAGTTGATGATATCCTCCTTTTCCCTTTTCATCAGCCTTCTTCTCTGCTAGCTTCCCATCTCTATTCCTCCTTGGCCTGCTCTCTTTACTTTCCTGCTAAACATTGTCTTTTCCCTTCTCCGTTTTCAATCCACTCTCCCTTTTTTTTCTATTTACTTGTTTTTTCCTCAGGCTTTATTTGTTCTGTATCCCCCTTTTGTCCATTCCTTCTTTGCCTTTTTCCTTCTCACATTCAGTCTACTTTCCTTTTTACAACCTCTTGTTTTTCCCTTCCTTCATTCTGGTTTCTCCTTCCTTCACTGCTTTCCTTCATAGTAATATTTGGCTATATTATACTTCATAAATAAATGACAGCGTGCACACAACTTGGTTCTTGCTTCCTTGTGTACTTCCTACTTTCACTTTGCGTCTGTCTTTCTTTTTTGTAACTGGTGTCTTTCCTTCCCTCTGCAGCACCGTTTTCTGATTCGTGAACGTCCGCAGACTGTGATTATGGACTTAATTCAGCGCACCAAGGATGCTGTACGAGAGCTTGACAACTTGCAGTACCGCAAGATGAAAAAGATCCTCTTCCAGGAGGCCCAGAATGGGCCCAATGCTGAGGCACCAGAAGAAGAAGAGGTGAGGCAGTGGACATATAACTAGGTGCCAGAAAGTGAGCATTCTATGCAACACTGTGCCAATGAAATGACGAGGGTGGGGGCGTAGTACAGTTTGCTGTATAAGGTGTTGAATTGGAAAATTATAAAGTATAGAGTTCCAGGCGTGATGGTGAAATGGGTCCATCTTTGAAGTACTAGTGAAATAGAGAGAACAGAAACCCTGAGCAATTCAGGAGCCTGATGGCACCTGTGAATGTTTTTAGAAGGGACAGTTACAACCAATATTTGTAGTTTGCAATGGGGCATGGCCTAAAATACTGAAGCTTTCTACGGCTACTTCTAAAGCAAATTACTCACTTTGTGTATCTCCCCTGGCAGCAGACTGGCTAAAAAAATTCTAGTATTGGCTCCTGCTCACCGATAACTGGCATTTAAAAACTCCTTCGCAAGTATTTCCCACCTCTGGGCATAACAAATGTGCTGTATCTGTGCACGGATGCAGTTGCTCTTTTTCTGCTTCCAAGGTCGCAGATCCGGAGCTCCACTCCTATCAATTTTGGTTTTACACCCATTTATCACATTTTTAAGTTTTGTCAGTGTGCAGGGATGTCTCACTGTAGATGATGGGTTTTACGCTATGCCGCATGTTTAGGAGGCAGATGTCGGTGACGGACCCACACGTTCTCTGCTTATAGAGAAAACACGACTCAAAAGTTGTGCAACAAGTGATGTTTGATGCACCCGAAGGCAACATGGAGAGAGGCCAAGTTCTACGTTGGACAACAAACGAAGCAAGACTGATCTCACTGGAGATCTCCAGTGTGTGGTCGGTCTAGGGTGAAGTCCAAGAATAAGTCAGGGAAAAATCATGATCAAAGCTCCTCGATTTCCATGTCTTCCCTATTCAGAGGGTAATAACGCAATTGGTGGTCTCAACGCCTAACTCCATCCTCTTTGTCAGTCTCTGCTCCTATGAGGAACTTGGACCCAATGCAACCTGGTATCCTTGGACCGTTGTTGGGCCGCAGCTTACGACTATAAGGAGGCCATGCTGTAGATATTAAAGTGCATCTCAACTACATCTGATGCACTTTATGGCCTCGTCAGAATCCAGTAGGACTAAAACTGGCCTACCCTTCCTTAGAACCGACTGATGCTTGACAAATTCAACCTGTTTTTGCAAACCTTCATTAGCTATACCTTTAGTCTTGGGCCATAGGCCCTACTTCAAAAAAGTTCAAATGTACTCTAGCCCGAGATCTGGAGCCATTTACAGCCAGAGCCCACCCATTGTCTATTTATGTGGTTACTAAAGCAAATGCTGGGGATGAAATAGGCTTTTTTACAGGTCCCCTCTGTTTTGCCAACAGTACTTCTGGAGGATGGCAGACCTTTTTGAGTTAGATTCAGACACTTTTCAAGGCCATGACCCCCATGATGATGATCAAAACATAAGTAAATAATTTACTTCCACCTAATTATTGAGATGCTTGCTTATATGTGTAGTTGCAAAACGTGCATGGCATCGATACCTCTCCTGAGTTTTCCCTGGATTCACCTTTTCTTTATGTATCTGCAGGACACTCAGTTGCAGATTCTGTCAACTGCTCAGATTTGTGGAAGAGAATACAATTGCAGATTATGTAGGAAGGATATCGTCAACAAATCACAGCTAAATAATAAATAAAGAATTAGTGGTTCATCTGTTTCGCATTTGGGGAAAGCCAGAGATCGACTTTTCCTTCTTCACTTTTATTCCCCAGCAGCCTCTTAAAACATTTTCTTAATAACCAACGACATTTCCCATGGTATACTGGGGAGAATTAACGAAAACAGTCCATCCAATCAGGATGCCACAGTTTGTATAACGGTCCCTTGTAGGCGCTCTATCTTCCTCTTTCTTCCTGCAAACACAGCATCTCTGCCTGTAGATTACTCCTGATTATTGGTATCCGATCCTGGAAAAATGTACAAAGAAAGGTGTGAGGTACTCGCTTTCATCCACTCCAATCAATTATAGGACAGAATAATCATTACAAGATCACCATGTGATAACCTCAAGGTACTTGATTAGCGCACAAACATTGTTAGTGCGTCCCTGGGAATGGGCACACCTCTGGGTTCGTCACAAAAGGACAGATTCCATTGTTGCTGTTTGAGATTGTTTATTGCTGCTGTAAATTTAACATGTTCATTTCTGTTATGTTTCCATGAAGCGGATATTCATTTCATATCCTTATTAAAGTTCATTCAATTCACATTTGCAAAGAAAAAACGACAATGCTCCGATGCATTTCAGGCTTGGCCCTTTCTCAAGGAGCTCTGTTGGTAAAAATAACATTGTTTGAAATACGCAATAATTTGAGATGTTCATTACACGAGGTCCAAAAAGAGAACTAAAATAACGGATAAACATACAAACTAAATAGTTACATTTCTGAATTCATTCTAAATTGATTCATGACTGCCATTATTTTTTTTTTAAACTGAGGGAACATATATGCATACATTTTGGTTGAATACATTTCTAAATTCATTCGTGTTTGGCATGTGTAATGTGCACTGTGCATCGTAACATGACTCGGTGTGAGAATGGTTTAAAAAGCGGGATAAAAAAACATACCAAATGTTCTCTGTTTACGGCAGAGTTCAAGGCTGTCGCTGGTTTGTGCTGTAGAAGAGAAACAGCGCTGTTTCTCTTCTACAGCACAAACCAGCGACAGCCTTGAACTCTACCGTAAACCGAGAACATTTGGTATGTTTTTTTTGATCCCGCTTTTTAAGCCATTCTCACACCGTGTCATGTTACGATGCACCGTGCACATTACACATGCCAAACACGAATGAATTTAGAAATGTATTCAACCAACATGTATGCATATATGTTCCCTCAGTTTTAAAAAAAATAATGCCAGTCATGAATCAATTTAGAATGAATTCAGAATGTAACTATTTAGTTTGTATGTTTATCCGTTATTTTAGTCTGTTTTTGGACCTCGTGTAATGAACATCTCAAATTATTGCGTATTTCAAACAATGTTATTTTTACCAACAGAGCTCCTTGAGAAAGGGCCAAGCCCGAAATGCATCGGAGCATTGTCGTTTTTTCTTTGAAAATGTTAATTGAATGAACTTTAATAAGGATATGAAATGAATATCCGCTTCATGGAAACATAACAGAAATGAACATGGTAAATTTACAGCAGCAATAAACAATCTCAAACCGCAACAATGGATTCTGTACTTTTGTGACGAACCCAGAGGTGTGCCCAATCCCAGGGACGCACTAACAATGTTTGTGCGCTAATCAAGCATAATTTATCCAAGCGTACTGGGACGGTTACGCAACCTGGTGGAGCACCCAATTCTATCACCCTCCAGAAAAAACTTTTTTTTTTTAAAACTTCTTCAGAATTTTTCCAGCAATCCACTGCAGTGCACCAAGCCACTTCTTCATTTGTACATAACCTCAAGGTAAACATTACACAGTCAACATGAACAACAAATTTTCTCCAGTATTAGGGTGTCTTTCATAGATTCACATGCTTGCATATTCCCCGTCGTCGGAGTGGGAGTCCCACGGTAAATAAAATCGCAATAATATACTATATATATATATATATATGTAACAACATAAAACCTGAAATATGTACCAGAAAAAAGGCATAACCTGCATACACATTTCTACATAGGAATGCATGGGAAAGGAAAAAACCATATGCAGTCTATCCCTGTCATTATGTTGGTCCAAACTGCAGCCAATCAGGCGACAGCAACCCTCTAGAACCTTCTCCTCAGAGCTCAGCACCTCAGATTTTCTACCGCACGTCGTGTGTAAGGGAGTCTCCCTGAGCTCTGCTCAGTTTTTCTCTTCTCTTCAGGTTTTTCCTGGTTCTTCAACATGTCTACAAGTAAGAAGTCTCTTTTCAGAGCTTGTTCTTCCTGTGGAATGCTAAGACTTTTTTCAGAGGACCCACACAGTAAGTGTATTTACTGTCTTTACCCGGACCATGAGGTTGGGAGCTGTAAGTTCTGTAGAACATTCTCCACCAAGACTTTAAAGGACAGGGAAGGCCGTTTACTCCTTTGGTTTCAAAGACTTAAGGATAATGTACTTTCTGATGCTGAAAGTCTAATTTCTGGCCATTCCCAAGCAGCCTCTAAACGTGGTAGTGTGCAGGAGTTGCCTTCTCCATATTTAAAAAAGATGTCTCTTTCCTTGGCCCCTGCGGTGTCTTCACCACTTCCTACCACTTCTGGGCCCACGAGACCTGGCTCTCAGGCTCCTGCTGCAACTTCCTCAGGTTTTTCTGTGAAGAAAACTAATTTTCCATCGATGACGGTGTCGTCTACAGTTCCGTCGACGAGATTGGCTGTCTCTGGTTCGAAATCGACGATGACAGTCACGACGACGCTTGCTTCTGGATCGTCTACAGCCCCTTCGTCGACGTCTTAGTCGTCGATGAGGGTAATTCTCAGTTCTAAGACTGTGTCGTCGATTATCCCAATTTCATCGTCGTCGACGAAGAAACCTCCGCCGTCGACGATTAGATCATCGTCTCAGCGTTTTAAGTTACCACGAGTCCAAAGAGAGCAAGATGGTTTCCTTTATGATTTCAAGAGCCAACCATTCAAACAGATTCATACTGTTCCAATTATAGATTTCATCTGGGCTGAAGGGGTGAAACTAATGAAGACGCCAAATTCTTTGCCTGCCCAATTACCACGATTAGAAAAGAAATATAAGGCGCCAGTCGGATCTCCAGCATGCCTCATTGGCCAGCCGAAGCCAGATTCAGTTGTTACACAGGCAACTCAGAGGGGATCCCGAAATCCTGCATCTACTATTACAGCTCCTCCGGACCGTGAAGGCTGTCGCCTTGATGCTATAGGGCGCAAGTTTTCGTCGATGTCTTCCACTACGGTGAGAGCGGCTAATGCTATGGCCATCTTGGGTCGATATGACCGTCAAGTTTGGGCAGATATGTCCGCCTATGTGGCGTTACTTCCGGATGCTTCCAAGGCGGAAGCATTGCAGCTTCTTCAGGAAGGAGAAAACATCTGTAGAATTGATTGGTTGTGCAGTAGATGTAGCCTGCACTGGATTCCGACAGCTCGCTGGAGCGGCTGTCTTACGTAGGCAAGGTTGGTTGCGCTCCACCTCCTTCCGTCAGGAAGTTCAGACTAAAATTCTCGATATGCCATATGATGGCGAATCACTCTTTGGAGCACACATTGACGAGGCATTACAATCTATAAAGAAGGACACAGACACTGCACGTGCCTTGGGGGCTTTTCAATTTAAGAAACAGCCCTTTCGGGGTGCTCGAGGACGAGGCACCAATTCCAATTTTCGAGGAGGAAGCAATCAATATCGCTCCTATAACCAAAGCAACCAGCGTTTCTCCAGTAACCGACAGCAGTCGTCTCGTCAACAGCCGGCCAAGACCTATAGAGGAAAAACCTCTTACAGAGGATCTTCTAATAAACGACAATGACTTGCCTTAAACTCAGCAGGTTGGAGGTCGAATCTCTCTGTTTGGTTCTCAATGGTCCTCCATCACCACGGACCGTTGGGTGCTAGGCATTGTAGAAAAGGGCCATGCATTGGAATTCGTCAAAATCCCTCCTCCAACTCCACCTTCCGGGCCACCACTTCCGCACCTCAAGGAACTTTTCCAGCAGGTTCACCTTCTAATTCAGAAGGGTGCAGTAGAGGTAGTGCCAAAGTCTCAAAGAGGGAAGGGGTTTTATTCCCGTTTTTTCCTAATCTTCAAGAAGAACGGGGAATGGAGACCAATATTGGACTTGAGAGCGCTAAACCAATATCTCAAGAGTCAATCCTTCCGCATGCTAACGCTTACAGAGATCTTGTGTTTGCTCTTAGTCGGAGATTTCATGGCTACTATCGACCTCCGAGACGTTGCCATTTGGCCTTCGATCCGCACCTCGAGTCTTTACCAAGATATTGGCTCCTGTAATGGCCTATCTACGCCTCCAAGGTGTCCAGATATTCCCATATCTCGACGATTGCCTCCTGAAATCGCAGTCTCGTGCACAACTGCTTCGCCATACCTCCCTTTGTCAGAGGGTGTTTCGCTCCTTGGGTCTATCTCTCAACCTAGAAAAGTTCCAATTATGCCCTACTCCTTGCAAGGATTTTCTAGGGGCCACATTGGACACCACACTGGCAAAAGCATTTGTGTCCTTGGAACGTCAACAAAGGATTCTTCGTCTAGTGTCTCGTCTACTATCAAAGCAGTACGTTTCAGTTCGGTTGCTGAAGTCATTTCTGGGGATGGCGTCATCGTGCATCGCACTCATCCCACATTGCAGACTGCGGGCACGTCCCATTCAAGAAGAATTAGACGGACAGTGGCGTCCGGTCACAGGATCCTTCAACAATCTAATTTGTGTCACGACTCGCATGAAAACAGCGCTCAAATGGTGGACACAGCCAGTAAATCTTGCAGCAGGGACGTCATTCCTATCTGTCACTCCAGTTCTCATGCTCACGACGGATGCATCTTTGGAGGGATGGGGGGCACACCTCCAGGACCTGTCCATAAAAGGAAAAGGGACTCTGCCTCAGAAGGCCTGGCACATCAACAAATTGGAGCTCATGGCTATATTTCTAGCGCTCAAGTCTTTTCAACCCGTGCTGCAAGGAGAGTCTGTCCTGATACAAACAGACAACACAACCTGCATGCATTACATAAACAAGCAGGGCGGAACAAAATCTGCGGTATGTCTCGACCTGCACAGTCAATTTGGGACTGGTCACTCAAGCACCAAATCACAATCACCGCAGTTCATCTCCCAGGGATATCCAACCTCCTGGCGGATTCCCTCAGCAGATCCCGATCATCAACCCACGAGTGGGAGCTACATCAACCAACACTCGAAATGATCTTTCGTCGCCCGCCACTGGATCTCTTTGCCACACCAGGGAACCGGAAATGCCCAGCTTACGCAAGTTGGCATCCCCACAAAGGGTCACAGGGCAATGCCCTTTTGATGAACTGGTCCAATCTGTTTGCTTACGCCTTTCCTCCGATCCCTCTAGTGCCTCGGGTGCACTGGAAGATACGGAGAGAACCCTGCCACATCCTTCTCATTGCTCCCAGGTGGCCACGGCAGGCATGGTTCTCGGAGTTGCTTCTTCTGTCCCAGTGCGAGCCCATCCTTCTACATCCTCAGATGGATCTTCTTTCTATGGACAGGGGTCTAGTTTACCATCCGGACCCCTCTTCTCTGAGCTTATCAGCCTGGAACCTGAACACTGCGAATTTGCACATCTAGCCATTCCACAAGAATGTCGAGACATCCTTGCTCAGGCCAGAGCTCCTTCAACTATAAAGACTTACAAGTTGAAATGGAAATGATTCTGCCATTGGTGTGCTGCTGCTGGTGTTCATCCCTTACGTGCAACGCCTGCACAGCTCCTCCCTTTCTTCTTTCAATTGGCTCAGTCAGGATTGTCTCATGCCACTTTAAGAGTTTTTCTGGCGGCAATTTCACGCTTCCGCCACAATGGCTCCACCTCCCTCTGTTCCTCTAGGATAATACGCCAATTTTTCAAAGGACTATTTCGTAAATTTCCACCAATTCGGCCCCCTCCTCCTGCTTGGCGCCTTAACATTGTTTTAGCGCAATTAATGAAAACGCCATTTGAGCCAATACATAGAGCTGACCTCGAGTATCTCACCTGGAAGGTGGCTCTTCTCCTTGCATTAACGTCTTCTCGTCGAGTAAGTGACATTCATGCATTTACGATCAATCCACCATTTCTTCAGTTTCAATCAGATTGTGAGGTGCTTCGCACTAACCCTACTTTTCTACCTAAAGTACCTTCAGATTTCCACATCAATGAACCTGTTATTCTGAAGGCTTTCTTTGCTAACCCACAGTCTCCTGCGGAACAACGCTTGCACTCCTTAGACATTAAACGGTGCTTGAAGTTCTACATCAGCAGAACGGCTCAGTTCCGCAAATCTGACCAACTCTTCGTGGCTTATGGACGTTTTCACAAGGGGCGTCCAGTTACCAAACCTACTATAGCCCGTTGGGTGTCTTCGGCTATTGCTTTCTGCCATCAAAAGGCAGGTAAGTCTCTGCAATCTTCGGTGAGGGCCCATTCTTCCAGATCAATGGCGTCCTCTACTGCCTTATTTGCCGGTGTTCCGCTGCATCAGATTTGCAGGGCAGCCACGTGGTCCAGCAGGCACACGTTCACGAAACACTACTGTCTGGGTGCCATGAATGAAGCGGATACCGCAGTAGGACAAGCTGTGCTTCGTAATCTTTTTCAATAAGGTGAGCCTCTGTTCTACCCTCCTCCTATTGGTTTCCAAGTAATTATTGACTGTATGATATATATATGTACTCTATACATATGATTTTCAGTCTCTTCTTATGCTTTGTAACTATGGAAACTTTTCTTTGGTGATGACTGCTATCTATTTTATATTCAAGCATGTGAATCTATGAAAGACACCCTAATACTGAAGAAGAACAATTGTTACTTACCTGTAAACCAGTGGTTCTCCAGTATTGGTGTCTTTCATAGATTCACATGCGACCCTCCCTCCTCCCCTCAGAGGCTCTCTTCTCCTCACAGACTCTTTCGTCACTCTTGTGCTCGAAAATCTGAGGTGCTGAGCTGTGAGGAGAAGGTTCTAGAGGGTTGCTGTCGCCTGATTGGCTGCAGTTTGGACCAACATAATGACAGGTATAGACTGCATATGGTTTTTTCCTTTCCCATGCATTCCTATGTAGAAATATGTGTAGGCAGGTTACGCCTTTTTTTCTGGTACATATTTAAGGTTTTATGTTGTTCCATATATATATATATATAGTATATTATTGCTATTTTATTTACCGTGGGACTCTGACGACTGGGAATATTCAAGCATGTGAATCTATGAAAGACACCAATACTGGAGAACCACCTGTTTACAGGTAAGTAACAATTGTTCTTATGCAACCATTATTGTCCTGTGGTAACCCGGAGTCCATGACTCTCAATGTGGGTGGGTGCCAGTATGTGGCAGAACTGGATGGGCTAATCCTTTCCTCTGTGTCCTTACTTTCCGTTACGATAGACTGGAAGTTTTTCATTCTTTGGCAGGACCCGGAGGCGAGGATTAGGCTAGTTCAAAGGTGGTTCACCCCTCCGTTTGCCGGAGATTTAATCTGATTGAAATAGAACCTAAAAGTGGAGCTAGATGACCAGTCAGCGGCATTGAGGATATCCTTCAGTCTTGCTCCCAGGCTGAAAGCCTTAGAAGCCACGGCTCCTCTGATTGAGTGTGCACCAAAATTAGTGGTATTGATCCCCGCTTCTTGCATTACCCGTCTTATCCATCTGGCAATCGTAAGGGAGGAAACCGCTCTGTGAAGGTTAGTCAAAGCAATCAGCAGCTGTTTTTCCCCATGGGTACGGAACTTCTCCGTGACTGCCTCGTAATTTTAACGGGCGGACCTCACCTTTTCGGCACTCCTGGAAATTTTGGATAAGACACCAACCTGGAATTACATTTTGTTCTACGAGAAATATGGAAGGTCACCCCTTCTAGAGTGAAGACCCTACCTGTACTGTCCAAAGCACGCACGACCGAGACCCTGCGACAGGAAATGAGGCATAGCAACGTTGACAGTTTTGCTGATACCATTCGATACCAATTAGGGGTCCAAGATGTGAAGAGAGTAAGGACATAATTCAAGTCCCATAAACAGAGTATCTGAGTCCCGGAGTGAGAGGTAATCTAATACCCCTTAGGAGTTTGCATACCAAAGGATGTTCCCCTACAGGGTGACTGTCCACGGGAAGGTGACAACCGAGATTGCTGATCTGAAGGTGTTAATGGACCTTTAGGCTAAGCCTTGTGAAGCAATGCTCACCAAAAAATTCAGGATTTGGACAATCTCTGCCCCCACTGGATCCACTTGGTGTTTGACACACCAGCACACCCACCTAGACCAGGCCAATCGGTATCATCTGGTGGTGCTATCTGCCCAGGCCTTGGCGAGAAGCATGGAAGCCTCTGTTAAAATTCCTGGAACTTTCCATCATTCCCGGTAATCCTCCATACCATGAGCTGAAGGGAGCACGCCAATACCAAGGGGTGAGGATTGCCCTTGGGATCCCTCAGGAGACTAGACCTAGTGGTACAGGGATTGGAAAATCCCAGTAAAGTTCCATCATAACTGGAAACCAGGCTTGTGACCTCCAGAAGGGAGTGATCACGACCAAATCCGCCTCTGTCTGCGTACTTGAGCCGGCAGTCGCATGATCATCGCAAATGGAGGAAACGCATATGCTCATTCTGTACTCCAGTCCTGAAGGAAGACGTCCATCGCCAATGCCTGAGGGTCCAGTCTCCAGCTGCAGTACCTCTCCATGTGGAAGTCCAGGCGGGAGGCAGAGAGATCCATGGAGAATAGGCCCCAGTGTTCCTGAAGATGATGGAATATCGAGGGGCGCTATTTCCACAGGCTGACATCCCTCCAATGACAAGAGTGCCAATCTGCTATCTGATTGGGTTGGCTCATGAGGAGTTCTGCCGTCGGGGAGATGTGATTGTCTAGGCAGTACTCCCATAGAGTCCGGGCATGGTCTAACAGTGTCTTTGATAGAGTGCCCCCAAGGTGATTGACATAACGGACCGCTGCTACGTTATACATCTTCAGTAGCATTGAACATTCAACCTTGTCCTTTGTTCAGCGCCTGAGGGCGAAAGAGGCTGCCCTTAATTCCAGGCAGTTGATATGAAGGGTCTGTTTGTTTGAAGACCATTTTCCTTCGGTGGATAACTCGCCGCAGCGAGCGCCCCACCGGAGCCACTGGTATCGGACTCCATCACCAGATCGGGTTGAGAGCCGAATATCGACCTGCCATTCCATGCCTCCAAATCTGATCTCCTCTTTTGCCTCCGCAGAGAGAAACCAGTTGTGAATATGAAAGCCCCTTCTGAAGATGCATTATTTTCAAGCGTTGCAATGCTCGGTACTGAAGGAGGCCTGGAACTATCGCTTTAATGGAGGCTGAGAGTAGTCCCACTATGAGAGCCAGTTGCTGCAGGGAGACTTGGGGCTTGGCAAGGGTTCTCCGGAGTTCGTGTCTGATCTTGGATAATTTCTGAGGCGGGAGGCTGAGGGTCGCCTCCACCGAGTTGACTAGGAATCCTAGAAACTGGGTGGATTGGGATAAAACCAGAGCGGATTTCTGTTTGTTGATTACGAAGCCCAGCGACTCCAGTAGATCTATGGCCATGTGCAGCTGGAGAGAGAGAGCTTGAGGGCAATGGTTCATGAGGAGAGTATCGTCTAGTTAGACGATTGGGTGCACGCCACGTGCCCGCAGGAACTTGACCACCTGCCTCATCAACTCGGTGAAACACCAAGGGGCGGACGTGAGTCCGAAAGGCAGGTAGGTGAATTCGAACACCTTAGATTTCCATTGGAACTACAAGAAGCATCTGTGAGGCGAAAAAATCGGCACAGCCAAATAGGCATCCTTCAGATCCAAACGGGTCATCCAGCCCGGCTGCAGCAGGAGATCTCCAAGGAGGTGAATGCCCTTGATTCTGTTATGACGATAGAGCAGCCATCCGTTGATCACCAGACGCTGCCCATCGTCCCTCTTTTTCACCAAAAAGAGGTTGCTGAGTAAACCATTGGGATGCCTTGACGTGGGGACGAGAACACCGTTCTCTAAAAGACTCACTATCTCTATATCTATTAGACTCGCTATCAGTAGATCTATCAGAACTTCTTGTTCCTGTGTGAAAGCCAAAGATCGATACACACATACAACACGACTGCTATGTTTAACTTATAAAAACAAGGGGGCACACATTCAACAAAGCTGTCCAGTGTGACACTGCGCATTTGACGGTGGGTGATACATACTTGTGTGCAATATCCTTCCCATTTCGTGAAAACATTTAGTTGTAATTTTTTAAAACCAAAGTTTCAACCAAACAGTAATTGTTTTCAGTATGCATATGAATATTACACAACTCTTATTTTGTTATTTCTATGTGTTTGAGTACTGTGTTAGCTGTCTGATGTACGGGAGATCAAAGGCCAAAATGTGTCAAATAGAAAGTGAATTAATCTGCAGTGAAAGTTGCAAATGCCAGTCTCATGAAGTAAAATCCACCAAAGCAACAACTTTTCCTCATTGTATCATAATCTTGAGGCATAAGGGAAGATTTTGATGCATGCTGTTCTGTATTCAGATTTAATTTTCCAATCTGAAATTATCATGTCTGAAAACCTCATGAGAAATCTGATATTTCTTTTTACCATTCTCTGGGTTTCAGGCTTGTATTTGTTGAGGGTGAGCTTGCTATTCTTTGTTATGGTGTAACTAATAGCAATAAAAAAAACATCGTATGATTAGAAGAAAAAAAGATGTTCGAGGCATGTGGGCTGCTGAATTCATATCTATAGCATATCTATAGCATAGATCGCCGCCTAGTGTTGGGTCCGGATGATTGCACATTGTTGTCCTGGAAGAGTCTTCGAAGTATCACGAGATAGGTGGCTCCTCCCCTGGACTACAGTGCGCATGGGCATCGACTCCATCCCCAGATTGTTTTTTTCCGTCATTGGGTTCGGATGTACTTTCGTTCTCTCAGTTCGGAATCGACATAATTCTCGAGGCCAAAAGGCCTTTCTTTCTCTCTTTATCGTCGGTATTGTTTGCGTTCGGTGCCCAGTTCTGTTCGGACTCGCCTTCCGAGTTCGACATTCAGGGAGTCGCGTGACTCTTGAAGTACCCACATATCGATGTCCACCCGGTGTGCAACAAGTGCCTGTCGCCGGACCACGATGAAGCCAACTGTATGGCTTGTTCCAGGTTTCGTTCGAAGAAAACGATTCGGCTTGGGCGCGTGGCACGCATGGTGGCCCGGCAGTCGGCCCCGGCACCGGTGGACATCTTCGACAGCGACGAAGCAGACGAACACGACATTCACCTGCAGATTTCGCCTCCAGCGGAAGAAGTCGAAGACGACCCTCAAGTGGATGTCGAAGACCTACCCGTAGCAGACGTCGTCGACGAGGTAGGAGACGACGATGAGGCCTATGGGGCCATGGAAGATAGCTCAGAGGACGAGCTATGCCCCGTTCGAACTCTTACTAAGGCTCAGGTCGAGGGATCGCCTATCGGCCTTACCCAAGACCTTCTACCAAAATCCACAGCCCCGCCTCCGGGCCCGGCTACGGACACTTCGGCGGAGCCGCCATTGAAGAAATCGAAACCGAAAGTGAAACCTTCGGTCTCCGAACACCCTAAAGTGGTTCAGGCGCTATCGAAACCGAAACCTTCTGATCCACCATCGACACCCTCGTCCTCCGGGGTGTCGGGACAGCCCAAGCCGAAGAAGCAAGTCGACCCGGCTAAGTCGGTGAAATCCGTCCAGCCGAAGCCGACTAAAGGCGCCGCGGTGCAGTCCAAAATGGTCGTCCAGGCTCCGTCCAGCAAGGGCGTCGAGCCGAAGTCCGGATTGGGTATCGAGCCGACGCCGAACAAGGCCGCGGCACCAAAGGCCGCAAAGGGCATCGAGCCGAAGACCAGCAAGGGCATCGAGCCAAAGGTTGCCCAGGGCACCGCCACAGGCACGCCTCGGACCGACCAGCCAAAGTCGTCGACGATCGAGTCTTCCCACGTTGCTGGACCGAGGTCGTCTGTCGTATCGGCGAAACCGTCCGCTTCATTCACGAAGCAGGTCTCGGATTCACTCAAACGTATCAGGGACAAAGCCTCGGCAGAAGACCCCAAAGCGCCTTCCGCGCCTAAACAGTCGGTCCCCGCCTCCAAGTCATCGACGCCAATCCTCTTCACGTTACCGCCAAAGGTGGCACCGAAGGCATTCGCACCACGGGTGGCGCCCGCAGCGAAAACGCACAGTGCTGGGTGGTCGACGCCCACTCTCCCAGCTGGGGGCTCAACGCATCGACCACCATTACTGGAGGAACAGTCGTAACGCTTCATCGATGCCGACACTGGGAAGCTTACGCTTTACAAGAGAAAAATTACGGCGACGACGCCTTTGGAGTCGTATACCATTCCTTTAAAGCGCAAAAAGCCTGCTTCTGATGCACCAGTCTTGGTCGAACCATTGACTCCTCGGACTCAAAGACTTGCCACGCCCTCGCCAACTTATTCCGATGCCGAGGATGCTGGGGATCAAGATGACGAATACAGCTTCCCGACCCACGCTGATCCTGATGCACAACAGGACGCATGGGTGGACACAGGTGACCAGGGGGATCAGCAACCCACTCTCGACCCTCAGATATACAATATCAAAACGTCTCCCACTGAGGATTCTGCGGCATTCAATGCCTTGATTGAAAGGGTGGCTAAGAACCACGACGTTGAACTTCATGCTGACCCTGTGGAAGTGGACTTCCTCTTTGACACTTTTTCAGCAGCTGAAAAGACTGTGAAAACTCTCCCAATGCTCAAAGGAGTCCTCAAACATGCTGCGGACATTTTCAAGGAGCCCACACGGGCAAGGGTGGTCAACCCTAGAATTGAAAAGAAATACCGACCGGCACCTGGCGATCCCACTTACATCAAGGGCCAGTTGCCATTGGAGACTCTGGTCATTTCTAATGCCCGCAAGAGGGCAAATTCGCAGACCACGGGTGAAGCTCCTCCCCCGGACAGAGTCCAAAGTGCTAGAAGCATCAGGAAAGAGAGTAGCAGCTCAGGCGGCCAATATATGGCGTATCTCTAACACGCAGGCACTCTTGGCACGCTGCGACAGGGCACACTACGACACACTAGAGACCCTGTTGCAACATCTCCCAGACCAATATAAGGAGGCTGCGGAGATGCTTATCCAAGAAGGGAAGCTCATCTCCAACGCTTCAATAAAGTGTGCACTGGATGTTGCCGATACTGCAGCCAGGGCGATTAACACCAGTGTGTTGTTACGACGACAGGCGTGGCTCAGAATCTCTGGATTTAAGCCTGAGATCCAAACTACCATCCTCAACCAGCCAGTTAACCCTGACAGATTATTTGGTCCTGAGGTGGATACCACCTTGGAAAAAATAAAAAAGGATACCGAGACTGCCAAGTCCATGGGAGCTCTCCAATCCCAACAGTTTCGGGGGAGCACTTTTCGTCGCTCAGGCAATAGGGGTGTTTCCAGAGGCCAAATGTCCCAGCAAACACAGTTCAATAAAGGTGGGGCGCAATCCTCATACACCAAACAAAATAGGAGGTTATCGGGGCAACAACGCCAAGGGCAGAGGCAAGGGCAACAACAACTCCCGTCCCTCCGCCTCCAACAAACAGTGACGCCCTGTCACTGCCCCCCGACCATCCCACACCTGTCGGGGGGGAGATTCCAGCAGTTCCTGCCAGTCTGGAGAACCATCACCACAGACAGGTGGGTAAGGAAACTTATCCAGTACGGTTATTGTTTGGAGCTCACATCCACTCCACCCAACATACCACCAAAACACCGTCCTATGTCCACAGAGCATTTGCACTTATTGCAGCAGGAGGTTCTCGTCATGCTGCAAAAGGGCGCTATAGAGCTCGTGCCAGTGGAGGAGGAAAGCACAGGGGTGTACTCCCTGTACTTCTTAATCCCAAAGAAAGACGGGTCCCTCAGGCCTATTCTGGACCTCAGGCCCCTAAACCAGTACATTCTCTCAGAACACTTCCACATGCTGACGCTGCAGCAGGTTCTTCCGCTCCTCAATCAGGGAGACTTCCTCGCAACCTTGGACCTCAAGGATGCTTACTTCCACATTCCACTCCATCCATCACACAAAAAATACCTCAGATTCACCATTCAAAATCGGCATTATCAGTTCAAGGTCCTTCCTTTCGGAGTGACCACGGCCCCCAGAGTGTTCACCAAATGTCTAGCGACAGTGGCGGCGCACCTCAGGAGACAACACATCCATGTCTACCCTTATCTGGATGACTGGCTGGTTCAGGCAAAGTCGGCCCAGCAGTGCGCCGCCGACATGTCCCACACCATTCACCTTCTTCACAGTCTGGGGTTCTCCCTGAACTATCCAAAGTCGCACCTTCAGCCGGCCCATGTGCGGCAATATCTAGGTGCAACAATCAATACTCTGGCAGCCACGGCTCAGCCAACTTCAGCGCGGATCAACAACATCCAGTCGCTAATCCAACAGTTCCAACCCCAACACTCGCTTCCTGCTAGAGTGTTCATGCAGTTGATAGGCATGATGCCTCCTGCATTTTCATAGTCCCGCACGCGAGGTTATATATGCGTCCGCTCCAGGAATGCTTAGCGCATCAGTGGAATCAGGCTCAGGGACAGTTGAAAGACCTAGTGTTGGTCACCGGTCGGGCATACAACTCTCTGCATTGGTGGAATCCACACAACCTTTGCAAGGGCCGACCGTTCCAAGAGCCTGTCCCACAAATCATCCTGACGGCGGACGCGTCTCTCCAGGGATGGGGAGCTCATGTACTCCACTACACAGTGCAGGGACTATGGACAATACAGCAAAATAAGATGCACATCAACTACCTAGAACTGATGGCAATCTTCATGGCGTTGAAGGCATTCAAAGTACATCTGTGCAACAAGGTCGTGTTGATCCGGACGGACAACATGACAGCCATGTACTACATCCAGAAGCAGGGAGGTACACTCTCCACAGTTGTCTCATCTGGCTCAGAGCATGTGGAAATGGGCCATTCAAAGGAACATCTTCCTCATGGCGGAACACCTCCCAAGCACGGACAATCAGATGCCGGACCTGCTCAGCAGGTACAGCCACCAGATGCACGAGTGGGAGATACATCCGTCAGTACTCCGCCCGTACTTCCAGAAGTGGGGTCATCCACAGATAGACCTGTTCGCCACAAGGGAAAACGCAAAATGCCAAAGCTTTGCCGCCAGGTTCCCTCACCCACAGTCGCAAGGCAATGCGATATGGATGAACTGGTCAGGCAGATTTGCGTACGCTTTTCCCCCAGCACCTCTCATACCGCTGGTGGCAAGAAAGCTAAAGCAACACTCGATGACTCTCATCCTGGTTGCTCCAACGTGGGCACGCCAGCCATGGTACACCACGTTTCTGGAACTCTCCGTGGTACCGCATCAAAGGCTACACCTCACGCCCAAGCTTTTGACGCAGAGCCATGGCGACATTCAGCATCCAGATCCGCAACAGCTCAACCTGGCGATCTGGCTCCTGAAGTCTTAGAGTTTGGCTACCTTGACTTGCCCCCTGAATGCATGGATATCATACGGGAGGCAAGAAAGCCCACCACCAGAGCCTGCTATGCAGCAAAATGGAAGCGGTTTGTCATTTACTGTGCATCACACAACATCAACCCGCTAGATGCATCCACTCCCAACATCATCTGCTATTTGTTACATCTCTACAAATGCAATCTAGCATACGCTTCCATCAGGATTCACTTATCCGCCATAGCGGCTTATCTCCAGAACAGGCAGCATCTCTCCGTCTTCAGAGTGCCTGCCATTAAAGCCTTCCTAGAAGGCCTGAAGAGGGTCATCCCTTCCAGGACCCCGCCAGCTCCTGTATGGAACCTCAATGTGGTCCTCACCAGGTTGATGGGCCCACCTTTTGAGCCTCTACATTCATGTGAGATTCAGTTCTTGACATGGAAAGTGGCTTTTCTCATTGCCATTACGTCTCTACGACATGTTAGTGAGCTACAGGCGCTCACTGTACAAGAGCCATTCATTCAAATTCACTCCCAACAGGGTGGTGCTGCGCACTAACCCTAAATTTCTTCCTAAAGTGGTTTCGCAGTTCCATGTCAATCAGACCATTGAACTGCCCGCATTCTTTCAAAACCCAGAAACAGTTGCCGAAAGAATGCTCCACACTCTTGATGTCAAACGAGCCTTGATGTACTACATCAATAGGACCAAAGACTTTAGGAAAACACAACAACTCTTTGTTGCCTTCTCAGCCCAGCACAAAGGCAACCCCATTTCCAAAGCAGGTATAGCCAGGTGGATCGTTAAGTGCATTCAGATTTGCTATCACAAGGCTAAGCGCACTTTAACGGTACCTCCAAGAGCCCACTCCACCCGAAAGTTGGGGGCCTCTATGGCTTTCCTTGGTAATATTCCTTTGGAAGATATTTGTAGAGCAGCCACATGGTCTACACCACACACATTTACTAAACATTACTGTGTAGATGTGCACTCCAAGCAGCAAGCAGCTGTAGGGCAGGCTGTTCTTAAAACGCTTTTTCAAACTTCTGCAGCTGGCACAGGCGGCCGCCGTTAATGGAGGGACTGCTATGTATTCTATGCTATAGATATGAATTCAGCAGCCCACATGCCTCGAACTGAATATGCTACTTACCAGTATGCATCTGTTCTTGGCATGTAGGGCTGCTGACATTCATATCGCCCGCCCTCCACCCCGGCGCCTGTGGCGGCTGCAAAGTTTTTAACACTTACTCTTAGCATGGCCATCTCTTACACTATTACACTCCATCTTTGCCACAATGGCTACAAACAATCTGGGGATGGAGTCGATGCCCATACGCACTGTAGTCCAGGGGAGGAGCCACCTATCTCGTGATACTTCGAAGACTTTTCCAGGACAACAATGTGCAATCATCCGGACCCAACACTAGGCGGCGATCTATGCTATAGATATGCTATAGATGTGAATGTCAGCAGCCCTACATGCCAAGAACAGATGCATACTGGTAAGTAGCATATTCATTACTTGTTGTGAGATGTTTCCCCTGAGTTTTTGCTTTCTGCCCTCCTGGTTTTGACTGTTTTTGCTGTTGTAGTGTTTCTGCACTCTTACTCACTGCTGATCAGTGGTAAAGTGCAAGTGGTGTTTCCATGATTGAGGTTTTGATTTACTTGTTAGTCCCTAGTAGAGTGCATTGAGTGTGCCAGGGTCTGTAAATCAACTGCTACTAGTGGGCTGCAGCACTGAGTGTGCCACCCACGTAAGTAGCCTTAAAAAGGTACCTCAGACCTGCCATTGCAGAGTCTGCGCGCAGTTTGTAACTGCCATGTCGACTTGGCCAGCGTTCACACTTGCTAGTCCCTAACCTTACCTTTTCTTACATGCCAGGCACCCCTAAGGTAGGCCCAAGGTACCCCGTGGGCAGGGTGCAGTGTATGTGAAAGGTAGGATATGCCCTGGTGTGTGTGTGTGGCATGCCCTGATAGTGAATTACAGCCCATTTTGTTTTTCACTTTTGCCAGGCTACCTGTTCCCCATAGGACAGAATGGGTAGTTTGGTTATGACATCTCATAATCCTAACTGGCCCAGGGAACATGGTAGAAAAACGAATTTAGTATGCCTGAACTCAGAATCTAAAGATGCATCTTTTAGTGAAGGTGATTTTTACATTCTGGGTTTGAAAATACCACTTTTAGAAAGCATGTATTTTCTTGCTCAGTCATCCCTTGTGCCTCTGCTAGAATGTGGATTGCCTGTCTGGGTTTTAAATGACAGAAGGCTGGGGAGCCAGAGGGGCTAGTCTAGGTAGGTCAGGAAAGGGCTGAATAGACCTGGGCTGCGATGGGGGAATTGGGAGGAGATATCCTTGCAACTCAAAGGGCCTGGTCTGCCTCTGACAATGCCGTCTCCACCTCCTGCCAGGAAATCACACCAGAGAAGGCCGAACTGGTTCTGGCAGGGCACAGACACCCTCTGCCTGCCAGATCAAAAGATTTTTGTGTAGAAGTACTGGGGCCAAGACCCCTGAACTTTAGAACTCTTTTGGATCAAGAAGACTGCCAAGAAGAAGAGCTGGGAAAGCTCTGAGGAGGAACTACCACTTTACTGCGTGCTTTGCTGTGTTGGCCTACAGTGGCTGCTTCTGTCTTGGGCAGTAAAAGGACTGAATTGAACTTTCTGCAATCTACTTTTGCGAGTTTCTCCAAGGGCTTGAGGTAGAGCTTGCCCCCTGTTCAAGAAGTCTCAGGAACAGCAAAGACTTCAAGGTTTTCTGCCCTCAGCACTGGGAACTGTGTGTTTTATGCTGCAACAGAAGAAAAGCAACTCGACGACGCCGCTGACGATTCAGTGTCCTGACGGCCCCACAGAGGGCAACGGCGCACCGCGACTCTGGTTTCACAGACGACGCCTGCTGACGCCGCCACCGAGCTGCTGCTCGCACCGTGACCTATGGGCACCGCACTCTGCACTGCCTCGCTTCACGCCGAAGCCTGGGTACCACAGAGAGCACCGCAACCCTGGTCTCCCTGACGATGCCAGCTGACGCCGCCACCTACACGTTGCTTGCACCGCAACCTGTAGACACCGCACTCGGCACCGCCTCGCTCCACGACAACGCCTTGGTATCCCCGGCGCTGCCGCTCCACGACGAAATAGACGCCGCTGCTTGCACCCTGGTTTTAGGGCACCGCTCGTAAAGTTTCACAACACACCACCCTCATCTCGCACCGCAGCCTTGGCCTACTGAAGCCAGCACCATCGACTCATGTTCGTCAGCCAATGACAGCGCTGCAGCAACGCCGCCGCTGCTTGCACCGTAACTTGCCAGCACCGTGACAAGCACCGCCTTCACCTCGCACTGGGACCCTGGTCTCGCCGAGGACGCCATCTGACACAGTCATCGAGCCGCTGCTTGCACCGCGACCTGAGGCCACCGCACGCCGCACCGCTGCACTTCGCACCTCAGCACCCGATGCCTGACGACGCCAGCGCGCCTGATCCCAACAGAAAGGAGCTCGACCTGCAACACGAGTGACTTCAAAGGCCTTGGCGCCCTGCATCTCGAACGAGTACGGTTTGCGGGTCTTCCCAACACCGTATCTGGTCCGCGACGCCGCCACCAGCCCAAACTGTTTGGATTTGTTTGCTCTCCATGTTTGCCTATCTCCTGGTCTTTCTTTGTTTTCCTATGCTTTTACGAAGAAAGTTAAAGGCTTAAAGGCAGCAGTCTGTTATGTTAGCGTATTTTTTTTAATATAAAACTGACCATTTTGTTTTTTTGCATTCATCAAAAAAAATGTGCATCAATTTTCCTCTGGTGCTACTCTGTGTGGCCATTCAATAAGAATGAACATTATCCACCTCTTAAGGCCAACGAGAGATAGAATAAATAAATAAATGTACAATAAAACCATGCCATCTCATTCTGGAGCCCCTCAAGTTGAGGCGGTTTTAAGACATGACCATAAAATCTGATAGAGACTTCCGGCCGCAGATTGATTCCTTACCATAAAATATTCCCTGGACTGGATCTGGAAGTTCTTGAGCAGCCAGTAGGTGGCATCTTTTGGCTCCACTTCTGCATAGTCTGCGCAGGACATGACATGCGCAGAGCCTATATATGGACCCACTCAACGCAGACGTCCGTTCTTTCCTTACCGCACTAGATAGCACAGATCTGTGAAGAGCTACTCTCAGTTGCTTTTTAACAGTTTTTTCTCAACTTTTTTATTTAACTTTTTTCAAGAGATTTCTCTACTGCTGTGACCGAATGCCCCAAAGAAGCATACTGGTTTCAAATCATTTGGTGCCAGTCAAAGACAGATGTCTGTGATAGACCCACACATGGTATGTGTACAGTGTTTGTAGAGAAACCACGAATCCAAGACCTGTGAGGATTGCCACTCCATGCCCCTGAAGGTGCTGAGGGAGTGTTTCCTTAAACTCCTCGCCCCCTAATAACCCTGCAAAGCTCCAGTCGCACAGAAGGCCCAGACTGCTTGTAGCGCTGCTCCTGGCGATCGTTGTATAGTTTGAAGACGCCAGGTAAGTCCCACTTCAAGAAGGAAGCCAAGAAGTTGCAAAGATCTTTGACTTCGCTGCACCCGCCTAATTTATCCAACGAGGCGCTGGAACATAGACACTCCAGGCAACACTCTTCGGCGTAGACTGAGACAGGGTCAACTCCAAGCTTCCAGGATTTTCCCGTAGCTGGTGTGACTCCTGCCCAGCTTTAAGAATTATGTAAGGCCTTGCACCTCATATTTGGGTAGCTGGGCACCTCTGGAGCGCATTTGGGCTCTACGGGCCTCTGGGCCGGTGGGTGCTCCCTCTGTCTTTTGGGCCCCAGGATCCGGTGTTTGTTCCGCAGTGGAGCCGCCTGCGAGACCGAGACCTTCCTCAGTGCCCGATCCAGTACCGATGCTCCTAGTACCACCTACGCAACTGGACGGGCGTCACCCCTGCCGATTCTGCCACCGAACAGGACATGACTTCCGGTTGGAGCCAATTCCTTTTTCATTTGACAGGCCTGGAGAGAGAGAGAGACGAATGGGAGGGGTTTGAGAACCTTTATGGATACCAGCACCCCAATGATGATACCGAGGACATCTGGTTATAGGAACTGGATGCTAGTGGGTTGACACCTCACCGGGCACTGACTTAGTCTCTCCCCCTACTGTGCTTCATTCGCTATGGTGGTTCGGGGGGGGGGACAGAGGTCTTTGATCTTTAGTTTCCATTGGTGGCAGTCAAGACAAATTTCTGGATAGAGGTGATTTAGCCAGGAGTCGCCCCATCTGAACCATTACTCCCCTTTAATGAAGCCCTTACTGATGTCCTACTCAGTCTTGGTCCAATTGCTGCACTGTGGCTCCTGTGCATAGAAGAATTTTCTGCCGTCATTTCCCTGCTCTTGGGGACTCCAGTTTCCTTACCCAGCACCCCACTCCAGAGAGCTGGGTGGTCCAAGCCTCCACCTCTAGATTCAACCCTGGCACATTCCCTACCACTCCACAGGATAGAGAATCCAAGAGATTGGATTCTTTTGGGAAGAGGATATTCTCTTCCCAAAGGGAAGCCCGTTGGCATATGCGGGCTCTGTTTGTAGGACCTGGAAGTTCCAGTGGACACGGCACCAAGGGAATCTCTCCGACATGGTCCAGATCTCGGAGGTAACTGCGAAAGATCTGCAGTGGTGGCTGATGAACCATGATTAGCTCAGTGCCATACCTATCTCCCTTTCCCTACCAGAGCTGACTGTAGTGAAACATAAGTCACTCCTGGGCGGGGGCAACCACCTGGAAGAGTTGAAGATCAAAGGACTGTGGTGGAGTCTAGGCTTCACATCAACTTGTTAAAATTTCGGGCGATCAGCTTGACATTGAGCGCCTTTCTTCCTTCTATTAAGGGAAGACTGGTACAGGTGTTCATGGTCAATACCACTGTCACGTGTTACTGCAACAAACCGGGTGGGTAGAGTCATGGACTCTTTGTCAAAAGGCTCTCCATCTCTGGACATGGCTGGAACACCAGTGCATTTTCCTGGTGGTTAAACACCTGTGCCCAATAATCCCCAGCCTACTGTATCTGCTCATCCTCGTGTATCCATTGGCTGTGACTTAACCACCTTGACATTCACCTTTACTAAGCATGTTTTCTAGAACCTTGCTGGTATTAAAAACAAATTGGCATACCCTGACTAGTGGGCTCTTTGAAAGCCAGTACGGTTGAACTCTGCCGACGATGCGTAGCTGATCACAAGTGGTGTCTTCAGCTGGAGGTTGTGCAAGGTCTCTCTTAACTGTCAGGAGAGCGATGGTTAGATCTTGTTTGCCACCGCAGAGAGCGCGCAACATCCGCAATGTTGCTCACTGGAGTTTCCAATGCGATTACTGCTCGGAGTCACTTTTAGTCTCAAGTGGAACACCATCCTCCTGTACACCTTTCTGTCTATACCACTCCTGCCCAGAGTTCCCAGGAAGATCAGTAACGACAGGGCCCAAGTCATTCATGTGGCTCACGATTGGGCATGGAAAGTCTGGAATCCCGATCTGTTGAGCATCGGTCCCCCAATCAGGCTGTCTCTTCACTAGATGATCTTCTGTCGTAGCAACAGGGAACGGTTCTTCTCCAGAACCTGCGCACACTTCCTCCAAATAGGTTGTGACTCTTTTCTATGTAGTTCAGAACATAATTTTGCCTACCTTCTATGCTCCATCTTGCCATTCAAAAGAGAAGGAGGGACTCCACTGTCCGGACCGAAAAATAGGGTTGTTCTAACTTGATTGCACAAAAGAGTTTAGGATAGAAAATCAACTCTTTGTGGAGTTCATAGGGGCCAAGAAAGGGAAAGATATGATACACAGAAATGATGTCCAAATGGATAGTACTCTGCATAAAGATCCGCTACGCATTGGCCAAGAAGCAACCCTTGAGGGCTTATATGTTAATTTCACCAGAGCCAAGGGTGCAACCACTGTTAATTTGTGGAGTCCCCATCCTAAACATCTGTCAGGCAGCAACTTTGGCATCTCTGCCTGGACCATCATGTCCGTCTTGATGGACAATTTAGCCGCACGGTCCTGCAGGACTTCCTGGTTTAAATCTACTTTGCAGACCCACCTGCAGGGGGGCATTGCCTGTGTATCTATTTTAAGGTAAGGAATCTGCAACTAGAAATTTGTCAAATGGACAAATTACTTACCTGTAATGGCACCACACATGTTATTTACAGCACAGACGATGCAGACGCAGAGCCAATTGACGCCACCTACCAGTGCTCATGGGTAGTGCATGAAAAATTCTGGATCCAGTCTGACACTTGGGGAGTATTCTAAGGTAAGGAATTTGCGACTAGATTGTCTCTACCAGATATGGCGTTACCGAAGGTAAGTAACTTGTTTATTAATCTTACATTATTCTGCCTGAGATGTGTTGCAGCATACTCAGTAAAACCTATGTCATCTATCTTTTTGGAAGTAAGTTCAATTTTCACCCTTATCATGCAGATTTGTTCTCTTGCCAAGAGAAATAGAAGCTGAATTTCTGTGTACTAGAGTCCATTCAGCGATCACTTGAAATTTCAAAATTCACGAGCTCATTGTTGATCTATAGCTTCTTTTCTGTGATTGTGTTTAAACAATTGCTTACACAAGGTTATCTTACAAATGTGCAGAGGTTTATGGCCTCATCCATTATGTACTTTCTGTTCATTTATTTTCAGTTTGGAAAACTTTACTGGAGGTCAGTCCAAATCTTTTTGCTGTGAAAGAGTGCATGGTGTTGATATTTTTTATAGGTGCTTACTATAATGTTGGAAATTCCAGCAGTGGCTAGAACGTTCCTCCACACTGCATGGAGTGTCCTTTTACTTTTCTTTCACTTGGAGGGGAAGCCGATATGTTATTGAAATATGTTTCTTTTGTTGTGGACTTGTACTCAATAGCATTTGTGTACATCGCATTTTCAGAAGTGTGTCCTCAAGCATATGACTGTTAGTCTACCATTAAATCTGCAAATATTTAAATCTATATAGACCGTATGAACTGTTCCTCATTCTTAACCAGGGTCTGTAGTTCCTCCCATGATGTTACTCTAAGTCAATAAGTGCTCCAGGCAGAAATGTATCTTATCCCTGTACTGGGGTTCTTAAGCTATCATTCAGACAATCCTGGGTGTTAAAGTGAACCTTAATGGAGTCTTTTTTGTCTTCACTGCTGTGTTGTCTATGAATAACACAAAATTGAATTTGGAGCTCCTTGTGTAGAAGCTACCATCTCTAGCATAAATGTTGTATTTCTTCACAATTTAGCAGTAATTAGTTTCAAAACAATGTGTTATCTCAGAGTTATTGGAAATATGGGTATTATGCAAAGTACAATGTGTGAGACCTCGTTCATAAGTAATTTAAGAGCAGAAAACCAAAGTAACAGAGTAGAATTTGTCTAAAAAATGAAAAAAACCTTCTCCAGCAATGGATCTTTCCTAGAATAGTGTGTGTGAATTATTCACCATTGCCTGCCGTCATCTCCTTGAGGACGACTCCATCGATTTCACAATCTGCACTTGATAATTGATGGTTTAAAAGTAGGGTGGAGATTTCCATTCCTCATTGGATGCACCTGTAAGCATTGATTACCTACCTGCATTTTGGACTCAGAAGAATGACCTCTTGACTTACCAGTCTGTTGTATAAGGTTGAGTCTCAGCACATACCATTGTCTAAAAATGTCTCTTTATTTGATGCACATTGTGTTATCTTGTCGGTTACTATATAAGTATCTCAGTTTCATTTTGAGTGGTCCATCATTCTCTTAGCTGTGACATTACCCATAGAAGCTGAACATAGCACAGGATAACTTCCGATGGATAAATGTTCCTGCAGATTCCTCACTTTTTCAATCAGTTAATCAAATCATACTTGTATAGTGTGGTTTATCGCCCAAGAGGGTATTTAGGTGCTGTGCTGCAGGTATCCTTCAAATACCCAGGTCATGAGTTCCTTCCTGAAGTGGTCAGCGAGAGTGAGGTGTTGAAGGGTAGGGCATTCCAGGAGTTTATTTATTTATTTTAGCGATTTGTAAAGCGCGGCGTATACCCGTAGGTGTCTTGGCGCTATGACTCATCTTATTATCTCAGTAAGAACATTGTCAAGTTTTAACAGTGGTATGCTGAGGATAAAATCATTGGTCGAACAACCAAGTCTTCACGAACTTTCTGAATTGCCATAGTGACGATGTCGACCTTATCACCATCGGCAGAGTGTTCCAGAGTTTGGCCGCAGTATTAGTAAAACATCTATCTCCCCAAGTGACTGTCCTAGTCCGGGACACTGTTAGTTGGTACAGATGCTCGGATCTAAGTGATCTCTTGGGTTGATATAAGGTGAGCTTCTGTCTGAGAAACACCGGGCCAAGACCTTTCAATGCTTTAAAGGTAAGGCATAAGACTTTGAATTTAATCCGATTTCTTACTGTGAGCCAGTGGTAGCTCCTTATTACATGCTTAACGGATTGAAATTTAGGGGTGCCTGACAGCAGCTTTGCTGCTGCATTCTGAATAAGTTGTAATTTGGCCACCACCCTAGATTGAGCATTCACAAATAAACCGTTGCAGTAATCCAGTGATGATAATATCAAGGAACTAACCACCGTTTTCCTCGCATTATCTGGAAGAAATGGTAGGATTTTTCTGAGAAGTCTGAGTTTATGAAAGGCAGCCTATGTTATCTGATTAGCATGATTGGTGAAATTCAGCTTTTCGTCAAAGATTATCCCTAGGTTTCTAACCTCATGAACCGGAATCGGTAAGGTTCCTAATGACGAAGGCCACCAGACGGAGGACCACAACGGAAATAATTTTCCGAAGATGATTACCTCGGTCTTCTCGGAGTTGAGACGTAAGCAGTTTCCTGCCATCCACTCCTTAATTGCCAACATGCCCTCCTGAAATCGAGCTGCCACCTCTTCCCCATCATTCTTGATGGCCAACACCAACTGGGTGTCATCGGCATATGTGGTGAGGCTCATCTGGTAGCTTTTAATAACCCTGGCTAAGTCTGACACATAGATGTTAAAAAGTGTCGGACTTAGGGATGAGCCTTGAGGAACACCACATGGAAGAGCAAGATCCATAGATTTAAAGGGTCCCAGTGTTACTGCCTGTGATCTGCCTGACAGAAAAGAGGCAAGCAAGGCCCTAGCCATGGAATGGACTCCCAGTTCTTCGACACGGTCAATCAGGATGGAGTGATTGACCGTGTCGAAGGCCGCAGATAAATCCAGCAGGACCAGTAACGCTGTCCCTTCTTGATCCCTAATGGTCCTAATGTCGTCCGCGGCCTTGATGAGTGCAGTCTCGGTCCCATGCATTTTACGAAACCCAAACTGTGAATCATCAAGTAGGATGTTTTGTTCCATGTATAGGGACAGTTGTTTATTCATTGCTTTCTCAGCTACTTTGGCTAAGAACGGCAGGCTAGCAATGGGTCTGTAATTTTTTAACATAGTTTTCTCTAGACCAGATTTTTTGAGAAGTGGCTTCAATAGAGTATTTTTTAATCTGTCCGGAAAGCCCCCTGATGTAAACATCTTATTACATACTTGTGTTGTAACTTCACTAATAAGATCAATTATTGGGGGAAAGATTTTGGGAGGGCATGGGTCTAGGGCTGAGCCAGTTTTTATCAGCCTGATGATATCAGCCGTCTCCTCCTCTTGTATCTCTTTAAATTGGGAAAATGAACATGGACGGGTTTTAACTAAAGAAGTACATTTCAATTTTATTGCTGAAAACTCAGCGTAAATATCGTGTACCTTGGAAAAGAAAAAGTTAGCCTCTGCATCGCAGAATTCCTGTGAGAGAGGAGGACCCAGGTCTTCCGATCCCCGGCTCCGGCGGCAGGTCAGCCCAGCACCATGTGACTCTGGGCAATAGCTCGCTTAATCTTCCCGACGGCCCCCCAGCGCCTAGAGAACCTTACGGGTGATTGTGCGCTTTACAAATGTGGACTTTACTTTATATAATTGCCTTGATGAATTTTTAGAATTTTCGATTTGTTCCTCAAAGTGTTTCTTTTTTCCTTCCTGAATCATTCTTTTATAGGCAGCTAGTGTTTCTTTATATTTATGTTTGCAATCACTATCATAAGTCTTTCGCCACTTTCTTTCTTGGTTCCTACAGACCTGCTTTTGCTTTCTTAAGGCTTCTGTGAACCACGGGGCTGAGGGCACCTTCCTGTTTTTTGAGATAGTTTTAACAGGGACATGAGCTTCCACTGCATTATCCAACCAGGTGCAGTACTGATCCACTGCAGTATTAGGGTCTTCCGATATAACGGGACATGTTTTAATCAGTGAGTTTCTGAAAATCTCATAATCAATGTCCTTCCAGACTTTAAATGATTCCTGTATTAAGGTTTTTTTTTTGTACTAGGGGCCTGAGTAATAGGACCATGAAATACAATTGCATAATGATCAGACCACGTAAGGGGTCGTACATCTTGAATTACTAACTCCTTAATATTAGAAAAAAGGCAGTCCAAAATATGCCCGGCCTCGTGTGTGGGTACAGTAATGAGCTGAGTTAAACCCAGCGATTCGCAATCGGCCAATAGTGATACTGTTTCCGGATCCTCCAGTTTGTCTAGATGAAAATTTAGGTCTCCCAAGGCTATAAAGGTGTCATTAATTGCCAATGGTTCCAAGAGAGACATAAAGGAGGACAGGAAGTTGGATCGTGTACCCGGCGGTCTGTAAATAAGGACTCCTTTAAGATTATATTTAGGAGACAACTGAATGGAAAAATGTAAAGCTTCACATGTCAATGATGGTATAGGAAACATTCTAACCGGAAAAATATTCCGAGAGATAATTGCTAAACCTCCGCCTTTTTTCCCCTGTCTGTCTAACCGATGTACCGTGTAATTCTGCGGTACTGCCACCTGTAGATCAGGGCCGGATGCTTCATCCATCCATGTCTCTGTGATAAAGAGGATATCTTTTTTCATATCTAAAATTAAATCTGCTATCTCCTGCCTGTGGCTGGCCAGAGATCGGCATTAATAAGTGATATGATAACTTTCTCGGATTTGACTTTATGAGTGTTTGAAGTCCTCACTTTGGATGTGATAGACGGGATGAACGACTTACAGTTAGGGCAAATACTAGTAATTTCACTGATGGTTTCCGGGTTATGTTGTAGACAGGCCACCCTGAATGCTGGCTTTAGCTGCATAATCTCGCCTGGAGCGTATACAATCCTCTCTGTGGTGCCAGACACAGGGGGTATGGCGCTGGGCGCGGATCCGGCGCAGACGGGCTCGCCTTTGGCGCGCCCGCTGCGCCCGCCCGCTGCGCGGACGAGATGACCATCCCCTTTTATCCAGTGCTAATGAGGGTGGGAGGCGGCCAGCTACTGGTACGCCACCCTTCTTACCCCCAATATGGCGCCTGCTCCACCTGTCCTCCCAGCGTCAGCAAGTAGTCTGCAGCGCTAAGAGCAGCGTATGAAGCGGCATTTGAACCAGGCAGGTTCTGATTAAAATTAGCACACAAGTTTTAAATGAAAAGTAAAATTAAAGAATAATGCACACTTTTTAAAAACGTGACAGTGAACCCCCGGCTTTCCGCCTCAGGGGAGAGACCTTCAATTGAGTCAGCGCATTCGCGCTGAATTGGTGCTTTTATGAACTAAGAGGGCGGGAGGCGGCCAGCTACTGGTACGCCACCCTTCTTACCCCCAATATGGCGCCTGCTCCACCTGTCCTCCCGGCGTCAGCAAGTAGTCTGCAGCGCTAAGAGCAGCGTATGAAGCGGCGTTTGAACCAGGCAGGTTCTGATTAAAATTAGCACACAAGTTTTAAATGAAAAGTAAAATTAAAGAATAATGCACACTTTTTAAAAACGTGACACTGAACCCCCGGCTTTCCGCCTCAGGGGAGAGACCTTCAATTGAGTCAGCGCATTCGCGCTGAATTGGTGCTTTTATGAACTAAGGTGAGGTTGAGAAAACAGTCTGGCAGTTGCTTTCTTAATCGTCTGCAGTCTTGTCATGAGTTTAGTGGTGCTGCCTGCACAGTGCGTTACTCTAGTCCAGCCAGCTGGGGATGTGGGCCTGCGTCACCATTTGTTTGGTGCTGAGGAAAAGCTACTTGAAGAATTTTTGAATACTTCTTCCAGGCTTTAAGATTGTCCACAAACATTTTCCTCAGTAACTCCCCAGTACCTTCAGGTGACACCTTGTGACTCTTCTTGTGTATGTGACATCACTGGAGTATGAGACACCAGCCTGCACACTGTTATAAGTTCTGTTTTTCTGTTGTTCCTCTAGGTTGCCTTGAGATTTCTCTTTTTCTCAAAGGGCCTCAGGCATTTGATGAAGTGAAAAGTCTGTAGGTAAAACTTGATAATGAGTTATTGCTTTTCTGGTCTCTTCTGCAATCACATCATGTACTTTCTACCCGAGTATGTTGAAAAAGCTTCAGTTCCGTTCAGCGGCTGGAAAGAGTGTGATTGTCGCTGCGCTCTTTGGCTCTTGCCTGGATTACGCTAACTCTCTTGATTTGGAGCTTCCACCCAATTTGCTTCACAAACTGCAAGTAAGTCAGAACACCTCTGCATCTCTAATTCTCAGGGCTCTGCATTTTTGCTTCACTCTAGCATCTTACTTTTTTATCTTCATTGGCTTCTGACCAAGCTTTTTGCACAAAGTCTCTCTGTATGGTATACAGGGTGCTCTATGATAACTCCCTTCATTTATTAAGAATTGCTTTAAGAGGAACCTTCTATCTAGAATTTCTTTCTTCTGCCTTTGCCAGTTTGTTCGTAACTTTAATAAGCAAAGGATTGGTGTGTAGTAGTTTGGTATATCTTATACCACGCTTTGGAATTTTCTCCCTGACTCAATTCGGCCTAAAAAAAATATTTTAGTGTTTAGATGCTCCCTTGAGACTTGGCTTTTTCATCATGCACTGATCACTCTGTAAATTGGTTGTTTCGACTTGGCCTATTGAACTTTTTTTCTTATTTTCGGCTAATTTCTTACAGTGCCAAAAGACCAATGGTATTTGTGTGCTTATTAAAATGAATTTAACATATTATAATAGCCTTGCAGATGGTTCCTAAAAGACGCACTTTCAAACACCCACGACCACTGTACGTGGTGCCTGTAGGCAGAACAAAGTGCTGCAGCAATTTTCCAGGGAACTTTCTCCTTAAACATCTTGTCACAAAAAAAAACTAACCTTTCCATAGGAAGAAAGTCATGGTCTTCTTGAAATAGGCAATCTTGTTTTTGGGACCATTCAGCGCCATTCCTTGATGCCTGATCTTTTCAGGATGCTTCTGTAAACCTCTAGGCTACTCTTATAAGGGCCTTCTTGGCACTGTTCCTGTGGGTGTGACCACTTTGGTGGCTCCAAACTGAGTGCCTTCTAATGCTGTACTTGCAGTAAGTGTTTTCCCTGACACATGTGGTGAAGTTAGAAACAAGCCAGGCTGTCTTCCATAATTTGCTACGGCCGTGCTTTGGTATTTATTTAGAAGGAGATGCAGCCAGTGTTGAAGACTTTGACATCGACCAAGGAGTTCATAAGGCATAGTAACACTTGTGTGGCACAGGAGAAGGTCAAAGCAAATTTTAACAGTGAACCTTATTGTGAACTCCTTCACAGAGCTCAAGGTTTAACTGCTTGGAGATTTCAGTTCAGAATCTGATGCCTTGGCTGTAGAGGATGAGCACTGAGTCAGGATGGAGACAGTGCCTCAGTCTGATTGTCCGCTGCTACCTTACAATTCTGATACTGTTTTCTACTTGGGTTAAAAATGCCAATGACCTAACTACTTCCCCAAAGGTGAAGTTTCCTTTTATCCTAGGCCTGTTTAGAGGAAATATCAGTCTTTTACAACAGCCTTTCCGATGGCTATGGAATCCTTAAAATTGAGGTTGTCTACTGTGGAAGAAAACCTAACATTCTGATAGACACCTTGCAACCTTCAGCCGTAATAGTGAAGTCCTTGCTTTCATTTAATGTTGGCCCCCTGACCTATCATTGCTACCTGGCAGAAACCGGTTTATTGACAGTGGTCCTCTGGCAGATTACCAAACTCCATAGACCTGTTCCTCTGTAAAATACTTTTTTTGACCTATCAATCATCACTAGAGAGTCTGGATGTGCGAACATAATAATTAAATCAGAATTCCAATACCTTTAAGGCTCTCCCGGACCAGAAATCCACTTGATGCCCTTGGTCACTGAATGTTTGCCTTCAGCAATTTGGCCCTATGTACCGGTAATAAGACCTGCCACATTTATGCCTAATGGAAACTGACAAGCTTACCAGCCTGCCATACTATATGAAGAAACCCTGGTTAGCTTTGTGCAAGATGTGTGAAAATAGATCCTGAAGTGAAGCCTTGATTCTACAGACAGCATTTTATGAGACATAATTGTAATGCTAGCAGCTTATTTTGATTCATTCCAGTGAATATTTTGTAGATGTACAAGGTACTCTGATTACCATGCCCTTTGATGGCGAGGAGCTATTCAGTGAAAAGACGCACCTTTTTGGAATGCTTCAAGAACAGTAGGGCTTAACGGCTTTGCACACAGGGCTTAGTCTCCGATGCTCAGTTATTCCCCCAACGGTATCGGAAGTTGTGAATAGTTTAGTGCTGTAAAGTTTTCACAAAGACAATGGTCTCCGTTTAGTGAAATGCCGCAGGTGCTATATCGCTCCTTTTTTTTTTTTTTTTTTTTTTTTGATGGGTGGCTCTAGGGAGCTGCATATTTAGTCCCCAATATCCTCCACAGGCTCTGCCTCTTTCAGGCCTCTGTGACTCTACTTCCCCCAACTCACATCACCTTCTGGTGGAATGGAGGGTCCCCAATTTGTCACCTGTTGGGGGGAAAATCAAAATTCTGCTGGAACATCCACCTGATTTGCCGGGGCTACCCTTTCCAATCCTCCCCTCCAGACCCACCCGTGTTCCTTCAGAGGATGCTCACAGCCTCACACCTTAACCCTAGAGGTAGAAGTCTTTGCTTTGCAGAGATATTGGCTATACAGATGCCTCTGGTAAAGTGAGGTACAAGATTTTATTCCTTTTACTTCGTGGTACCTAAAAAGGTGAGTCTTAAGCATTGCCTGTATCTGCACCTCCTGAACCTGTTAATGTGGCAGGAAAAATTCAGAATCCTGTCCCTGAACCAGGTCTTGTTACCCATGAATTGAGGAGATTGTCGTCCGTGGACCTCTATGACCCCCAGTTTTACATTACAATTCTTCCTGCCTGTAGGCCCTACACGAGGTTCATGGATCTATCCTAACACTGTCAGTTTGTGAGCTTCCCATTCAGACTGTATACTGTCCAACACATTTTTATGACTGTGCTGCTGCTTGTGGCAGCTTTACTGGGGCTGTTGAGAGTCCTTTAAATCCCGTACTTGGATGACTGGCTGGTGAAGGTGGAGTCCCTGACACTGGTCTATGACCATCTCAAGCTGCTGACTGTTCTTCATTACCTAGGCTTCCCAATCAGCATTCAGAAGCCGCACGCCCCTCTCACAACCAGGATGATTTTTACTAGGGTAGTGTGCAACACAACCCCCATGAATCCCTTTACTCCTGAGCATAGCCGATCTTAAGGAAATTATTCCAATTTGACTGTCTCAAGCTTGGATCCTGTCCTGCATTTTTTGCTCATGCTGGGTCTCTTGTAAGCATGCATTCTTTGGTGCCTTAAGCTATGCTGCAGATGATGAACCCTTTATTGGTAACTGATTTGCCAATGGCTGCACCACCAAGGATGTCCGTGCCTCACATTCCTCACTGGTCAATGCACCCCTCCAGCATTCTTATGGGTTGCCCATTAAACCCTCACCAGGATCAGGCTGCTGTGTTCATGGATACCTCCTCACTGGACTGTGTTGCTCACTAGGCTACATGAATGTGTAAGTCTTTTGGTTCATGTTGGAGTATTGCCACTTTATAAATGTGCTTAAGCTGTAGGTGGTTTGTCTTGCCCTAAAGGCTTTCCCCTTCCAGATTGTTACATGTTCATATTTTTTGGACAACACTTCTACTGTCTATTAAGTCAACAAGTAGGGTTATGTGGGATCCTAGACCCTAAGATTGGGGGCTGTTTGGCTGTAGACGTGGGCGCAGTGATGGGTAATCGTCCCAATAGCGGTCCATCTTGCATGCTGTGTGTGTGAGAGCAGATGCCCTCAGTTGTTTCAAGATTGAACCTCACCCCAAAGTGGCAACAATGATCATCTGCAGAGTGGGTTTTCCATTCATGGATCTCTTCAGCACAGCACAGCTCAGTAAGTGTTCTCAGTTTTATGTTTTAACTGTCTTGCACAATTGTTCCCTGGGTGATATCTTAAGGTTCAGTTGGTCTCCTGCATTTCCTCTGACACCGCTTCTGTGCAAAGGGCTGCAGAAAGATCGCTCACAGCTGATTCATATCCCTATGGACTATGTGACAAAGATTTGTTACACCAGTCTGTTGGTGCTCTGCGTTCTGCCTTCTTTCCCTCCCACTTAGAGCAGATCTGCTTTCACAGCCAGATGGTCAGTTCCTCCACATACAATCCACAGACACTGCGTTTGCATGCATTCAGTTTGAGCGGTGCCTGCTAGAAACCTTCCACACACGAAAAATGGCAACCCAATAGACCCATGGAGGTTTGAGTAATATGTACGTTCGGGTAAAGGTGCCATCAAGGTATTCTTTTCAGGTTCTAAACTGTCTATCATTTAAAAAAATACATTGAGTTAAGCCCTAAATAGTGCCTTATTTACAACCAATGTCTAAATCAATTCATGATTTGTACAGTGAATCAAACGCAAGAAAAATGAAATTCCACACAAATACACAATTTAACACAGGTGTATACTTAAGCCAATTCCAATTTATATAAAACTGTTTAGTGAAAAAGGGTACAGATTACAAATAACATAAGAGCAAAAGTGACTGAAATGGACATTCATTCATTCATATATATCCCCTAACATGACATACTTTTGCCCTGGCCCATTTAATAAATTATTTCACAGGTGAACCATCTTTGATATTACAATATATGATTTCTAACATCGAAAATGGGTCAAAATGTCGATGTTTCGGTCTTTGGTGTGAAGATATCTATAAGACCATCCTCAGAACATAGGTTCAAGTGTGTTTTGAAGACCCCTATATGAACACAATAATCTAAAAAAATTGTAGATCACTACAAGATTGCAAGATAGGAAAGTGATAAACCTGGAATGTGAGAAAAAGAAAACAATGATCAAAGTTGAATTAAGGGACAGTCCCAACCTTTATTTACAAAACAGAAAGATGGACTTAGAAGTGGAGAAGCAGTAAGACCTTCACCGGCGAATTAAAGAAGACTATCCATATGACTTACTGGATAATACGTAACTCACATCTATAAATCTGGCTCACCAGCACTACCTTAGCTTTATGGTAAATGGACAGCCCTACCAGCTTAAATTACTGCCCTTCAGGGTTGCACCAGCCCCAGTGGTGTTTACCAAATGCCTTGCAGTCGTGGCCACCACCTCAGATAGAGGAGCACACAATTTCTACATATGTAGACAGTTGGCTGATCAAGAGCGCGGGAAGGCAACAGTCTAGCACGCACTAAAGCAATGATCTCTCTGTTCCCTAGCTTGAGATTCACAATAAACGCCAGCAACTTTAGCTTCTTTTTCAGCAATATCGTCAAGATAGTGATGCACTTACTAAGGATGGTGCCTCCTGCTTTGTAATAGTTTCCCACTCCGGACTGTATATGCACCTAATGCAGGAGAGAGTCAACTACGGTACCTAGTGTTGATAATTGGCCACTCTTTGCTCTGCAGTTGTGGAACACCAACAACCTGTTGCATGGGCAGCCATTCAGCGACACTATTCCGCAAGTGACCATCACCACGGACGCATCTTTCGTTGGTTAGGGAGCTCATTTCCACAGCTCAAGATCTTTGGTCACCTCAGACGAATATGTTCCACATCAACTAACTGGAGCTTCTTGCCATCCACTTTGCCCTAAAAGCTTTCTTCCAGAGTATTCAAGGCAAGGTAATGGTAGTAAAGACCGGCAACATGACCACCATGTACTACCTGCAGAAACAGGGCAGAACTTCCCACAGCGTTCAGCACTGGTGTAAAAGATTTGCCATTGGCCAATTCACAACCGCATTCGCCTCCTTGTTAACTACCTGCGGGAGTGAACAGCAATCTTGCTGACCTTAAGCGCAGGAGGGCTTGTGGACCTTGTTAAGACCAGTGGCCCACTTCAACTTGGGCTACAGACGATGGGTGCATGGGTGGCTTCGGGTGTTGGGTTTGGCGGTTCCGGAGGTCTCTCGGTCTTCTCTTTTGTAGTTTCTTCGGAACAGGTCTGCTGTTAGCAGGAGCTCTTGAGTCTTTTTTGAAGGCAGGCAGTCCGCCGAGGTTTCTGAAGTCAACAGCTGCAGGACGAGTTGACTTTGGTGCAGTTTTCAACAAGGGATGCTGGCAGGCTTGGTAGCATGTCAGCTGCTTCTTCTCTCCTCTCTGCTTTTGTAACTCGTTGGTATCCTTTCTCTTCTTAGGTCATCAGGATCTGCTTTTCTGGTGCCAGGGACTCCCCTAAATACAGAATTTAGGGATGTTGGGGGAGTGTGGCTAGTAGCCAATGGGCTGCTGACCCTTGGGGTCACTATGGTCCCCTATATGACCACTTCCTGTGTGAAGTGGGCATAACCTTGTCCCTGATTTCCTAGGTATGCCATCACAAAGCTAACTACTTCTGAAAAATCATGTTCACCTCACAGTAGCCCACCTTAAGGGTGGTACTAGGATGGAGATGGCATGCCTACCTGACTGTCTAATTTTCCCACCTGTCCAGGTGCCATGGTGGCTCTGGACGGGGGGATGGCTTACTCTCCTGTGAGGGAAGCCAGATTAGCATTCCAAAGGCAGCAGCGTCTTTGAAGCTTGACGGCCCAAGGAGGTTTATCAGCAGGTCATCCTGTGGAAAGGGGTCTTACCGCTTTCCGGACAGGTTTTAGGTTTCCTGAGAGCAAAGGCTTTCACCCTAGGAGGTCAAAACAGTGTCCCAGGTGGCAGGCTGGTAAAAAACAAATGCAAAAACAACAGTTGATGGACAGCATGCAGAAAAATGTCATACATTCACCCTAGTACATAGATCTGGGCCTAAATCCATCGTTTTTCTCTCACCATGCCATTCCAGTTTGAACCCAGCCATATGCAAATCAGTCTTGACCCTCTGCCCAATGGGAACAGTCCAGCCCGAACTGCCAACCTGGTCCTCCCTGGACTGGAAACAAGCATCCTAGGCCCGGTTTCGGGCTTTCAGCCCTCATCAGCCAGGATAGCTGGATTCCAGTGGCATGGAGAGCACGGTATTCACGTCTGAGCATACCCGTCCCACTCGGGGTGACAAATGCAAAAACAGTTGATGGACAGAATGCATAACAATGTCACACATTCATCCCAGTAGAGATCTGGGCCTGTAAGGTGCGCTCTGGGTGCATGTATTGGTAAGTCCAACACTGGCATTAGTGTGGGTTTACCAATATGAGATGTTTGATGCCAAACATCTGTATTTTCAGTGAAGCCATCATGTAGCTGGGTGACTCGTTTTCACCATTGTCCAGCACATGTTTTCAAATGGCTTCCCTGTCCACTTGCACTGGCAGTAATAGGACTGACCAGCACTGGGCATATTTGCTCATGCAAGTATGCCTTCAGCACCCTGCCTTAGGGCTGTCAGGCCTGCTGTAGGGGTGACTTACAAATATTACATACAGTTTTAGGGACATAACACACACTGATGTGTGACATGTCGTGTTTTCACTTTGTCAGTACCAAGACATGCAACCTGCAATGGCAGTCTTTCCTGTGCTTCGTGAGGGGTCCCTTAGGGTAGCACAATTCGTGCTGCAGCCATTAGGGGCTCTCTTTAGGACCTCAGGCCCTGTGTACCAGGGTACCATTTATTAGGGGCTTACAGAGGGTGCTAACGTTTTTGCCAATTGAGAGGACAATTGAAAAGTTTTGGGAAAGAGCACTCACTGGAGACCTGGTTACCAGGAACCCAGTACACTTTCATTCAAAATTACATCATTGACCAGGCAAAAAGGGAGGGTGACAATGTCAAAAACAGCCACTGTCCTATAGGGATTTTTCCTATGCTTTTCCTCCTGTCTCACTTATTCCTTAAGTGGCAAGGAAGCGAAGGAAAACATCCCTCACCCTATTCTTGTGGCTCCTACATGGACCCTACAACCATGGTTCTCAACCCTCCTCGACATTTCGGTTTCTTGTCACACGAAGCTCTCGAACAAGTGCATGGACATTTTTAAAGAAGCCTGCAGTCCTGCCACTAGAGTCTGATATGCAACAAAGTAGAAAATGTTTGTCCACTACTGCAATTTTTGAATTCTGACCTTCTTAACCCGGTCGTTCAAGACATTGTCTGTTATTTACTTCACCTTCAGAAATCATGGTTAGCATATACCTCTATATGTTTATTCCTTGCGGCTGTTGCCACGTACATGCAAAATGGAGAACATTCTTCTCTTTTTTGAATCCCAGTCATTAAACCCTTCTTGGGTGCCTTAATATGGTTATTTCACCTAGAGTTCCTCCCACTACACTCTGGAACCTCAAATGTTGTACTTACAAGACTAATGGGGAACCTATTTGAGCCGCTGCACTCTTATTCTCTTCAGTTCCACTCCTGGAAAGTAGTTTTTGTAGTATGTGTTGCTTAGATACATGCTCCTCCCTACTCACGCCATCCTGTGTTGCACTCTGAGGTTTGTAAGCTGTTTTTCTTTGAAGAAGTTTTTCGAGTTACAAGGCATATAGGGACTTCTTCCCTAGCTGGCAGTGTTCCTGCACACTGACTGCATAGATTGTTTTAATTCCGCCATCAGGTTTACACGTGCATGGCCAGAGCTCCGAGTTAGAATCATTTCTGCACTTTTCGGGCTCCAGGTTTACAAAAGGCTAGAGAAAATTTTAAAAAGACCCTGACACCACCAGGGCCATGGGTGCCCTCTAGTTTAACATCCCCATGTTTTCCTTTCGGAGGCACCAATACAGGGCTGGTTTAAAAACCACTTTTTCCCAAGCTTACGTCTTCCTGTCGGATACAGCAACTGCAGGCCTACCAGCAGTACACACCATAATACTACAGCAGAGGTTCCTACAAGGGCAATAACACTAGAAAGGGTCCTTCAGACCTATGGTTTTAAGAACCCTAATGTACTACAGTGATAGAATAAAACCTTTTTGGAAAACTCAACCGCCTTTTGGTGCTTTTGGTAAACCTCACACAATATCAAAAGCTGGCATACCTAGATGGTTAATTAAATGAATCCAAACATGCTACTTTAAAGCCAAAAGTCACTCTTCCAGGCCACACTTTACTAGGAAAAAGGGGCAACCATAGCTTTTTTAGGTACTATTCCCATAGTTGACACATGTAAAGTAGCAATGTGGTCAACCATAAGGACGTTAACAAAGCATTACTGTGTGGATTGTGGAGAAGTGTGGCTCACTGGTTAGAGCGGCAGACTCTGAAGCAGAATTCAGGCCCGGGACCAGGGTTCAAGTCCCGACGCGGCAGGGTCTTGGGCTCAATGTCCGCGGACTCGATAATTCTCGCATCAGCGCCTACTCTAATCATGGGTCCCACGCTGCAACTCCGGGCAATAGCTTGCTTAATCTCCACAACAGCCCCTACAACACTGGGATGCCTGGCTTCACCTTGGGGGTGCCCAGGAGAGGCATCTCACAGGGAGAGCCAGGAAGGGTTCCACAGCGTTATACAGCGCCGGGACGACCCGTTGGGGCAGCTGTGCGCTTTACAAAAATACCCTACATGGATATTCTCCTATCAACAAGCTAGGGTTGGCCAAACTGTACTCCAAAAGTTTTGTTTTAGACATCTGCATCATTAACTGACTAGCCACCACTTTGGGGAGTTCTTCTTTTCAGTCTATATCCCTAGTTACAAGAGTGTCGTTGAAAAGGTGCTATTTATTGCACCCTCATAAATAACACCCTAGGGTACTATATATATATGTATGTATATGTATGTATATGTAGCACCGTGGGGGGACTGGGTGTGACATTACATCTGTTATAAAAATGAATCTGACAACGAGCTAAGTTACTGTCGAAACTCTCTCCCAAAAATCATGTAAAAAATGAAAATCACTGTATATAATATATTCACTTTTTTTAGTTATTTGTAATCACAAAGGGTGCCTAGGGGCACTAAGGTGGATTATGAATTATTTTATTATCACTTAGTTGTTTGTTGTCACTAATGGTATGAAGATGGGCATAGAGGAATATGTTAGTAACTTAGAAACCTTTGATCTATTGTATATTTATTTTCATGACCTGTTATAATTAGGGTTATGAATATTTAAGCATTCATGTCGGGGATGGTAGATTGTCCTAAGTATAATAATTGTACAGTGATGTAATTATGTGAATATGAGAGAATATGTATATATTTTTATATTTTTATATTGATATATATATTTTGATATGTGTATATACATTGTTTGGTTAAACACTATTATGATTACGTTTATGTTTTGGATATAATAGGACATGTACAATTCGTGACATATATGAATTATAGTGATGAATGCTTTAAAATGATCACAGGTTACTTTGCATTTATGCAGATATAACAATTTCCTGGCCATTTGTGAATTAAGTGCAGTGATGGTGGGTGTCATAGTAAAGGGCATAGAAAAATGTGTTTTCCATGTCTATGCACCATGTGATTCACTCAGGGGGTGGAGCACTGCAAATCAAAAAAACGTATTTAAATGAATGCTGACCAGGTGCATGGTGTGTGATCAAGAGCACGAGTTGCTCGAAACGCGTCGCCTGAGAGGTGAATAAAATCTCCCTTACTGCAGCCTGGGGTCCGTGTCTTCTTTTACGTAAGATTGGAAGATTTGGCGGTTATATATATATATGTATATATATGTATATATGTATGTATATGTATGTATATATATGTATGTATATGTATGTATATATGTATGTATATGTATATGTATGTATATATATGTATATGTATATTTGTGTAAATGTTTATATGTGTATATATGTATATATATATATTCACAGAAAAAACCATAGGTTATAGACCATATATAGTTAGGAATTAGCATTTACAAAACCTTGAAAATTCACTGAAAAAACCATAGGTTATAGACCATATATAGTTAGGAATTAGCATTTAGAAAACCTTATTTTACTCACACAAAACCATTGAAATTCCATATATAGTTAGTTGCACTAACTATATATCGCGCACCCGCAATCCACTGCTGATGATGTCACATATTACATCATTCATGACATGGTCAGTGACATCACTGATGACATCACTGATGACATCTCAAATGACATCACTGATGACATCACTGATGACATCTCAAATGACATCACTGATGACATCATGACACACCAATACCAGTTACTACATACGCACTCACTGATTCCTACGTCTACACACACATTCACTCATTCACCCATACAATCACTCATACATACAGTCACTCATTATTACAACACTATCATATGCACTCATACACCTATGCAGACAGTCACACACTGCCACTCATCCATGGAGTTACTCACACACCAAGTCAGTCCTGTAAAGAATCAATCACACTTCCATTTCTTCATCTATACAGTTAAACACAGAACACCATACTTCAGTGACATCACTGATGACATCTCAAATGACATCACTGATGACATCATGACACACCAATACCAGTTACTACATACGCACTCACTGATTCGTACGTCTACACACACATTCACTCATTCACCCATACAATTACTCATACATACAGTCAGTTATTATTAGAACACTATCATATGCACTCATACACCTAGTCAGTCCTGTGAAGAATCAATCACACTTCGATTTCCTCATCTATAGTTAAACACAGAACACCATACTTTTCACACATATACTAACACATACTTACTCTCTTATACAATCACTGATACAAGTACACATTGATATGCACAGAGTCACACACCTCCCAGCCAGCCACACACACACTCAGTCTTCCATACATCCAGTCATTCTTCAATATGTAAAACGTATTTAAACTTTACAAAAACACACAGACACTAGATGATGTCATCAGTGATGTCATTTGAGATGTCATCAGTGATGTCATCAGTGATGTCACTGACCATGTCATGAATGATGTAATATGTGACATCATCAGCAGTGGATTGCGGGTGCGCGATATATAGTTAGTGCAACTAACTATATATGGAATTTCAATGGTTTTGTGTGAGTAAAATAAGGTTTTCTAAATGCTAATTCCTAACTATATATGGTCTATAACCTATGGTTTTTTCAGTGAATTTTCAAGGTTTTGTAAATGCTAATTCCTAACTATATATGGTCTATAACCTATGGTTTTTTCTGTGAATTTCATTGGTTTTTTAACAGCTAATATCTGTAGCTGTAAAATGTATTCTTCTTTAAATCCAAAAATATATTTTATGTTTATGAATAATTTTTTTTTAAAATATTTTTTTTTCTTCGTTCCCGCTTCGCGAATCGGGAAGCTTCCCGTTAGCTGACCTTGATGCCGCGAAATAGACCGCGAGCCGGTAAACGTTTCTTTACCGCAAGTGCCGCGTTAGAAAACAACATCGTGATGCCTCCCGTCCGCATGACGTTTCACGTTGTCGCGTGATACGTCATATGACGTGCTACGTTAGCGAACTGGTACGCGAAGCGAGTCGCAAAGTGCAGGTTTCTGGAAGCAAACCGGGAGGCCCTGCAAAGCGCTTAACGTAAACACAGCAAGTCATGTGACTTGGTAATAACACTTTTCATTGGTTCATTTCACTTTTGGTTTCCTAATGATGTAAGACTAGGTCATATAATCTAAAATGAACACTTTTGATTGGTTGAGAACTCTTGTTTTTCCCAAATGATGAAAATCCCTCCTTCTTTCCTCACTCTGACTTTCATCATTGTGAGAGAAAGACCCTTTGTGATCACTGAGCAATGGCTTCTTTAGTAGCTTCAGCTGGTGCTTCCCCACCACCTCCACCACATCCAAGGAAGAGTGGACCACCTGCTCAAGTTATAATTCAACAAGAAGAGGAAGAAGAGGAACAGGACGACGAGCACGAAGAGAGGCAGTTTTTGCCTGAGCAGCCCAGGACGTCTCACCGGAAAGAAAACTTCATTTGGCAATTTTTTAAAATTCCCAAAGGTCAGAAAAAAGTAAATGCAAGATACGTAACTTGCCTTATATGTCAAGATAGACTGTCCAGAGGAACCGAGAAAAAATACAGTTTCGGAAACTACACAATGCATCGCCATATGACTAGGTGGCATCCTAACAACTACAGTGCTGCACAGTTTCGGAACGACCTAGATAATCTCCCTATTATGGCCAGAAGATCTGTTGTACCGGAAGTAACGGGACCAGAGGGCAGGGAGATGGTGCCAAATATACAATTGAAATTTGGTGAAGTAAAACACATCTGCGTATTTTGCGATGGATTCATTTCCTACGGAGAAAGAAGCATCACTCTGATCAACAGAGCTATTGACTATCATATGCAAGTTTGTACGAAACGCCCAAAATAATAAATACTTCTTTTTTTGTTTTGTTGCTCCTGTTGAGCCCTTTACAATGAATCGTTTTCATTGCCCCCTCCAAGAAAAACCCCAAAAAATATAAAACTGTTCAGAAAAATTCAAAAAAAGTAAAAAAATGTTCCGAAAAATAATAAAAAAAATATAAAACAAAAACAATAAAAAAAAAAGTTCTTTTCAGAACTACCTCCCCGTTATTAAAAAATTGGTACAATATTTGGAACTGTGCCAACCTCTATTTCTCTTAGTTCGCTTCCCAGTTCGCTCGCCGGTACGCGAACCGGAAGCGAACCAAAAACAGTAAGTATAAGGGAAGGAAACAGACACTTATGTTAAAAGAAAGACAGCTATAGGGGAGTAAACTAGAGATACTATTACCCGTAATCCACTGCTGATGATGTCACATATTACATCATTCATGACATGCTCAGTGACATCATCAGCAGAGGATTGCGGGTTTTTTGGCAACGTGCCTTATCCACGGTTTAATAACGCTGCCTTTTGCTTTATATAAGTTTTCAAATTGTATGAAATATATACCAATAGGTCGTTATGAACCTTTAGGTAGTGCTTTTCTTCATGAGGTCTGGTCGCTTCCATACACATACAGATGTTTCAAAGATGATCAAGAAGTTTATCTGAATGGAGAGGAATGCACTGAGACGCCAGATCATTCACTAATGTGTAGGCACATACAGTTACACGGTTCATGCAACAAACACCGACCAAATATGGCTTGCGTGTTGCAAGGCACGCCAGTTCCTGCTATCATCCCCACGTTCAAGTTGTTGGAAAATGGTAGTTATTTGATGCTCAATAATGAAGATTGTTCTGAGTTAATTAAAAGTATTCCTTTTATCGTAACAGTAAGTGAACGGGTTATTTGCTGCAGAAATGTTCTATTTCCTCCCACACATGAACATAGGGAGTTTTCAATCTGGCCACAAATACCAACCTTGGGACAGATTTCAACGGCATGGCAAGAATAAGAGCTCTTTTGTCTCAGAGAGAGGTGGCCTTGAGTTCGGCCCGTGAAACTTTCGTGCTTCACATAGCGAACACCCGTACAGAGGTGCAGACCCTTTTCAATTCAGATTTGCCTTTCAATTTCAGCAAGATGGTTCCGACTATCTTTAACGCATCCTCCACAAAGGCCCTGGCGCACTTTTTTAAAGTTGTTACCAGTGGTCTCGTGACTTCATTTGAGAAAATCTTTGGAGTCATCCCTGCTTCCTTTCATTCTATTTTCTCCACTCTGCTTCGTGGATTGGCATTTTTACTTGCATTACCAGCGGACGCTCTTGTGCTTTTTTACATTTTTAAATATGGATGTCCCTCCTATGCAACCTCCCACCCTGCAGCTGCTGACACTGTTCCGCAATCGCATGCTAGAATATTATGGCACAATGCCGTTGGCGATATTAAGCACGACATATGGATTATCTTTTCGATTCTCCTACTTCACCTGTGTCCAGCCTGTATTTCACTGCCTGACCTGTGATTTCGATTGGGCCATTGATTTGTGTCTCTGCGGACCGGTTTCTCCTGACGTCGACTTTAATCAGCTGATGACTCCTATCATTACTCACGAGTTGGTTTGTCCTGGCGAAAGGATTATGGCTGTGGCATTGATGCATGGACTACTTGGTCCCTGGAATTTACTGGCGGCAGCACAGTCTTTCTTGGAACAGAGCTTTCTTGAAAACCCACCGAGCTGTCCTCTGATGGTGATAGAGGATCCGGTGCTGGGAGAGCACGTATGTTCTTTTCCGCTTTTAAATTGGATGGCTGAACTGTTTTCGGATGAAGACGGTGACTTCCTATTGGAGGCTGTTGCAGCTTATTTTGCATACACAGTTATGTCATAGACCTTTTTCATGTTTGATATGCTGAGTACTAGCATTTCATTGACAATTCATTGACTTATTTGTCAAGTTTTTATTATTTACCTTGCCTATTGGCTTAAGACTCGATAAAGTACTTGGCTGTTTTATTTTTCTTTAGCATTAAATTTTCCTAGTTTTTAATGCTTTACCTTGCGGACCGTCCACATATAAACTTGCAATCTGCTCTCATGAGATGGCACTTCTATTATCTTATTCAGTTCGTTTCCGGATCATGGGGAGGTGTCATCTAGGTCCTGGATATCTTTACACCGTGTTAAGTTAGCATGGGCTCATTACCGGTTTAAACGCCATTTTTCCTTTTTTGCAACTTCTGCACACGACACTTAGTTGTTGCTTTAGCTTTCCACCTAGTAGTTCATCGTGGTTTGCATGAGAATAATATGTTATTGCTCTACTATCTGCTTTGCTTGTTAAACTATATCTGTACAGCGAGTGCTAAAGTTTCAAGAACAACACGATACAGAATTGTTATGAGGTCTGATCTCCACGACTTCATACTCATAACATAAGTGCAACTTCTGCCAATTCTGGGCATGAGGCGGGTTTTATATTGCTTTGCCGAACACACATACACAACAGTTGATGCGGTTCACATGAAGAGAGAGCTGGTGTATGCTGATGTGATTCCTTCAAATCTAAGACACTAAAGTATGGGCACGCCCTAAACCAACACAGAGACCTTCTTAGCAAATAATATAATATGTGTATTAGGGAGGGTGAGATATAAGCAGCTGCGGGCCGTGGAGGGAGTTACGGTGAGGCAGGGAGGCGGGGAGGGGGAGAAGCAGGGTGGAGCCCTCTCTACCTTGCCCCTCCCCCTCCCCGCCTCCCTGCCCCACCGTAACTCCCTCCACGGCCCGCGGCTGCTTATAAGTGTTGCTAACTCTTATTCATTTACAGCATGTTAACATACTGTCACCATTCGCTTTTTATGTACTAGTAACTATGCTGGTAATTTTGCTACTGATAATATGTGTACTTGTATTCTCCACCCTGCTTCTCCCCCTCCCCGCCTCCCTGCCTCACCGTAACTCCCTCCACGGCCCGCGGCTGCTTATAAGTGTTGCTAACTCTTATTCATTTACAGCATGTTAACATACTATCACCATTCGCTTTTTATGTACTAGTAACTATGCTGGTAATTTTGCTACTGATAATATGTGTACTTGTATTATCTAAGATACTACGCCTGAGAAGACGGCATTAGTAAATAAACATTTCAAATACACATGTGTTCTTCTTAACTCCATGTTCTGGTTTCTAAGAAATATATAACGACCGACTGTTCATGAGTTCCACGTATCCTGAGGTACTATAAGTTCATATTCTGGATTGTCTAAACATTGAGAGTTTGTTATATCCAATGTGACACTGTACCTAGCTTGCTAAGGAGTTTTTGATTACTAACGTGAGTTTTGGGACACCCTAATTCGCCGAGGTTCCAATCCTCTGTCCACAGTTCTGTGTGAGAACAGAAACCCTGCGACAGGGGCACCCCCGACCCTTGCTGGAGCTTCATCACACTTGCGATACAACTCCAGCAATGCGCCACCTTTACGGCACAGATACATCACGCATCTGTGCTGTTTTTGCCCCATGATGCGCCGCATTGTAAATGCAGCACACCATAGGTGACGGAACAGCGGCACAGAATGACTAACACATCCCTGGTGATGCGCCAGTCATCATAAATGTATCCCTATGCTTCTTATCTTGTTAGAGATGAACCGCCATATGTATCATCAAAGTTTTTTGCATTTCCTAAATAGCGAACTTTAAGGAATAAATAGCGATTCTTTACCATTCCTAGTTTGCGATTAGCTATTTGCTAATTACAAATTACCCATTCATTTCCTTCATTTCCATAGGGCGGTTGGACTCACTTTTAGCTCGAACGGCTGAATGGATTTCCACGAAACTTGGCAAAATTGTAGGGACTGGTAGCCCGATGTGCCTTTGCTATGTCTCAAGATATATGCTCCAGTGGTTTTTACGAAAATTAACTTTGAAAAATATATATTGGGCTACATTGGCCTATATATATGTTGGAGCCCAAATGTAGCCCAATGTAGCCCAATGAAGCCCAATGTAGCCCAATGTAGCCCAAAGATGGCCGCCAGACACACAAATAAACAAATGTAGCCCAAATATCAGCCAGATGTAGCCCAACTATAGCCCAGTGACAGAATGACCAATCAGCTTCGCAAACCTCCGTTACGCGAAGCGGAGCGCTGTTACAGATATATATCTTTTTTTGAACGTTAATTTCTCAAAATCCACTGGAGCACATATATTGAGACCTAGCAAAGGCACATCGGGCTACCAGTCCCTAATATTTTGCCAAGTTTCGTGCAAATCCATTCAGCCGTTCGATTATTATTATTATTATTTTTTTTTGCCCCGCGGGGCCCTTTTAAAACCTCCACATCAAACCTAGGGGGTCAGCGAGGATCTACTATGCCCCCTTATAGTTATTTCCCCCTTTGTTTTGACCTCCTCTTGTCTCTCGATCCTACCGAGAGACAAGATGGCGGCCGCTACGGACTTTTTGGAATGTTGACAGACGCCGGAGAACCAATCAGCTTCGCTTCACAAAGCTCCGTTGCGCGAAAAGTACGCGTCCTGGGACGCTGCCAGGTCCGCTGTTACAGATATATATCTTTTTTTAAACGTTAATTTCTCAAAATCCACTGGAGCACATATATTGAGACCTACAAAAGGCACATCGGGCTACCAGTCCCTACAATTTTGCCAAGTTTCGTGCAAATCCATTCAGCCGTTCGGGCTAAAAGTGAGGCCAACCGCCCTATGGAAAACTCAATGTTAAAAACACGTTTTGGGACCCCCCTTTTTTCTCGGCCCCCCCTTGACGAACCCCCCCCAAATTTTCAAGGGCTGCTCAGAAACAAAATGTGCCATTTTCCTGAAAATTTCAGCCAATTCCGTCCACAAACGCCAAAGTTATTAGACATAGAATTTTCAAAAATCCCATAGAGAAAAAATCCTAACTATATATACCTACTGGCGACCGCCAGTAGGTAATATATATATATATATATATATATATATATATATATATATATGCCTGCATCCTGTGTATCGTGTGCGTCTCTTCATCTCTCCAAACTGGGAGAGATTCTTGGTTGATACATAGCGACGTGGTTCTGTCGCAGAGAATACACACCACCAGTGAGAGCGCCAAAAGTTTCCCCGACTTGAACCACAACTGCATCGTCTCGGCAAAACCGAAATCGAGGGGAAACAGGCTGCCGCCTGACACTGGAGTCGGGTATGGTTCCCCCGCAGCCCCACAAAAGTTTGGGAAGCAACAGGGAGTTACACAGAACTGGAAACTTGAACGTTCCAGGAAAGACAGTTATGAATTCACCGACTATCTCGCAGAGAGCCATTAGGTAAACAGCAAGCGATGAATTGCAGGAATCAGCATGCAGAGTAAACCGCAAAACTGAGAGTGCCCACGAGAGCGCTGGCAACTTTGTTAAAAACTTCCCCTGCAATCCACTCGGCACTCTGCTGAACTGAGGTAAAACCTTTTTGGAAAAGTTTTAAAGGAGAGTTACTAGATCGACAACACATGTGGGACTTCAGGCACCATGATGCCGAGCAAACCGCCACAATAAGGGTGTCCACTAGAGGGCTGGCATAGATGTTAAAAACCGTCCCTGCAATCCATTTTGAACTCCCACGGACTGAGGGAAGACCTTTGAAAAAGTTTTATGCAAAACGAAACGCGTCCGGTGCCTCATACTTCTTAATAAATAATGCTGCCTGCATCCTGTGTATCGTGTGCGTCTCTCCAAACTGGGAGAGATTCTTGGTTGAGATATATATATATATATTCACTGAAAAAACCATAGGTTATAGACCATATATAGTTAGGAATTAGCATTTACAAAACCTTGAAAATTCACTGAAAAAACCATAGGTTATAGACCATATATAGTTAGGAATTAGCATTTAAAGAACCTTATTTTACTCACACAAAACCATTGAAATTCCATATATAGTTAGTTGCACTAACTATATATCGCGCACCCGCAATCCACTGCTGATCATGTCACATATTACATCATTCATGACATGGTCAGTGACATCACTGATGACATCACTGATGACATCTCAAATGACATCACTGATGACAACATCCAGTGACTGTATGTTTCTGTAAAGTTAAAATATGTCTTACATATTGAAGAATGAGTGGATGTATAAGTGTCTGGATGAAGGATTTAGTAGGTGCGTGACTGACTGTATGAGTGAGTGATTAAATGTGTCTCACTGAATGCATGGGTTAGTGACTAAACTGTCTTAATTTGTGCATCATTATGTCTGTTGTTCTGTAAACTGCTGCATGTGTTGATCATTAGCTATACGAGAGGCTATATGTGTTATTAATTGGTTGCCCAAGTATTTCTATGGGAGATTGAGTTTGTGTGGGGGTGGCTGGAAGGTGTGTGACTCTATGCATAGATGTGTGAGCAGTTTATTCACTAGGTGTATGAGTTCAAGAGTGCATGTGGAAACAGCTACATGGGCAGTTGACTGTGTGCATGAGTGTATTGATGAGTGAATGGATATCTCAATGCTACATGTCATAGTAAGTACATATGTAAAACACAGTACATGTGAGAGTTGGCATATATAAATAACTGCATGAGAGCCACTGAATGAGTGGTTGTATCGATCATTGTGAACTTGTATCAGGGATTGTATAAGAGAGTAAATATGTGTTAGTATATGTTTCAATAAGTAAGGTGTGTTTAACTGTATAGTTGAAGAAATGGAGGTGACATTGTTTCTTTGCATGACTGACTGGGTGTGTGAGTAACTCCATGGATGAGTGGCAGTGTGTGAGTGTCTGTATACACTGAGTGTATCTAAGGTTATATTAGAGTCTGAAGAGGTTTATCGTATTAGCACAAGAATGATGTCAAATGAGATGTCATCAGTGATGTCATCAGTGATGTCATTTGAGATGTCATCAGTGATGTCATCAGTGATGTCACTGACCATGTCATGAATGATGTAATATGTGACATGATCAGCAGTGGATTGCGGGTGCGCGATATATAGTTAGTGCAACTAACTATATATGGAATTTCAATGGTTTTGTGTGAGTAAAATAAGGTTTTTTAAATGCTAATTCCTAACTATATATGGTCTATAACCTATGGTTTTTTCAGTGAATTTTCAAGGTTTTGTAAATGCTAATTCCTAACTATATATGGTCTATAACCTATGGTTTTTTCAGTGAATTTCAATGGTTTTTTAATAGCAAATATCATAAGCTGTCGAATGTCAAGTACGTGGTAAGTGAAAACATTTTCGTGTTTATGCACACTGATCTGCTTTGAATGGTGCCCCCCCCCCTCATTTCTATTAGGAGTACTCTCTCTTTGCAGATAGTGAAAGGTAGTTATCGCAGGCCTTTGCCCCCGTTGTAATCCGTCGTGCCTGCTTCTCTCTCCATTTGATTGTTATCCAAGTATTTACTGTTTTAGAATGAGTTCTCTTTGGTTCATTCTCTATTTACAAACAAACACAGAGTCGCAATACTCTGTTTAGTCTTTGCAGATAACGAAAAATCGTGTAAAAAAAAAAGAAAAGGAATCGAGCAAAATCAGTAGGCCACTAATGGGATCTCTTTTTGACCTCGCTAAAATAGAAACATTAGGAACAACCCCTCATGACAAATACAAAACTAGTGAGATGAACTGAACTCCACACAATGATGGCTGCAAAACAGCTCGGCTCCGCCACCCACCCCGCCCAAAATAACGATAAAGAACGGCTGCCATGATTGGTTGCGGAATGACCACGACGGAGCTACGAAATGGTGCTGCTCTCATGCTAACCCCAGCTTCAGTCTGAAACATCCAGAAACACTGTAGACTACCAATTCGATCAGTTCCGGTAGCGCCCCAATGTAACCCGGTAGAGAAGAACTAGCCCTCCCCTCTTTGACTGATGGTTCTTGTTGCCTGTCCCTTCTGTTGTCATTTAACAGAACTATTTAGCCTGCTGAAAGGGGTTGTGTTCCGACCGCTGGTTGGTGGAGACATTTTGACTATATTCTGTACCTGCGTTGTCGCGTAATGCGTCATATGACGCGCCGCGTTAGCGCATCCGGAAGTCATCCGGGGCGCGCAGCGCGTAACGTAAGCATAACAAGTCATGTGCCTTGTTAATAAAACTTTTCATTGGTTCATTTTACTTTTCTTATTGTAATGATGAAAGGCTTGGTCATATGACCTAAAAATTACGCTTTTCATTACTTCCGAACATTATTTTTTCTTAAATATATGTTATAATGTTCCAGGCTAATGTACTTTCCCGGAAATTTTACAACTGTCCTGCAAGTAAAATATATTCTTTTTTCGAGAAAAAGAGCGTTTCTTCGTCCCATGACGGAGCCGTTGAGCAAAAGAGGGTCGACCTGCTGTCTTAGTCGCCGATACGCCTGAATATGAGATTCTTATCGATCACTTTATGTTGCAGGAATAGAAAACACAACAGCCCTTGACCATTTATCTTTACTGCGTTCCTTCGTATTATACCTTTTACCCTTCATGTAATTGGTCTGCTTTATTTCACTTGCCTTTTAATGATTCTAAAACAGTCACTATTATTAAAAACTTTACCAATGTATATACTACTACCATGTTTTCTTTTAAAAACCTTTATTGTGAAAATTTCATTATACAAATACGAGCCTATAACGACGTGGGCCTGCCACAGAGCAAACTGTAATCGTATATGATGAATAGACATTTACACTGTAGAGGAACGTAACGGGCGGGCCATTAGGTTGCAAGAACTAAGGTGTCTAACAGTTACGGAATCGGTGGACGTACATTTTATAATTAAAATACGACAGGGCCAGTTACAATAAAATTATCTAGATATACATTTGCGGGCAAGTACCATGGGTGACGTTAATTCGAACTTTCAACAGTACAGTAATCAATAACACATCAGAACTTAATATCAATAGGGATGTCGAAATATTCAATCAATTCTCGTCCCCGCCCGCCATGTGCTTCAAAACTGCATACGTATCTCGTGATTTCAAGGTTCTGCAACCAGTACACAACAAGGAGTTACGAGTCCCATTTATTCCGGCGCCATTTTGGGCGAGGACGGGCAGGTCCAGGATATAGTCAAAATGTCTCTACCAACCATCGACTATGATGATGTTCATATGCTGTATTTATTAGAGTAACACTCATCTGTCCACATGAAATTAATTTGCCACAATCTAAACATGTCATTTTAATCTTTCCAAAGTTCTTCTAAATATTTGGGACCGTTTCCCTTGCCTCTGAAGCTCTCAGTGCCACTTCTTTGATGAATGTACTAGCAGGTCAGGGGTTCTCCTCCAAATCTCTCTTTTATGCAGCACTATAATTAATTGGTGCCACCTCTCCATATGACGATGCATGGTATAGTTACCACAACTATATTTTTTTTCGGTTCCTCTGGAGAGTTCATCGTGGCAGATGAAGCGTGTAACGTACCGGGCATTTACCTTTTTTTGCATGTACAGGAAAGGAAAAAAAATCGAGCGTCCGAGTTCTAAGGTGTCCCAGGGCCATTTTAGTGGACCAGGCCCAAATCCAAAGAACAGGCCGCCATTTTGAGAGTCCTCTTGCAGCCGCCTGTCGCTGTAGCATCAAGAGCAGCCGAAACTCAGCTGAATGGCAACTGAAACGGTAAAGGGGCGCCCCACTACAGCAGACGAGCCTCCACCTAGGAAGGCCCATTCACGCCGGCTCCCCCCCCCTTCGGGCACCCCACGCCGTTATTCGGAGCAGTATTGTAGGATGGCCACACCAGTGCGGCAACTTGCTAGACATCACCTCGGTGGTAACCGAATCTCAACGCCTTGTGGTGTCTTCTATTCAAAAAACATTGTTATGCTGCCTTCGACCTATTCGCCGCAAGTGCGCACACAACTCAACTGCATAGCTTGCTAGACACCACCTCGGTGCCATCCGGATCTTGGAATGTCAGCACCTTTTGGTGTCTTCTCTTCAGAAAATATTGTTGCGCTGCCTTTGGCCCCATTCGCACATCAGTCCGCTACTGACGCCATCTCACAGGCTAATGGGGCGCCCCACGCCGACTTTCAGCATTGTAGAATGACCACACCAGTACAGCAACTTGCTAGACATCACCTCGGTGCCATCCGGATCTCGGCGCCCCACTGCAGATGAAGTGCCTCTCAACTATGAAACCACCACGGTGACATCCGGATCTTGGCGCGTTGTGCTGCCTTCGGCCTATTCGCACATCGGTCCGCTACTGACGCCATCTCACAGGCTAATGGGGCGACCCACGCCGAGTTTCAGCATTGTAGGATGACCACACCAGTACAGCAACTTGCTAGACATCACCTCGGTGCCATCCGAATCTTGGCATCTCAACGCCTAGTGGTATCTTCCATACAAAAAATATTGTTACGCTGCCTTTGGCCCCATTCGCACATCAGTCCGCAACTTAGACATCACCTCGGTGCCATCCGGATCTTGGCATCTCAGCGCCTTGTGGTGTCAGTCAGAAAATATTGTTGCGCTGCCTTTGGCCCCATTCGCACATCGGTCCGCTACTGACGCCATCTCACAGGCCAACGGGGCGCCCCACGCCGACTTTCAACATTGTAGGATGGCCACAGAAGTGCGACAACTTACTAGACACCACCTCGGTGCCATCCGGATCTTGGCGCGTTGTGCTGCCTTCGGCCTATTCGCACATCGGTCCGCTACTGACGCAAACTCACAGGCCAACGGGGCGCCCCACGCCGACTTTCAGCATTGTAGGATGGCCACACCAGTGCACCTTACTAGACACCACCTCGGTGCCATCCGGATCTTGGCGCGTTTTGCTGCCTTCGGCCTATTCGCACATCGGTCCGCTACTGACGCAAACTCACAGGCCAACGGGGCGCCCCACGCCGACTTTCAGCATTGTAGGATGGCCACACCAGTGCTGCAACTTGCTGGACACCACCTCGGTGCCATCCGGATCTTGGCGCGTTGTATTGCCTTCGGCCTATTCGCACATCGGTCCGCTACTGACGCCGCCTCACGTGCCAACGTATTTTCTCCGCATTTTATACCCTATGCCGCATAACAGGTCATGTGACTTGTTTATAAAACTTTTCATTGGTTCATTTTACTTTTGGTTTCCTAATGATGGAAGGCTTGATCATATGACCTAAAAACAACACTTTTCATTGGATGAAAACTTTTTTTTTTTCCCAAACGATGAAAGCCCCACCTTGTTTCTGGATGTTTCAGACTAAACTGGCGTCAGCATGAGAGCACCACCATCTCGTAGCTCCGTCGTGGTCATTCCGCGAGCAATCATGGCAGCCGCTCCCCACCAGAAGCCTGCAGGAGTCGGGGCCCCCAAAACTTTTGATGAATTCTCAAGGCGGAGGGGACGCTTTCGAGAATGGGGTCCAAGACCTAGCAGACAAGCGTCCGATTTCCAAGGTGTCCCAGGGCCATTTCAGTGGACCAGGCCCAAAAAGGAAAGAGCCTGCCGCCATTTTGAGAGTCCTGTGACAGCCGCCTATCGCTGCACCGCAAGAGTGTGCGCAACTCAGCTGAATTGCGGCTTTTGACACAGTGGACCAAAAACGGACGGAATGGCAACTGAAACGGTAAAGGGGCGCCCCACTACAACAGATGACACTCCACCTGGAGAGGCCCGTTCACGCCGCCTCCCCCGGGGCGCCCCACGCCGTTATTCGGAGCAGCATTGTAGGATACCAAAACCAGTGCGGCAACTTACTGGACATCACCTTGGTGCCATCGTTCTGCTGCCTTGGAACTATTCGCACAACAGTTTGCTACTGATGACCCACCCCCCGCGACGCCCCACGCCGTTATTTGCTGGGTGGCAACTTACTAGACATCACTTTCGTGTCATCTAGATTTCGGCGCGTTCTGCTGCCTTGGAACTATTCGCACAACAGTTTGCTACTGATGACCCACCCCCCGCGACGCCCCACGCCGGAAATCTGGACGTTGTGCTGCGTTGGGACTATTCGCACAGCCGACCGCTACTTCGTTGTTTTTCCCTAAAAATGTTTATATGTTATTACTATTTTTGTTTTCTTGTATATATTTATAAATTATTAAAGTTTTATAATCTTACTACTTTGTCGGAGTGCTATATATTTTTAATGTGACACATAATTGTAAAAACTTTGATGTACAAAGAGTCATCCCTGGAATCTTCCGCTTCACGCTCGGTCCCCTCCCCAATCACAATACAGGATGGTTTTCAGATAATAGCAACGCTTCTGCTGTGACGGATCTCATCGAGTGTGGGCCTTGATCTACTATAACTCCTTTGAAGAGGGGTGATTCTTTACAGCTGTGGCCATAAACTACATCTGCAGGGCTAGCTGATAGCCTAGGACCGGCCTGGACAATCGGACACAGAGGAAAAGGAGTGTCAGAGAGTGCGGTAGTGAATAGGGCGAAAGGGAGGTGTCGGGCGGGCACAGGGTGTGATTCTCAGGGAAGAGCAGCGCAGATGGGGGGAGGTTTATTACCCATGCATAAGACAGAGAGCGGGGGTGACCACTGCCTGGGTGAGATGCTTGCGAGGGTGGGGAGCCATGCTAAGGATCGACAGCGTGCACAGAGTGGGTCTGGTCAAGGCATCTAAAATGGCTGCCGTGCACGACAAAAGTGTGGCATTTGAAAAAAGACAAGATGGCGCAGACAATGTTTTTCAACACTTCCTGATTTCCTTCGAATCGAACGTTAACAGACGTTGGGGCATATTACCAAAGTTAAGCGATATTTATCCCTAACGATGCATTGCAAAGATTTTTTTACCGTCAGAAATTATCGCAGATAAACCTTGCTATTATCAAGGTTTATCGCAAATACGATAAAAAACGACCGCAATGCATTAATATCGCTGAAAACTCAGCGATATTCATGCATTACCGAGCTAATGCTCTTAGCCATGTTATCCACCTCCCATTGGATAACATGGCTAAGAACTGCTCAGGGCAGCTGTTACTTTTTGGAGATATTCGCGCTTATCTCGAATATTTCCAAAAGTTGATAATAGGAGATAGCGATGTTAGCGACTGTTTCCAGTCGCTAACATCTTGGCATGCCCACTTTGCATGTCATTAGTGATAAATATCACTCACATGCAAAGTGGGGCCCAAGATGGTCGCTAACTCCTACTAGCCGTCGCTAACTGGTGTTAGCAACAGCTAGGTAATACAGATATAATTTTATCTCCGCGAAGCGGAGCGCTGTTACAGATATATATCTTGTTTTTGAACGTTAATTTCTCAAAATGCACTGAAGCACATATATTGAGACCTAGCAAAGGCACATCGGGCTACCAGTCCCTAATATTTTACCAAGTTTCGTGCAAATCCATTCAGCCGTTCGATTATTATTATTATTATTTTTTTTTTTTGCCCCGCGGGGCCCTTTTAAAACCTCCACATCAAACCTAGGGGGTCAGCGAGGATCTACTATGCCCCCTTATGGTCATTTGCCCCTTCGCTTTGGCCTCCTCTTGTCTCTCGATCCTACCGAGAGACAAGATGGCGGCCGCTACGTACTGTTTGGAATGTTTACAGACACCGGAGAGCCAATCAGCTTCGCTTCGCAAAGCTCCGTAACGCGAAAAGTACGCGAAGCGGTGCGCTGTTACAGATATATATCTTTTTTTGAACGTTAATTTCTCAAAATCCACTGAAGCACATATATTGAGACCTAGCAAAGGCACATCGGGCTACCAGTCCCTACAATTTTGCCAAGTTTCGTGCAAATCCATTCAGCCGTTTTATTATTATTTTTTTTTTTTGCCCCGCGGGGCCCTTTTAAAACCTCCACATCAAACCTAGGGGGTCAGCGAGGATCTACTATTCCCCCTTATGGTCATTTGCCCCTTCGCTTTGGCCTCCTCTTGTCTCTCGATCCTACCGAGAGACAAGATGGCGGCCGCTACGGACTGTTTGGAATGTTGACAGACGCCGGAGAACCAATCAGCTTCGCTTCACAAAGCTCCGTTGCGCGAAAAGTACGCGTCCTGGAGCGCTGCCCGGTCCGCTGTTACAGATATATATATCTTTTTTTAAACGTTAATTTCTCAAAATCCACTGTAGCACATATATTGAGACCTACAAAAGGCACATCGGGCTACCAGTCCCTACAATTTTGCCAAGTTTCGTGCAAATCCATTCAGCCGTTCGGGCTAAAAGTGAGGCCAACCGCCCTATGGAAAACTCAATGTTAAAAACACGTTTTGGGACCCCCCTTTTTTCTCGACCCCCCCTGGACGAACCCCCCCCCCAATTTTCAGGGGCTGCTCAGAAACAAAATGTGCCATTTTCCTGAAAATTTCAGCCAATTCCGTCCACAAACGCCAAAGTTATTAGACATAGAATTTTCAAAAAACCCATAGAGAAAAAATCCTTACTATATATACCTACTGGCGACCGCCAGTAGGTAATATATATATATGTGTATATATATATATATATATGTATATGTGTATATTTATATATGTGTATATATTACCTACTGGCGATAGCCAGTAGGTATATATAGTTAGGATTTTTTTCCTATGGGATTTTTGAAAATTCTATTTCGAATAACTTTGGCGTTTGAGGACAGAATTGGCTGAAATTTTCAGGAAAATTGAACATTTTGTTTCTGAGCAGCCCCTGAAAATTTGGGGGGGTTTCGTCAAGGGGGGGCCGAGAAAAAAGGGGGTTCCCAAAACGTGTTTTTCCCATGCAATTTTCCATAGGGCGGTTGGCCTCACTTTTAGCCTGAACGGCTGAATGGATTTACACCAAACTTGGCAAAATTGTAGGGACTGGTAGCCCGATGTGCCTTTGCTATGTCTCAAGATATAGGCTCCAGTGGTTTTTACGAAAATTAACTTTGAAAAATATATATTGGGCTACATTGGGCTATATATATGTTGGAGCCCCAATGTAGCCCAATGTAGCCCAAAGATGGCCACCAGAGACAAAAAAAACAAATGTAGCCCAAATATCAGCCAGATGTAGCCCAACTATAGCCCAATGACAGAATGTCCCAGAGTGTTCTAAAGAACAACTAGAGTGCTAACAGTCCTACTTATTACAAAGGTATGGCACACCTGAAGCCATCTTGATTGGAATAAAGTGGTAACTGTTAAAACATTTAATTTAAAAAGGAACAAAATGAGGGGGTTCATTTTGCCATAGAAAGTATGATTAGCGAATATATGACGAAATCCCGCATACCATCAGTCCGCAAAAAAAATCCCGCATGTACTATTAGGCCGCAAATTAAAATAACGAAAACTTTTAGAACGAATATGCCTTTAGCATACACTAAACAACTAAACTACCCTAAACCCTAAAACACTACCCCCAGCATGACCCTACACTACACAAACACTACAACACTACCCAAAACCCTAAAACACTACACCCCAGCATGACCCTACACTACGCAAACACTACAACACTACCCTAAACCCTAAAACACTACCCCCAGCATGACCCTACACTACACAAACACTACAACACAACCCTAAACCACTACCCCCAGCATGACCCTACACTACGCAAACACTACAACACTACCCTAAACCCTAAAACACTACCCCCAGCATGACCCTACACTATGCAAACACTACAACACTACCCAAAACCCTAAAACACTACACCCCAGCATGACCCTACACTACGCAAACACTACAACACTACCCTAAACCCTAAAACACTACCCCCAGCATGACCCTACACTACGCAAACAATATAACACTACCCAAAACCTTAAAACACTACACCCCGGCATGACCCTACACTACGCAAACACTACAACACTACCCTAAACCCTAAAACACTACCCCCAGCATGACCCTACACTACGCCAACACTACCCTAAACCCTAAAACACTACCCCCAGCATGACCCTACACTACGCAAACACTACAACACTACCCTAAACCCTAAAACACTACCCCCAGCATGACCCTACACTACGCAAACACTACAACACTACCCTAAACCCTAAAACACTACCCCCAGCATGACCCTACACTACGCAAACACTACAACACTACCCTAAACCCTAAAACACTACCCCCAGCATGACCCTACACTACGCAAACACTACAACACTACCCAAAACCCTAAAACACTACCCCCCAGCATGACCCTACACTACGCAAACACTACAACACTACCCAAAACCCTAAAACACTACCCCCAGCATGACCCTACACTACGCAAACACTACAACACTACCCAAAACCCTAAAACACTACACCCCAGCATGACCGTACACTACGCAAACACTACAACACTACCCAAAACCCTAAAACACTACACCCCAGCATGACCCTACACTACGCAAACACTACAACACTACCCAAAACCCTAAAACACTACCCCCAGCATGACCCTACACTACGCAAACACTACAACACTACCCAAAAC